>NW_022987656.1:1440991-2881983 GCF_902827165.1 Trematomus bernacchii
AATTAGCACAGTGCTGACGATGTAAACTGTAAAAATGGCCATAATGATAAATATGGGATTATGTAATTCAATGATAATGTCTATATACACTATTGTGCAGAGCAATGAAACATTGACAACAGCAGCATCAGTTGTTTTTCCGGTATAAATGGAGGAAGAACTGGGTCGTCAGCATGTGTTCAGTGATAGCCACTATAACTGAAGAGGTATTCTTTCCTGTGTTAATGTTTTTAAACTCTCCAAACAAGTCTCCAATCAGGGTTGAGCTTGGTCTCACATACAGCTGTGAATATCTGGTTATTGACAAACAAAATGGAATCGTGCAAACAAGTGCAAACGGGCTACAACAGCCCAAAACATTTCGGAGAAACGTGCTGCAACTAAAAAAACGATGCAAATGTGAAATCACAAATGTGCCAAACACACGCAAATTACGAAACATTTACCACAACTGCGCAGCATTTACAAAAAAATACATTGGAAAACGCTGCAAATCCAAAACTCTGGAAGAAGCGCACTGAACAACAGAAAGTGTTTCCAAGGGACTCTTAAAAGTGATGCACACAGCTGGCACACGAGCGCTTGTTGACGTTTGGGGATTGTGAAGTTTGCCAAAGTTCACTGTTGTTGAAAGTTGAAACGTGACCTAAATAGTACGTTTTACCGTCTTATTTTAACGATGTGATCACATAATTCCTTTCCGATATAATTGCTGATTTGCTGTTAGCTAGCTAGCTAACCTACACCAGCTGACCAAGACAACAGCAGTAGTGCGCTTCTTGCTGCATTTCAAATTGCAGCGCTTATGCACTGCTTTTTCCTCAATGGTGTGCATCTGTTGTCACGTTAGTGAAGATGTTTATTATACTGTGTGTGTTTGTTACACTTGTGCTATCTTGTAATGTACATTTGGGCATATACTCTATACTCATAACATTCACCAAATGTAGCAAGTATATGTTATTTAAAATAATAAAACCCACATAGGCAACACCACAATTTTGCCTTTGCCATTTGTAGGATTTATAGTTTTTCTTTACTGATGTGTCACAGATAAGAAGCAGGTTTTTGCAAAAGTAGCAAATTGTTGGTCCTTATTTATTGTCTATTTCTTTACTCAACCATTCTCTCATTCATTTAATTTGTTTTCTGAAATCGGATAATCTATAACTTTTCATTTCTAAAAACTGAGTCTTGAATTAATGAATGTTACTGTAACACACATTGGACATACACCATTTTCTTTACAAAGTACCAAAAAACGTGTAGCCTACATAAAGACATATTTATATTATATACATCACTGAATCCCGCACACCGTAACAGATCTCTGGCCTCTACACCAATATATCAGTCAACATAGATTACATTAAACCAGTGGCGTCGCCTGGCCTGGGCATCCGGGGCTTTAGCCCCGAATGTTTTTTCTGTAGCCCCGGACAATTCTCCCTCAATAATATAATACATTAACCGTGCTTTACGTGAACCTCATCATGACACAAGAGAGGACAGCAGTACTGTAATTTCCCGTGTTCAGTGAATGCAACAGAGGCATGACACCAGACCAATCAGAGAGTTGCATGGAAATAAACGTGTGCTTGTGTCATTCAAGCTCGGCTCTGTGTGTGTGTGTGGCAATAGCGCATTTAGTGTGATAGAGGGAGGGGCCGGTGCCAGCATGGACCGTGTTGTTAGCATCTGGTTAGCTAGCTGCACTATAAGGAGCTGTTTGTTCCACAAGAAGCTGGAGGAGAGTCCTCTCCTCTCAGACTGAGAGACTCAGGTGAGCTAAAGGACTCTCTGAGTGTTTAGATACATAACTTTAGTCTAAGTTATCTCAGTGGGTCTCAAACGGTTTGGTCACAAATTATTCAAAAGATTATTTCCGCGGCACACCTTCATAGATCATTATAGTTAGAAAAAAAAAAGAGAATAAAGGAAAAACAGTTATGAAATACTATATGGCAGTAAAACAAGAATAGAGTTTAAAAGGGGAGTGATTAGTAAAATATCCATAAAGAAAAAAGTACATCTGTTTACAGTTCTGTTTCATATGGGTGTTGAGAGAGGTATCCATAGATCTCTTCATTTTGCTCTCAAAGTGCACCAGATTGATGCATATAACTTCAATATTTAAAAAAAAATCTTCCTGGGGGAACATCCCCCCGGACCCCCCTAGAGGAGGTGAGCCCCCCACTCATAAAAAATACCACTTTACCCCTGCCTATATGCCGTGAGCTGATTATCGAGCCTTCATTGTAACAGTCGCGGGTGTACTGTGTGTGTGCGTGTGGGGAGTGTTGCAGTGAAAAATGCCACTGTAGTGCCGCCGCCACTGTGGGCTAAGCCCCGAATGTTTTCAGGTCCAGGCGACGCCCCTGCATTAAACTGTCACTGAAAATGGAATGAGCCAATTTCTACCTTTGCTGCCAAAAACAGTACATCCGGTGATGCCTCAGCTCATATAGCATTTCCACACTATCCCCCTCTATAGATAAGCCTCTAATGAGACTGTTTAAAAAAATCCAAAGCAATTAAGCATGAATGGATTCGTCAGTGAAACTGAGGTGTGTGAATTACCATAAATGTGCTGACGCCATCTAGCGGGTGTGTTATCCGATCAACTTTTTGGAGAGAGAGAGAAGAGAGAGAGAGAGAGAGAGAGAGAGAGAGAGAGAGAGAGAGAGAGAGAGAGAGAGAGAGAGAGAGAGAGAGAGAGAGAGAGAGAGAGAGAGAGAGAGAGAGAGAGAGAGAGAGAGAGAGAGAGAGAGAGAGAGAGATGTAATGTAATGTATGTTTAGGTATACAGCATTTTCTGGCATTCCTCCCCGCTCCTGCCCCATACAATGACCCCTTGATTTACAACTAAACAGGTTGTGTGTGGTGCAATGGAGCTCTTTGGTGGTTTAAGGACTCTGCATATCAGATGCAACAAAGCCAAATGTGCTTCTCCAACCCAACGGCCTCCCTCTGAAACTATTTGATTTGAACACAAGCCGGCGAGAGTGCGACTAATCCAATCCAATTTCCGGACGCACCAAAGGCTCGGTGATTCATGGAGAAATCTCCAGAGACACTGGATGCTCTGCCTCCTGGCATCTTGTAATTTCTATAAAGATACGGGTGTAGTGATCACTGATTCATACACTGGGCACCATTACGGCTGCGCTGAGAGCGCTCCAGACGCGTCCAGAACGGCGGAAGGCTTTCTTTTTCGCAAGGGAGTCGTGTTGGGGGAAAACGGCTTATATTGACGTCAAATGACTGACTTTACCGCATGTGCTGGCACGACAGAGCTGCCAGTTTGCACCAAACGAGCGCCGAAATCCTCATCAGACAATTAACCTGAGAGACAGCTGGCAGGCTTTCCAATTAACCAACACTGTACGGTATGATTGTATTTTTAAACTTTAATTGATGCTCGGCTCCTCCAAACTCGTTGTGCATGCATGGTGTAGTTGTGAGGGGAAAGCGCGACGCTGCATCCCGCTGCTGACAGAGAGACCACTTGTACCGCCGTCACAACTGTGCCAAGAGACAGGGAGTCTTTGAAAGCCACCGGAGCGGACCCGACCGGCATATCAATCAGCGTCCCGGAGAGCGACGCGCACGGCTCGCACCGGAGATAAAAGGCATTGTCTTAGAAGCTGAGCGCCTGTGTGAGTGTGGGGGAAACAGAGCTTGGGAGGGAAATGGCACTTTCTCCGCTTGATGAAGGAAGGACTGCAACAGTCAGTGGTAAACAAATGTAAATAGCCAGTTCCCTTCGGCTTGGTGCGCACCGGCGAGGAGGACCTGCATGATCATCGATTCGCACTTTGAGATCTTGCGCTGCGTTTATGTGACACGAGCGGAGGGGAAGCGGCGGACGGTGGGATTATTAGGGTGCTCCTGCGAAGAAAATACTACAATTATTTCACCATGGACACCAGG
This sequence comes from Trematomus bernacchii, assembly GCF_902827165.1. NCBI lineage: Eukaryota > Metazoa > Chordata > Actinopteri > Perciformes > Nototheniidae > Trematomus > Trematomus bernacchii. Next base: position 1,444,925 of record NW_022987656.1, read on the forward strand.
ATATTGTTTTTGCTTGTTTCTTCTGCGACATATTTTGCTGGGCTGCAGTGTGCCTCGCCACGGACCACAGCGGGGATGGAGCTCTCCACCTCGGGCTTCAGCAACATCAGCAGCGGTGGTGGTGGCAGCAGCAGCAGCGGGGAAACAGGGAGCAAAAGGGACTTTAGCCAAACCATAAACTCCAGGATCAAGAGGAAAACCCTAGCTGTGGATTTTGCAGTCCCTTCTCTGTTGCGCTATTACCTGACGGAGTTCATAAAGAGACCCCTGAACGGCGACTGCCAGACTTTTAGCGGATGTTACATGGTGCGCGCAAACTTGACGATGCTCTGCATTCCTTTGCAGAAAACCATAGCCACTTTTGTGGATCCCAAGTCTGACTCAGCACTGAGGAACACGTCCGCTGATGGACAGCTCCCCTTCTACTACCAGCGGCCGCTGTCCAAAGTTCTGAAATTGGGCTTGACGAAAGCCAGCAGGAAATCAAACCAAGTGGTGGTGGAAATCGGAGAGGATATAGTGAGGACCGGATGCGGGGGGCTGTCTGTGCACGAGGAGGCCCCGGTGCTTTATCTTGAAATGGACCTCACAACTATTCTGGAGTGGTGGCTCGGCGTCGAGGGGGGCCGCCTCAGGGTCAGGCTCATACCCGAGAAAAAGGCGCAGGTGCCCGTTATGGAGGATCGATACACCGCGGCCATACGCGCTTCAGACCCCCGCCTCTACCTTCAGATATCCTCCAGGGGTGAGTTCCTCTTTTTATCCACCCCCCTCCCTCTTTTTCTCTCTCTCACTTCTTCCCATGTTGTGCACACACTCGGGATTCAATCTCGTTGCTCTTGGATGTTATTTGAGTTCTGCTGTGGTTACATTTTGATGTTGTATCCAAAATATGTGTGAATTATGACTGGCTTTTTGGGGGAAATGGTAGAGAGTACATTGGCTGATGGGAAATGTATGACGTGTGTGTGTGTGTGTGTGTGTGTGTGTGTGTGTGTGTGTGTGTGTGTGTGTATGTGTGTGTGTGTGTGTGTGTGTGTGTGTGTGTGTGTGTGTGAATCCATGCATATCGGCTGTTATCCATGGGACTTTTCAGACTCCTCTTTCATTATGGATGCACACAGCAGCAGAGAGACGCACTGCATGTTGATCTATTTTCCCAAACTCTTTGATATGCATATGTTGCATCTTAGAAGCTCCTATATCATCAGTTCTGAAATGTGAATTATTATAGGAAGGGAGAAGAGAGGCCTCCTCAACGCCTGATAATAACATGCCTGTGCATTGCATAAGGTCTATATGCCATACAAATGAAGTTATAAAGCATCACAGCAGGGTTCCCACCTTCATCTTTCCTTTACCTTCTCAATTCCTCATGAGCCACCCACCCCTGAAGGAAGGTTGAAGATGTAAAGAACGGGCTTTATTTTGATCAGGCAGGCACAAATTAAGCCGTTATCTCGAAGAAAGCCTTAGCACTCAATACTCTAGGGTCCTTCCCTCGTTCTTCTGAGCATGGTATAATCAGTGTAATTGCTTAATCACTTTGATGAGGGAGGCTGGCCCAGAAAAAATGCAACAGAACCAAGCACACAAAAGCAGAGCTGATATGGAATAAACCCCCCCTGCACACACGTGGCCACGATGAAACTAGGGCTGGGCAATATGGAGAAAAAACAAAAACGGAATACCTTGATATCCCAATGATATTGTAAGATTGTATTCGCAAAATACCTTTTTGTTAAATAATCATCAGTAATGTCAGTATAATGACTACGGTAAGACAAATAGAAGTAAGTTATACAAAAATGACATCACTTTACTGTATGGCAGCCTTTAAAGGTCCCATGTCATGGCCATTTCTACTGATCATAATTCCATTGTTGAGGTATACTAAAATAGATTTATATTGTGCAATTTTCCAAAATCACATTGGTTTCTCATACAGCATCTCTGTATAGTATGTGTATTCACCTAAACGGCTTGTTGGAGCTCCTGCCCCCCCCCTCCCTATGAGCCCAGTGGCCGCCTGCGAGACAGCGAGACACAGCGAAACCCAGCCCAAACACACACACACACCCGCAGCCTGGCTGGGAGTTTGTGTGTGTGCTCACACACCGACTCACAGCCTCGCCACGTCCCGCCGTCTCAGGGAGGAGAAATCGGCAGAGCTGCAGCTGAGAAAAGATTGTGTGTGTGTGTGTGTGTGTGTGACTTAACGTAACGGCTCTGCGGACATAACGTAATGGCTCCAGGGATTGGTCTATTTGGACCAATGGGTCCATTTGGGTATGGTCACGTCACTCTACCCAGGAAGAAAAAGAGAAATCTCCAACGAGGCGATCTGGGGCAGCATAGACAGGTATTTTCTGTGTTAGAGTTTTACTCGCTACAGGGTGTACTTTGAGGGTTTGTGACTTTGCAGACCGTTTACATGAATAAAAACCTTCATTACACACAAGGGGACGGGTAATAACCGGAAAAGCATGACATGGGACCTTTAAAACCAGGTAATGCTGTGCAGCTTTAATAATTAAGTAAATATAAAAACCACACATGTGCCAAAACACATGCAAATGAAGAAACATGTTCACCCACGATGAGCATTGTTTACTTAAAGCCCTGAATTGAAAAAGCTACAAATACAATGCACTGCAAATAAAAAACGCTGCAAGAAGCTGAAATCACAACAGAAACCAGGGGACATTAAAAAATGATGCACACAGCTGGGACCTGAGCGCTTGTTCATGTGGTCCCTATCACTGTTGGCACAGTTAGCCTATTTCATCAGTGTTTTGTCAATATATTTTAAATTACTAGGTTAGCTAGGTTATCTAGATAGCTTACAGCTCATCTGTAATAATATTAGAAGGATCATGTGATCTCATTGTTGAAGTAAGCCGATAAAACGTACATTTGAGGTCACTTTTCGACAACAGTGATGTTTGACTATCTAAATGTTATAGGCCATTGTAGCGCTTTTGCACCTGTCGGCCACCATAAGGAAAAGTCACTTGTGAAATATAATAATGTCCACATTTGTGTAGGATTTTTTGTCTCTTTTATCAATAACAATATACATCTATTTAATGCCCAGCTGTTGTAGAAACACATGCATTAGGATTTTGAATGCATTTTGAATTAATATGATATTCAGGTGACTATAAGGGTTCATATTAAATGCACAAACATGGTCTATATACCTGAGCTGCAAAGTGGCCAGTTTCTGGATGGTAGCTGTGAATTTGTGTCACTGTGACACAAATTCTTCTTCTGAAAAACATTGTTTGTTAGCTCCAAACTCAAACTTCACATGCTGTGCTTTTTGCAAAAAAAAAGGAAACCTTCCCTTCACATAACCAAGTTGCTTTTGTGCCCAAACCTACCAAAAACAGGAACAAAAACTTCCCACACACGTTCTGTTGCCTAGTTGTAGTACTACTTTTACTCTACAGGACACAATATGTGCTCCGCAGCACTCAGCAGGCATTCCATCTCACACAGCTGGTCGTGTTTTCAGGTGGGAAGCCAGCGGGGGGTGTTTTGTCAGTAGGAGCCTCAGCTGGGTTTTGACTTTTTGTCTAAACCACAGAGTGCTCTCAGTCTACATGGACATAATATGCCCGTAACAAAAGCAAAGCTGTGTTACATCATCAGCAGCGATTTGAATGTGTGCACAGACACATGATGCCTTCCTGTCTACGTGTTCCTGAGGGAAATACTTATTCTGACGTTCAAAACGAAACGCTTGTTGCTGCATATCTGTGAAACTGAAGACATTTTTAAAAACAGCCCTTTGAATGATCTATTTTGAAACAGAAAGAAAGAGATAGGATAACAAGATGTCATTTAAGCTTCATTTATTAAAGCATAATACTTACTCTCATGTCTTAAGTGGTAGAAGCTCAGTTTGTGGGATTTGTCTTTGAAACCGGAAGGATGCAGGTTCAATTCCCTGATGGTACGGACTGTGTGTATGCTGCTGTGTGAACGTGGGACAATTAAACGTGGATTTGTTTCCTCCATTTAAGGGTCAAGGGGCATTGTACCAAATATTGCATTAAAAAAATTAGGTGTTGAAAAAACACAAGAGTTGTACGTAATAGGGCTTTCAGTATAGAAATGGTGTCTTTATCCAGCTGAAGGTTAATCCATGTTCCACTTCAGTGAGTTTGACTATACGCAGATGGAGCACTGGGCAATAAATCCTTTAAACAAATCTTTTTAAATAAACAGATTCTAGTGATTCAGTACACTGAAAAGGACTGCTTTCCCCATCACTCTTAACACACATGATCATTTCTCCCATTTCAACTCCCCTCCATCCTTCATCCTCACATCGCCCCGAAACTGAGCCAGTCTTTAATCATGAAGGACGTCTGCTGCTCAGAGGAGCACGGAGAGACTTCCTGGAGGATGCTTCAGCAAGGAAATATAAAGGCAGCCATTCATTTCAAAAGCTGCTATGATGGAGGGTAGTGCTTAAACCACCAGGAGTTGTTGTCAAACTGCTGCGGAGGAGACACAAATACCAGTTTCATTTGTACAACAAGAGACACCCAATGGAGGAAGCACACTTTGTATATTCTGATGCGATAACACTAGCATTGCTTTCTTCTGAACCAGTGTGCCATTAATCTGTGCATGATATTTGTGTAAGTTTATTAATAGTGATTCATAAATGTGACAAAAGCAGTTGTAAACAAGTCTAGTATAAGTCCCTCTTTAATGCTGTTGTATGTAGCATTAATATATTTGTAGATTGTAACATTCTAGATTAGTACCACAGTAAAGGCCGAAAATATATAAGCAAGCACATTTCAAACAATGGTGAAACGTATTTCCTCTGAAGCTGCACTGTTGTCATTAGTTAGTAGAAAGCTTTATATTTATTTAGTTATTGTTTATAGGGACACATATATGGCAAATTCTAGATTGTAACACCCAGCCCTATAAGGCTTCATGGAAATGTGGAGATTAGAAAACCAGTGTGAACCAGAATACAGTGTCATACAAAAAAGCATATCAAATATACAATGAAGGACATATTGAAAAGCTACTAGAATAAATCCACAGTTGAATTTTTTCTTTACCACCACTTTGACTGCAAACGAGCCAGAGGGAACTATTGAGTGTGAAGGACAGACACCTGGAGCACTGTACCGAGTGAGCTTTTCCAGTCTTTTAAGCTGTCAGTACCAACAAATTAGTATTTCAAAGCAGGGACTAAGACGGAGGTTTTCTTTTCATGTTAACAAAGGAAGACAGTGACAGTTTTTATAAGTAGCAGAGACAGACACAAGTCCACAAACTACAGGCGGACTCCACTGCCTCCACAGTGTATTCACACTGCATGTTTGCACAGCCGCAGTTATTACCAAAGCGGTTATTGCATTATGATTTCCTACAAGGCACAAATGTGTTTACACACTGTTGATGCACACACACACCCTTTCCTCTAATACTCCCTTCTGCCAGTGCTACACGCTCCCTCCTCCGTATAAAATGACTCAACTCAAGGCTCCAATGTGCATTGTCTCGCTCTATCAGCTTTTTACACCCCTGATTGGCCAGCGGTTGGCATTTTTCAGTGTAATATGCGTGCTACACTTGTTTTTCCAGCCTCCGGTAAGATGCAGACTATTAGCATGAAATAAATACCAGCCATGGCACCCGGAATAATTTGACGCAAACGTGCCCACGGGAATCAAGGAATTAAACTCTGTGCAGTACATTTATATTTACTCGCCCTATGGGCCCTATGAGGCATCGTTAATGAGAAATGTGTCTATGAGTTATAGTGCAGGAGAGGGGAAAACAGTTGCTGGGCAGGCGTGATAAAGAGTTGACCTCTACTTTATTAACCTCTGTTATGTTCACCAAGCGCTCCCATAAATAGGTTGCAGGAGAATCATTAAATGATCTCAGCAGGGGAAGCAAGTGGGGACCCCCGCTTCATTAACTTGCACATGCCTGCTCTTTAAGACGTTTGTGTGAACCATTAGCAACGAGTGTCCTCTTAAACACGCCTAACAGGATGTGATAGAAGCCCCTTCTTCCGCCAGGCTCGAGAGGAGCAACTCAGCATCGTCTCCCCATGTTTTCCCCTCAGCTCTGCCCCGAATGCAAACACACACTTCATGATTTTTCTATTGAGCGTCCCCAGTCTAGCATTTCCTTTGAGAGGCTTAAAACAGAATCCCAATGCGTGGATGTAACAGCCGTTAGGCAAACATCGCCATTTCTTCTGAATCATGAAGAAAGCCAACAGTAAATGTACAAAGTTAGATTACACGCTTGGTATTTTGTTTACCCCTATGTTGCTTGTGGCACATTTTTTTCGAAGAAGTTTCTCCTTGATAGATTAATTCACTTTTCCTTATCCGAAATGCATTTTCCCACTTCTCCAGACAAAAGTAGCTGGCATATCAGCCGGAAGAGTCGTTACAGGGTGTGAAAGAATGAGGTTTGCTTACATCAAATTATTACAGAAAAGTTAACTTGTATCTTCTTTGTATTTCATTCTTCAATTTTCAAACTATGGAACTAGAATTGCACTTTGAGATCACGAGCTTCCGCCAAAGCCAATGGTGCATTCACGTTCATGAGCTTCAAGTCAAATGGAAACAAAAGGAAAAAGGAGATGTCTTTTTTGATGTTGCTCAGAGCATTTAAACAACACAATGACAGCTGTTTCGGACTTAATGCAGAATCACATGACATTTCCGAGTCAGGAACTCATTTTCCCTATTATTCTGACTTTACGATGGTGAAGCACAAATGCCCAATCTCGCATTGTTAGTCAAAGTAAACGTGGATCTGCTCTAAAATGTATGGCGTTCTTCCATGGCCAATGCAACACACTCTTACACCAAATTACATGAAAATCAGATAGAATATTTTTCCACAGACAAACAAACAAACAGACAGACATGACCTCGTTTGCGGAGTATATTATATGAAATTGTAGAACACAAGGACGGACTTACAAGTGATTTCATCATTATTCATCATTGCCTTTAAAGTGATTACCAGTCATGTTAAATGCTTTTGATTGCCTTTTGATTAACTGTATACATGATGAAATAGTTTTAACACCTAATAATAATACTAAAGCTGACTGATATGTCAATTACTACAATTTATAAATAATTATGAGTTGTTAAAGAGGCCTTATTATGCTTTTGGGGTTTTCGCTTTCCTATATGTGATATATATTTGTGTGCATGTAAATGGTCTGCAAAGGTTAAATCACAAAGTTCCATCCAGAGGGAGTTTCATTAGCATTATATGTCATCTTTAATTTTTTTCTAAGATGTATCGCCTGCATATTACCTTGTTCCAGCTTAGAAATGTGAATATTTAAGGCTTGTCTTGGTTATATACGATAGTAAACTGAATATATTTGGACAGACAAAACAGCACATTTGAAGACCCTATGGTGGGCTTTATCCTTGAAATGATTGAGGTCATATACCTTTATTGTACAATACGTTGATTATGTCTGTATTGTATGTCTTATTCTAGACAGGCCAAGATAACTTCGAATGACACACATGATACATTTTTTAAATGGTTGCCTCTTCCACTGACTAATCAAATAATGCAATGCTTAAGTGGAATTAAATTCAGGCCAGACTATAATCTCTTTGCATGTTCGTACACTTACACTTTTCAGCCTTTTCTTCCAGTGTTATACGTTGTAGGAGCCATAATGCTTGTTTTGCCATTACTTATTACTTCTATTATTATCTTCATTTCTGTTTGCATCACGTTTAATTATTATTGTTTATCACTTCCGGCAATGGTCACGTGGGTGTGGTTTATTGGTATTTAGTCACCTGTTGGATACTAGTTTGGAGGATATGATGTAGGAAGAGGGTGAATGGCGCTCTGATACTTTCTGTTGACCGTCAGGTCTGGAGTTGTATATTGTTTGTTTTCGTTTTATTAAACACCATGGACTACAAATGACTACGGACTCTTACACGAACGCGTCACAGCAAAGAGCACTTTTTAGCCTCTCAGCAGCTAACTCATAGGGAGTTATTGCCGCTATATTAGTCAACAGAAAGGGATCACCGCATCGAAGACGCGATGGAATGGACCGGATCCTAAGCAGACGAAGCCAGGACGTTCGGGATCATGGAGTTGGAACACTGGGACAGTTTCCCCCTCGGCGGAGTGGACAGGAAAAGCCACAATTCACCGTGGCTGTAGGCGGAAACTGATTGACTGGAGCACATCACAGCCAGTTGAGGCGGTAGGCACAATTGCGTTCATTCTGTGTATTTTTATTTTGGAACACAGTTTGGAAGTGCTGCCGTTAGTCCATTGGGGACTGTTATTTGGCCTGTTTTGTGCGTGCTGGTTATGCCGATATCGACGAAGGTTTGGATTTCCGCAATTGTATAACGTACACAGCTGTGATCACTGATCAGGCACCACGTCAGTGACAAGATTGACATTTGTGAATACTGTTGTGTGCATATTGGAACATGCAAAATGAGTGATAACTACGAAAATGAGGATGAAGTGGAAAGTGTGTTAAATATTGGAAACAGAAATAGCAAATTGACTTTTCATGGCTCAAGATCCAGAGTAGGCCTATCGAGAACTGCATCTGCTTATATAAAAGCTCAGGGGGAAGTCGCTGCCCTGATGGTTTTACAAAATCTACTTCAACAGAGACATGCTTTGGAAAAACAGGAACATGAGCTGAGGAGAAGAAGAGAACAACTGGCCCTAGAAGGAGACATCGCCGCCACCATGGCCGAAATGAAGGTTCTTGCTGCTTCAAAGAAATCCAGTGTTCCGAGCTCTACTACAGGATCTGATGGCAAGCAGTCATATTTTGGAAACGGACTTAAGGAAAAGAAAACACTTCATATCAACACAGATCCTTTTGTACCCCAGCCACAAGTTATATATACATCTGCACCAATCATTCCAGAGCACAGTATAACTAATCTAAAAACATCAACAATAACAACCAAAGACAGAGCTGACACTGAAATCATCACATCTACCATACAACTCGAGTCACAACCTCATCCGACAGAAAGCAGATTTGCAACCATGAAAGCTGGAAATATTAAATACGACATAGAAACAAAGGAAACTAAGATCGACAGAAAACAACCAGCCATGGCCTTTTTGCATACAAGTGGCCTTACTGGGGCCGGTGAAGAGGACTGCAAACTCTCAGAGTCAGCGATGGGTGCTTGCAGGACATCTGTAGTGAAAGTGGATATGCTGTGGAAACATCAATTTAAGATGCACTATCCTGAAGGTGGCAGAGACATCCAGAGACTTTCCATGGAAAATCAGCGGTTCCGGGATCCAGTCTTAAAATCTGCCAAACTATTGGAAGGACCAATCACATTAGATTGGAAAAGGACAAGGAAATAAAGGACTTCTACTTGTGATTCAGATCAAGACAAAGATTGGCTTTCTGAACAGACCCCTCAGCCAAGTCCGCCCTTTTCATGAGGCAGAGAAACTTTTGCCATCTCTAAATAATTTTCAATTTTTTACCTTGCTCCTTGCCCCCTGCATACAGTGACTATTTTTGCCCCCTGCACACACAATACTACACACGGCAGACTTGATTGCTTGTGTACTGATATATGAATACTGGATTTAAAAAATGATGATCTGCATATCATTAGAATATACAGTGTTTTATTGTAATTTGTTTTGAATAATTATTATAAATTGTTATATAATAATTAGGGGCCGGAATGTAGGAGCCATAATGCTTGTTTTGCCATTACTTATTACTTCTATTATTATCTTCATTTCTGTTTGCATCACGTTTAATTATTATTGTTTATCACTTCCGGCAATGGTCACGTGGGTGTGGTTTATTGGTATTTAGTCACCTGTTGGATACTAGTTTGGAGGATATGATGTAGGAAGAGGGTGAATGGCGCTCTGATACTTTCTGTTGACCGTCAGGTCTGGAGTTGTATATTGTTTGTTTTCGTTTTATTAAACACCATGGACTACAAATGACTACGGACTCTTACACGAACGCGTCACAGCAAAGAGCACTTTTTAGCCTCTCAGCAGCTAACTCATAGGGAGTTATTGCCGCTACATACGTTTTGGATTTAGATATTGTACATTCTTGGACCAAGAGGGTTAAGTTCAGACATTTTGTGAAGTGAAGTTGGAGTGGTTTCATTCTGAAATGCAGTAAGCCAGAGGAGTAAACATCCCAGAGTGTGTAAAGGCAGCTCGATGAAACGGTGCACCTGTTGACCTTTCATTTAGTCCATGCAGGTGGAAGGTTGCAGAGCCACCAGAAAAGTGACATGACGCTGCAAATGAGTGTGTGGCCTGGTGCTAATCAATGAGACTCTTGACATTTAAAGCTTGTATCAATCAGCTGCTAATGGGGAAGTCAATAGGAAGTCAGAACGACATGCCACTTTATTATTTATGCTTTTCAATGATCAATTCACTGGAGGACTCGGTGGCGTGTGCGACACCCCGATGGACCCTGCCCAGCTGATCAATATCGCATCTCACAGCGAGCATGATCAAGTACATGTGTCACAGTGTTAGCTGCTAACTAGCCTTCAGGACAGATGAGTTGTAACCAAAATGTTTGGAAGGAGGAATTTAAAGTTAAGGAAGAAACTGCTCTGCCCTCCTGTATTTTTCTGTCTCTGATAAGTAGTTTTAGTTGTGTGCGTGTCATATCTTTCATTTGGAGTGGCTAGATTTGTTGATTTATGCCTTTTGTACAAATGTGAATAATGAGACTTTCCCAGCATCTGCAGCATAAACACCTTGAAGCAGTGATCAACAATCAGTGCTGCTTGATTGAGCTGCAGTGACATCATTACTGCACTGTTATGGCCACAAATTATAATCACGCTGTTTTTTTTAAAATATTGAGATCAAGATACGTTATCATTTCTATTCAGCGATTTTAGGGACAACATATTGCACTTGACATTTGAGTAAATAAAGCTATGTTGTGCAACAAACCTGCTAGGTAAAAATTCAAATATGATTGCTTCTTGTTCACAGTGCATCTCCTATAATGAAACTACAAATAAAGTTGCTGCAAAACTTTAAAAAAAGATTAAATCAACATGGAACTGCTATCACTTTCAAGTTGTGCTACATTCAAACCAATTAACATATGTTTGCATCAAAATTAGACTTAACAAAGTTTTTCTTCACCTGAAATCAGTGCATTTTCAATTTCTACTTTTTCTTTCTGCTTAGTGTATTCTTCTGTTCTTACTGCTGCTGCAACATTCAGGTTTTCTATGAGCAAAACATGTATTCCAAACATTAATATCACTGTAAATCATACTCAATTCATTTTTAGAAGCCAGATTTGTAATAGTGATTGATATTGGATAATTGATATTGTCCTACACATGCTTGAGATTTAGATCAAGACATTCTGTAGTAATTATAAAGGGAAACTAAAATGTTCACTCTGGTGTTATTTACATTACATTACAAACATAGGCCCAAAACACATGCACAAACAGGACCTACTGTATAAACGTGCATTTGTGGAGAGGTGTAGAAGGGCCAATTGTTTCAAGCCATGGAGCAGTTGGGGGTTTGGTGCCTTGCTCAAGGACACCTCAGCAGTGCACAGGATGCAAACTGTCACCTCCCAGCTCCCTGTATTTCGGTCTAATCGTGACTTGGACTGGCGACCCTTATGGTTCTGAAGCCAAATCCCTTCCTTGCTACTGCCATGTGGGCCTTCATGAAGCATTAAAGATAACATTTTCAGTTGTAATGGCCCCCAAGCTCAGAAAACATACATTTCACTGTCAACAAGTCTAGTGTGTTGGTTAAAAATGAATGCCTTTTAATGATGATGGCCCCTGAATCTGCCAAAGATGAATTCATGTCATATTGAACATGGCTGTCAGGGTAATCAGACCTCCAATTCTTCTTAATACAAATCAAAAATAACTCTTTTATTTGGCTTCCTGAGCAACTTAAATGTGCTCTGGCCAGCAAACCAGTTGGCTCCATTTAAAGAGCTCAGGGGTTGCAACAGTCGCCAGAAAATACATACTGTTAGCATTCTGTAGCTGGCCATACCTTTAATAAAATACATAAATGTGAAGCTAGCCAAATTTGGGGGCTATGGATAAACATCTTGACAATGTAAACAACAGCTAAAGCCTTTTACGATATTAATCACCCTGATGGAAGTTAATGCTTGAGTCGCTGTTTTGTAAATTAGCAGGAGTCAAGGTGACATTGCCTGTGATTTCCCCCCGTTTTCACTTCTTATTCAGCACTGTCTCTTCTTCTTTCCCATGATGTTTTAGTTATTTATGCCACTTTTTTTTGTTCTTACAAAACAACCCGCAAGCTGCCTGTTTGATTAATGGCGATGCTTACAAGAGGCTTCGGCACTGGAGTTTTGCTCAGAGCAAGGTGTGAAGAGGAATGCATACTGTACATGGGGTGAATGTGAAGAAGATGCACCCTTAGATGCTCCACTTCCATAATGAGAGGAATAAATAATGTACATATAAGGTCGTCGCACACCTTGTACACTATGTGGGGAACTATTTTTGTATGTTTGCCAATTTAAATGCCAAGAGTTCCAATTTACTCTATATATATTTGCTAGCAAGCTGTGTCATCTTTTGTTTAATAAATACAAATATGTGCTTTTTAGTCCAAAGTTTGAGAAGGTGGTCAAACTTTTGAAACATAGATTTTCCCATCTCAAATCTACGTTGGCCGACAGGGGCAAACGCGCTACAGCGGCCCAAAACGGTGGTTACGTATTGTAACCCTAGTTCTATAAGCATAGGCGGAGCCCTCTACTGGACTCTATGGGTACTACTCTTCATCAATGACACGCGAGCGTTCTCACACTGAATTTGCATAAACGTAGCCGGCCAATCAGGGCGAGCCTACCCAAATGCGAGCGCAGGCCTCACAGTATATTAGGCAGCTACACCTCCGACTGTCATTCTACACCCTCTTCAGCTAGCGGCATAGGAAAGACAGGGCCCCTAGGTAGAGGGCTCCGCCTGTGCTTATAGAACTAGGGTTACAATACGTAACCACCGTTCTATCTCACACAGGCTCCGCCCTCTACTGGACTCTATGGGTACAGTGGGTGGAGCCCCGATGAATGAACGCCCTGTCACCTCACAACATCGACCCACCACACTGCTCCTGATCGGCCTTTGGTTGACAGCCATCGCACCCCAACTTCCTATCACCCGGTTGTGACCGTGGAGAAGTCGGGCTGAAATTGGTCTGAATAAGTCCATAGCTCAACCCTGCAGATGTCAGCGCAAGTGACTACACACTGCGCACCACATTTCCCAGGTCCCTAAGGAGCATGGGAAAACGTAAGTGTATTATGTCCAAGGGGAGTCAGATACTGACCCACAACCCTCCTCCTTTCACCAGTCCTGTGTTGCCCCAGCAAGCACAGACGATGAACCAGACATGTCCAAGAGATAGAACCTTATGAACGGGCCTGGCGTAGACCAAGACGCCACCGTGCATATGTCCTCCACACTCACGCCGTCGAACAAGGCTGTCGACACAGCCATACCACGTGTAGAGTGTGCACGGACCCCCGTGGGGAAGGCTCTCCCCGCCTGCCCATAGGCATGTGAGATGCACTCGCAAAGCCATCCTGCCAGGCGTTTCTTGGACAGAGCTTTACCAGCCACACCATCCACAAAGCACACAAACAGCTGTTCAGTGCGTCTAATAGAAGCTGTGTGCCCTACATAACATGCCAACGCACAAACTAGGCAGAGGAGGTGCAATTTTGCCTCCCTGTCCCCTGTATGGGGTGGAAGACTAAAGCCGTCTAGCTGTATAACCCTCAACCTGAATGAACTCCTTAGGTTCTTGGGAATAAAGGAGGGGTTCGATCTGAGTGTCGCCCCGCTACGGTCACCACGAATCAAAAGGCAACTCGGGTGCACGGATAGAGCGGTCAGTTTGCATACTCTCTCGCTGTTTTCAATGATAGCGCCTTCAGGGAGGAGAGCTCCAGAGGCTCAAACGGTTCTGTAACCAAAGCCTCGAGCACCAATGGCAGTTCCCATTGCGGGGTGGAGACATGCACCACTGGGCGCTGTCTCCTGACCCCCTGCAAAAAACGCTTCATAAGCGGTTGATTAAAGAATGGTCTGCTGCCAAATCCCTCATGGCAGGACGAGATGGCTGCTGCATACACCTTGACTGTGACATGAGCAAGCTCCTTGTCCACCAGTAGCTGTAGATAGGATAGAATAGAGCCCAATGTACAGGACATAGGCTCTAGACTCCTTTCCTCGCACCAACGTTGGAATCCCAACCACTTCGTCCTATAACAGGCTGTGGTGGATTCTGCTCTTGCTGCCTGGATAGTCTGTATAACATTATCAGACAGTTCACCCCTTCTCAGCCTGTCCCTCTCAGGAGCCAAGCCTGGAGAGGTTGGTCCAGAGTGGGTAACGCCCCTATTGCACCTGCTTCCTGAGACAGCGCCCCCCAGAACTGAGGAACGGTCCAGGGCTGGCCCAACATCATTTGTGTCACTACTGCGTACCACGGCGCTGAGCGGCGACCTGGGTCTACCAGAATGACCGACAACTGTTCTCGTCTCACCCTCTCCAGGGGTGGGGGAATGAGACACAGCGGTGGAAAGGCGTAGAGTAGCTTTCTTGGTCATGGCTTGTGTGCAAACGCGTCCACCCCCAAGGGTAGATTGTCCTGCCGAGCCAGGGAGAGTTTGGGGAGTATAAAGTTGTCCAAGTTGTCGTGTTTTGAGCTTATTTTTCTTGATTTGCCGCGTTTGGTTTATGGTTTTGGTTATGCTGCACATGTATTGTGAAGTCGGTGTAAATGTTTCGTAATTTGCATGTGTTTTGGCACATTTCTGTTCACATAGTTTTTGAAAGTGTTTTTCCTAATGTAAGTGTTTTGAGCTGTTGTTTGCACGGGTTGGCAACCGTACAAATCACTGCTTAAAAAATGTAATCAAATCGTCTTGGGTGCAGTCTAAATAAAAATTAACCAATGGTAAATGTAAAAAGGGCTTTTGCATTGGATTGCATTAAACAGAAGTTGCCCAGTCATGCATAATAAACTAATGTTTTTTTGCTCAAAGCTTAACGTTGTTTTACTTCTAAGTCACATTTCAAGCAGCTTAGAAATAGCCAAACTAATTACCACGTTTGGTAATGACACGATATTCACTGCCTGTGTAGCTGTGTACTCTTTACACAGGAAACAAAACAGAGAAATACAATTGAGAATATTATACGCAAGGAAAATAGGATGTCTGCTTCACTGAGTGTAAGCCGTCATTTGACTTTCAATTATATTTATTTTATATGTGTATCTACTACAAAGAAAAATGTAAAGGTATGATTGATTTCTTTGAATGAGGTCTTTCTATGTGCCCTTGTGTCCTCTCTTCACTCCCTCGTGTCATGTCAGTGACTTTCTTGCTCATAAAAAAAGAAAAACAAGGTAAAAAAAATTAGAGCAGGAGACAGAAGTAAACAGACAACAATAAATAGCCTTGGGCCACAAATAGTCTCATCTTTAAGATTTGTATATGAATTATGAATTTAATTAGCAGACATAAGGCCCAGCAAATGTAAAAACTGGGTAAACAGATATGTGAAGCCGTGGGATGTAAATATTTTTTACTTTAAAAGCTTTATTGAATTGTCACGCCCTTCCCCCATCGTGTGTCTCTCTCCTCTTTGCTGCCTTAGCTCAGGTTCTCCTGATCTGACCTTGGCTCCGCCCTTGCTCAGGTGTTTCCAATCTGCCCTAATCAGCCGTATAAAAGGAAGGCTGGAGGAGAAGGATCTCCCTTGTTCACTGCAAGACACCTGAGCTCTCAGTCGTCCTTAGATCGGGATTTCACTCTTTTTATTTACCACTTATTTCCTTTTGTAGTTTATTTTTAGTATGGAGGATCTGGTAGTCCAGTTTTCCCAACTTCTTTATTTAGTTTAGTTTAGTAGTTGCATTTAAATGTAGGGGGACCAGACTTCCTCCATCTTTTTTTTTCTTTTTGTCCAGTCCTCCAGACTCTCATGGTTTGATTACATTTGAAAATAAAACCAAGCTATTGTTGCCTTAAAGTTGGGCAATGTAATATTGTTTGGATTGAATCACTACTGGAGGCAGCATCAATTGGCCATTTGAGGAACTGTGGTCTTTTGCACTTTTGCATTGGCTCCACTTTTAAACCTACGTTTTCCAAATGTTTCTTAGAAAGAATATGGCTCTTGGTTGCTAACTGCTCCTTCAACTAGTTGCTCATCTACATTTCCTGTTTTGTGCTAGACTACCTGAAATCAACAAGGTTAATGAGAGCAGAGTTTGTGTGCCAGAAAACCAAAACAGTGATCGGAAACTAAAATACTCTGTAGAACTAATTAGGAACTGCAGAGTTGGGAGGTAATTCGCTTTGGGTTCATGTCTCTCAGTGACCTCTATCACAATTTAATGAAGCATAATATAAAAAATATTGATTAGTGCAGCTCTAACGAGCACGGTATTAAAAATATACATCCTCATAGGAGGGCGTTTTATTTCCCAAGAGATATTGGAGGAAGACTTTTAAGCTCCTCATTTAAAGTCTTCTTCCGTGCATGTTTAACAGTATGTAAAATACTATCATGATTAATATTTAGTTTAATGTGGGTTACCCATATGAAAAAACTCTGAAAGGGATCTTAAAGCACACATACTTTGTCTCCCTTGAAAAATACTGCATCTGTATAGTTTGTTATTGAAATGGAAGCCTCCAGGGTCTGATTTACATCCCAAGAGCTGACATGCTTGCTGTAAAACGTTCACTATATGCTAAAGCTAACTCTATCTAACTCTAGCTATCTCTCGATCACTTCTGCTGCCGGTAAAGAGACTATGTTCTGCTTATTTAAAATGTGTTAAATACCTTTCCAATTCAACATTTTTGAGAACTTACACATATGCAGTAGAGCAGTGTTTCTCAAACATTTTCATACCAAGGAAAAAAACACTCGCGGACCACCTAACTCCACAAATATCCAAAATCACATCGTTTTTCTAGAACAGATTACAAATCACCTGAAAATGGTACAAACAAGTGGCCACATCTGTGATGAAGGTGTTGGGCTGGGCTATATCATGCAATTGAAAGTTAAACTTAAGCTTGTTCCATTGCGGAAAACTTAAATGTATTTATTTATTTAAAATGTGAAATGTTACCAATATATTCACGGACCACACTGGAGAAGCACTGCAGTAGAGGAATGGTGAAAAATAACCTCTCTAGTAAAGTAACGTTTGCACAGATACAAATCAATATAGTCAAGGTTGGGCATTTTACTGGACATAAAGATAAGAAAAACACATTTTTGAATTGATTGTTCTTTAATTTCCTATACTTTTTAGAGAAGATGGCATCACAAAAACGTATGAAACATTTAAAAGGAATACAAAAAGGGAGCACTTTGATGATGGCTTAACGCATAGTCCAGCGAAGCACCACCACCAAGCCTTTCTCTGGTGTCAAGCTTGTCTTGGTTTTCACACATCTTAAGCCAAATCCACATGCGAGTGAAACGAAACCAGTCCCTGTGCCGCTAACCTTTGACCAGGAGCCATCAGACAGGAACACAGAGGCTCTGAAGAAACACTTCCCAACATTAAAGAGTTAAAAAGACATTAACAGATGTGGCAAAGTCGCCATACACACAAAGGCTGGCAGCCTTAGAGGAGCATCCTGAGTGCTCTCAGGCCACATCCCCAGCTCCCTTTATGATCTGTAATGGGATTGTTGAGGAGCACCAGCAGCATCCTCATCACAGGACAAAAACCCATTAATGGGATATGATTCGCCACGAAAGGGCGAGGATGAGCTTTTCACTGAACCCACTTATCCCCTGAAACATTCACATCGTCACCCGTCCATTCACCTAGTGGAGGCTGGCATGTCGATTCACTAGCCCATCACACCATTCCTGTGGCGTAGCTGGATTTGTGTGTGTGTGTGAGAGCGTTGCACAGACAGAGATGAAGAGACAGAGCAGCAGTGCCATGAGAGACACTGTTTGTGGCTTATCGGAGCGCAAGCCCCTGCATGCTCAGCGGCCCTGACAGGCTCAAGAGATGGAAGTGCATCTTGTTCAGCTGCCAAGAACGCTGGAAGTGAAACCAGAACGTTGACGCCACTGTTTTGGGACTCGCCAGCACCTCGAGACGACTTATCTTCTCAGCTGGAGCACAGAAGAGTGCACTGAGGAAAAAAGGTTTCATGAAGTGAGACTCAATAATTTATAGCTCGGCTTTGGGGTAACAAGTCAGCGTGGATTTGTTAAGCAACAGTCACTCATACAGGTCAACCTATACAATCATCTGAGGCAAAACTAAAAAAATTAGTTTTGTTTTAAAGAGATGTTCATGATATCAGTCTGGATAACTTTGCCTCGTATGCATCACTTTTTAAAGAGGACATTATGCAAATGTTCAGGTTCATATTTGTATTTACTTTTAGTGCTTCTACCGTGACACGTTTACACGCTTTAGTATTCAAAAATAGTCTTTCTTTTTCTCATACTGCCTGTTCTGCATCACCTATTTCCACCCTCTGTCTGAAGCCATGCCCAGTCTACTCTGATTGGTTTGCTGGCTGGCTCTGTTGTGATTGGTCAATCGCTTTAGCAATGGAAAACCACTTACATGCACAAAAACCTATGCTACAGGGAAGAGAAAACCCCAAAAGCATCGTAGTTCTTCAAATCTCTTTGTCAAAAGGCCCATGACTTCATGGATATCAAATACTTAACGCCTTGTTAGCTTAAATTCTCAGTATTTCTCACATGCTTCAACGTTAACTGTCGAATCCAAAACAAAGAAAAGTTCCTTTTTTTCAGTGGTATCATTATTTCCGAACACACGCATTTTCACTAAAACCTTACTATTTAAAACACTTTCGACATAAACGGTCTCACACTCACAGGTGTGCTACTGGTACATGTATGTGTCGTTTATGCAGTAGTAATACATTTAGTTCGGCCAGCGCTAATTTGAGGCTTCAGTAGTGTGTTAATTAAATGAAGTTGGTATCTTTGTTCTGGTAGATTTGTGTATATTTATTGCTGGTGTTTTGTACCAGCTATGCATATAAACGGATTGATTTCCCCACCGTGGCTCAGGGAGCAAACACCATCAGGGGAAACATAAATTGGAAACTAAAAAGACCAACTTTTAGTCAGTTTGTTTACATCAGATGGCAGGAGACTCATATTAGAAATGGCTGAATTTGCAAACAACGAGGACTGTGGATTTCATCCCCAATTTCGAACTGTGTAAGCAGCAATATTGGAACAGTTCATGACCATAGTATGGAAATTATAAATAATTACAGCAATAAATTGCTTTTTTAATGCACAAGTGGCATGATTGTAATAGAGGAGAGAAAGCTACACACACTCAATTATAACAACTTACATTTTATGAATGGATTCAGTATTGTTTAGGATTTACTAATGACTTTCATGAAATTGCTGTCTATCATAGCATTGACTTAGTACCAATTCAGTGATTGACATATTCATGGTGATAACCCCAAAGACAGCATTATTAAAGAACTAATGAATGACATATATCACGTGATGGAGCTCATGCACAATACTGGACTTCATCTTCTCCAAGGGGATGATAACATCTTCCACGTCTGAAGATGTGGTGACAAATTATGCTAATTTCCTCATTCCCTTGTTTTCTTTGAGACGACTATCTCCGAGCACTAAAATCTTTAGAAAATGTCAATTATTCATTCAGGCATCTGCCTCGTCTTGGGTCTTGGATAAGATCTTGGAATTTTAGTTCAATGTCATTTTCCACTAAAGTACAGGTAGTCCGTTGTAAGACAAAAGAAGCACCAAGGAGAATTGCTACGCTGGTCAACATGAACAAAATAAGAGTTTTGAAAAGCTGAATGCAGGTGGATAGACAAAAGCGTTTCCAGGTGCATAAAAACCTGTATAAAGAGAGCCTTTGAATTTATGTTTTTTCTCTGAAAATTGCAAGGCAGTCCTTGTACTGCGTCACCACAAACAATAATGATATGCTACTGTTGACAGGCTGTCAAACCTTACTTTGTATTTATCCCTTGAACTTCTAACCCCTTGCGTCATGCAATGAATGCAAATTCAGAACCGAGCGCATGGCATTGGAGTGCTTCGAGTTGAAGCGAGTGAAGTTACTGAAATTGCTTGAAAAAAAAAAGATTTGGCACTGTCCGTCTGATGAAGATCATAACAAAGGCCTAACATAGATTATTTTTTAAGTAAATGGGACGGGTGGACACCGGACGTTAGTGCCAATGAGTGTGAGACTTATATCGTCTTCCTCCCATGCTATATGTCTGTCTGACCTCATTTATACAAAGTTTGATAGCAGGAATATTCTGGTTGGTGCTTATAGTGAAAGACAATGTAATAAAATGTACAGTAGCATCAACAGGTGATACATCGATGCCAGTTTGTCATACAACATCGATAATACGTTGTTGACATATCGTTGTCATAGAAACGGCCGCCATGGAGGCGTCCTCCATGCCTTGCAGAGAACTCTGAGTAGAGGAGTGGGAAGCCTCCTCGGGAGTGAGCGGGGCCCCGTCCTCCACCCTTTCATTGAAGAGGTTTAGCTAGCGACATGGCCTCCTCAAGCAGAGGTGCGGCAACCGAAGGAGGGCCGGGCGGCAAGCTAGTAGCCCCCACACCGGCCCCTGGCTGAAGGGCCAAGAGGAGCAACTTTATCTGCTCCATGTCGGCAGCTAACCGATCCACCTTAGAGGACAGCTTGTTTCTAGTCCTCTACATGGGGGGTGAACCCATAGCCATCGCTCCATCAAGTCGCCGGGAACGGCCAGACTGAGCTGGAGGAAATTGTGACGAGGAGAGGTGTCCGTTGGCTGCTGCCAGACTCTAGCCACTCTGAGCGCCAGAGGCATGAAGCTACAGTTCATGCAGGCGCTTTGTGTGAGACCCTCTCTTAAATGCTCGAGGCCAAGGCAAGAGGGGCAGCGGTCATGGCCGTTCTCGGGCTCAAGAGAAGCCATACAGGCGCTACATGAATGAGCCATTATGTAGGTAGCCAGATGCAGCGTAACCAGGAGCGGGTGCGAGAACACAGCCTTCAATGCTTCAAAAACGGAAGTCTTGATCTTAGCGGCTGATAACATCGCCTCTAAGGTAGCAAGCCACCTGGGTTCTTTCAGTGGTAACATAAGGGCAAACATCAAAAACCTTGGTGTAACTTTCGATCAGTCTATGCTACTAGACAAACACATAAAACTTCTGACCCGTACCTGTTTTTTCCATCTCAGAAACATTGCCAAGCTCAGGGGGGTTCTATCAAACACAGAAATGGAGATGGCTATCCATGCCTTTATTTCATCCCGGCTGGATTACTGTAATGCTCTGTTCTCCTGCCTCAACAAAATAAATAAACCGGTTACAACAGGTCCAAAATGCTGCAGCCAGATTGCTCACTCGGTCCAAAAAAACATGCCACATCACTCCGATTCTTTCTGCCCTGCACTGGCTCCCTGTCCATCTCAGAACCCAATTCAAGGTATTGGTTTTCACATATAGAGCTGTCCATGGCCAAGCCCCAGCCTACATAAACGACCTGATCCTCCCTCACAGCACAACCCGGGCCCTGAGGTCCTCTGAGCAAGGCCTCCTAAGGGTGCCCCGAACCAGGCTAAAAACTAAGGGGGGCCGTGCATTTGAGGCGGTGGCCCCAAGGCTATGGAACAAACTCCCCCAGACACTAAGAGCCTCTGCCTCAGTAGAGATTTTTAAGGGGCAGTTAAAGACCCACCTCTTCCGACAGGCCTTTGGGTCGTCGGAGGAGGTGATTTAGTAGCTGTCTTTTATTGGTGTTTTATCGTATGTTTTATCCTATGTATTACCTGCTGTTGTTTTATGCCTTTTTATGCCTTTTATTCTACATTTTAGTTGTACTGTGAATTGTGTACTGTACTGTAAAGCACTTTGTACATTCGTGTTGAGAAGGGTGCTATATAAATAAAGTTTTACTTACTTACTTACTTACTTCACCAGCTACCTGCTGAACGGAAAGAGTAGAGCAATGCTCCTACTCGCCGAACACAAAGGGAGTGTAAATGTCCTACAACCACGTTACCAGCAGAGGGAGCGGGAGCGAGAGCACTGCCTTCACCAGCTGAGGTAAATAATGAAGCTCAACAGAACATGCAAGATGTTAGCCAACCGGCTGCTGCTGACAATCAGAGCAATACGTTACCGGGAGCGGGAGCGAGCGCGCTGCCTTCACCAGCTGAGTTACATAATGAAGCTTTACAGTACATGCAAAGTGTCAGCCAAACGGCTGCACACTAGCAATAATATAATATTGGGAGGGATGAAACCCTCTTTAATGGCCACACATGCAGAGCACACAGCACACACATTGAAGATTGTTCTCTGCATCTAACCCATCCTAGTGCTAGGAGTCTAGTACTAGGAGCAGTAAATAACAACGATATAGTTAGGCTGAGCCACGCTACTGCTAACTAAATAAAACAAGAAACGCAGCTAAAGCTGGAAACTCAAAATGCTAATGATAGCTCGGGGACAACGCCACAAGCAGAAAGTACAAAAGAGCACAATAAGGGCAACTTTATGGGAGAGGAAGCGGTCACCAGAAAGTCTAAGCCAAACAATAAACAAGTCAGCAATCAGGACAACTTAGCTGGGAGGGGGTGCGGGGACACAGCCATCACGAACAAAGTTGACACAAACCTGTCCGTCGAGGCTCTGCACAGCCGGCCACAGCTCCTGGAAGACGAGTCAACGACCCGCGGCTCCGACTGAATCAGTCGCGAAGCTGCACGCGGCCAGCTGCATGCAGAGAAATCCCTCAGATCAAACGTTCAAACTGAACGCTGTAGGCTACAAGAATGTAGCCCCGGTACTCTCGCGCAGCGAGACGATGAAAGGAACAGATCTTCTGACGACACCGGCAGATATAGCCGGTGTCACGTGGGTCACAGGTGACTTTGTTGTTATTGGTACTCGAGCTGCGCATGCGCGCGATGGACATATCCAGTGCTAAAGCACCGCCACAAGTCTATGTAACAGGTTTATAACATTCAAAATGGGTTGCAATCACATTACTTATGAACAAATATAGGCACATTTCAAACATCCAATCTTAGACATAACTCCAGGTCACTATGGTTCCCTACACGCACTGTGTGTACCAACCAATGATTGGATTTGCCACCACTTATTTATGTCTGGCCCTGCAATGCAATGTAGCAGTATAGCTGCAATGCGATTTTAAATCCTATTCTATTTTATGCGTGTGCCTTCTGAGATTGTATTTTTGACCTCCCTTGATTCTTTTCCTAATGCATTTATGTCTTATGTAAAGCTCTTGCCTGTTGTTGAAAGTTGCTGTAACAACAAACTTTCCTTGCCTTCTCTTTCCTTGGACATTAAATGACCTTTGAGAGGTTTTTTCGTTTGCTCTCTACATGTATCACTTGTCAGGGGGCTTTTGTTACCTAAGGGGACCCCGACCTTCCTGCTAAGAAACACTGCAGCCACATATCCTGCTGTTCTGCAAAGGTCCACCTCTTGCTAACCTCATCGTGTATTCAGTATTGACAGATTCAGTGTGTCCATCCATCATTAGAAAGTTTGTTATTATCAGAAATGCTGGGACTTTTAAAATGTGAGCCGAAAACCTCATTGGACACACTGTTGCAGAGTATTTCCCTTGAATTGTGCAGAGTTGAAAGCTTTGGCACATTTCCCATTCCTCTTGTCTTCAGACATCAGCATTTCAATTGTGTTTGTGCATCTGCGCAAGCTGCTTGCATACAGTATGTGTGTGTGTGCAAGTGTAAACATGAATGCGAGAGAGAACCCCTTGTGTGTGTGCTCATGTCAATGTGTGTCCAAGTGTGCATATTATGTACACGCTTTTGTGTTGTGTGTGTGTGTGTGTGTACTCATGTGTGCATGTCCACTAGGGAGCACTGGGGTGCTTTCAGGCAACACAGACCCTCCTCCTCCTCCTCCTCCTCCTCCTCTGTCTGATCGGGCTTCAACAGGGGGCTGGGGCCAGGCGCTAGCAGCCACATCAGCAGTGCAACATTGGGGGGGGGGAGGGGGGTTGGGCAAAGAAAATAAAGAATCAGCACCTCTGATGTTGTGTTTAGTGCCAGCTGGACGACATCATGTTGACCTTGCCATGCTTGCACAGATTCCATGAAACCAAGCCATGACCCTTGCCTCAGCACCCTCAACTCCAACACACACTTTCTCTTGCTTCAACATTTTCTGTGCTACAACAAAGCCTGACCTTGGTGCTTGTTCTTGTGGCGCTAAGTAGAAAAAGAACATCGGGTCAAAATGAAGCAGTGTTTCTGGCAGCAGGGCAAGGCGAGGGGAATGGTTCACACACCGGGCGATGCTGCTGTTGATTGCGATTCATATTTTTGCTTATCATAAATATGAAGGTTTTGCTGATCTGTAAATACATTAAATATATGGGTTTTACAATAATGCAAGATATCACTTTGGAGGATGCTGCTGAAGCTTTACAGCCGCAGAGCTCTGCTGGGAGGCTCATCAGTAAACCCTGAGCAAAACTAGCAGCGGTTTGTCAGTCCAATTATGTCCAAAATGCCCCTTCTGTTGGCTGTGTTCATCTCTTTAGTAGACACAAACTAACTGTGATTAGCCAGATGCTCAGGTAGGATTTTGTTTTTACATGTAGACAAGCACAATACCAAGGGTCAGGGTTAGGGTTACATCATTTAGGGTTACATCATCTCATTTCCTTTTACAGTCCTCTAAAGCAGACTGTCAGGATGTTTATGTCAAATGCATCATGAACCGTATCAGATACTTGTGGTGAGTCGGTGTCAGGGTTGGTGAATGGGCCAATATGTAATCTCACCGCGGTGACACGAGCACTTCGAGAAACATATGATTCAATCTTAGGTTCTCGTCTGCCGTTATAAGAAAAAACCTGACTCAACTGTCATGTACTGTGGATTCACGCTTCACGTTTCCATGGACCAAAGCCGCTGACTGACAAGTATGAGAGGGGGCTTTATCTGTCACCTTACAGGCATTTCATTATAGAGGAAAGATGGTGGATGCGGTTGGCTGTGTTACAAAGAAAAGGCTTAAAGGTCCCATGACATGGCCATTTCTACTGATCATAATCATAATTCCATTCAATTGTTGTCTACTAGAATAGATTTACATTGTTCAATGTTCCAAAATCACATTGGTTTTCTCATACAGCATCTCTGTATAGTATGTGTATTCACTACACGCCTTGTTGGAGCTCCTGCCCCCCCCTCCCTATGAGCCCACTGTGCTCTGATTGGTCAGCTCGCCCACTCTGTTCTGATTAGTCAACCACCGTTACAGCTGGACATCAGTGATTATGTGTTACAATGGCGTTTGTTAGCAACCAGAAAATGACACCAGTAATGACAAACAGATGAGAATGCTGCGTGGGGTCTGGGTGCCGTGTTGGCGGGACGTTGCGGGGCTCGCTGCTCCGCCCTTTGAGGCTCGAGGAGCGGACAGTGTGAGCTGGATTACTGGTGTCGTTTCCTGGTTGCTGCGTGGGGTCTGCGAGACAGCGAGATACCACGGAACTCAGCCTGAGCACACACACACACTCACAGCCAGGCTACATAACACACAAGGGGACGGTTAATAACTGGAAAAGCATGTCATGGGACCTTTAAGGACAGATTATGCAAAGGTTACGAAGGGGACTTGGACACATTTAGCTTTGTTTCTCCTTTATCATTCTGAATTGCAGATCTTGTGACGGTTATGTTACATGGATCAGGCTCTGATGTTTCACGGAGGAATTAAATGGGACACGAGGGATTTGGCTTTGTACAAAGGCGTAAGGCTAGTTCTCATAACTTTGATTCTTCTCTGTGCTGAACTACTTCAGAGGGTGCCGTGAAATGAACCGAGTGACTTTGTCGATCTTCACACTGCAATGACAAGTCACGTAATGGACTAGCTCTGGTGACTCAGCCGTGGAACTGATGGTGTGGCTCTATGTAGTGTGACGGCTTTGACATGGTCCCACAGCTGCGCTCGTGTGGTCAGGGCAACGAGCCGACACGATGGGGAGGCCAGCTAGAGGTAATGACACAGGGGAAGAGGGATAGTGTTTTTCCTCAGCCAGTAGAGTTTGACAGGTTCTTGACTAGACGTATCTTGGAGCACAGTCTAGCTCCTTTCCCTTTTGCCCCAGACACGTTATTCACTGATGAGGAGCCATCCTCATTTAGCTCTGCAATATTTAGTGCTCATTAATGACTCTGGAGAAGCAAACATATTTGCAAATTAGAAGAGTTGAAACGATGATGGGAAAAACATATTTTAAAGTTCTTTAAATGTGTGTAAGTGTTAGTTTTAAGTGCTCTAAACTTTGGGCATGGTTTTATTTTCAGAGATGCCTTCAAGTTGGAGGATCAGGAGGTCGAGTCTTTCAAACAGTCTGACCTATTTTAATGGAAATGTGTGCAGTTGGATATATTGTAGTATGACTCATGCTAACTCAAGTATCTTTTAGAGAGATGGTACGATAAACTCTGCTGACAACTTGTGATGGCAACAGTGCAGGGATTTCCCAGGGGCTAACACAGGCATGGCTACTGTGCTCCCTAGGTTTGGCCTTATGCCTTCATAAAAGTGACAGAGACATAGCTGCTCCTGTAACGCCCCAGCGAATTTACTGCCATCACAGTTTTCAGACTCCAGTGTTTTTTGTTGGGATTCTGAAGTCTTAAAGAGCACCATCGGGTGAAATGCTGCACACATAATCAGTGGTGGGATTTGGAGTCTGATGTGAGCCGCTGAAAAACAGGTCTTTTGTTCAATTATTCATGACGATAGTTTTAATCAAATTGGCTCCTTGTCCTTAACCCTTGAGTTAAGTTAATTATTTTTCAGGACTTTAAATCATTGTTTTTCATGCCTATGGTGTTTGGCCCTCACCAAGGGAAACATGAATTACCTTGCACCTAAAATAATGGCATCTATAATTTACTGGTCTTATTAGTTCAAAAAAAGTTCAGGCAATGGCACTACAGGAGATTTTCTTTTTTAACATATGTGAATATTTGCTTTCTTTTTGATAATTACTTGAGAAATCTCCACACTCAAGTACATGCATTAGAGCAGGGGTCTCAAACTCAAGGCCCGGGGGCCAAATCCGGCCCGCGACTTCCTTTTATGTGGCCCGCAAGAGCTTGCAAAGAATATAATACGTTTATTATACGGTTACATGCCACTTTACAGAAGCAGGTTGCCCATAAACTACATGTCCCACAATGCATCTCGTTTTGTGACATGCGCACTGAAGAGACTTGCAATTATTTGCCCTAGAGTTCTGCTTTCAGACGTAGTTAATTACTAAGTTATTATCCTATCCGATAATAATCCAATTCAGAGGCAATAATGTAATATAATACATTATTTTATATATATATTATATATTTATATAGTTACAACTGGCCCTTTGAGTGCAACCTTTATGCGAATGTGGCCCGCGATGAAATTGAGTTTGACACCCCTGCATTAGAGCCATAACAAGCTATTACCCTAGCTTAGCATGTAGAGTCAAAACTAGCCTGCTCTCAAAAGTATTACAAATAATCCACCTGAAGTCACTGCACGTATGTATAATTTGCCAAAAGCAAAGCTAAGCTTTAGTCCCATACTTAAAAGAATCAGTTAACATTTTGGGAGAAAAAGAGCATCACATTTGTTTTAATCTTACTGATATTAAATCACTTAATCTTCTCAAATGTGTGTGGTTGCTGCAAGTGTAGTTGGTTCGTATCTGTTATTAAAAAGCTGTCAGTGCATTTATCTTTTAGGTCTGATGGCTGTCAGCACGGTAATAGCAGGGCTGAGCAGCATTTTTTATACACTGCACCAGATTGTATTCGGCTATTACTGAATAAAAGAATGTTGCCACGCTAATTTCTGTGTCTTCTTACCTAATCTTTCCTGGCATGCTCACACAAAATTGATCTGCATCCTTCTGGATCTGTTATAGCAGCACAAGCTATTTTTCTTCAATGATTTATCTTACATCTGCTGTTGTTTCAGATCATAACGAAGTACATTTTTCATAGCTCATTGGCATCACTTGTGGCAAGCTTATGGGCCAATCATGACAATGACAAATGTTCTTACATGTGTCGAATTCATATTTGGGATGGCAGGCCAACCCAATTTCCAGTTTTTAACTCTTTTACATTATTGTAATGTGATTTGTGCATTTGTCCAAATTTGTCTTAAATCCCTTCAAATACGTCCACAGTAATTGGGTCATGATGACCTTGACAGCTAAGATGGATGATTCTGGGGGAAAATATAAATGGGCCCATTGGTGCCAACCCCGTTAATTATATAATGAAAAACTAGACTGAGCAAAATGATCCTTTTGATGAAGCAGTTGGGTCTGTGTGTTTGGGTCAGTGAGTGTAGGCGCTGACCAGTTGTGGCTGTGAGACATTTATCTCCAACCCAGTAGCTGCCTTCGTATTGAACAGGGCTCAATAAGGCTCACCACTGAATGCCAGCTGGCTTTAAGGGCAGTAGAAAAAAACAACAACAACAAACAAATGAAAAAGAGAGGCCAAATGAATGGATGCCAGCAGAAGCGATACCTAGCTCTTACTCTGATTAAACATCAGGGCCATCAAAGGGGAAGAAAACCATTAGAGATATATTGTATTGGCTTTGTGACGATATGTGCTTCTATTTTAAAGAAAGATACATCAGCACAAAGAGGTTCTGGTCTCTTGCAACTCACCAAGGATGGGATTGGTCAAGCCCAGTAAGAGGAAAATAGATTTCAAATATATATTGAATTTCCATTCTTTCTGTACAAAGGAAGGGCAGTTATGGGTGGAACTGAATAAATACAGGTCAAAGCAAAACAAAAAGTGGCACAGTATAATCGCATCTGAAAAATCCATTATGATTACCAAAGAAAAAGCCCTGTGAATAAGTATCTAGTTGCATTACAATTTAAATCTAAAGCAAATGCCCAGAGAATCCACAGAAACGTATCATCATTAGTATAATTGCAAACATTGCCAACCAGTGACAAACAACATAATTTATTCAGCATTAATATGGAGCAGTTGGCGGGTTTTAACGCTGTGAACGATTTTGCTGCTCATTGTAAAGTGTATGCAATGCCTGTTCAGTTTCAAAGCTCACTGCCCTAGGTACCTACCATCTGGTCCATCCCTTTGGATGCCAGCAACTTGCAAGCCAAAGGCGGGGCGTTTAGGTTCCTGCCACCGATCCGAGTGTAATGATCGATTTTCACCATGCATCCCACAGCCTTGGCAGGCGGGAAAGAGGAAAGACACCGGGCTTCTGAGCACAAACTAATCTCCCCGCGACACAGTGTTTGACACATCTGCAGCTGGGGAGAGATTGTTGAGATTTGTGCATTGATCCACATGCTGGCCCTGTCTGCAGGATCTCTCATTTGAATACAAAAGGGGGAAATGTTTTGAAGAGCAGCACAAGACCATCAAAAGAGTCAATAAGTCTCCATGAAGAATGGACTGAGGGTCGTGATCCACAGGGGACGTCTCGAGGAGAACGAGGGGGCCGTTGTGAATAACTAATGTGTGGGAAGGTGATGCACAGGAAATATGATTGGAAGGAAGGAAATGGGGAAGTCAACTGGAGAGAAAGAGATGTCATTTTTCCCTTGAATGACTCTTAATCTGTAGGACAGCGAAGATACATTGGGAGGGAAAAGATATGACACATACAGCATTAACCTCCTGTGTCATTAAGATGAGTTATTTAAAGCAATTCCATATATTCTTGTTTCAGTCCTTTTAAAACTTGACCCCAGTCGGCGCTATTATCAAGTGAGCGCCGTTGTAGCTTAATTTTAGATCAGTAATGTTGTGAATAATCTTTGCATTAAGCCCTCACAGTAATCTCATAGGTTTAATTATCACCCAAGGTTGGCTGATCATAGTTCGAATAAGTCAAACGAGACTTGTGTTAATTAACATTCAAACCCTCTCCAGTGCATATGGCGTCTTTATTGCGGACATGTAGCGGATAAAAAAAACAGAAGCCAGGTAACATTAGAAAGCACTTTTTCTCTCCACTCATAAATTTGGGCACAAAGACAAGCGTCTTATCGCTAAAAGGTCATAAACTCGCTCGAGGGGACCGTTAAGCGTGTCCTCTGGCTCTGGCTCTCACTCTCACTCTCTCTCGCTCCGATCTCATCGCCATGCCAGCACAGGAACAGAGTTCAAATCATAGAGACCCACTTGTTCCATCAGGGATGTGGGAACGAAGCCACGTGGGAGGAAACCGGCACGGGTCCGAATCCGGCTAATGAGGACAAAGACCTGAATCACAAAGCTAAACATCTTTAACAGCGGTCAAAGCACATCCAAGGCGAAATGATGAGAAATCGATGCGCACTGAAGGAAGAATCAAACACATCACAGCCCCATTTAAATGAGTTACAGCCCTGGTCCAATGTCTTACTCAACCCTTTTTCAACACTGAGTAGTAAAACTGCAAATCCGGTTCTTTTTTTCCCTTCTTTTGACCCAGCGGGAACACAGTGATTAATTACATCTTCGTGCATTGTCTTCCATCTGGCAGGGTTACTTATCGCCCTGGGAGGAATGACTGCATAAACTGCTACCGTTTCATCTGCATTTGGGTCTTTTTGCCACTAAAAGTGCTCATCATTTCAGTACAAATGGGCCATTTTCAGCAGTAATTGAAATCATTTCTTATTAACATGTATTAGGATATATTTCACGATATGCATGGATAACGCAAAGGCCACAGGGTATTCATGAACTTCAGCTAAGACAAACAGTTTATGGAGCATAATGGTTGGAGGTGTGTACTGTAAAACATGGAGGAAATGCATATAGATTGAATTAATAAGCCAAAAACACTTACACACACATTATATTCACCAGGATGGGTTGGTAAAGCCTAAGTATCTGGCAGTGGCTTATGGTTAGCTAATGTTAGCTGTTGTTAGCAAAGTTAAGGAAAGTACTGGGCCAGTATGGTGAATTTATGGTCACTTGTGTCTATTACAGATTAATAATAAAGGCTAAACATAGTTTTACAGTAATAAGTAAAGGGTTGGTGTATGTTAGGTCAGTTATTCAGCTATATATCCCCAAAATTATCTGACATTAGCTTAAATAAATGTATATTCATGCACATGTTTACTTTTTGTTGTACTTTTGGGCTTAAACGATTTACGTGTTTGATTGATGCTGAGCTAGGGGGGCGTCTGCTGTGCATATATAGGCCATTTGTTGGTAAGCCGATGGGTAGATTTTAATATATTTTAGCCCCATTGTAATTTTGCTGTACTTTATGAGGCCCTGATTTATTATTTTTTCTAAAGGCATTCGAGATAAGTTAATATTTCTCCATACATTTAATTTATACAAAAAACATAATTTAAGGAAATCCTTTTGAAGCTGACAAGATCTTGAAAATATCAAATACTCAAGTCAGATTTAAACTCACGTCAGATGTAAACATGTATGGCTTGCCAATATGTATTTTCCAAAAAATTAAACCTGAGTTTGACTCGCCTCGGTTTGATGCCACATCAAAGTACGCACTCTACCTATGTAAATCCTGTCATGTCGCCTCTCCCCAGCTCCAGCTGTGATCTCATTTGAAGCACACTGAGAGAAGGGAGCTGAAGGCAGATAGTCAACAGGTGCTGTAGAACAAAAAGATGAAAGGTGAAACAGGTTTGAGATTGAAGGGTGAGAGAAAAAGAGAAAGAAAATAGATATGTGGTCCTTAGCGGAATGTTATTCATGCGTTCTCAAAGTTAAACTTCATAAGAAAAGAAAATATTGTAGATCTTTGATCTATCTTTTCCTTGGTGTTTTCTGAGAAAAAGAACACTGTAAATCTCAGGCCCATACACTGGGAAGGTACCACTGTAGTTTTTTTAAGTTGCATTACTGGTCTGACATTTGCTTCTTCTTGGAATGGAAATAGGTTTTTTTCCTGCATATCTTTTTTTGGTCTTTTTGAGACATCCATTGAGTTTGTGAGGGAAAATCATTTCAGCAAGAAAGTGTTTGGAGGATCCTGAGCAGCAGGTGAGGCTGCCTGCTGTTTGATAGATCTCAGAAAAGAATTGGGAACTTCTTTGCAATATCCTCTTATTTAATTAATTTATACAACTTTTTGAAAATATTTTCCCTTTGTGTAATTTAACCGTTATCATGGCAATATAAGAGGCTACTGAGGCGACGCTCGCGAAACAGAGGGCCTCATCATATAACTTTGCGTGGGGCCAGGGTTCATACTTTTTCATAGAATTTTTGTAATCTTTTTTTTTATTTTTATCATTTGCTGCAGAGCTTAGCCTGCAAACGTGGAAACATTTTTTTATATATAAATGAGATCAAAATTTATATTAATGTCCTAGCTAATATACTTTAAATGTGTGGTATGGCGGGCAAAAACCTTGTGGGAGTTGTTGGAAGATAATTGGGTGGTAGTTTATGTTCTTTATACCACTACAACCTTTGCAAACTAAGATTTTTTCACTATTTAGTTTTGTTTTCATTCAATGCAGAGCCAGAGAAAATATTTCCAAAAGACTGTGTGACACTCCACAACATTTCTCAAACCGACATAGGTCAAGTTTTATTATTGCTTTTGCTTAAAAGCAGAAGTCAAACACATTTCATCACAAAATTAAACATAAGCAAATACAAACTCAAGGTGGCTTGGTCCCCCCATATCATTTTAAAGTCTCTCCACTTTTGAAGGAACTTTAGAAGAACATGCTGGAGCCACAGTGTCTGGGGACACCAGGCAAGAAAGTGTCCACGCTTTGATATAGCTCGTTGCCCGCCTCAATGTGTCTGTGAATATTGAATCAATGCGCCACCATAGCCCAGAAAAGCCAATATGTAATTTCCCCCCGGACTCTGCCTGGGTCTGTGAGCACCCAGGAGATAGCGGCGTTCATGTAATAGCCTTTATTCAACTGAAAACCACAAAATGTGAAGGCCAGGCGGCTTTTTTGGAGAGAAGCTAAACACAGGAGCTTCAAAGTGTCTGACTCTTGATTGTAAATGTTGTAATGCTCAGCTTAACCAGCAACAAAGAGTACGGATTAAATCATGTAAAGATCTCGTGTGAAAAGGGTTAGGGTTATGACAAAAAAAAGTCCTTAAAGGTGGGTCAGATTAGGTTGAATAACAATTTGCAACATTAGCTTAATGGCTGTTAATGAATGTGACGTTTTTTTAAACATGAAAGAACTAAACTGAACATCAAAGAGGCAAGATCACCTGCACCCAAAACTGCAGGTGCAACAGTCCAAAATAACATCTGATTTATATAACATGTCAAGTGAAACACTGGTGCTAAATAGTGCATAATAAAAATCTGCAATGGCATATAAAGGAATAGCAGTCACAATTTAAAATGAAATGAAACGTGTAGGAGACAAAAGTGGGTGAAAAATGATGATAACTGGCATGTGATTAAATACAACTCACCAATTTTGCTCAAGTGAGTATTTTAGCTTCCTTTTTTTAGAATACCTTTAAAAAACAAGGTCCTCTGACAATTGATTGGTTATAGAAAATAAGTATTCTTCTTATAAGCCTTAAAAACATACAGTTTATTCTGAGCTTAGCTTTAAGATGCTTTGGTGGCGTATGTAGCTATTATTTGTCCTTATGCCTGATTACTGTAATAAAAAAAATAATGTGTGATATTCTAATTTAGCTTACATACATTCTCCAATGTTCTACCCTGGTGATGAGGATTAAAATGAGAATCTTTCTAATTCTAAAATCAGAAACGCAGATGCCAACAGATTTCTATAACCCCTAAAATAACATATTTACACTGTGAAATTGTGCGTTACATCTTCAATTTACTTTGACATTATGTATAATTATGTTCTTTCTGCTTAGATTACAGCACATGTTTGTCTTCTCTCTATACTCTGCAGTAGATCATAATTCAGTTCTTAATTAATCGATGTTAACAAAGTGCTACAGGTAATGAGCTACAAGGTCATACACACACCTACATGCACACTGTTTAGATTAGAGACCTCACATCCCACATGTCTATTTTTAGATGGTGTAAACAAGTCTGAGTGACACGTTGTACATGTATAGTGATGCACTTAGAATAAAAAGAAATGCATTGTATAATGTTGTTTTACAAAGAAGGTATACAAACTGAGAAGAGGCAATACCATTTTAACAATAAGGGAAATACATTTGTATATTTGATATGTTCAGATAAAATACTGTATGAAAAAGAAGCCCTTGGATTGCAATTGATAACTTGACAAATAGATTAACATGCAAAATAAAACATGTTTATGTAAAACAATTATATGTAGGAGAAGGTAGATGTAGGATCACAATGTCCTAAGGGTATAAGTGACTTCATTTTGAGGTGCTGCTCCATTTTGTTCCAGCACTCAGGTGTACTAAAATTAAAAGCATTCATACCTAGCTTGTGGAACATAAGGCAGAAGCCAGTCAGTAGAGCGTATCTGATCAAATCTATCTCAATAGCCAAGCAGCTCTGATAATAGGGAATTACAAATATAATATCATCCAGCAAACCTTTTCAGTTTCAAAAATCTAACCTCACAAGATTTCCTGCATAATATTTCAGAAGTATATACCATAGTGATTTTGCATGTAAACTATTAAAGGTGGGGTAGGTAAGTTTGAGAAACCGGCTCGAGATACACTTTTTGTTATATTCCATGGAATGCTCTTAACATCCCGATAGCAATGAATATCTTAAGTGCTTTGACAAAAAATCCATAAAAAAATTTCATCTGTGGAAGCTGTAATACAGTAAAAAGTACGACCAATCATTTTAGCCGGCCCGGCTAAAATAACTGGATGGCCTACCTGCCTGTCAGCCTTCCATCTGTGCACAAACTTATCTCGTGCCCTCATTGGTCATGTGCGCGTTCGTGTGTGTTGGAGGAGGGGCTCTCCTGGCAGATTTTCTCCGGTTGTGTATTTTCTAATTTTAGCGATCTCGAGCCGGTTTCTCAAACTTACCTACCCTACCTTTAATGGTAACCTCACGGTATTTGGATTTTACATCTTGCGTGTTAATTCAAGTTTAAAAACCAGCACCAGTGTTTAGGAAAGATTTGCCACGGCTTGCATATTAACGGCAACATCTCGGAGCCAGCAGCAGTGTGTCTTTTCTCATGCTCAACATGGCAAGATCTTTTTCTAATGGCATTGCTATGTACAATCAGCTGCTCCCGCTAGTTGGATTTTAGTTTCTGCACACAGACTTTTTGCACACACTTTGTGTCCACTTAAATCCGATCTCATCCCTCTGCCCGAGCAGTAGAACGGGATGATGAAAGATGACCCAGATTGCTTTTGTGGAGTTGGGCTGTGTGCATTCACTGTGTGAGTGTGTGTGACAGATAACAAGGTGGTGTATAAGTTAAGCTAGTTTTTTTCCCTCTGGCCCACGTAAACAAAAGGCACGATAAGTGCAATTCTCCACAGACGTGTGGAATTAAAACTTTCCGACCACTTATGCATCCGTTGTCTTTATGAGTACGCTTTTATATCTTTGCATACATGAGGCTTGCCAGACATTCTTGGCAGCCTTTAAGCCTACCTTTTATCCAGCCATGATAATAAGGCAACAGTTATTTTGCCAGTTTTGCCTTACTCAAGGGAGATCTTCCATCCAAATAGGGCAGCTGTGAATTTGTAAATATTGCTTCAAATGGGGAAGCATGTTTCAAACCACAAGATCCTTGAACCATGATTCCCACGGATAACTTTAAGACCACTTTGACCTGAGGAATACCAAAGAGACTCAAAATGACTACAGAGAAACAAAACAACTACAGAGAGACTCAAAAATGACTACAGAGAAACAAAACTACAAACATTTTATTGAAATGACTTCTAATCACAAAAAAACATCGAAGAGAATCAATACTTCAAAGTGACTTAAAATGTTCAAAGGAGACACGAAACCACGAAGAGATGCAAATCAACTACTAAGGAACACAAAATGACAACAACAAGAGGACAAATCTCTATAATCCACCCTAGTGCAACCACTTATTAATGCCGAGACAAAGTACATGACTTTGATGTGAAATTACCAATCTTGGTATTTACAAATGCAAAATGGGGACTTTGTGCTAATGAGTAGTTAATCAGGACTATTATTCTGATCAGAGCGCACAGTCAATACTAATGTTTCATTGCTATGATGTTAGCTGTATTTTATCTTGATTTACGTCAGTCAGAATGCACAAAAAGAGTAATGTGATCTTTAACCCGTCTTGCGTCAACGAGATGTTTCCCTTGATGACTGCCGACACCTCCTGAACACGACCGCAGCTCCGGCCTCCTGCCCTGGCGCCTCAGAGCCTAATGTCTGTATCATGGTGTAAGAGAGTCTCCTCAAAGACAGGACGTGTCTCTGAGGCTTTGTCAGCCAGCAGCAGACAGCCTCACTGCGGCGACGTCAGCCGGCATAATTAAAATGTCTTCTGCTGGCCAGCGCACAGGTGTAATTGATCTCAGGCAGAGGCGGGACATGCTTGGATTCACACACACTCTGGGACATGTGCACACTCTTTTGCGGTTAAACAGAAAGATGTACAGAAAAGAAGAGAAAGTTCTATATGTGCAAGTACTGTATATGCAAAAGCAGACATTTACATAATGCATCATTATGTGTGCATAATTCAAAGAGTGCATCATTTAAAGAGAGCATCATTTAAAGAGTGTTTATGGTCAGGCAATGTGCATATCAGGAGACTCTGTTTATTTCTAATTAGTCAATTGATTTAAACCGTAGCTTGTTAGAACAGAACAATCTATTAACATATTTAGTGGTTTTCCACTCTGAACGTGGAACACTTTGACCAATTCTGTTGATTACATACTGTGGTTTTCAAATTCATGCAACATGCTCACATTCTTTGTGTAGTCTCGAAAGCTAAAGGCAGAAAGTAAAAAATTAAAAGTTAAAGCAAAAGAAAGACTGTTCTGTATTTAATTATTGTGCTTTATATCAATTATAAATGGATTTATTAAGTTAAGCTATATTCATTCATGTATATTTGCTTTTTGAACACTTTAACATATATTAATTGTAGGAAAAGGTTCCGTTTGGTATCTATGTTAAATAGGCAATAGAACAATAGTTACGGCTGTAACTACGGTTCTATGAGTCCCGGATGACCGCCAGAGGCGGTGCTTTAGCACTGGATATGTCCATCGCGCGCATGCGCAGCTCGAGTACCAATACCAACAAAGTCACCTGTGACCCACGTGACACCGGCTATACCAGCCGGTGTCGTCAGAGGATCTGTTCCCAGAATCTTCTCGCGAGCACACAATAATTCTGAGTGACAGGATACCCTGGCAGTCCTCCGGGACTCATAGAACCATAGTTACAGACGTAACTATGGTTCTATTTCGTCCCTACTGACCGCCAGAGGCGGTGCTTTAGCACTGGATGACTTATGTCATGAAGAATCCAACCTTTCCATCCAACCTAGATGGAAGCAGCGGAGCTCGGCAACAGGACCACGCCCAACGGGTGAGGAATGGCGACATTGACCCCAGGTAGAACCTGGAGAATGTGCCAGAAGATGCCCACGACGCCGCGGCGCAGATGGTCTCCAGGGGCACCCCTCTCAGGGCAGCGCAGGATGTCGAGATGCCCCTCGTAGAGTGGCATCTCACCCCTGATAGGTCTGCCTAGCTTGGGCAGCACGCTCCAGTGCCTCCAGGGCAGCTGCCCCAAACAGCTCCCCTGGCTCGACAGGCACGCTACGGAGGACTCTCCTACATGTCTCCGTTAGTGGTGACTGAGCCAGCCAAACCTGGCGAGGAGCCTGCACCAATAAGGACATAACTCCTAATTCCCTAGCCATTAGGGCAAAGGCCTGCAGTGATGCATCACTGAGGCCCAGCAAAGAAGGCTCGGCCGGAGCCTGCTGCAGAGAGGTGGAGACGGCCAGCATTAGATGGGAGAGGGAGTTCCCAATACGGTCCATGCGTGCCGCTGCATCGTAGCCCTTACAGAGCAGCTCGTCTGTGACCCTGCACTGAGGCCGAGGGCACCTGGCATCAGGCCTTAGAGCCTCATCTAATGGCGCGTTTCCACTACACGGCCTCGCTCGGCCCCGCTCGGTATGGCTGGGCCTCGTTAGGACTGGCTCACTTTATGGCGCATTTCCATTACAGTTTAGGAACTGGGGCAGTATCTATAGTAACGCAGTGTAGGCGGAGCCGTGACGTGATCTTCAGAGGACCCCAGAAAAACAACACAGCCGTTAGCTGTTAGCACTCAGAGCTCACAGCTCCTCATATATGTTCAGAAACTAGACAAAAGTTAAACAAGTACAAACCACAGACTGCCTGTGTCATGGTGAATACAGTCGCTGCTTTATTTATGTCTGTATAGGCCGTTGTTGTGAGTGTGGACGGTCGGAGCATATACTGCGTTAGCTTAGCCAATCTCCATTTAGAAAACAAGCATTTTAAAAGGTTTTTCCCCTGCCGTCTGTCTGCAGACTTGACAAAGCATTAATTCATGGTTTTTACTAACCGGTATCAGTATGTTGTTACTTCGGCATCATTTTGAAACGTGTATTACAATTAAATCACGGTCAAATATGTCCATCTTGTTGTAGTTGTTGCCCCCTTGCCAGCGACGCTCTCTCTAGTTTAGCATACTCAGCCCGACTCAGCCTCGTTGTCTCTGGCCCTGGACCCACGATTTTATGAGGCCAGAAAAACTGTGAATTAGGACCCGCCGGCCGGTACTAGGCCAAGTGGAAACGCAACCAAAGACGGGCCGCTGATGTCACAGCCCTCTTAAACCGGGCTGCGGGCTGTAGTGGAAACGCGCCATAAGAGGAACAGTGAGGGGGACAGGGGCAGGGCTACGCCTGAAGAAGGCGCTAGCCTGAGCCGAGTCGGCCTGCGGAACCGGAAGCTGCAAGTGTGCCAGGGCCGTACGAATAATGGCCGCCATGGAGGCGTCCTCCGCGCCCTGCAGAGAACCCTGAGCAGAGGAGTGGGAAGCCTCTTCGGGGGTGAGCGGGGCCTCGTCCTCCACCTCTTCTTTGAAGAGGTTAGCCGAAGCTGCTAGCGACATGGCATCCTCATGCAGAGGTGTGGCAACCGAAGGAGGGGCAGGCGGCACGCTAGAAGCCCCTATACCGGCCCCTGGCTGAAGCGCCAAGACGAGCGACTTCATCATGTCCATGTCGGCAGCTAACCGATCCACCGTAGAGGACAGCCTGTTTCTAGTCCTCCTATTGGGGGGTGAACCCATAGCCATCGCTCCCTCGAGTCGTCGGGAACGGCCGAACTGATCTGGAGGAAGATGTGACAAGGAGAGGTGTCCGTTGGCTGCTGCCAGACACTCCACCTCTGCGACTCTAGCCACTCTGAGCGCCCGAGGCATGCAGCTACAGTTCATGCAGGCGCTTTGCGTGAGACCCTCCCTCAAATGCTTGAGGCCAAGGCAAGAGGCGCAGCGGTCATGACCGTCCTCGGGCTCAAGAGAAGCCATACAGGCGCTACATGAATGAGCCATTATGTAGGTAGCCAGACGCAGCGTAACTGGGAGCGGGTGCGAGAACACAGCCTTCACCAGCTACCTGCTGAACGGAAAGAGTAGAGCAATGCTCCTACTCGCCGAACACAAAGAGGGATGTAAATGTCCTACACCCACGTTACCAGCAGAGGGAGCGGGAGCGAGAGCACTACCTTCACCTGGCTGGATTAAATAAAGAAGCTTAACAGGACAATTTAGCCAGGCGGCTGCTGCTAGAATCAAGCAACACGTCTACCAGGAGCGGGGACACTGCCTTCACTAGTTGCGTTAATAACGAAAACACAAAGCTAAGACCAGAAAACTGGCTTCTAAAGAAAAAACAGCACAGGTAACTCCGGTGCTTATCCCAAGCGTCAGCCAAAGTGGCTGCACAGGCAGGACACAGTTAGGCTGAGCCACGCTACTGCTAACTAGCTAAACAAGAAAACGCAGCTAAAGCTGGAAACTCAAAATGCTAATGATAGCTTGGCACAACGCCACGATCAGAAAAAGTACAAAAGAGCACAACAGTGTCAAACGCTGCCGTCACCAAAAAGTTTAAGCCAAATAGCAACAAGACAGTAATCAGGACAACTTAGCTGGGAGAGGGAGTGAACACTGCCATCACCGACCAAGCCGACACCAACCTGTCCGTCGAAGTTTCTGCGCAGCCGGCCACAGCTCCTGGAGAACGAGTAAGCCCACGGCTCCGACTGGATCGGTCGCGAAGCTGCACGCAGCCAGCTGTTTGCAGAGAAATCCTTAGATCAAACGTTCCAACCGAACGCTGCAGGCTCCAAGAATGTAGCCACGGTACTCTCGCACAGCGAGAAGATGAAAGGAACAGATCTTCTGACGACACCGGCAGATACAGTATAGCCGGTGTCACGTGGGTCACAGGTGACTTTGTTGTTATTGGTACTCGAGCTGCGCATGCGCGCAATGGACATATCCAGTGCTAAAGCACTGACTGGCTGTCAGTAGGGATGAAATAGAACATCAATTCAGCTGTTGCAATCTACTAGATAACAAATCTATCATTTGAGGGATTCTCTACACATCTGAGAAATGTCAAATATATAATGGCTTACATTTTAGAGGGAAAGTGAGACTCCAAATATCTGTGTTGCTGGAGCAAACAAAAATAAATAATGTAATGTTTGAATGACATTAAGCTTTGTTCAGAGTCAGGAGGGAGTACAAATAAACACATTTGAGGGATATTTAAGAAACATCATGAAGACAATGGGACCTACACTGGTTAGTTTTGAGATCTGTTCACACTAGTTGAAAGAAAATCCACAGTACACATCTAAGTGTTTATCAAAAGGTTTTTCCATATTTTATTCCTAAATACATGGCGGAAATGTGTTAGAGATGTATTGTATTCATGCAAAGAGATATACACATTCCCACATAATATATAACATTTCAGATACAGCAATCTGTCCAAATTTAAGAAATCAATTTGGAAAGTGTCATGGGGTTAAATAAGGTAAACCTGACACCTGTAAGGGTCTCCCATTGAGGCAATGATTGGTTTTAATAAAAGAACACAAAAGAACACAAACACTCTCCTGGCCAGTTCTATTGGCCACTCGGAGGGGAATCAGGGCCATCCCATGGAGGATTTGTGCAAATATGGCACTCATTATGAAATAAATTGTCCTAGCATCCATCAGTTCATCCTCCAGCCTCTGCTTATGTTAGCACATTACGTTAGCCTCCCAGCGGCTTTTGATGCATAACTGGGCTTTTAACCATTTTATGGAGGGTGATGTTTCATGAAAATGATGCTTGAGAATTCCCATATTGGACTAAGTGAAAGCATCAAGCTGATCAGTTGGCCATCATGTGCAATATTCGTTTTTTTGGCATTAGAATAGTGTCAACACAGAAAATCCTAAACATGACAGATTTTTGGATCAGTATTTTATTTAAGCCTTAATGACGTAAACAAGCATTAATCTGACAGCACATCAAATCTAGTGAGGTTATTCTGTATTAAAAATGTGTTGTGTAGGCTTTTCCACATGATACTTCAGAGTCCCAAAGAGTGTCTGCAATCTGCCATGTGTTATCATCACCTTCCTTTGCTCTTACCCAATAATTGTCACCTTGCAGTACATAAAAGTAAAGCCACCATGCTTTTATGACATGGGAGTGGTGAGGCGCACCTCTTTACGACCTGAAGAGTATTGGCGGAAAGATTTAAGAAGCGGAGAATAACATGTGGCACTCTTTGAAAATATGATCGTAAAGACAAATTGTCTTCAGGTAAGAGCTGCCATTACTGCACATCAACCTACACAAACCCATTATGTTCGAAAGCCTCGATAGGCAGAGTGAGGGGAGGGCCTCTATAAACACCTGGGGTGCCTTGTTTGTGCTTCAAGCATGGCTTTACAACTCAACAATAACTAGAAAGCACACCAAAACACACCCTCCATGGCTGTAAAATCCATAAGAGCAAGGCAAGTTTATTTATATAGCACCTTTCAACACAAGGCAATTCAAAGTGCTTTACAAAAATGGAAGACATTAAGAAAATGGCATTTAAAATCAGTCATTAAAAAGAAAAGATAATAAAATAAACATTAAAAGAAAAAATACATGGATAAAAGTTACAGTGCAGTTTAAGTTTAAATGGAAGTAATCCAGCAAAAATACTTATACTGTCTTTCTTATGAGTTAAGGAGTCATGAGCTGAAACATGCTGATTAGCCACATGAGTCAATATCAATACTAGCATTTGAATCACTTGTTGGAAAAAATGTATAGAACATTTGCACAGCATATGACGAGTGCCAACAATTGATCAAATATTTCAATTTAATTGAGCCAAGGTCAATGCTGCATTCTTGCCTTTTGGAAAGTATAGTTTTCCCGACATCGGTGTGTCCAAGAGATATTTAATAATGTGGAAACTGCACTGACACTACGAAGAAAAAATGCTGTATTTTGTTGGTCAGAACGTTATTACAATTTTCTTTTAAATATATATTCTGAAAGCAACACCAATGTGTCTTTTCACAATTTAAACACGGTAAAACATAATTTGTCTAATTTTCTTTCCTGTCACAGTGCAACACCCTTCCAGCAAGTTTAATGACATTTGGGAAAACATTTTTTTCCATAAGCCTGCCAACGGGCACATGCACAAACCAACCTGAAAATATCTTCCATGGGACGTGGTAATAATGAAAAATTGTTTTTTCAACTGAGGCACTTCAAAGGATCTTTTTTAGAATGTGTTGGTGAGAATGTTGCCTGTATGCAATCCGCCAACCACCCTTCACCAAATAGTACAGCTGGGAATTGAATTCGGATCTCTGCTTTTGTGGGTGTGAATTTCACCTATTTCTTTTGAGTCATTTCATATTCTAAAATAAATCTCCTCTGGGAATCCTTGGCTGTGGATCTGTCATCTTAAAAGCAGCCACTTATGTATCACCTCTCTCGCCGTACACATGCTGCGTTTTTTGTGTAGCTGGCCGTTTCTCAATGTCGAGTATACCATCTGCAGAGCCACTATTTCAAGTATACTACGTCATCGAGTGGCGCCGAAGGACTGTTTAAATGCATGTGAAATGCCCAGCATTTGGCGCCACTCGATGACGTAGTATACTTGAAATAGTGGCTCTGCAGATGGTATACTCGACATTGAGAAACGGCCGCTGTGTCTTTAGTTGTAAAATGATGCGCGCCACAGTTTTCACGCTGCGAGGCTCCGGCGCTAACAGTTCACGAGCGTGCTCCACTAGCACCCGGATATAAGGCGCTGTTATTAAAGAGGTGGAGGGGGAGTCCTCTCCTGTCAGACTGAGAGGCTGATAACTACAGCTCAGTGAGGTAAAGGACTCTCTGAGAGGTTGATAACTACAGCTCAGTGAGGTAAAGGACTCTCTGAGAGGTTGATAACTACAGCTCAGTGAGGTAAAGGACTCTCTGAGAGGCTGATAACTACAGCTCAGTGAGGTAAAGGACTCTCTGAGAGGCTGATAACTACAGCTCAGTGAGGTGAAGGACTCTCTGAGGGTTTAGATAGTTCACTTTAGTCTAAGTAGTGGCTCTCAAACGGTTTGGTAATCATTTATGTAAACAAGTATTTCCAAGGCACACTTTTATATGATCATTATAGTTATAAAAAACAAGAGAATAACAGGTATGAAATAATTCCAACTCATACTATAGGACAGTAACACAAAAACACAGTTTAAAAGGGGAGTGATTTGTAAAATATGCATAAAGAAAAAGTTAATCTGTTTACAGTTCTGTTTCACATGGGTGTTGAGAGATGTATCCATAGATCTCCTCATTTTGCTCTCAAAGTGCAGCAGATTGAT
Organism: Trematomus bernacchii; assembly: GCF_902827165.1. NCBI lineage: Eukaryota > Metazoa > Chordata > Actinopteri > Perciformes > Nototheniidae > Trematomus > Trematomus bernacchii. Next base: position 1,488,987 of record NW_022987656.1, read on the forward strand.
GCTTTTAACTTCAACATTTAAAATAAAAAATTCCCGGGGAGCATGCCCCCGGACCCCCCTAGAGGAGGTGAGTTCCACCACCCGCCCACACCCCCTGTCAAATTGTCCCACCCACATTGAGGATGCTTCCTACGCCCATGAATAAGATTATTCATTGACTTTGAAAACATCAATTATTGAACTTTGAAAAAAAAAAAAAAAACATTTGAACAGTATGTTTTTAACAGTTGATTACCCTGAACTTTAAGTAGCCTATAATTCAACTGAAAAACCAATACAATTATAAATAATACATTTATATCTACATTTAAATAAATAATATCAAAATAATAAATACCAATAAAGAAGATCAACAAATATTTTGGAGCGCACTTCCACAACCTACTAAACATATATAAATATGATAACTAATGTCACTCACAACCTGTAATGTTTAATTATACTGCTACACGCAGTACTTATTTTGGTAACCCATTATCCGGAAACCGGAAGTAGCGAGCTAAGAGGCTCCGGCTTAACGAGTTTAGTAGAAGTTGACTGTACGCTAGAGACAGGACACCGGAACATGGAGGACCGGAGAATAAAGACACAGCGGCAACTAAAGCTTCCCTTGTAATGTTTTTATATGGATTTATTAAACAGACTGCAAGTCACAACACAACCTGGTCGACAGGGCTTTTAGGGAGGGGCGAAAGTGCACGTGCAGGCAGGATGTATAACGCAAGACAAATTGAGAGCATCATTGCGAAAGGGAATGCAGCAAAATAATCGTTTTATTTCGAGATTAAAATACGATTAATTGCACAGCCCTAGCGTCTCTCAGTCAAAAGCTGACCAGAGGTTCTACATGGTTATGCGGGAATGTTGGCTCTGCATGGCTTAGCATCACTTGTGCATCAGAGGAACTGCTGTTTGGAATTGAACCTTGGTCCTTGCCTTTGTAGATGGGCAGCTGTCTGGCCTATCAATATTTCAGTGGCAACCTGCCACATTAACTCTGGGCCATGGAATGTATCATCCTTTACCTGCCTGGTCACCACAAATTGTGCTTTTAAGGAGGCAATGGGCAAGAATAATGTCCTTGTGGCCTTTGCACGCTTCCTTGACACTAGGGTTATCACTGTCAGGGATTAAGCCTTGGATTAAGTCAACTTTGACCGTACATCTAACATCCTTTAGCTGCTTTCTTGTCGGTAATCCATTGACCAGAAGTATTGCTTTCCTCCTCCCTCCTCTGATTGCACCTTATGATGGTACCTTATCTCCTTGACCATCAGCGTGAAAGAGGTTGACTTTGAAGATATTGGCTCCTCCAGTCTGCCTTGATAACTTGCCTTTCCTCTCATGTCACATACTGTATGTGATGTCTTTAGACTTCAATTAACAACAGCTCAACAACTGGACCATTATATTTCTCGAGGCCCAGGTGAGATTTGTCAGTCATCATGACTAAAGCAATCGTTTGTCTTGGTAGGGAAAGCTCGGATGGTGTTTCCACAGCACTTCTCCGGTCTCTTTTCAGGTGAGAAGGTCAGGAAATAAGTACAATTGTCTTTTTTTCTAGATCAAAGTATGGTATCGTTTGAATGACTAGTTCTAGTACTACTTGGAAGTACTTCGTTTTTACAGTCGGGACCAAGTATACCCAGCCCTACTGGTTAGACTGTGCATGACCAGGTATCTGATTGTTTTATTAGTCACAGAGATATTTGACCTAATCAAGCAGAGGCCACTCAACATCAGAATCAGTCAATTATCCATGCTCTTCACACAGCTGGCCACACACAGAATGGTGTTTAGTGAGAATGTGTTTGTAAGTAATCCCCCACAATATGAATGTAAGTTTGTCTTTTTTCTCCAAAGGGGAAAATGGGAGGAAATTATTGGGTAACTGCTTGGATGCAACACTTTTCATGTCTCTTTTCAACAAGGAAAGGAGGGTAATGGCGGAGCAGGAAACATGAGTAGGAGGACAGGAAATAAGTACAAGAACACATTTCCGTTGTACTATCTTGAAGTGTCCTGTCGTGGAAGGCACAGACACAGAACAATTCCCAAAGATTGAAGGTCTGATGAAGGAAGAATAACATGGCATTATGTTATAAATCAGAACAGTGAAGGCAGAGGGCCACTGGCCAATGTGCCAAAACCACTGAAAATGAAGAAGATGTGCTGGTGCTATCTCATTCAATCCATGTCTTAAATTACAATTAGTGCAGCGCCGATCCACATATGATGCAAATTGGACCTACTGACATATTCCCACTGGGCTTCATTAACTTTGAAAACCCCACCTCGGAACATGAGGGAAGTAATAGATATTTCATGATAGCCATCATTACAAACGCCTGTCAGAGTTATTCAAATTTGACCTTGGGCTACCGTGAGATTTGAATTTTACATGACCATTACCAACTGTGTAACATTTTACATGTATATGGGCCTCCGGATTTTCTTTTTTAATCTATTCTAAGCCCATGTCAAGTGAAGCTGCTGCTTGTCCATGTAGCATGAAATATTTCTGAAGTCTGCCACCGAATGTTGTGCATCTGCCAGATGGCTCTTAAGAGAAACAGTTACGATTTGCCCTGACTTTCCAGATGACCCTGACCAAACACACCTAGAGTGCTTCTCCCAGGGAAGAGGGGTGTGCTGGGATGTCATGCCCCACTGGGAATGGTTCCTTAAGCTCACAGCAATGCACATGGAGGGCAAACTTCGCCATCACTCCCTGTTCCCCAATAACCAAGCACAGGGGTGGAGATAAACAGAAGGGTTCGTCTGGAGACATTTCTGGAGAAGATCAATCAGCACAGTGCAGAGAAGGTCCGCTGAGTTTTGGCTAATCCTTTAGAGTGCTTTAATAACTACATTTCAAGCGTATTTTGGGAAGATCAGTCGGCACATGCTGCATGTGCAATTTGAATAAATACAACTAGGTCATATTGATTGTATGTATTTAAGAAACGCATCATTATAGGTTAGGATTATTTGGCACTATTAGAAGCTCCTCCTTGGCTATTCAAGGGCTAATTCTACACTAATTGCTAAAAATACATCCTAATCCTGTTCTTTTAGGAATATTCTGTATTTCCACACAGCGCTACCAACAAATAGTGACCCAGATTCCAGAAACCTTACATCATCATGCATTTCAAATGATGCTTCCTCTTCCATCTCAAGCTGGAAGCTGGTGATAAACAATGAAGGGTACAAAAGAAGAACGGCCTATTTGCTGTGTCACGCATTAGAAATCTTTACTCCCCATTACTGGCAGAGCATCTGAGTAAGGAGACATATCATGGCATCTGGATTGATCCAATTAAGTAGGGAATATTGATATGTGTTGTTCCTTTGTTGCCAGAGTGCAGCACTGACAACTGATCCCCCCCTCTGAATAGAGCCCCTAGAAAACTCTGAATGCATGTGCTCTCCTAATTGGGAGTCAGATAAGCATTGGCTGCTGATGTTTGGGGTCTTCTCTGAGCACCTGTCTATCTGGGGATCTCTAGAAGGCAACGGTACAATGGCTGGTTTAACAGCCATTTAGCGCCGCAATCACCACACACCCTAGACGCCAATAAAACACACTGTGTGCACTTAGTTTGAAATCGACTGAAATCATCTGCTCCTGAAGACAGCAATACAAGGGAGTGGAAACCAGGGGAAATAACATTAAAGAGAATGGACAGTCAGCGCCTCTTCTGTCATTTTATTGCTTTTTGAGAGAGATACATTAATGAAAGACAAAGAAAGGGTGTATAGGGTGACTGTGTCCAGGGTAAACATGCCAAATATCATTTAGAGCCACAGTGTACTCGCAGACCATAACCATAATGGATTTTTCTTGAATGTGTTGATGTTGATGTCAAGGGGGTACTTTGGCGGATATTCAAAGGATATGCATTTCAAAAACAATGTTACTGGTTCTTTTCACTGGAACTACTGCATCACAAAACCCATCATTGTACAAGTATAATCAATTATGAAATCATCAAAGATTGAGACATTATACAGATTATATTTTTTGTACATATATTGTAAAGACAAGGTGTAAAAAAGAAGAACATTGTTGTTTTTTATGACTTGGAGGGAAGGTATCCTTCCTTTTATTAAAACTACAAGGTCAACATTAAGATGTCCTTACTGGCTTTTTTTTTTCTAAAGCTTTCATTTTAACTATTTTCCAAATTTCAAGTTCCATACTTCATTCATGACAACTATAATCGTTCATGGCAGTTGGATCCTCGTTATATCACAAGGTCACTCTAACACATCTTGTCAGGTTCCAATACATATGTTCTCATCTTCTCGACCAATCATTGCCTGTAAAGAGCTCCCGCCCAACAGTATTTCTTTATTGAATGGAGAGCATGGAGAGAGAATGGTACTAAAGCCTTTCTCAATGGAAAATATTGTTTTTTCTGTTCTGCCCACTGGCTTCAGCAAACGTTTCCAAACCCATGTGGTCCATTGATCTGATTAGTTGAAGTTTGCCAGTTATGGACAGATGGTACAACCAATCACCTGCCAATTACTTTTTAAAAGTGCATGCTGTTTTCCAGTGATTGTTTGTGTGAAACAATCTGTTAGGTTTGTTGTCATGCGCATAGCTAATTGGTCAAACGCTTATCTTACTGATGAAGACCAAGAGATTACGTAAAAAGCTAAACATTGTGTATGAGCAAAATATTGGAGTCCGCAGCAAGGGAAATATACAATTTAATTGGTTGCAAGGCAATTAGAGAGTCATGTTGCTCTGTGGGATGACTCTAGGGTGAAATTTCACAAATGTACAAGGCGAACTAAACCACCTATGGAGAAAAATGTATGATTTGTGAGAAACTGTTAAAGCTTCCGGGACTGTAAGATTCAGGGTCAAAACAGGGGGGGGAAGTGGGGGATAAATGTTGCATGAGGCCCTCATTTGTTGGAGCCATTTGTCTGTGGAGCAGGAGACAACTGTGACGTTTTGGCAGGGCAGGAATATTTACAGCTATTGGCAGGCCCCTGCGAACACCGTACCTCTCCCCAGGGCGTCTGTCTGGTAATCCTCCCAATGCATCTACTTACCTGTGACACAAGGAGACAGTTTCACGCTGCAGAGCACTGTGCACCTGCCAAAAGCTCATTTGAATATATTTCTTAATTAACAGAACATTTGGGAATCAATAATCAGAAGTGCATGGCATTCCTTTAAAATGTATTCCTTATTCTCGCCTTCTTTCACTTTAGCTCTGTGTACAAAAAACAAATGTTTTTGCTTTGTACTCTAGACCCGTTCTCAGCTTTCGGAGATGAAATGATAGGTAAGTCTGGGTAGTAGAGCTGGTTATCGTTCATAAGATAACAATCCAGTAGCGATACTTTAATATTAACTACAACTACCATTACATTGATAACACTACCAATATATAACTACTTTTTCTACTAAATTCAACAACAATCATTTGCATTGAAGCACTCCGTTGTAACCAACACTTCTCACCATTGATATTCTTACTCACGCAAATACTCATTTAACATTTTCAAATCAAATTGTTAAAAAAGGTCTTTATTATATGGGTTTTAGTTGCTGCACTAGTGGGCCAAACCATGAAATAGTATTTTTTGTCTAGATTTGGATAACCAAATAATAGATTGAATTCAGCCGTTGTTTGACTAAATAATTTTCAATCCTCTTGGTTCTGAGTTATAACAGTCAATACAGCAATTCACATAATGGGGTACCGGTATTCCAATCAAAGTCTTTGCCTGCACCTCCTGAGTTTATAAGATACACCTCGTGTGCTCAGGCAGTCTTTGCTGAGTTGTGAGAGTTTATCTTTCCATCAGTCCTCGCCCAACCGTTAGGAGCTATTGTGATTCCTCTATATCTCTTTACCAGTGGCGAGCCGTCAGGGCCCGCTAGGTCCTCTCTGAGGGCCTAAGATATTCTACAAAATAATATTTAAAAACATAAAAAAAAACTATATTTATTTTAATTTTTTTTTTTTAAATATTTTTTAATTTATATTTTTCATTAGTTTTACCAAAATAACTTGATTTAATTGTATTTAGAATAAAATTTCCAAAGAAATAAATCCTTCGAATATGCCTATTCAGTTTCTGTTTGAATGTGAAGGGTTAAATGAAAGAAGCTCCTTTAGCCGTCTCTGCGAGGTGAAGACAGGAGCTGATTGGTGCTCCTGCTGTAAATTCATAGAGGGCCCGCTATAGTAACTGAACGAGAGAGTAATTTCAAATGACAGTACAATTGACCAATCATATCTTCCCTCTAAATGGGTGGGTTTTATTATCGCGGACTTTATGACAAATTCCGCCCGCTGTGAAGCTTTTCTTGTTTCCATAGCAACAACAACTTCCTGTCAACAGCGTAAACTCGCCTTCAAAATAAAAGCATGCCAAATTACACTTAAAGGTCCCGTGTCATGGCCATTTCTACTGATCATAATTCCATTGTTGAGGTCTACTAGAATAGATTTATATTGTGCAATTTTCCAAACTCACATTGGTTTCTCATACAGCATCTCTGTATAGTATGTGTATTCACTCTCTGTCCTAAACGGCTTGTTGGAGCTCCTGCCCCCCCCCTCCCTGTGAGCCCAGTGGCCGTCTGCGAGACAGCGAAACCCAGCCCGAGCATACCCACACACCTGCAGCCTGGCTGGGAGTTTGTGTGTGTGCTCACACACAGACTCAGAGCCTCGCCGCGTCCCGCCGTCTCAGGGAAGGGAAATCGGCGGAGCTGCAGCTGAGAAAAGATTGAGTTTGTGTGTGTGAGGAAGTCCGCGGATTGGTCCATTTGGACCAATCCATGGACTTAATGTAACGGCTCCGCGGACGTAACGTAAAGGCTCCACGGATTGGTCCATTTAGACCAATGGGACCATTTGGGTATGGGCACGTCACCATACCCAGGAAGTAAAAGAGAAATCTCTAATCTAGGTATAAAAGTCACGGCTCGCCACTGTTCTTTACCATTATGTGATTATTGTTTGTAATTAGTTACGCTTATTTTTGAATGCTTCATATGTGATATTATTCTATAATAATAAAGGCTTTCAAAGTGATCCGTTACTTCTTCATCTATTTCTGCATTTAAGTCAAGCTCATAAAGTACATATTACACATACAGTGAAGCCTTTCCGCTGCTCTGGCTTATAACAATGTGTGAAAATGAGTCTTTCTCCTGTAATGTGGAAACTCAGAGAGCCAAAACTTGAATCTCCATGTCAATTTCCTAAACGTCAGGAGTTGGAGAGAGTTATCCACAGATCACAGGATTGACACTTTGATCTCCAGCTCCTCCTGTCAGAGTGTTCTTCGGCGGGATTCTGAACCATCTAATTGCTTCTGATGGTTGTGCAAGCATTTTGCACATTATCCAGCTACCGTCCAAGTGTGAGTGTATATGTGTGTGACCAGGTGAAAGAGGGGTAAAGTGTAAAGCATCTTGGATAAGAGCACCAGTTAATGCATATATTTATCATGTGTATGTCTCTAACAACTATGATTATCCAAACAAAAGCAACCGTAAAGTAGACACTGTCAAAGCTTCTGATTTTTGCACTTGCAAAAGTGGTTTCCATGGGGATAGTACAAATAATGTTCACATAAACTGCATTCTGACATGTAACAAAACATATATATATATATAATTTAAGGTTGAATTTCCAGGATTTAAATATCCATTAACAGTAAAACAATTATATAGTTAGCTTTAAGACGTCATTTTATTAGCTGACATCTGAAACTGATAACCCTCTGAAACCAATAATTCATAGTTTAAAAAATCTACACATTTCAAGAGGTAAATCTGCTGCTCATACCACTGTATATTGCATATGTTCCATGCTGGACATAAAGGCATGACTGGCGTAGTAACAGCAACAAGGTGTTCCCGTCTTACCGAAGGGCATTAACAACTCAATTGGCAGAATCGACCAATGCAGTGCAGTGATGAAAAGAAAATAGTACAGTCTCCACCGATGAATGCTCACATTTAACTGGTCGATATCATGTCCCTTTGATAATTCTGAGCAGCACACTTATTAAGCTGGTTGGTTCTTGTAGATGATCAAACGGATAAATGCACCTGCATACATGCATACAGATTCAGTTCTACCCAGAACACCAATGAAGTGGTAGCTTTTCACAACCCTGCATGTCTACTGACCAACACCCCGCTATTAGAGTTTAACACAGAGCTTATCATACTTAGTCGCTGCTACATAATAATGGCATGGAGTAGATAAGATGCTCCATTTGTTGTATGGATTAGTGTGCCACTTGATAACAGGTGAAGACAGGGTGATAAAGTGATGAAACCTGCCAAAGCAGCGACATAATTGATTCATCACGGCAGACAGCTGGGGTTTACTTTTTTCCCCAAACATCTAAAAAAGACCGGGGCATCCTCCCAAATGCTCTTGCCTCGCTTTTGTCGCTGTTGATGTGATCTAGCTCAATAACTGGAGGGGAATAGAGGAAAAAGGTTTCTTACCGTAACTAATTAAACAATTGCTCAGGACACCTGGCGGAGTGCCATGCGCTTTAATCAGACACGCAGCGTTACTATAAAGACATCTCCTCAACAGATGCCCCAATTTCTCAGTGAGACGGAGGCAGTCTGTGAAAATGGCGGGTGTTATTTCCTAAACCCCGCATTTCAAATAGATTTCTGGGATTGGCAATGGCAGTTTTCTGACATACGGTGGGTAGTTTTGGAAGTTTGTGCAAAGGATTAGCTTTGTTTTGTTTAGCTGATTTTGAGGCAAATGAGAGAAGGTGGCACAGTGATAAGGACACCTTTAGCATGAGCTTGCAAAACAAATGTTTTGGGGGGAAGTTGTGTCGGAAATGTAATTACTAAGTATAAAAAATCCATCATGGGTAGCCGGGACGCCCAATATTTTTTGAATGATTAAACTGCCATGTCTTTACTGTTCGCTGGCTCTGGCTGCCACTGTCGAGAATGTTTGGAATAAATTAGATGTAGCGTGCGGAAAGAGAAGATGAATTAGGCAGTTTAATTTATGAGTGGTTTGCTGGTTGAGCATTACTGGCTCGTAATGCCGCATTTAATTGAATTAAGCTAACCTCAGATCATATCATGATGCACCATTGGACGGCTGTGGTAAGCTGCAGCATTGACGGAAATTAACGGCACAGCAAAAGGACTTGCAATCACATTTCACATATTTTTTTCTATCAGAAGTTAAGTCTACTTTATGGTGGATGGTGCAGGCACACTTTTCCCTATAAAATCTGGCATTTAGCTGGATTGTAGATCTAACCTTTAGCTTGTGCTTTGGAAGTGAAACAGTAATAACAATAATACTTTAAACTATTTCAGCGTCTAGCTTGTAATTTTTACTTTTTCTGTTTTGAAAACACAAACATTCTCTCAGCCTTTTGACATGTTCACACATCCTGTATCAACACCATGGTAAATAGACTTGTTCCTCTGCAAGACAGTCGTAATCATCCACAGTTTCCGTATATTTGCCTATTATAATTAATGTTTTGAGGCTGGTATAATGCTGCAGGGCATGAAAGCTTCCAACAGGCCTAAAATACACACTGACATGCTAATCCTCCGTGTAATACTTTGTGAGGTTGCATCAGTGACTCATTGACGCCATATAATCTCCTGATGGTATTTACACGGCTCTTAGACCCCAGACTACTTTGATTAGTACTGGCAGGATAGACCTCACTGTTGCAATATTCATGTCTGAGAAAATGTATGGCCTGCTCCTGAAATATGGGCAGTTTGACTGTGTTCCGAACCCATTTCCCACTAACGCCTTTTCCCTAATTAGATCCGGAGGTCTACTCTTTTCCTCTAGATCTTTTCCCGCCCACACACACACACACCTCCTCACACTCCCGGTAGATTTGGAGTGGAGTTGAGATGAAGGCAACAGAGCTAATTGCATTAGCATCAATTTACTGGTGCGACAGAGGACAGCTGTGCAATCCAGTGATGTATGGCCCTAGCTAAAAGTCTTAAAAAAAAGTAGCAGGCACTGTATGAGTATGTGTGTGTGTCGGATGGAGGGTGTATATTAGCCTCTCCAGAGAGAGACAAAAGGCAACCCAACAGCCGCATTTTCCACACTGATTACGATTATCAGAATAATTTCATTAAGCCACTTACATGCATTACATTTCCACGCAATCTTGCCACAGTGATTGCTCATAGAGTAGATCTTTTTATGAGCGACTACAAGCAACATAAATCATTTCCCATGTGTCACCAACTGTGGTCATAAAGCTCCCTGCTGTAGTTGTTTTATTCCCATGTCACTTTCCAACAATACATCTAGAGGCGAGACTCAAGGCTCGAAAGATGGATGTAAACAACGTCGCGTCAGAATGCTCTACATACTGAAATAGCAATGATAAACAGACCTACCAGCCTCTTCTTCTTAATTATGTAGCTGATACACTGTGTTTTCACAACCTAGAATTCATACTGAACTCATTTTTTCACACTATATTGTCAAAGTTGGGAGGGTTACTCTAAAAAAGTTTACAATCACAATCACTAGTCACCTAGTAATCAGTAACCTAATCTTAGTTCTAAAACATAGAAATGTAACCTGATTACTTTCTATTACTTTTGTATTACCTCAATATAAGTATAATGCAATGTCAAAATATATAATAATAATATGTTTTTTACTTAAAGGGTCCATATAATGCTCTTTGTCAGGTATATATTTGTATTTTGTGATACTACTGTGACATATTTACATGCTTTAATGGTCAAAAAGCTCTTTATTTTTATCATACTACCTGTAGCACCTCTTTTCACCCTCTGTCTGAAACCAGAGCCCAGTCTGCTCTGATTGGTTAGCTGGCCGGCTCTTTTGTGACATTAGATTAGTGGAAAAATCAGACTGGGAGATTTCATTGCAAGGCAACAAGTCCTCCAACCAAAAGGTCGACAGGTCGTTTGTTCCTACCCTAGGAGTGTTTTAAAAACAAAGTTAATGTTGTAAAATGGGCAAATTACCCAACTAACCTGAAATGGTTTGGTTCAATTAAGTACGTCTGTAACAGCACTGCACTTATAGACTTGTCATCAACACATAACATGACGTAAGTATGTACCATGACAATATTTCACTCGGGTCGTAAAATCGACGTTGTGAATAATATAAATGCCAACGCCCTATGAATTTGTTTTTATTGGAAGACAGGCTGCTTTTGAGGTATTCAGGTTGTCATCACATAGCGTTTGTAGTCTCCTGCAGACCGAATCCTTCTTGTACATGTTCTGCATTTGTATTTAAAATCATCATAACATCCCATCAACTTAATGAGTCAGCAGAGTTTCTGTCTGACAAGCGCTAATTAGGCAGCATTATCCAACAACAAACATCAAATTACTTCAGACTGTGCCGGCGCAGACAAAAGGAATTTGAAATGTTTTTCCATTACATCTTGTAAATCAGTGGAAAGCTTTAAGCAAAAAAAAAATACATCTCTGGTTTAAGTAAAAAAAACATCTTCTTTGTTGCACAACATACCTAGTTCTGTACTTACACAAAATGTTTTAGTTTATGTGAGTCATTAAAGGTGGAGTAGGTAATTTTGGAGAAACTAGCTAGAATTTGAAAATACACAGCCGGAAAAAGTCTGCCACTTCCTTATAGAGCCCCTCCTCCAACACACACGAACGCGCACATGACCAATGAGGGCACGAGATAAGTTTGTGCCCCGATGGAAGGCTGACAGGCAGGTAGGCCATCCAGTTATTTTAGCCGGGCCAGCTAAAATGATTGGTCGTACTTTTTACAGTATTACGGCTTCCACAGATGACATTTTTTTATGGATTTTTTGTCAAAGCACCAAACAGATCATTGTAGCATCCCATAAACCCCTCTGTTTCAGCGCTGTTTCAAAAGTGCTGATTCTCTGTGGGTAAAAGTCTGTTACTTTTACCCACGCCCTCCTGCGAGATATTTGGTTAAAAAGAACACAATGGTGCTCTAGGAGGAGATTCAGGTGATAAGGTGGGGGTGGGGGGGGGGGGTTACCTTGGTTGGTGATTGGCTAATGGTTACACATGCCAAAAAATCGTTATGACATCATTAAGACAAAAAGTGAGCAAATCTTTTAGAATCTCTTTACACAGAGGGGACACATGTTTATGTATACAAGACATGCAAATGTGGATTTTGCATAACAGGTGACCTTTAAAGGTAGTAGCAATCTGTTTCACTTCACACATTTTGATATACTGAAATCTTGTAAAATGTTAGCTGAAGCCTCAAAAATGCTTCTTGGGACATTCTGCAACCAAAACCATTACCATTTATTCATTTGATGGTATATTACTAATAATCATGCTATGTTGTGGTATTTTAATTGAATACACGCCAGTGGAAGAACAACCCTCCTAGTATAATTGAGTATGTTTAGAGTTTAAAATGTACAATTGTTTGTGTATTGTGTGTTAACTATATATTGTGCTGCATATGGTGGTGACATTGTTCAAAAACCCTCCATTTCATGCAAATATAATGGACAGTAAAGTCATCTGAAAGAGTTGCCTGCTTACAGTTCATGTTCGGCAGTCAATCTTCCAATTTTGGTGTGTTGCTAAGTTGTTGTTCTGATTTTAGGGGGCTTTCCTGTGTATTTTCCCAGTGGGGAACTAGTTTTCCAATTACTCCAACACTTCATAAATGGCCCATGTCATTAAACATAAACTATAATAGTGTTTAAATGCTGTGTAGAGCTGTGGGTGACTGCAAAGATAAGTGATACTCCTCACTGTGCGTTGGTCACATTACACATCCTTTGATTTACTGTGAATATAGAAATATTGATTAGCACAGCATTAAATATTGTTAATTTATTACGTCTGTTTACACATCAGCTGTTGTTAGCGCAACACTTTACTCTAAAGGAAATGCATGGAGTTCTTGGGACTTATTGCCAAAAGTGAAATGTATTGTGGTTGAATAATAATAATTTATAGCTTACACAAAATTCTGTCCACAGTTTTTTGCTCTGGTGCTCCTGGCAAAATCTGCACTACTATGTTGAGTGATTGTAAGCATAATTTAGGATGAGAAAATGAAATTTGTAGCAGCTCTGATGCGAAATGGCAAGGCATCATAAATGATATATAGCCAAGCCTGGCAGTTTTTGTGTGGGAGGTAAAATCCACATGAAATATGATTGGACTGTTTCCCTGTATTTAAAAAATGAAAAAGACTTAGGAACGGAAGCGAAAGAGACTGCACAGAGAATATGTAACTGAATAACCTGCAATTATGTCCAATATAATTGTTAATCCAATCAGTTCATTTCATGTTGGTGTCTCTATTGTCTGCCAAGTGTTATATAATATGTGAAATGTTGATTATGCAAACAGCAGAGTACTAAAAAGTTCCAAAAGATAACAGGAAATCTGATGCACTATATTCACAGGAAATGATACTTTCCTTTTGTTTTACCAGGCCGGCTCCTTAAGCTTTTATTTATGTTTTTGTTGGTACCATCCTACATTTAATAAAGCTACATTTGTGTTTATACTGTGCTTTTAAACCCGACTCCCCTCCTTTTACACTGCATTTGGGTCCTGCCCTCCCTACCCCCTGTGAAGTGCACAATAACTGTTTCACTGTGCAGAAGAAAGCATTCATCTTCTCCTGAACACTCAGCAACCCAAACAATACAGATTGATAAATAGCACCATAGGTAACAGAGGAAATATGTATTTTGTTTTTTTCAGTTAACAAAGTCTGTTTATTGTGAACTGTCTCTTTAATGTGAGTTGAAACCCCAAAAAACATGTTCCTTTAAGGACACTTAACTCTCCACCTGCTCACCCCCTCAGAGGAACCATGACTCACTCATACGGCCGTGTGTCTGAGTTTCTCTGGCTTCAGGGATGCTGCACAGATTTGTTTCAAATACCATGTCACATCCTTTTAACTTTGTGGCTTCAGAGCGGCCATACGTACCCATATGTCCTCCTAATGTGCCCGGAAGAACACCGTGGAGTATAAATGCCAGACTGAAAAATCCCCTTTGCTGGCATTTTCACAGAACAAGCACGGATGTTGGTGTCTGTGTACGCTTCATTTCAAGCGTGTGTGCTGCAATGCCACATTTTGTCAACTCAATAACCCCGTGTTGCGCAGAATCAGACGTCATGCCGGGTTCTTTTCACTCCTCTCCAGTCAAACAGAGCAGGAAATGAGGAAATTGGAGATAAATCCTATCAAGTATAATTATTTTCTACCTCGCTGGATATGCACAGGATGTGCTCAACCTGTGCAAGTACTGATAACATGTTTAATAACCCCGCCTTTCCGCTAATCTGTGGTGAAATGGTGTTTGAATTTTCCGAAAGGTCAAATTGATCTGAATACCAAAAGCCCTCCTATTGAGGGTTTTTCGAGAAGGGTCCTGCAGGCAGGTATCGACAGCAGAAATGTAACAATTACAGCAAAATGAAAATGATGGACTGGCTCAGTTCAGCATTTCAAAGGAAAACGATCTTTTCACTCACTGTAAAGGGCAAGTTATATATTCACATCCCAAACCCAGCGGAAAATGATCTGTTGTGGAACACAGATGTTTTTTTATTTTCCTGTATTGATCAATCCACATGTCCAAAATAGACGAGATTCCCTGAACTAAAGCTGCTGAGGTCTCCAGAGCTTTCATTCTTCCCTGCGCACTCACATCACACTGCTCACCTCAGAAACTCCCACCTACCAGGCAGTCAGAAATAAAATCATCACGCCTGCTCATTGTTTCCTCTCTTGCTGAATAACTATGTGATGCTAACAAAGTCAGCACCTCAATCTTTCATACACATTTTGTATTCCTTTAGCAAAGATGAAATGTTTGCACACACAGAGATCAATATAAACAGATTTATATATAAATATGACTGCATCACTGGGAGCGCTAATCTGATATGAAGCTACTGAATCTGTTTGAGCTGAACATTTATTCACTTTGAAATTGTACCTTTTGTTTTTATCAGACAATTTGGGTGGTTGATTTGCACCTCATTTTCATTTTATTTGTTTGCTGCATTGCCCAATGAATGCCACTAAGACAGCTTGTTTTCTATTTTTCTGCATCTGCTTGAAATCTTTGCAGAGATCAAAATGATGTTGTTGTTGTTTATGTTGCATGAAAGACTGGAACATAAGAGGGACAACATGCTGAACAGCAGGCTGTGTCTGCGCTGGGCTCCGTGTAATCTCTGGAGTGTCTACGCTGTGCTTGTTTAAACTTGCATGACCTTTAAACATCATTAAGTTAGCCTGGGCCTCGCTGTTGAGCAGACAAATGCATTCACACCCACTCATCTATACGCTGTGCAAAAAAGAGAGAAGTGGTGACGCCGCTTATTACACACATTGCACGGACACACGCACACTGAGACACACAAATATTTTTCTCCCAGCAAGGGGCCACATCAATATCAAACACACCGCACCGATTCTGTTTGCATGGCTTTGATGTCAGTCAGAGGCTCTCTGGAGAGGAGAACACTTCTCTTCCCTCTGTAATGCCTGGACACACACATGCACCCGCACACAAACAAATGCTTACAAATGAAGCAAACACACAAAACATAAGCACGTGCGCACACACTAGCGAAACCCCGGGTTATTATTTTCTGTGATTATATAGGGCTCGGTTTATTCCCCTCAGTCATTGCAAAGCAGAATGCTCCAAATTAAAAGGGCCAATCAGTGAAGTCTGGAAAGGTGCAAATTAAGGAATGTGTGTGTGTGTGTGTGTGTGTGTGTGTGTGTGTGTGTGTGTGTGTGTGTGTGTGTGTGTGTGTGTGTGTGTGTGTGTGTGTGTGTGTGTGTGTGTGTGTGTGTGTGTGTGTGTGTGTGTGTGTGTGTGTGTGTGTGTGTGTGTGTGAGAGAAACCCAACAGAACTTACAGTGAATGGGTTTTCATGATATTCAGATTTTTGCCCCCTATTAAGAAAAAAGAAAATGTTTAAAATGAGGTGTGATTCTACTCCCAAAGAAAAAGGTTGGCTTTTCTTCTTAGCGTGCACCTCTGCTGTCATGCTATTGTTCCCAAGGCCCATTATTCTTAAACCACCAAGGTCCCATTGGACCAGGCAGTCGTACAAATGGGAATTTCTTTTGACTATTGGGCTTTTTGTGGAACGCTGAAATGGAAAACAGTGGCAGGCCCTGTAACTTTAGCCCAGCTTTACAAACTGTTGGCTAGATGGTTTGTATATATTGGACATTATGTAGGTAAAACCAGGAAGATGCTTTGTGCTACAAACTGGGGTAAAAATCCCAATTTACATGCACATCCAGATGCGTATTATGCTCCTAAAGCCTGATTAATATCAACATATCCCATTTAAGATGCTACTAAGGTCTATTTTGGGATATTCATAATGATTGTCCTGTTTCCACAACCCCTATCAAATGAATTGTCATATTCCTAATGATAGTGTATCAGTGTGCATGCAAATATGGTCGCTGTCTCTGGATCTTTGCACCCCCACATAACTCAGTGTTTCCCCTATATACAAATAGTGTTGGCGCAGCGCCGCTGCTGAAATATGCGCGCCGCTGCTAGGGGGCGCCAGCCAGGTACCCAAAAAAATTAAAAAGATTTTTTTTTACTTTTTTTATTTTTTATTAAAATAATAATAATAATAATAATGATTTTTCATTTTTGATTGTTTGTTATGTGGATTTGTAGTATTTGTGTTACTGTATGTTCAATAAAGGTGTATTTTTGCTAAATCTTGAGACATTACCACTGTATGTACTGGCAGAGCCAATTTTTGGCATAGGAGACATTGGCGGTCGCCTAGTGCGCCAGATCTGGGAGGCGCTGCACTGGCAGCTCTGGGAGGGGAAAAAACATTTTCGACCGTTGGCGCTCATCCTAATTTTCGGCCTTGATGTAACAACATTCATAATTAAGTAAATGTAACACCCTTTTCACCCCGGTTACACTTTTCATTTGCCCTATACGATGGGCGCTGTAAGTGATGAAAGTGGGGGATGTTGGCTTATCAGGCGCCCGCAGCTCACAGCCAAAGTGCGAGCGTGGGAGCAAGAGAGCGAGCGAGGGAGAGAGAGAGAGGGCGCACCGGTACCGGCGCTGTTGTTATTAGAATCTGGTGCTAGCTGCGCTTAGGATAGAAGAAGAAGATGTTTCTACAGCCAGCTCTCCTGTCAGACTGAGAGGCTCAGTGAGGTAAAGGTCTCTGAGTGTTTAGATAGTTAATTTTAGTCTAAGTTATCTCAGTGGGTCTCAAACGTTTTGACCACAAATTATGTAAACACATATTCCCTATGTCAATAAGTTTCTGTTTTTGTAGTGTATTTGTCTTTTGTAGAGATTTTTCATTTATTCTTTATATATCAAATCTCGCCTCGGGCAGCAAATTGTCTAGAACCGGCCCTGGTACTAGGCCTCAAGAGCCTTTCTTGTGCTGGCAGACACATAGAAACAAATTGGCGGGGCGCACTTCGCACGCGCACACACTAAAAAATTCCACACGCTCCGCGCTCACATTATGCTGGGCCCACGTGCCTTAGCATCGCTGCTATGACTCCATCCTAGGAGAAACACTGTAACTTTTAAACAATTAATACAATAATAATCATGAACAAATCCACTGCCTCTACATGTCGTTTGACACAAATCATATATTGATTGATTGAGAGTAAAAAAGTTGGGAAGCCTCCAATATTTGATTCAATGGACACTCTATTACCTCTGTAATCAAGGTTATAAGTTATGTTTGTATGCTAGTGGCAATATGTCTCAAAAACGACTTCATAGATTTAAAGAAGCGGGGGGGAAATGTTTCCAGAGACCAATAAATATATATTTTTCAAAAGTAAAGTAAACGTAGTGTGCACCAATGGCACTAAGGCAATGTGGTTTTTACTGAAAATGCATGGTGGATGCTTGACTGCTTGAAAACGTGAGGGTGCATGTTCTGTCTTTGTGTTTCATGTTTTATTTTGAAACCCTCTGTGTTGTCTGTTTTTACTCCTTGTGTGATTGTCTGCACCGCCCTGATCCTTTTCGCCCGCCCTCTCTCTCTTCGCCCTGTCAAATCCTTGTTTGTCATCTGTTTGGAAAGATGGTTGTCGTGTCTTGCCTTGCCTCCCTTTTCTCCGTGATGCAGGGCGTTGAAATGACCGCAGTCAAACACTTCTCAATTTAGCTGTGAAGGAGCTCATCGTAAACCAGATTGATCTGCAAACATCCTACTTCACATTTAAAATAAAAGCCAAAAAACATCCAACTTTCAGTCCCGCAGCAAATGAAACAGATTGCAAAGACACGATAAGAGAGCAGCACGTACACCGGTGGGGAATGTCTTGGCAACTAGAAACCTCATTTTGACTTATCTGCTCCATAAAGTGTGAGAACAAGTGCAACAATAGAAATAAACACCACTTTGCTCAATGGAATCCAGGGTGGTGATTTCATTAAACTGAATGTTACAGGTAGGACATGTCCTCCCCGTGTCCCCATACCAGACAAATGACTATGCTGGCTTGGCGCCTAGGCAACCCTGTCCTGTTCAGCACAGCCTGGGAACCCTGCCACTGTATCTAATCCTCATTTAATAAAAAGGTTGGATATATGATCACTAACAAGGCCACTAATCCTCTGAAAATCAGCTTGTGTGTTTGAGTGTTGGGAGAGACAATTAACATGCTAACATGAAGGTTTTGATACCTCATTTCCTGTCCTGCACTGAACGGACAATGGAAGCTTTTACTCTGTTTCCAATGGCTGCGGCCTCATTCCCATGAGCACAAAAGCCTCTGAAAGTCATTAAGAGTGTGACTTGGTTTCACAATCAGCCATCTTAGCCTTAATTATAGCTTTTCTGATTCACACATAATCTCATAGCTGTGCTTTGTCTGAGTAAAAAAGCTGAACGAGAGTTACAATGTTATTATTCTGGGAAATAGCCATAAGGTTTGGTTTAGTGCTGGATACGTGTTCTCAAGGGAACTGAATGTGGCTTTAATTTTGAGAAAAATGAACTAGCATTATAAATGTTCACTTAGTTTGGGACTGGCGTTGTGGGCAACAGGGTGGGATTAAATTGGCCCATTTCTCCAGTTCCACAGAAATGCGACTGTCATATCTAATTCTGTGGAGGTGTTGGAGGAATGTCATCTGAACCAATCGCGCCTTCATCAGTTCCAGTGTAGGAGCGGGGTAAGGTGCTATCTGTCAATCAATGTCCAATAGTGTTAGCACTTTGATTGGTCTCACTGTTTTAATTGTGTTTAATGCCTTACTTTTGATTTGACACATACAAAGACAAGAGGCGCGTTAATGCTATCTTCAGCATCTTTTTGGAGATGTAGTGAAGATTAAAAAAAGATTTAAAAGACACATCAGCACGTCAACAATATTTTGGTACTTTTTTATACTTTTAGCTTAGATGAAAAGTCAAAAGTCAAACAGGCAGATACACAAATAAATGATCGTACACATGATTTTGACAGATGAGTGGCAGATCAAACAACTGCAAACTATTTTGATTAGCATTTCCGACAAGCTGACGTTCTTTTGATAGATGCTAAATGTGAAAAGAACCCTGTCTACTGACAAAGCACCAAGATGATTATGATTTCCCAGATGTTGTCCTTCACTTATTGCCAGTAAACAAATCAGTCTCAGAAGTCTGGAGTGATTTGCATTCTACTGAGGTGAGAGGTGAAAATAAAACACAGTGATTAGCTGTGTGAGGGAGTCAATCACAGCGACAAAGCCTTTTTATTCTTTCAACATATAAAAGCCACTTTGTTGTTGAAGCTTCAGATGATGGCGGGTGTTCATCGTCTGATGATGAAGGTTGATTTTGACGACTGTCTGATTGCAATTTGGAGTTGTTAGGAGCATTTTGAATGGACACTCTTTGACTCTGCATTGAACATGTCATTCCTTATTACCATACTCAGTGTGCACGTCCTGCATTCAGCCCCAAATGACACACAATGAGAGGAGAAATCACCAGCGTTAAACCCATGAGAAATCAGATTTCACCTCTTTTATCTGTGTTATCTTTTATGGGGAAAAAAAATCCTGGATTTACAGCAGTGTTGGTTCAAGGTGCAACAAATAATGAATAACATTTTCAGGGATTACATTACAATCAAGTGCATTTCATTATAACCAATCACATGCAACAGTGAATCTAGTTCCATTTGCTATAAAAACCCAGGAGCTGATTTGAATCTAATTTGCTAATTTTCCACGTCGGCCGCTTAACTACTATTAACAGCCATCCTGCAGAGCTAGCAGTCCGTGTTCTCCCTGCAAACCATAACAACTCAAATGTTTTCCAACTGAGTAACAAAGTGGCATCATTACCTTTTATAAATGCCATATTTTTGCAAAAGTGTTGACGTCGCTGGTGTGAGAATAAATGGCTGCAGCAGTGTTTAAACACATTATTCAGTCTACTGTCTTTGGAGACCTTGTCACAGACACAATACAGACACCTGAAGAACTAGATGTGATTATAGTGGTATTATGGTCTGGCTGTGTGGGAAATCGCTTCTGCCTTATAAGAGATGGTCAGAGGATCAATGGGTTTTTAAAAGCAGAGAAAGTGTCTCCTAGACTACCAACACAATTAGGCTTTTTAGTTTTTTTGGCTGCTGCAAGCTTCTTTGATTTTGCATTAGCATAGAATGTGGTGGTTAAAACTTCCAACACACTAACCAGTGGTGCAGCCCTGTGTTTACACTGCCATTCAATTACTAACTAACATTACTTTTTAGACTCCGTGAAAATAACAATTCATCTCCCATTAAATGAGATGATGTTTAAATGTATGCTGTCTGGCCTGCTCCACCATTACCTCCTTCCATTTGTTCGGTATTAGCTCTTTACTGGGGCTTTGTTTGAGACTGCCTGCATGGCTTGTAAATTGTGCCCACAGCAACGGCTTATACAAATCTGGCTCCTTCAATCGTTTTCACATCCTCCGCATGGTGCATGTGGTCGGTATGAATTTGACTTTGCAGGGGAGCGGCGTGTTGATAGTGAAACTAGCTCTCAGACTCCCTGAGCACTTACTGTCTACCAGCACAATCTAAAGGTCAAGGAGGAAGTCCCCTGCAGTGGTCGAACTTTGTCAAGGACACCGTGAAAAGGCTTTTATGCTCAATAAATTAATGATTGCTTCTAAGATGTCCATGAATATTATTGTTGGTACAGCCACTGGTTCACCTTTTGTGATGATGGATGGTCCTCATTTTGAAGTGCCGTGCTCAAGTCATGCACTTCTTTGTATAATAAAGGCAAACCCTCCGTCAGCAGTGAAGTAGTAAGGAGGAACGGATTTAGTCAACCATCTTAATAGACTAATGCAATGATGACATATTCTTGTAAGCCGAACCTGACATAAGCATCGTAAGGGCTCCCTTGACAACAACCAATGGGACTTTACCATTGGATATCGGATCATTAGAGAAAATAACCCCAATAGCAGACTCACTTTTATAATACTTAACAATATTTGCTCATCAAGATAATCTCCATATATTAACACCACTTTCTGCACAAAGCGTAGAACAAAACGTGACAATCTCTCATTTGTGTTGACCATAGACCTTATTTCAGGTGTCTAACAGCCAACATGTTGACAATGGAAAACATCTGCCATGTAGTCCATGTGTCATTGTGAACTTGAAGATTTAGATTTCTTTGCAACAGGGACGTTGGACAATTTGGATCATTCATCTGATCTGTTGATATCACCATTACCTTTTCAGTCATGAAGCCAAGGGAGTTCTACATTACTCAAACATCCCTCCATATGTCACATGTAATATCAGACATGGATGATTGAAAGGAAATAAAGGGTACATGGTGACCTCAGTGCCATGAGATTCTTTATATGAGCAAATTAGCTATAGCAATCTCTAAAGGCCTCTTTTCGTTGTTTAATGCTCACATTAGTTGTTCCATTAAGGCTGTTTAATACGTATACAACATGAAAAGCATATAGCTGCTGTTCTCTTGCCTTTTGATACCGATCTACCATATCCCTCAGAGCTCTGCTATCATTAGAACGACGGTGTCTTTGTGTGGGTACAGTCTGAGGTTTTTACTAGAGGCTCAAGGCGGCGTGCTCTATAATCTCTTTAGCTGCTTTAAAGCTTCTGACACACAAGATACAAGGCCAATAATCTTCACAAAAAACAGCGATGCGTGAGGTGCATCAGAGAAAGCATTTGGCATTGCATTACAAACAATACACCAATGAGGATACAATTAGTATACATTTTTTTTTATTCCACCTACTCTTTTGCCCGTTTTGACTTTTAATAACTGAAGGGAGGAATTAAACACGAGTGCTATTATTTAAAATGCTGAAGCCTGAGCTGAATGGAATGATTTAAGCATGGGGGTTGGAGTACCAATCAATAGAAAGCTGTTATGACGCATTAAGCAGAGATAATTGGAAATTGTGTGGGAAAAAAACAGATGGATGTGCGAAAGATGTGCTGAACATTTAGACAAAGGGGCTAATTCACTTTGGCATTTTGAGAGCCATTAAATGTCCCAGTACTGTATATGCAGAATGTACTTTGTACATACTGTATTGAGCAAAAGTGGAACATGATGAAATTAGGGCATCAGAATTGTACAAAATCCTGAATATGTTACAAACTAGTTTACAATCTCCGTTTAAATAAAATATTTCACCAAATAATACACAAGAACCAGGAACTCTTCTCCACTTTTTTTCTCGAGATTTCAAGTCGCCCCACGAGCTACGGTTTTGTAGCAATGCCAAAACATAATTGCTTCTTACATATCCATGGTAATTCAATTGGCTTCGGGTGTGAATGTGTGCATCTGCAGGTGCTGAGTTGCACCTGGTGAAGCAAAAACTAAAAGATGTGCAGGTGCACAGCTCAGTGAGGATTGATTTGGACAAACAAAACCTTGGATTTCATCTTCTGTTTGTTCTACTGTTTATTTCTTTCACATTGTTTTTCCACCATTACAACCAACCGGAAGATTACTCACACTTTATCTGATCTGCTCCAACAAATACACTTTTTGGACTAGTTTTCGTCTGACAAACACAGTCTTCTTCGCCAACTCCTGCAGTGACATCTTTCTGAAAAGTTGAAATATTTCCAACTTGAAGCCTTTAGAGCAACCAAACCAAAAAGGCAGAGCTTTTTTTGAGGCGACCCATGTGAAGCAATCTGCTCTGGTCTCATTGGAATTTATTGCAAAAAGGCTCTGTTGCTCAGAAAAATGTGTTATGTGGACACGGACAAAACAACATTACATTACATTAAGCTGACGCTTTTATCCTAAGCGACTTACAATTACCAATTACAGGGACATTCTCCCTGGAGTAACTAAGGGCTAAGTGCCTTACTCAAGGGCACACTAGTGGTGGTGTTCCAGGCGGGATTTGAACTCACAACCTTCCGATCTTCAGCCCACCTCACTATCCATTAGACCAGGGGTTCCCAACATTTTTTCCCAAGAGCCAATGACTCCTGTTGGAAGTTGCGCCCAATGGTCCCGTGGGGCCGGGGCCTAAAAGTCTCAAAAATGCTACAACTACTGTCACAAACTGGATGAATGTGAAGTATTTTATTAAAGGAGGATGAAAGCGTAATTAAGGAGCACTATTGGAGTGACTTTGATGGTTATTGGACTCAGGATTAATTAATTTGGATTCCCGCTGTATGAAGAAATGAAAGGACGGCGCAAGTGGAAACAATTCACAAAGGGATTCAACTGTTTAAAACACATGCTCAAAGTAAGCCGGATTTTGCCGATGTGTTTATGTGGATTCAAAAGTCATAAATAATCTACAAAATGGAGGAGACCGATCTGATCGGAGCAACTGTGACAAATAATCTGAAACCGGCATGGACAATGACTAAGTTTTAAAAATGCGCTTATCCAGAAAAGCCTGGTTTGGACACTTTACAGGCAGAAGAAACATTTCTATTAAAGAAAGAATTATACATTTCTGTCTTTTTATGCCTATAATAGCTACTAACTTGAATTTTTATAGACAAGGCTTTTAGTGACAATCATGTATTGCGTTACAATTATATGTAAAAAAAATAAATAAATAAAAAAAAAATAAAAAAAAAAGTCTAAATATGATATTTGGCCTCAAATCATCTGAGGCCTGGCACCCCCCCTGCTAACTTTGGCGCCCCCCAGGTTGGGAACCACTGCATTAGACCACCACTACCCCACAACACATCTAATACCTAAATGAAAGTTAAGGTTGTTTGCAGATGACCCCCAAGACTATGTGAAGTGTACTTGGTCATATTTAGAGTATCACGCTAGATCAGTCGGTCAAATGGAGCTACAGAAATGCATTGCCTAGATGCCCGACTCTTACTATTTGCTGCTGTTAATAAACATTTCCAACGTGAGTGTCATTTTCAAAGCTTTGTTTTTAAGTTCCTTTTAAATGCATTTGATCCCGTCTTGATTTAGCTCCTCTCTTTGTGTTTTCCCGCCTGACTGTGTGATTGACTGATTGTGTTCACCTGCTGCCCTTGTGTTTTGCTTGCCTCCTCCAGCTGTTTCTCGTCTTTGTGAGTAGTCTTGTGTGAATATACGCCTGTCTTCCCTTGTGTTCTCTGTCGGTTCGTCGTCTTTGTTCGTGCCTGGTCCTGATGTGCTGTGTATTTCGTCCCTGCTCCTGTTTCTGCCCTTGTTCCCTCTGTGCTCTGTACTTGTTCATTTTTTTGTTTCCAAATCTTTTGCCTGGTACCCCTGTTTTCATCAGCTTTTCTTAATTTGAAGCCTGATTTCTGTTGTCTATTCCTGCCTCCCTCTTTTAACTGTGGGCCCAACCTCCTGCCATAACTTTTTTATTAGTAGTTGTCTGACATATATGTGATATAGTACATGACGTGGTTGTGCATACTCAAATCTCCCACTTACTGCATTTGTTTGAAAATTCATTGAAGTCAAATGCTGACAAAATGCCCATACTGCCACTCTTCCCTTCCATTTGTGATTATTATAATTGTTTTAAGCACTCATGGCAATTGTGTTCTAACGCTACCAAGAAAGAAAACTGCCATAGGTGGTGTATATGTTGTATTCTCTGCAGGAGTGAAGGTTATGTACATCTCATTTTCTAAATCAGATTAGCCATCAGAAAATATACCACCTACTGTAATTTACATAGGAAATGAACGGGCATTTGGATTTTGTAATGGCTCCATCAGCTCTTCCTGTGTCACTTTGCATACTCCTACTCATTCAAACTCAAATTAACAGTGTCCTGTACCTGACAGACGCAACATTAATTCATTAAGCCCACAGCACAAAACTCCTCCGTCACACAGCCCTCATGAGCACACAGTAAGACTTTGAATTATGTGAAATATAATCATGTTTTGGTTGGAGTGAATGTTACCCGTGGCAATAAAACCCAGTGTGTGAGCAGTGGGGGGTCTCCGCTGCGAACTTCAAATATTTGGGATGAGCAATGAGCACTTAGCAAACCTTCTAAACCCATGCCAATACTTCCTCAAATATTTACTGCTTGTAAGAGACTGAGAAATCACCCATCGTATGCAAACTCTGCTTTGGGCTTATATATAGTATTTCACTAAAAAGCAACCTTAGCAAAACAGGAAATTATGTCAAATTCATATTTTAAGAATTAGCAAGCACCTATCTATTTTCAAACGTTTTATTTAGCTAATGTTGCAATTGTATATTTTTTATACGAAATATTGGAATATTTAGCATTTTTGTTGTTGTTTACTCTCTCATGATTTTAAGTTATTTCAGGTTGAAAATATCCCGTACAACCACAAATTAAAAAGGGCTTCGGTACAGGATTAGTGTAGCATCAGTGTGGACATTTATCATGTCTCTGCTGTTATGTATGGTTGTAGATCTTAAGAGGGTGACTACAAGGGATCCAAATTAAGTTTATTATCAGAGATATTTAAGTGAATTGCTTTTCTACATAAAAGGAAGGCTCCTTGCACATTTGCTTGAGCTTGAATTTAGTTCACCTTATAGTATAGTCCCTGTTCATCCCTTTATAACCATTTATTGCCACCACGACAACGAAATGGTGTGCATAATATATATTTTAAAAGTAATAATTCCAATATTATGTTCTGCTCGGATAAAACTTGTTATATCCTTAGAGTCATTTAAAATGAGTTTTTTTCTCCATACCATGGAGTCTAAA
Organism: Trematomus bernacchii; assembly: GCF_902827165.1. Classification (NCBI taxonomy): domain Eukaryota; kingdom Metazoa; phylum Chordata; class Actinopteri; order Perciformes; family Nototheniidae; genus Trematomus; species Trematomus bernacchii. Next base: position 1,515,235 of record NW_022987656.1, read on the forward strand.
TGGATAAACCTTTGTATTTGTAATTGTACAGCGATGCTAGGACAAACAAATCCCCTTTGTCCATGTTCTCTCTGCACTCTCTGTCACACACACAACATACATAACCCTTTCTTTGCATGACCTCTAAGTGTCCATGTGAGCCACTAAAGAACAGAAAAAAAGCTGCGCTACCTTGGGCGTTTTATAGGTGGAGAGGCAGGGAATCGAACGGGACAGCGGTGAACCTTATAGTTGAGTGCAGCCCTTTGTTATAACAGCGAGGGTTAAGAGAGCTGTTTGTGCTCTACATGGAACTGTTTTCCAACTCCCTCTTTGGTTTACATTCTTTCAGCATTTTGTCCCTCTCTAAACCTCTCTGTTCCCCATTCTTCTTTCTCCAATAAGAGGTGCATCATTATTTTTCTATTAAATATGACATTGGGGAATAAAACGCTGTTGTTGTTTTGTTGATAGTTCCATCCATTTATACATTCTTCATCCTCCTGTCACGGAGTTCAAGCACTTAGGCTTAGAGAGTTGGGCGGGGAACAAATTACAGCTTATTTTTCACCTTCACCTAAATGCATTTTCTTGAATTCTGGCGATCTCAAAAGTATCACCAAATGATTGGGCATCCCTAATTTAGTTGGATATGACACCTTAAATGTTTTTCTACAATGTTTGGTTCCAAAATTAAGCGTGTTTGAACATTTGATCCCTCCACATCTGAAAATAAACCTTATGGTATGCACTAACTATGTTAGAAATGTCATGCTTTTCTCATAAAATGCACAATTGTTGTGCTTATCCGCTGTACTAATAGGGTCAGTTAATGCACACTACATTCAATGAACATGGGCATATGTAAGGGATTATGTGGATGTAATCATTAATGATGGCCGTGCTGCAAATAATCCTGTTTACTACACAGCCATATACTAAATAAAGCAACGACTTGACTTATTGATTAAAAAGTTATCGTATTGCCTCTGCTTAGGAAGAAAATAGTCAGTTGCAAGGCATGCCAACGGCTGGAACTGCGGCAACAGCAATGTTAAATGTTAAAATGACCGCAGCACTTCTCAAAGGTTTTCATAACTTTTTCCGAGTCTGTTCACATTTTCTTTTCCATTAACAAGTCTTTAAACCCAGAGCCCGTAAAGTGCTCCCTATGTCTTCTTCTGTTGATTTCTCTGAGGCCCAGCGCTCTGTCTTTTAACCTCTTTCCTTGTCTTGCGCTGTTTTCTATTCAGAATCAGATACAGTGTTATTACCAGGTAGGTTAACACATACGAGGAATTTGACTTGGTGTTGTGGTGCATACATAAAAGTAAAACAAAAATTAAAAACACAGACAGGAAACTATTTTCTTTAATGGGGAAAGTTTATTTATCCTAAATCCAAAATCCAAAAAGTATTCCACTGTGTTTTCTGATGGATGAAAACGAAATGTTGTCCACAGTAGACAGTAAATCGAACCGGACTTCTTTCCGCGGATTGATATGACTGCACTTAGTCCCTTTATCCTCCTAAGCAAAGGTCCTGTTATGCTTAGCGAGTATTAACAACCACTGAAATGTCCAAATGGACCAATCAGAAAAGAGAATTCAACAGAGCTGTGTAATAACTTCTATAATGCAACTTCCATGTACCATTCTGCCTCTGTTATACTCTGCTCAGTGTTAGCTTCAAAGGTGAGTCTGTTGTCAACAGTAGCCCCAGGGCATGCCTTTATATTGTTACTGACTGATTGCTATTGACTGCAGTGACAGCAGAGGGAGGTCAAGTCCTCCTAAAGTCTTTTGCTTCATCATTGCTTTTTAAGGTATTAAGCTGGAGAAAAACAATCCCCGCACCAATCACCAAAGTCTGTGTTTACATCCCACAGGAGTGCGCGCATCCGTGTCACCGGGGATCCTAACGATACGTCAGCCCTTGTAATCGTCTCGGCATGTTTCAGCTTTACAGTAGAAAGCCCTGCAGACATCTGGTAGACTGACATCCAGATTGACATCATAGGAAGAGTGATTTGGTGTCAGGTTATGAGGTTACAGAAGGTGAAAGGATATCAACAGCAAGCTTTCATGTGTCTTCGTGTCCTGAACGGTTGAACGTTCAGGATAAAAAAGGTTTTAAAAGGCCTGCCTGTAAACAGCAGGGGACCCGCGGTGTTTTGCAGAGCATAGCTTATTCATTTTTTATTCTCAAATATCCTTTAATACTGAGGCCAATGGGCAGTAGTCCTTCAACACCTTGGGGCAACTACTCCTGGCAACTTGAAGCTTTTTTTAATACATTGTTTACCATCCTGTGCAGGTAACTTTATAAAAATGGTGGGGGAAATGAAGCGGTGTGTTCAGGATCTCAATATCTTCCCTGTGTTATTGTCAGGCCTCTCCCTTTTTCCCCAGCATTGATCTGCTTTCGATCAGTTACGCTGGAGGCTGTTCAGGATGATTCAGCACTGTGGTGGAGGCTCTCCTTGAACTGGACCAGATTAGTGTTTATGTCTAGATCACACTAAGCTGTTTGAGCATTACATAATAAATATTGTATATTAGTCCCGTTTTTATAAATATAACTGCAAAGTATACAGTTCAAATATAAAGTCAGGTTTTAGCTGATTCCAATACTGCGATTTGATTTATGAAAATACACTGCCAAAATGTTGCAATTTTTCAGTTCATCTTAATTGTTCCAGATTCATTTAATGAGCAGCTCTCACAAAGAACTGTCTCCTATGTGTTGTGTTGAACTTTGTGTTGTATTCGGTATCCGATCGCTGCCCTGGAGTCCACACCAAGGTCTCTTTCTTCTTATGCCCCGCCGTTTTGTATGCAAAGGCCCTCGTCACTCAGTATGTCTAATCCTTTGAGAAAAGCGGGTGAGAGCTCCCTGACAAAATGAGGATAGGCCTGCTATTCTTTTGAATCTCATCGGCATCAGGAGAGTGAAGACAGGGAAATGTGAGCGATGTGGACAGACGGAACATGGGGAGAAAGGCTAGAGTTTCTGCCTTTTTCTCCCTCACTCCTATACACTGTGAATGCTGGAGATGAAGTTCAGTTATGAACACTAGGGATATTTTGCCAGGGGGGTTCTGGGAGATGAGAAAATCAGGCATGTGTGTGAGTGTCTATATTCTGTATGTATGTGGAGCTCAGAGTTTCATAGGCATACCAATGCCCCTTGGCTGATAAAGGTATGTGATCTTTTTGATGTCATTCTCTTTATACCTACCTCTTTGAATGTCTGTCTGTCTCTCTCTCTGTCACTATGCTACTGCCTGCTGGCCCCCCAGTGGCAAGCTTAGCATCCATGGCGCAAGCCAGCACTTTGAAAAAGTGCAAAGCTGCAGACCAAAGCGGCTTAGAGAAGCAGTGCACACAGAAACCTCAATATGAGTCTCTTTTCTTTTTGTGTTGCCACAATAACCCCTCCGTGCCCTGCTCTGATGCTCCCAGCAGGCTGTGGTGCAGATACCAGTGATCACACCTGACGGAGAGAGGACAGCATGCAGGGCCTCAGCGCTCCGGGAGTGGAACAAGTTCACTGTTGATCTCTGGCTAGACTCAGCAGTGTATGAGTATTCAAGGCTGCTCTGAAGGCCGGGGCTCCATTGGAGTTTAAACAGACAAATTGCCTCTTAATTCAACTTTAAAAGCCTCTGTCTTTACTCTTGCGCCCACATAATATACAGAGCTGTTGGCACAGGGTTTGACGTTTCGTGTCTATCAAGATGTATTCTTAGAATCGTAATTAGTCAGGTAGGAGTGAGGACTTCTTGTATTTCCCTAGGTATTTTCTATGTGGTTCTACCTGATACAGAGTTCCCTCATTTCTAGTCTAGGAGATTATTAGGTAATTGGATTTTATTATATTCATTTTTTTGAGACAAGAGACAGAGAACATACACTTTTGGTGGAGTAGAAGGAACAGTTTTGAAAGTAATATCAAATACAAGCATTGGCCAAAGGTTTATCATTACACTTCTGTGATAAAATGAACTGGCCCAATCTACTGGGAAGTGCACACGGTGCCAAAGATTACTATCTGTTGGCCTTGCTGGAAATCATACTTGTATTTTGTTTGTGAAGTACATGGTTATCAGCTTTTGAAAACCAATTAAAGACTGAAAACTCAAACACAGTGCTAATTTAATGAAAGGAAAAAACATTGTGCTCTGAGTTGCAACATTTTTATTAAGAATAACAATCGATGGTTATGAATTTATTTATTTTTAAACTGTAATATTATTAAATCACACAGTAGAAGGAGTTTGATATACAAACACAGACGTTGCGTCGCCCTTGTCCCAAAAACAAAAATGTTGACACAAGATTTTGGATTATTGCAGAAAATAAACTCTGGTAAACGCAACTTGAATATTTTGTTCAGAAACATAATCTTCACAAATAAACACCACTTAAAATGTTTTGAAATTGTTTGTGCATTCTAACAACACTTGACTTTAAAGCCACCACACTAAGCTTAAGATGTTCCTTGTGATGACTTTTAAAGTCCCCAGCAACTGCTTTTTAAGTTGTTTTTGTAAAACTACAAAATGTATTACTGGGGTACAGTATGTACTGATGTATTATGTTATATCATTTGAAAATCTGATAAGCTTGTGTTAACAAGAGAAATGATTTCAAGTATCAAAAAGGGAACCTAAAGTGCAAAAACTGTTTTTTGTTTTCCAATTCCAAACAGTTCATTGAGCTTTTTATTCTAAATTATAAAGTTGTCCATAGCAAATTCAGTTTTCAGTGAGGCTAAGTGTTCTGCCCCTGAGAGATATCTGCATTTCAATCAATCAATTCCAAGCATTTGGAAAGTACTGTATGTACGTGTTTATACTTCTTACAAGTTAACTAAATCAAGAGCTGTGTGATAAAACAAGTTTCTGTTTAGCTCAGGCTGATTTACACATTCCCTTCTATCATAATAAAATTCCTGAATTACTGTTTCTCCCAGCCGAATCAAATTAAAATGCTCCGAGCACTTCACATGCATATTGTGCGTCTCACTCTATCTGGTCTCTCGCAGTGTGTGGCCTCATTCTTTTTCAGCAGATCATATTCACTCTCCCGCCGCCTCGGGGACACAGGAAAAGAAAAAATAGTTTTGTGAGACAGACAAACGTAGAAAGTCTGAGCTGAAGCGTGGGTTCTGCCTGAAGTGATGCCCGGTTTGTTCAGAGGTAGTGGCACCAGAAGTGTTGGCTCCTGAGGGGCTGCTGGGGAGGAGGTAAACTCAGGTAAAGTTGCCCCGTGGAAATATATTTTATGTTTGGGGGAGTGGGATTCTGCAGATTAACTCCACTATCCCTTTAAGGCTGCCATCTTCTTTTGGACAGCGCTAGGAACAGCTGTTACTTTATCACAACCTACTTCTCTGGTAGAAAAACACCTCCTCAATCCCACAGTCTCCCAGCCAGAGGTGGGAAGTAGTGGAGTACAAATACTTAGTTACTGTACTTAAGTACATTTTTCTGGTATCAGTACTTTACTCCACTACTTATTTTGCTGACGACTTTTTACTTTTACTTAAAAGTAATTTTTTTACTTTAACACAAATACCTGTACTTTCTACTTCTTACATTTCCCAAACAGGCTGGTTACTTTAGTTTTAATCTGTGTTTGGTGGCGTGATCATTATTCTTTAGAGTCATTGCGTGCCTATTGTTTGAACACGATCCGTGTATCCATCATTTCCTGGTCTTCTCTAAAGAAGAGGGACCAATGAAAACGTTGTCATGTTGCCGTCGTTCAGCATGGAAACATTCATTAGCTAACAATGACATTATTGTTCTATTAATATAAAGGGAGGTCAGGTACTCTTTAAAACAGCTGCTAGTTATGGGTACTTCTTACTTAAGTACATTTCGAAGCCCATACTTCTTTACTTTTACTTGAGTAAAGAAGTTTAGTCAGTACTTCTACTTTTACCAGAGTATTTTTAAACACGAGTATCTGTACTTCTACTTGAGTAAAGGATGTGTTTACTTTTGCCATCTCTGCTCCCAGCTGATATTCACATGTTTGGTTTGTGTGCAGCACTTTTGCTTGGACTGTGAGCCAACAGGATGTCAAGTGTTCTTTAGTTAAATCAGAAAGTCTGTGCGAGTCAACCTGAAGCCTGAGCACCGTCACACCGTCTGTGGGTGTCTGAAGGTGCACTTGAGTGAGAGTGGTTGGACGTGTGGGAGTATATTTGCCAGTTCTTGCTTCACTCTGGGTTATTCTTGCTTTCCAGAGAAATGATGGAGCAAAAAAAGGGCCCAAAGGACCAAGTTTCTGATGAAGGAGGCTCAAGTCTTTTGTCGAAGATCCTGAACAAGCTAGAATAACTATTGCATGGAGGAGAAAATTAGATCAAGTGAATGCCTCTCTCTGAAACACAGACTTTGTTTTTAATCAAATCATACCAAAAGATAATATGTTTCCTGCATAAACGGATGGCTTTTCTCCATTGCCTCAGACAGCAGCATGAATCAGGCTTTTATTGGTATTTTAATAGCATTGGCGCATTTCCTCGATAACAAGGCGGCACTGGATGTATTTCAGGTATGCTAGAGTGTGAATCATCACCCACACTGAGAGCTAAGGACATCGACTTATCCCTCACAGCGGATTCCCTCAAATTCTGATTAACCCAAGGTCAGGTTAGGCAAACATTTGCATCCACGTTGCAAATCCTCATCAATAATTCCATAGCACAGCTTATCTGTCTGGGTATTCTATTATGCAAGCCTTTTCCCGCGGATATCTTAATCTCATTCCCGCCGTTTGGTTTGGTTAAACATTTTCCCTTTCTGTCTCCACCTGGCCTCCTTCTGCTCATTATACAGGTAAATGAATGCAAATGAGGGTAGTCGAGGCATGATTCTTGTGCCTGAGACTGCGTCTGAGCCTTCCAGTGTTTCTTACTTGTGAGATCAAACCTAAGCAAATAGAAGCAAGTCACGAGTCCGCTCCTCTGTTTTCTCACGTTTATTGACATCACTCGTTGCTCTAATACGTTACTGCCACAGATTTGGAATGTGTCCATGTAGCTGCAACAGCTGTGGCTTCAACTCTTCACCTCTAGCAGGATGCAGGCTAGGCAGCAGGCTAAGATGAATTTGGAATAGCGTGCAAAATGTCAAACAGCTATAAAGAAAAAGAGAAGGATTTATCACACGACACTTTCTACCAGGCGCTCTTGTTACTCTGCAGCACCGAAGAAAGATCAAACTCATAAATATTGTCTATTCTGGGAGTGAGTAAAAAACAAACAGTCAATTAAAATCCCGCCAGCATCGCCAATTCTTCACTTTTCTCGTATCCTCGCTCTGATTGACTAGTTTGCACACCAGTTGCAAAGGCGTCTTTTTGTATATTTTTAATGATGTTCCCCTAGGTAGCCTTATCTACCATAGCCTTCTCTTTATACACACCAACCCAGTTCTTCTTTTCTGAGATTTATGAATGAACACTTCACCGACACGCTCTTTTAAATCTGTTTTTGTTCCTATCCCTTTGACTTTTGAATTCCGTGGCTGAAGCTGGCGTGTGTTTACTCATCTCGGCTGAGCTCTGCGTCCTGATGATGGCAGAGTAGGACACGGAGCACACGAAATGTGCCATCCCCGCTGTTGTACCTCGCTTTGAAAGGTGTACAGTGAAAGTGGAAGCTGACATGTTGCTGTCACCGACACGAAGTGATGTCTTTGCAGATCAGCCCCGCAGTCACGCTCGTGTTGTGACCGCTCAGGTTTTGAATGCTCAAACACAGGAAATCGCTGACAAAAAGGCTTTTTCAACATTGGCTCAACATAAGTCGGAGTTATAAAAAGCAGCATGGCAATCGAGGCTACTTTCGGCAAGAGAGGGAAACCAAATCAAATCCTTTGCACAGCCGTAACCCTTCTCTTTTTTGGATTTCTCTCCCCTCTGCCCATGCAGATTAACTGGACTGGTTTTGGCTATAAAGACATCTGTGACCTAAATGCAATGCTCCATTCAAACGAAGGACATTTGAACATTAAAGCTTCTAGAATTGGGTGGTAAACCTCATAACATCACAATTGTTTTGTCTTACCTTTAAGGAATCAATATCTCTTGATAAGCCTATTTTGAAGTTATACTCTAACACAAACAATGTAATCTCATACTGTCTATGTACCTTTTGCTGTGTGTAAGGCTGCAGCCACACGAGGACAATAACGGAAACGAACCAAAATCGTTATCAAAAAAGTCTTCCGTCCACACGCAATATAGGCACCAGAAACGTGTCCGTCCACACGAGACAGCTCGAACCGCTGGAGACGCTGTAGTACATATGCCGGGCCTGTAAGTGGCGCTGTACTTCTGCCACAAATTACACCAAAAGCAGCGAAGAAGACTTCTCGGGCATGCATGGTTGCCATGGTTGCCCTTCTGTTTATTCTCCACGCTGGATTTAGCAGCAGAGGTGGGGTTTCGCCGGTCAAAGAAAAGTGCCGGTCAAAGGTCTTCTTTGTTATTTATTGAGCTTTAAAACAAATGAATAACGACTCTATATAATAATATAAGAATAATACACGGAGGACGGAGCCTCTCTTTTCCTCCCCCTCTCCTGACAGCCCATCAGTATCCGTGGTCTCATGCAGCTGCCTGATCCAGTGATGAGTGACCCGACAGTAAAAATAAACATATTTATAACTAGGCTTCAGTCAGGGTTGAAGGCAAATTCCAAGGAAATATTGATGTATCCCCTACATACTGTGCAGGAATACATTATTTTCATATGGTGCAATCATATCATTTGCTTTTTAACCTCAATTTCAGAACAACTATCTAGGAACATTGTTGAAAGTGTGGTAAGGGCACTTTTTCTGTGTCCATTGCAATGATCTATTGTCTTGCAACACTCTGCTGGAATATGGTAACTGTGGTAGGTGAGAGTTGAATCATGAAGTCGCTTAGCAATGCAGTGAAAGTTCACTGTGTGTCATTTCACTCCCACATATAAGGGTTTTAGATAAATAGATTGAACTAGATATTATATTATTTGTGGGAGAGAAACTCCCTCTGGAGGAAACTTTGGGATTTTAGCCTTTGCAGACCATTTACATATACAAACAACTATATAACACACTACAGGAAAGGGAAAACTGCAAAAAGAATACTCGGGTCTCTTTAAATTATTCTTAGAATAACCAGTGGAACAATATGTATGGTAATACATGCAGCCAATCAAATGTGTCAGTTAATAATGTTAAGCAGCAATTGGATGACTATCATCTATCTTGTGAGTGAGAAAAGTAATGTATCTGGGCTCGAGCCAGATTATATAAAAGCTTATTTGATTGGCTTTTGTTTTGAACTAAATTAGTATTTTCCTCAATGAAGTCAATGGAAGTTTTTCTCCAAGTAAATTGCTATCCGATAGGCTCTCCATGTTTCTTTGTGCTGATCTCTGCTCATGTCAAACACAAGGGCAAACCTTTTGGCCTCTAAAGCTCTTCCTTTCCCAAGTCAGTCCAGCAGTTAAATTATGCCAAAGCATTTTCTGTCTTCTTCAAAGCAAGTTCCCTGATTGCCCAATCACTGCCGGCCAACACTCCATGCCAAGCAACAGCCCTCATCTGAAACACTTTCCAATGAATCATGGGCACACACTTTGCCATCTGATGGATGCTGGAAACCGACGGAGTACCCAGATTGTTCAAGAAGTCAAAGCATTTTCACAGATCTCCATTTTAGGCTCTGCATTTCTTGCCTTTTCTCAAGGCTGTTCAGCCGACAGGTCCTTACACTGAGTCTAATGACCATCTGCATGTGTCCTGGTCTTTCAATGTGGCAGCAGCTCCACTCTTTGGTTGCTAATCAGTTTTCTTCTATCTTTGCAAAGTCAAATTCTGAATGAATACTACTTTAATGCATATGGATCAGGCACAGTGATGGGGGTAATGCGCTACAAAGTTACTCGTTACAATAATCAGATTACATTTGTCTGTAACGCAGTAATGTAACACGTTAATGTTGGTTAAGCAGTAATTACATTACAGTTACTAAGCAGCAAATTATCTTGCTACTTGCGTTACTTCAAGGTCTTTGACTACCAGGAGGACAGAAAAATAAATATTACGCTACACTTGCGAGTTCATGGATGAGGAGACAGAGAAAAAAGGGCAGAGGCGCATAGCAGAGATAAACAGGCTTGTCGCCTCATACATGGTGGAGGAAAGTTTGCCCATTTCGACAGTGGAATCACCATCTTTCCAGAAACATACTGTATTGAGTGAGATTCAAGTGCCAGGCGGGCAGCCACCATCAGACAGGAAAACTTTTGCAAGCTTTCTGGACCAGCCCTATGCCGCGATGTAACTGAGCTAAAGAAAACATGACTGATGTTCAAAAAAAGAACAGAAAACAGAGGTCTTTTCTTCAGTCCTTATTAGATAAAGCATTTGTTCTGAACTGGGCATACAGGTTTACATTTATATTGTTATTTGTCATTTGATTTATGGTGCATCTCAGGTGACGTTACAGAGTAATCCAAAAGAAATGTAACTAACTTTCAGCAGTGAGTAACTAAGTAAAGTAAGGTATTACTTTCTTTAAAACGAACTAGTAATGTGTAATGCGTTTTTTTTTTAATAACTACCCCAACACTGATAAGGCGTAAATGTGATGTTAAGGCGGGCAGCACCCCTCAATGCAACTGCTTCCTAGAAAAAGCCCAGGTTTGTTGAGGCTTCACTTTATTTATTACCAGTCTTGTTAGAGCGTCTCATTTATGAGCTGGAGTTTGGCTCTGGGCCTCAGGGCAGATAAAGAACTATAACACACACCTGAGCTTGGAATACACAAATACAGACGCAGCCAAGCACATTTTCTCAAACTCATGAATTGTATTTTTTCCTAAAAAAGGGTTCTGTTTCTCCCATTATGCAAAACCAGTCATGTTTTTTGAGGCATTCTCAGCTCTCTCCCCCCCCCTAATGCTCTCTCTACTTTCAAGCTTGTCAACTCTGGTTAAGCAGTGTGTCAGGAATGAAAAGACAGAGGGCGATTAGTTTGCCTTCTCCCTTTCTTACTACTCCATGCAATCATCCCCTTGCTATCTCAAACATCTCCAATGACAGATTGCTTGCAACACTTCCTGTCCTCATTGCATCCCCTTTATCCATTCCTTACTTCGTCCTTTAGAGGTTTACTTCCATGTCTGTTCACCATCCACAAAGTTGTGCCAGTCGAGTTAAGGTAGTGAGAAACATACTTCAGGGTTGTTGGAGTTCTTCAGGTTTTCCCGAGTGAGCTAATTTGAGGGGAGATTTTGAGGAATGGAATGAGTTATGAACACATTCGTTCAGTTCAGCATCCCTCAAAGTTCTTCTTTTTGAAGTCTTTCATTTTTAATACTCCTGTCTCTTGATAGCATCCTCAGCACTAAAGGTATTAATAACATGATTCACCAGTATGAGTATCAAGATAAAGAACTTCAAACATTTGAAAAAACTGTTCTTTCCCAGGGTGTTAAATATTGACTTTCGGTCATGGCACACAGGTCAACCTTTAGTGTCTGTTTGAAGAGGCTTTCCTCCAGTAGGCGCTTTCACAACAAGTACTTTGCCGTACTTAGTTCCCAGTACTTAGTTCATAAAAAGCAGATCGCGTTCATACCAGAATAAGTCTCTGAGGGAGGATTAGTCAAATGAAGCCGCTGACGTCACTTCTTCTTCTTCTTCTGCTTTGGGCTTACTGGCAGGCCGCAAACAACTTCACGGTGTATACTGCCACCCGAAGTCCCCGGCCGGAAGTCCCCGGAGTTGGGGACTGGCTTCAGTAGAAGCTGCTTCTACTGAAGCCTTCCAAGTAAATCGCCAGAACGCCGACACCTCCTCATCACTCCACCGTTCCCATGTTTTTTTTTTGTTGCCATAAGTTAGTCTCACACAAAGGACCCAGAAGATATGGTCACGTGAGATTGAACCCCAATAGAACGTTTATTTCTTAAAACAATACCAACAACTTTGCCCACTGCAGGATAAGTTATTTCTCATGTGTGTTCTCCTACTTTTTCACTGTACAATATAACTGTTTTTTACAACTTCTGTTCCATCTCTACCTGAAGGCAAAGTGTTTATAGCTGTTCCAAATGGCCACTATGAGTTATTGCTGGAAAGTTACAAAAGATGCCCAACCTATATGCAGTTTGACCTTTTCTCATACACTTTGGTTGAAGCGTGTTGACACCTTCACAGTGGAACTGTAGTAGAAGTCAACTAGGCTGCTTAGAAATAGTACTTTCACAGATGACCTGTCTGGAGGGGTTCAAACTACCTCAAGTGCCTTACCTGCTTTGTTCCATTCAGTAAGTCTCGTTGGCAGTTTGAATTAAAGTGGATGAGGGTTTGTCGCTTCAAATTTGGAAGCTAAACGAAAAGAAATCACATGGCTGATTGTGTCTGTGAACAATTCAGGAAATTATTGTCGGACTAATCTGAATAAGTGGTGCAAAGGTCCATGTTTGTGCATGATGATTTGGTTACCTTAGCAACATTTATGCACTTAAGCTCATGTATAAGGTAAATGTCTATTTCCTATTCCATGTATTGTGGCATTTCTGACAATACTGTATGCCTCTTTTGTGTATTTCTATTTCCAATATGTGCTCTCAAAGACACATATATCCGCACTTTGAGTCAGAGAGATGCAGAACATCCAATTGTACTGGGAACAAGCCAGAACCAGAATTTAAATTAAACAATGTATATCTTTTTGTGTTTCTTACAAGGGGAGTGAAAGCAACCTCACAAGACATGACGTATGTGTTTGGCTCCCCACAGCAGATTTTATTGTAACATTATTTAAACTGTGGTGGATTTCCTGTTGTTATTCCGTATCTAATGAAGTAGATAAGATAAAGACAAATGCATGGAATACACAATCACCGTCTAAACAAGCACCACATGGTGTCAGCATAACCGTGAACCATTTTCTTCCAAATTGAAAGTCAGAAAAATTGACAGCAGAGGGATGCGCCCAGCAGTCAGTCCAGTGATGAGTCAGGCCTGTTTGCTTTAGCATGACCACACTCTCTTTTACACATCACTTCCCATCTGGCAAGGCTAAATCTCCCATTAACTGTGTTACTGAAGCATGGGAGCACAGGTACAGTAGACACATGCTGCATAGATATGCAGCATGAAAACTCATCTCTTTCGACTCCGCTTCGAGCGATTGAAGCACTAACAAAGAATTTCTAACAAAGCACTTATATACTAATAAAGGACTGGCTTATCTAAAGCCAGTTGAGTAGCACTTGAAATGTTTTAGCTCTATGAAACCTGATGTACTTATATGATTCTGTTTTCTTCAAGTTTGTATCTTGTTGGTCGAATGCACTTATTGTAAGTCGCTTTGGATTAAAGCATCAGCTAAATGCAATGTAATGTAATGTAATGTAATATGCACTGGCCCCCTTTGAAACTAGCCCTGAAATCCCTGTCAAAATGAATCTGGGACCCCATGCTCAGTGAGGCCAGCAACACAGCACTGTGTTGCCATAAGTTAGTCTCTCTCCGTTGGTGCGCTGGGCTAATTCTAATGCTAATAATGCTAATGCCATCAAATAAAATGGCGGCTTCACAAAACTTTTCCGAGTTTTACGGGGCGTGGTTTGCAATTCGCCCAGCCAATCAGAAATTGGAACCTTTTTCTCCCCAGGAAAGTCCCTGCTCTCTAGCAGGGACTAAAAAGGGGTGAAAAGGTTTGCAAAAAAAAGTTATAGTTCCAGATCTTTTTGGTGTGAATGCAAAATCCCAGGAACTATCGGAACTATTCCTGGGAAAAGTACTCCGGTGTGAAAGCGCCTATTGTTAACCCATCAGGGGCTATATTAAACACTCAAATGCTCCTGAAGACCAACAAAGTTTGTGCAGGGATGATAGGGTGGATGGAGATGTGTTAGGGTTAGGGTTCTGCAGGACTTTCACCAAGTATCAAAACCAAAACTCAACAATTACTCATTTGAAGTTATGTAACATGGTGAACTGAAACGTATTTTCTATCCAGACTGTACACTTTGACTAAAATTCCATTACTGGTATTGTCTCCGCATTTCACAAAGGACCCAGAAGATATGGTCACGTGAGATTGAACCCCAATAGAACGTTAATTTCTTAGAACAATACCAATTTAAACAACAACTTTGCCCACTGCAGGATAAGTTATTTCTCATGTGTGTTCTCCTACTTTTTCACTGTACAATATAACTGTTTTTTACAACTTCTGTTCCATCTCTACCTGAAGGCAAAGTGTTTATAGCTGTTCCAAATGGCCACACTTGAAGGCACTATGAGTTCTTGCTGGAAAGTTACAAAAGATGCCGAACCTATGCAGTTTGACCTTTTCTCATACACTTTGGTTGAAGCGTTTTGACACCTTAACAGTGGAACTGTAGTAGAAGTCAACTAGGCTGCTTAGAAATAGCACTTTCACAGATAACCTGTCTGGAGGGGTTCAAACTACCTCAAGTGCCTTACCTGTTTTGTTCCATTCAGTAAGTCTCGTTGGCATTTTGAATTAAAGTGGATGAGGGTTTGTCGCTTCAAATTTGGAAGCTAAACGAAAAGAAATCACATGGCTGATTGTGTCTGTGAACAATTCAGGAAATTATTGTCGGACTAATCTGAATAAGTGGTGCAAAGGTCCATGTTTGTGCATTATGATTTGGTTACCTTAGCAACATGTATGCACTTAAGCTCATGTATAAGGTAAATGTCTATTTCCTATTCCATGTATTGTGGCATTTCTGACAATACTGTATGCCTCTTTTATGTATTTCTATTTCCAATATGTGCTCTCGAAGACACATATATCCGCACTTTGAGTCAGAGAGATGCAGAACATCCAATTGTACTGGGAACAAGCCAGAACCAGAATTGAAATTAAACAATGTATATCTTTTTGTGTTTCTTACAAGGGGAGTGAAAGCAACCTCACAAGACATGACGTATGTGTTTGGCTCCCCACAGCAGATTTTATTGTAACATTATTTAAACTGTGGTGGATTTCCTGTTGTTATTCAGTATCTAGTGAAGTAGATAAGATAAAGACAAATGCATGGAATACACAATCACCATCTAAACAAGCACCACATGGTGTCAGCATAACCGTGAACCATTTTCTTCCAAATTGAAAGTCAGAAAAATTGACAGCAGAGGGATGCGCCCAGCAGTCAGTCCAGTGATGAGTCAGGCCTGTTTGCTTTAGCATGACCACACTCTCTTTTACACATCACTTCCCATCTGGCAAGGCTAAATCTCCCATTAACTGTGTTACTGAAGCATGGGAGCGCAGGTACAGTAGACACATGCTGCATAGATATGCACTGGCTCCCTTTGAGACTAGCCCTGAAATCCCTGTCAAAATGAATCTGGGACCCCATGCTCAGTGAGGCCAGCAACACAGCACTGGCAAAGATAATGAGCAGCGGGCTGGGCTCTGTTTCACTACTGCTGTTTAACTGTTCATTCGCTGATCAATAGGTCATTCAATTTGTCAACTCTTTGCTTTTGCAATGTGGTTGCCTGTCACAATCTGTCTCCAATCACAAACATAATTAATTAAACATGGAGATTGCAACGGCTTCCTGTTCCTCTACACCTCTTCATCTATGTCTGTTTTATTTTTTTAAATAAAACAGACATAGACGTGCAAATTGGCTCCATCTCGATCATCTCTCTCCCGTTGTGTTCTTCCCCAGTGCTCATTAAATTGCAGCGTACTCAACAGGAAAAACATCTACTTGGGCTCTGATAGGCTGCTAATGTTTCCTCATCAAGTGTCATTAATCACACTTTGAGAGCGCTAAGCGACAAAGTTTAGCAGCTGCAATGTACTTATGGGTCAGGAGTGCTTTGACAATAATGCCTCACAGGTTGCTTTAGGTTGATAGTTAGCCCTTAAGGGTGAAGGTAAGCTTCAATCTGCTCCACTAATTCTATATGCATTAGGGACTGAAAGCTTTGTTCCACATAGGTTGTGAATAATAGAATAATGTGTCGCACTGTACATTATGGCCCAATGTAACGGTAATCATAAATATAGAGCATTAGCGTGTAAGTCAGCAGAATGCAGAGACGCATGCAAATACCTAGCGGTGTTAAAAACCCATCATGGTTATTGCTCCATGAACGTTATTTTCAACGAGGATGCAGACATAAGGGATTCTTTACCTTGCTATCTTTTAGTAATTCCACATAATTCCTGTTTGGTTGTGTTTTTGCTTGCTAATGTAAGGTTTCATTAGTGCTGAACAATAAGCAACAGCCTGAATATTTCCATAACATGTCTAATTATGTCTCCCTTGTGGGATATTAGCTGGCATACATTTCATGTTTAGTGCGATTGTATCTTGTCATTGCTTTGGTGCTGTGTGTGTGTGTGTGTGTGTGTGTGTGTGTGTGTGTGTGTGTGTGTGTGTGTGTGTGTGTGTGTGTGTGTGTGTGTGTGTGTGTGTGTGTGTGTGTGTGTGTGTGTGTGTGTGTGTGTGTGTGTGTGTGTGTGTGTGTGTGTGTGTGTGTGTGTGTGCGTTGCACATTTGTACTGTTCTGAAAGACAGGAGGGACACAATTTCTCCGGGGTCAAATAAATATCTGCTGCTCCTTATAAAAGACAACAAGACAAACACACTTAACATCTGATAATGCAGAAACAGACAATTTCTCATTTATAATATTCATGAGATTATGATAGTTTCAAGAAATGTTCATCTCTTCATCGACTAAAGGTGGGAAATTAAGTTGACCTTTGAATATGCTCAATACGCGACAGCATCACTAAATGGAAGTCAGCCATAATGCATCTTTTTTGACATGGCATTTTGATTAAATCCATTGCACCGTTAAAACTTTGGGTTGTGCAGGACAGTAGCCAACACAATTTGAACTTTGATTGAGGGGTTAGCTGTTGTCTGAAGGTTAAAATTGCAGTGTTAAGGCTTTAATGTCATTAGTTTGAATCTTTGATTCAGGGCTGCTGTTTAATGTCGATCAGCTTCACTGTTAACATTTGACAGTTAGAAGCCCTTTTGGTGCAGCTAGTGAAAAGAAGCATTTTACACATGTTGCCCTTGTGATTTATTTCATTCCAGATGGGCTCAAGAATGGTTTAGCACTTTATTTCTAGGGATAATGTTTCACAGAGTTCCTATTTCTGTCTAATAGATGAAGCATTATTACACATATGCTCTGAAGAGTTTCATTACACTGGGCTTCACTGGAGTTTTTTTTATCCCCTTAATCCTGTTTTAGAGACTTTGTGTTCCACCTTGAGGAGAAACAATACGTGGGACACACCCTGGATACTTTTTTCTTTTATACATCAGTCAAACTTTTAACACTTAGAACAAAATGGAATCATTAAGGCTTGGCGGCGGTTGGGTGCCTAGTAGTTTTGGCTTCGAGCTTGAATGACTTAGGTTAAATTCTTGGAGGTGAACATTGTTTGTTTCTGTGTCGAGCATCAGTAGAGTAAACTGTCCGTTGGTGTGTTGCATGTTTGTGAGGGGCTAAGTTCTCAACTTGACTGTTACATCCCTATGGAGTGTAGAGTCAGAGGATTGACATAAGCCAATGTAATCAGGAGTGAATTGCCTTTTAGGGCACGGTAAACAAAACCACAAATTAGAATCACAAAAACAGAATCACAGGTAAAGCAGCTGTGGCTGTCACAAAGAACCACAGCTGTGATTGGTGCCGAGTCATCAACAAACAAAACAATCTCTACTCACTTATATTCACAGCTGTTCAACTGGCCAAACCCCAAAACAACAAGAGGCGGAATAAATATCTGCCTATCAACACTAATTAAAAGGACAAGAACCATGCTTGATTTAAAGAGACCCTATTATGTTTTAAGAGTGTGTGTCATTCCTGTGGTGTGTTGAATGGGTTTTTGTGCATGTAAAAGGTCTGCAAAGGCTAACCAATCAGAGCAGACTGGGCTCTGGTTTCAGACAGAGGGTGAAAAGAGGTGCTGCAGCACAGTCAGGATCAAAAGAATAAAGCACTTTTGGAATATAAAGCATGTAAATATGTCACAGTAGAGGCACAAAATACAAATATGTCCTTAAAAAATAAAACGTATTAATGTTACTAATTCCTGCCAACGCTTGGGATGTAATTAGGGGAAGAGGGGTTGGAAAATACTGAATGTACTCTTTCAATATCAGAGTAGCACATGATAACAAAGGTATCCCAACTGTAGCTGTGTACATGACAGGATGTATGATTACCTAGAAGAGCATCAGGACTGTTTTAGGCTTATGATAGCTATGTGATTAACATGATGATTTAGCCTCTATGGAGATAGACATATGACAAGCATGATCATTTCTGACGCGGGCCTTAGCTAATCTGAACGAAGCATTGTATACTGCTTTGAACCGGTATTCCTCCATCTTGTGACTGTGATACACCCTCTCTTGTATATCAGCATGTGAAGGACACTGTTCAGGAACTAGTTGTACCAAATGCTCTGTATGTGATGACTACTTCCATTCTTGAGAGGATAATAAATACATGTATCCTGATATTGAAGCTCAAGCCGGTGACGGAACAAAACAGAACAGGAAACTCACAGTACGGACCAGAAAGTCCCACAAAGGCGTGCATGCCTTCTTATGTACACACCCTTCTGGACTTGCTTGACTATTTTAAGTAAATCCGGTCATCAATTTTTTAAGACAAAGCAAAGGAAGTTCTTGTAATGTTAAACATGTATAATGCATTAAGATCACCAACATGGCATCATTCATATTCCTAGCTGTGTGTCAGCTCTTCCCTTATATGAAGATGCATGACTCTGCAGACTGCTTCTAATTGCTGCTGCACCACAGACCTTCACTGGATCTCTTCTCCATACTCTTTGTATATTCCATCTTGTTAAATCACACATGGACGAGAATCCGTCCGGTGCACCGAGCAGCCGGAGGTGCAGTAGTAATTCTTAGTCCGCTCTGCTCGGGTTCCCCTCCTGACAACTATAATCTTATTTTATAGGAGCTGTCTGTCTGTTTTATTAACATTATTTAATATCCAGCTATGTCTTATATTCAGCACAGTTTGCATAAAGGAGCGTGGCCATTTTGTGCTGGCTTCTTTAATTAACATCAGCCTGCTGAGAAGGTACTTTCAGGGGCACTTCTTTTTTTATATATAAAAGCATAAAGCATTAATGCAAAATGAACAAAATATAGAATTACACTTCAAATGAAATAATTTGTTTTAAATCAAATTAAGTAAGTACACAAAATATGAAATGTTTCTTTATATCAAAACATTAGATTAGTGCACTTTGTTTTCCACATTACAGTCCGGACAAGAGATATATTCAGCAGTCCAAATGGAGGAATTATTGTGTAAGTTCTTCCTCCAATATAATAAAAATGATTGAATTATAGACTAGGATCCATTATTCTCCAGCTAAAACACTGAATGGATGAACATTCAAACTGTCATTGGCTCTGCGGGAATACACTTTAGAAAATAAGTGAAATTCTTAGAATCTAAAGGCCACAAGGCGTTATTCAGACAGAGAATAAATGTGTTTATCTTTTAACAGCTCTGCGGGATCATGGACACATGCTTTGCTTTTAATTTGCCAAATCACCCAGTATTCTTCTCTTCGATCATGGGAGATGAAGTGGGTGGGTTACCCAATCCCAGCACGCATTTGGCAGAAGGCAATTCTGGACAAATCCTTGAAAATGTGGATACATTAGGTCATTCCTATTTGCGTTCTGGTCTGTGATTCATGGAGTAGTGAAACATCATCACTTGGAAGACACTTTAGGATCAGCTCTGGGTGGACAATTTAGATTTTGAATATGTGTCAATTTATCCAAATAATGCCTTTTTGAAAATCTGCTCTTGTACTTTTTAGAACCGCCATGCTATCAAGCTGACCAGCTGGTCAATATCCAGTCCCATCTTGGCAAGGACTTTGGTAATTTAAATGTACAAGTGCCACTGATATTGCCCAAGCATTTTGTAAATAAGTCATTATTCCTTTTGGAGGATTTGTTGCTGGCATATTCATTTGGCAAAAATTAGGTTGATCATTTCGGCAGGAAGTTGTATAACAGCACTGCGTCTGTGTTTGTTTGGTAAAGAGGGGAACATTTTCCAAATATAGCGTACATTACATTGGAGCCTTCCAACCTCAAGTTAAACTTTAGTCTTCAGCTGATGTCCAAATATCAGCCTTTAATATATTTAAACAAATCTATTGGGCATTTTCCAAATTATAAGACTTTTTCAAACTAAATCCCCCCCTTTTTGTTCTCCCAGATAGTGTCCTCATTGCTTCGTTGTGATTAACGGATAGTAAAACAAAGTGGGGATTTTTAACCCAATGTTCTGACTCTGCAGAGTGGATGGCTGAGCTAAAAGGAAGAAAGTGTTACAAGAAGCAAAAGAAAGAGAAACTTTTTGAACTCACCCTATTAGTTCTTGTAACATTGTTGGAATTTTCGTTAGTCCTTCAGAGGTCATGGATGACTTCATACAGCACATCCATGAATATTACGAACTTTTTGCAATTATAATTCTAGTTATTTTCTCTATCAGCTCATGAGATTGAAAAGAATGGTGTGAGAAGCCGAACTCAGCCTGCACTCTGAATATAACCCTGTTACAGCCGCGGACACTAAATTCTCCTCGAGCACGCTGAAAGCTATCAGGTATATAATAGGACATCGAGGAGAGGATCAATCTGTGGTGGACAGATCAAAAGAGTCGACCAAGAAGATGAGACAGACGACATGAAGTCAGAGAATTTCCTGTGTGATAAAGAAAATATGTGGTGACAAATAGGGACAGAAAGAAGAACGGGTAACTGAGCTGGAAATAGGAAGCTGTGTTCTTTGGCTGTTATTTATTCCACCGCACTCCAAAATGAATAACTCCTGCCTTATCACGCCATCAGCTGTAATGTGTTTCTCTGACTCATCCCCGTGTTGTCCTCAAATAACTACTGCTTTGTCCGGCATCATGCTTGGGCTGCCTTGTGAAAACATTTTAGCTTCTTGGTAAATCGTCCTAGTTTTGCCTTCGGTAAATTTGGTAACACCTTTCCACGTGTGATGAGCCCAGTTCCAAGGTTGACACGATTAGGACCTCTGCACTGCCCCCAGGCACACGGGCCAGAACGGCCAGAAGGAACATCCCATAAAGAAGACTTTCCTCGGCTCTTTCCAACTTACTGCTTCACTGAGTTCCCAATGAAGCCGAGCATGAGGCTCACGATTACATGCGCTCCATGCACGAAAAGGAGCAACGAGGGCAAACGTCTACACAAGAAGGTGTGAGGAAACATCGGCAGATACTTAACTAGCAGTGCATTCCTCATGCATGAGAGCCACTGTGGACAAATGTTGTTCATGTTTGAATGACTTAGCTTTATATGGCACGTCATGCACAGAATGCATAACAAAGTGCTTTAGAGTTCAGCCCCAAAATAAAAAACACAAGTAGAGACATCGTAAATATACACCAGGAGGAAGTGTAAGAAAACACACAGCTTCTAGTAATAAGCAAGATTCATAGACGGTATATGAGAAGTGGACATAGTCAACGTGACGTCACCCATTGTTTTGTGAACTATGGACGATGCTATGTTGGCTTTTAGGAACCAGAAGTGTGATATGGGCCCAAGTTTCATATTTGTAAATGCTTTAATGTTCAAAAAGGTCTTTATTCCTTCATTTGTTTTTTGGGCAAGGCGGGTTTGGCTCAGTCTGTAGGGTCTTTGAAGGGAAGGGTCGCAGGTTCACGTCCGGATTGGACCCAATATGGAGTGTGGACTGGTAGCTAGAGAGGAGGCAGTTCACCTCAGTGTGTGGGAGAGAAACCCCCTCTGGAGGGAACTTTGGGATGTTTGCCTTTGCAGACCATTTACATGCACACAAACCTATATAACACTCAGGAAAGGGAAAACACCAAAAAACATAATAGGGAGTTTTTAAGTACAACTAAAGGACCTTTCTGGCGAAATATTATAATTCACATTCATTTTAGGTTTTCTGCTTCTAAGGCAGTGTGAAGTTATTGAATATCTTAAAATCATGAAAAATGTGAGGCGAAGAGATTAAACTGACAACTTTTTTTATTAATCCAGCTTTCTTTAGATTGCTGATTCGCCGGCAGTTTGTCTTTCACTTTCAACGAAAATTCCTAATATTTCTACCTTGATTTTTATTTATTTTTTTACTATCTGTCATCATGATTGATTCTGTTTAAAAATAGAAATTCAATAGATGGCTGTGGAGCTTGATACAGCTTTACTCTGCCTTTTCAGCAGTTGCAACCGAAAGGGGATTAAAACACGTCCTTCCAACAAAATAACAATCACAGAAGTATACATCCTGGCTTCAACCAATTTTCAATTATCCATTGCCTGAAGCACAGCACATTGCAGTAAGTTATTTCAACAAGCACAAGCTGAACAGTTCAGGTCCCCTAATGCTGCTTTCACTGCATGCTTTGTATTCCGTAAATACAAGCTGCTGGCTGGGCTACCGTGAGGTAATGACAAGGAGAGGATGGTTTTGCAAAAATTATCTGCCACCTGAGTAACAAATTCAGAAAGCGTGACAACACAAGCAATAAACACAGCAGCTAATCCTCTTGCTAGCAGTCCGTGGTATACAATTATTTTAATTAGTGAATAATGAATTGGAATGAAAAGTTATACCCACACTAATGCAACATAAGACTGTTCTAACCGTAACATTGACAATTCATCAGTCACAGCTAATTTCCAGAAATATTTAGTGGAATGTGCTTTAATCACATTTCAACCTCATAGCACACCACAATGATTTCAGTCACACTAAGCATGCTGGGAATGTTACGTTTTATTTCACAAGTTTATTTAAGGATGGGTAAATACAATTTGACGGTTATTTCCCCCAGTGTTCCCATTGTACAGGTGTTAGCTCCAGCTAGCTAGTTTTTGCTGTGTCACAGTCTTCTTCTCTCCCTGGCTGCTGCGCCCCAGTAATTTTCCACTGACCCCGCACCCCCCTCACACCTCAGGCCAGCCCCTCCCACCTCACCAGCACACCTGTGCTCCCAGCTGCTAATCAAGCCAGTATATAAACCTCTCTGGCTCAGTCACACATTCATCATTCCAGCACTTGTTCCCGGATGATTCTCTGTTGCTGCCTATCCCTGACCTGCCTAACTTGCCTGTGTCTCGATACATTACTGTGTCACACTATACATATTACGGGATAACTGGACACACTGTACATTTTACATTTATTTTTGATTTAATATGTAATTCCCTACACTCTTAATGTTAATAATATCCTGCTTTATATTGTGTCTAAAGCCCGTCAATAGTGTTTTATTGTCCGAGTTTATAGATTTGTTATATTCACGGCCTACTGTATATTTTCTACTTTTTAATGCTGCTTAAATTCTAGTATTTTCTATTTCTACTCTTTAATTTATTCTTATTTGCAATGCCTTGTTTTGTTTTGTTGTTTTCTATACTGCAACACAAACATTTCCAAACTTGGGATCAATAAAGTACCTCTTTACCTCCTCAAGGGTCTTTGAGCATTAGGAAAAGCGCTATAAAAATCCAATACATTATTATTATTAACCTTATTAACCCACCAGCCTTCTGCCTATGACTAAAAAATGTGTTTCTGCATCCTGGTTTCTGTTTGACTGTGTCTGCTATTTACCTGCTCCCTGATCCACTGCCTGGCCTCAACCTGTCTGAGAATCTCATTGGACAGTTACCTTTCCTGCATAGATGACCTGCCCAGCTCTGTACCTGTGGATTTTGGTATTAAACTTCATTATAGACTGTTTCCTGCTATCGAGTGTGCTGCATTTGGGTCCTAACACGACCCGTTACACAATGACCATAGTGTGGAAAAAAACCTCACAGAGAAGTTGGAGTTCTTTGTGTTGCTTCCTTTCAGCCTCACTCGATTTTTTATTTAAAGCGTTTATCTGCATCCCAAAAATGTTGGGTGTTCATCCTTTTGCACTTGTTATCCCCAAGCTGAACACATCTTAACAGTAGCACAAGAGGCAAAGAGTCATAAAGCCAGTGAACTGCCTCACTAATGTCATTTTAGCAGCAACAGTCATCTAAAGTTTGCTAACATTAGCCACCGTTAACTAGTCATACCATTCCAAGTGAATCCATTAAAGCTGCATTTTATGACTCATGAATTTAAGTTGTAGAATTTACCCTTGGACAATACTTCAATAGGTCGATTTTGATGAGGGTCAAATGGTTAATGTGATAGTATTCAGACATAATGACCACATCAGACTCCACAAGTTTCTCAATGGCTTGAAAATAACATTAATTCTGCCGCCTGATAGTTTAAGCCAAGTGCTTTTGCATGTCAAGACAGAACAGCTCCAAAAGCCAGAACACTTTACTCCTATTAAACACTGTTCAGTAGCTGGACACAAACTCTTCCGAGAATTTAAAGCTGTCTTCAAGGCAAATCTGAACTATGATCAAACAGATTTCTCCACTTGTGCATAATTATTGTTCTCCTCCCTGCTCCAAACCTCTGGACAGAAATGACTCCGCTGTCGCTAGAACAAAAGCATGCCATAACATAAACTCACAAAGGCTCATTATTTCTTTGTAGGGTTATCAGCTGGGGAGTAGAGGCGGCTGCCAATGGGAGTGCATACAGTTGTAGGCACTAAACACTGCTTAATCATTCCACCACCATCGTTACTCTCCTCCGCGTGTTTAACCCATCTTTTTTCCCTCGGCAGGAAGGTTAAACAGCTCCTTGTTAATTGGTTGTGTGTCTGCTCGTCCCATTCTTCTCATCCATCCTTCGCCACACCTTTGGGAAATTAGGTCATTAAACAGAAGCGGCAGCGCCTCCTACATGTGCAGCCTTTGTTTCAGGAATACCACGCAGATAATGGCAGATTATTACCAATGCACTGTTGTTACTGCTGCGGAACAAATGCTGCTGCAAACTGTTGCTGTTTCTCTTTGTTGTCGTACATCGTTAGTCTCTGATGGTTAAACAGCACGTGACACCTGACCAGCTGTCAATCCGTCGTTTCAAGTCATACCGGGTATGTTGTCGCCTCCTCATTTTGAGTTTTCTCACTGATTCTTAAGGAGGCCCCATTTGTCATCCCACTGCTGTGTGTGGATTTGGATTTAACGCTGTAATTAAGCTTATAATGGATCCTTTTATTGCAACGTATTTGAAATGAATGACCAAACTGTGAAACTATCTTTGGCAGGAAAATGTAAATTGAATTCCCCTAGAATACATATCATAACCTGAATGGCACTCAGGGGTAGACCTACGCCAAAGGGGCATTAACATGCTCCTCGAAGGGTCCCTTTTGAGCTTTAAGTCGCAGTTTGGAAACAACATAGACGCTACCAAGATTATGTGATATATTTAGTTGATTAGAGCATTTAACCAACACAATGAAACTGTTTCTGAGTTGTTGTTTTAGGGCGTTTTGTCAATTGTCACAGTCCGGAAGATGTTTCTTCACTTTAAAAATCTAAAAGTTATGACAACCCAAAATGTCACGGCTACCGTCTGCACAACATAACGGCCACCTAAAAGGAAAACTGCCCACATTAAAGCAAACTAATTTCACTTTTGTGAGATAACTTAGTTGTTACTTTTGTTTGATAACTGTAATGTAACTTCATTTTTTGAGTCATACAATAAGAAATCCGAGAACTGGAAATCGTATTATTTGTTCAGAAAAATCTATCTTTTGTATCTTTTTTCATTTTGAGTTGTAGATTCTAAGTAACAATCAAAACCAAGTCAGTCAAAATGTTTAACGTTGACAGCTTCAATCATAGAGATCAGCTATGATGAATAATGAGTGCCCGCCGACCTGAAGCAATGACTGGAATCATTCTAAGGTGCGCAGTTTGAAGACAGGAAGACACACTCTTTATTTTGCCACAAAAGCTCAGCTACAAAAGAGAAGAAGCTCCTACACTTATTCTGCAAGTTAATGTGATAAATAAGCAAGATATTTGAAATAAAAATACTATATTATTATTCAAATAAAGTGCTTACTTTCAAAGGTCCAGTTGAAAGCAGGAGAGATTGCAGCACATGTGGGACATCTAGAGTGTAGCTGAAGACCCCTGCAGATTTCTGTTGGAGTCCCTGTTATTTGGAAAAGCAAGAACTTAGTTTGACCTCAAACCTATCATTTTAAGTATTTGACTAATGGAATTAGGCAAACTTGGTTGCCTTGAGATAACTACTTTGATATAGTTAGAAATATATTTTAGTTTACATTACCCAAATAAAATGTTCAGGCTAACCATTTTAAGCTTTGGTTTTTACAGTGTTGGATTCATCTGCGTTATCTTGCAATGTTACCAAAAGTGAAACAGAATTTGTTGATCAAACCCGCACTTTAAAATGAAATGTTTCATTTAAAATAGGGCCATTCTGTTTGTCTTACTCCTGCTCACAGAGGTGTAAATCAGAACCTCCTTGGCTGAGCTAATACATCCGCCCGAGTCAGAAATGGCTGATAGGTGTCACTGTGACTGGGAGGTAAGATATCCTAAAAGTGATACTGTATGAAAGTCCTACATCAAAGCCACTGTCTGTTGCTATCCCTTCAAAGGCAGCCATTATATCCCAGTCAGGAAAACGGTGGCACTTTGTGTGATTACATAGACACTGCACACCCCTTCTGCTTCTCTGTTTCTTTCATGACATTCTTCTCCTTTAATCTTTCTTTCCACTGAGTTAATCATCGTATGGCTGATGGGTTTTTGAAACTGGTATGTGGAGAGGGTGCAGGACAAGACCCAGGCACGGGATGACCCCTCTATCAGCAGTGAGCAGGCTGTGACTGGGCCCAACTTCTCCACTAAATGATTTCCCTGGAGACTTGGGGTTCTGGCACCGAGTCAAACTCCCCCCCGCTGTCACAGGCAGATGTATGGAGGGTACCCGACCCTTCTAGTGACTGTCCGAGACTCTGGGCCGTGGGAAGATGATGCATATTTTATAGCTAAGGGCTCCGCGGTGTCTGGGAAGAGGGATGAATTACATTGTGCTGGTAATTGGTAATCGGCTATTGCTAGTGTCTGAGCGGATTCAAAGTGCTCCGACCAACTGTGCTTCCATTTCTTTTTTCTTTTGTTCCTCTTTTCTTTTGTCTGGTGGTTTTTACCCCAGCAGACTGTGACTGTGACACTTCTGAGTGCTTGGGGACCTGTGGAATTCTCCCAACTGAGGATGAAGGGCCGTCCTGTTAGCAGTGTCAACAACAGCTTGTCCAAAAATAATGGAGCAGTTTGGTTAGCAAACACAGTGAAGATAAAGCTCCATTGAAAAGAGAGAAAATCAACAAATATTGCTTTTTAGTTTGGCTTTTCTGGTTCAGAGGGTTGTACTTCCAATAAAGTAGCTGTTTTCTTTTTCTGTCAGTTAAAAAAGGTTTTTAGTTTTCTTAAAGCTTAGTATT
This sequence comes from Trematomus bernacchii, assembly GCF_902827165.1. Classification (NCBI taxonomy): domain Eukaryota; kingdom Metazoa; phylum Chordata; class Actinopteri; order Perciformes; family Nototheniidae; genus Trematomus; species Trematomus bernacchii. The sequence continues at coordinate 1,542,728 of NW_022987656.1, forward strand.
TGGTTGCTTTTTCAGGCAAATAAAATCCTCTGATGTAGTTTGAGGTCAGGAATTCCCAGCAGCAGCATTACAAATACATTTAAGTCCATTGAGAAACACTGCGGTTGGTACAGCTGTGTGTTTGTCTGTGTTTCATTTAGAGTCTAATTGGCACACAATGCTCAAGCTTCTCTCCATGTAAGAAATGCATCTTGTTACATGTCTTATTTTTGCACTGAGAAGGTTCTGTTCCTCAGCCAGCCCACAGAGAGGCTTCTAAAATCTCTAAGGTGTTAACTTGCACTCCACTGTTCATTACAGGCAAGCCGGAGCCATACTGTGTTATAACGGCTTGATTTCCATACTTAGAGATACTTTAAGTGTTAGACTTCATTCATTCATTTATCGATGTTTACTATCAGACTGCATTTTAAGTCAAAATATTTGGTGGCGCAGCTGTTTCGCACAATTTATTTATACCGCAGCTTTTTGCCCCGAAATAATTGCCAATTACAAGATTTACACGGAGAGCAGCAGGATCCTTCTGGAGGAACGTTGTGCTTTTTACGGGAGATGTTAAAGACTTCAAAGCACCGCTTACAGAGAAACAATAAGGCAAAAATAATAAAGCTGCTGGAGATTTTCATTTGGAGCACTCTGGAGTACTGGAGGGTAGTTGCTGGATATCAAATAACATTGTTCTGAAAGTATTTACAATGAAAAACACTGGAGAATAGTTTTTTTCTTCTCCTGCATAGTTAGAGTTGAGTCATTAAGAAGGTCTTGCTAAATGGACCCCGGCTTAATGTTTGATCATGGAAGCCTGCATTTGCTAATTGGTGTCACTGTCAACCTGAAAGACATTGCTCTCATTAAAGGGAAAGCTTCATGGGATAAATGTCCACTTACAAATGTTACATTATTGATTAAAACTCCACCATTGCTGTTTAAAGACTTTTAAGTTTTAAGACTTTATTTGATTTGACTCAAGGGAAATACAATGAATTACACAAATACCCAAATTATAATATGTAATATGTGGGCTCTGTAGGAATCCAAGCTGTATAAAAAGACACGTTTATAGAGTTGATATCTTTCTTTGCTATTTCATTAACTTCTCCCTGCTTTCAAAACATGAAGTCAACTTAAAGGTGGGGTATGTAATTTATTTCAGAAACACTTTTTGTTAACTTCCATGGAATGCTCTTAACATCCCGATAGCAATGAATATATTAAATGCTTTGACAATAAGTACATAAAATAATGTCATCTGTGGAAGCCGCGGCGCTGTAAAAAGCACGACCAATCATCTGAGCCGGCCCGGCTAAAATAACTGGATGGCCTACCTGCCTGTCAGCCTTCCATCTCGTGCACAAACTTATCTCGTGCCCTCATTGGGCATGTGCACGTTCGTGTGTGTTGGAGGAGGGGCTCTGTAAGGAAGTCTGAAGGAAGGGGCAGATTTTTTCCGGTTGTGTATTTTCAAATTCTAGCGCACTTGAGCTGGTTTCTCCAAAATTACATACCCCACCTTTAAGCAGCAAGATGAGAATGTTATATTTTAAAAGACTATAAAAAACGATTAATTGTCACGTAAACATATTTTTCTAACTGTTGTTTTTAACATGAATACTTTACAGTTCTAGGGCTATTACTCATGATCTATCCATCCAATCATCCATCCATATATGAGTAAATATTATAAAACCATATAACCAAACATCGAGGCTCGATGACAACCAAGATGACAGGGTTTGTAACTCCATTTAACTTAAACAAACGTAGTGAATACTAGATTTACTATTGTTTATACTTTTCACAATATAAGCATATAAATGTATTGATTAACATTGCATTTTTGTTTTGTTTGTGCACCACGCGCCTGTTGTTTTCAGACAAGCCATTGTTTTTTTCCTTCATTGCTTATTTTTAGCATCCCATTACTATTGTTAGAAAATGTAACGTCGCTGGTGCACAAGTGATACATATAATTCCATGTTTTTCTGATTCCTTTTATTGACCTTCTTTAGCTATATATGAATGAGTTTCCTCTAAAGACTGAGTATACCATTAACAGAAGCTACTTCACTTGACAAGCAACACCCTCCTAAAACAGTCAGTATGCTGTCAAAATCTGAAATGTTCCCACAATGGCTGGCGTTTCTTAGCACGGGCCATTGCACTACATCAGTCTAATTGCCCTACTTTAGGCAATCACCCAACTCCTTTATCCTGCCTAAAAGAGCGTGTATTAATATAATTCCTGAACTAAGAAAATAAACTGTGCAGTGGAACAGGACAAAAACTCATTCTGTGATTGAGAAAATTACTTTTTCTGCTGCAGAGAAGTGATTCAGGAAGACATTGAGCCTGAGTTGGTGGTTTTCTATTGGCTTTGGACAAAAGAATAACTTGCATGGCAATTTTGTACAACATACAAAACATGACATTTAACTTTTTATGTCTCCAACTTACCAGCCTGGCACATATATAGTCAAACCAGAGACATACTGAAGATAGCGGTATAGACCGTTTTTGGACTTTTAGATATAACAGCTGTTATACTTAGACCACTCAAATGACATGGTTCGTTTTAAGGAATAGCTTTCATATTTGAATCCTCCTCTTTCCTCCTCACACAGCCTATTACCAGCTTCAAAAACAATAACACACTTTAAATCTTGAGCTACTCGTGTTATAGGCCAGGGTCAGCCATTTACCAACAACACACTTCTAAAGGCTTGTTCCCAAAGTCAACTCAAGGCTGCAGACTCAAATTCTATCAGAGGAATTGACTGTGAAGTCGACAATCAAGCAAAGACATGAGAGGTTGGCTGGGCCTGTTTTTACTGCATTAAGGTTAATGTTAGGGGCGGTTATTTCCAGAGGCAAGCCACGGCCATTTATATTTATTAATGACTAATTGTTGTGTAAAAGTTGGGGGCAGAACCAGATTTTCTTGCCAAAGATCGGGGTTGTTGTAAGTAATATGTTTGGAGATTTATTTTTCTTTCACCCTGGCCTCTTGAGTCTGCAAGCTGTGAATCATTGTACAATTACTGCAACAGAGGTCTTACAGGCTCTGCTGAAGTGCAACATCATGTGGGAAATGTACCACAAATAGAAGACTCGCTCATTCTGTGTTTGTTGGTAGCACATTTTTAGCCTGGTTATTATCATCAGTATCATGGATGGTTAGTTTTTGTCATTCACCAAGCAGTTATTTCCGGAATTGACTCAATTTCCACCGATGCTCCTAATGCCTTTAAATAACAATTACTCAATATTATTTCAAGTGCTTGTCCTCCTCTGCAGTTGACTTACAGTACAGGGAGGCTGATTTTATGTTTCTCGCGCCAGAGATTCGGAGTATATCAGTTTATCACACACCTGCTTTGATATTTCCAAAGCCAGTCAGGTAGATGAGATACTCACTCAGAGACGTTAGATTATACTGGAGGCAGGCAGCGGCATCATAAAGGACAAATGTTGTCCAGTTTTAAATGACAAGGAGGCACAACTACATTATATGACAAGGTCAGAAACAGGGCGATGGGGGGAGGGAGGGCGCCATGTAGCAGATGGATTCGCAGCATTGTAGATAACACAGTGAGGGCTGTGTAACCGCCTATATGATTGTATTACTTTTATATCACAATAGACTGGTTTGTATCGTAAGATGTTGTGGAGTAGGTGATTCCAGCATGTGGTATAGCTAGGCTTTATCACAATTATGCTTTTTTATTGGTTCTGTTTGACAATGTTAGTACTGGTAATCTGATTGGAGTAATGTCAGTTGTGGTTGGCGCTGAAATTGTTTGTAATATGACTTCAATTCAAACAGCCCCTCAGTCTAAACAGCTTGGAGAGATCCATTAAGTGCGTCTGTTTCCATATTTTTATATCTGCATTTTTTCTGCATAACATCAGTGGATAGAAAAGTGCATTAATGACACATAATTAACTACATTTAATTGAAAATGTGGCTGGTGTTTGGCACCAGTACCATCTGTGACTTAAAGGGACCCTGTTGGGCAAATGTTCATGTTCATATTTGAATTCCCTCGAGAAGAAATCTGCACAAAAACACTACATGAAAGAGAAAACCAATGTGTCCCTGTTTGTGTCGGATCCTTGTTTATGGGAGAGCTCTGTTGTGTTTGCTGTGCCCCGCTCTGTTTTGCATGAAAATCCTACTATGAAATACATTTTCTATAAATGTATTCTGTGTCCTGCACTTGGGTCCACCCTGCTATGCTCTCGTCTAAAGTGTGATATCTGGTCCTTTGGCAATACCACAAGTTGATCCACAATAATGACAATTTATACAAGTTAGACCCCTTCTTTTCTATATTATGGAACACACAGTGGGAAACCAAAATTACCAAAGAATAGATTTGGGTTGTTGAGTGCATGAATTCTGCATCGCTTTCATACCCTGTGTCAAGTCTGAATCACCAAAGATATTGTGCTAATTATATTAAAGGACAAACATGGCCATGAAGTTTAACAATTCATATTATTGTTCACATCATCTGTCAATCATCCTCTTTACTTTTTTTCTTCTTTTTTTTTAAATGACATGAAGGCAAGCTTTTTTAAACTATTTTTCAAGAAACAGCTGTCATTGCATCCTGTCAATGCATCCTGAAATAAATAAGTTTGATCAGACGAGACAAAGCTTTTTTCTGGCTTCAATCCCTGCTGCCATGATCACTGAAACGTCTGTGTGTGACCGTGACGCTATGCACTTCAGTACAATCTCCCTGAAAACAAAAATCCTTTCACTGTAACTATGTGTAGCTGTTGGTGCTGATCTTTGTGAATTGGGTTGTGTTTGCAATAAAGCTAATTTGCATAGAAGGGGCCAATTTTATTTGCATATTACCTAATTCAAGTGGCACAGCAATAACAATGGTTCATTTTGTTGTATATGGAAGTTTAGTGGCCGCAAATTATTTTGTTAATTATCCATTGAGAGTGTGGAAGCGGACGATGACTGTAGGTGTTGAACATTCATAAACATACAACAGACTGTAGGATTCATTGCTAGCCCTAGCAAGTGAGCAAGCTACTGTAAGCTAACTAGCTAACTGTCCTGATGGGAACTAGCTAGCCTAACTAAGCTTACATTCCCCATGATGAAATACAATACTGCAAGATGGCTCATCTAAAATTGATAGTTGTTGTAAGGAGCAGATTGTTTTGTTGAAAAAGTTACCCAAAAGTGTTTTTGTCTATTCAGAAATGTGATGTGTGTCTGCAACACTTTTCTCACATGTCATTCATCTGCTGCCCAGGGATATGTCCACCCAAGGGGATTTACCGTCTTTTGACAATCTGCACAGTAGCTGCAGTTTTTTTGTAGTTTTTATCCTTTCTCAAAATGATTGAAATGTCAGTTTAGCTTAGCTTCTCTCTTCTTACTTCAAAAGTACACCTTTCAGACATCAAGTGAATTAAAAAGCTGAAATCAGTAATCATTTTATCATGTTCACAACTTTAGTGAAAGAGCAGGCAATAAACTATTTTGATAAGGGTGTAAAAGACCAACACATTTCTCAAATCAAACTGTTCAATTTTTCTACAACAGTAAAGGTTACACTTATCCGCTACGCATTCTGACATGGTTCACCCCTGTTATTCTGAACAGTCACATCTTTATGTCTTGATGAAAGGGTACTATTTTCAAGTGCAAGTCCAACTCAGCTGCCGTTTTATTTTCCTGTCATAAATGGCAGATTTGTATTTGTCAGAGCAGCAGGCAAAATGAGGAAGCAGAAAATAATGAGAGCTTGTTGCTGCCTGTCAGACATGTGATGGCCAGATGTCCACGGTAGAAAAGAAACATTCACCTTTCATTGCCTTTCATCTCAGTCCCAGCCTGTCACATTTAGACATCATTTCATGTGTCTCCTCAGGATGTCTTTCAGCCAAATGTAACCAGACGTATTTTCTTATTTCTTGCCACCTGAAGCAAGCGAAACTCAGGAAAACAAATGATATTATGTACGTGACTGACATATGCTTGAGAGATGTTTCTACTGATGCTAGTCACACAGAGAGAGTATCGGGAAAAGGATCTCTGATGCTCAGAGGAATCAGTCAGAGTCATCCCGGTTCCTTATTGTTGCCAATATCCAGTACTGCATGACCAGAGATAGGGGAGATAAATCCCCAAATAGTGTGTACAGCCAGTTCTAGAGGTGCTCTGACTCAGACCTCTAACTGTGTTGCACTCCCACATGCACTTTTCTCTTTAGTTCTAAACCATGGTGTAACAGTTGGCTTTGATGCAGTGGGGTGGATGCCAATTTGGCCATGTGGCAGTTTGAAATAGTCTGGAATAAATACTGACATTTAAAGGATTACTCAAAAGTTTGTAGTTCTGCTCATTTAATAGTTTCTTTCATCAAAAATGTAGGTGTCTATAGTGCCATGCTATTGTTCTGATGGTCCATTTTTCCATAACCCGGAACAATCCTGAAAAATGTCCCCATTGGTGGATAGCCCATTATCTATAGACAAATCATTACATATGCCACATGCCCCAAGCTTTTTTTAAATTCTGATATTCTTACCCAAAATCTTACCAATCTCTCTGCTCATGCCTAAACCTTACCAACCACACTAAGGAAGAGGACAAGTTCTAGCCAATCAGAGTATGGTGTGTCATGCCATAGTTAGGACGTAATTCTTGAACAATTATAATAATGTTACGCCGTGCATTGCAGGGACAGAAACAAGCAATGTCTCTACAGAACATTGGCAGTTTGTTCCTGGATAACGAACTGTAGGACAAATGGGCAATTTTTCGGACTGTTGCTGTGTCTGAACAATAGATCATCAAAGTCTGACCAAAATGTGGTCGGTAAATTGGTAGTGATGTCAAGAAACAAAAGAAACAATTTGGGTTATTATATCACCCTCTGCCTTTGTCTTCTCTGCCAAATAAATTTGATTAATCTAGGGTGTTGTTTTGTTTGGGCTGATTATATTTTTGCCACATGACTTCTTTTCATGTTGCTGTGCTCTCAGACCTCAGCAGTTAAAGGATAATACCTTAATTTGTCTCTCATTACCCGCTAACTTCTTTTAGGGGACTATTTTCCGAGCAGGATTTGGTGCTTGAGTGAGTAATTACGATAGGGTATTGGTATATGCATGCTTTGTTGAAAATAAACAGTGTGTGCACTTATTGTAATGAAGAAACATCAGTGCAACAATGTGGCTCATTGATATGCTTTAATTTGAACAACATTCAATCTCTATAGCATGGAGAACTATGATTTATCATAATACTTAGGGTTTGTATTACCAGTACGATGAGGAAGGCTTGCTAAAACATTGGCAATAATATCCAAGCTATGATAAATCGGAATAAACTTAACATGAAACAGTCATGGAGACACACAGCTGTTTTTTTTCATTTTAATATTACCAGTTCAAATCAATATCTGATAATAATAATTCAGTTGCAGGTAACAGTTAATTTGTTGATGGACAGGAAAGATGGTGGTGTGCAGGAAAATTAGTATTATGTATTATCTGAATTACAATGCGACCGGATATAACGTCAACAAATTCTGCAGCATACTGTTTATATTGAAAACAGGACATGATTGAATCTAATATAAACACCATACCCATTCCTATTTGTTTGGCGCTGCACAGTAATTTGATCAGTGAACAGTGATGAGCACGGCAAACGGAATCCACCTAACTCATACTCGTAAGAAATTCCTGCATGAGCGTGTACTGGAGGTGATACTAAGGCATAGTCTGGGAAATGATTTGCATTGTAATAAAGAGGCCACTGAGTCCACTGGAGAAGAGACAGGATAAACAAAGGGGGGAAATAACAGAGTGCGTTTTTGTGCCTCTGTCTGAGTCCAACACCCTGTTTTTACATTTTTGCTGTGTCATGAAAGGCATGGAGGCAGAGGGAGGCATTGAGTCAAGCGACAACCCCACCAACTGGAGCTGCAACACTCAATTAGACAGACATCTGTCAGGGAAAGACTTCATCTCAATCGGAGATAATTTAACATGCGATATGGACAAGTGGGAAGCTCAGAGAACATATTGCAGACAGGTTTAGCCTGATAAAGCTGCTAGAGTAATTAGATTGTTTCATGTGTCTAACCAGTATCCGTATTCACTGTGTCAAAGGAAAATCATTTGGTGTAGCTAATTTCTGGAACAACATTTTTAGCCCCGAGCCTGTTTTCAAGGTCTCAGGCTCGAAAATGACATTCCCAGAACAAATGACTATATCTTCCCTTCTAAAAGGGGAAAATTAATAATCTTTTTTCTCAAAGCAATGATAAACCTGTGAGTTGGATGTAGAAGAGTCAGAATCAATATAGATTTTTTTAATTTTAAAGTAAATTCAGATTGAACATAGTAAAACAATGTAAATGATTGTGTCCGTCCAAAAAGAAACATTACTTATAGTGAAAACCACCCTTGAATGATGGGATAGTAGACTAAAAGCTTTAGGAATCCAAATTATAACATATAATAAGTACCCTGTATCAAGATTGATGCAAAACAAGTGAAATTTGATATTTTTAGAGAGATTTAGCACAAAAAAAACACTTCTGGGGTCATTTGGGTGGATTTTCCATATCTCTGGCCCCCCTTGGTCGATGTTGATGATTGACATCTCTTTTTAACTGCTAGAGCCAATAGAATCGAGGGGTAGTTCCACATACACACACACGTTACCAAATAAGGAGTGAGAGTGAGGCATAGCCAAAACAGGAAGCTGTCATACACTCGGGAAGCTATCATTAGCAGCTAATATTAAAACTCCGTTTTTGATATAAAAATTGAATTATGGATTATCAATAATTTTTTCAAAGTGACAGACACATTATTAACCTATGGATTAACCTTCAGCCGTGTTTTTCTCGTTTTAAAGCCATTGAAAACAACTTTTGATCAAAATAACAGCAAAAGGTGAGCATATCTCCGTGTTTTGCTACCTAAAGCTACGTTGTGTGTTGTGTATATTTGCTTCCCCTGTCGTGAGTTCTTATCGCTCAGTGATGATACTTATATTTCTATAATCTGTGGAATCTCAGCATGTTAGCTAAGCTTGTTTGTTTAGATCCGATAAGTATATCGATCTATTTATACCTAGTGTTTTGTGCTAAGTGCGTCAGCATGTTTTCGCTCAGGGCTCATTTAGACCCTTCTTGTGAGACTTGTGTTTTGTTTCGGTAAAAATGGTTCGTATCGTCAGTTAGCTGAGTTTCTTCCCGTTAGGAGGGTATGACACAATCATAGTTTTTTAAATATTAAGAAGCCCTGAGACACAGTGTCGTGAAAAAAAAAAAAAAAGCCCCGCCGGTGGGGTCTTTAGGGCTTAACAGGTTCCTTTTTCCTTCCAATGTTACATTCCTTTGAAAATGATCATCACATTTAAATCATAATGCCCACATTTTCTTAATGTACATACAGTACATATTTAATACCTTATATTGTTTCTATTTATTTTTTTGTTATTTTTAGTTTTTTGTAAGTACATTTAGTTTTGTTTTTGTGTTGTTTCATTTAATTATTATTTTATTTTTAGTTCCCCAAATTAATTTATCTTAGGTCCGTTGGCTATTTTGACAAATTCTGTCACTATTATTATTATTATTATTTTCTCATTATGTAGTCTTATGTGTGTGCAAACTGAAAATAAAAAAGGCATAACTTCTTTCTAAACCACATAGTGTTACACAGTTTATTTTTGACAAAGTATTGTCCATTTATTCACAGTTTTTTGATTATTACAAACATTTGTATAGCAAGAAATGAGATTTTGGAGAGCAAAAACAACAATTGAAAGCAAAACATGACATAGCACATCAATATTTCCTTTGGGTTGTCTCCGCAAGGGGCTTTATTGTTTAAGTGCGCCATCTCACAGAAAGTAATACGTCTATTGAATTATCACTGCACAATAAGAGCCTACAATTCATATGCCTGTTTCTCTGGGATTGATTTAAGCAAGCAATTACAGGAATGGAACACTTGCTTTAGAAAGAAACATTCCACAGCACAAATGAAACAGTTCATGGCACGCTGTCTTTTGGTTGTGCTCTTTCAAATTGTCGGTGGGGGAAAAAAAGTGTTTGTTCTTCTGTTTGAATCATATTTGAAAGTATTATCTCTGTACACAGTCTGTAAATCTCTTACCATTTGTTGAATCGAGTTGCTGCTCATTGGTAACCACAACCAACAGAGTTCACTCTACAGACCTTTGCTTGCCAGACTTGTACCCCCCCCCCCCCCCCCCCCCCGGATGTGTGTGCCAGCAAAGACAGACAGCAATAACCCCATGAGTTAGCCTTCCTACAAGCTTCCTTCACTCTATCTTTTCCCTTCTCCATCTGTCCGTGTTGGCAAACAAGTCTACACGCTATCCACCATAAGATCTAGCAACGGGTGAAGAGGGGCTGCCCTGCATTCATCTCCATACACCAATGGCACCATCATTTCCTTCACCATTACACATGACCATTTTGGCCCATTGTTGTTTGCACCAACAAAATGTGTGTGTGTGTTTATGTGCCATGATTAACTCAGTCAAGAGCAACCATTGGGGAGCCTTGTCCTCCCAGCATGCCTTTCCTCTCACTGGCTACTCCTTCAGACGATGACATCCGTATAGAAAGGAGTTTAATTCAATAGGCATGGCTCCAGCGACTGTCTGTGCATGTGTTTTACTCTGTTGCACTTCTTTTCAGAGTGTCTGATTCAGGGACCTTGTGGTTTGACCTAGTTTTACACGTGCTAATTGCACATTTGAAAAGGAAGCTGAGTAGCTTTTGAAACTGTTGTTAAGATTGGCTCATAGATTCTTAGAGTGGTGGTGAAAGAGTATGATCCACATGTTCTTATTATGCAAATGTTCTGGGTTCATATTTGTATTTAGTGTCTCTACTGGGAGATGTCTCCATGCGTTAATGTTCAAAAGCTCTTTATTTTTCTCATACTGCCTGTGCTGCAGCACCTCTTTTCACCCTCTGTCTGAAACCAGAGCCCAGTCTGCTCTGATTGGATAGCTGGTCGGCTATGTTGTGATTGGTCAACCGCTTAGAGATGTCCCGCCCCTAAGCCTATCACGTACAATGTGTTAAAGCGTTAGCTAATAGAAGCGGGAGTGTTACATTGAGATGTCACTATGTCCTGGAAGTAAACAAAGTAGTCCAATGGAGGCGTATCGGAGGGGGGGGGGGGTAGCGGTTGTCCCTCTCTGGGAGGAAACTTTGGGATTTTAGTTTTTGGAGAGCATTTACATGCTCAATAACCTATATAATACACTACAGTGTTCGAGTAATTTCTAGAGTTAAGAGAAATACATCTTCTATTGGTTTACATTTTCTCTGGGTTTTATGCAGAGTGCTAACCCTGGAGAGAAATATTTCTGGAAGAGTACTTAAATATTTATAATGTCAGTCATAAAATAAACACAATACGCAGTGAGTAAATAAAATTGACTCAGACTAGCATCAATGGGAACCCATTCACTCCCAGGGCTATAATTTGTGCATTATCTGAATGAGCCACGTGGGATCGATGTCCGTTTGTACAACATCTTCTTATTAATAAATGAGTACAAGAATAAGGATGTCTTTCACTTTCTCATTACTCCTTATAATTATGATCCGACAGTTTATTTATAGTGAGCTTTACATTGAGATTTATGTAGTGTAGTGGCGTGCATGGTGGCCCAACTCTTATCTTTTCATCTATAACATGTAACCCATTGCATTGTATGATTGTTAACAGAGTAGTGTATGGGCAGTACTGTTTTCATGCTATTTTAGGGAATTTATCATACAAAATGTGTGATTTAAGTCATTGTGCAGTCATTGTGCAGAAGAGTATAACAAACTGAGCCTCAGTTCACCAAATGCTGGATCACATAGAGATAATTGGCTCAGTCAAAGCATCTAGAACCTGACCCGAGTACATTTTTGAAAACACTCTACCACAAGAGACCAACTCCCCTATAACTCCTTTCAAGATGGACTTTGGGTATATAGTAAGTCTAGTCACAGAGCAGTGAGGGTAGTTTGCAGCATTTTTCAGATGGATACATTTAAATAGATATGAAGGACACAAGTAAAGAATCGCCTCATAAATAAACACATACAGGGATCAATGGTGAGTTAGGGCCTTTAGTTTTTTATTGAACCTCGATGCTCCATGGCATACAGTAGCTAAAGAGTGAATGCATTGAGAAGACAAGTCACCATAATCAATCACAGACATAAAAGCAGCATCAAAAGTCTCTTTTTGAATTAAAAGGAAACCAAGCCTCATCTTAAACTCCACAGGTTGTTGAATGTGAGGCTTTACAGAAAGGGAACATCAATTAAGAATCCTTGTTTTAAAAAAAAAAAAAAGATACAGACTTAACTTCAACTTCAGTTTAAATGTATTTCACAAAAGTCTCTGTACACTTTAGTAGCTACCTGTCAACGAGGTAAAACAGTCAGGGATTGGGGTACCCAGCAGGTGTTAAAAGAAAAATATGTTTCTGGATTTGTCCCAAATGTTGAGTGAATGGAGAAAGGAATGGTTATTCAACCCGGTGTCAAGAGATCATATTCTAAAACTCTGATCAACTAAATGTCCAATTTGATACCCATTACTCTGCCACCTTATAATGCCTTTGATAGGCCCACCAAGATATACCTCAGTCAGTTTTACCAATCTCACTCCTCATGCCAAAACCTATTTTTGCCAGCCAATTGAGCCAACAAGTACTAGCCAATCAGGGCAAATAAGCATTGGTAATGCCTTTGCCAGAGTAAAAGAGTTTGTCTTGTGAGCAAAGGGACTTGGAGCAATGGGTGTTTGTTTTTTCAGGTTAACGGACTGTCAAACTAATGGACTTTATGTCCAGTGGGATATAGTTTAGACTAGTGGGGTTTTAGGCCTTCAGAACAATGGGCGGTCCCCAGAATACTATTCCCAGATGCTAAACTGTGCAGCTCTGAGTAATTGTGAAGCCATCAAGGTTAATGGAAAAGTCTGTAAAAAGCAATGTGGCTTTTTTCTGTCTAACCCACAGTTAGGGACCAACTAGGCGACCCTAGATGATGCTAGCATGGCTCAAAACTCTGCAATTTTGGGACATAGGGGTTTTAATATGTCATTATTTGTTATCACCATAGTAAGTCACAACTCTATGCTCAATCGTTCCCTTTCTCACTTTGTTTCCTCCCATGCACAACTCCCAATGCATCCATCCAAGGAAAAACGATCTTACCAACTTTCGTAACCTAGAATCTTCATTCTGCATTTGTTTTCCTTTCATCATTTCAGCAGCAAGCTAAAGGGGTTGGCAGTTTACTCCTGAGGACAACCAGAATTTTGAGGCAAAACACAGCAACCTGCATGTTTACCTCAGTCAGGATCCAAATATGAACCTTCTGCGCTTCCAAGCTAGGGGTTGGCTCTGAAAACAGATGAAAAGCCAAGCGTTTGCTCTGAGCTTCCCATCGGCCGCTTCGAGGTGCCAACGCAGAGCAGAGAGTCGAAAGGAAAGCTTAATCGTTCCTTGAGAATGAAACCCGGTCTGGAAATGAAGCGAGGAGGGCAACCTATCTCTCTGGCAGCTCCCCCTCTCCTGTAAATATCCATCAGATTCAAATATCAAAGTGGCTCAAAACCATGCAAGGAATTAACAGATCAATCAAAGAGACACTCGAGTCCCGGAGGCTGATGCCTCGTCAATCCTCCAGACATGTCTGATTAGGGCCTCGCGATATGAATGTTTCTTTAATGACATATTTTACTGAAGTAAATAAGTCAGTTGGGCTCAAGAGAAATTAATGACCCACTTTGGGAACCTTTAATTTCCATGTGTCCTCCTTCCTTATGTTAAGAACATGCTATCATGTAGTAGCAATCGGAAGGGAGCTGAAGGTTATATAAAGTATTACTCTTTTTAGTGTATGCTTACCGTGCTTTATTTAATGTATATACTATTTCTTACTCATTCTGCATTTTGTTGATCCAACTTTCAATTACTTTTAACTATTATGCTCTTTGTCATATATGTGTTTAGGGTGAGGGTTAGGGTTAAGGATTGTGCAGCAGTGTTATATTTTTATAATTTATATTTGTACGACGAGTGTCCTTTAAATACTAGTATTGAGCATATTTTTATATATATATATTGATATCATCATTTTAATAATTAATGTATAAGAATAATTGATTCAACCTTTCAGCATGTCATTGAGTACATTTGATACTTGAGTTGTGCAGCCTAGGCCCATGCCTTTGTTTTTACTGTATGCATTAAAATAGATTAATGGTAATGTCATAGTGTTTTACCCTCAGTCCCAAAATACCAGTCTGCCAGCGTGAGTGCATTTCCAAAATACAAACAATAAGCCTTGTGGCGTATGCTTCAGTTAAATAACTGAAATATAATTGAAAAATGTTTCTATGCCTTTACTTTCATAAAATAATTGTATATTTTTGTTTCAAACTGCGCTAATTAAATGTATTAATTTAACAAAAGACAGCGAGAGGCTGAAAGCACAGCAGGCACACTTTGAAAGGACCACAAAGACCAAATACAACAAGAAAAATAAATGGAACAACTCTACAAATGTTATGCTCAGCACAAAGGCAATGAATAACACCATTCTCTTCATGCCCTATCCAGTATTGTATATCATTGTATATCCGTAATCACAACACCACATCAACCAAGACAGTTAGGCCCTAGCATTTCCTTTCATACAAAATGAATAGGCTGCATCAGATGAGTCAGAGTGGTCTGTGCTCCATTTTTATTCCAACATATGCCAAACAAATATTGTGAAAGCTTACAGGGGATCTAAAGAAATATAAATATGTTGTCTACCAGCAGCTTTTTCCTCAAACCCAGAAAATACTTAGCTTTTTACCACTTCCTGTTCCCTCGCCTCGAAGTTAATGGTTTTTTCAACATGTTTTAGGTTGAGAAAGTCCCATTGCTTTTGTTCTGCTTGTTTTGATTCACACGTCTACACCTAGCACCTAGGTATTTCCTGGCATAAAAGCTCTATTCTGTTACTGTGTCTAAAGAATCTTGACATATTATCACCACTTTACTGTGGTTTTATGACAGACTACCATCACCCCATTTGCTTATTATTATCCATTTTGGCTCCTGAAAGAGGCTTGTCCTCACTTTTTGTATGAATGACATTGTCAGAACTCAATCTTCCCGCCGCAGAGCAGTGATAAATGGTGATCAAATCAGAATTCTCAGCACCAACTTTGATTGTCCACCCAGACAACCTGCCCCAAAATATGGACTTTGTGTGGGACTTTGTTGTGTGAGTGAGGGCCAAAGAAAGCGTCTCCGTTGTAGATTTGTGTAAAGCTGTGCTTTACTGAATAGTACAAAAAAGTGCTCTGAAAGAAGACGCCTTGTGCCTCGTGTTTCTCAAATCCAAATTTGGAACAATTTCTTAAAAGACCCCAAAAAAGAGCAATGTAAACAATCAGCTTTATTTTTTATAATTACATTATTACATGGTATTTAGCTCATGCTTTTATGCAAAAGGAACTTATGTACACTTCAATACCGTAGACATGCCTACGGAGCAATTTGTGGTTAAGCATCTTGCCGAAGAACACTTTGTCATGGGGTGGGATTGAACAGCTAATTGGTCATTGTTAGTGACGGATAACCTGACCTAACCCAACCCCTAACCTTTGAAAAATGGGGAAAAAAAGTCATCAAAGTTCACTTTTTGTGTTTTTAGCAGTTTTAAGGCCTTACCTGTTACCCTGCAGTTTAAATCTAAAGCAAATGCAACACTGTGCCCGCTCCATCAGTTTGGCGGTGGGAGATGAAACAGGAGGAGCAGCACAGAGAGCTATGAGATGAAGAGCTGCAGGCTGCCCTGCTGTGCTGTGTGGAAACTACTCGTGCCCCGTGCTGCATGAAATTAGACTGAGGCTGCAATTATTTCTGACGGACTCCTTTATTCAAACAACCTGAGTTTGTTTTGCTGAACTATAAACAGAAATACATTTCGTGTTTATTTTAATGAAAATTCAACTGCTGGAGGGGTGTTTTCTGTCTCTATGGCAACCATCATTTTTACCTTTCTGATTAATGACCATTAGACACCATGTGTAAAAAATCAAGGTCATGAAAATCGTCATAGAATAGTAGCTGACAGTTGGTCCATATAATTAAATAAATACAAATATAGAATAACTTCTTAGAGAAGAATGTGAATTAAATACAAAAATATAAAAATAAATGTTTTTGTTATGTTATTAAAATCTTTATTATAATAAATATTTTTTATAAAAATATAAAGTATCAAAAAAACATCAAATAAAGTCGAATTAAAAATATTTTAATAAACATGAGAAGTTAAATATCCAAGAAGATAATATGACATTTAAACAAATACAAAATAAAACATATTATTTTAAGATCAGAAATTCAAGTAACATCTCAATCTAATAATCTAATCAAATATAAAATAATCAAAACAAATATATATTAATAACAACACAAGTTAAACTTTGCAATTAAATAGAGGAAATCAAATAAATATATTTTTACAAAAATATGAAGGTAAAATGTCAAATAAAGTCAAATACAAAAATATTCACAAGAATGCACAATACAAAGATAAATAAAATAATACAGATATTTTTATGAACATGAGAGGTCAGTATAATGTCCAATTAAAGATCAAATACAGTTATAAGATAATCATAAAAAACGTAAGAAGCAAATAAAATAAAGATTTCCATTAGAAACATATGAAGTTAAATTAAAATGTCTAATAAAACCTAAACAATGTGCACATTGTTCAAAAATATATACAGTAACAGATTTATTACAATAGAAACAGTGGCGTTTTAGTATTAAAATATTATCGCTGAAAGGCAAAGCCTGTAAAAAACCATGTATCAGATTTGGGTTGTGTATTTTTGACCCTAGAAAAATGGTAGTTTGCAGGTATAAATTGTACAGGCAGCTGTGGAGAGAGTGCATCAGCTCGAGGTTACGTCTCCTGCTCTCCGATGCAGTTGGCTGCTTGACTGACTGAGGACTTGACTGAAGCAATCCTTGGGAGGGATTTTTTATTTTTTACAGGGCAACCCAGCTATAAATGTTTGGTTCTAAAAACATTCTGAGAATGTTACCATTCATTGTTCTAGGAATGTTTTCAACGGGAAGTTTTCTTTTGGTTCCCAGAATGTTCTTCTGAAAGGTAGGATAAGCTTGCAGGCTTCGCCCCATTTATCACCAAACATTTCAAGAATGTTTTTAAAGAACGTTATCCTACCTTTCAGAAGAACATTCTGGGAACCAAAATAAAACGTCCCGCTGAAAACATTCCTAGAACAATGAATGGTAACATTCTCAGAATGTTTTTAGAACCAAAAATGTCTAGCTGGGAACTCAAACATGCCACCGCAAACATGCAATATCTGCTTACAGCTTATCATGAATTACGTACTTGTGTGGTGACATTGGATTTTTTAAAACATCCTTTTCAAACAAATGCAACAAGTTTGTTTTTTAAAGCGCTCTAGAAATAAATCTAACGTTGACCATGACCGTGTTAATATTTGCCATCACAGGATAGTTTTATAAAAAAAGAATAACCTCCTGAAAACATTATCCGAATGTTGCTTTGAAAATGTTCTTCTTTTGTTATCATGTAACATTGAGGGAATGTTTTATAAAATAACATCTATAATATGTTACCTCAACAACGTCCAAAAAACATCCTCAGAATGTTGCAGGCAAAACGTTCCACCTTTGTTAACATATCACATTAAAGGAACGTTTTATAAAAAACTTTCTGTCATCTCAGGCCTCAATAACATCCTCAAAACATCCTCTGAATGTTGCAGTTAAAACGTTATCTCTTAGTTAACCTTAAAACTTATAGGAACATTATTTGAAATAATAAACATCCTTGAAAGGTTCTTTGAACATCAGATTAAAACGTTTCTTTAAAACATTATTAGAACCTGTAGGTAACGTTACCCAAAGTTGTGAGAACGTTCCCTGCTAGCTGGGAAGGCTTTTCATTATTGCTCACATCGCAACATTAATGCTGTGAGCAGGGAACATGTGATGAGCGAGAGAAACGCCGGGTTACGTATTGTAACCCTTGTTATATAAACACAGGCGGAGCCCTCTACTGGACTCTATGGGTACTACCTTATCCCGCGTGCATTCTCCCACTGAGACTTCTATAGACGTAGCCGGCCCAGGGCGGGCCTACCTGAATGCGCGCGCATCACACCGTATAAAAGGAGGCCTCGCCTCCTGACTGCTATCCTATACCTCTCTTCAGCGAGCGGAACAGGACAGACAGTGCCCTGAGTAGAGGGCTCCGCCTGTGTTTATATAACAAGGGTTACAATACGTAACCCGGCGTTATATCTCTCACAGGCTCCACGCTCTACTGGACTCTATGGGTACAGTGGGTGGAGCCCTGATGTATACGCGCACTGTCGTCCAACACCAATCCACCCTACTGCCCCTGACCGGCTTTTCTGGTCAGCAGCTGCTGCCCCCCCCTCTCCTTTAACCCGGTTGTGACCGAGGAGAAATCTGGGCTGCGGCTGACAGAGCACACCCTGCTGCGCTTGCCTCGCAGAAAGTGTGCTCAAAAAACAGTGCCGGGGGACCCTCCCCCCCCCGCCCCTAGACGGATGGGGAGAGCCCCCTCGGCCCCGTATGGGCTTACTACGCACCTGCCTTCCTGAATCCCTAAGGATAACAGGGAGAGCGCCCGCGCCCAAGCCTCACACTCAAGCACTGACCCCCTGCAGAGTGTGAGAGGACTAAAAATGTGGGGGGCTATCCTCCCCCTGCCTCTCGGCAGGAGTGCAGTTTCTACTCAGAGAAAAAACCCGCAGATTTTCCACTGAGGTACCTGAACGCACCACGGCACGCTCCCGTGAGAGCGCACGCTCCCGTGAGAGCGCGCGCTCCGCCCTAATGCTGCTTCCTCTTAGAGAGAGAGAGGCATTAATCGGAGCTTCTACAGGCGTGGTGTGTTTTACTAAGGCCCCTGAACGCACCGCCACGCGCCTCTTTACGAGTGCGGGCGTTGCTATAATGCAGTCCCTATCAGTATAGTAAACAGCATTATTTGGAGTCTTAGCTTCAGGCATAGCATGTTTTCTAACAGAAAAACATCGGCCATAATGTCCCTGTACCCGCACCGCACTATAACAGTGCTGCCTGCGGTTTATTACTCTCACCTGCGCACTCCCGCTAGCCTCCTCCCTAACGGGAGCTATAGCTGGGACGGCGAATGGGGAATTTGTACAGTCATCAACATGTGCAAGTGTATTGTGGAAACAAAGGACACTCAGACTTGGATACAGATCAACACCATCTTTATTTTCAAAGGTTTTAACGGGGATCTGGGAATTAAACAGGGAGGAGGCGGGATTCGCCCTCGCGTCCCCGGTAGAGGAAATCTCTTCCCCCACCGAGGCGCTACCTCCCCCCGCTAGTCAACTCCGGGAAGATGGAGCACCCCACCCGGGCGCTCTCTGCTGCTGCGGAGCCCCCGGCCGAGCAGCCCTAGCCCTTCCCCGTGACTGGCGGTACGCCGGTACCACGGGGTGGGCCGTGGAAGTGGAGGGCGCTGCAGCTACGGGACCCCCGTGCCGGCGCCTCTCCCTCCGTTTCACTGCTGCACTGCGCTCCCTCACCTGTGTGTGAGGAGCGCGTATCGGGGCCTGAGGAGGGGCCAGCTGGACTCTCTCCTCCTCCAGGCGACTGAAACGCTGGGTGACCGAGGAGATCGACCCAAAGAGCCCCTCCGAAGATACGGGGGCTCCGAGGAGATCCTCTCGGTCCTTTTTGGACAGCGCGGTGAGTCCCAGCCACACGTGACGAGACGACACTGTGGCCAGAGAAATCACTCGCCCTGCTGCTGCGGCCACGCCACAAATCAGATTATTCATCTGACCCACAGCACGGTCTGGATAACCACTCTCGTCCTGAGACGAGAGGGCGGGGTCGTCTGCCTGAGGTTTCGTGATCAGGGAGACGCCCAACACGCCAAGATTATTGGCCGCAGCCGCCATCTGAGTACCGAGCTTGAACATCTTATCGAGATATTCCAGGGTGTCTCGGTCCCGGGGCAGCGGGGGCAGAGGGCGTTTACCCTCCGCCCAACCCGCCGCCCGCGGGAGCAGATGGACCGCCAGGCTCTCATTGAGGGGGGGCACACCCGTGTCCGAGCGATCCACCACCTTAATGATACCCGCCATGGCGGCTACCGGGGCCTTCGTCTTTAATGGCTGGTGCCATGACGCCTCCACACACCGCCATACCTCTGGCAGCTGGGGCGAAACGAAGGTCGGCTGCGCCGGATGCACCGGGCCATAAACCCCCGATCTCAGGCGGTTTACAGGCCTCGGTGGCAGCGGTGGGGGGAGCGGTAAACCTACACGCTCCGCCGCCAGAGTCATCACCGCTGGGAAATCCATCCGCGCAGAGCTGAGAGTTGGACCTCCGGATAGCGAGGCGTCCTCGTCGTCGATCATCGGAACCGGGGCCGTCTGGCCCCACGGCAGGGAGAACCGGAACGATGTCCCCTCGCTTTCCGAATCGCCCATGTCCACGACGTCGAGATCCAGCTCCTCCGACTCCTCCTGCGGGGCAATCTTCTCCAGGAAGTGCTGCCCACGATGCTCCCTCGTGCGCCGCGGGATCGCCTGGCAGGCCGAGCACGCCGGCGTCGAGCCCATACCGCTCATCGCGTGGTCGGGCCCCAAACACGTGAAGCAGAGGGGGTGTGGATCGGCTCCCGAAATCAGGTTCGGACAATTCGGGCAGGTCCTATGGTCCAGTACTGGCTCCATACTCTCTATCACTTTCACTTTTAATACGTCTTCCGTCCTCTGTGGAATCACTTCCGCTTAGCTGAAGAGAGAAAGGATAGCAGTCAGGAGGCGAGGCCTCCTTTTATACGGTGTGATGCGCGCGCATTCAGGTAGGCCCGCCCTGGGCCGGCTACGTCTATAGAAGTCTCAGTGGGAGAATGCACGCGGGATAAGGTAGTACCCATAGAGTCCAGTAGAGGGCGGAGCCTGTGAGAGATATAACAGGGCTTTGCGTGCTGCACACAGGAAGATATCCACCCTGAAATCAATAGTTAATGGTATAATAATTAGAAAACATTGTATGGGTGTTCCCATTCTGACAGCATGGATTTCTTCTTTGTTATATAAACCTTCCAAACACCTGTGTTCTCTTTTATACCCGTCTTGAGAATAGCATTTCCCCCCGGTAAAGGCTTTCTTGCTCTCTGTAAGGGACGGAGATCATTGACTAAAAGACGGTAACAAAAAAAATAAAAAAGAAGAAAATCAATGAAGCTAAACTGATTTCCCAGGCAAGTACACTTTCATATTTTTCCACTGCTAAAACCCCAGTCTCTGTCTGCATTTCGTCTCTTATTGACTTAGCTTTTCTCTTTTGCCTTGCCGTTTTATTCCTATTTCCACTTGATCTTGCAGAATGTAGCAACGTAGAATATCTTTTGTATTTGCCTCTAAGACCTTGAGAATACTGTGTACGAATGTCTTGGTTGTTGCATGGCACTGTCTCTTTTTTCCATTTCCAACTGGCCGCGGATCGGTTTAAACGTGTTTTTTGTATCGTAGCTCACAATGAAATTAGATTTTGTTTTCATGGACCGCTGGTATGCGTGATGCATTGTGTGATGTGCTTTATACAACCCCTGAAGTTTCATTTCCCCTTGAACCACACCCATTTGTTTTTCACACCCACGCACACGTGCATTTTCACAATCTGTCTCCTGCTTTCTGAATCGACCTGCACATTCGCTCTCGATTGAACAAAACCACAGTGACATCTCATCCTGTGCCTTGTGTTGTTGTACACACACACACACACACACACACACACACACACACACACACACACACACACACACACACACACACACACACACACACACACACACACACACACACACACACACACACACACACACACACACACACATCTGGTCTCCTGCTTACCTGGCAGCTCTTAGCATGTCCCTCATGTTTGCAAGTGCCGGCTCAGGAGTTCAATCGATAGAGCAGCCAGGTCTCGCGGTCCTGTGCTGCTTTATGGACAGAGTTCAGACCCGCCTTGTACTCTGGCCCCCAAAATACTGCAGCCCAAGCTCTCCACGGATCAGAGAGCAGCACGGTTAAAAGGAGACAGCAACTGTGGCCATATTCCTGCCTTTTAAATGAAAGCTGAGTTGGTATCCCAAAAAATGATGACTACAAACACACAGTGAAATTCATGTAGTTCAACATTTTAACAGGCTGTAATATAGCGAAACCAGCCAAAGTAACACTTTTTGGATTTGTGAACCAGGAAGCATGAAGAGCAAAGAAGCCCATGCATGGGGGGGGGGGTCAAAGGGTACTGATGACCCCAGCCCAAGGGGGGCACATGCAAAGCTTTACACTCATAATGCTACATTGTGAACAACAAATCCGTTTTTGTTATTTTAGCGGTTAGCGGTCGGTGGACAGCAGCATTAGTTGACATTATGATGCATCAAAGCTCTATTACATACAGCTAAGTGTTGGGCGAAGGTATATTATAACAATATCATGACGTGTTCAAATCCAATGTTGTTTAATTCAGTTTTTGCTGATAACTTGAATAACTACAGTTTGAAGGAGATCATTTCACAGCAATAACATAATAAATATATGTTGTTGAGGGAATTATGACCTTTTAAAGAACTTATATTATTAATCTACTCATGTCCAGATTTGTATAACAAAAGCAGATTCAATCATTTATTTACTAGGTGTTTGAACAGTGGATGTTTTATGGAAATAAGAAAAACACAATTTTTGACAGCTTGCACATATTTGTTTGGAAGGTTTTGAGTTGGTGATGACTAGGTTAGTCTGGAGCCTTGGATAAGGGGCCTGAATTGGAAAATGGTATTTCCTCGTTCCTTATTTTTGGAACGGCTGTCCTGTTGCTCATTGGTAGGAGCTTCCAAAAACAAAGTAAGTTAATTCAGGAGGCCGGTGTTTGTGTCCTTTGTGAAAAGAGTTGCCTCCTTTTACATTTTGCATTGTTCTAATCTGACTTATTTGTCACATAACTTCACAGCCTCCATAGAAATTATTACCGAAACCTCTCAAACCTGAACTAAGTGGTTGTTGCCTAAACTGACTTGTTTCCTGTGAAGATGGAAGTTTAGTTTTAAAGTACTCAGAATGTAAAGAGCGTAATTGAAAGGTGTAACCAAAAATGTGTAGGAAATTGACGAGAAATGAGAAAATATATTTTGTATGCATATTATGAGGATACATTTCCTTCTTTTGACAAGCAGAATGAACAGTGTAATAGAACTTAGCTGATCTGAAATCCATTACCTCCCCAGATGTATTGTCGGCCCTTAATGGTGGTCTTTTGTAAAAGATGATAATAGGGCACAGGTAAATGGTCCATTAGGGTCCCAAAGTGCTATGAGGCTTTGTCTTCGGGCCAATTTGTAAGGCGGCGTCTTTTATCATGGCACAAAATCACTTTATTTAACCGTCTGATCCTTCTGATATCATATTCGCAACTTTCTGAGGAAGGCAAAGCACCAGCAAAAAGAAGAGTTGGTAAAAAAGTGAACTATTTATATGGTTCGACTGGTGCCAAATGTGGACGAATAGCCAGCAATCGATGTGTGTGAAGCTGTCCATGATGCAGGGTTTTATTGTGAGTTTTATGCAGGCGGGATTTGGTAATGAGCCTGGAAGCAGGAGGATGGCTGTGAAGTTGTGTTTTACACGCTGTGGTACTGAAGGCAGCATGGAGCAGTGGAGCTGTCCATGGTGCTGAAACAGTGGTTGGACCAAATAACAAACTGTCCAGGGTGCTGGAAATCTATTTCAACCCTGTTGCTAGACAATCTCCAAAAATTTGCTTTTCCTTCAGTTTTATGCATCAATTATTAAAACAATTCAGCAAACTTTAATGATCAACTTACAATTGTTCTCTTTGTGACTAGTATGTGTGCAAAGTGTGTCATTTAAAGGTCCCATGTCATGCTTTTCTGGTTAATACCCGTCCCCTTGTGTGTTATGAAGGTTTTTATGCATGTAAACGGTGTGCAGAGTCAAAAACCCTCAAAATACACCCTGTAGCGAGTAAAACTCTAACACAGAAAATACCTCCCCAAAACGCCTCGTTGGAGATTTCTCATTTTCCATTGTTTACTTCCTGGGTATCGCTACGTAGGGATACCCAGTAGCCACGCCCAGAGCATGGCCGCACCCTCTGCCAGCCTTTCACGTAACAAAGCTTCCCAAAACCTTTCAGCGATTCATGCCGGATATGTACAGCGTAGGGCACTGAAGAACGATGCTGTTCCTACTTTGTTTGGACCAGCGGGAGTTCAGGTACACAACCTGTAAGTATTCATTGTTGTTTGTGTATTTATGATGTTTAAAACAAACAAGGTATCTACCACGACTGTTTAATTGGGTAAACGTTTTTCTACGTTGAAATGCTCTCCGCAGACCCATGCTCACAGCGTTATAGGCAAGGCAAGGCAAGGCAAGTTTATTTATATAGCACCTTTCAACACAAGGCAATTCAAAGTGCTTTACAAAAATGGAAGACATTATGAAAATGGCATTTAAAATCAGTCATTAAAAAGAAAAGATAATAAAATAAACATTAAAAGAAAAAATACATGGATAAAAGTTAAAAGTTACAGTGCAGTTTAAGATGTGAATAGTTCAATTAAAAGCAGCGGCAAAAAGAAAAGTCTTCAGCCTGGATTTAAAAGTAGTAAGAGTTGCAGCGGACCTGCAGGTTTCTGGGAGTTTGTTCCAGATATTTGGAGCATAATAACTGAATGCTGCTTCTCCATGTTTAGTTCTGACTCTGGGGACAGAGTAAACCTATATATAAACCTTTTTCTTACTCAATATCAAGCCACACTTATTGTTTTTACTTCGGCTGTGAGTGTTTGTGTGTGCTCAGGATGAGTTTCGCTTGTTCTAGCTGTATCGTCAAGCCTGTCTGCTCCTCCAGCAGTGTGTGTGTGTCTGTGTGTGTGCGAGCAATGCTAACTGGGCTAACTAAGTTGCTAGCGTTTCCATATATCAACTCCAATGTTAGCAGATAGCCTTACATGTATCTCATAGCTGGAGAATGTCTGCAATCACACACTAAATACTCATAGACAGTATACTCCGGGTGATTTACCATACGGTCAGTACATTATAGTTGGCGTTCCTGGCGTGTATGCTACCGAGCTACCGTTCATAGCGTGTATGCTACATAGCTAAACAAGAAGGCTAGCTAGAGCTAGACATGCTAGGGAAAACATTGTTTTCATGCCAGCTACAATGAATGACCGAACGTAGCAGACTACCCGTATAAGATTGCAATTGTAAACATGTTCTTGCTAGCCTAGACTAGCTGTTGTTCATAGTAGATTGGCATATTACACTGAACAACTAGCAAACGTAGGTTAGCATATTAGCTGGCAAGCTAACTGTGTTGATTAGATAGATAGATTAGATAGATACACACTCCTACCACAACTACTACTAACGAATCTAAAACAACTAAGTTTCTCTAATATTTTGTGATTTGCATTTGATTTCGTCCAGCCAGATCAGGAAACTCCTGGCGTATCTGGCGGACAACACACACACGGGATGACCACTCTGATGCCTCGTCCTAAAAAGCCCCAGCACCAGCTTACAAAGCTGCATAGGCAAGATGCCGAAAACGCCTTTAAGGGGAGGAATGGATGATATACAGTGTATATATGTATGTTCATTTTGTACATTTCTAAAAATAAAGTTTGATGGAAATACTTAGTATCCTTTCTTCCCTGAATTATTTGCTCCTATAACATATCATTCATATATAGCAAACCATGATTTGATTTCTCATCAAACAGTAGTAGTTTATTACAGGTAAAAATAACTTACTCTTCTATAACAACAGTTGTAGGTACAGTTCGGTTAGTTAGCGTATAAAATATACGGCTGTACCAACGCCATTATAAGACTGATGTTCCGCTCAGAACGAGCCGAAAAAAGCACTGTTAGACATGGGCGGAGCCTCTCTGGTGGTTGAGTGGCCGAGCTGACCAATCGGAGCACATTGGGCTCACAGGGAGGGGGGGGCAAGAGCTCCAACGAGCCGTTTAGGACAGAGAGTGAATACCGGTGAATACACATACTTTACAGAGATGCTGTATGCGAAACCAATGTGAGTTTGGAAAGTTGCACAGTATAAATCTATTTTAGTAGACCTCAACAATGGAATTATGATCAGTGGAAATGGCCATGACATGGGACCTTTAAGTTTTTAATTCATGTGCCGAAGGGTGTAACGGGTTTATTAGCCACTAACACTGTTTCAGCCACTGGCAGTTACAGGCTAATAAGCTAAAAAAAACAACAAATGCAAGATGCTAACTACAATTAGCATTGTAGTTACAAATCGTTACAAATGTTGGTGCTAAACAGACTCTCCAAAATGTCACAATCGGGAAGAAAATGTTTTTTTTTGTTACTTGTTATGTTGTTATATTGTACAATATGACTCACAGCAGAGTAAGTTTACATATTTTAAAATGCGACTGCGGGGGTCTTAAATTATTGTAACAGGTGTGGTTGTGTACTTTATTTCTCTGCTTACCCTAATCTACTTCCCAGTAAGGCTTTTCTTGGAACATCAGGCTAATTGAACCATTACATTTTAAATTCATTTATAATTTAGAGGCGAGTGATTGGCTGTTTAATCTTGTTATCCCAGCAATGGACTGTAAATCTGCCTCGGCCTGATGCCTACTGCATGCTGGGAATGGCCCCAGTGCTTTATTACAGGTGATAACTGCATATTAGTGTCCTGTATGAAAAGGTTGGCAGCTCCTCTTAATAAAATACTGCTATTTGTGGTGCACTTTTCTTTTTCTTTTTCTTGTATTATCATCTTTTATTGGACATTTAATTTTAGTTTTGTGTGTGTATATATCTTATTTATTTTATCCTATTATGGAACATTTTCAATATTTACAGCTTCTTATGTTAATGTAAAAAATCCTGTCATTTTATATTTTATTTTATCCTAAATTCGAATAACTGGGATGAAAGCCAATATTCCCTGTGATCATGTTAGTATTTAAAGGATAACATCGCTGTGTTTTCCTCCAGAGGGAGTTTCTCTCCCCCTCCTGCTTGAAATGCCTCCTTTGTCTCCTTTGTGACATAGTGACATCACTATGTTACACTTGCGCTTCTATTGGCTAGCGCTCCAACACATTGTACATGATAGGCTAAGGGGCAAGACATCTCTAAGCGGTTGACCAATCACAACAGAGGCATCCTGCTAACCAATCAGAGCAGACTGGGCTCTGGTTTCAGACAGAGGGTGAAAAGAGGTGCTGCAGCACAGGCAGTATGAGAAAAATAAAGAGCTTTTTGAACATTAAAGCATGGAGACATGTCACAGTAGAGACACACAATACAATTATTGCCCTGGAAGTGACCATAATATGGCCCCTATAAGACGCTTATTACGCATTCAAATAAGAGATTTCTGGCCAATGAAAGGGCAACTAAGATAATAACAATAATAATAATGCATTTTATTTATGGGCGCCTTTCAAAGCTCTCAAGGACACCTTACAGAGCATAATTAAAAACAAGCAACAAAGAATATCAAATCGTAATTCAAGAAAAAAAGAAAAAAAAAGACTTAAAAACAACAATCAGTTTAGAAGAATTAAGATATTGAATACGCCAGTTTAAAAAGTTGGGTTTTCAGGCAGGATTTGAAGGTTGAGAGTGAGTCCATATTGCGGATGTCTTGTGGGAGAGAGTTCCAGAGACGGGGGGCAGAGTGGCTGAAGGCTCTTGACCCCATGGTGGTCAGGCGGGCAGAAGGTACAGTGAGTTGGAAGGCAGAGGAGGATCGGAGAGCACGAGAGGGAGTGTAGATGTGAAGGAGTTCAGAGAGATACGGAGGTGCAAGAGTGTGAAGGGCCTTGAAGGTGAGGAGCAACATTTTAATATCGATGCGGTATTTAACGGGGAGCCAATGGAGTTGTTGAAGAACCGGAGTGGTATGGTCAATGGAAGGAGTTCTGGTAATGATACGGGTGGCTGAGTATTGGACCAGTTGGAACTTACGAAGAGATTTGTGAGGAAGACCAGAGAGGATGGAGCTGCAATAATTAATACGCGATGTAACGAGGGCGTGGATGAGGATGGCGGTGCCGTTGGGTGTGAGTGACGGGCGGAAAGGGTTAATATTGCGGAGGTGAAAGTAGGCAGATCGAGTGATGTTGTTGATGTGAGATTCAAAAGATAGGGTGCTGTCGAGGATGACACCCAGACTCTTAACTTGGGGGGAGGGTGGGACTGTGGAATTGTCAATAGTAAGGAAGAATTTGTCAGTTTTGGCCAGAGTGGACTTGGAGCCAACTAAAAGAAACTCGGTTTTATCACTGTTTAGTTTTAGAAAGTTGGATTAGAACCAGGATTTGATGTCCAGTCGGAAAGGGCAGTGGGGGGAGAGTGGAAGTGGGTTTGGTGGAGAAATAGAGCTGGGTGTCATCCGCGTAGCAGTGAAATTGGATTGCGTATTTTCTGAAGATATGGCCGAGAGGTAGAAGGTAGATGATAAATAGGAAGGGGCCCAAGACAGAACCCTGAGGAACACCAGTGAAGACTGGATGGGACTGTGATTTGAAGTGTTTGAGTTGGACAAAGTGAGTACGGCCGGAGAGGAAAGATCTAAACCAGGTGTGGGATGTGCCAGTGATACCAATGGAAGATAGTCTGTCAAGGAGGATTTGGTGTGAGATGGTTTCAAAGGCTGCAGTCAGGTCAAGGAGGATGAGTATGGATAAGAGCCCAGAGTCGGCTGCTACCAGGAGATCGTTTGTGATTTTAACCATGGCCGTCTCTGTACTGTGTGAGGAGCGGAAACCAGACTGTCATTGGACTGTTGCCACGTCTCAGTCAGACATAGGAAATCAAACTTACGATCTTCCAGTAGATCATGAAGTAGAAGTCCCTTGTTATTGAGCGAGCGGATGTTGAATAGCCCGAGGGCGAGATCGTTTCTGTCGGGTTTGACGCCAGCACCAGCACTAGCACACCTGGCCAGGTTTGCCAGCGAGCTGTGGTCAATAGACCGTCCGGTGGATCTTCTTGCGGGACGAGGATTGGAAGACCAGAAGGATCGTATTGGTTTTGTGTCATTGAAGTTGAAGCTCCGACGGGATCCACGGTGGATGTATTTCCGATGAGCATGGTGAGCGATATCCAGGTGATGCAATGCCGGTGGGGGCTCTGACAGGTGGAATCGCAGTTGGAAAAGTTCGGCTGCTGAGTATTGAAGTATCGGTGTTACTGGATGGACTATGAAGGATACAATCCATGCGAGGATACTCCATACCAGCAGCCTGTTGATCCACATCGTTACCTGGGTAGTGAAGCTACCAGATACAGGCAGCCAGGAGTATGATAGCAGCGGCGGCTAGGCGAGGCAAGGGAGCTAGCCAGGTAGGAAGCCGGTAAATCGGTAGTCCAAAACACACTCGATTGCAAGTTAAAACAAGCGATCAAGTCACTGATATTGTCGGGAGGATAGGCTACTGTTCAAATGGCTGAGAGAACAGTAAAAATAGTGACAGAGAAACGATAGTTTTAGAGTGATACTCAGTAGTTCCAGAGAGCAGCGGCAGCAAGTCGTGCCAGCGTTCACTCCTCCTTCCAGTATCACACTTCAACACTGAAAACGTCAAGATCAACTCTGTTGAAACACATCATGCATGCAGCGTATTCTACCCTCGATATGTTCGGCATAACCTTTACCATACCTCTGCAGCTCATCTGCAGTTTGCCTCCTCTTTGCAACACTGGCACGTCTCCTACTAATGGATTATTAATCACATTTAGCTTAATCTGAAACAACATTTCAGACAAAACTCCCATTGTGCTCTCGGGGTCACTCGGTGTACACCGGGACAAAACCTGTTTGACGTGAGTCTGCAAACGCAACATCTCAAGGTGCACATCACACTGTGTATAAAGGTATTCAGCACAGTTATTTAAATGAGTTAGACAATGTGCTTTTTGTCTTCTTTTTATGCAGTGTTGGAAATCATACAAAACTCTAGCCATGAATGTGTAGACATTCTAAAATACAATATGTCAAACCATTGCAGTCTTGTAGCAAACATGCATTTACAGAACCTAGTGACCCCACTGACTTGTTTGTAGAACCTGTAGAATAAAGAGCTTGAAGACCATGCTACTAAGCTTACAGTACTAGTAACACAACTCTATAGACCTTTGTTTAATTGTTCCCTTATCTTTCTTTATTGCAAACATTTCTAACGTGGACCTTTGAAATGGTCTGTTGGTGAGGAATAGTAATTTCTTCTTTGGCTGTAGCCTAGTTGAAAGAACTGTTCAAAATGCTGCAACCACTTTGAACATGATTTATTTCCTTCTCCTGTGAAGAAGACAGCATATTTTGCCACATTTTAGAAAAGAGAGAAAAAACCATCCACTGCATGACTCTGAAGCTAGGCTTCAAAGTAGCAAGTTACACAACACTTTATAGACATTTGGTGTAGACAAAAATAAAATGCTTGCCTTTCAAACAAAAAATAAGCTAAAGTAAGGATATATTTAAAAATGCTTAAGTGCAATACTCAATAAAATGTATTCTGTTGCTGTCCACACTGCAGTTTGAAAGCTATTTATATGTGTTTACCAGAACCCAATATACATCACAGTGCTGAAAACACTCTTTGCATAATCCTGCAATTATACATGATATGTGCAATACACAAACTGGTATAAGTCTATATGTGAGCACCCTTTCATCATTTCCATAAAGAAAGCTGCATTGATTCTGACCCTTTAAACCTCAACTCCTTCATGAGTCTTTTTCTTCTTGATATAAATAAGTATAAGCTCGCACAAACATATTTAATGACAGACGCATGAATACCTCTGATTGGAGGCTCCCCCTACTATAATAATACCACTCTCTGTTGATGAGGGGGATATCTGAAGATGTGTTTGTGGATATTCACGGGGAAAAGTGTCGCCACAGGCCCTCGGGGGCTGTGAGAGTGTCTCCTTAACTGCTGGGGCGGACACAGTCAGCACACTGTTAGGAGATGACGATTTGCTGTCTCCATCTTCCCCACAGTCCCAATCCACCGCTGACCTGAGGCGCTGTTTTAATTACTCATGGCACGGCACTGCGGCGCAGCGTGGGGCTTCACATCCTCCACACTCTGTCCTCTCCCTTGTTAGCTCCCGATGCCCCCTCACACCTCTCTCTGTCTCTCTGTCTTTCTCACTTGCATGTACTTTGCAACATACTGGATGAACACGTGTTGTGTTCAGGCGTGAGGCAGCCCTGCAGGAGGCTGCTGTAAATATCAGGATGGAGTATGTGTCGCCAAACTCCCCTCTGGACTGGATGAATTATTTAAAGAAGGGCAAGTGAAAATTGCTCTCGGCTTAAACAGCTGAGGCCAATTGTGTGTGTTTGTGTGTGTGTGTGGGGGGGGGGGGGTGTCTATATGTATGAAGTAGGAAGATTGCTTTTTTTTTCTCACATTCACTTAAGCATAAGGAGTTGGTATTTTTTCTTTTGATGTACATTTTTGCAGATAGAACATTTTAGGGCAGGAGATGTATAATAAGTCAACACTATGCCATATAGAAGTGATGTACATATCTGGACAAATAGATACCTGAAGGTTAATTTTAGAATCAGCTTGGCACATTTGTAAAAATGTTCTTGTCCTATATTGGTGTGTTTTGGTTAGAAGCCTTTAAATGGTGAACATTCAGACTGTCCAAAGGGCTTAGTTGATGATGGCTGTTGCCATGTTTGACACGCTGCTAGAGTAATTTGGGGATTTATGTCATTTGTTAAACAGATTTCGAGCAAAATCTGCAAAATGTAACCACGTTTTTGGGGTAATTTTATATGAGTAACACATTTTTTTATTACCATGCACTTCAGTAAACAATGAAAAATACACTAATACAGTTTGCTCTGTTTATTTATTGTTTTAAGACTACACACTGTCAAATAATGTTGCCTTAAAAATGCATTGAGAAGCAGTTTAATCTGAGTCTGAATCTGTAAATTCTAAGAGTTCTTTAAGCAATTATCTTTTTAGAAGGTGAAAACTGGCATGTATGAGTACACAACCTACCATATAAACATACACATTTTATACACTCCTTCTATGCTTCAATCTATTGTTACCGCATTTGTCAGTTGTCATACTTCCCGACGTCATCATCGTCTCCCAGGAACTATCATCACCTAATCCTCCATGTTAATCCATAATGTGTGCAGGGGCCAGCCATGCATGTGTGTGTGTAAATGATAGCTGGATTATTCAGATAATACTCTGACTGCTGCATTGACTGGCTGCAATGAGAGCTGCTCCTCACATGTCTCCCTCTGTCTCTCTGCTG
This sequence comes from Trematomus bernacchii, assembly GCF_902827165.1. Taxonomy (NCBI): domain Eukaryota; kingdom Metazoa; phylum Chordata; class Actinopteri; order Perciformes; family Nototheniidae; genus Trematomus; species Trematomus bernacchii. Next base: position 1,575,263 of record NW_022987656.1, read on the forward strand.
TCACCCTCCTATGTATGTATTCCTGCAGCATTATAATGATCACCTGTGAGTTGGGCCTGCAAACAGCACGCTGTAAAGGCACATTAGTTTTTTATTTTAGCCATTGAGCCAATTGACTTTATTATTTTCTTTCTTTCTTTTTTATATGCCATGTGTTTGAGGTGTCAGTCCTGCTGGGAAGGATTTCAGCTTCATATCAGCCTGGCTCTGTGAAGCCCACAAGTGTGTTATGCCCACTGGGGATAATTACAATTTGGACTAGAGGAGTTTTTTTGGCTAGTTCTTATTAAAAATAACCTAAAAAATATATATGAGACTAAAGCTGAACTGAGAGTAAACTCAAATGAGGACCTGGGGAAAGTTCACTCTGGGATTAGAGTCTGTCACGCTTGTGTGTCAACATTTGGTTAATATTTTAATACCTTTGGTAAATACTTCCCAATGAGTCAGAATACTAAATACTGACATGGCATGTAATGAGAAAAGACCAAGATTACAGCCATGCCATCAACCCTTTGAGCCTGGACGTCGTATTTAACCCAGCGCACTATGAACAACCAGACACATGGTGCATTCAAGTGCTCCTTAGATAGTCCCATTTCCTGAATTCGGACGAACTTCTTTCAAATTCAGTTTGTGCATGAGCTTTAAGTTGAAAGAAAATGGACGCTGCAAAAAAGATCGGTTCTATTTTATTCCAATCCATTTGACATCACATGAATGCAGCACAAACGCCAATGTCAACAAACGTTAAACATACTTTTGGAATCGTCCTGCAATTCTGGTCTGCTCCAAAATATAATGGGTTGTCCCTTGGCCTGTATATCCATTCCATCAAGTTCTATGAAAATTGGCCCAGTAGTTTTTCTCTGAACGTGCTGACACCAAAAACACCATCCATGTGATGGAGTTAAAGATCAGCAAGTTATTTTAGCACGACAATTTGCTAAGTCTTTAAAAAATTGAAATCCATTGACCAATTTAGCTCTTTAGCTCTGTTCATAATTGGAGCCAGAAGAAAAGTCACCAAAGTTATTTAAATTCACACTAAGCTAAACGAATGGCTGAGCAGAATGCCATGACAATCCCTACAAAACTTGTTGAAATATTTTACATAAAACCAAAAATGTCAATCGCATTCTGTATATATTTCAAGATGTTACCCAATGAGGAGTGCTGTTTGAGGTTGCTGATGGAGGATACAGCATTACCTACTGTATGAATCTACACTCAGCAAACATGTCACCTTTAAAAGAAAACTATGGTGTCAACACGCCCTTTATCAAGGCATTTCATGGCTTTACTATGTTGCACCCCACAGCCACCCATATCTCTTCTTGATGTACATTCATATAAATGTGTGAATGCTAATATCGACATACTGTGCTGGAATTATTTGGATCTATTCATATGTATTGACATTAAACAGTATGTAGAGCTGATGAGAAGACAACCCTCGCATGCCACACAGTCGTTGGAAGTGAGTCCTCGTTTGCTGGGGGCAACCACCTTTAAAACTCCTTTTTTTTCAAAGAGTACAGATTTGATTGATGCTGCTGTGCCCCTGTGAGTTCTCTGCAGTAGGGGTTGGGGTTCACTGTGCTAGATCTGAGAGCTCCGTGATTCACTCAGGTATATACCTTCAGGACATCCTAATGTTTGAGTGCAAGGTTCAGAGCTATAAAAGGCAGTGTGAGTGTTTGTAAGTGTGCGTCATGTGTCAATGGTTGCCATTGTTGTGTTAGCTGCATTAAAGAGGTGATATCACAGTGAATGTGTAGAGTCTCTGCTTCTCAGATGTTGATGTCTGCATTGAGAGCAGCTTTCTGGGAAGAAAAAAGGGGCATGGTGGATGTCATTGGTATTGGAGTCCTGGCTCTCTAGATCCGATCATGCCCCACCACCACAAACTTCTAACCACGTCCCCGTCCCCCCGTCCCCCCCAGTAACCTGAGTTGTTAAGAGGTCCTAGAGAACACAGTGTGGCTGCAGATAAGGGAACACTGACAAATGAGTGGGAGCTTGTTTTTCTGAGTTAAAACAGAGAGCAGCAAAATACAAAATCTCTGCTGCCACAAAAAGAAAATAAAGGTTTGGAGGATGCTATGATAGCACTGAAAAAGAAAAGTACAACACTTCAGGGGGTACTGATAGAGAGGGGAATGGGATTGGCAAATTAGATAATTTTAAAATGGTCAAAAAGCTGTCTGATATACATGTTTGAATGCATGAACAGACAAACAGGGTGCAAGGGTTAAAGGGGATTAAACAACTTAAAAAGACACTCCTCAGGATGCCTTTGTCATTGTCTTTTTATAGATAAATAAAGCCACTTTGCACGTAAAAAAAAGCAAAATGCTTAGAGCAACCCATCTGGGTACTCTCCCTCTATATCACCGTTGCGCCCCTTTTTGGTTGACAACTGTCATTTGACTGGCTGTAAAAACAGATGCTTAAGTTATCGCCGATCACATCAAAAATGTGAGAATAATGTGATTTTTTTTTTATAAGATGTCCTTTTACGATGGACATACAGGCAACAATTACATAATGTCAGTGGAGATAGATGATGGGCGTCGATCAATGTCCAATCTGTTGGTGGACGAGTGGCAGGCAGCAGGCTAACCTTTAAACTGGGATTTCATTTGCTTGTCAATGTTTTGTATATTTGTATGCAGTATATTTATTCACTATGTTGACTTTTAACATTAAAACTGTTCACTCAGATAATTGACGTTAAACCCATTAGCCTCATAGAACAGCTGAGGTGTTTCCCATTGACCGACCGGGTCCCATTGGTAACCCCTTTAGACCTGTTCGTGGAGAAAAACAGACATTTGTCTTTCTGTCTTTTTAAGTTAAAGTAAAGACAATTGCAACTTTTGATCTTTTTTTGGTGTTTGACGTGGAATACACAACACCGCAGGTTTTAGGGGTGACAAAACATTGTGCTGTGCTTGAGTCATCACTGTGACCAAATAGGTGCCATTCACACCATCTTGTTGTAAATGAAGAATACCCTTCCCACAATACATCATTCAGACTCCCATATGCTCAATACTTTGGAGTGATTATCATCTTGCATTAAGCCTTCGGAACTTGACAATATTCTGTCTTGTCATCATACCTTTCTGGCAGATAACACCTGTGTTTTTCTCACTTGCGTGCGGCATGCTTGCGGCAAATTCACCCTTGTTGCTTGAGAAATATATAAATAAAGATTAGACCTATGGATGGATAACAGCAGGGAAATAAATCTACCTCTTATCACAGTTGGGATCGGTTATAATGGTCTGTGGAGGTAAAGACGAAAGCAAGCGAAAGGCCAAAAATAAAGAAAGTTTTTCAATAGTGTCAATGTGCGATATATGCAGGGTTTTCTTTAATAACTTATTACTGTGTGAAAACGTATTCGGAGATTTAATGACAGTAATTACCGCTGACAGGCAGCCTTATTATCTTGCAGAGAAACCTAGACAAGAAGTTTCCTTGGCACTGCAGTTTGGTTTCAAATTAACCCCTGTCGCCCTGTTTGACAGGTATGGAAGGTGGCAGTGGTCAAACTTCATCTGGTTTGCACATAACACGTTGCATACTGTGAATTCTGCACAATCTGCTCTTCGTGCAGGGGACAGAAATAGCTCAGGAACAATGACACACACTTGCACGGAGAAGGGTGTGAAGAGAAAGGACAAAGAAGCAATCAAGTCATATTGTCTGCAAGTTTAATGGGAGTGTTATACAATGGATCCAGAATGACTGTGTTGTTTCTAAAGTATAGTTAGAGGGTTTCGTTCTATTGCAAGGGGTTGTTTACAAGGGCAATTATATGGTATAATGCAGTGTTAAATTAAGGAAAGCAGTAGAAATCTTGGTCATTTGTTACACTTGCATTGATGCTCCATGGCTTGTGAGGTGTAGTGATTAAACAATATTTAAAGCAGCAATAGAGCAGATGCCAGCATGGGAGAGTGGGAAAGACAATAGCCTCCTCCTGTTTCTATGTGCATTCTTCTCCAACAGGGTCATAAAAGTTGTTAAAATAACAAAAACACAAAGTCCCATTGGATACAATTAAAAAGTGTTCATAGCTGACTTTGCTCTTGGTGATAACCGGGGATTACAGCACATGCTGAATTATTTATAATGTGTACAACCAGTACAAGCACCAACGTTTCTTACTTTTTTCTGTACTTTACTTACAGTAATTACAATTTTCAACCACTCTTAGTCTTTAAGTAATTTTGGGAAATAAAATACATGTCATTGAACTTGTAGTTTGAACGATTTGCCGTCATTTGCAGATAGTTCAACTGCATTTATATTTGCATTGTTATAATAGTTGTTAAATTACCGTTTGCCTTTTTTGTGCCTGTAAGTAAAAACAATTGCTGCCCATCATTTTTCATTTATACTTTACCATCACTTACCTACTGGTATTAAAGAGGACATATTACGCTTTATGTAGTGCCTCTACTGTGACATGTCTCCATGCTTTAATGTTCAAAAAACACTTTATTTTCCTCATACTGCCTGAGCTGCAGCACCTCCTTTCACCCTCTGTCTGAAACCACTGCCCAGTCTGCTCTGATTGGTTAGCTTCATTATAGCGGTAATACTACATTACTTAGAGGAAAAATAAACTCATAATCTCTCCAATGCATACATTTAATTATGTGGAAAATACAAAGCAAAAACAACCCATCACCTGAGGTAATCATTCTCACTTTGTATATCTCCATCACCAACCTACACTACCAACATCAAGAAGACATGAGCTCCTCTCTCAACAGTATTGATCTACAACATCTGACTGGAAAACAAGCCAACACACATGAATTACCAATAACACCCGAGGAACTCTCTACCACGCGTTTTGCCTTTAAAGCAACCCTTGTAAAAAGTCCTACTGTACATAAGGGGATGAGTGTGCAGCAATTATTCAATATCCTCCAGAAAAAGCATTTTCACAGTGCAAAAAAAACACCACTACATCTGTGATCATTGTGTGCATGGAAGGTTGTCATTTTCATTGTCAGTAAATTCCTCGTGTTTACAGGCAACAAAAGTGAGCCATGAATGACAGTGGTAAGTACTCATTCCCAGATCCCAGTCACACACATATATAAAAACTATCATTTAATATAGGTCTGAAAAAAACTTGATGTTGTAGGATAAAAACAAATGGCTGTAACAGGCAGGCAGTCCCTGTTTGGGTCCACAGTGGTTTCTCAGTGTTTGAACTTTTCTTGTCAGTCTTTAATCTAATTTGTTTCCCTCTGGCCAAATTTGTGGCTGTCATTCCTAATTTTGAATATAATGGTGAAGTGTGGTAGATGGCAGTTAAAAAGAAACGGCAGATCAGAGTAAATAGTTAACTTGTAAGTTAGGTATGACAAGCGTGAAGAGAAAAATGATGAGAAACCTAAAAGCCGAGCCAAATGCCTTTTTTCTCTACTGTTGTGGGGTATGCTTTGAGACAGGGCCCATCATTTCTGTTACAAAGCAGTGCCATATTTGTCTCCATATAGTGATGATGACTGACACGAAACATTTGGGGAAATAGGAAGGATATTAATGATAGGCCTGGGCACTTTTGACCCCTGTGTCTAAAAGAAATGATGGGAGGAATCCAAATAAATAAGCTCCTATTTTCACATAGGACAATATATGTTCCAAGTGAATAGATGTTGACAAGTATTCCACCACTGTCACTTCCAATATTTCTATGTTGAAACTATATGCCAAGAAAAAATCTTTTTTTTTCATATTGAAATATGTTCCTTTAACATGGACAGCAGCTGTTTACAGATTTCAAAGTGGTGTTCTGCTTCTGTGCTACAATTTGATCTTTTAAACCACTTAATGTTGTAGGCCTTCATGGGCTGTAAACCGCTGGCAATTGCTGCCCCCGAATGAGTGGAGTCATAATTAACGTCCTGGTTTTTTCCAGCTCTCTGTGTCCATTACTGGAAATGGGCAAATTGCTACCAAGCAAGTCTTATGTAAAATGTTTTTGGCCATTTCTTTATTTTTCATATTTTCATGGGGAGCTGACTGGCACTCAGCATTAGGGCCGGGGCATGTGAACAATATCATTACAGATACCAGGAATAACCAATTACCCATCAGAGCTTGTGCCAGGTCATTGGAAGAAAGAAAAAATAACTTTAAGGCTTTTTGACATGTCACTATGAAGAGCTTGATGTAATTCAAAGAAGCATGAAGACACAAATTGTGCTTACACGGTTGGCATATAATATTAAGGGATGCTTAAGGTTTCCTCCAAGTATACTTCCTACTTGTTTACAACAGGAGCTCCTGCCAACTATTGGAATTTCTCCAGACTTGTACATCTGGCCCAAGTAACAAACCCCCCAACTTTAAATATATTTCTCCTGACATCTCCGCTAATTTCAATGCAGGATCTATAACACTGCCAAATCCATACATCCTCACCCAAATCTCTATTGATGTTTTTATCTCTCTTGAATCAGTTATTTGGGGGGAGTTGGCTCTCAAAAAGGTATCTTTAAAGCTGCAGTAAGCTTTATGTTTTTATTAACAATGTCAAAAGGCTTGTAACTGTCATGATTTGGTTTTCCTGTTTAATTTCTGAACGTTTTCTCCCCCAGTGCCAAGTTTGTTTTTACTTCCTGTCTTTGTTTATTTTCCCTCCCTTTTTGATAGTGTGTCTTGGCCTTATTAGTAAAACACAGTCTCACAGCATTTCGTGTTATAGTCACGAAATTAATCTATTGATTCGTGTTCACCAACACGATTTCCCCATTGTTTTCGTGTCACACAGAACGATTTTAAAAGCAATGTAAATAATAACAAATTAGGAGGAAAAACAGATTTAAAAAAATACCGATTTCAGTATTCTGACACAGAACGATTTTAGAAGCAATGTATTTATATTGGTAGCATGTTTCGTGCCTGCACCAAATAATAACAAATTAGAAGGAAAAAAAGATTTAAAGAAATACAGATTTCAGTATTCTGAGGCTCTGAGCCATTTCTTTTCCTCGCGGACGGCAAAAAAACTCTGACATTATACTATTTAAAATAAAAGGGTTAGGCTTAGGGTAAGATATGGAGTAAGAAGAACATGCTTTTATGAACCACACAGCTTCTGGTCTTCCAAGACCCGACTGGACAAAAAGACGTGGTGCAGGCACAAAACACACTACCAATAGAAATACATTGCTTTTAAAATCGTTCTGTGTGACACGAAAAAAATGCGAAAATCGTGTTGGTGAACACGAATCAATAGATTAAATTAATTTTGTGACTATAACACGAAATGCCGTGAGACTGGGTTGATTAGTAAGACCAGTTCTCTATCTGCCCTGCATTCATTATGACCTTCTGTAGGCTATATCTGCAATGAATCCCCTCATTGTAGTAAGGTCCTGCTTTTTGTTAGATTCCTTGTGTCTCTTACAACAGGAAGTTCTGCTCTGTTTCGTTCTGTTCTGCCTTGCCTTGCCTAGAACCAAGCCATCAAATATGTATTGTATTCTCTGTTTCATTTAATTTAATTTAATCGTTTATTTGAACCGGGACAGTGCACATCGATGAACACTTTAAAACAAAAACAATGCTTACAAGCGGAAATGAGCCGGATTTGAGCTTTAAGCTCATTTCCATCCGCAGTCCCCTCACATACAACATACAAGAACATGACATGTATATACATAGCAAACATAAATACATGATATGCAGAAAGAGCATGAGCAGCATACAAGCATTTACCACATGGCAGTACAATGTAGCAGCTATGGTATATAAAGTGCAAGATAAGATAAAAGTGCTACATTAATGTTCCTGTCTCCTGCGTTTGGGTCCACCCTTCCCCACCCCCAGGCCCGTATAGCTGTAGGATGTAGGATTTCAGCTCACTGTTTTGGTTTCTGTTGCCTACAAAAAATGTTTGGGCCAAAAAACTGTTAAACCTTGTACACAAATAGACTGGCAGACAAGCCACCCATTATTTAGAACCACCATTTTGTGAAAACAGTCAAACATGTGCTTAACGTTGTGATTGGAAATAAAATAGTTAAATAAGTTGTAATGACCTATGTTCCAAAAGGGTAAGTCCTGTGTTCTTTGGACCCATCCGTACATCCTGAATTATTTCGAGCGCGTCCAGGGTTTTGTCTAACAGGGGCGCTGCGCCCTATTACTTTCGGCATGCACCCTTATACCAAAATGCTGATTTCCCCCGTAAAATGTTAAAGTGATGCCAGAAAACAATATTTCTGTTTGTGAAAACTGTATAATTACTCCAAAAATATGAAAATCGTGTCAAATAGGCCGTCAGACGGCATAGACAGCTTTGTTTTTATGGAGCTCCTAATAAATAGGGGATTGACATCCCCTGATTTCCTTTTATGTTCCCGCAATTCTGCGACTCGGAGTCCCCCCCTCCCCAACATTTATTAACTTCCCTGAGGAGAGAACAACTTACAGATAAATGACATTGACCCCATGAGCAAATTAAATGGTAAAGTTAGGCTATATCCTCTAAAATCTATGCTCCAATGACAACACACAAAGACCATTTAAAGGGATGGTATCACTCAAAGCAGGTGGGCAAAACGCCATTTGAGGAAAATACATTTCTTATCTATATTTCTACAAATTTTCCATATAAATAAACAACTACAACAACTGGACATCTGGTACGTTAGATTTGCAAAATACCATATTGGAGTTATAATTGAGCCCGGTGGGAAATCGTTTTTGATCACAAAAGGCTTACAAATAATCATGCAGTAAATATTTCACAATAAAAATAGATTAAAATGCAAATAACAGCGCCTCAGACAAAGAATCCTGTCGAAAAATAGGGATACAGCTTAGTTGATCACCTTGCCAGAAAATCTTTAACGCATCATCACTCAAGCCCGGCTGAGGCCCATTAAATAAGCTGGGTGGGATCTCCCCTCCGTCCACAGCCTGCCATGTGAAACTCCACTAAGCATTAAACACCTGTTTCTTGTCTACGCCAAAAGCCATCACAGTTAAGACTAAAGTAGTTTAACCATCGCCTTCTAAGAAAAAGGCTGCCTGGCTGTTATCAGCTGACGAGAATGGAGGGGTGAGGGGGAGATAGGGAAAGATAAGGGAATAGTCAGAGATGGGAATGGACCATAGATATTAGGAATCTGGAGAATAGGTTGATACTGAGAAGGAAAAATAGATAGTGGAATGAGGTGGAGGAAAAGACGGCGGTCTGGGGAAGAAGAGGTCATCGAGGAACAAACACAAATGAGAGATAGAGGGTTGGAGATTGGGTGGGATAAGACACAGGAATGGAATACAGCTTGAATACATGCGACTTGAGGAAGTGTTCAGAAACAGAATTCTCTTTAGGGTCTTGGAGAGGTATAATGGGATGCCATCCATCTATTCTATACCTTCCTTCAGGGACCTCATTAAAATGTATCAACAATCACAGACTGGGACTCATTTTGGACCCTATTGGATTTATCATGCAAGTAGAGTGAGAACTAGCAAATGTCTTGCTTTGAGATCCTCCATCTCATTATCTGATCCATCTACAGTATGGGGAGAATACATGCTGTTGTTGACAATGTGGCACCATATAAAAGCTCCTTTTTTCCCTAGCTTGTAAGTATTGGTTCTTCAGTTCTCCTGTTAATCTGTGACCCTGTTTTCAACAGTTTGATCCACAGGGTGAAGCAGCAGTATAGTCATTTGTCTCTTAACTCCAATTTTCGATCCCTTCTTTGAATTCTCTGAAAACCCAATTTCCCTTCATCACAACAACCCCTCATTTGCTTTGCAGCAGGCAATTTGTGGTGATGCGTGAAACAAAGCAGAATGTGCAATTTACGCAAATTGCTGCCGCTAAAGTGTATAATTTCCTGACATAGATTACAGTGCTGATACTTGCGTTCTGATGGATTGCAGATTGTGTCCACACGTCTCCTACAGTAGAGGTACGAACTTTGGTGATTTGGCTTCTGGGTGACGGGTGCTGCACGTATGGCCGCGCTTATGGCGGCTGAGTGGAAACACAGCAGTGGGGGGAAGTGGGGCACGGTGGTGGCAGTAGTGCGCGTCACTCCGCTCAGCAGGCAGATTGGGGAACAGCTGCTAGGAGCAATTTGTTAGACAAGTCTGATTGCTGAGCTCTGGCGAGAGGAGGAATGGCCGCGCTTCACCTACTGAGTCTCACCGAGGATAGCGATCCTGGAATCAAAAGGCAGTCAGATGGTGGCGCTCAGGCCTGGTGAGAGGCTGGCAGCTGGCGATGTGGCATCCTGGGATCTGTCCTGAGTTCACTTTACGCCAAGGGATGCCCACTGCTGGAACCAAGAGATGGGCTTGCTTCCGTAAACACTCAGCTTGATTTAAATGCACAAAGGGAGGAGCATTGAGTGTTGTCCTGGAGCATCTTTCTTCAAACAGAATCTGTGATTGTTTTAATGTGGCACCAGTGGGATAAATGTTCTCTTTTATGTTTGTTAAGCATTTGGTGCCATAAAAGTTCACGCACATCTGCCACGTCTGTGTTGCACTTCTTCGACATTACAGAAGCTGTTTTGCCAGCAGACATGCGCCTGTGTAAAGTATCAGTTTAGCACATTCTTTAAAGCAGCATTTTGTTTCCTCTCAAAGTCTTGCTGATGGTGAGTAAACAGAACTCCGAGATGTGCTTGAGATTCCCCCTAATCCAGATTCGGAATATAAATCACGCTACCAGACACTTTTTGAAACAAATGCGGGTGATTAATTCATTTCAACTTGCTAGATTTCAACATGCATAGCATTAGACAGCAACTTATAGTCGACTACTCAGACACCACCCCTTCCCCCCATAATTTTCACAGTTTAAAAACACTGCTTTGCGAACATTTAAAATGAATAATGCATTTTTTTTCTGACTGTGCTTCCAGTGGCTTGTGGGAAAATACAAACAGATGACTCAAACTGTTCAACTTAATTAGATTTTTGCCCATTAGCTTTATACTTAATTAAGTGTTAGAAACCAATTGCTCACATTGTGAACTTCTCTTAATGAGTCACTGTAAATGAGCCACCTACACTTTGTAGGATAACTGAGTAGCTGGGGCTTGATTTAATTGCCAGTTAATGATTTTTAAAGCTTGGAACCCTCCAATAAAAGTGAAGAATTTAAAATGACGCTGGCGGACCCGTGCAAACACGCTACAACAGTCCAAAACACTTACGATGCAAATCTAAAAACACAAATGTGCCAAAACACATGCAAATGAGGAAAAACACCTTCACCAACTTTGAAATGAGTAACAGTATATTTGTAAATGACTAGCTACGTTAGCTATCTAACAGCAGATCTGCAGTTATATGAGAAGGAATCATGTGATCACATTGTGAAAAGCCATTGGACCATTTTATAATCCCTGAAGGTCCCAGCTGTGTGCATACATTTTTAAATCCCCTGCTTCCATTGTGTGTTGAGCTTCTTTTCAGCATTTTATCCATTACCACGTTTTATTTATTTTCGTTAATGCAGCACTTTTAATAAACCCTGCCCATGTGTGGTCAAGTTGGCGAAGATGATTGTTTATGTGCATGTGTTTTGGTACATTTGAGTCTTTTGAAACGCGTTTCTCCTAATATTTTTCTCCTAAAGTTTTAGACTCTTGTGACACGTTTGCCATCGGCCATTGTAAAAAATGGCATTGAAATAGACAACAATCCTCCTGCCCTGCATGCCTCACTAAAATAAACTTGCACATCTTGGTGCTGACTTTGCAGTAAATACTTGCCATGCACAGATTTTGGAGAGGCTGTGCTGCACCGTGGAAACACAGTGAGAGTAAGGGAGAGAAATAAGCAAAGCCTCACAGAAGGACATCTGGGTGTTTTATTATGACTCAGATCTGAGCTGTACTCTTATATGCAAAGTTAGCACAAAAAGCTGCTGAAAAAATCCTCATGCGGGATGAAAGAATGGTGTTAAATAGTGACTGGATGGATAAATTTGGAAGCGGGAGTCAGCATAAGAATTTAGTTTTTCTGTATTTTGTGTTGTTTACACTCTCAAAGGTGCTTAGATGGTGAGACTTACAAATAGCGTGCTTTCTTTCACTTGCCATGATGTAATCTATTTCCATAATGTACTCTCTCTGAAGGGAACTCAGAGGAATACAACATGTAAAAGTCCCTCATCAGCTACTTAAAGAAACCTCTGCCTTAGCCTCAGAGACCACTCTTGAGGAATTGTGAAAATAAATAAAATGTGCGGAGTATCAGTTAACAGTGTTTACCTGGGTTTGAAGAGATGTTTTTATCACCATGCTTATAGAAAAAATTCTTTATTTATCTTTTGAAATGCAGTTGTATTACCTTTACGTTCACAGGAACCTTTGAGTTGGTAATGACTTTGATAGGTTTCAAAGATACCTTAGAGACTCTTCGTCACCCAGGTCTTACGCTTTACCCTTGCCCATTGAAAGCGTTAGGAGGTTCAGTGTTCCCACAGCAGTCATAGGGTATTCATGTATCCTCTGTCAGCCTGGTAATTTAAGCAGGTTAAAAGGAAGGCACTTTGTGTTGTGGCTTCGGCATTATGACAGACGAGTGATCACACTTTGATGGTGAGCTTTTGATTATGCACGTGTGTGTTTTCCTCAGATGTAACAACATCAAGCATACCTCTTTTTTCCACTGAGCTGTTATTCCCATGTGTTTCCAGGATATTTGTTGTGTCAACAAGCATGTGTTCTCGCACCATCACCCACCTGGCCCCCTTCCCGGGCCTTGACATGGCAGCTCACCTCAAAGACGACGCCTCCCATCCCTTCTCCCTCTCAACTCCTCCCCGGGTTTCGGGCAGCGGTTGCTGTCAGACACAGAGAGGCATGCAGCGTGGCATCAGACGTCCTGGCATTTGCCCTGTCTCTGTGACAGCAGCTGACTGACAATTGGCTGCCAGCCTGACACTCGCTTACCCATCTTCCCCCTGGCCCGGGTTTCAAATGTTATCATTACTGTGAAGAGGGATGTCATGATTTTCTTCCCTTGGAACATGGAAGCACTCGCAGTGGAAGTGGCAGCACTGCAGTGGCATTCAGCGTTGTGTGAATGACAAGATATTATAGCAGCTGTAAGTGACAATGGCTTGAGCACACGGTGGCTTGAGCACACGGGGGACCATAAAGGAGATTCATACGCTGTCTCTCTCTGGTTCTAGAACAAATGTATAATATTACAAGTCCATGTGTGAGGCAGAAGAAGTGGGAAAATAATGGCCAGGAAAATCTTTAAGGGGAATTGCTTTCTCTCTGAGAGGAAGGATAATGGAGGCCGACCCTCACGCCAGCCAATCAGGAATTAATTCACTTGTCAATATGGCCTTAATCACTGCGCCGCAGCCTGGCTCTTCCTCAAAAGCCAAACGTGCAAATGAACCGCAGGACTGGGACTCACCTCTCGCCATATCATTTAAAAGAACAAGACATATTTGATTGAATGGTCAATGCTGACAGAGCAATGAGGACAGATGGAGGATGAATGCTGTGCAAAGAGCTTAAAGTGATTACTTTGCAAACATGGAAGTGGAGGAAGGCGTCTCTCCGCCTCGATAAAGTAGTTTGGGGGATAGTCTCCAGGGTGGGACAGGCCCGGATCAGATTAATGGCAAAGGGATGGACAACAGCTCTGATTATTATTTCCCCTGCACTACACTCCATTTGTTCACTTTTGTCTCATGGGTTCCAGTCGCAAGTAGACTAGCAATGTCCGTGATTACCTGCTCTCAATTTGTCCTCCTCTCTATTGTGCTGCAGCTGCCCATGAGTCAAACGCACACACGTGGGATTGCAGAGCGCCTTCTCTTTTGTTAGCTGCAGACCCTGGTGAAGATTGCCACCTGAGAAGAGGAGCTAAGGACATGGAACTCGATGGGGAGTGTTAAATTCACTGGCGTGGAACGACCTGCAGCATTGTGTTGTTGTTTTTTTGGACACTTTGTAAGTGCTGCCATAGGGTAGCATTGTTATTTTACCCGTCCCCTCAATCACGACGCAGCAAGGGAAGGCGGGAAGGACACTTGTCGCTCTATAAGACAGTTTACGCTGGGTGAAATACTGTTCTGATACCTTGCTTACACATGGATACATGTACAAGTATGCATGCACACGCCCAGGTACTTCAACCCCTGGCTGACATTGACTGGCATTCACACACACACACACACACACACACACACACACACACACACACACACACACACACACACACACACACACACACACACACACACACACACACACACACACACACACACACACACACACACACACACACACACACACACACACACACACAGATTGTGTATGTGATGAGCAGAGAAAGGGAGAAAGATGAAAAATGAGCCAAATAATGTCAGACTGAAGGCAGCACCTATCAAACGCATCAATGGGCCCAAGGTGTGCAAGGACGGGGTGGAGGTTTTATGACTGCTGCCAAACATAAATACTAGCTGGATGTCTTTGGTGGATAGAGCTCCGTGGGGCACAAGAAAACCTGCACATTTTGCAGAAAATAAATGTAAATGCTCTGAAGCCAAATGCAGGGTCTATCAGGTTCTTATCTGCATCCACAACTGAAACCCTTTAAAGCATTTGTGAACATGTGGTACACAAACCAAACATCACTCACTCACTTTGCAGGGTTAACCTTCTGGGGGGGCCCCGTGGCATAGACTAGCTCCGGGGTCCCTGCTAGGAAGCCCCCCCTCTATTCTCACTATCTGTGCAATGTATGCAGCAATACCTGTGGTCATACATTAATTCAGGATTATGCCAAATGTGAGCAGACTGAAACATTCAAAATAACAATAATATTTCAATTTGCTTGCCAGAGACTGCATCAAATATATATTTAAGCAATAGCTCACGACAGGCCGTGGTATATGCTCATTATATCACAGTTAAGGGGCGTGGGGCGTGGTTCGTGGTTCGGGGCGTGGTTCGTGGTTCGGGGCGTGGTTCGTGGTTCGGGGCGTGGTTCGACCCTCCGCTTCGCGTCGGGCCGAACCACGCCCCTTTACTGTGATATAATGAGCATATACCACGGCCTGAAGTGAGCTATTGCTTTTATAAAACGGTTACCAAGTGTGGCAATATGAAAGAAAAATACACACTCTAATTTAAATAGTTTTTATTAGTAAATAATGATGTTCAAAATAAAATAGTCCCTCTGTTGCCTTCTGCACGAAACATAGTGCGAGGTGGTTGCTATGCAACAACACTAACAACAGCTAGCGAACATATTAGACAGAGAGCGTTGATCCATTATTTGGCTATTTATTTACATTAATGTGTATGTTGCCGTTTATTGTGCACCCACTGAAAAACTGTCCAGCATCAGTAGCATGGCTTACGTGGTTACTTGTATAGGCTGAGGTTGTTCTAGGCTGTTGCTTGGCGTGGCGAGAATATTGCTCCACTTTCTCCGGTCCCCGAGATTCGGCTTCCAGTAGCTCTGGAGAGAGCTTTCGCACCTGTGGCCACTAACGGTCATAATTTCTCTGCTTTGTTTCAAGACCCGCATCAGAAAGCTTTTGAATGGTGATACTTTTCCAGTTGGTCTACCTGCTCTTCACGTAGCTCTGCATGTCTTCGTTTAGCAGGGGGCTTTTGTTCTGGAGATAGGCACTCCTCCTCAAGCCACTCCTCCATAGTAAGACCACCCCGGAGGTCGAAGTTAATCTTAAATGTGTCCATGTTATGCTTTGTAAGTTTGTTTCGTAACGGAAGAAATGTAAATATATTTATAAACGGACAAGTCAAATCAAGCAATCTGATTGGTCGATAGCGTTTTTGCGGACCTTTTTAATTACAGATTTGAAAACATCGTTGCTTGCTTTAAAAGTAGCACAATTCATTATGTCAAACCTTGGAAAGTATCTAGATATCCCTGCCCTAATGCCAAAGTAACTGCACACTGAATATGTTTTTGCCGTTTGATGTCTATGTCTGGACCGTTGCGTAAAAAGGAGGGTTTCTGCCCGTTACTTCTCCGCTGCTTTCTTGTTCCAGTTTGAAAAGCAAACTGCAGGCAGTTTGCTTTTCGGGCCAACTGTATACTGTTTATCTCAGACGCGGAGGGATACTGAGTTGTTGTGAAAAGTAACTTACAATTCTACCCGTGGTATACGCTCAGTATACCACGGCTAAGAACCAATCAGATTGCTTGATTTGGCTTGTCCGTTTTATAAATATATTTATACAACAGGCCTGTAATATTTAAAGGGGCCCGTTTAGGCTCATTTTCAGGTTTCATATTTGTATTTTGTTCTTCTACAGTGACATGTTTAAATGCTTTAATGTTCAAAAAGTGCTGCACAAAAACCTATATATCACACAACAGGAAAGGGAAAACACAAAAAAGCACAACAGGGCTCCTTTAAATAAATTGGACAATGGATAGATTACAGGACGAGCCTAACTTGAATATACACGAAAGACAACTGAAACACTTTGACCATATGGTCGTTTAGTATACATAACAAAAAAAAGGACCCAAAGTCACTTATAGGGACATAAAAAGGCAACAAAACTTCAAGAAGGTGCAAAAGGACTGTAAATAGAGGTAGGTAGATACACAAAACTAATTCAAATTGGCTTAACCCTCCTATTGTCTTCGTTTTCCCCCCCTTACTTTGGTGTTCGCGGTCAAATTTGACCGGTCCTGTTTTAACTGCTTTTCATGAACACAAAAACCATAAATCATCACCAAATTTCATTTAACACCATTTCAAACTGTACATATTGTATCAGACTACTGGTATACATGGAAAACTGCAGTAAATATACAAAGAATAGACACTGAACATGTATTGCGTGTGCCAGGTGTGATCCATGTGGGGGGATGGGCACATAAGAGCGGGAAATGTGTCAAATTGTTCTGTGTGTGTGTGTGTGTTTGTGACTGCCAGGTGTGATTCACATGGGGGGATTGGGCACATAAGGGGGGGACACACATTTAGAGTATATGTGTGTGTGTGGGTGGGTGTTTGTGTGTGTGTTTTATCTGATCCGGATGGTTACTAATTCCTTTTCTTTATGGCGGTAATTTTTGACCGGGAACACCATGGGTGTTACAAAGTTGACTAAATCATCCAAAATTCAATGAAAGTGGTGATCAGCAGTTTTATATGTTCAAATGTCTACTGTGAAGGATATCATAAAGCCTTAATGCAATCGAATGTAAAACAAAAAAGTTATGATTGATGAAAGTAGTAAATCGGTCAGATTTTCCCGAAGACAACAGGAGGGTTAACACAGTCACGAATCAAAATCATCAAGAATCACCGCAAAGACAACACAAATACTGTAGACAGATGTAAAAGGATACATAGAAAAGTTAATTGTTTTAAGGTAAGTGCAAAGCAACTAAAAAGAGACATAAATGACCATGAAGAGGTTGACGAATAATTAGAACCAATTCAAAAAGCTGTCAAACAGATCCAGATAGAGAGAGAACAAATACCGCTGCAGCATGATGATCTACTGATTAACAAGAACGAATACAGTAACAATATCCTAGGAACAAGATGTGTATTAGTTTCAAGAACTCATTTATATAAATAACCAAAAGCCACATGTTCACCTCCTGAACTGACAACAAATCACGGCTCACTGAGCAGTGAAGCATAATCAAATCCTGTAACGTTTTTTCTTTAGTCTTTTAAAGTTAAATTTAAATCTGCTAGTGTTATTTCAGCCTGTTTTCAATGCGAAATTACTACTGAGACAAATATTTTCATTCACAGATTTTTTTTTTTATAATTCAATTGCCCGACACAACATCACGCTTGTTTGATTTAAAATCATCTCTACCAACCAACATTCTTCTCACACAGAAATGCATCAGACAAAATTGTCTTATATTAAAATGCGCTTGTTAAATTATTTGACTTGTAATACTTAAAGTTGATTTGGCTGGTGAGTCATTTGCGCTGGAGCAGACTTGTGTTCAATAAAGAAATAATGTAAAAGCCATTTGCTGTATATGCCGGTCAGAATCTTCTATTGAATGGTGATCTTTTGTTGGTCTATATGGAGATATCAGTGGTAATCTATAACAAAATGATATGCTGAATGCTTTTTCTGCATTATCTTAAAAAACGTCTAGAGAAAAAGGTAGCAAAGCCCTCTAAATGTAATTCCTTTCCCTTTTTTTATAAAAAAAAAAGAAGATGCCTGTGCTCAATAACTAGTATTTAGCGTGCTCTATGGCCCATCATAATAGCGTACACTGGGCCTGTCGTGACTACCTTACACCATTGAGGCAGGTCATCAAAAACTCATTCTTATTTACAATGGCGGCCTGGCAAAGCAAAGCCTCACAAGGGGAAGGTGGTAGAGGCTGAAAAAGAAATGAAATCATTAAATCCATTGCTCAGGGAACAAAGTACACTACTGTGGACTCAGGTGTATTTCAAATACATTTTGTTGTTCAAAAACTATGTTTTAATTTTTTTTTTTTCTGTATTTAAAGTTGTTTTCAAATGTATATATACTTTACAAACGTAAACTAAATCCATGTTGAGTCTGTTATGTAATTCACTCCAGCAGTTAGATCTATCCAACAGGGGGCGCTGCTGCTCATCCTCAGCCTGTCCTGGGGCTACTGCACTCACACACAAACAGACACTCACACCACACACACACATGGACCTCCTCTCCACTGTTTGGCATCATTCTCACAGATATTGATCTGTGCATGCTGTACCCTTGGGCAAGGTGATTTTACACTTATCTCCCCACACTTCTCCACCTCCCCAATCACATCGCAGTGTCGCATTCACTGTGCTTTGGGGCTGACGAGGATTCCCACTGGATTTGTCTCTGACTACTTGTCAGTATTGCTAAAGCCAGTTTGTGATTGATGTATGAGGTCACTTGTGCATATGAAGACACACGTACACAGGCCTAATCTCTCCCACACACACAAAGGCATGTGACTACCCGTTCAATCATGGGCAATTTTCCTTTGAAAATAACTGTAATCATGGCTTGTCTGAAGATATTGATCAATAAATCCCTGCGATGCCTTTTCATCTGTTTTATTCATAATAGCCTTGTTTGAAGGAACATCAGGTCCCTGTGAGAGCGGAGACATTTTATTAAAAGGTCATTTAACCCTTTGCCATATTAACAGCTCAATGGCTACATGAGGGATAGAAAACGGTCACAGTATTGATCAATCACCTTGCCACCTTCTGTATTCTCTGTCTGTGTATAGAAAAAGATGTAGAGCTTCCCGAAGGAAAGATCTTAGGAAAAAATATGTTATCACAGGAATTATACCATAGCCAAAACAGTCATGTTCTTACCGCTGAAAATTTTTGTCTGACTTTTGAAAAATAATGTAATATCCCACTTAAATTAGTCTTCCATTCAGACTGGAATGGCACCTTTTCTAAGTAGGAGATTTCTGCGGAGCCGTGATTGCGTGTCGATCATGCACCAAATCTAATGTTGAGAAATACTTCAGAAAGCCTTCAGGTGGCAAATGCACAAGACTGTCTGATGTGTAAGCGTCACCAGCACTGACTAGAGCGGAAAACGTTATAAATAAGGATCCTGGAAACTAATATGCTGACTCATTTGATAATCGGTGCCTGTATGAGAGCAACAAATAAATCATCAAACAACAGCTCAGGGGGAACTTTCTGAAGTAAGGCTTTATTTCCGCTCTCGGGTGACTTTTCCTTTGAAATAAAGCATTACTCTGTGCAATATCTGACACTCTAAATGACCCATAAAGTAATAACAAGCAGGGATGAATGACGGAGAACAAGGGATTTAATAACTGTATTACACATGCATGCAGATGGATGTTACTGTCGCAATGTCTGCAAACTGCAAATACTTTACGCATTCTGTTGTTTTGCCTAAATCGAATAAGCCTCTCACTAAGAAAAGGGGTATTGTTATTAATGTGAAATTGTCACATTGACTCCCAGCTAAAAAACCAAGCACTCTTGCCTGCCTAATGGAGTGATCACTGCTGCAAGCATAACCATAGAAACTATATTTGTTATGCAAGGCAGTTTTTTGGGCTACACTATTTGAATACATTCAGGACATTAAAGGGCCTTAAGTTTATTTATATATCTTATATATGTCTATATATATTTATTTATTTAACCTGGAAAGGGCTCATTGAGCAGTAAACAATACAATGTTGCAGCCATAAAAACTAACATTTATGAATTTAGTCCATGGCAGCTGTTATAATATCTCCATAGTCTAGTAAAGACATACCGTTGGAAAGGACAAGGTTGCTTTATGCTCCAAGAAAAAGCATGAGAACCTTTCAAAGTGAGGATTAGTGAGGATTTATCAATTATAATTCCAAGATACCTTTATTGAGATGCAAACTTAATCTTAGCGCCCTGAAAAAGAGTTTATAGATCGAAGGTACAGTCGCTTTGAATTTGTGAACATCATGTGTCGGCATTCAATAGAAACGTTTGTGCACACAGGGTTTGTTGTACATTTAAAGAGCTGTATATTACAATTGGCTTTGAGTAAAATTGCAATTAATGTTGGGAACATTTTGATCAAGACTGTTAATTTACAAAAAAACATAATTAGTGGTCCCAGGACGGATCCCTGAGGAATCTGAAGGAAATTGGCAACATTTGAAATTCAGTAAAGATTTCCAACAAAAACTACAACTACACAATCAGCACAGGTGTTCGATACGTTTTTTCCTTCACCTGAATCCACACTCAAATTGGGTTAGACAAACGTGTTCAGCAGTTTTCCCAATACAGTACAGACTGAGCCTCTGCAGTGGCAGGAGCCAGGTGAAGTGATTTGAGTGATGTTGATGATGGGATTGCTGAGAGGGACACAAGGGTGGTGTAGTTTGCTTCGAGTGGGGTCAGCAAGATGGTAATGACAGTGGGACGTTTGAAATCTTCTGCCTGGGTGATAATGGGTTGTGTTTGTTTGTGTGTGTGTCAACTGAGCAACTGTTTGTGTGCAAGTATGTATAACGAGGGCCCACATGCAGACATATGGAGGCAAGGTAATTGTGTCTCACTCCGCCTAGTCTCTTCTATGATGAGTTACCTCACACGGTGCCTGACCAGCGGGTGGGTGGAAGAAACCACATGAATTAGAGAAATAGCAGGGCACCATTTAAACATCACAGCGTGTCTGGAAAGAACTGCGTAGTTTACCCTCCTGTTGTTTGTGTGGCCTGTTAGCCTTCATTTTCCCATTTTCTAGGCGAAGCGTGCAGTCCTTTGTGTGAAACCAAGTGTTTGTTTCTCATCAAAAGTAAATGCTACATATGGACAGGGTACCACACACCATGATTCCTGCTAATGAGGATCTTGGGCTTGCGGTCATAGTGTATGTGACTAAGCGTAAGCTACAATTTTAGGTCCTTCTAGAAGCATTCAAGTCAGGATAGTTGTATTATGACAGTACAAAATCCGCACCAATAATCAAAATACAATTGCTGGTAATTCTGTGGTTGGTATTGGCAGATTTAGTTTTCCCTCTGTTGTTGTCATGATTCTCTGCCAGGGAAAATGGATTGCCTCATATTTGCATTTGACACTAATGGGAGTGTTTTTGCAGGGGTAGCTGCACCATGCCAGCCATGGAAGTCCCATCATTTTAGCTGCATAATAAGTCAGTGTTAATGTGAGAGGCATGGTGCAGTAGGCCACAGGACTGATCAATAACAGGGAGGTTGCAAGGAGAGACTGACAAATACACCCTTTAACCTCCTATTGTCTTCGTTTCCCCCCCTTACTTTGGTGTTCGCGGTCAAATTTGACCGGTCCTGTTTTAACTGTTTACATTAACACAAAAACCATAAATCATCACCAAATTTCATTTAACACCCTTTCAAACTGTAAATATTGTATCAGACTACTGGTATACATGAAAAACTGCAGTAAATATACAAAGAATAGACACTGAACATGTATTGCGTGTGCCAGGTGTGATCCATGTGGGGGGATGGGCACATAAGGGGACACACACACATCTAGTGTGTGTGTGTGTGTGTGTGTGTGTGTGTGTGTGTGTGTGTGTGTGTGTGTGTGTGTGTGTGTGTGTGTGTGTGTGTGTGTGTGTGTGTGTGTGTGTGTGTGTGTGTGGGTGGGTGTGGGTGTGGGTGTGTGGGTGTTTGTGTGTGTGTGTTTGTGTGTGTGTTTTATCTGATCCGGATGGTTACTAATTCCTTTTCTTTATGGCGGTCATTTTTGACCGTGAACACCATGGGTGTTACAAAGTTGACTAAATCATCCAAAATTCAATGAAAGTGGTGATCAGCAATTGTATATGTTAAATGTCTACTGTGAAGGATATCATAAAGCCTTAATGCAATCGAATGCAAAACAAAAAAGTTATGATTGATGAAAGTAGTAAATCGGTCAGATTTGACCCGAAGACAACAGGAGGGTTAACACACACATACACATAGAATAGCATAAGAACACTACACACACAACTCGTCAAGAGTTCTTGTGGAAGGTAATGGGATTATGGATCAATACAGTATGGCAAACACTCAAATAATCCTCAAATCTGACAAGGGGAGTATTTATTAGAACGTGGCAATACTAATAATTATGTAAGGTGAACGTTCAAGTGTGTAATACAGTGACTGCATGAGTATTGGTATATCAACCATGCTGTTTTCCCAGAGAAAAAACACTTTTGTGTACATGCCATTCTGCTTATCATTTATTGTCCTTGGAGACACATGAAGTCATGTATAGAGAGAAAACAAGTGTTGTTCCAGGACAAATGTTATGTACTTTTATACAATTAAAATACAATTATGAATACATAAATAAATAATAATTAAAACAATACATTTATAGCTAAAAGTATAACGTTATTAATAAATAATTGCTGACATAAATTAAAGAAAGACTTGCATTACAATACTATAAACTTGAGGACTTCTTGTCACATCCTCCTCATCTTTATTCTGTACCTTCTTAACATTATTGATGTAACCAGGGCAACGCCATCCCGCACCTAATTTAGTGGGAATGCTGATAGGAATGCTGATAGGGATGCTCCGATCGATCGGTCACCGATCGAGATCGGCCGATACTCACTCTCTACCGATCGATCGGTGCTCTCTAAACATGCCGATCGCGAGAGCCGATCACATGACGTAAAATACATGACACTTTTCTCTGTGCGCGGCAAAACAAGCTCGCCAAAATGGCTTCACCAGTCTGGCATTATTTTAAGGTGTCCGAAAATGACAATAAAATAGCGATATGCAACGTGTGTGTGAAGCAGAAATCCTGCAGCTCCGCCCGCTGTGACGGACCGGTGAGCGGAGCGAAACACACAAGAGTTAGACCTAACACACTTAGCTATTTTATCTACCTCTGGAACAAGCTAAACTAGTTATAAATATATTTATTCTTCACTGTCGGGTCACTCATTACTGGATCAGTGAGCTGCATGAGATACGCTTCCGCTCATTTCTCCCGTGTTATTATCCAAAGTGAATGTAAACTTGAATAATGTACATCATTTGAATGTAATAATTAAGTTGATTGTTGTTTGTGGAAGCTCCAGTGAATGAGCCCCATTAACTGAGTTTTAAACATCACTTTAAATGGAAGATTTAAAGTGATGTTTAAATCTTCCATTTTGGCCCCGCCCACTCGATTGGATCGGCGATCGGTATCGGCCGATACTGATTCCGGCGATCGGCCCCAAAATTGGCAATCGGAGCATCCCTACTGATACAGCATTCCAACTACTTGTTCTTCTACGCACAAATTCTTTATTATTTTTATTATTATTATTCCGCCGTTTTTTTTTGCACCTCTTCTGGTCCCACATTCCACATCGCAGAAACTCCATTCAAACATCAAAACGTTCAGCTGGATTGGGAATCAATGAAGTCTACTTTGCACATTCTTAACTTTCATAATTCCAGAGATACATCCCATAATTCATCAAATTTTTAACATGGAAGTCAATGGAGAAACTCTTCAGACTTGAACAATCTTCATGCGACTTCAACTGCTAACTGTTCCTTCACACTTTCACTCAGAAACCTCATTCCAACTTTAAAATGTTACAGATCTTTCTGACATTATTCGTGTAACACAACTTTCAAACCAGATTCATACTTTTAGAAATATTAAACATTGTTCAGACCTTGGTAAAGAGGCGTTCTTCAGATTGTAACATTAGTGTGTATTGCGCAGCTCGTTAAGGTGAGTGCATGATGTCACAGCTAGAGTGGAGGAGAGCTTGAAATTCGCCTTCATATATATTTTTAAACCTGCCATAATTCCTAAACCCTACACTCCTTGGACATCATTTTTCATGAGAAACGTAGGAAAACATCTCGTAGCTTGAAAAATGAAAACAAAATTAAGCAAAAAAATTAAACAAAATGCCTCTTGAGGGCATGAAGTGACAAATACTTTCAACATGTCTCCATTAAAGCCCATTGTAAATTCAGCGTGATTTTTCCTCACAGCAGCAGCCGCACACCTTTAGTTAATCTGCCAAAAAAGCCACATTATTGACCCGAAAGTACACCATTTCACACAAAATTGAAAAAATGTAGTATGTGCACGGTTTAAACACATTTGAGTCAGTCATGTTTAATTATGGTTCACCAGGAGACTCGGGTGTTGCCTTTTTTTACCGTTGTCATTCTCATGCCTGGAAATCTCCTGTTTGCAGTTATGTAGACCTAGTGCTCATCCCTTTACTCGGTGTTGGAAGTAGTACTCAGATCCTTTACTCAAGTAAAAGTACAAATACTTTGGTTTTAGAATACTCCACTACAAGTAAAAGTACTGATTCAAAATAGTACTTAAGTAAAAGTTGAAACGTACAATCATCAAAAGATACTTAAAGTACAAAAAGCAAAAGTACTCATTCTGCACAATGACCGATTTCAGAATATAATGAAGTACAGAAAAGTAGTATCATCAGCTAAATGCACTTCAACTATCAACAGTGAGGTATTTGTTGTGCAGAATGGATCTTTCCACAGTTTTATTTTATTATGGTTATTACTTTATCCTGCATGTATGAGTATTTTAATATAGTATATTTTCAAAATGTGGATACTTCAAATACTGTGTACGTTGGTAGCACAGTTCTGCATTATACAATGTCAGCATGTGTTTTTATGTGTACATAGTAACTGTCATTGTTGAAATTACACTTTTGGAGTGAAAAGTACAATATCTTCCTCTGAAATGTAGTTGAGTAGAAGTGTATATAGTAGCTTTAAAGGAAATATTCAAGTAAAGTACAAATGTCAAAAACGTATACAATGCTTGAGTAAATGCACTTATTTACTTTCCACCACTGGTTAACTGAGAGTCAGTTTTGGCTGTTGCTCTTTTGTTTCGTAGTTGGTATCACTAAGATTCTCTCCATGGACGTATTTTGGCTATTTTAAACGTATGTAGACCACCCCTTAATCCTGTTTCTCGGCTGTGTATGTGCTGTACTCCTCTGGTGCAATTTTTGCTGCATTGGGATATTGTGCTGCTCTTGTTGATTCCAAGGTTTGGACGATTGTTGCTGCTGCTGCACTGTAATTATATTATGTAGATAGTCTGTTGCATGCTAAGGCTACCAGCCAGTCCATAGAAATAGAGTTGTCAAGCTTAACATTTGGATTTGAAGAGCTCGGTCATGCTGTTTGCTCCCAGCCGACGTGAGAGTGTTCCGCTACTGTTCCTGTCATTTCCTGCTCTCAGACATTTTTGGGCCAGAGACCATTTGCATTTAGATTTTTCTTCCACCCCACATTTAAATCTAGCAGAGAGCATCTTAAAGACACGCATAAAAGCTAAATAAACTCATAAATTAAAAGGTAATCAAATCAAGTAGCGGTTTGTTTGGGACAATAGATCCTTTTCACCTATCAGAAGATGACACCCAAGAAATCCTAAAAAGGTTACAGAGATACATAGAGAGCTCTCCTAACACACACCTACCCATATCTGCAAGAATGTAGCACAAAGAAGACCTAACCAGAGACTCAGACTGTGAGCAAATTCAACTTTCTATGTTTCCACGTCCAAAATAATGTTCATATTAATGTTTAATGCTGAGTTTAGAGATTCTGCAAGCTTAACCAGTGCACCAGCAGGACCATCACGTTGTGAGAATATACTTTGAGAGACTGCTAGTCACCTGTAAAATAATAAAAGCCTTGGCACTAAATACCATCCGTTTATCCCTAATACACTAACTCTGCTCTATTATAATCTTTCATCATACACTATCTAGCTACCGCAAGAAAAATAATCTTGAGTAAAAAATACTGAATGTTGATATGGCAGTATTCGGCTCTGAAAGCCAATGGGGAAGTGCCTTAAGCTTTTCTCCTTCTAAATGGCATCACCTCATCATCAGAGTGAATCCACTGGTTGCAAAGATAAGTCAGATTGTATAGAAGTCTATGAGAAAATGATCTGACTTTTTAATTCAGCTCAAAAGTACCTAGTGTGTTTATCACCTTGTGTTTGGGTTGTCCGGTTAGTGTGTTGTCTTTGTTTACTTTAACATTTCCATGCTGTGTTCTCAGTACATGAAAGTTATTTGTAACATGTTGGTAGCCTACAAAATGCCTTGTCGAATGTTTTGTTGTTAACTCATTGTTCACTTTTCAACTAAAACCATTGCACAGCTCATAAATACATTACTCTTGAGCTGTACTTTCAAAAGGAAACCAGCCAATACAAAATTGTATTGTGTTATGAGCAATCACTCAATTATATTCCAGCCACTATTCTACAACCATTACAAAATATATATCAATATTTCTACAATTCAAACACATTCTCTTTTGTCAGCAGGGAAAAAGGCAGTGATTAATCTATGGAATTAATAGATTTCTTGTATGCTCATTCCTAACTTACTCAATTGATCAACAAACAGATGTATCTGTGTGACTGCCTTTTAAGGGGACACTGCAGGTGTAACTAAAGGGTATTGGCATTCAACTAACCCATGTTTTGTATTACAAGTTTTCAAAAACGTTACTTTTAAATGTGCAAATCTAGCAATGTCTAATGCTAAAAATGCTAACTTTTAGTGAATCAAGGAGAAATCTACAGTACAGACACAAATATACAAAGTAAAAAAAAACATAATGTCATTCTGTGCCATAATGTAAAATAAAATGCTCGTAAGCAAAATAGCCCTAACTCTCAAAATTGACCAGTGTACAAAAAAACATGTTTTTGTCTGTAGTCACTTGTCTTAATATTAATTTCATAATATTGTTGGTATTGTAATGTTGTTGCACCATTACATCACAATAGCTGATAGTAACTCAACTGTATTCTGAATATTGCATCAGGATTGCATGCTTCTTTAATGTGTCAAATTAATGACACCAACAGCACAGCGTAAGCATGTCTCAAAGTAGGCAGAGGGCAGTGTGGGACACTTACACAAAAGAATAGGGAGCAGGTACGAGTCAGTTTCATGTAGAGAGAGAGTGAGACTGCTCTTGTGATAAGGGAGCTGTTAGGACTGACTGTCACACAAAAGATCGTGTGTGTGTGTGTGTGTGTGTGTGTGTGTGTGTGTGTGTGTGTGTGTGTGTGTGTGTGTGTGTGTGTGTGTGTGTGTGTGTGTGTGTGTGTGTGTGTGTGTGTGTGTGTGTGTGTGTGTGTGTGTGTGTGTGTGTGTGTGTGGTTTGTACGTGAAAGACAGGGGGCAAACAAGCAGAAAGTGGTGAAAACAAGGAAAAAAAGATGGCAGGTCAAGAGAAGGGTCAGATTGATAAAGTACCATTTCAGTTTTAAAAGCATGCCTGCATTACATTAACTGAAGTGATTATAGGGGGAGTGGGAAGGCGTTGTGGTAAATCATGACCATGTTCATACAGCAACAGCTCTTTCTTGATGGATTGTGTTTGTTAGTGGAGCCTCGTGCATGCGACATAGCCAAAATATTGCAAAAAGTCAAGCTGCAGAGGGAGAGAGGTTTTACATCTGTGTGGTGGTATTTGATTTGTGTTGTCACATTGCCGTACTTCTGAGAGGCTGGCAGTGTCAGACCAGTCAGCTAAATGTCTCCCCTTAAATCATATTTTCTTGCTTGATCTGTGTTTTGCAGCAAATACGTCAAAACTGTCACAGCTGCCATGAACTACGGTTTCCAGCATGTTGCAAATGTTCCCACTGTTCTGTAATGCTGTCTTAACTGAAACATACAGAGAACTTCTGCAATAATCTAAAAGTCAATATTCTAAAGGCTGTGTGTTCCCTCTCTCTTGTTCTTTAACAGAAAGCTGCAACCTTACTGAGTCTTAGTTTTAATCTTTCCTATTTTGCAGGGATACAATTAGTTTCTGGTCAAGAAGGCATATCCAAGCGTGTAATGATCATAATAAGATCGGCACATTTTCACTTCCACTTTAATAAGGGCGATTAAAAATAAGAATGTGTTAGTTTTAAATAAATACAGCCCAGTGTCTTATCAGTTGAAACTTAAAGGGGACCTATCATGCAAAATGCACTTTTGTACGTCTTTTATACATGAATATGTGTCCCCGGTGTGTCAGGGAACTCACCAAGTGTCAGAAAACACAACCCTCTCTCTTTTCCTCCATACCCAAATCTCTAAAAACGGGGCTGCAACGGAGCTGATACAGATTTGAAATTGTTCTGACGTCAGAAACAGGGAGCTTCGCCTACATGGGCAACTCTCCACCTATCAGGGGAGTGGGGGGTTGGGCCACGGCCACGGCCATTGCCGCTCGAAAGCGCTGGAGACGCTGTAGAACATATGCCAAGCCTGTAAGTGGCGCTGTAGTCTGCCACAAAAGCAGCGAAGAAGACTTCTCACAGAATCAGCCCCCTGCAAAAACAGGGCTGGAAAAGAGCAAATAGAGCGAAATGAGGCATGGCTAAAATGCATGATCTGTTTGGTATTTTGAAAAAAAAACTTCACAGACATGTTTTACAGTATATAGGTATGGCCCTACAATATATTATTCAAATATAGCATGATAGGTCCACTTTAAATGTTTTGTATGCCTCTATGCCAATTATAGTACCTCTATCAGTGTCATATGACTGACACTTACATGAGTCTTTTTACAGCAGCACATCTTTATCAGAGTAACCATGATTACGGTCCCTACTGCATTCCCTGCTGTTGCAACGAACAGCTAAACATCAAGGAGTGAGTCCCTCCGATCCGTCTGATGCAGGCTGTCATGTTGGAGACATGTAGCTGCCACTCTTTGGCTCGTGGCCTCCTTTTGTTTTTATGATGGAGGAGAAAGTTTGTAGAAACAGTTCATCGTCTGAAATGATTTAATGCGCGTATACCGAGGACAGAAAATTATCTTTTTGAATTTAAATGTTAAAGTGTAGCTTACAAAACTAAGCAGATGATGGGTGAGGGTTTGGAACATGTGCTCCCAGAAAGCATCCCTGTCAGATCAGCTGCAACCAATATGGCATGACAATTTCCATCTGGTTAAAAAAATTAATAATGAGGTCTGTTTTTTTATCCAATTAGTCACTAGGCCAACAGGGTGGCACATTGTGCCACTGACACCTCATTTATAATTCAGTGCTCCTGATTGGCTTATCATCTGCCATGTTGTCCATGCAGCAATGTTAAATGCCACTGTTCCAAACAAAAGACAAACATGACACATCCCAGCTGCGGTTTTGACCACAGTGTGCTTTTCTTTTTCTGTCTGTCATGGTGTATCTCTCTGTAATGTTGTTACCTGGATACTGAGAAGAAATCCGGAGGGTGCTGGGAATCAACGTAGCATTTAACAGTGACCTCTTCCTGATCTTTAACTTTATGAAATGCAATAGATTGCTAAAAAATGGTAGTGAGTATTCATGTCCTTAAGGTGTAAATACATTAACACAAGGTGCTCTGCAATGTATGCTATACATGCTATGTTCTGGAAACAAGCTGATGGACAAGTGGACAGAAGACACAAACTCCCATTTGAGATCCACCTGTCAATCGTCTATATAATCGGGATAGTAATCAAAGTGTTCTACATGTTCTTACTCAAAGAAGGCTGGTAGCTCTCTGATGTTACGTTTGTGTCGCATCAGCTGTTGAAGCTATAGGGAGATTGATTGGTGTGGCGTCAGGGACAAGCAGGGTGTAATGGCTGCAGAGACTTGAGCCACCATCCCCTCTCGCTCTTTCCCCCTCATGTACAAGTGAAGAAAAGGTAGACTGGCATCTACAGTGCAGACCTCCACCATTCCACCCATCTTGGTTTGCCAAAATACCAGCATCCTTGGCAGATGTAATAAATACTATTACTCTTATTCTAAAAAAATTTTTTTCAAGAAAGCCTGCCAATGTGTCAACATCTCTTAGGGAGCATTAGTTTCTAGTTGAGGATGAAACATCTTAACTTTTGCCCTCTGCACCTTTTTTATTTGTGCCCTCTTTCTCATCATAATATAGGTGTCAGTCAGTCTCACTGTCCCTCCTCTCAAGCCACATTCCCTATTCCCTAGGCCCCTTTACTGACATCTTCCAACCGATCACCAGGCGCCCTCAGACTTTGCCTCTTTTCCCCTGTCACCTGTTTGCCCCACCCATCAACACTCATGTTCCCACTTTCTTCATCAGCCCTGCGGAGACCTGACCTTTCCCTCCTGCTCGCCTGTATCTCATTCATTTCATCACTCACCTTTGCAGTATATTCACTGGCTCCTTTGCAATATTTTCGTTTCCAGACTACCAAAGTGAACTCTTTTTACTCTGACCCTTTACCTGGATCTGTCCCATCTTTGGATACATAAAGGATAATTATATCCATCTTCTTTATCTGCAGTTGGGCCTTCTTGACAGTAAAGTAGGGGAACCGTTGTGGTTGTATTTTGTTTGTTGGACTTTTTCATGATTAGTTGGTTGAAAGTAGTCAGTCAATGAGCATAAAGGAACTGTGTTGTGGCTGTACTGTAGTTCTGTACTTTATTGTCAGCAATAAATGTTGATTCTTTGCGGAAACCGGGAGAGCCTGTCATTTCTCCAAATCCCCCTGGGCATACATTGGGTCCGGCTTGGAAGTAAACTATGCAAGTTTATATGGGGTCGGAGTTTTTTTCCCCCTGATTATAACTACACTCAGTATGTTGTAACTGCTAGCTTTAATCCCATGTCATGAATGTGAAGATGTGGAATGTTGTGGTCATAACATATTCGTTTTTAAAAACATCCCTTTCCATACTGAGATAAATATTTATGAGATTAGATATCTTGGAGCTAAAAGATCCTCCACTGTTATCAGCTGACCAGGAAAGGACTGTTTCATTTCATTTGCTTTAACAGCTCTCTAAATACAAAACTTTTAAGACTATGAGCTTTGTCTTTACGTTTTTGTAAAAATTGTAAGAAGACATAACATATTTCAGTTTCTCATTCAAAATATTAATTGATGTGACTCAACCCTACATGTGGTTGCTTGGAGGAATGCAATGAGGAATGAGGAGTGATACATTGAGCAAAATCTGGTTGAGAGCAGAGCAATGTTATATTTACTTCAGCATCTATTAAAGGTGGGGTAGGTAAGTTTGAGAAACCGGCTCGAGATACACTTTTTGTTATATTCCATGGAATGCTCTTAACATCCCGATAGCAATGAATATCTTAAGTGCTTTGACAAAAAATCCATTCAAACATTTCATCTGTGGAAGCCGTAATACTGTAAAAAGTACGACCAATCATTTTAGCCGGCCCGGCTAAAATAACTGGATGGTCTACCTGCCTGTCAGCCTTCCATCTGTGCACAAACTTATCTCGTGCCCTCATTGGTCATGTGCGCGTTCGTGTGTGTTGGAGGAGGGGCTCTATAAGGAAGTGGCAGATTCTCTCCGGTTGTGTATTTTCCAATTCAAGCGCACTCGAGCTGGTTTCTCAAACTTACCTACCCTACCTTTAACCTAAAGGAAAACTGTTCCAGTGCCTGTGCCTGTGTCATTTTAACGTCATATCGTTTTCACTCTCATAGCATAATTGTTTCAGATGTTGTGCCCCAGAGAGTGGTAATAGATCAGAATCCAAGGGATACCGTCATTTCACAATTTATTATAATCCTCTTTCACAGTGAGCTTTGGTACTCGCTCTTTATTGTCTTTATTGTCTTTATTAGGATCCCCATTAGCACTAGCATGAGCATTGGCTATTCTTCCTGGGGTCCTCACACACACAAAACATACATAAACATACATACAACAAAATTCAAACAAAACAAAACAGCTCATCATTTCATGCAATTTACAGTGCTGTCTGAAGTGAAAACTGAAATAGTCATTCAATTATCACCATCCTAAGGCCAAACAAAAGTCAATACAAATAAGTGTACATAATAATATATGCATACATAGCTCTTTGATGGATGATTCATACTGCATGTGCATTACATATCAAACTATTCATTATACTCGCACACGGCAACATGTTGGTTGTCTTCTGAGTAAGGGAGGAGCTTCAAAATGAATCAATGCCTCAGCCCATTAAGTAAGGCCAGTTCAGATCGTGGTCGGTGCTTTGATGATGTAACTAGACAAACACCCTGGCATCAGAGTCAAACACTTTGAAGATGGGCAAGACTTGATGAACTGCAATATGTTATATAGCTCAAATGGAAGGTTCCAATTGTAAGTTTCCCTCTGTGTTTCTGCATTATTAATAA
The DNA here is from genome assembly GCF_902827165.1 of Trematomus bernacchii. Lineage (NCBI taxonomy): Eukaryota > Metazoa > Chordata > Actinopteri > Perciformes > Nototheniidae > Trematomus > Trematomus bernacchii. The sequence goes on from NW_022987656.1 coordinate 1,607,978, forward strand.
TAATAACTTATAATATAACTTTGTTTATTAATCATTACATTTCAAACTTGACTGTATTTAGACCCAGCATAAGGGGTGCAGTGGTGTCGAATGCTCAGTATGGTAGGCCCAGTCAGTGTCAGTCAAAAATGTATTTATGAAAGGCCATTTGTAGTTTTACTTTACAATGTAACCATGGATGTTGTATACACACAACTATCACTGATTATTGATTTAGAAAATACAGAGGCGAATTCTGTATTAATACATGTTTATTTGTATATGATATAACATATAAGTGATACTATTTCTAGTAGGTGAAGGGGACAAACCTTTACTGCCTTCACGAGCTGCGGGTCACAAGTTCAAATTAATGGGACCACAATATAACCGCTTCTATTTCAAAACTCAGGCATGCATTTGAGTCCTTTGCCTCGTCTGTGGCCTGTCTTTGGCATGACATTTCTTGGCCCAGATAAACCATTATGTTAAAGAAGTCTGAGCATGCTGTGAGTGAGACATCTTGCCTTGGTTGTGGTGGTGCTATAGCCTAAACTAATATAATGGGATTTTTCTTTAAAAGCAGTGAGCTCACAGTGGTCTATGCACAGTAAACATGTGCATAAAACTAAAGGCGTCTTACATCAAATCAAATCAAATCAAATCAAGTTTTATTTATATCGCACATTTTTAAAACGATTTTTGGTCGAGCCAAAGTGCTGTACATGCAATAAATAAAAACACTTTACTACAACAAACAACAATTAATGAAGTGCTTCCATCATTAAATCAGACACCCTGTGGCCACAATCTATTTTACAGAGCATAGCAAATGGGACTGGATAACTTTCTCTCCAACATCAGATGCCACACTGTATCTGTGAAGGAGTCTTTAATGCTTCATTTGTGTATACTGGGATTGCAGCAATGTTAATAGGTGTTGCTGTATGTTTTGGAGCACAACTGGTGGAGCAAAGCCTCAAAGAAAAAGAGGCATCAGTGTACAACGGCAACATCATTTCTTTAATGAGCATCAGTGAAGCCCAGTTGACATCTTCATTGTCACTGCGCAGCCCTTTCTTCCCCAGGATAATGCTTTCAGACAGAAGCCTTATGATCCATTTCTTTGATAAAAAGTACTTGGTGTTTGCCTTGAGAGACAAAACAGCGCTTGATCTTACTCTGAATTCCGGGTACACATGTCGAATGTACACGCTTTACTTAGGGGAGCATCTTAAGTGCTGTCAGAAGGCATTTGTGTGATGCTGTTTCAGGGGTTGGTGTTTGGCATAGCCTCTGTTTCATCATGTGTGATCTGTCTCTACTCATTGTGAAGTCTACTGCAATAGGAGCTCCGACTGCATGCCTAATGTCCAAAGCACACAATTAAAAGTTGATGTGTAAGTATTTATCTAAATTAAAACTACTAATCTATTAACTAGTTAAATGATATAAAATATTAAAAGTATAACGTTACATTTCCACACATAGGAGTCTGAAATTGGCAAGACCTTTATATTTTGTTGGGTTGTGTATTAGCTTTACATCCTGAATGCTTCCAAAAAGGGGTTTGGTGATGCTGTGGAATAGGAACCCCCCTTTCCATGGGGTGTAGACACTGGTTGTCATGGTGATAGGTGGAAGGGAATGCTTATTTGATTTGATAAGGAATGGACATGTGATGAGCTTTAGAGGTGACTGGTGCAGTGATATACCCTAAAATGACAGATGGCTGCAGGAGAACGGATTTGAAGTTTTATAGCAGCAGCGTGATTGGCTGATGGAAATCATTGAACAATCGAGTTGGTTACCTGAGAGGAACTGAAGTGACAGAATCAAGAAATAATTAGCTGTGAAGGTACTCTTTCTGATTGAACCTAAGCTGAGCTTTGCTAATGCTCTAATAGAGGCCTTAAACCAGGGCTTATGGGCAGCAACCTACTTTTGAAACAAAATCCCAGCTTGTTTACAAGCAAGGTTAATGCTTGTAAACAGAACATCATGTACCAGTATTATGTGATAAATACAGAAAGCCTCTTAGAAATAACCCATCCCCCTCTTAGTCTTAAAGCATAGATGATATATTAACATGAACACTTTAAATAGGCCTCATGTATTTAACCCTGATTAACCTCGGATGCCAGACGTAAGAATACGATTTAAGAATTAAGAAAAACTTGACACCCCTATTAATGTAGATGAGACATTTATGAATTATTTACTGTCAGCACACTCCTGTTTAAAGACTGTTTAATTGGAGATCACTTTGGCTCTGCTGGTGGAGGTCTCCAGTGAGAAGTGTACTCAGGATGAAAGTGTGTGTGTGAGAATGACACACATGTTTTGGGCTTGGCAACGTGTGGAATTCTGTGAAGGTCTTAATGAAAGTCGGGATGCTTAATGGACATCAGGGCTGCTCTGATGGAAATCAATGCAGTCTTTTGTAGCAGAGAGAGCGCAGCCAATTCCTGGCCTCAGCTGCCTGATGTGGTGCTGGCAGACTTTGACGAGCATTTAATGACGCGTCACTGTGCTAGACAGGTAATCAATTTATTTAGGCAGTAATGTATGTATCCCAAGGTAAATCTTTAATTAAGGGGCATAAAGAAGAGGACAATTGTGAGGCACAAGTCAAAGCAGTATGGAAATCCAATAGCGTAAACCGGTGGCTCCCTCATTTCCCTTTTAATTAGCTGTAATAGGTTTGATACTCCAGCTGTGTTTCGTTACATTACCAGACGTCTTATTAGAAATGTCTCATTTAACTGCAAACATTTTAGATTCCATTACATGCAAGTCAAGACCAAACCAGCTGCCAGGTCTTGTTTATATACAGCCATCTTATAATATAAACCCCGGACAATACCCATATATAGGGAATATGGTTAGTGTATTGTTTCCCTCTCACAAATATAACACTCCAAGAAGATGGTCCTTGCTAAAAGCATTCTCAGTTATTGGAAAATCTGTTTTGTTTTACGCAATGGTTAGGACCTAAAATCCTTCTTTACAGCTTTTCTCCAATCAGACATGTTCATATAGGTTTTCATGTAAATGACCCTTGTTCTACACCCTCGGATGTTTTTGTGGTTTCATGCCAGCCGCTTTACAAACATCTTCAACAAGCCCATTTGTTGGATATTAAATGTACAAGGTTCAGCTTTATTCATACATTAGCTCAATCGGATATCACGCAGACATTGTACGAGGTAGCTGGCATGGTGAGCTCTGTTTGATTTCTGGCTTGAATGTTACGAACATTTGCGTACTCACGTACACCTTATGTCTAGATTTAGGGTTGCAGTGCATGTGTGAAAGGGGCTCTACAAATCCACTACCTGTACACTTACCCTGCCTTCCCTTTTCATGGGTAATTTGCTTCAGTTCTGGATCATTTCACTAGAGTGAAACAAAGCCCACAAGCACCACATACATCATATATAACTGCCCCCTCAAAAGGCTTCCTCTCGTACCTTGAAAGCTATCTGTTTCTCCCTTTTGCTTTAATTGTAAGGATTTTGCAAGAACTACTTGGATCTACTTCAGTCTAATTCAAACAGATATGGGCATCTGAAAGTGAAAAAGAGACGGACTGAGAGAGATGTATGTCCGTGCACAGCCATGTTGAAGTGACAGGTTGAGTCAAGCCTCATTGATAAATCCAAAAAGCATTTGAAGGATTTTGGAGTGTGGGTGGGACAGCATTAGACTGTTCACTGAGCTGAGTCAACTCTCCTCTGTAGTGGCGAATTGTACATGCACTTGTTTGTTATGCACATACTTGTGTGGCTGACAGGGCTGCCAGCAATATGTTTTTCCATGAGTACACTTTGAGCAACATTATTACAGTGAGGATTTGTTCACAGGCTCCTCACAGGAAAACTAAAAGGATTTCTAAAACTCAGTTAAGAACATTTATGTAAAGTTGTGTTGACATATTATCTTTTGGGATTAAGCATTGAAAATAACTTAATGCAAGATGCAACTGCCCTGATTCATTAGGATTTTCTAAACATTTGCTTCGATTTACTCACCTGCTAGAAATAACCTCTCTCTTACTGATTCATGAACATGTCAGAGGGGATTTGATCTGTAAACCAGAATCTGCCACAATAGTCTCCTTATTTATATACAATATCCTAATGTTGGTCCTAACATTGTATAAAAAAAACATTATGCTGATAAGACTTTCACAAGTAAAACGTTTATTTGTCAGTTTGTGAAAGCAAATCTTTTTTTCTTTTTCGTAAAACACATTTGCACATTTTACATGTATTACTTTTGTTTGTATAAAGTGAAAGGGAATAGCATTATTCTAATAGAAGAGCAATAGTAATGATTTGTCGGCTCTAATAGTGCATGGCTGCTTCTAACTCATTGCTTCCTCATAAATATGTGCATAGATAGAACATAGATAATGTTGTGTTGTTCTGTGTATGTATACCCCCTGGACTGTAGTTTTGACATCATTAAAAAGCTGAAGACATCTACCATGAACAAAGTCATCAGTGAGAGCCATTTGATTCTCTCTCCCATGGTTTGTTATACAAGTTCAGTTTGTATCAGTGTGGTGACTAGAAACTACGAAGCTCATGTATAATCATAGATGTCGACGGATCCAGTTTTAAATTTAAATTTCAAATCTTTTTTATGTTTTGTGTCAAGTAGGCAAACCAAGGTCACATAGACTCTAAATTACAGAAGCATGCTCCAACACATTCTGGAGCTTTTTGAGGTGTTTCCAGCCCAGCCAATACACAGTGGGCCAGCATGTTCTGGCTCTGCCCTGGTGTCTCCTCCCAGGTGTCTCCTCCCAATTGCAGATGCTGAAAATAACATCACCTGGAGACACATCATGCTCGGACACCTGGACCACCTTACCTGGCTCTCCTTTAATGCAGAGATGGTCCTATTCGAAGCTCCCTTTTTTAGATGTCTGTTCTTTTTATACTGTAAGGTTGAGCTGACACAGGCTTTAAGAGACTCATTGTGACTACTTGAATATCGACAGTTTAATTATTTGATCCCATCACTGAGGTTGGGAATGAAGATTTACTGGGAAATGAAGAGATTCATGATGACGGGCCTGATTAAAGCCTTTTTGACCTTTTCATATCAGGACATATTGGAAGCATGCCCTTACCTTGCAAACCCGGGTAGATTGTTGGAAGTCTCATGAGAATGGATCACAAGATCACAAATCTATCTTTTCAGGCTTCAAGTAATGTGTGTGTGTACCAACCGTGAGTGTCTACACCAGTCAACTTCGTTTATGCATGCACATCAGTGGCAGCTACTAAAAAGGTAATTTAGACGCTGCAAAGCATCAGTTATATCAGAACTAACGGGATCTTTGCTACGAGAAGGGCAAAGAACCGCAGTTAAGGCTTTTCTCGGTGGATTGACAGATGGTTAATCCAATCAGCCGCCAGGTATTGTTTTTAAAGCGCCTGCCCTTTTCCAAACAGTTTCAAATGCCTGCTTCTCAAATTGTTAATTGTAAACAAACCATATGGCGTGTAAGGTTAAACATGCCCCACAAACACCTAGAAATGCCACTCGTGTGATAGCCAGTCATCCATCCAGCTGTCAGTCAGTCAGTCAGAAAGCCATCCAGCTCTCACAACAGCCGGTCGGCTCACCCGCTGGCTTTTCAGTTTGTCTGAAAGCTCTTCAGCAGCTACAGCTACCAGGCAGCCAACCAAACAGTTAGCAGCAGACTGCCAGCTCATGCAGTGTCCGACCAACCAGACAGATTCCCCTGTAGCTGACTGCTGTTGACCCCAAACCAGTCTTTATGGGCTAGAGGCTAGAATCTCCTCTTGCCTGGTCATCAATCGGGAAAAATATGCACAATTAAGTGATGAAAACCATTTTTTGAAAGGTTCAGGATTCTGACTATTTTCCTGAATTCAAGGAAGTACAGGAAGTGCAGTCAAATCAAAAACATCTAATTTAAAGTCTGTGGAAAGGGCTACTTAGTACAATAATGGACATAATCCCCACGCTTGACGCCTTCAAAAGGGCCCTCAAGACCCATCTGTTTGCTAAGGCCTTTGGCCCCTAATCAATTTGTTGTTTTGTCTGTCTGACTGGTTGTCTGACTGCCCTTTGTTTTGCCCCTGTTCTTCTTTGTAAAGCGACCTTGGGTCTCATGAAAGGCGCTATATAAATCCAAGCTATTATTATTATTATTATTATTATAACCGCTTCCCTTGTACCAATTGCTTATTATCTATACTTGTCTCTTGACCTTGTAATCAATTCTTTCATTTTGTTCTCATTTCTCTTCTTCAGCTTCTTTTCAATAGCTGTGAATCATGACAGTCATGGCAAAGTTCTCCATCCTGATGAATTTAGAACAAAGAACCGCTCCATAGCAAAACACACTCGTATTATGCTTGACCATTCTTTCATCTAGTGAACACGTTCCTTCTTTAGGCCTATCCTGTTAAACCCCATCCCCCCGCCACCGGGGGGAAAAACGCATCATCTGCAGGAAACAGCGTCTGAGGGCTTCTTAATATGTATTAAACTATGAATGTTTCATATCCATGTAACGGGAAGAAACTCAGCTAACTGATCATTCATTTATTTTTTTGCAAAAAAAAACACAAAGCTAATGCTGAGCCTCTGAATTAGCCCTCTGCGAAAAAATGCTAACGCCGTTTGCACAGAAAACACAGTATAACACCCTTATTACTTATCGTAACTGCACATCCAACCCATCGATTAGCATCGTGAGAATACACAGAATCGATAGGTATATATATCATTACTCCATGATAAGAACTCGCGACTTTATAAACATCACAACACGTGGCGCTAGGTAGCCAAAACGGCAATATGTCTTACCTTTGCCGTTGTCTGATCAAAAGTTGTCTTCAATGGCATTAAAACGATAAAAACGCTGCTGAAGTTAATCCATAGGTTAATCCAATGTGTCTGTGTCACTTTGAAATGATTTCTGATAATCCATAAGCAATAAACCTGCTTTTCCGTTTTCAGATTTCAGAGCGTGAGATAGGTTTCGCTTTAGGCAAACTGCATGCGCATAGCCCCCACTTTTTTTTGGTAACGTCGGCGTGTATGTGGAAATCCCCCTTCGATTCTATTGGCTCTAACGGTTAAAAAGAGATGTCAATCATCAAATCGACCAATGGGTTCCAGAGAAACGGCAAACACGCCCATTTCCACCCAAATCACCTCAGAGGTGGAGTTTTTTTTGCTAAACCTCTCTAAAAAGGTCAAATGTCACTTGTTTTGCTTCAATCTTGATACAGGGTACTTATAATATGTTGTACTTTGGATTCCTAAAGCTTTTAGTCTACTAACCCATCATTCAAGGGTGGTTTTCACTATAAGTAAAAAAGAATTGTTGGACGGACACTATCATTTACATTTTTTTACTATGTTCAATCTGAATTTTCTTTAAAATAAAAAACATCTATATTGATTCTGACTTTTCTACATCCAACTCACAGGTTTATCATTACTTTGAGAAAAAATATTATAAATGTTCCCCTTTTAGAAGGGAAGATATGGTCATTTGTTCTGGGAATGTCAATTTCGAGCCTGAGACCTGAAACACAGGGATGGGTTTAACAGGGCTGAACATGTACATGTTTAGATGTCATTTCACATTACAGTTTCTTAATAGTATTGCCTGTCAGCCTTTCTTTTGTGAAAAGTAAATGTGGTTACGTAGAATTTAAATTTTATGGCTTTCTGCTCTGCTGTGAGAAAAAGACATGAGACTTTAGTTTTAGAAACATAGTATGTCCTTGGATAATTACACTGTTGAACTGTATCTCTTATTTACGGCATGCTATAGATAAAAAATGTGGTGACTTTGACATATATAAATGGAGAGAGCCAATAAATAAAAACAAAACCCTTCTTCAGGTTACCCGCTGTGTGTGTCAGTGGGCATCTGAACCCTGAATAGCATGTGTGTTCTTTTGCCGAAACCAACTTTTGCTCTGTTCAGTGCCATGAAAGGCATCATTTACGATGAATCGCTCTTCAAGGCTAATTTGAAATGCAGGATTGATGCAGGAGTCTCCATCGGAGGCAGTGGTGTATTGGTCTGTGACTGTGTAATAATTATCCATGGACTGAGGACTGTGTGAGAGAGAGTGGTGTGTGGGTGGGGAGAGGTGAGGGTTCTGAAGTCTTAAGAGAAAGTTGTTGAATCTACTTTACAGTAACGATTAGCTTGAGTTTAGAAGGTGAGGAGAGAGTCAAACCAAACCAGGCAAACATCTCAGGTAAATATACAGACTATCGATATCCAATAACCAATTCATAAGGGCTCTTGCACATTTCCTCTTTTTTTAAACTATGACTCAAGTTCCTGGTGTCACTGCTTGAATTTTTCAGCTATTTATCTTCCGTACCAATATTGTAGACATTTCATTGACTCTTGACATTGTGTTTTTCTTACACTTTGAAGGTGAGACTCTGAGATTGCATAACATTTACAGATGATAAAAAGACTATAGTGCAGCAATGAGTGAGTAAGACTGCCAAACGAATAAGACCTCAGCATGGATTCCAAATCAATGGCAACCCGTCAGGCAAAATAAACACAGAAAGGGGTAATCATTATTTCATTGAATGCCTTAAAGGGAACATATTTGGCGCCCTGATGGCTCACAAGGCAGGGCAGGCAGCTAAGGACAAAGTATAATTCCTTAGCCTTGTTAAGGCTTTAAATTAGTCCTTTGGGCTCCTATTTTAACAAGTGTACATGCTTTAAAGGTAATTTTAAAGTTTATGGCTCAGACTGTTTGCATATAGCTGTAAAAGGTGTCTTGTCTTTTGTCACTGTGTGTGTTGTAATAGTATAATGTTGATTTGCTGTTTTTGCAGGTGAACCATTGGCAGGTGGAAGTGCTGCTAGCATTCCTAGAGGGTACTGGAGCTTCTCCTGGGTAGCTGAGGACGACCTGAGCTTTCCCAACGACTCCGTGCCCATGTCAGGTGAGTGGGGCATTGTCAGTTCTGCTCAGACAGACGGACAGGCTGAGACGCTTCCGTCCTCCAAACATCCTTTTGTTACCAATTGGCCGTGACACCCGGCATCAGCCCTCCATCAGTACACATAAACGTCTCTGTACCGCCCGCCCTCCACCCTCAGAACTGGCAGCCTCACGAAACAGAATTTCTGTTAATCAGCCTTTCTGTGACCCACACTAGGACTCAGATGCAAATTACAGCTCATAGAAGTAGCTGTAATTAATCTCTGCAGGAAACGTAGTATGCACAAATGTACTCATGTTTACATGTTGTCTCTGTCTGTATGTAATGCAAAAGTTGTTGGGAAGCTGAAACATGCTGATTTACTGTGGTGAATAACAAATGGCTGTGTAGAGTGTAGGAATACTCTGTTACAATAAAAAGTCCTGCATTCAAAATGTTACTCAAGTAAAAGTACAAAAGTATTAGCATCAAAATATAGTTAAAGTACCACCTGCAGAGGGATCTAGATTCAGGTTTAGAGACCGCCCCGCTTCACATTATCCCTTGCATAAAGATAGATTGTGGGTTCCTTATAACATGTTGTACACAGTGGAAATAAACATTCTGGTCACCTTAACATCAGGGATCTTATCAATTAAACTCCTTCTTAATCAAACCGTCACAGTAGCCTAACCTTACTGATCCCTCTTAAAACAGAAAAAAACACGTTACTTTACCAGCAGAGAGAAAATTGATTATTATTAATGTGACTAATAAAGAGCAGTTTGATGATTATGGCGAGGAACCTATTGTTATTGTAGGAATTATTCTTATTCCCCCCGGTATCCTGTTTTTGAGGGCTTTAGGACGCTTCAAAAGTTGTATAATTTTGCAAGGACGCCAGGACCGGTGAAAAATGTGACATTCCGGAGTCAATGGGTTCAAATTGTCCAACATGCTCGCTACCTATATGTAAATAATTTTGGAAAACTTTACAAAGTCGCACCGTAACTCCGAATGACCTGATATTTTGCACACTTATCCGGGTAGACCTGGGGGGTATACTACGAATCTAGTTCAACATATCCTGGATATGTTTTGAGTTATCCGGTTGACTAAATTTTAAAAAAAAACGCTCTCGCTAAACGGTCCTACGACGCTGGCTATCAACTCGATCGCAAGCCAGCCGTGTCCTATCTAGTTAGGTGCGCGTTCACATAAAAGGGGTGGTATCTGGAGCATTCGACCAATCACAAACATGGAGAAGCGTTCTGACAGCGCAGCGTCATACTTCCTGAATGAAAAGTCAACTATAATATTAGTAAAATATGAAGAAGTTAAACTTTAAACATCCATGACTTAAACACTTTATCCAGGATAAAAGCCACATAGCTGCACCTGCAAGGTGAATACAGCTGGTAAAAGAAAAAGCGTTTGAATGCGTACATTAACAGGTTTATGATATGCCCCGTCTAAGACACGAGTGGATCTGACTTTAATTACATTTGACTCGAGTGTTTCGTCAACTTAATGTGTTGCTTAAAATAATACTTCTGCATACAGTATGTGCCACTGTGAGTGTTGCACGGCCAGATACGGCTCAAGAAGCTGACTCAGATAAGGAAATATATGATACATTATGATGTGATATGATATGAATGATAATGGGACACATCGACGTCTGCACTCACAGTGCCGTGGACTGTACGTAATGTTACTATGATCCGGTTACTTGTGTTGTGGCAGATATTTAATAGTATAGTATAATAATAGTATAATAGTTATAGGCTAATAGTCAGATTGCTCTGAAGATGGGAGGTGATATTCTATTCATTTTCACGTTCACACAGTCGGTGATTTTGGCCGGCCGTCTTTCCTGCAACGGCAGTTTAAACTGTATTTCCTCCGCACACTGAGCTCTGATTGGTCAGCAGGCGGTGCTTTCACTGAGTTGATCTCTTATCCTGGAACCTATCCTGCTTCGGAGCAGACTAGGTTCCAGGATAAGTTACCGTGGAGATCTAGCCCGCTAAAAAGTGAACCAGCTTCGTAGGACCGGAAACCCCTGAAGTTAGCTTGCTAAACGAAAATCTTGCTTCGTAGTATAGGCCCCTGCTCTACATATAATCCTCTTGAACCCCTAAGCTCCGCCTACTTTTTTTTCTAAACCCTAACCCTTTTTTTTTAAATTAGCATAATATTAAAAACAGTGAAATATTAACTTAAATTTCAATTTTTTGTTTTTCAACACCAAACTTAGTATACAGCATCGGTGGAGGGTCAGACACATTACAGTAGGAAATGAGCATGTTCAGTAGATAAATATGGCCGCCATTAATCAAAACGTATTCGCAAAAAGGCGGGAAAGAAATGCTCATAATAACTCATCAACAATGTATCCAAATATCACAGATTTTGGTGAATAGGTTCAGTCTGTCTTGGGGAATAAGCACACCAAAGCATTTTCATTTTGGACTATAGGGGGCACCAAAAACACCACAAATGTATAACTCAAGAACAGATGGACGAAATCATTTTTATTTTTTTAGACATACTCTGGGGTTGAGTATGAACTGAGATTTGAAGAGTCGCAACGAATGACGAATGTGGGCGTGGCCTATACTTTTTTATATATAATTTTAAAGGATAAACTGATATGAAGGTCTATACGAGATCTGCCCCTCAACATTGATCTAATGCATACATTTATAAGACCATAACTTACTATATACAGCAGCTTTTAGAGAAAAGTGAAATATTGGAGAGTTGAACAGTAAAGAATCCGAGTGGTAAGAAAAGGGATCTTAAGGCCAAAGCCCAATATTACAGCCCTGCACATGATCCTCCGAGTAACCCCAGAGAGGCGTTTTTGCATTTGTGTCACGTCAGACTCTCAGAGCCCATTCCTGTCACTCTGTGTAGGCGACAGCTCCAGTGTGTTTTCCTTAACCCTCTTCCAACCTCTTGGAGGGGTGGGAGGTCATCCTGTAAGTGATGATTCAAAGTCCCACCAGCACCAAACTGTCACCCGACTGCTTATGAAACACATCTCCGTGTGTGAAACTCTGGGATTTGGCTTCAGCTGCCTGCGGCTCTGACAGCCTGCAGTGGATCCTCACTGTAATTGGTGTCAGTTAGGAAATGGATCACCCCACTGCTTTTTCAGTCCTTCATCCACACTGCTTACTACAGTTCTTTTGAATTTTATACATCTAAAGTATGTGAGGGAAAACACAAAAACTGAAAAAAACTTGATGGTGATTAGTAAAGCGAGCATGATGTGGCTGAAGCAGAAAGGATCACATCTGGGTCGGAAAAGCTAGACAACAAAAACAGCTCCAAATGAATAATGGCACAGCTCAGAGAAACAAATTAAATCGTTATTAGCACAAATGTTGTGCAATTTGCCCAAATGTTGATTGAACCGAGAAAAACAAATGTAATATGTTATACTTGTGCAGTTTTTATTTTTCAGCATTATGGGTGACAAATATAAAGTGGGCGTTTTGTGTCTTTCCTTAAATGTCAAACACTTAATTCCTTGCATTCTTGTGAATGTCTATTTACCAATCTATGGTGGAAATCTATTTATGTAAAGAAAAACACGCAATTCAGGCCTCAGATGACAATTTAAAATTAAATGGAACCTAATGCAACAAGACTCAGGCATTCGTTGTTGCTTTAAAATGGGAAGGCTCCTGTATTTCAACTATTTTCAACTCTTTAAATGTGCATGTGGCACGTCAATGATAAATAAATAAATACATCTTCACACTTTAATAGCTCTTGTTTCAGCAAGATTTCAGGATCAAAAAACATTCTGCAGGACCTGCTCTATTTTGTAGACTCATTTGTACCTTGTGAATGTGCTTTTAAAGGTGAAGTGGTGTTGAGTTGTGCTGCATAGGACAGCGATATAGGATGTGAAGAATAGTTGTGAGAGGCTGGTCGCAACAACATGGCACGGTGAACATAGCTTTAGGCTGCTGTTATAGATCTCAGCTGTCCCTGCAGCATCTGCTGTCCGCTGGCATTTATTGCCTCGCTCTTAAGCCAACACAGACTGACTGGACACTCGCCACCAGCTGCCCCCATATCCCCCTACCCTGCTTTCATTTACAGCCTTTAGCTGCAGGTGCTGCAGTATGAGCAAACCTCCATATTTGCATTTTGGAGCTGCTAAGGTGACTTAATTTCGACTGTGTGTCAGTGATGTGAGTAATGTGAAAGCCCTGTGACCTGCTTCTCATCTTCCCTTGGGGAATACCAGCAGGGTACCCTGTTGTCAAATTCTGTTTAGCAAAACTCTAGCATCTGCCATCTTTCTCACTCCAGACCTATTCTCCTCATCGAGATGGATTGTCGTGGTTCAGCTGCATCAGCCAGCTGTAACAGAGGCACTCAGATGGATGCTAGCCACTTGAGGAGTTGCCGCGCTCAACAATCAAACATCTGCCTCACTCAGCTGGTAGTGCTGTTCTTGTGTAATGAGACACAGCAGTGGAATAAAACCCATTTGCAAAGGCGGGGGGTATAAAAGATACAGCAGTGGTGCAATAATGTGGCATCATCCTGGAGTCACATCATTGAGCCCCTCCAACCCCTAGTGTCTGCACAACTTCTTTTTTGTTGTGGAGGATAGCCACTATACGCATCTGTATGCAAAAAGGTTTATTTATTAAGGAGCATTGTGTAGAATGTAGTGTCATCTAAAGTGAGGTTCCAGATGCAACCCACTGAATACCCCTCCACTAAAACTCTCCCAACTGTAGAGCAGGGGTGTCAAGGGTCAAAGTGAGAGGAGAATCGCTGAAGTTTCCTCCTGCTTTACATTATTTAATATAGTCTGAATATAGTGAGAAGATGTTGCCTTTAGATTTTTGAACTTTTGGTGGCTGAGGTTAATATACTTTGCCACTGTAACTTGGGTTTCTTGGGCTCTGTCACTAACCGCCTTCCCCCCCCCCCAGTGCCGCATTGAGAAACAGCTGTTATTAAGAAGCTTCAGTGCACAGGTCCCAGAACAAAATGCATTGTGGGACATATCGTTAATTGGAACCGCACTTTTATAAAGCGGTATTAAACGTATGATACACCTATGATATTCTATGCGAGCTCTCGCGGGCCACATAAAATGATGTTGCGGAGCGAGCATTGAGTTTGACGCCTCTGATGTAGAGAATCTACTGCTCTGTAAAAATGCGTTTGGTTTGTCTGTTTTGTTGTTGTCTGTTGAAATATGGCCCTTTCCTATATCTTTTGAACTATGATGTTCATAAGCTGCTTGGGTTGCAACAGGATAAATATCAAATATGTTACAAAAAAATGAACATATTTACAATTTTGTACAATAGAGAAGGTTTATATGATCCTAAATAAAATATAACTTTTAAGTTGTTAATGTTTATCTAACAATAACTTATGCTAATTTGAACAGGAAGTCATCTAAAGCGAGTTACAGTCACCAAATTGTGTTGCACATCGTCAGTAAGAACTGCTGTTAAGTTTTCATCAATGTAGTTGGATGGTTCTAAACCCAGTTCTAATCCACTCTAATTGGATTGGGTGCACTGAATATGGCGCACCCATGGGACCTGATGGACTTTGGCCAAAGGGTTCATTCCTATGCTGACAAATCCCCCAGGAACTCTTAGTTTCAAGTGAATAAACGGCAACACAAATACAGTATTAATATCTGCCAATTAATCCTCCTTAATATAATATGGTGGCAATTTTGACACAGTGACAAAGAGCACAGCTTTATTGACATTTTTTAAAGGTTGCATCCAATATTAAAAAACCGCGGCATAAGTACAACAGAAAAAGAAGGCACATCTCCACAGTATCTCACTTGTATCCTTCAAACTCTAAGGTGTCTTCAATATCACATTATTAGTCTCCTACGTTTCAGGAGTAAACAGGAGATTATGTCTGACAGCTACTTTTTAATGCATTAGGAATTCAATAAATACTAATACAAGATAACGAAATAAATGAACAGTTTGGCTGGATCTAATGTGCACAGTTGTTGATATGAAACAAATCATCTAGCAAACAATCTCACACAAAATAGTTTTCTAAGATAATGGACAACAGTTGATTACTATGCTGCTGAATTCACTTTAATGGCTCTGATGCTTTTCCAATTGTACATGTGTTAATGCTCTGGATTCTGGGTTCAATTTGAAAAAGGTTTACTTGGACTTTAGATAGAAAATCAATGACCAAATGAACTGGAATGATGGGAAACAATTAAACTGTTAATACATTGGAACATACTGTGAGGCAAAAGGCTTTTAATGGTTTTTGATTTGTCAGTAGTTTCTCGAATATCTTCAAGGCCATGGTGTCTTTTGTCAATTTCTTTTGACCCCCTGCCAGCATTTGCCGCCTTTGTAGTTGTGAAGAGTGGTTGCTAAGGGTGAGGTGAAGAAGCAAACTTGCAAGAAATAGGAAGCCTGCCATTTGACTTTGATCCCTTCTGATATGGAATCACAAACTGTTGCATATAGTTGAGCCACCACTCTTCCTTGATACTTCCTGAAATGTGTCTTCTTTTGCTTTTTGTAAATTAACACATTTGATCACCTTCAAAGTAACCCATTCTTTATCACAAAACACGCACGCACTCAGGCACACACGCATGCACGCACACACAAACAAAAAAAGCAACAATGTCTGCGTAGGGAGTACGTTTGGGTGGATAATAATACATTTGATTTATATAGCACACTTGAAATGGTATGTATGCTGTTTTTGTCCTGTTCAAAACCAGTAGTCGACATGTATTTAATGGTCACCTAACTTCCTTTCTTTAGTTACTCGACTTCCTTAGTAATTCTAACCCAAATGTTTCAGGTTCATATTTGTATTTTGTGCCTCTACTGTGACATGTCTCCATGCTTTAATGTTCATACTGCCTGTGCTGCAGCACCTCTTTTCACCCTCTGTCTGAAACCAGAGCCCAGTCTGCTCTGGTATGATTGGTCAACTGCTTAGAGATGTCCCGCCCTTAGCCTATTATGTATTGGAGCGCTAGCCAATAGAAGCGCGGGTGTTACATAGCGATATCACTATAGTCACGGAAGTAAACAAAGGAGTCCTATCGCGGTGCAGTGGGGGGGAGTGTGTGGGAGAGATACTCCCTCTGGTGGGACTTTGCAGAACATGTTCATGCACAAAAACCTCACACACTACAGGAAAGGGAAAACCCCAAAAAGCATAATAGGGCCTCTTTAAAAAAGGAAAAACATATTGCTAGTCATTCTCGGTAGAGAGCACAAAAAATGAGGATTTGCATTTCATAAATATCATACTAACCATTGTATTACTGTTCATTCATTTTTGCAAAAGAATGTGCCAACAGACGTTCTGTGTTTCTCATATTTTAGAGTTTTTTATTATTTTAGACTTAAACTTTATTTCTTGCAACAATACCTCTGATGCTTGCTGTTTGTTTAAAATAACTTCCCACTCTTCTATTTCTCTGTATGCGTTCCCACAGCTCCCTTGGTAGGAAATTATTTTGCCTGGAATACCTAGGCCATAAAGGCAAATGGATACATAACTCAACTCAGCCAATCTTATTGTCATCAGAAAATAAACATATTCATCATCTCTGTTAAGTGTTTGAGGGGGGAATTTGTCAGCACAGTTTTCACTAGTGATTCACAAAGAGGCATACATTGTTAGATGTCATTTATACAATGCCAAAAGCACTCCTGTGAAAATCCAGCATCTCATTTTGTTTTTTAATGTAGCTGTGCACTATAGGGAATTGATTAGTTCATTTATATACAAAAATTAAGAGGGCCGTAGATGCATTTTGACAACCTTTGGCTGTGTAACACTACATGTCACTCAATCTCTGCTCTGTCTGATGAATGAGGTCAGGGCTGCGTAGGCGTAAAGCAGTTGGCTCATTACCAATCACACACCCTTGTTACCGAGGGTACAACACCACTGGCAACCTGGTAAATGCTCTGCTTGAATACTAACATAGCTTAAATTCAACAGTGTTCCACAATTGAGGCTGATTTATAGGTTAAACTTTATAAGGGGGACACAACGAACCCTGATGTTTGAATAGGCCCAAAATGTCCATCCCACAGTATGATGATACAATTTAGTAGAATACAAAGTATTTGTAATACCAGGACAGGCAACCACGCACCAACGTATGCAACAATAATTTGCAATTATCATCCTAATCATAAATAAGTACCCCAGCAGAAGCCGTTGATCCACAGAAGAATGGTTATTTAAAAGCAATACAGAATGCCTGAGGGCCTACTGCATTCAATTCCATTGTATTTTCATTTTTTTTTTCATCAAATACATTGAAAAAACAAGCACATATGAATAATTCATTTAACTATACATTGTTCCACAAAGCCTTTTGAAACAATATTAAAATATTGTCCCTGATCTTAAATATAGGCAGACAAAGAAGAAAGATTGGAAAGCTATCATAGTTTATATTTGTGTTTTTTCTTTTGCATGCCAGTTTTGTTGTCATGGTAGCCATGTCCCATTGCGTTTGTTACGGCTTTAAATTGACTTAATAATCATCCTCTCTCTTATTAAGAAAAGACGAACACAAACCCTGTGATGCTTTGTGTCTTTAAGCTGTTGGTTACTGAGCATCACCATGACCAATGAATGATGTCTGCTATGTTTCAGATTTCATAGATTCAAGACAGTCTATTGAACAGGAATGAGATACAAAACTGAGTTTGAGTTGCATCCACCAAAAAACAACGATAATGTGATTAGAATCAATATTGTTCTCTGGAAGCTTCAATAATGTATTGAATTGCAGGACTAATGAAATTAAATTATAATGGAAAGACATCAAATAAGTGAGAGTACATTGGAGAACTTATTGACGGGCAGACCCCAGGCAGTGCGGGTGGGAAACATCACATCCTCCACCCTGATCCTCAACACCGGAGCCCCTCAGGGCTGCGTGCTCAGCCCTCTCCTCTACTCCCTGTTCACTCACGACTGCGTGGCCACACACAGCTCCAACACCATCGTGAAGTTTGCTGACGACACGACCGTCATTGGCCAGATCACAGACGGCGACGAGACGGCGTACAGAGAGGAGGTCGAAAACCTGACATCTTGGTGCCAGGATAACAACCTCCATCTCAACGTCAGCAAAACAAAGGAGCTGATTGTGGATTACAGGAAGCAGCAGAGAGAGGGACACGCCCCCATTGCCATCAATGGGGCTACGGTGGAGAGAGTCAGCAGCTTCAGGTTCCTTGGGGTCCACATCACTGAGGACCTGACATGGACTCATCACACCACCACCATTACCAAAAAAGCTCGAAAGCGGCTCTTCTTCCTCCGCAGGTTGAGGAGGTTCAATATGGACTCCAGGATACTCTGCAACTTCTACAGGTGCACCATAGAGAGTATCCTGACCTTCTACAGGCGCACCATAGAGAGCATCCTGACCTTCTACAGGTGCACCATAGAGAGTATCCTGACTGGCTGCATGACGGCCTGGTACGGCAGCTGCACAGCCCTCAATCGTAAGGCTTTACAGAGGGTGGTGAAAACTGCAGAGAACATCACCAGGACGGAGCTGCTATCCATGGAGGACCTTTACTCCCAGCGGCTCAGGAAGAAATCCCTCCGGATTATAAAAGACCCCCATCACCCCAGCCACAAACTGTTCTGTCTGCTGCCGTCTGGCAGGCGTTACCGCAGCATCCTGGCAAAAACCACCAGACTCAGAGACAGTTTCATACCACAGGCAATAAGATTGCTAAACAACTGAACTGCTGAAACAACATACATAACATTCATCTGCTACTTAGTAATTATTTATCTATTTATCTAATATATCATTCCAATAACTTGCACTATTTCACTATTTCATTTTTTTAAACTTTTTCTTTTTGTATTTAATATTTACTTGCACTATATTTTTCTGTTTATCTGTGTTATTGTGTTCCACTGTTGGAGAAGCCTGTGACCTAAGATTTTCATCGGAATTATGTTCGTATGACAAATAAAGAACCTTGAACCTTGAGAAGGTGTAACATCAAAAAGCTTTTTAAATATAATCTCAATGACTGCAGAGGGCACCTCATCAAATAGAGGGTCTTTTTCTTTTCACTCATATAAAACAAGCCAGAATATTGGATATCATAATATTGACAGAAAGCAGTACATGCATTTAAGTTATGACCACTTGAATTAATCACATCAAATCATAAAGTATTTTATTATGGCTTTTCTGAAAATAATTCTTGCGTAACAAATATCTGTATAAAATGCCTGTCAAAGCCAATCAGCTGACATCATTTAATTTAGGATTTGCTTTAAGAAGACCAGTTGATTCTGTTTTTATTATTAAAGCCTTTACAGAAATGTAATATATCTTAAGTAATTTTATCAAAGGTTCTGGTGGGGGTGTTCAGGTATGCAACAAATTACACCTCCATGAGCCAGTTAAAATATCTTGTGTTAAATTGTTTTTCCCATTTATTTAAAAAAGTTAAAACAGCACAACTTAATATTGTACATATATTATCCTATTATAGCCCTTCAAACACAGAGTTGTTGAAGTACATCAACATTAAATAAATCTTATTTACAGAAAGTTGAATCATATCTCTCATCCCCATTTGGCAGCACACAGAAGTGTTTAACTCGTCAGTGAGCCAAATGCGGTTCTGCATATTGGTCTGATAGCCGGTGGTGGAAAAATGTGATGAGACAGTTCTGAAAACTTATATCTATGTTATTTTCCGTTAGGGCTGCTCGATTATGGCAAAAATCATAATCACGATTATTTCTGGTCAATATTGATATCACGATTATTAAATACGATTATTCATTGACTTTGAAAACATCCATGTATTGAACTTTAAAGAAAATAAAAATAATAATTTGAACAGTATGTTTTTAACAGTTGAATACCCTGAACGTTAAGTATAATTCAACTGAAAAACCAATAAAAAAAAAAATAATAATAATACATTTATATCTACATTTAAATAAATAATATCAAAATAATAAATACCAATAAAGATCAACAAATATTTTGGAGCGCACTTCCACAACCTACTAAACATATATAAATATGATAACTAATGTCACTCACAACATGTAATGTTTAATTACAGTATACTGCTACACGCAGTACTTATTTTGGTAACCCATTATCCGGAAACCGGAAGTAGCGAGCTAAGAGGCTCCGAGTTTAGTAAAAGTTGACTACGCTAGAGCAGTGGTTCCCAAATGGTGTGCCGTGGCACACTGGTGTGCCGTGAGGCAAGTCCGGGTGTGCCGTGGGATTTTGTGACAACCATACGTTATTATTGCAATATACAACTACACAAAAATAATTATTTTTTAATTTACTATATCAGTACTTTGTATGTACTCATTTCATAATACAGAGGCAAACTCTATACCTAAAAACAATTCTTTAAAAAAAAATCCTCACAGAACCCCATATTTCGCTGTTAACACAGTTGCAGGTGGGAATTATAAGACCGTGACACATCGAAGGCTGAAGGACAACATTAAAACAGAGAAACACGCAAGAGGGAAAATGGAGCGCTTTCTTGTGCGGAGCAAACCACCAACCACCAGTGCAGAGACTGCCGACAACCCACCACCGAAAGAAAAGAGGAAAAAAACTGTCAGCAGACAGTATCATGAAAGTTACCTGTCTTATGGCACTGCAGGCGAGCGGCAGATTTTCCCTACAAATAGACGAATCTACTGACATAAGTGGGGCTGCCCAACTTCTGGCAAACGTCAGATATGTTGATGCTGACTCTATCAAAGAGACGTTTTTCTTTTGCAAAGAAATGGAAAGCCATACTACGGTAGAAGAAATATTCAGGGTAACTAATAACTATTTAAAAGAGAACAGTCTGACCTGGAATACGTGCGTCAGTCTTTGCACAGATGGTGCGGCAAGCATGACGGGGAGAGTGAAAGGATTTATTGCTAAGGTGAGAGCACAAAACACACATATCGCTGTCTGTTTTCGCTTCAGGTTCAAGTAAAAACTGCATTATTCCAACCATACTACATAGGCATTTATTGAGGGAAAGCAAATTAGCTTTCACAGTTACCTTGGACTTCTCAATATCTCTACATCTCATCAGCCTTCAAGGTCCCCAGTGGCAAAGAGCAAGGAATCAATGGTTTTTGCCAAACGACAAGTTTCGGGCATGGAAACCATTACCCTTACTGGCACTAAGTGGCTGTGAATGACTGCCACTGTGATTCTTTAAAGAGAGCTCCTGCCTCAAGTGGACAGCCATGTCTTTTAACGGCAGCCTAATGCAGCCTTGATGCCACATCATTAGGTAAAGCTCAGTTTTAGCATTCCGTCCAATGTCTTTAATCCCTGATAACTTGCTCAAACTGTTTAAGACAGCAAATACAAATATGAAAGGGTATCAAGGAAATATCTTTGACGTTGCTTAAAATTTAAATTTAAATAGAATGTTGGACATATACTTTAATCACTCAAGGACAGAATTTTCATGATCCGTTCCATAATCGTATGGCTAATAGATATATCTCATGTAGAAAAAAACCGATCTGTTTTAGAGCCTGTTCTTGAACCTCCACCACAAAAGCCCAGTTCAGTTTGATTTGCCTGAGAGAAATATATCTACTCTTTCAAAGGTAGTTCTTTGGTAGAGATGGGGACGTTTGTTCAACGTAGCCAGCATATAACAGTAGAAGTAATCTGAATGGCTTCTTTTGTCAAAAGTTTTTTTTTGTTTTACTCAACAGCCTTGACTGGGGTTTCTTTTTGTTGACAGTTGTGGGTTGCTGGACACTCTGGATACCAAAACATGTTTTTGCACAAGGACTTCTTGTCAGTTGTTGAATGTATGTCGCCTTGAGGTTTGCCATCCTAAGCAATGTCAAGTGCTATTGAAGTGTTAGTTTATTATTGTACACTGAAAACTCAAGCATGAACTCAATCGCAGCAGCACAGGTAAACATTATTTGTGATCGGTTGGAAATCTTTTATCTAAAGAACAGCAGCACTGTTGAACGAAGCTTGCCGGTAGTTCAGGTTTATTCTTTGCATTGACCACTTCACAGTTTTTATGAGCATTAACATGATTCCTTGTAGTCACGCTGCTGTGAGAAACATTGCTTTCTCCTCCCCCTGGAACCTTTATGGTGCACAGAATTGCTGAATTTACCATTCTATGCATGCACATACATAATAAATCTACATAAATGATGATCGTGGGGAGCTTTTTTACTATCTATCATCATAATGCAGTCAGCATACTATTTGCATGTTCATAGCTTTACCATCTTTTGACAAAAATCATTACTTTTCAGAGCATTTTAAGCGATCTTCAGTAGCCTTGTTGGCTCTGTTTACAGTCTTTAGTAGCTTGTGATTGTAGACTTGGCTGTTATGTTAAAGATGATGCATGTGCATAGCCCTTCAAATGGTGAAAGTCTGATACAACGTTAGAATATCCTGCAGGATAAGTTGCTTTCCTATCATTTGAAACAACTGCCTACTGCAAAGAAACCCCAAATTGATGACGGACTTATCAAAGAAAGTCTTATCATTATTGTTGAAGCGTTTCAGAGATGAAGAGAAAATGTTGCTACAGTAATAGTAATTCTGCTGAGTGAGCCAGAGGCTTACAGCTGCGGCTATTTCAAGTTCTTGTTTATGTAGAGCCTCGAATCACACTGGATCATCCAAAAGGGCTTTCCAAGCGCAAAAGTTTGCAAAGAAAACAGGAGTGTAGTTGCCATGGAATTGCCGCTATATAACGGCATCTGTATCACAATCAAGATCAGGATGAAATGAATAACTAGTCCTCGTGATGGTTATTTTATGTGAATGCATATGCCTTTACTCGTCCGGGGGAAGTTGCTTAGGACAGAGAGGAGAGCAGCAGGATTAGGGCTGTATTTTCCAATTCTTCCTTTTTTAGCCTTTCCAGCCAACTGCGTACCCTGGGGTGCCACTTGAATAACAATGTGCTGAAAGGTTATTATAGAATTTTTGCCCAATAATGCCAAAAAGAAATTGCCTTCCATAGCTTTAATGTGCTATGGAGTCCATCACCCTGCTAAACCCAGCCTGGTTCTGACCATTTCATTGTAGTAAAGCAAAGATAGTGGGAGAAATGAAAGATAGTCACTAAAAGATTACCATACAACACTTTTGTTCCTCTCGTGCTGAGTCTAGATGTAATTTGAAAGTGACCAAGCCCCCTCAGAGAGCGATTTACCCAAGCCCAAGCAAGGGAAGAGTCTACATGAGGTCTGTCCACAGGGAGGGAAGGACACATAGAGGTAAACATGAGGCTCGTCTCAATACCCCTCCTCGACTCCTCTCTTCCCCTCCTCCGGGACTTGACCCGGAAATCGATCAAGACACGCCATTTTGAAGGACGTCCCAATAGCTGAAATGCACACGGAGGAGTCGAGGAGGGGTGAGGGAGGAGGGGTGAGGGAGGAGACGAAAGGGAGGATACACGAGAGCAGACTACGCGGAAGTGTTGTCACTACTCGCGTATAAAAGCCCCGCCCCCACCTTCACAGCTGGTCGATTTCAAGAGAGGAAAACGGAGAACTGGAAGAATGAGTGGAAAAGCGTCACATAAATGTCTAAGTGCTCACAGCTCCGTGGGAATTATTATGTGCAATTCATTTCTTAAGGTTATACTAACAATTTAAGTCATGTTTAATGATCTTGAACGTCACTAAAACATAGCTACAGTATTAAGAAAACTATTTCATAAATGGCTAGATCTTGATAAATAACAATAGTTTTTATTGTTTTGTGTTAAGATATTCAGTAGTTAAATTATTTTAAATTCAGAGTCCTGAATGTGGGTTTGTGGTGAATGTGGGGATCTACAGGACACACATTTAAAGGCTTTCACATTACTATCATTATAATTTTATTTAAATGTAGGCTACCTTTTACACCACAACGGAACACAAAAGCAGGACCAACCATCATACATTGAATTCCTTGACTAACAAGAGATAAATAAATATTTAACAACAAATGGGCCGGTTCTAAAGGGTTATTCAGTTAAGCCCGATGAGAGGGGATACAGCTGTGCACATGTCATCATTAACAGACGTCGTTTAAAAGTGACGTTTGAGTGAACGAGGACGTCCCAATTAATACCTGAGGACTCCTCTGTCCTCGTGTCTCCTCCTCGTGTCTCTCGCTCGCATCTTACGGAGGCGGAGCTAAGATGCAAGGAAGGGACGCGAGTGAGGGAAAGGAGGAGGTGAAATATTCAATTGAGACGAGCCTATGGAGGGATGAGTGGGAGGAGAGCAGACCCTTAAATCTCTCCCCGAGCAATCTTTTTTAGGGAGACTATTACAGCATTACTACCTTAACTTCTATTACACACAGCCCTAGTGTTGACAGCAGCCTTTTAAAATGAACACTGTGTTTGTATAACCCCCCTCCACTCCCCCCAGTAAAAGGATGTGCACTATGCAACAAAAGCAGTTCTGCTATTAAATATGTTATCTCTTGTTTCGCATGCTGACACAAAACGATGCTGTGCAACCAAAAGCACATGGCCATTAAATCTGAAAATATCAAACTGTCGAGGTTTCTTCTCCCTGAGCCTGTTTTTGTTGTATCTGTCTGATCTTTTAAGGTGAAATCTGGAATAAAGCTTTATATTTAGCAGATATTGCAACAGTTTGAAAAAGTCTGTTTTGATTGTAGCAAAAATAATCGTCTCATTTTTTGAAACTGAGGACTTTCTATCAAAAGAGAGCAGGAATGCTGCTGCGACAACATTATGTTTATGCAATTGAACACCTCTTTTCCCCTGGCACAATATGCAATTAATAGTTTCATTCGCTATCACACTAGACAAGGCATCTTGAAATGCTTTTGCTGAGTTTTATATATCAAATCTTCTTTGCCTGGTATTATTTAAAGACACATATGTTGCTGGTGCCATGACTTTTCTTCTCCCAATGGGTTTGCATGAATGAGAATTTAGTTAGGTGAGCGTCTCTTTATCGCATTATGATAACCCATGAGGAAATGTGTGTCCCTCTGCTGAAACTTGTTTTGATTTATTGTTGAGATTCTCTAATTACACTCATTTCTATGCAGCCTGTCCTCCTACAAAAATGACCAAATAGGTCGATTGTTCAGCAGCTTATTACGACCAATAGTCACGTTTTAAAGTGTAGCACCTCTAGTGGTCGTGTAAGAAACAACATTGCAAACGTTCCGGAGGGTCGTTTATTCACAAATAACCCTCTCTGGAAAATCCTAAATTGTGGAATAGTTTGGCCATTAAAATGCTTTTTGATTCGATTTCTAGCGAGAAGTGTATATTGTACTTTTAGAATTCACGTCCAGTGGATGTGTAGGATCTATAGTTTGATAGATATTACGAAGATGATTTGAAGTCTCGCCAGGAGAACGTGTATATACTACGTCTTTCCCCTATTCATTTCTATTGACGGCAGCGTCCTTGTAAAGTTAGCGTCAACCCTCACGGGGTGAAAACAGTTTTTCCGGTCTCGGAAGTTTTCATAATAAAACCGGAAGTATTCCCCTCACTGTCAAATGATTACACAGTGATATCTGCATTACTCATCCACTAAAAAACATCAATTTATCCTTGTTAATTACACAATATTGATTGGTTTAAATGGTGTACAATGCTTTTGTGTTTTTAACCTTCGATTCGGAGAAACAAATAGTTTTTTCGGAGTTTAGACACTACAGAGTTTCTGAAGACACTACACTACCCAGAATCCTCAGCTATCGTTTGGGACTACAACATCTGCTTTGCTTTACAAACCCTGTGATTAGTCCTCAAGCTCTCTGATTGGATGTTGGAGTGGCAGTGCGACAAGGTTACGCCGAGCGTCAAACAGCTCTTTGAAATGGAATGTAACCACGGCAGACTATCCAAAACTGGACCAGAACGGGTCTACTCCACTACAATTCAGAGGTTAACCTGGTATTTCTACTCCACTACATTTATTTTAGTTACTTTGCAGATTCTGATTAATGGTGTGAAATATATACAACCCTTAAATCAGACTTTAGTTACACCTGAGTCAAATTCAGGGAAGGTGATTGTCAAGTGCCAAAATAAACTATGCAATATATTAGACTTTAAGTACTTTGTCAGACTTCATATTTATCTGTTGATACCCCCAACGTTTTTTTCTTATTCAAAAGAAGACCTTAACTTAAAGTATTCTTTAATGTTTAAATAAAGCCTTATTAGTTTGTCTGTTTTGCACATCCTCCTAATATCTTTGGACGTCCTCCACTAGCTGTTTTATTGTAGAGATCACTACAGTATCTTCTTGATTTTTTATATTCTATATTTCTATCATTGACCTTCTACTTTCCCCCTATGAAAGTATGTAGGCTACTCTTAATATTTAAATGTTTTCATCAAATATAACATTCAACCACAACATTCAATAACGTGCTTTAACCACTAGGCGGTGCGGGTTAAGCAACCAGTGGTCTAGTTAATAAAACATAATAATATCAAACATAATATTAATATTAACTTTATTGTGAAATTAAAACAGAACGGTAAAGAAAAATACAGTTTCAGTCTCTCCATTTGAAGCTTATGCATTGTACCATGAACCTGTATAGACCTGTAACAGTCAACTGCATGAGGAGTTGGAAAGGTAGTCTCTGAAGATGTTACAAATAACACACAGCATACAATGCCATAATAACTTTGTATTATTAGTGTAGGACACGTATGTATGTATAACATCTGAAGATGTGGTTTTATTCATGTTTTCACATAATTGTACAGGATATTGCTATAATATTGCACATATTGTGAAATATTATAGCTGATAATGTATATATATATATATATATATCATATATATTATATATGTATATATAATGTAATATATCAGATATTAATGTGTATACACATTAATATCTGATTTGTAAAACATCACAGACAGACAGGTATATCTGTCATTTAATGGTAAGCTATTTAAATTCTGATTCCATAGATGTGTCTCCCATCACCCAAAACCCCTGACTATTCTCTCAACTCAGTATTTACATTCTTTAATTCAAAGAAAATCAGTAATATCTTTAAAAACTACAAGTCCCTGTCAATCAGCTGTGCACCGTTATGGTGTAGATATAACCTATTTACCAATTGGATCAAATATAAAAGTCAGCCGAATTAATGTTGACGTATTGTGTGAAAAGAAATGGAAGATGTTGTTTAATTGCTGATATATTTATGATCCACGTCACGTATTCAGTTTCGGTGGCAGTTCTTCCAGTTTGTCTAGAAGTCTTCTCATCAGGGCTCTATAAATAAAGAACTACGGCAGATATGTAATATTTAATGCAGCCGAACCGTGTATTACAATGCCGTTATGTGATGACTTCCAAAGAGAAAAGCAAGCACACTCGGAATAAATTTTTTTTTAATTTTTTTAAATGTTTTCGGATTTCATATCGCATAAACACCATATCCCGACGTGCATTGCGGCTAAAACATCCAATCACCGAACTTCAACGATATATCTGAGGATTATGGGTAGTTCGATGTTTTATCAAAACCTCTGAAAAAAGAAATGTGTCTCAGAATCGAAAGGGAAAAACCTATGGGAAAAACACAAAAGCAGTGTACACAATTTAAACCAATTCATGTTGTGTAATTAACAAGGATAAACTGATGTTTTTTAGTGGATGAGTACTGCAGATATAGCTTTAAAATCATTTGACAGTGAGGGGATTACGGTTTTATTATGAAAACTTCGAGACCGGAAATACTGTTTTCACCCTGTGAGGGTTGACGCTAACTTTACATGGACGCTGCCGCATATACACGTTCTCCTGGCGAGACCTCAAATCATCTTCGGAATATCTATCAAACTATAGATCCTACCAGTGGCGAGCCGTGAGCTTTATACCTAGGCCCTCTGACCCCCACCAATTCCCTCGAAAAAAAGAAAAAAAAGAGTTATTACGTCACAGCGTATACTTCAGCGGAATATCAAAACAACGGCCCAGGGTGCAAAACGCATCAATGACAGCGACCCTCTACCACACAAAACAACACCTGTAAACCCAATTTGTGTTGTTTGACATTGAAAATGATATTGCATTGTGTTTGTTACTTTCGTTGCAGTTGTATGTCTTAAGTGTAATTTGGCATGCTTTTATTTTGAAGGCGAGTTCACGCTGTTGACAGGAAGTTGTTGTTGCTATGGAAACAAGAAAAGTTTCACAGCGGGCGGAACTTGTCATAAAGTCCGCGATAATAAAACCCACCCATTTAGAGGGAAGATATGATTGGTCAATTGTACTGTCATTTGACATTACTCTCTCGTTCAGTTACTATAGCGGGCCCTCTGTGAATCGTAGAGAGGGCCAGACCTTCTTTCATGTAACCCTTCACATTCAACAGAGACTGAACAGGCAGATTCGAAGGATTTATTTCTTTGGAAATGTTATTTTAAATACAATTAAATCAAGTTTTTTTTCGGTAAAACTAATGAAAAATATAACAAAAATAATATTAAAAAAATATATATTTAAAAAAAATATATATTTTTTAAATGTTTTAAAATATTATTTTTTAGAATATCTTAGGCCCTCACAGAGGGCCTAGAGGGCCCTGACGGCTCGCCACTGGATCCTACACATCCACTGGACGTGGATACTGAAAGTACAATATACACTTCTCGCTAGAAATCTAATCAAAAAGCATTTTAATGGCCAAACTATCCTACAATTTAGGATTTTCCAGAGAGGGTTATTTGTGAATATACGACCATCCGTAGCGTTTGCATTCAACGGGAGCACTAGAGGTCGAACACTTTAAAACGTGATTTATAGGTCGTAATAAGCGCTTGAACAATCGACCTATTTGGTCGTATGAGTTGGAGGACTTGTTGTTTCTATGGTAATCTTTTTGTACATAGGCCTACTAGCAGTGCTCCATATTAAAATTCATCTTTATTTTACCAGATCACCAATGCCTGGGCAAAAGCAGAACATGTGACCAGCAGCAGGAGGGGAACCCGGAGTTCACCTGGAGCATAGTGGCTGCTGGGGACAAGAAAAGCGAAAAGAAGGCAGGAAGCCCCCAGGGCTGGGAGGAAGGTAAGAACGAAGGTATCACCTCCCCCCAATTGCAGGGGAATTTCATTTTTTAACAAAACTTTTTAATATTCCCATACTTTGGTATTCTCTGCACATGTTGAACATTCCTCATCATCCATTACTTTCCTACGCCTTTTAGTTTTTTGTAATGGAATTATTTTTAGTGTTGTGCACTATGGGTAACCACTTGGTTTCTTTTATACTACCTTATAATAATGTCAATGGAGAAACGGTCTCTAAAACATTTGGAAATGTTTCGCAATAGTGCTATTGAGAAATTACTTTTCACAGATTTCTCAGGTAAAGAGCTGAATCTACTTTACTGAGCCAGTAGTCTGCGACATCTCACCTTCACATCTTCTATATCCTCCGGCATCATTCATTTTCATACCTGGGAATATGAGAAGACAGTTTCTGTCTTATTATCTCCTGAGCTGATGGTGAAATGGAGGGAGACAGAGGGGTCTATTTATTTCCTTAAATGTTTTTCATGAGCCATGAGTCTGAGAGCAGATGGGTGAAGTGCTAGATTAAATTGGAAAAAGTGAAATGTAGTGACTGGTAAGGGAGAGCAGTTGCTGTGAATGGACTGCAGAAATGATTGATGTCTGTCTTGTGTATCTACTTTAAGTTGTAAATGAGGACAGAGGGAGTGTGTATGCATGTGTGTGTTGGCTTGGCTGAGAGGCTAAGGCGTCACCAGCATGCTTAGTATACAGTACTTTTAATAAAACAAAAAATGTCATTTAATTTCTATCTGTAATCATGATTGATTAACATTATTATGTTACATGTTGATTACAGTGTGTTAAAACAAGTAGATATATACAGTACACTCACTGGCCACTTTGTTAGGTACACCCGTTCAACTGCTCGTTAATGCAAATATCTATTTAGCCAATCACATGGCAGTAGCTCAATGCATTTAGGCATGTAGACATGGTGAAGACGACCTGCTGAAATTCAAAGAGAGCATCAGAATGGGCAAGGAAGGAGATGTATTACTTTAAACGTGACATGGTTGTTGATGCCAGACGGGCTGGTCTGAGTATTTCAGAAACTGCTGGGATTTTCACGCACAACCATCTCTAGGGTTTACAGAGAATGTTGCGAAAGAAAGGAAAATATCCAGTGAGCAGCAGTTTTCTGGGGGAAAAAGGCCTTGTTGATGCCAGAGGTCAGAGGAGAATGTCCAGTCTGGTTAAAGATGATAGAAAGGCAACAGTAACTCAAATAACCACTAGTTGCATAAGACCATCTCTGAGCGCACAACACGTGGAACCTTGAAACAGATGGGCTATAGCAGCAGAAGACCACACTGGGTGCTGCTCCTATCAGATAAGAACAGAAAACTGAGGCTACAATTTGCACGTGCTCACCAAAATTGGAAATTAGAAGATTGGACAAATGTTGCCTGGTCTGATGAGTCATGATTTCTGCTGTGACATTCGGACGGTAGGGTTAGAATTTGGCGTAAACAACACGAAAGCATGGATCCATCCTGCTTTGTAACAAAGGTTCAGTTGTCTACTTACATTATTCCAAAAGATTCTGACAATATTCAAACCAAGAGAAATTTGCAATTTTAATCACAATGGTCTGTTTTTCTAGTTGCCATCAATCCGGGGCTAACTGACTTTGTGGTTGTCTGCTAAAAGTTGTGATAAATTGACTATTTTTCCTGCTTTCAGACACATTTTTAGGACACACTTTCACAATCATACACATTTGTTTATATTTTTTAAAAGAATAAGGAATTTAAGTCATTGAATGTCTGGATCTTATGCTCACAGAGAAACAAGCTGATCAAATGTTAGTGGTAAGCTCTCTGTGCCTTTTTATCCTACGTTCAAGTTCATTCTGTACATATTTCTCTATGTGCATGAGATGGGTATTTCAAAATACCTTTAAACAATGCTAAAATAACTTTGAACCAGAGATACATTTTTCCCAACCGTGCCATTTTAATTATTTGATTGGTGTACAAATATTTTTTTAAATCACCCCTTTTTCATAAAATAAATTAACAATTTCCATACAATACATGGTAAGGCTTCGGTAAGGATCTATAAACTATTTAATATGATAATTCAATATAAATATATAAATATTTTCCAGGCAAAGTAAAACACCTTGACCACACACTATTAATTAAACATTTCTTTCTGTCTTTCTTTCTCTGATTGCTTATCCCCAAAGACCAGAGCAATTCTATTAAAAATATATTTGTTTTGCACACATTAAAGATATTATCTATGAAACGACTGATTTAAGGGGTCATCAGGCCTTTGTAGCCTTCCCCCTGACACTGTAACAGCCGTAGTCACGCATATATGTGCAAAAGAAAAAATAAGAAAAATAAGCTGACCATGATTGAAGGTTGGCAATGCGGAGTACAAAGGAAATATATGTGCATAATCATGTTCCAGCCCTCAGTTAGCCACAATACAGTTGGCATGTTTTGAATAATTGAGCTGGGCGAGCTGCTGTCTCCACACATTTCACTGGCGCATGCAATTTAAAAGGGATGGAAATAAGCAATGAATACTTAATGGCTGTAATGTGTGGAATTGCTAGAGCTGTTTTCTACAGTATCTAACTCAACCACTTTAAGATGTTCAACTTTGAAGCTTTGTTACTGTAAATGGCAGTGCTTCTTTTATCCGTACTGTAGATGCTGCTAGTTGAAGTTTTGCCCACACAAACTGACGGATCACCAAGGTAACCTTCATGTCCAGCCACTACAAACAAAGGCTTATCTCTTATGCTGTATGGTGGAACTACAAACATTTACCAGAACTGTACTGAAGTGCAATATTTCTGTTTTGTGCGTCTATCCTACCAAATTTCCGATGCAAATATAATACTTTCACTACATTTATTCAATAACATTAGTTAGTTTGTTGTGTGTTTTCTTTTCCTTAATACTCAGATTTAAACTTTTTAAAAGTTTGAATGGTGCTAACCAATCAAAAATGCTGCGTGCTCCAAAGAGTTTTGCATTATTGCGTAACTGAGTCATGGTGAGGGCAGTAGGTTACTTGTCTCACAGTTTGAGCATACTGTTTTTAGATTATCCATACACATTTATTATTAACAACTGAGTTGTTTAAGAGAGGGAAAAGATGGTATTGGATTGTTATCCACTATTAAAAAGTGATTTTATTTATTATGAGAATGAAGTCGCAATTTTGAGAATAAAGCTGAAACCTTAAGAATAACCGAATTATCCAAATGCAAAATAAATAAAAATCGCTCCTATTTTTTTCTTTTTATCTTATGTGAAAGATGCAGTGTAGCTTTTAATGCAATCATTCTCATGTCCTTGGCCATCAGTGGCATGTGACTGCAGCACTCTGCTCCTCCCTCAGGCTGATGAGAGGGGGCGGTTAGTCAGTGTTCTGGGTAAAGTAAATAATAAGAACAGCATGAGGCAACAGTCCCCTTAGCAAGGCAATTAGAATAAAAGACAATGCAATACACTCAGATCAAGAAAAATCAGAGCAGTAATTATGGATCGGTTTGACACATGAACCCGTGAAGTGTTTTTCGGTGACGGCGGGCTAACACACTGTGACACTGCAACTGCTGAGAGAGGTCTAGCTCAGGGAATATACATCCACTCAATCGAGCCACGCAATAACTATCTCAAAACCAAAAGGTTCTTCTGTGACACTAATCGAGTTGATTGAAAATGAGTCACCTCTGTCGAGTACAATCTAGAGAGATTCTGAATCAGGCTGAGGCGAGACAAAGATGGAAAATGATGTGAATGCATTTGGCTTCTCCTGTGTCCTTTCCGCACACAGCGGGTCATCTCAATTCCATGTCTGCCCCCAATGTCTGCTGCCAAAAAGTGTGAATATGATTACACATTGATTTCTCGCCCTCACACACAGAATAGAGTGGCACGAGTTGGAGCTCGGAGCTGACTGGCAGGAGGAGATATTACAGTAGAACGCTGTTTGCTAGTGCTGTTGATTTGTTTGTTTGTAATAGAGTGGCCCCAGGGCTGTCCATCATCTGCCAACTCGGGGAGTCATCGGGATTTTCTTAGCTGGGCTGGGCATTATGGGAATCTGGATAAAAAGGCGGAATGTACTGTAGGGAGAGCTTTGGCTTACAGAAGATAATGTTATTATCCTTCAGGGCTTTTAATGTCAAGGCAAACACTATGGATCTCATTTCCTTAGCCGAAGCTTTATCAGCTGTTGCGTTGAAAGATACAAATATCTGGAATGATCTTACTATATATCTAGGAGTGTTCAATTATAGTCACTGTGACTGAAGTCAAAACCCTCCTTCAAGATCAAGATCAAATGATTGTAAGAATCATCTATAGGGCTAAATAAGGAAAGAAACATACTTTGACGCGCTCAAACACAACTGCTCCACTCCTTTGAATAATGTCACCATTTATTATAAAACAAATAAAAGTAACTTATAAATTGAACAAGAAAATGCAGTAGGAGTTTGTTCAACCGAAAAATGTCACTTCCAATCTCACCTCCCCTTTCTTCCATACAAAACCACTAGTGAGCAGATGAATGCAACCAGGTGAAACCAACACTAACTCCGCCCAAAGCTCCAATGCACGTCCACCACCCATGACAAGTGAAAAATACCACATAATAATACAAAACAACTTAGACAGGCTCCTACATCTTCTAAAGACTATACTCAAATGATAAGATTAGTTTCAAAATGGCCTCTTGTAGAATCATTTGCCAGAAATGTGTGAATAGGTATTTTGGATATAACTGTTTAAGCACCGTTCCACACGCCCACATGCAGACAGTGTTAATCAGACTCTGGTGTGGTTTTACCCGCTGTGCAGTTCCCTTGGGCGGTTGTTAGTGCTGGAATCACTCGTGTGCCTAAAGAACCGAGTCTGCTTGAACGAGGTTTGATTGCAGGATAACAATCCAACCCGATTGCAAGAAATTATGACATTATTATGGGCTACTGTACCTGGGCGAGCATTTGTTGAGATTGAAACAGGTAAACCAACGTGGACAACATGAGTGGGAGAGGAATGATTTGGACTTCGGTTGAAGACATTTGCTTAAAATCTGGGCCGAAGGGAACATATAAAATATCTAAAATCCACAAAACAAATGTGTGCACTGTGAAACTGCTAAACAAGAAAATGAATCAAAGAAACAACTTCATTCTGACTAGCCTGACAAACTAAGATGTTGTTAATGGAGCCTTAATGTGGGAAACTAAATAAAATAAATGCAGCATCCATCCCACCTGATAAAACTGATACATGCATATGTATAAATAATATAGCATTCCTAGGCAACACAAGGCAAATGTATCTATAGCACAGTTCAACAACAAAAGGGGAATTCAAAGTGCTTTAAGAAAAAACAAACATTAGATCATTAAGACATAGTTCAACAGACACAGATAATACAATTATACTTTAATACATCTAAAAGCAGTGCGTAAAAAGCCGAGAGAACAAGCTACAGTAGAAGACATGTTTAAATTATAAGAATAAACGTTGTAGTGCAGTCTTTGATAGGACGTTTTTTTTTGTCATTTAATAAAAGGTAGCAGCAAAAAAGTCCTAGAAATATATTACTATCTACTATTTATCCATTATTTAACAGTTTTGTCCATGTACCATTTCATTTAATTTTTTGGAGATTAGCCTTGTAAACTGATTTATTTCTCTTAAACTAAGTAGCCAGAATGGTATTGAGTACTAAAATCCCATCTGCAGCCCACAAAGAGAAGTGAAGCCTTCTGGGAATACGGTCCTGAGCCTTTTCATAAGGGGTTGATTCTGTCCTTGCACAGTCCAGAAGACATACATTGGTAAAGAACATTCCAGGTGATTCTTGTTTATTAGACGCTCCAACACAACGCCTCTGAAAGTTTCAAAATAAAGCCAGAAGAAAACTTGTGAAAGCATTGTTGTTTTGAGCTGTACCCTGCGAGATTAAATCTGGACAGATCAATGGCCAGCTTTTCCATGGATGCATCAAAATGGCCTTTTCCAGCATCACACCATTCTTATCTGAGCAAATCATTATGAGCCATTACTTTGGATGAGAAGCAATTTGTTCTACTTATCTGTTTTGGACCTAAAACATAATAACCCTGGCATTTGAAACAAGATAGTGCTTTGGGTTTTGGCCCATCATCTTCAAACCTGACCTGTTAAGCATGGCAAAAACAGAGGAGATGAAAAGGCCTAACTCCATGGCAACACACTTGACCTGGTAGACCTCAGTTTGTCCTGACTGAAAAAGGAACAGCCAGCATTAAGAATTAAATAGTGGTCTTATAAAGAGGAAAACAAATGTCACCCAGCATGTCTGGCGCACCTGGACCACATAATGAACCAAAGTAGAACAAATTGTGTTTAATAGTGAAAACTTGTGACCTATGTCCTTATTAAGCCCTCTTTTCATGAGTGTTCAAAATACACATCCTCCCCTCTGAAAGTAAAAGACATGCAGGGCAATGTAATCAGTTGTGCACTTTGTAAAATAATATGACATATATGCTAACAATCAAGAGTGGTCATTTAAAAATATACACAATAGAATTATTAGTTATGTTTGAATCTTACATGTTAGCACAGTAGAGATGTACCCATGTTACCCATGTAACTTGGAACAGAACCAATAACGATTGAAACCCATTTCTTCCTTCCCAAATTGCTTGTTATTATTCAGGGTAAAATCTCTGCCTTGTATGACATGTGTATAAATACATTTTAATCGATTCATCATTGTCGATGACGGCAAAATAAAAATACACATTTTTTTTGCAATCCGGTGCTTTGATATGAACCACTCAAAAGTTGTTTTATTTGCTTCACATTATTGCAAAGTGGAACGTGATGTCATTCTGAAAAGGGGAGAGTGAGAGGAGCAATGTGCACCAATTGACATCAAATTAAATGTTAGAAACTGATTTTTCTTTGCTTTGTGTTTTTCTTCCATCTAAGAATCCCAATCCAAGTATTGGATTAAGTAAAAAAGCTTTGCTTTGTCTCAGTACATACTGTAGTCATCTGTTTGAATATGCAAAATGCTATATGTATCTACTATAGGATTCTAATTAAATTCAGCTTCTGATTGTTCAGTCTCTTTACGTTAAGAGGAGTGGTGGTAGATTCAGACAGTTCATCAAAGGAATATGTTGGGTAAAGATAAACACCACTTTATAGCCTTCAAAGTCATTAAATATTATAGTATAATCCAAAAGAAAGCCGAGCCTTTTATTTGAGCATAGAAGAAGAAAAGCTTAGGCTAAGCACAAACAGGAGAAAGTGAAATGTTTGTTTTTGCACATCAGGAAATCTTTATCTCAAGATTGTTCTCATTCTGTACAGTATGCTTTATGTGGGGCGAAGGGAAGAAAAAGGGGAACACATATCTCCTCCATCGTGGATGTCCATAGTCCCACCTAATGCCCCTGCCACAAGGGTTCCAAATCCCCTATCATAGCCTCTTGTAACCAGGACGTGCTATTACAAGTGCTGCCTATACCTGGGGATCCAGAGGTGCTTTGAATAATGTCACTGAAGAAGATATAAACAGTTTAAGTTAAATGTATAACAAGGCCACTTACTATATTCCAGAGGGACCGTTTATTACCTTGTGTTCTTGCTGCACCAAGCACCTCATTTTGTATTGTAACAGTAGGAAGTCAGTGAGTCATTATGAGGAGATAATGGACTCCATCTTACTGCACACTGTGGCATTCTGATGTCAAGAAGGGGAAGAGCACATGTCATAGATTAGGCATAATGAGAGGAATGCACTTTACATGAAAAAAAAAAAGATCTTCTTACGAGTATACCTTATGTGCTGAGAGAAGTGATGCTCCGATTAGCATAGAACCCCACAGGTAGGGTTGAAGGTTAAAGCCCAGGTTAATAGATGGGTGAGCGTTCAAACTAAATCATGTATGGAGTAAAAGCTCTGCAGCACTGACCTCTGTGGGTTAAAATGTTCAGGTCTGTTGCACTTCTGACCAACATGACACAGCAGCTGTTCTGGTGTGGTCGGTCATATGAGCGTGTACACAGTAGCCTGCTGAGATTTGACGTACAGTACAGTATGGAACAGTGTGGTAGGAAAGCATGCAGCAACCGTGTTACTTTTAAAAAGACAATACACATATTGTATGAATTGGCGTTTGAATCCAGCTCATGAACTAATTTCAGCTCCTCGAAAATACTCTCCTCCTACTATAATCTCTCAGTATAAAGTATCTATACAGACAATTAGTACATCAATACGTAAATGTCACCATGTGCAATGCACCTGAATTAGACATACTAAGAGGAAAGGCAGGTTCTGCGTCTGAAGTTAGACCCCAGGGCTCCCACTAGAGCTTTTCCTTTCAACCTTCATCTCTCACAAACAACAGCCACTTGATAACCCACAGCTAATGAGTAGTTATAGATTAGCCGAAGCTGCTTTTCTCTTTTCATCAATGATGAGACCTTGATGGTTTTTCTGAGCCTAGAGGTTACTGCTTCACAGAGACCCCAAGAGGCCTTGAAAGAGCAGTTTTTAATGCACCTTCCAACCTCTGTCCCAATGAGCTTGCTGCATCCCCTTTGTCGTTTTGTCCAGTAATCAGAGAACCATACAATTGTCAATAATCCAGCAAATGGCCCACCTTCTACCCTGCTTTCCTAATGAACTGCCCTTCACTTAGCGATGTCAGCGGAGTGCACCGGCACTGTATAAGCCATCACTTTTACGTGTTGTGTTTATTTATAATGTATCTTTACTCTGATCTTCTGATGTTGGCCCTCAATAACATCACAATAGTGTGAGTTGACATGAGGCGTGCTACACCAACTAATAGGTTCTATCATCTATTAACACACTTAATGGCCCTTCCCACTTTGGGAATTTGAACAGATGACAAAAACATTTGCTTGCTGGCACCAGTTATTTTTTGCAACAGTAGATTTGTTGAATAGTAGGCTAAATGTGACTGCTGTGATACACTTAAAGCTAAAGAAAATACACAACTTGGTGCCAAAATCTTCTTACAGTTTCTCCTTTTATGGTTGCCATAAATTAATCAGCTGTTCCCTCAAACAGAAGCTGACACTACTCCGGGCAAGTTATCTCAAGGAAAATGAATTACCTGTGTAAGCTAAAGGAGACACTGTCATTCTCTATTGTCTCACTTTTCCTTGTGTTTAATGAACTACAATTAAAAGATACATAAAACAGAAGGAAGCAATTACGAGTCAAGCATACCTTTCACCAACAGAAAAACAATCTCATCTTGTGTTCATTCTAATATAATTAGTATACAGTTTTTAGAAAAGCCAATTAGTAACCCTGTGCTATGTTTCTGACATGATCTCCCAAAATGTGGCTATTGTGAGTGTATGCATTGTGTGTAGGTGTGTATCATTTTGTTACTGAGCCTGACTGCTGTGGTTCCAATTGTTTCAAATGTCACAGGGAAAAGGAACATGAAACGATCTAACCAATCGGTTTTTGTTGCCCCTTGTGATTTGCATTATGAAGTCACAATAACATGTCAGAATTTCCAGTGCATGTTAGCAGTCCTGCTGATTTCTAGTCATTCCGGAACTCTTCCATTGATGGTAGCATGTCTAATGAGTGCAGGAATGTGTTTCTGTCAAGCTCCTTAAAAGTAACTGTTACTCCGGCTTTCAATTACTCCTGCATTTATTTGCCATAGGGCCACAGAAATGCATATTCACCCTGACATTAGGTGAACCTGCCAGACGCCTCTCACTTAGGCTTGAGTGGATCATCGATCCTTAAAGGTTAGATCGATTCGTTTCTTGAGGGCCGTTGTCTACCATACTCGATCCCATACCCGTATCACGCTGCCTGCCAAGATATCTGTCCTCACTCAATCAATCAGCTTATTGATCCCGACTTGAACACAAAGGCGAGAGGATGCGTGTGTGTAATGTTTCTCGGACTCAGACCCCCATTCATCCGTGGAATTACCTGGGCTTGGCTAAATTGTGCATTGGCGGCCAACCCATTTGAACAACTGAAGTCAACTCAAGCCAGCAGCAGTTCAAACAACTGAATCCCTGCAGGTCAGGGGGTGAAATGATGTTGGGGGAGAGCGGCGGGATGTTGGAATGGGTTATGTGGGTCTTCTCCCAATTGCTGCCTAGTGTTCCACATGCACCGCAGCTGTGCACGATTTGATTAATTAGGCTCTTTTGATGGGGTCTCCCTGAAGGCTCCTCCATTGGTGAGAAAGCGTCCTCAAGATCACACACATGCATTCACACACACACACACACAGTCTTATACGTTATGTGTGGCAGTGCAGGAATCCCCGTGGATGGGATCAGACACATTTCTACTTTTACTGGGGACCCGCTGAGGTGAGTCTGATTCATCCTCCATCTTGGACAAGGTTCTACCTCTGCTCCATATCTCCTGCTGGTCTTTGAAGCTCGTCACATCAGAGACTCTTGTGTGCTTTCTGCAGTACTCGCACTTGCACATATATTTGTCTTCCTTTAGTTTTTTTTACATCAGGCATTGGAGGGAAAGATTAAGATCCATAAGCTCATGACAAATGTTACCCCTTACCCTTGCCCATTCTTTCCCCTCTTTTAGTATCATTCTCACAGCTCTTTGATAAATGAATCCCATACAAAGATATGGCTCTAGGTTTGAAATCTCTCTCCTTTTTTTTAAGGCTTTTTTTGTGCACTATAGATCTAGCATTGCATGGAGTCCTTCCAGTAAAAGCAATAAGGTTGTGTGGTTTGGAACTGCCCTCCTCAGTATACAAAGCAGTATAATAACGACAGTGATAAGAAATGCACAGATAGCTGGTAGATAAAAGCACCAAAAACAGCACAGGCAGATGTCACAACAAAGAAGGGTGGATTTCATATGTGATTCAGCTTGTAAAGAAAATACATAGGAGTATAGGAATTTAAAATGATTTCTGACTGCGCAAGTGTTGAGGGTTTTATCACACATAGTAGTCATTGCAGATGGGAAGAAATGAAATATGGTTGAGCAGTGACCTCGATGACTGAATTAATCAAGCACCATTAGCATAATTTCAGCTTGTATGACGTGGCACGAGCATGGCAGGAATGATTATTTTTGAGAAATGATGATTAAAACCAGGTTTCATTCAATGCTAATGAAGGTTTAGAAGGAAGGAAGGAATCCACATTGTTACGTATTGACTTTAGGAATATAAAGAGAAACCATTTCCAGATATAATCATACTTGGCTGGTTTTGTTATTCTTTGTCACAAAAAAAAGTCAAATGCTGATTGGGGAAATGTTTTCTTCCCTCAGAGCTCCATTACAGATCACTCATTAAATAGCCAATTCCAAAAGAAAATGTCTTGATGATACACGTTCTCTGTTGGGCTCCTGTAACGGCAAAGAGGATTCTTAGTTATGCATTAACGAGACTAGCTGGATTCAAAACATGTGAAAGCACTACTGTCTATATTAACATTTATTTAAAGAGTACAAAGAAAAAGAAGATTCTCGGTGCTGTTCATGAACAGGAACACTGTTGGTCACAAAACACTGGCCTGACTTTGCCTCCTTTGAGATTTACCAACAATACCACGGCTACTATTATACTTTGTAATAGATTTAATTACGAGACACCATGGAGTAAGATACAATGATGGCAGTTTGAACAGCTTTTGACCTATGAATCAGGGTGAATCACCATTCTGAGTAGCAAACCAGTATGGGCTCATACTGATCAACTATGAGATTGCTTCTTGAACAGATTTCACAATCACCAGTTCAACTTATTTGTTCTCAAGCTTTTGAAATCAAAAGCAGTTTTTTCTTCTGCTTTTTGTAACTTCTGTCCACATCCTCTGTGTGGTTTCTCCAAAAGCCTCTGTAGTGTACATTTTACACTCCTGTAGACTTACAGTGTTTATTCATCCGCAAGGAAGGCAAAATGGTTCCACTGCCTCTAGCATTTAAATCCAGCCTTAGGCTCAAAGAATTGCTTTGTGTATTTTGCTGTACTTCACTGTAGCACTTCAGGATTAAAGCATCCATCCATGGATGTATTGTTCTCTTCCTTCTGCTTGGGTTTGAAGAGGTGCTTTGAAGCCCACATTTTGAGATCTGCCACCAAATGAAAAGCTCTACGGAATATTTTGTTATCCTAACCAAGCTGACACTATATCCACAGAAGGATCGGATATACTGTTGACAACTTTTAGGTGGGGACGTGTATACAGTTTGTGCTTGGTATTTTAGGTTAAGCCAAGAATTGTGTTTGTCGACTTAAGCAGTTGCTTAGCTTTTATTCTCCTTTAGGTACATTGTAAAAGAGCAAAATGAAGAAAATATTATATTGTAGCTCAACAGTGCACCCCTAATGTCTTGAGAAATCCTTGTTATGTTCTTAATATCTGTCTTTCACATACCACACTCCCACGAAAAATAGGTTTTCAAGGCAAGAATACCATAACAAAAAAAGAAACTTGAGGAACAAGTAGTATTACGAGACAGGACAGGCTGGGGCTAGTTAGTTAGCATGCTAATTTCAGTAGCTATGCCTGCAACACAATACATGTATTTTAAATCACATCAAGACTGTTACTTCTTAACAGTTTTGAATTATAATTATTACAAACATTCTGCTTTAAGACAGTTATTTATGAAGTTATTACCAAAACCAATAATAAACCAACGCACAGGCAATAATGTAATATAATACATTATAATATATATGTATATATGTATATTTATATAGTCTTAAAGTTACAATCGACCCTTTGAGGGCAACCATAATGCTAATGTGGCCTACGATGAAATTGAGTTTGACACCCCTGATAATCCAAAGCAAGGAATATAAATAATTGACAAGATCATGTATTCAGTTAATTCTATTTTCTAACAAACTATGATTTCGGAAAACACTAAATCCCTTATTATGACATTCCTTTAATTAGTACACATCACTTACTGTATGGGTTTGTTTGTTGGAGTCATGTTCTGTGTTTGACCCGAAGCAGATCTGAAAAATGCCATGGGCTCAGTAATGCTCATTGTTTTGGTAGAACAAAGTAAATGTGTGATTTGATATGAACATCATATTCCTTTGATATCATGATGCAATCCTAAATAGGCTTATTTGATAAAGATCCAAAGCCCAATCTGTGTTATCTGTGGTGTGTGTGAGAGAAAAAAGAAGAGAAACCAGAATATCAAAAACAGTTCAGGAGAGTGAGGGACATCCAGAGATATAGAGACAGCTGCTCATTCCTTTTGCAGAGCCCTTCTAAAAGATCCAACTGAGAGACTATCTTCACAACAACCCATACTAAAGGTCAAAGAAGGCACTTGACATTAGCTCAGACATTTCTAGGGGGCAAATCACAAAGTACTTGAACTGTGATGTTTGGCGTCTGGCCGGCAAGAGCTGGCCATACTGTATGTAATACTGATAAATACATCTATATAGCCTCTATATACTGTCGTCTCTAATACAAAGTCACCACCAACAAGGCTGAAAATAAGGAAAATCTATGTGTTTTGCCCTAATTAAATAACTACACCTTTCATTTAAATGTTACAATGGAACAAGTCAATGTCTTTATTTCGATTTTCTCAACAACCCTTTTTTTTTACGGACTTAACCGTGATTTTATATATTTTTTTTCCGTTAAGTAGTTTGGGCTGCATGTTTGTATGAAAGGTGTTTTAAACCCATGGAATAGCATTTTTAATAGCAGGATCTTGAGATCTACAGGACATATTCATCGGTAGCATGTTGCGTCACGGTGACGTCACCAATGAATGTGTTGACAAATGTTTTTGCAGATTCAGGTTTGGCGCCCTATAAGCCATCTCCGTCTTGGTGTTAGGCCGTCGTCTTTCAGGAAAGGAAAGTGGCATGAGAGGGTGGAACTAAGTACAACCTGAATGAAGAATGCTTTATTTGCTGTGTTAAACAATACAACCATCTCAAAAGAAGTGCCCTGTAAATACAATGTGATCATGATACCTTTCAGATATGTTTATTTAGATGTCCCATTTGCTCAAGTAATGCTATGGATTGTACAAGCTGCAAAGGATACAGTACAAAGGCTGCATTTGGAGGGCTTGGTTGGACAGTAACGATGGAATGGGTCTTTGGGCTTAAAATTGAAGTTGAATTGCTTTTTTTTTGTCTGTTAAGAAAGTTGGTACACAGATGAGTGTACATTTTTTTCATTGATTTATTTCTTACTCCTTACTTCAGTCAAACATAGTCCAATGTTTGTGTTTGATAGTACGGTTCTAAAGGGTTATAGTATTTTATAATATTTCATAAATACAGGGACAAAAGTCACTAGTGTTTCTGGGTAATCTCAAAATAAACAACATCATAAAGGGGGTTTCCAGTACATGGCCTTTCCTACAGATTACACTACATTATTATTCCTCTATGCACCGTATGTTGCATAATTCATGAATAGCTCGTCAACCGCAGTCTAAGCTTCTCTTTGAATTGGTGTTAAAAAGCAGATCAGAGCATGTTGAGACACCGCTGTATGGCATGGATCAGATGAAGATCACTGCTAATGTTGCCGGATAAAAAAGAAAAAAAAGGTTTCTTAGAGTCCACGTTGATGGAGAGCTGATAGCAGGCAGTGTCTATTTGGATTATATACAAGCCTACACCAACATATTAATGCAATAAATCAAAGGTTTGTATTTGTATCTGGTCGGCAAATAAAATGTGTTAAGGGAACCTAAATCCTGAACATTCACTTTTGTTATGCAAAGACAAACGGGCCAGATGTTAGTAATTAAGGACAGGAGAACAACTTTCATTTCAACCGTCCAGTTCAACTATTCTAAATGTCATCCATTTACTTTGTTATTGTCATCTAAAGTGATATAACCATAAACTACACAATTTCAATAATTATGTTGAATAAATGTTTTTATCTATTTAAATATCTGCTTTGAAATGAAAGAATATTGACATTATTTGTTTTAATAATGCTTAGAGCTAGCATTAAACGAATAATAACGGGAAGCAATTGCCTCGTATATATTTGATATTGTTATGATTTAATTACTCACCAAATGTTATGCATTTACATATTCAACACATGACAGTTTTTGATTAACATTTTGAGATAGATTTACCCATACATTTCTTTTCTTCCTGAAAAGACCATAAAAACCCATCACTATGTAAATCAATGGAAACAACCTAACATTACTTTTAGCATATCCAAGCAGGACTCAATTAGCTCGACATTACTAGCTCTAATAGCAGATTGCGACACACATTTGATCTTTACAATGCTTTATCACCATAGCCTTTGCATAGTCTTAAACCCCCCTGACAGCAGGCCTCAGCATACCTAATACACTTACACACATGTCTTGGCAAATGCAAATAACTATATGTGCAGGCACAGAGAAGAGATACAGATGTACATTTCTGAAATGACAACGTTTGAACATATCCAAGGAAAGTGGATTTCTTCTCTCATTGTATTCCCATCTCTCTAACCGAGCGTCTTCCCCCCTTGAAGTTTTTTAGCAAATATACATCCTCATCTCTCCAACATCACCCCAAGGAAATGCCATCAGTGCTCTGGGAGCTGACTCAGCTAGAAAACCATTTCTTTTTCTATATTCTTTTCTTGTTTCTCCTCTTCTTTATACATGATAGCTCTGCCAGCATAATGATGGGAAATGATTGATTAGAAAAGGGCACTGTGAAGGAGGTGGAGGAGCCAGAATGCTGAAAAGATAGTAAAATAACATTAAAATAAGAGAGACACAGCCAAAGACAGAGTGAGATAAGTCTGGAAGAGGGATTACGGGGAGCAGGAGGAGCATTCGGGGGAAAAGCAAAGAGATATGACATGCCGAGTCG
Organism: Trematomus bernacchii; assembly: GCF_902827165.1. Taxonomy (NCBI): domain Eukaryota; kingdom Metazoa; phylum Chordata; class Actinopteri; order Perciformes; family Nototheniidae; genus Trematomus; species Trematomus bernacchii. The sequence continues at coordinate 1,652,949 of NW_022987656.1, forward strand.
ACTTCTGAAGACCAGCCAGACCAGATGGGGAGCGGGGAAGAAATGGAGATGAAAGAGATTGTCTCTGATAGCAATAGACAGAGGCGATGACAGAAAACTGTGCCTGGCAGTCTGATAAGTCTGATTTTACATCGCCAGTAATTCAGCTCTACGTTGAGCTCTTCCAATTAGGGGAAGAAGTCAACCTGTTACAGGCTTATCGACAGCCTCCTGTCTCGCAGGTCTAAACCCAGTTCAACACCAGGGCTTTGTTACGCAGTGTACTCCCCAAAACAAGCTGCTTACCTGACAAAACAACTGGGCTGAAACATCACTCATAACCCAAGTTCCATGATTCAAATGCAGTGTACTTAGATCCTCTGTATTTGATCAATATGTTCCTTTATTCCTGATGGAGAGGAAGGATACAATTCCCAGTTTAGTAGTTGAGAAGACATACTGTGTGTTAGAGACGAGTAAATATGGAGGAAAGTAGATAACTAAGTTTTATCGGTTGAGAGAAATACTAAGAAAGAAGGATAATGGCGGCTCTCTTCCTTCTTAAAGCTTAATGAAGTCTTTGTGTGCTTCCTTGGTGTAAAATAATGCGACTTACTGTTCTCTGGAGGGAATTTCCATGTCCAGGAAGTCCATCTCAGACACTAATGGAAATGTATGAGGCATTTTGTTGGTGGAAAGAAAGCAGCAGCAGCATCACAGTGGACTATATCGCTTGAGAGCAGAAACTAAATGAGTATGTGGTTGTTCTTTGAAGAGGCAGATTTGGGCTGCTTTTGTTTGCATGTGTACCGATAAACAACCAGACGTCGACTGACAGAGAGATGAAGAGACGGTGGCACGTCATTTGGAGAGTTCAGTCAGTCTTCAGATTGGCTGGAAGAACTATTGCTTGACAAACATCTGTGTCTAAGGTTACCCAGCTAATGAGGCCTTTGCAAACAAAATAGTTTTCTTATAAATGAAAGCACAGCCTGTCAAACTACTGAGTTAATAGACGCTGAATGTTGTCAAAATGTCCGTCGCTCTTCAAATCAAACAGAAAATAAGAGTGCTAAATACAGAAATATCAAATGTTTCACACATAACAGTGAGAGATGGTTTTAAATCAGTTGATGCTCTATGATTAGTAGCTAAGGCAGAAAACACATCTCCCCACAATCTTCTTTTTTTGGGAGTCTGAAGACTTTTCTTTGTTCGTTGGAGCTCATATTATTTAAAGTCTGTCTGTATTTCCCGTCAGGATGGTTTTGTAATTACAGCGTACCTGCTGTGATTAAACATTATTAAAGCCATCCTTTAGAGCTGTCAGTCTAAATTCCCTGGCTGTGTTTGATGCAGCAGGTACTGACGCGTGTGGCCGGGGTTAACATCTGCTGCTCTCTGTTCTGGTTCTGGAGGTAGTGCAAATGAAGTGAAACCTGAGGGGAGTTCTGTTGAGGAATACAAATGGTCTCTCTGCTGCTTTCAACTTAAACTGCAATCCCACGGATCTTTCAGGGATTTACACGGTGAAATTGTAATAAGATTCAGTCTAGGGCGATGTCTCTTTATGGGGATTGAAATGTAACCAAAGCCCACCTGAGGCTTCCTGGTTCAGGATTGTTGTGTACGTATATGCCCAAGACAGTCTGTATAACGCTTATTGTATTAACAAGAAGGCTTTTTTTTCGTCAGCCCACCACCCAGGGCTCTAGTCAAGACCTACTTAAGCAAGTCCAAGGGCTATTCACCCCTGTTCAAGACCAAAACAAGCAGAATGTTTCCCATGCTATTCTCGGCTCTTCTGCGTACACAACCACTTCAAAGGTATAAAGCAAATGTAGCCATGTTACAAGTAGATGATTATATTGGTTCATAATACTTTCTGTTATGCTTCACACTTGAAACTAAGACAATTGTATCTGAGTCAAAGACAAAGTCCAGCTGTCACCTGTTTATTTTCTCAATCTTTTCTTTTATTCATGCACTACTAAATGTATGTTACACTAATTGATACCTTCCACACTATAGTAGTAAAAGTGTTTGCCTTTTTAGTTGATCTTGTGTTGCAGTATGGGATTATGATTGCTTTTCGTTGCACAACCCTGTGTTGTATGATAATAATAAATGATCCTTGATTATACAGTATGTTCTCACACCCTCACAGCAGAATCTGACACATGCAGTATACAATCAATATGATAACTTTACTCAGTAACTTCATTAATTGGAAGAAAATGATGGATGAAATGTATCTGAAGTTGGCAGTGCTTTTTCCTTTTACAAAGTTTGGGATGTTATGGGGATTCATAAATGAAACTTCATATCTCGTGCTGAGGAACTGAGATGCTACTGGTGAGATTGCTTGGGAGAGACCCTGAAGCAGTGATGTGTTAGTGTGCTGCTGTGGTGCAGCCTTCAACGTCACCCTTCGTCAGGAAGCAGCGGGCCTTTTTAGACTTATCGAGCAGCAGCAGCTCTTTTCCTGGCCTCCACAACTGCTAATGTACTTGAACAAGGTCACTTTCTCCCAGAAGGACAACACTGGCCTGAGCGCCGCTCTCAGTCCTGGCGTCTGCTCTCCTCAGAACACGTTCCAATGTCGCTCTGCTGTAATCAGTGTTCAACACTGGTTGTCCGTTTGTTGCTGGAACTTGTAACACTTAATTTGACCTATCAGCATCGCCATCAGTAGCATGAATCTGTGAGTGTATTTGGATCGGCTCTTAATGGTATTGGCACCGGGGCCTGTGGAACATCTGGCCTTCCCGTGCAGAGGTCGGGTCATGTTGATTGTTGATAGGTTTAATCCGTTTGAACACAGCGTGTGAGCCTGCGCACCATCACTCTCTCTTTCCTTCCTTCTTTCCTACTCACACACATATACATATACACACACACACACACACACACACACACACACACACACACACAAACACACACACACACACACACACACACACACGCATCACTACACAGTAACTAGTCTCTACATTTAGCCCAGGGAGGGTGGTATGGTTTCTCTCACAGTGAGCTCATCCTGCTGCTCCTGATGTGAACTGATGAGACCTGTCGGCGCTTAGCGCACCATGCTAATCTCATCACACTGCTTGTGGATAGGAGCCTTAGCGTCTGTGCTAGCTCAGCCGATGGCCCTGGCCGTAATTGTATGAACTTGCATAGCTATGCATCTCACCTAATGGCTTTAATGTCAAATGGTTTGATAAAGATGGGTAGCCTCCTATTTGATTAGCCCTAACTGGTACTCTCTCCCCCACCACACACACTCTCACAAACACACAGACACACACCACCCGCTGAGATGTAATGAACGTAATAATGCTTATGGGAAAGGACAGGAAGACTGCAATGACCCGGTGTAGGAGAAAAGAGAAAGAAGCCATGAGAGCAGCTGTAGTCAAATGCCACAGTTAAATGCCATATTTGAGTGCTTTGACCTTCATCGTTATTGGTTGTTCCTGCACTAAAACGGTTAATACCATGCTATAACTATATTGTCACTGATGCGTATTTGTAGTTTACCACATTCAAATGGTATACCTTTCCTTTTATCAATTTGGAATATGTTATAACGCCTCCAAGTCTCCTCACAGCCTTTACATTTTGTACTTATTTGCCCAAACAACTGGTATTCCAATCTGCTGAAGTCAGTGTGCCTGTGTGTCCAATCAGTTTGCATTTCTATGTTGAGGTCTGTATGAATGATTTCACATCCTCTGTGCAGAGAGGCTAGTCTTATCATCTCTATCCTTGGATTTTCTGTTGTTAAAGAATGTTTCTATAAACCTAAAACGCAGCACCTTTTTTCTTTGAAATGTGTTTTATCAACTTGGAACACAAAAAGTGAATATACTGCTACAATACAATGATATTGTTCCAACCTCTGTATCTATTATTTACAATACCCGAGGTGATTATTGAGCCTCTGTAAGGTTGATACACTACATTATAATTTTTTTTAATTGTAAACTTCAATATTAATTATCATACATAATTCAGATTATGTATATTTAAAGACATTTGCATTAGTTTGGTGCTTATTCATGGTTTTCGCCCATGGCATTTTACATTGTAACTCTCAAGGTTGATCATAGCCTGCAGCTTTAATCAGTGTTATTGTATATTAGTAAGAAATTAAGAAAATGTTTGGAGGTCTCTCAAATGTTTTATTGACATTAAAGTCCACATTTCAAGTGGTGATATAAATACATGGACATTAACATAAATACAATTGCGCTATTGAGTATTTCCATGTTGCAGTTATACTTATATGATAGGATGCACTACTAAACTACTATTCTAAATAGTATATTATATATAATTAGTATACAGTGTATATAGGATACAACATTAATATTAGACACCTTTTTAGAAAAAGTCATTCTGCAGAAAACAAATAAAACATCTGTACTTTTCCTTATGGGACATTAGGACTTTCACTTGTAATAAAATATATTCAGATAATTAAATCTTTACATTTACTTCAGTGAGGAGTGCTTCTTCCAACTCTGAATAATTCATAATAAAACAGCACCTCACAGTCTCTTCATAAAACAAAGAAAGATTACACTTTCCTCAGCTGCATCACTAAAGTGAGTTTGGAGACTCAGCATGTCTGTTTTCACTTTTATGTCAAAATCATTGTCGCAAAGGTGATAGCCAATGCGAGTCTGAAAACGTATCCATTCTCTCAGAAAACCCCCGTGGGTAATCTCACAGTCATTGTTTCAATCTGTCGTTATTTTCCATCGAGCCGGGTGCTGACGGGATACAACAAATCGACGAGAGCCAGAGATAACCTCACTCACTTGTGTCTGTATTGTAGCATACAGCAACACACGCTCACTGTTAGAAATGGATTCCAATTTCTATGTCTTCATCATACAATCTGCCCTTGATTTTCAAATGTAGATAAATACTATTTTTTTCAATTAGAATTTGTGTCAAGCCCTAGAATAAATGGCTTTACTATCGTAATCATAAAGGGACCTCAAATGTATCCTGTACGGCAGGGGTACTCAAATACAAATCTTAAAGGTCCAAAAAAATGGTTTCAATAAGACAAAGGTCCGTTTATTACGGTCATTCAAACTTTTAAACAATTGCAACAAGATTCTTAACACGAGGTTGCAAAAACAAAACTAATTTGTATGCAGCAGTTTTCATTGTTATTGTGTCTGTGCTTGATCCCTCAGAGTCGCAGTGTAAGAGCTGCACAGTTATGAATAAAGGCAGCTGCACCCTCTTTCATTCAGCATTCCCATTATTGCTTTATAAATGTCTTGCCCCCTTCTGTGTCCACTGAGGTTCGTCAGGCCCAACACATCTTCAACAAACTCCCCCTTTGCCTCATCATAAAAACTCACAAACACCAGCAACTGAGCATTGTCAGTGGTGTCAGTGGACTCATCCACAGCTAAGGAAATGCACTGTGCATTTTTTATTCCATCACAAAGCTGATTAATCAAATCACCAGCCAGTATTTATGTTATTCTGGTTGCTGTGGAATCTGAGAGGGGGATTTGCTTGATTTGACCTGTTATTTCCTCTTTTTGTTTGCCTTCAAACATGGTCTCCATCACTTCAGTCATGCATTCTTTTATACTTCAGTTATTATCCAGTGGAATGTCCTTACCTACTGGCCTAGTTAAATCAAAGTGGTTACCGTAATTTTCGGACTATAAGCCGCGCCTTTTTTCCCATTTTTCGACCCTGCGGCTTATATAACGGTGCGGCTAATCTATGGATTTTTACAGCTAACGGCCACTAGGGGACCTCCTAAATCTATGGATTTTACAGGTTACAGTCCACCACCTTTAACTCTATGGGCTCTATGGCCGGTCCGCGCCCCCCACCTTTAAGCGGCGGGCTCCAGCAGGAAAAGCTGGAGGCCGGAAAAGAGTGAGACAGGTAGCGCGCAAAAGTAAAAGTGGAACCGAGAGTGGTACGAGAGACAGAACGAGAGCAAGACAGACAGACATTACGAGAGCGAGACAGTTTGTGCAAAGGAAGTTTTCATGCTGGGAGCGCACCGTTTAAGTTTGAAAGTTGAAAAGTTTGTGTGTCTGAAACGCTATGTGATACAGTACAGTTTACACAGCACAGTACATGTTCTGTAGCTACTATTGCACTAAATGGTAACACTTGAATACGTTATGCAAATATGCAACTTGTTTGTTGAAATGTTAATAAATGGGAGCTTCCTCAAACAGCCATCTCTTTCCCGACAATCCCCTCTGTGCACGAACCCTTACATATGGTAATTAAACATTAAAACACCTGCGGCTTATAGTCCAGTGCGGCTTATATATGTACACATCATTCAATTTAGCTGCTGCGGCTTATATTCAGGTGCGCTTTATAGTCCGAAAATTACGGTACTTTTTTTTGGCTGGGCAGTGTAGTTTTACACACCGTCTTATTTGACTTTCTCAGGACTTAAAACTGTTTTTTGGGGGCAGACCCCCACAAAGAAAAAAATATATTTACACACGTAAGGTCATCATCTTAACAGTTTTGTATGCTCATCCATGAGCAGAGCATCAAGTTGACATGTCTATTACAGCTGAATGCGCCGATTACCATCTTGTTCAGCAAAACGCCTCACAAAATTATTAAGATCAACAGCTTTAGTGCGTTTTGATTCAATGCTGAGTACAGCCAAACTTGACAGTCTCTTCTCTGTCATTGTAGACCGCAAATACCTCATTCCTTCAGTACTTGGGTCCGAATGCTTCTCGTTTTGCGCCGTCCCGTTCAAATGAAATCAGGGCCGGGGGAGGGGTTACAAGACGTGCGTCTTGTGCTGCATTCACTTGCACTCGGACATTAAACACACCCGCATTCCGCGAAGACCTGCCCTACTGTGCCTCTGATTCACAGACTGTTGGTGGGGGGAAAACAACGCTGACGGGATGCTGAATGTGATTGGACCAAAGCGTTGACAGACACACACAGACAGCGGAACAGTCGTACATGCAGAGCGCTGTTTGCAGTGGACATAGCGGAGAATTTCGACTCGTTGCGTTGTGGCGATGTCTCACAGATAACACAGATAATACAGATAATACATATAAAAAGTATAATTTGCTCAGAGTCCAGAGACAGTTGTGGTTCGGTCCGGATCCGGACCGGAGTCCGGACTTTGAGGATGCCTGCTGTACGGTTTAAAACTCTACAGTGACTTCATGTGCAGCTGCCGTACCAGGCCGTGATGCAGCCAGTCAGGATGCTCTCTATGGTGCACCTGTAGAAGGTCAGGATGCTCTCTATGGTGCACCTGTAGAAGGTCAGGATCCTCTCTATGGTGCGCCTGTAGAAGGTCAGGATGCTCTCTATGGTGCACCTGTAGAAGGTCAGGATACTCTCTATGGTGCACCTGTAGAAGTTGCAGAGTATCCTGGAGTCCATGTTGAACCTCCTCAGCCTGCGGAGGAAGAAGAGCCGCTATCGAGCTTTCTTGGTGATGGTGTTAGTGTGAAGAGTCCATGTCAGGTCCTCAGTGATGTGGACCCCGAGGAACCTGAAGCTGCTGACTCTCTCCACCGTAGTCCCATTGATGGCGATGGGGGCGTGTCCCTCTCTCTGCTGCTTCCTGTAATCCACAATCAGCTCCTTGGTTTTGCTGACGTTGAGATGGAGGTTGTTATCCTGGCACCAAGATGTCAGGTTTTCGACCTCCTCTCTGTACGCCGTCTCGTCGCCGTCGGTGATCTGGCCGATGATGGTCGTGTCGTCAGCAAACTTCACGATGGTGTTGGAGCTGTGTGTGGCCACGCAGTCGTGTGTGAACAGGGAGTAGAGGAGAGGGCTGAGCACGCAGCCTTGAGGGGCTCCGGTGTTGAGGATCAGGGTGGAGGATGTGATGTTTACCCATTCCCAGAATGGACAGCGGCTCACAGAAAAACGGTCCTTGGTTCAAGAGCCTTTCTGATGCATCCATGTGGGTTTCCCCTGGGTGCTAAGGTTTTTTACCACGGGCCAAAGACATTTTACATGTATCAGAAATGATAAACGATTTATATTTTCATTTGGAAACACTCAGTTCAGGTCACTCCCATAGTCTAGGGGTCGTTAGGACACTTCAATGACATCATCACCCGTCTCCACACATCCTGATCTTCTGCCACTCTCATCTGTATCTTCTATTTCAGTCTAAATTTGGTCATAATTTACGAAATCAACATCATACTTTACTGAAAGAGAATTTAACCAACTTAGTCGATAAACATCAGCACATTTTTAATTGAGGTGATAAATAAAGTAAAAAGTATTTTCATTTTCTTCAGACTTTTTTGCATTTGGACTATTTTTTGCAACCATTGAAGTCGCCCCCTGCTGGCCATTACAAGTAATGCCAGTTTAATGTTATTCACCATGAATGCAAAACCCGGACTCCCATTTATGTAGTTTAATGCTATCAAGCTATATGCAGTTGTGTTTATTAGTGATATGAAAAAAAGAGCTGCGCTTAAAACGTAATCAATGCTCTGAAGCATGCTTAATAACAAAGGCTGCATGGCTCACCTGTCAGTAAGCAATTAGACACATTTAAGCAAATTACTTTCTTAAAATCTCAGCCTTAAATACACAGAATAACTATTATCCACTTAACCACTCATAATTAGAATAAATTAACAAATATTTTGGATGGGTTTTTTGTGGTGGTTTTGTTAAGTATGTGAAAAAGTGTTTGATTCCTCTTGGTGCAATCCTTCGGCACAAAGCCGTTCTCTTGTATAGTGGCCAATTCTCTGTGTCAGTTGGTTCTGCTTTTATACCATGCCTGCCTCTTCTGAGGATTGATTTTATGGATCACTTACTAGGCTCCAGTTCCAAGCATCCTTGTTTCAGCTTTTCATAATTTGGCAGCGTTTTCATTTTTGCTATCCCGGAGGACAGGGGGTATTTTTCCCCCCATCAATTGTGAGCAGAAATAAGGAAACTATACATTTGAAAATGATCCGAAGATTTTAACCTTCATCAAAATAACAAACCAGCATGTCACCGCCGTTTACACTTTTGCCTCCCACACACTCATTTCCCAGCTTTTCTGAGATTCCTTCTGTTTTTCCTTTCCATCTATTTTGTCCTGTCGTTGTCTCTGACTTACTTTGGCAGGTTTATTGAAATTCTTTAGTTTCTCTACAAGGATAAGCCCCCACTAGCATTATTAAAAGCTAGAAATATCTATAGAAATTACAGGTAAGCTCATTTTTGTCAACCTCACTGTCAAGTATGAAAAGCATCGGGGGGTAGTCGAGCATTCACATTCCTATATAGCACACCGCATTCTTTATGGATTCTCTCCATTTAAACATGTGGATGTACGGCAGCGGTGTTGCTACTAGGAACACACACATACAACATCTCTACTAGCGTCAATAAAGGGACCACCTTCAGCTCTAAAGTGTGAAGCCATACATTATAGAACAAAATATATTTAGCAGGGGAGGGACTCCCTTGTTCCCGAAAGAAATCAATAGTATGGATGTTTGAGAAAAATCTCTGATTGATTTATCCCCTCAGTATGTGTGTGATTTCTATGTTTGCTGGGTATATCCTCGACCTTCCTTTCAACTATTTTCCATCTTGCTGCCCTCTCACATTGTTTTTCTGTCTCCCCTGCTCTTTTTTATTCGTGTTATATTCACCCAAGTCTTATCCCAATGAGTTTGCTCTGAAAGTTAGGTTGTAGTTTTGTTATTTTATTTATTGCCCTATAACACTTCCGCCCTCCCATGGAGACACAGAAAGAGACAGAAGGTAAATATCCAGATGGTCTATAAAGTCCAATCAGAGAGGAAATGCCTGTACAGTTTGTTCTTTCTAAGGGTGCTATGGCTGTTGAATATACATTTGATTACTCAAAGAGAGCTTTCAACGAGTGTACATCCTGCTGTCCCCCGGTACTCTCTGCAGCCATTTCCCCCACTTATATACATCTACCAATTACGCTTTAAACGTACATTATACTGACAACCCAACACATTTCAGATACAAACTTCTGCCCTGGTTTTCCCTTACTTTTGCTCCCACAAAATAAGAGCATTGAAACATCAGGATGAATGCAGGATGACTGTCGAGTGCATGTTCTCTACTCGTCAGCTGTGCTGCAAATCCGACAAATCTCCCACACGAGGGTTACCTGCCCCATCTCACTTTGCACTTCAAAGATGGCACGTGTTTTTTTCCCCTTTGTTTTTCCTCTTCAGCTCGCTGTACACGCCTAATTGTGCTGAGAGCTTTGATGGTGGGTGGGAAAAGAGTGAGTGCCGTGTTGAGGAGAAGAGAAATTGAGCATTGACACTAATTAGATGGAGAGCAAGTGGAGAAAAAAAAGAAGTCTGCTTCTCAACACTACAGGCAGCATTGTCGAGGTGAATTGTTATTAGTGAGGATGAGGTCTGAAAGCTGAAGGCACAACTACTGGGCTGTGGGCCGTGTGATGAATGCGTCTGGTGGGAGTACCGCCTCAGGGGTGGTATGGTACACAGTGCAAAGAGCATACAGAGGGTGAGAGATACATGTCTCCTAGCCTCGGGAGAAAGGATGTTGATAAAGTACGATGCAGTTGTTGCCGATCCTTAAGGTCCATGCCTTAAGGCAGCAGGGCATGACAAAGTGATGGCTAGGGCGATGAAATGAACTTTGACAGGATTCATTGAGAGCCCTTCAGGAAAGAGCAGGAAAGCATCATGAGCAGGTGGGAAAAGTACTCAGATCTTGTAGAAGTACCAGAGTGAAGGAATACTCTGATACAAGTAAAAGTCCTACAACCAAAACGTTACTCAAGTAAAAGTACGAAAGTATTAGTGTCAAAATATACTGAAAGTACCAAAAGTAAAAGTTCTCATTCTGCAGATTGGCCCTTTTCAGAATAATTGTATATGTTCTGATTATAATGATTGATGCATTAATGTGTTTATCAAAGCTAGTAAAGGTGCAGCTAGTTTTAATGACTTTATATATTGAATATATAGCTTGTGTATTTACTCCAGGAGTAACTACAATCTTAAGTGTTGATTATGTGACTAACTAAGTAGCTAAAGCTTCAAATAAATGTAGTTGAGTAAAAGTACACTATTTACCTCTGAATTAAAAAAAAAAGTACCTTCAAATTGTACTTGAGTACAGTACTTCAGTAAATGTACTTTACTTAACACCACTGGTCATAAACAAAACAAATGATGTAGAATCTTTTTTTTTTGTACCAGAGTTATGATTGTCAATGGGATTCAACCCAAACCAGCAGAGTAAGCTGTGAGAGATTCACTCCATAAGAACAGTACCTATTCTCTGACTCCCTTTTAAGTGTTGTCATCCAGCCTAATATGCAACCATGCAGAGATGTCAAACCGTTTTAGTAATGAGCGCCTGTCTGCACGTATTGTGTCTGCTGTGCTGCTTTCTCATGTTGCTTATCACTGTGTTGCTTCAGCCTTTGAAATACCATGAGGTGCCTTTGGCGTGTACGGCCGCTCGACAGAAAACAGAAATCTCTCCGATACCAGCAAGAGCTCTTTCCCCCCCCCCCTTTCTACAAAGGCAGACACACAGCAAGGGCCGTCCCCAATGGTTAACTTTAGGGAAGTGAAAGAAATGGACATGAGAGGGTGGGGAATGAAGGCGAGATCGACAAGATGGCCAGCGGTGACATAAGTTGTGTCGGACAGGAGGAGAGGGTGAGAGGGAGAAAGAGATGTGGAGTTTTTAAGGACACAAACAGAGATCTGAGTTGGAGGGAAATGGCAGGAGTTGAAATAAGGAGTAGAAGAAGATAAATTAGACACAAAGACAAAAGATGAGAAAAGAGAATGGGGAAAAATGGTCACAGGCACTGATGGAGTAAAAGGAGATTAGAATAAGAGTGATTACAAAATAATAAATGGCAGGGAGAAGATGGATGCCAGAAATAAGAGGAGATAGAGTATAAGACAGTGATGGAGAGTGCAGACCATTTTGGCAGATAACAGTTGGTGCCCTACTTACATCTGACATTTACGCAAAATAGAACACATCAAGAATATAAAGAAAAGAACATGAAAAAAAAAAGGATGGATCCATTTGTCAAACTATTATCCGTGTGTTAAATCAGTTCAGATAGCCTGAGCCGTGTTTTTCCGGATTCCCAACTGGACACATTTGCTCAGAGGGAAGCATGTTTGTCCTACTTTTATGAGTAGTGAGTAAAAACAGTACATTAACTTTCTTAACTTAAGGAAAGACTCTGTTTTAAATAATAGAGCTGGGACATTCACAGGAAAACATCATCAATGACAACAAATATTACCAAAAGGTACCATGAAATGTGACAAAAACGAGTTGAAATGCTCTTAACTCTTAGCTCTTTATATACCAAAAGCAAATTGTAGTAATTATTGTCAATCCATTTATTATGTTGTTTTGATCATATGATTACAATGTATTCCCCAAGAGCTGATGAGATGACAGAAATAGGTCATTTGTTGTCCTGTGTAAAGGTACATAATTGAAGTGATGTTGAAAGGGGCGGCATTGAGAGATGTACCACAGCCTGCAGAGGGTTTGCATAACCATCATTGTGCAAGGAATTATAAAAGTAACTAGCTAATACTATACATTTTACAAATACATGTTTGTTTCTTTGTGAGTGAGTGAGTGAGTACCATTGTTAAGTGTTGGTGCTCCCCATTGGCTCCTATAGATTGCAACATTATCTGCAACACTGTCTAATCCCTGTAATGGGAATTATGATTATCAAAGAACCGGATGCTATGATCTTGTTTGAGTAATAATATCCTCTAAACCTCAGGTATCAAAAGATAGTAGATGAATGTAGTTGAGATATCATCCCTTAGTAGTTGTAGTCAGCTGTAGAGACATTGCTTTCTGTAGGCTGCGTGCCTCTTTTGCAAAAGATGATTAAAGACTCCGAAGGACATCTCTTCGACCAGTTCATCGCAAGAATTCCCATCACATCCCTCCAACAGAACTGTGAGAAAATGTTTAAACGCCATAGTAAATGCTACTTTGTGCCTAGAGTGTTGTAACACCTTTCCTACTGTAGGGGTGATCCTTCTCTTGCTCAGTCAGTGTAGGAAGCCTCATAAATAACGTACAGTATACTCTGAGTTAGAAGTATTTCAGTCTTAGGATCACTTTCAGCGTTTCCTAATATAATAAATGAAAAAGAGTAAACTGACTAGAGTATACTGTATAGGCTTCACCATCCCTTTAAACTTTAGTTTTATGACAAAAATATTTGAGAACAATGAACTGAATGCTTTTATTATGTTATATTCTTCAAGTTAATGTGTATGGGACATGAATATGGGAATTTGATTAATTGTAATAGATCTCTAAAACGAAACAGAAAACAAGCTTCCTTTTTTTGGAAGCCACAACCTCAAAGTGGCAGTCTTCTGAGTGGAACTGCCAGGAGGCCCTGATCAGAAGACATGAGGGATCACACAGATTTCACATTGGATTCTGAATTTGAGAGGGAGCCCAGCAAAGACTGGTTTAATATTAGACTTATAAGAAGACCTGGTCAAATTCTGGACCACTTCCACCACAATTGGGGCATCATATAAATAACGTTTATATATGGTCTAGATTTCACGAAACTTGTGGAGTGGAACAAACACTTCAAAGTTCTCCCTTTTTTCTGCTCATCTGTGTCTGTGTTTTTAGAAAATGTATGTGAAAACCAGCCCCTCCCTTAGAGTGGACCTATCATGCTATATTTGAATAATATATTGTAGGGCCATACCTATATAAGGTATATTTATACGTTTTCTTTTTCAAAATACCAAACAGATCATGCATTTTAGCCATGCCTCATTTCGCTCTATTTTGCTCTCCTCCACCCCTGTCTTTGCATGAGCTGCAGCTGACCACGCCCCCCTGCAAAGGAGGGGGCTGAGTTACGAGCGTCGTGTTACCATGCTGTTACCATGCTGTTACCATGCCACGGCAACCTCTCATTCCCCCGATAGGTCAGCTCTTCCGTCCTGACATCAGAGAAATGTTCAAATCTGGATCAGTCTGTATCAGATCCGTTGCAGCCCCTTTTTTAGAGATTTGGGTATGGAGGAAAATAGAGAGGGTTGTGTTTTCTGACACTTGGTGAGTTCCCTGGAACACCGGGGACACATGTTCATGTATAAAAGACGTACAAAAGTGCATTTTGCATGATAGGTCCCCTTTAAGGGCAGTATCTGATGGGGTGATGTTGCTTTGGCCTTGTAGACAGGCATACATCAGGCATCAGCCACCTGCATACTGCAGGTTTACCAAGGGCCATCCTCAGGAGTTCCAGCCAAATAGATTTCACGGATTAGATCCTCCTTTCCTTTTGAATTGATGCTCATCAGTCATACTGACTGCTGCAATGATTGATCCGAAAAATGATACTCTTGATCTTGGGAGTTTTAATAAAGTCAACCACGAAGCAACATTTCATTTTAAAATGTCATTTGGGGGCAACGTTTTGTGGCAGCGAAATGGGGGTTGTAGGCCACAAATCTCAGCAAATGGCCAAGTAATGAGTGAGTCACTGGTATTGATCAACTACCCCCATCAGCCTCCTGAAGAAACATTAGGGCCATTTTACACAATGCCGCCATTCACAGCGCTGTGAGCAATGAGCCAAATGGGAAGTTGCTGAAGTCATAAGCTGCATCGCACTTCGGTTAAATGGATTCCTTGCGTCCCTCACTTGCGTCGTTTCCCTGCGACTAGTCCCTCCCACCAGGGAAGCACGGAGAGACGCAAGGAAACCACGAGAAGCAGGGAAATGAGTTTTAAGAGCAATGGGACGTCCTTTCCTCCGGAGCGTCACGTGAAGCGACGTCCGTTTGTGATGACGCCGCACAGCTGATCGTCTGACAGCAGCCAGATCAGTGCATGCGCTGCATCGTCCAATCAGTGAGTGATACACAGTAAGGGGGCGGGGCGAGTGTCTGAGGATTTCACCGGAGGATGGTCTGGTAGTTCCTCGATTATCGCTCCTCCGTTATCGATCCTCAATCCTTGATCCTCGGTCCTCTGGCAAAAATAAGGCCACTGGGACGGTACTCAAGATGGTGCAGATAAATCAACTTCCGGTGAGACCGAGCCCGAGGAGCGAGGAAATGAAAAATAACCGAAGTGAGATGCACCCATTGAACAATCTGAAGCCATCATTTTACCGAGGCAGGGGAATTGTAGGGTCGTCAATTTTTAGCTGCAGCCAGAAGCTGATACAAATCAATCTGTCAGCGAGGTTTTTGTCAGTTGGCTCCAACAACTTCAAAAAGATACTCCATGCAGGTGTTATTGCAGAACTGCAGTGAAGCTTTTCAGATGGTGACACTAAAGTCAATACAAAGACAATACAACCTCAGAAGAATTTATTAAATAAATAATCCCCTGACAAAAAACAACCACAATTTGACAAAAATAAAGGAAAATCAAGATAACTAGAGACAAAGCAAAGTTAAAAGAATTCCTTCAGCATTTCAAAAAACTGGCAGAATGTATTAAGTATTCCACTAAGTCAGACTCTTCACTAAAGATGATTATTTTTCCCATTTCATTATGTGTTTTGTTACCTTGCAATAGTTTGTGGCAATTTCTTTCCAAAAAGGCAAATGTTCTATATATGCAAGACATGTCTGTTCCTAATTCTTGGCGATTCCATTTCAACATGTGCACTTTATAATTTTTCGATTTATGTGCACCAATGCTGTGAACCATTTGTTTCTGTCATCATACAGTATGACCAGGTGTAATGACGCTAAGACTTCCATTACCTGTCTCTTCTTTGAAATGTGTCACAGACGTATGGTCCAATCTTTAAAAAAGACATTGATTTCTTCTGACAATGAAGACATCTATTTTGAACCATTATCAAGTATTTGTAGTTATCGTGACTTGGACAATATTCCTGCTACCAATCCTTTAGGGTGTTTAACAATTAAATTGCGCTCAGTCGTAATTGGTGCGGTTGCATTACATCCATTTGTCAACGCAAAAACAATGCAGGAGCAACATTTTGGACATATACAGTGTGGTGCAATACAGCTGAAGTGTGCAATAAACAATCTTGGAAATATTGTTTCAAATTTGCTGCTAATCTTAACCAGCCTTCACAGAAAGAAAAAAACAGCTGTGTTACAGATCTGCCTTAAGACCTCTTGGATCAACCAGGCATGTAGTTAGACACCCTCGGTCGGGCAACTGATCACATAGTTGCTGACAAGGGATCTCTTTAGGGTAATAGTGGAGCAGCCAAGGCCCTATTAGTGTCCATCAACTGCTGTGCTAAAGCCCAGACTGACAGTGTAACTGTTTGGAAATAGTGCAGGCTTTGGATGCCAAGGGCAGAGGAGAGATCTATGCCCTGTTAGCTGCACCTCCTCTGCCAGTCTGTGTCCGAAGCCAAAATGAGCTGCTGCCCCAAGCCAAAGGTGAAATAGTGCCTGTAATCAAGAATACAGTGCCATTCCAAAGGCAGCGGGCGGGAAGCAAGGCCAAGAAAGATTTGATGGAAAATCAACCAAGTCTCCTTTTTTCTGCTGAGTGGAATGAAGTACTCCCTTCAAACTACATGTATTCCTTTTTGAGTGCAGTACAGAAGCTGAGCTTTCAAATGACCACCGATAGTATGTAAACGGAAGCTATTTATTGAAGTCCTCACAGGTGAAAAATATTGGACCTGATACTGTGGAAAAGTCTGTGAATCAAACCAAATGTTACCTTTAGGACTTCCAGCCCTTAGTCACTTTGGTGGAATTTCTTGGATATATGAAGTGGTGCATTAATGAGTCCTAAAAGCAGGAAAGACTTGTTTCAAGTCAATGTTTTTTTTAATGTGTTTGTGGTGAAATAAGGTCTATGGTTAACACAACATTTGTTGTTGTACGACATAAAATACACCAGTAAATAGGCGTGAATGTTCAAAGGTTCTATGTGTCTATAAAAATGCCTACAAAAATATGTAACTAATGCACCACTCGACATAAATGTTTCGGCTAAACAGAGGTTAAGTTATTAATAAACGGTTTATTATATATTGGTATACATTCTAGTTGAAGGTTCATTTATGTGATGCTGTCTGGATAGCCAGAAAACATATTTTTGCTTTAAAAAAAATTGTGAGAGGGAACTAATGTATGTGAATATGTGTAAAAGTGAAAAAGAAACAGGGAGTAGCAAGTATTAAATTCACTATTGAACGGATCTATTACTTCGGGGACAATTTTTCAACAGGGGTTGCAAACTAATTCTACTTTGACTCTTCCCGGGCTCGGGTAATTCAAATAAATGAACATCTTTCTGTTTTGCCTGAAATTATTCAGCAGAGGGATTGTTCTGCATGGCTGGCAAGCACAGCGAGTAGAGAAAAAAAGAGATTTATAAACGGCTTTATTGTTCTCAGTATTTGCACAGATCACTATTGCCCTTGCTGTTTTGCGTCGGCACTTGGAGGTTATAGACCGTTCGCAGAATGGTTATCCCAATAGGAGTTCTCCACAGCGGAGATTCAGTACATTGACAGTAGAGGGCTTGTCCACTTTTTGCATGCAATCTGACCTTTGCCCCTTTCAGTACACTGTGGGCTTTGTGGATAGTTATTGCTTGTTGCAACCCAACGCGGTCCATGTCAGTGCAAGAAGGCTTGGTTGCCATGGCAATCAAATGTTCTCTTTCCCACAAACAGAGACGGACTGACAGCAGCAAAGACACGAAGAGGTGGAGAGGGATGAGTGGCTCTCAGAGGAGCGCATTAAAAAACGGAGAGCAACACAGATGGATTTAGGCCTCCAGGGTTAGGCTTGGCTCACTGCTAGTGTATAAAGAATATATAGCCTCCTGTAAAGTCAGAATATATTACAAAAAAGCCCAGTGCCTTGTTTATGAGCCATGGTGATGAACTCTTTGTAGCTGGGGGCAGTGCTTCCCCTCCCCTGCCCTATATTGTTATGCTATACTCATTATGGCTTGCATATTTACACATCCGTTTTAACTAATGATGCTTAAACAGACAAATACATAAAAATGAGCTTTTTATCGCTATAAAATATGAACATGCCGGTCGTAGACTGCTGGGCTGTTGTTTATATTCTATAGAGTTTACATCCTTTGCAAAGCTCAACTCAGCAGGTCTCTAAACGGCACGTATGCAATCATCTATGAATTATATATAATTATGCAGCATGCATTAATTATTGGGCTTCTTTCAGTCAACAGCCTCTTAACTCTTTCCTCTGAGCTGTACACAGTCGCTTTTTTGCCCCCTTTTCGAATACTAGTGGCCTAATAAATGGGTGTCATCAATGGTTATGGCACGTCCAAGCTGAGATTGCTTCTTTGCGAAAGTGAAAAAACAAAAAAACAACACTTTTAAAAACTGAATGAAAAACAACTTATTTAGATTTGGGCAACAAAACGATTTGGTTATTTTAGGAAAAGATTATGGTTTGGGTTCAATTACTCTTATTGTTTAAATGCTTTCCCTGTCCGACTACTTTAGGCTGATAACGCTTTGAAATAGGCTGATAACATTCAAACCAGGCTTCTTTCTTTTGTGTGCATATGCAACCTGCAGCCGTTCAGTAACACTAAAAGCAGCAGTGGCCTACCCCTGGATCAATATTCAACCAGTGTAACCATCATTGCGACAGTCGAGCTGCAATCACTTTTCATTGTGGCACATCATGTGGAACCTGTTTGTGTCTGTAATTGGACTGGCTTGTGCTACAAGGCTTGATGGCAGAGCTGATACGTTTTTGAGTTTTTTGTCTGCTCGCTCCCCTGCTTTTTTATTTCTCACATCTGCTCATTTCTGTGATATATAAACTCAGAAACCAGCACAGGAAAAGAGTATGTTCAAACTCTGCTTCACTCTGAGACAATACTACATTTTTATGTTTTCACTCCTTGTATCTCTAGGACTAACTTATCTGAAAAAATGTACGCAGATTTTGGCCGATTTGACTCCTCAACAATATTATAGGCGACATACAGTATATGCCACAGTCATTAGTTAGGGAAATCCATGGTGATACTCTGCAAGCTGTGAGAGACTTTGCTGCGTGCAGCCACAAGTGATTAAAATAAGCTCCTGTTTGGCAGGATAGCTAATTAAATTAGGTTTTTGCTGTGTGTGCGAGTATCTGTTTGTGTCTGTGAGGCTGCTCTGAGCTCCAATGCTTGCACAAAGGGGCGGATGTGCATTATGAAGTTTATGCATTTGAGTATGTACTTTATCTTTGTCAAACTAACATCACCAAAAGCAATCTATATGTGCAAACAGACATACTGTACGACCACTCGACCAATCTGCCTCCCAGATATGAGGATGTAAACACAAGTTGAGTGTTTACCGTTTACTCCCGCCGCAAGTTTGAGTGTGTGTTTGGGTCCAAGAAATCAACAGAGTGTATATCAGGTGGAAATTAGGGTGATTTGTGTTAATGCTATAAACGTGTCACCCATTGTGTGAAGTGATTGCTGCCATCCGATGATAAACAGAGAGACTGGTTGAGCATGACTGGATGCTGTAGCACTTTGATTTCATTCCTTGACCGAGGATAGCTCTAAATTACTGCAGTCCCTTCACTGTTCCTGTCAGAGGTGCGTGCGTGCGTGCGTGCGGTGTAAGTGGGCTTTATTCAGACTGTGAGCTGTGGAGAGAAAAAGTGTTGACGGCTCTAAAAGCCAGTGCCAGCAAAACCACATTTTTTTTACCATAATAAAAGTAACACGTGACGCTCGGTAGATAGGAACTCTTTGTGCACATGTTTCTTACAAGAGAGCACCCCAAAATCAAGTTGGCAACATTGTGGAGGCGTGTGGCGCAGTGGATAGAGCCTTGGTGTTGGGATCAGGGGGTCACAGGTTCAAACCCCACTGCAGTCAGCATGTCGTTGTGTCCCTGGGCAAGACACTTCACCCCAAATTGCTCCTGTGGGGATTGTCCACAGTATTGAGTATGTAAGTCGCTTTGGATAAAAGCATCTAACAAGTGACATGTAATGTAATACTGCAATACAAACTGAGCCTTATAGTAAGAGAATAGCGTTAATGATGGTTCTGTATTGCTGGAAATTGCCTTTTTAGGTGTTAATTAAATGAAAATGATCCTCCCCTTTCCTGTCACTAATCTTGCCGCTGAAACTTTAACTACAACTACGCACCCTAGGCTACCGCTATGTAATTAGGGTTTTGTCCTAACCTAATTTTGTCTTATTTTGAACATTTCAAGTAGGGCTGTGCAATTAATCGTTTTTGAATCGCAATTACGATTTTGGCCTGCCACAATTACAAAAACAACATAATCGAAAAAAACGATTATTTTGCTTTGCTAGGTTGTGACAGTGCACTGCAACATATTTGATCTAATTAATTTTATAGTCTAATTTATTTATCATATTTATATATGTTTAGTAGCTTGTTGAAGTGCGCTCCAAAATATTTGTTGATCTTTTTTATTGGTATTTATTATTTTGATATTATTTATTTAAATGTAAATATAAATGTATCATTTATTTTATTTATTGGTTTTTCAGTTGAATTATACGTTCAGGGTAATCAACAGTTAAACAGATACTGTTCAAATTATTATTTTAATTTGTTTTAAAGTTCAATAAATTGACGTTTTCAAAGTCAATGAATAATCGTATTTAATAATCGTGATATCAATTATTGACCAAAATAATCGTGATTATGATTTTTGCCATAATCGCACAGCCCTAATTTCAAGTTCAAGTTGTCAAAACACTGCTAAAAGCTTAGCTATTGCAAGGAAGAAGTAATTACCACAAATATGATTAAAGGCCATGTGTTGTCAGTATACTGGAATAACATGCTGGTTTTGAGTATCCAAACCAGAGGCCTGTACTACGAAGCTGGTTCAACTTAACCTGGATATGTTGGAGTTAGCCGGTTGGCGTAATCCAAAACATACGCGCTGGCGCTAAACTGTACTACGACGCTGGATATCAAGTGGATCGCTCAAGCCAGCAGTGTCCTATCTAGTTAGGTGCGCGTTCACATGAAAGAGGTGGTATTTGGAGCATTCGACCAATCTCAAACATGGACAACCGTACTGACAGCGCAGCGTCATACTTCCTGAATGAAAAGTGAACTTTAATATTAGTCAAATATGAAGAAGTTAAACTTTAAACATCCATGTCTTAAACACTTTATCCAGGATAAAAGCCACATAGCTGCACCTGCAAGGTGAATACAGCTGGTAAAAGAAAAAGCGTTTGAATGCGTACATTAACAGGTTTATGAAATCACTGCCCCGTCCAAGACACGAGTGGATCTGACTTTAATTAGGAGAATTTGACTCGAGTGTTTCGTCAATTTAATGTGTTGCTTAAAATAATACTTCTGCATACAGTATGTGACACTGTGAGTGTTGCACGGCCAGATACGGCTCAGCTGACTCAGATAAGGAGATATATTATACATTATGATGTGATATGATATGAATGATAATGGCACTCATCGACGTCTGCACTCACAGTGCCGCGGACTGTACTTAATGTTACTCTGATCCGGTTACTTATGTCGTGGCAGATATTTAAGTAAGCTTTCTTAACGCTAATATTATAATAGTCAGATTGCTCTGAAGATGGGAGGGGATATTCTATTCATTTTCACGTTCACACAGTCAGTTGATTTTGGCCGGCCGTCTTTCCTGCAACGGCAGTTTTTCTGTATTTCCTCTATCCTGTAATATGAATTGATAGCTTTAAACTCCGCACACGGAGCTCTGATTGGTCAGCAGGCGGTGCTTTCACTGAGTTGATCTCTTAGCCTGCAACCTAACCTGCTCCGGAGCAGGTTTGCCGCTCAGCATAAGTTACCATGGAAATCTAGCCTGCTAAAAAGAGAACCAGCGTCGTAGGACCGGAAAGCCCGAGATTTCCCTGAATTTAGCCGGCTAAGCGAAAATCCAGCTTCGTAGTACAGGCCTCTGATGTACCATTATAGGTCATACTGTGTTCAAAGTCTCATGATGTGAACAAGACTGTATTTGTTGCTAAAAAACAGCCATTGGTGAAAATCCAGCAACTGGCATATACAGTAATTAGCTTGAGCTACACCGGACCATAGGCACTTTGTTGAATGCCAACTAGTTGTACATTTAGTATCTATAAGGGAAGTGTTTCCATGAGATCACAACAACACAAACCGAATTGTTGAGATGTATCACTGAGGGACTGTTTTCGGATTCATCACTTGTTTATTTGCTCACTCCCACTCTTCTGGCACTTTAAAGAGTCACAAGATGTAATGGATTCTTGTCACGCTTCCAGCTGTTTTACTCTGAAATGTTGCACTCACAGCCCACTGTCTCAGACCGGGCTGCTGCTCTGTTTAATGTTCTGCCTCCTGGAGACCACAGCTGAATGGGTCGAACAGGGTAAGGAATGTTGAGCAGCTGACCACCACTGACCCATGCCAGCCTTTAACAACTGCAACCTCTGGTGATTTCACCAGACTCTGTTTTTTGGGGGGTTTTCAGTAGCGGAGCATGAGGTTATAAATAATGCTCAGGAGAAACAACAGGGCCAGAGCAACAGACTGGTCATAACGTCCATGATAAGGAAAATACTACTCCCTAAAGCTATAATTGGTTGGCAGAATGTACATTATAATGCTGTTTACAGGTAAATAATTGCTTTTTATATTTGTTTTGTATTGCACTCCACAATGTGCAGAACAAAGCAGGGAAAGAAAGTAATGAATTATTTAATGAGTATTTTTTTTGTATTCTATCAGCATGGTTTACTGGTGTATGAAATGGTAAATGGGATGCATTTATAAAGCACTCCAGTCTCAAATATGTTTTAATATATGCATTCATTTGCCACCGTTGGCAGGAGCTTTGAGGTTAAGTATCTTTCCTATTGATACATTTACATGTTGCAAGGCTGGGGATCAAACCACCGACCTTCTGTTGGACGAAAACCATCTACCTCCTGAGCCACAGACGCCCCATACAGAACCCTCAAGAACACAATTATCTGGGTTTATCCATAGTTCATATGAGAAAAACGACTTAAATGGGACAACAGACAGACTTCATTGTGTATTATACTTTCACTACCTTTTCTTCTTCTCTTCTGATCTCATTACATTGCATATCTCCTCAGAAGCACACCGGTAGCAGACACACCTCCTGTCATTTGAACACAGTCCATGCAGCTCTGCCTGTGTGTGCTTCCTGGCTGCAGCCCTGCGAGGTGCTTCAGGCCCTCCTGTTGAGAGCAGCTCTGGGATTTCTCCCTGCAAGCAGGCCAGGCAGGAGGTGTTGGCAGGGGATGGAAGTGTTGACTCTCCCCTGTGGATTGTGATCCATCATCTTGCCTTACATAGCTGAGAGGCTGCTGGCTGGCTGACCGGCCCTCAGTCCACAGCCAGTCCTTTGTCAGACTCAGAAACCAACAGTGAGGAACAGAGCTGCCTTCAGGTAGAACAGTGGCACTCTAATGCAAACACAAATACATTCATTCTAATCTCGGGGAATTAATTAAACATGCTCACAAAATGCAAACTGTATCGTTTTTATCACATTAGCACGTATTCCAGCACATTAGAGACTTTTCCCAGTTTCCAAGGAAACAGAAAAGAAAAGTGTAAGTAAAAAAGTGGGGAGGAAAATGGCAAAAGTCCTTAATGGAGTTATTCGAACCAACTTCCTCTAATGTTCCATAATCAGATAATATCCTAGCCTTGAGGAATTCACTCTAAGAGATACTATCGGCATTCACTTGGGGAGTAATCAACAAGCTATCTTATCTACCTTCCTGCACACTTTATGATTGCTATTTTCACTGGGTGGACATCTGTTGCCGAGAGGGAATTTTTTTTTTTTTTTCGTGAACACTTGGGTGCTTTTCCGCTCAGAGGATCTACTAATTTATGTATTCATTCCTTTTTGTCTCGACTACAAAGGCAGTACGTGTCCCAGTTCTTTATATATTTCCCTCAGCTGTTGGATCTCCAGCTTGCTTGCCAGGCAAGACCGTGTAACTTGGGCAAAGTGATCCCGCCCATACCCTCAACATGCCTCTGAAGTTTCCCTTTCTCTTTTGTCAGTGTCCAAACAGCATGTGAGCATTTTAGCGCATTCCTTTTAATTAGTTCTTTATCGACCCCCCTATTTGAACACACTTTCAGACTTCGATGACCTTTCTGCTGAAATGATATGTTGACTAGTCTGCATTTCTCTGACACAAAGAACATGGCAGACTCAAAAAGTAGCTATAACGTTTTTGGACTTTAAAAAGGTAGCTTCTGACAGATCTCAAATACCAACTATCCACTATCAAAATAATGAAGCATGATGTAACAGAGTAGTCTCTCTGACAAGGCTGTTTGAAGCCTGGAAATGCAGTATTTGTGGACTGAGGTTATCCACATTCAGTGTTGCTGCTGGTGCTCAGCCACAATCAGCTTGCCAAACAAACCCTTCTGCTCGGGGCTTGTTGGGCTGACTCCTTGTTGGTCTGGGCTTTGATTTGTCATGAGGCTTGGAGAGTTATGAAGGATTGCTTTTGACCCGATAAGTTGTGAGGCATTTAAAACTGGCTTTAACTTATCTTAAGTAATTGCACGATGTAATGGTGGTAGAATAATGTCAATGTATTCAATATAAGCTTCGCTTTACATACAACACAAGCCATAGGATTTCCCTTTCACTATAAAACCTTATTATATGAGAGGAATCTCAACAATATAACTAACAACATAACACAATAGCTTATTGTAGCTATCCTTAGCTAGCAGAACATCAAGAGTAACGTTAACTGCAGAAACTCTACTCGGACAAAGGGCCCCACTGACAAAGATAACGTTTGAAACCATGCCAACTTATGAAAGGGGCCCTATTATGGTCCTACTGTATGCCGGTGTCATGTGTTGTTGGAAGAGCTGAACATAATAAAACGGTTGATGCCAAAAGGTTGGGGAGTTATCTTTTTCACTTTAAGCTCAGCAGTTTTTATACAATCATGTTACTGACTTGGTTGAGTTGACAGGCTTCAAATACCTCCACAGTATCAACAAATCAAATGTATTCTCATTAGCTACATCATTTAGACACTATAATCTGTAAGAGTGTATCATTAGAGTTAATTGTTTATTGGTTATTGCTATTGATGCTTTTAGTTTGTAATCAGGAATAATAGACTATTGACCCTGAGCACTTGGTGTTAATACTAAATAAATGTCCAATTAAAATAGTTTTTGTAAGTTAACACTCAACAATTGTAGTTTTCTCTGTGCAATCCTTTCTTAAGATACGAGTTGTGTTGTTTTTGTTTTTTATAATACATATATTTCCTTTGTGATGGACAATGCGTCTTCTCTGATTGTTCACACTAAACCGATAACATGTCTTAAGATATCTTCAGTGTTTATGAATCACACTCTCAGATGCAGTATTGAGAGTGAGGACGAAAACGGCTAAAAGCAAAGAAGCTGGATCAGTGAGCTTATAACAGACTCTAGGTAAGAAAGAAGAACAATAAAAAAGTGTGGGGGTTATTTCAAAGCGACCAACCACTACCTCTGCTCAGTGTGTGTCTACATAGCAGAGTGTGTGAAAAGTGTGTGCTGCAGTCCATGGCTCAGAGTGACAAAGGACCCTGTACTCTGATATTTTTACACATTCACATGGGGTCGCCCACGGTTTCCTTTTGACTGCTAGCAAGACGCTTCGCTGGCCTTCCCACCTGTGACCCATTGTGCTCAAAGAAAGCTTTTCTGAGAAATCAACCTCTGTATCTGCGGTTGTGGCTAATAATATTGCAACCTTTTGCTGTTTTTATCGATTTGTATTTGCATTTCAGTTCTGGGAGAGTGTGATATTGATAATCACAACAGGTGTTTCTATATAAATGCATGCTTTGGTTAGTGAAAAGCTGCAGTACATGTTTCAAATGAAAATGTATATCAATGCAGTGAGATTTCAGTATTTGTTACATAAAAATGGAAGCTGCTTTCATGCATTATAAACCTATATTGTGCCATTCTCTGCCTATACCGTTGTATAGTTAAAAGCATCATTTTTGGTTTTATATAGGATTACTATTTTGTTTTACTTTTACTGTGGTATTACATTTGTATTGAGAATCGTGGAATTTCACTGGTATTGTTATTACTTTATATAAAACAATCATCCAATTTTATTAAGCATTATACTGTAGCATTAAATAATATGCTCCCCCTTAAAAATTATACTATGTCAAAACGATATGAATAAAAAATTCCTTATCGTTGATGCGGAAAAAATTATAAAGTGTTGTGATACTTGACCTTATGACATTTCAAAT
This sequence comes from Trematomus bernacchii, assembly GCF_902827165.1. Classification (NCBI taxonomy): domain Eukaryota; kingdom Metazoa; phylum Chordata; class Actinopteri; order Perciformes; family Nototheniidae; genus Trematomus; species Trematomus bernacchii. The sequence continues at coordinate 1,679,270 of NW_022987656.1, forward strand.
GCTTTATAATGTGTTATGATTATTTTCATGATTATTAATGCTTATATACTCTAATAAAACAGTGCTATAAGCTGATTTGAATGCATTATGAATAGATTTAAAAGAGATCATAGACATTGGGGCTAAATAGATTCTGAAAGTGGCAAATGTAAATAGAAAACCTACACTACAAAATCGACCCGTGCTGCACATCTGCATTACTGTGTTCACTTCCTGTGCACCTGTTGCAGATGAGCAGCAGTGGGTGACAGCCCGGCGTATGACTCATGGCGCTGTGCACTCAAGAGGACAGACCCTTTGGCAGCGTTTGGGTTCGGCTCCATCTATAAACAAGGCCACTTAATCAGTCAGCTTGCTAGGCCGAGACACTTTCTCCCTCAGGCTGAAGTCACCACTAACCCTCTTTAAATCACGGCTCAGGCTCTCTGTTGACTCGCTTGTTTACTTCGTTTGGCACTGGCGACAAAACAGAGTACTGTCTCAGCTCCCCGTCCGTGTGTCAATCTTACTCTCAGTCTGGTCTGTTTGAATCGAAACATTGGCAGCTAAAAAAGTACACCTAGTAGACTGCAGACACACTGTTCACCACTGTCCCTGAGCATTCTCGAAAAACCCTTGAAACGATCCAGATGAGAATGTTAACCAGACATTTTAAATGTAAATAGGATTCAATGGTCTTAAAGTTCTTTTAATCTGTTGATGTTTAGTTTTCAGTTTATTTCAAGGAAAGTGATTAATGAATGGTGCCCCTCCTGGTTGAAAGCAGCTCAAGGCATCATCAGGACAAGCATTGATTTGTTTGCTGTGGGACACACTTTGCATTTCAGGGTAGGAACATCTTGGTCTATTGCAGTAATATTTAACTGCCTCAGAGACCCTTGTCTTTGATGAACATTGTCAAATAATGTATCTTTGTAACTCATCATTTGTTGTCAAAAATCAAAGAGCGTACCTTCATGTATAATGCAATACGTTCAGATTTGTATCTTAATACCCACATTTGTTTTTTTCTCTCTCTTCAAATTATTACTTTTGTCTTCTTTTTCTTGAACTTGCATTGGCTGTCAAAATCACTTTTAGATACTTTTACCTCGCTATACCGTCTCTCTTATCTCACACAAGCTTGATACATGTGTTGTCCGCTTGGAAAATATACCCTCATTGGATATAATTGATATCATCTATTCAAGTTTATTATACAACAACCCTTTTATATCCATGTGCTGAAATGCATTTGGTTGACAAGTGTGTTTCACAAATACAAAATAACTACTGCACATGCTTTAGTGAAATGTGCCCTTATAAAACAGCAGCAGCTCATGAAAGGGACTAATGGAGAGAGCAGAAACTGAGGGACAGCTATAATATGTAGTTCATTATAACCAGGATAATTATCAGAGGACAGTGGGCTGTCACCATGTGGACTGCCTGAGGCTTACTGTGCAGTGTTATTGTGCGCTCTCATTCATTGGAGTCATTAAACCAAATAGTGTCTAATGAATAGTAATAGGATCACAGAGGGGAACATACTGCAAACAGACCCATTCTGGCATCTCATTAAATACCAGTGGCTAAAATAATATTTTAGAAGACTAAACAACAACCTCATGTTTTTATATCCTAAACCACAATCAGTATCCAAAGCGATCTCTCTTTTTCTTCAGTGTCATTAATTTATACATTAGGGGTGTGAGAAAATAATGATACACAATTTGTATACATTTCATTTAAAGGGGCCCTATTCTGCAAAGGTTCAGGTTCATATTTGTATTTTGTGTCGCTACTGTGACATTTTTACATGCTTTAATTTTCAAAAATGTCTTTTTTTACCTGGTGCATCTAATCAAGGGCTTCATTAGTTCAGGTGTGGTTGAGCTAGAACACACATACGTTTGATTGCATGTTAGAAATATGGCAAAAGTCAAAAGAATGGTCTCAAAAGATCAGAGAAGAGATCATTGCCTTGCACAAAAAAGGAAAAGGATACTCAAAGATAGCAAAAGCACTGAATGTTACCAGAGATATAGTTGGAAGCATAGTTTGCAAGTTCAAAGTTAAAGAAACAGTAGCTACACTACCTGGACGTGGCGAAGCTATCTGCGGCTGCCACCAGATTCCTGAGGTGACTGCAAGACTTGGTGGCAGCAGGCAGTGAGGTTTCAGTTTGAACAGTGACACATACTAAACACTGAAGGGCTCCATGCCCCGAATCCAAGACGTACACCACTACTGACCCAAAAGCACAAGAAAAGTGGGCTCCAATATGCTCAAAACCATATAAGTATGCCACAGAAGTTTTGGAATTCTGTTCTGTGGAGAGATGAAACAAAACTGGAATCATGGATCCAGTGGATCAGGGGTATGTCTGGAGGAAGAAGAATGACGCAGATGCTGAAAGAACACCCTGCCTACAGTGAAGCATGGCGGTGGCTCAGTGATGCTCTGGGGCTGCTTAACTGCCTCTGGCACTGGAAACCTGCAGCGTGTGGAGGGCACCATGGATTCAGTCAAGAGCCGCTTTCACACCAAGTACTTTGCCGTATTTAGTGCTGGCACTTAGTGCCCCGGCACTTAGTACCCCCATGGGACTAAGTACAGATCACGTTCACACCGGAATAAGTTCCCTGAGGGAAGATTACGCAAATGAGCCGCTGACGTCACTTCGTCTTCTTCTGCTTTAGGTTTACTGGCAGGCCGCAAACAACTTCACGGCGTATACTGCCACCCGAAGTCCCCGGCCGGAAGTCCCCGGAGTTGGGGAAGACTCCCAGCAGCTTCTACTGAAGCCTTCCGAGTAAATCGCCAGAACACCGACACCTCCTCATCACTCCACCGCTCCCATGTTTTTTTTTGTGTTGCCATAAGTTATTCTCTCTCCGTTGGTGCGCGGGGCTAATGCTAATAATGCTAATGCCAGCAAATACAATGGCGGCTTCACAAAACTTTTCAGAGTTTTACGGGGCGTGGTTTGCAATTCGCCCAGCCAATAGAAATTGGTACTTTTTTCTCCCCAGGATAGTACCGCCTCTCTAGTGGCGCATTTCCACCGCAGGCCTCGCTCGACTTAGTACGGTTTTGTTAGGCCTTGTTAGGCCCAGCTCACTTTAATGCTGCGCTTCCATTACAGTTCAGGAACTGGGGTAGTATCTATAGTAACGCAGTGTAGGCGGAGCCGTGACGTCATCTTCAATGAGCACCCCAGAAAAACAACATCAGCCGTTAGCTGTTAGCACTCACAGCTCCTCATATCTGTTCAGAAACTAGACAAAAGTTAAACGAGTACAAACCACAGACTGTCTGTGTCATGGCGAGTACAGTCGCTGGTTTATTTATGTCTGTAGGCCGTTGTTGTGAGTGTGGACGGTCGGAGCATATATTGCGTTAGCTTAGCCGATCTCCATTTAGAAAACACGCATTTTAAAAGGTTTTTCGCCTGCCGTCTGTCTGCAGACTTGTCAAAGCATTAATTCATGGTTTTTACTAACCGGTATCAGTATGTTGTTACTTCGGCATCATTTTGAAACGTGTATTACAATTAAATCACGGTCAAATATGTTCATCTTGTTCTAGTTGTAGCCCCCTTGCCAGCGATTCTCTCTATAGTTTAGCAAACTCAGCCCGACTCAGCCCTGTTTGTTGGCCCCGATAGAACCACGGTTTTGTCGGGCCAGAAAAAAGGTGAAAAAGTAGCCCCGGGCCGGAACTAGGCATAGTGGAAACGCAACCAAAAACGGGCCCGGCACGACACGGCACGCTTAAACCGCGCTCCGCGCCATGGTGGAAGTGCGCCATAGCAGGCACTAAAAATGGGGGTAAAAGTTCCCGGCACTAAGTACTCTTTTTGGTGTGAACGCAAAATAAGGGGTACTAACGGAACAAAACGGGAAAAGTACGGGGAAAAGTACTCCGGTGTGAACGCGCCTAATTATCAGGCAATCTTAGGAAAAAACGTTATGCCGTCTGTGAGGAAGCCGACACTTGGGCGTCATTGGACCTTCCAACAGGACAATGATCCCAAGCATACCTCAAAGTCCACCAAGGATTGGTTTCACAAGAAGAAATGGAAGATTCTAGAGTGGCCGTCACAGTCGCCTGACTTGAACCCATAGAAAAACTCTGATGGGATTTGAAAAAGGCGGTTTCAAAATCCACACGCAAGAATATTACTTAACTGGATGCCATTGTGCATGAGGAATGGCCTAAGCTCCTCAGGAACGCTGTCAAAAGCTGGTGTCTGCATCACGTTTGCAGCAGGTCAAAACAGCAAAAGGGTGCTCTAAGTACTGAAGAGTGCTTGTCATGAAGGGCTTGAATACTTTTTAGACTGCAGTAGTCATTAAAAGTGGCATTTTTTGGTTTAATTTGGATAAAAACCCTTGTAATATTAGTTTCAGTGTACTACTGAAACAGTTCTTTTGTCATTTGTTTATTGCAAACAACTGAGAAATTGTATATTTTTCCAATAAACCTTATGTGCAATGGGGGTTGAATCATTCTGATTGCAACTGTACACTCGCTCCTGAGTCATGTACAGCAACAACGTTGTTTTCTCTTCAGCGAGCGCCCTGGCTGAACTTAAGTGCCCAGCGCCCTCCACTTTCCCACTCTATGGTAATGTGGCTGTTGACATTAAGCTCTTTTTGTCAGAGCTCAGCTTCGCCACAATAATATCAGATGTTTAGCTGCTTAAAATGTATCAAACCGGTGGTCATGATGTGGCTGAGTGCCTTTGAAATAAAAAACACACTGGCAGAAATGACTAAAAATGAAAATGATTGGCACGTTTGGCAAAGATACTGGGAGTAACTGCCGCACAACAAACAAACAGCAGCCTCATAACTCTAGCATGAGCGACAAATCATGTTCAAAGGCTGTGTAAATTCTAACATAAATCACCTTATAGTAGCAAATCAAAGATGATCAAAACCCTTACACCAGTTTCTTCGAGTAAGCATGACAAAGTATTGTATTTAGAAAGAATTGTATTTGCTCATAAGCTGGACAACCACAGAGCACTGTTATCCTCAGTGTCTCATCTGCACTGCTAAATATACAACAGAGACAAGCAATGGATCATTTACAGAGATTCCAACATTTAGAGAAAAAAAAGAAAGCCACATCTTGACATTTCCCCTGCTTACATCCAATTCTGCATGTCATTTTCATGAAAACAATGTTAGTTCCCTTTGTAACGCTACATGACAAATTACAAAAACAAACCTTGGAACAAACCAGCAGCCGTGGGGACCTGTCCTTGTGACAGAAGAGCAGAGCTACGTAGATGAAACAATAGTGTTTATGTCTCTGGTGGTTACCAAAGCCTTCCTGCAGTGTCTAGTTATGCAGCGCTGTACAATTAAATGTGTCTAAAGTCTGAATACACATGTAATCAACCACATAAGAATTGCATGGCTGTATGGTCAACTCCAGTGGTGGACTGTAAAAAGGCATTTACTCAAGTACTGTAATTAAGTAACATTTTGAGATACTTGTAATTTACCTCGGTATTTGAATGTAAGGCTTCTTTATACATGTACTCATTTTATATAGTCATAGGTTAAGATACCCAGCAGCAGTATGCACATTTACAAGCTATGACATTAATGTAATAAATCATCATCCAGTATTTAACATTTTATCCTGAAATAGGTATTTACCCATAACTTTAAGTAGATGTGGCTCTGCCTTTGAAACCAAACTAAAATGTAATTTTAAATTGTTACCATATAGTCTATCTAAGTAATTACACGTTTTAATTCTAATTGAATGTTCTTGTTTGTTATTAATAATATAACCAACATGTTCTATCCAGTTATTGTACCTGCTGGGTATTCACAAGGCAGTTACCCAGACAACCTCTCTGTATACATTATTGCAATAAATTCTCCCAATAAAATATTGTAAGGCACCTCACACAATAAAACAATGTGTGAAATCACTCGTATGAATCAAAGAGAAATGGTTTCCCCTGCTCCAGATGTTTGATATGCTTTAATGCACTGTTCCATGTCATTGTTTTTTTATTCAGCTAAGAGAGATCTGCAGTACCACTGGGAAACTTTCCCGTAAACAGTCTCTGGTATCGTTCAGGTATTCAGATCTGTGTCATTTTTTTAAATATATTATTCATATATATGCTAATGCACAATTTGAATTTACTTCTTTAATTGTGTATTCTACAGTACCATGGCTGCTGCTTGATATAAAAACAAAAACATAACATTTTAGCTGATACTAGCTTATGAGGCAATAAAAAAAAAAAAACATATCATTGTTCTTACTGACTTGAGGAGACATATAGGTGGAGTCCTTTGATTGTTCCATTTCCTAATGGTTGTTTCTTCTATGAACATTGAATTTGCCTTCACCAAAATAAAAGCCATATCAATGGTGTGCCCAAAAGACTGGATACGTTCCACTACTATCTTGGTATTAGTACACATTCATCGACAGACTAGAAACTCAACTTCCAATGAATGGTAATGTTGCTCCATAATTGTTGGATATGTAAATGTGCTTTTATTTGCAAACAAATACACTTTAAAACTAATTGTATATTCACAGCTTGTTCCATGTGGCAACACAAACACTGTTGCAGAAAATCTTTCTTTTCTCATCAGCACACTTAACATTTGACATCTTTCTCCTTAGAAACTGTCTAAGGTCAAGCCAGTGAATGGGCTGTAAATTAAATGGTGAGGCAGTGAAAGTGTTGGGAACCCTAAAAGCGTGTGCTGGCTGTGGGTAAATGCATAATGTTATAAGAGGATTTGGCAGACAATACAATTTGAATGGCTTGTTTTCCTCCTCTCAGGCCTGAGCTGCAATTGTATTATCTGGGGGAATTCAGCTCTTACCAACATTTGGCCTGATTTGGTATGCTATGTCAACAAGAGCCTTGGTTGATTGAATCAGAAACCGCACAGAGAGCGAGAAAAGTGTTTACCAGCTTGATTCAATGATACAGAATACAACTATCACTTTGGATTGAAATGTTTCTGCTTCTGCTTCTTTTGGGCTTGTGCTCTTACTTCCGAAGGCCAATAATCAAGTGACATTTTATAAACACGGTTGATGAAGTCTAAACTTCAGGGATAAATCACAAATTGCCTAAAACCGTCCATTAGCTGCAGCAAAACACACCAGAAGAGAACAAGTGCTTGTTTGGGTTAAAAAAAAGAAAAGAAAGAAACCTTTGAATTGCTTTCTGTTTTGTCTGGCACCAGAGTCTTGTAATTATTTTTTGTGAATATCTTTTCATTAGAATATTTTTCAGGAAGGCTATTATTATTTTTTAATTAAAGAGGACATATTATTTTAATTTCTCATACTGCCTGTGTTGCAGCACCTCTTTTCACCCTCTGTCTGAAACCAGAGCCCAGTCTGCTCTGGGGCCTCATTTATAAACGGTGCATACGCACAAAAGATGGCGTACGCCAGTTTCTAAGCAATGTTTGTGATTTCTAAAAAACTAACTTGACGGGAAAATGTGCGGTCCTCCACGCAAACTCTAACCCATGCGTACGCAAAGCACAACAACGGGAGAGACGAGAAACTGCGACACCGTTGGCAGAAGGAAGAATGGAGAGAAATGTGTGGAAATAATACCATAAATAAAATGTTAACTCTCATTTATCATATATGAGGAATTCATTTTCAAACATTGATTAAAGCCAATCTTAAAATGATTAAACAAACGCCTGTTTGAGACTCCTCAGTGCACACAAAAACATAACTTGGAGAAATAAATAAATACGGAAATGTTATTGATCACCCCTCGATGATGTTCTCTTGTTAAGAAATGTATTCTCATAAATGATGCGGTAAACAGAAGGACAGAATTACTTTAAACTGACGCCATTTTGCATTTCTATAGGTTGTATAGATACGAGCATGGTTTTATATACTATCATGTTTAATCATGTTTTATGCCGTTCGCCAATAGCCTACTTGATAAGTCGCTCATAAAACACAGGAGGTATGGAAACTAAGAACACCATATGTGGTCAATTGTACAGCTAATATAACACAACACATTAGTTGTATTTCCTTTAACTGGTGGATTATGGATATATAGTTGCTGATCGAAAGCTGGAACACAAACCACCAAATACAAAAAAATAATTCAGATCCAGTCGTCATGACTCCACGATCATTTCTTACAGTTTCTCATCAAGGGGGTGTCTCCTGTCCCCGGTACAAACACACTGCCTGAGGAAGGTTAGGCTATGTACGCAGTCTTTTATGAATCGGAAAGTGTCGGTGCGTATTTATTTGCTTTGTCCTACGTAAGCAACCTTCCCACGCCAATCCTATGCAAGGCTTTATAAATGAGGCCCCTGATGTGTCAACCACTTAGAGGTGCGTCGGTCCACCCCCCCAAGCCTATCACATACAATGTGTTGAAGCGCTAGCCAATAGAAGTGCAGAAGTAAACAAAGGAATGTGTGGGAGAGAAACTCCCTCTTTGTTTTATCTAATGTTTTCCTAACAAATGTAAGACAAGAGTGGTCCATATTTACGCAAGAGGTGTTAAAGGTCCCATGTCATGGCCATTTCTACTGATCATAATTCCATTGTTGAGGTCTACTAAAAATAGATTTATACTGTGCAATTTTCCAAACTCACATTGGTTTCTCATACAGCATCTCTGTAAAGTATGTGTATTCACTCTCTGTCCTAAACGGCTTGTTGGAGCTCATGCCCCCCCCCCCCCCCCCCCACCCCTCCCCGTGAGCCCAGTGTGCTCTGATTGGTCGGGACGTTGAGGCTCGTTGCTGCTCGCAGCGGACAGGCTTCCGTGTTGGCGATACACAGAGAACAAGCGAAACTCATCCTGAGCACACACAAACACTCACAGCCGAAGTAAAAACAATAAGTGTGGCTTGTTATTGAGTAAGAAAAAGGTTTATAACATCATAAATACACAAACAACAATGAATACTTACAGGTTGTGTACCCGAACTCCCGCTGGTCCAAACAAAGTAGGAACAGCATCGTTCTTCAGTGCCCTACACTGTACATATCCGGCATGAATCGCTGAAAGGTTTGTGAAGCTTTGGTTACGTGAAAGGCTAGCAGAGGGTGCGGCCATAGCTCTGGGCGTGGCTACTGGGTATCCCTACGTAGCGATACCCAGGAAGTAAACAATGGAAAATGAGAAATCTCCAATGAGGCGTTTTGGGACAGCATAGACTGTGTTAGAGTTGTACTCCCTACAGGGTGTACTTTGAGGGTTTTTGACTCTGCAGACCGTTTACATGCATACAAACCTTCATAACACACAAGGGGACGGGTAATAACCAGAAAAGCATGACATGGGACCTTTAAAGTAAATTGCTCTACTGCGTGTTGCCTAATTGCAAAAATACCGATTAGTACATGTTACCTTACAGAGATTTTAGTTTTAAGCAAAGCTGGATTTGAAATCATCTTTATCTATACCGCTTAAACCCCGACCAACGATCATGTTGTCATGCTGCTCCTTCCTGATTGGTACAGACATTCAGTTGAACCAGGCCTTGTCATGCAGAAAATGAGGGCACCAAGCTCTGTTAGGTGGGAGTATTCGTAGGTGAAGCAGAGGCAGAAATCTATTATTTCCTTTGTAGTTGCCGTTATAATTTGTACTCTGTCGATAATTGCTCACATGCAGGTATTTTTCCTCCATATTTGATTGGGAAACAAGACTTAATAGGTTTCTGCCTTCAGGCCCAAAGCTCTCCCCGGCTGAGCCTTAAAGCCTTTATATCGAATCGCTGCTGGGTGTGTAGTAAATGCCTGCTGTCTGAATTGTCGGCAAACTTGTTGTAAGCACTTGGACTGTCCTTGCCAAATTGACTGGACCTTTTATGTAAGGAGCATGCAAATGTGGAAGGGAAAGCAAATGGGGCTTAACGGGAGCGCTCCAATTTAAAGGCCTGCGAATTCACCAGTTATTCAGCAAACTCCCCTGAGTTTGGAAAAAGGCGTTGGATACAGGGGGAGAATAAAAAGAGGGAGTAAGAATTGATCCTGCCCACCTTAAAATGAAGTTTCAAATGGAATACCTGAATCAGTTGTCTTGATCTTTCACTATTGCAGCTATTTAAACATTTTAAACTGCAAAACTGTTGATAAGTGTAGGAAATATTTATCAGATTTTACTATAAAATTGCAAACATGCATCATATCTTGTTTAATACAATGTATAGTCAGATATACACAGTCAGGGTAACATTGATATATTAATAGGCGTTGTTACGTTCCCTCCTGGACTAGGGGTACAAAGGGAAGTAGCAAACATATAAAATAACCTGGTGAGAGAAAAGAGGAGAGGAAACTGATTGCTGAAGCCACAAGGTGATGTTTAATAATCAAAAGAAAAAGAGGGCTCACCAGCCGATTTGCAAAACAAACTTAAAGTGGACCTATCATGCTATATTTGAATAATATAGTGTAGGACCATACCTATATAAGGCATATTTATTCAAAATACCAAACAGATCATGCATTTTAGCCATGCCTCATTTCGCTCAATTTGACATTTTTTAGCTCTGTTTTTGCAAGGGCAGATTATGTGAGAACAGCACCACCTACAGGCCTGGCATATGTACTACATCGTCTCCAGTGCTTTCGAACGGCAATGGCCGTGGCTGTCTCCTCCTGATTGGTGGAGTTGGCCCAATAGCCGTAGCGCCACTGTCCTGACGTCAGGACAGTGTTCAAATCTGGATCAGTTTTTATCAGATCCGTTGCAAAAAAATGCATTCATCATCATAATTATTCTATATATATAATTTACACAGTGCCTGTAAACCGGAGGAGAACGCTGGCATTTCTCCTCCTACTTGAAAGACTACGGAGGGATAGGGTCTGCAAAATTAGTTTGTGTGTGTGTATATATATATATATGCTATATATGCTCTGAACGTTCCACTTCCTGCCTGCCCGACATTACCTTACGGCTGCGTTGCGTCAAAAATAGGATTCATCCTAATTTTAGAGGAGCCCTGCGCCGAGACGCTTCTGGGACGCTTCTGAGCCGTAACGCGCCGCGTGTGGTGGAATAGCACCCATTGACTAGAGTGGCCGCGATCGCCGTGAGCACCGCGGCGCAGCCGTAACGCGCCCGTAACGCGCCCGTAACGCGCCCGTAACGCGCCGCAGACGGACCCGGTGGAATCTAGGGGTTAGGGAGAGAGGCTGCACCTGCAGGGGGACAATCAGGGGGAGAGGGGGAGAGAGAGACACAAATACACACACACACACCAGCACCCACTACGGCACGTAACAGCGTCTACCAATCAGAGGATCAGTGGTTCAACGCTTGCTTGGTAGCACATGTCTTCCGAGTCACTTCCTTCAGAAGCGAGGCAAGAATCCTTCCTAGCCTCGGAAAACGAAGAATGGTGGAACAGGCTAACAGGTGTGCAGGTGTGCGTCATATGCGAGGCCCCGCCTTAAATGGAGCGCGATTTCCGCCAAAGATTTGGAAATTGGTCCGTGCGCAAAGTATTGTGGGGATTTTAAGACCGCGGAGTCTACACATGTGCAGCCTCGAAATTTCCCGCTACAAAGTACGCCGGCCTCGGTAGAATTCCAAGTATGCTGGACATTGGAACAGTCCTTCGGCGGCACTCGATGACGTAGTATGCTTGAAATAGTGGCTCTGGAGCAGCCTTCCTCAACATCGAGAAACACCCCCTGTGTGTCAGTGGGCAAGATACGTCATCTGAAATTGAATTGTATGTATGCTTTGGATAAAAGGATCCGATAGATAACATGTAATGTAATATTTTATTACCCTAAGAGGTTACAAAATAATATTTAGCTTGGATTTACTTAAACATTTTTTAACTCTAACTGACCCGTCAGTGCACAACCAGAACAATTGTGTTATTATAAGAAGTAGATTTAAAGTACACAGTGTCAAAGGCATGTTATTGAATTGATTGATTGAATTGATCCTGTTGATGAGGTCCTGTGTCCTGGATCCTCTATCCTGAGTTCTGGATTGAGTCCTGGACTTCGAGTCGTGGCTGAACCTGTCTCTGCGGTCCTGCCTGACTCTCATCATACTACTTCCCTGATGGCTCCCACAGGATTGTTGACATCCTCGTGGATTCATCTTCTTATTATAGACACATGCATTTCCAAACATTCGGTCTTACTACACTGTAAAATGTATTATCTCTTCGATTTACACACGGCATCTATTGCACGTCTGTCCGTCCTGGTAGAGGGATCCCTCCTCTGTTGCTCTCCCTGAGGTTTCTCCCATTTTCCCCTTTAAACTGTTGGGTTTTCTCTTGAAGTTTTTCCTTGTACGATGTGAGGGTCTAAGGACAGAGGGTGTCGTTTTCTCATACTGATATTCTGTACAAACTGTGCTGTTGTATTTGTTGTAAAGTGTCTTTATTGTAAAGTATTTTTATTATATGTACAGCACTTTGGCTCGACCGAAAATCGTTTTTAAAATGTGCTATATAAATAAAACTTGATTTGATTTGATTTGATTGGCATAAAGTTTTTTTTATCTGTGACAAGCTCATCAATACAAAGTGTCAAAGGTCTAAATAAACTAAGGGTGAGGGTGAAACAGCAGTTGATGCTATTGGGAAAAAATAATAATATTTTTTCAAACAAAAAGTAGCCCAAATAGATCATTAAATGCTATGACACACTTTATCAGGGGGTTAGAGTGGCACAATATTGCTTCAATGTGATCTATACAATATAACCCAGGTTTGTAATGGATGTAATGAACATGCATGGCCCAGTTACAGCCTGACCCATGGGAAGCTAGTTTTGCTTTTGTTCAAAAGGCAAGAGTGCAGCCTGGAAATGGAAACAAACTGAAAAATATCTAACAAAATATTTAAATATGTACTTTTGCAAATGCAGCAGCTAACGCTCCACACGACCCTTACAGTGACATCAGGGCAATCTCACCTTGAATGACTACGGAGAATGGTTTTATTTTTTAAATAAATTATTCTGCTTGATTTTTGCTTTGCGTTTCTTAGCTTCCCGTCATCAACACCACTTGTTCTTAAGAGAGAATATTAAAAATGGATATTCCTCCTTTCAAGTTGAGATTCTCTGTGTTCCCCCCCCACACACACACACACACACACACACACACACACACACACACACACACACACACACACACACCACTTTCAGCCTCTGATGAACCTCCTGCATGAATGAGCGCAATAGGTTTGAAAGTGAAATGGGACTTCATATCAAAGCCAGATAAAAAAACTATGCTTTGATTTCCCCCCCGCTACCCCGTCTCTCTTTTTTTTTGTGCTAGGGATGTCATGTACTGTTCTTTTTCAAAGCGGCTTTATTTCATGCATTTTCATCAAGTGCTACACTCAGCCTTTGCCTCCAAACTATTTGAAATCATAGCCCATGATCATCATTCAGATTCTGTACGTACTGTAACGGAACATCATGTTCACGACTCACGAGATATAACTTCTCGCTTCTACTGATCTACAGTATTAGCAAGATTTGACCTAACCCTGCAGTTTCCTTCGATGTTTAGCTCACCCTGTTTGTGCCCCTGCTCTTCCTCATTCTTTGTTTTACCTCTCGCCCACAGGACACTTCCTCTGGGTGAACAGCTCAGCCTTTGGCGGCCCCTGGGTGCTGAGTCCCTGGTTGTGGGGGGGCCAGGGTCCCTGCAGCCTGGACATGGCCGTGTTCCTCCACCCCGAGCAAAGTGGGCAATACACCATGTGGCTCATAGAGCGGGACAAACCGCCCTTCGCACTCTTCTCCACAGACACGCTGCCACGCATCACTGGGTAAGCACTCGTTTTTTACTACACTACAGACTGAATCTGAACTTGCACCGGGACAAAAAACAACCCAGAGATGTATCGATTAAGGAGAATAAGAAACCGTGAAGTAGGTGTCTTTGACCATTCACTCCTGATGTTCATAATGATACACTTGAACATTTCTCTTGGCACTAGCTATGTTTACTGGATTTCTAAGATGGTCTTCTGAGTCGTGAACCATGTATTCTTGCTTGCCAGCCAAAAGCTTTATTGTGAATACGATATTCACAAACAAGTGTTAATGTTTTCTAATATAGGCAGGGATGGAAAACCTTTGGTAGAATTAAATGTTGGCAACCTCATCAAATCCTGATTCTATTGTGTTAGACAGGAACTGGCTGAGTAAGAAGGAAACGTTGATAGTAGTGTTATAACAAAACTATGAAATAATATGAAGACCATGACGAGACAATGACAAGCCAGCACAATTGTGACAAAAAAGTGACTGATAATATCATATATAATAATAATATTGAATATACAAAATTAGACATGTCAAATCTCCAATTGTCTTCACCTTCCACATTATCTTCCCTTTCTGTTCAACACACAAAGACCCTCTTTCCTCATTGCTGATAGTTGTGTTTCTATGATGCTTAAAGTTGAGTAAAAGTGGTTAACTAACTTCATGTTGACTGGTGAATTGGGTATTTGGACCTGTTGGTGCTACTGAACTGTGAGCACTGTCAGGAGGCTTTGGAGAATCAAAGTTGAATTTTAAATAATGTAACCATTAATAATAATATTAGTGGGAATAAGTTGAACTATAATGACAAAATGATTGGTTTTGGCTTGACTTGACTGACTGAAATTGATCGATATAACCTTATGGCAAAAAAATAGTATCACAGAACTAAGACTAAATAAAAAATGCTGCGATAATTAACCCTAGAAGGTTGTTTCAAACATGTCTTGGTAAGTCAGGATATTTTATTCATATGATCTCCATTGTGGCTTGTAGAGTCTTTGTAGAGAGGCCACCTAGTTCATAGGCTACTCCTCTAAATACTTAATATAAGCAGTGGAATCTATGTGTGGTCTGCCTTATTAGCATAGCTGTACTTGTCTGTGTGGGAAGTCAGTATACCAGAGCAGCTCGGACATATCAAGGTTCAAGGTTCTTTATTTGTCAAACGAACATAGCTACAGAGTAGTTATGTCGATGAAAATCTTAGGTCACAGGCTTCTCCAACAGTGCAACACAATAATACAGATAAACAGAAACATATAGTGCAAGTAAATATTAAAAAGTAAATACAAAAATAAAAATAGTTAAAATAGTGAAAAGTGAAATAGTGCAATAAGAGTCTATATGCAAGCTATTGGAATGATATATTAGATAAATTGATAAATAATTATTAAGTAGCAGATGAATGTTATGGATGTTGTTTCAAAGTTCAGGTGTGTAACAGTCTTATTGCCTGTGGGATGAAACTGTCTCTGAATCTGGTGGTTTTAGTCCGGATGCTGCGGTAGCGCCTGCCAGACGGCAGCAGACTGAACAGTCTGTGGCTGGGGTGATGGGGGTCTTTTGTAATCCGGAGGGATTTCTTCCTGAGCCGCTGGGAGTAAAGGTCCTCCATGGATGGCAGCTCCGTCCTGGTGATGTTCTGTGCAGTTTTCACCACCCTCTGTAAAGCCTTACGATTGTGGGTGGTGCAGCTGCCGTACCAGGCCGTGATGCAGCCAGTCAGGATACTCTCTATGGTGCACCTGTAGAAGGTCAGGATGCTCTCTATGGTGCACCTGTAGAAGGTCAGGATGCTCTATGGTGCACCTGTAGAAGGTCAGGATGCTCTCTATGGTGCACCTGTAGAAGGTCAAGATGCTCTCTATGGTGCACCTGTAGAAGGTCAGGATGCTCTCTATGGTGCACCTGTAGAAGGTCAGGATGCTCTCTATGGTGCACCTGTAGAAGGTCAGGATGCTCTCTATGGTGCACCTGTAGAAGGTCAGGATGCTCTCTATGGTGCACCTGTAGAAGGTCAGGATGCTCTCTATGGTGCACCTGTAGAAGTTGAAGAGTATCCTGGAGTCCATTTTGAACCTCCTCAGCCTGCGGAGGAAGAAGAGCCGCTGTTGAGCTTTTTTGGTGATGGTGGTAGTGTGAAGAGTCCATGTCAGGTCCTCAGTGATGTGGACACAGAGTAACCTGAAGCTGCTGACTCTCCACCGTAGTCCCATTGATGGCGATGGGGGCGTGTCCCTCTCTCTGCTGCTTCCTGTAATCCACAATCAGCTCCTTTGTTTTGCTGATGTTGAGATGGAGGTTGTTATCCTGGCACCAAGATGTCAGGTTTTCGACCTCCTCTCTGTACGCCGTCTCGTCATCGTCTGTGATCTGGCTGATGACGGTCGTGTCGTCAGCAAACTTCACGATGGTGTTGGAGCTGTGTGTGGCCACGCAGTCGTCAGTGAACAGGGAGTAGAGGAGAGGGCTGAGCACGCAGCCTTGAGGGGCTCCGGTGTTGAGGATCAGGGTGGAGGATGTGATGTTTCCCACCCGCACTGCCTGGGGTCTGCCCGTCAGGAAGTTCAGGATCCAGTCACAGAGGGTCTGTGAGCTTGATGACCAGCTTGGAGGGCACAATGGTATTGAAGGCTGAACTGTAGTCAACGAACAGCATTCTCACATATGTGTTCCTCTGGTCCAGGTGTGAGAGGGCAGTGTGGATGGTGAGGGCTATGGCGTCATATGTGGACCTGTTTGCTCTGTAGGCAAACTGCACGGGGTCCAGAGAGTCAGGGAGGGCTGAATGATTTGACTAACCGCTCAAAGCACTTCATTATGATGGAGGTGAGTGCTACTGGGCGGTAGTCATTGAGGCTGGTGATCTTTTGCAGCAGGGACCTGTTGAAGATGTCTGTGAACACCTCTGCCAGCTGAACTGCACACACCCTGAGAACACGGCCAGGGATGCCATCACGTCCAGGAGCCTGTGTGGGTTAACCCTTTTAAATGATTTGCACACATCTGCCCTGTTTAAAACAAAAGGGCAGTGTAGCTCCTGATCCCTCTGTACCTCCACAGCCTGGCTGCTCTCAAATCGTGCAAAAAAACTGTTCAGCTCATCTGGGAGAGATGTGCACGCAGACACTCCCGCAGCACCCCCCGCTGCTCCTTTGTAGTCTGTCATTGTTCTTAGTCCCGCCCACATGTTCCTGATGTTACAGCCTTTGAAGTCAGATTCCACCTTCTCTTTGTACTGTCTCTTTGCATTGCTGATTGCTCTCCGGAGTTCATACCTAGAATTCCTGAACTCCTCCAAATCTCCAGCTCTGTGCGCGATAGTGCACGCTTTCAGTTTGCCACGCAACTCGCCGTTTATCCAGGGCTTTTGATTTGGGAATGTTCGTACAGAAACCTTCAGTACCACGTCATCGATGCATTTCCCAATGTAGCAGATGACCGTATCCGTGTGTGTTGATGTTATTGTCCTCAAACACCCTCCAATCCGTAGATGCAAAGCAATCCTGCAGTGCTGAATCTGACTCCTCGCTCCATCGCTGTACTGTCTTTGTTACCGGTCTGTCCCTTTTAAGTTTCTGCTTGTAAGCAGGCAGCAGCAGCAGTGAGATGTGGTCTGATTTGCCGAAGGGAGGGCGAGGGAGAGCCTTATAACCATGTTTGAAAGGGGAATAAACATGGTCCAGTATGTTTCCCCCGCGCGCCGGGCAGCTGATGTGTTGGTAGTACTTCGGCAGGACCTTCTTCATGTTAGCGGTGTTAAAATCTCCGGCCACAACAAACGCCGCCTCTGGCCGTGAAGTCTCGGTCTTGTCAATAATCCCAAACAGCTGATCGAGTGCCGTGTTGTTGTCGGCTAGCGGCGGAATATACACTGCTGTTATCACAACAGATGTGAATTCCCTCGGCAGATGAAAGGTCCGGCATGTGATCATGAGGTGCTCTAAATGAACGGAACGGTCCGAAGAAATAACCTTCACATCTGTGCACCAGTTGTTGTTAGTCATTACACACACACCGCCACCTTTACTTTTCCCCGAGTTAACAGTCCAGTCCTGACGAAAAATAGTGAATCCTTCAGGAACAATGGCGGAATCCGGGATAGCGGGGTTGAGCCAGGTCTCAGTGAGAATTAACACGTTACAGTTCTTAATGTCCCGTTGAAAAGCAATCCGACTTCTGAGTTCATCTAGCTTATTTTCAATGGATTGAACATTAGCCAGAAGAATACTCGGAAGAGGGGGTCGATTCTCTCGTTTCCTCAGTCTGACCAGCAACCCGGCGCGGGTCCCTCGCTTGGTCTTCCTCCTGCGTCTCTGAGGTACAGCAACAGGTAGCCATGGCGAATCTCCATTGTCTGTCGGTGGGTTATTGTCCACGACGTTTTGGATGTGAAGAAGTTCCTCTCTGCTATATTGTATAGCAGAGTTGGTGCGGTCGGCTTGTATGTTGCGAACCATGTTGAAAGCAAAATGGCAAAAACTAAATAAACACGCACAAAATACGAAAAAGGGCAAAGTTGGAGAGGAGCCAAACGACAATGCGGCCATCTTCACCGGCGCATTATTATTGCATAATAAACATATTCCATGCTGCTCGTGTGTGTGATCCCTTAAGGGCACTGGAATCACATGAATGTCTTGCTTTATGCACCTCTCCTTTCTCCGTCCCCGTCTGTCTGAGTGTGGGAGGAAATGTGCACTAGCGTTTGTGCTTGTTAATGCGAATGGTGTGTCTCCTTTAGGGACCATAGCAGGGACGCTCATTACGCGTGTTACGGATTAGACGTTTGTGTGCTCTCATTTGTAGTCACAGGCCGCCATCCGCCCACGCCATCTCTGTTGTTTGGAGACCCACTCAGCCACTTTCCCCACATCTCCACTCCGGCGGGAGGACGCTCTCATCTCAAGATGGGGCAGTAACAAAAGCAAGAAGAGCCCCCCACGAACATCATAAGAATCCGACGGTGTACTAATTGCCAACCCTTTCCCTTCGCCTTTGAATTGTAATCCCGTGTTTTGACATTCACAACAATTCAGTAGTCAAGACATTAAGCAAAGGCTCAAGGGAAACAAAACATTATTGTATATAGATTGTATTTAGGTCCTACTTACTTGAAGAAAGTGTGAAACTATATTTTATTATTCTTAGGTAAACTTTGTATTAAAAGGACTCATAGACAGCAGCCAAGTGCAACAAAAACAAAAATATCCAAATCACAAGTGTGTTCCCACATGAGTAGGAATAATAGGCACTATTTTGGAAGCTGCCCACACACTCTTGCATTCAACCGTCCAAAATCTCCTTTGATTCCCTCTAATAGTGACATTGTAATGGAAAAATGTGATCAACAAATTAGCAATGCCTCAGTAAATGCTGTGGCTATTATAACTGAAATGTGCTTGTTTATTTTCTAAACTTCTCTCCTCCAACACAAGCGTCCAAACTCCAGCTCTGCTACAGCCATCAGCCACTGAGGGAGCGCTCGCTTTGAAACCCCTGAAAGCTGCTCTGTTGCCTTAGTGTTGTGTCACTTCTAATAGAATGGTCCAAGCACAAAAAGATCTTTGTGGGTACATTTTCAATGGCTTATGCTTTGAAAGTTGGTTAAAAAAAAAGTAGCTTGCTCTTCTGTGGCGCATTCAAAAAGTGTGAGGTGAAAGGATCAGTTTTTTA
Organism: Trematomus bernacchii; assembly: GCF_902827165.1. Lineage (NCBI taxonomy): Eukaryota > Metazoa > Chordata > Actinopteri > Perciformes > Nototheniidae > Trematomus > Trematomus bernacchii. The sequence goes on from NW_022987656.1 coordinate 1,698,749, forward strand.
TATCGAGGAAAATATTTACAAAACAGGTTAAGGTTGGTAACCTCCTGCGCATATCGAGTGTTCTTCTCAAATTTTAGCTGGATACTTGTGAATATAAACCCGCTGAAAAACCTAAGAGAGAGAGGGAAACTTCAAAAAGCATAGTAGGGTCCCCTTTAAATGGGCCCTATATTGAGAATATTTCAGGGATGCAAACTTGGGGGGTTTGGGACCCGAAGTAATCTGCGGCCGCGAGCTGTTTTGTGCCGTCTTGACGCGCATGGTGTTATTTTTTTATATATTATAATGAAGCGCGAGCTGTGTGCTTGAGTCTTCCTGTCTGTCGGCTAAACTCTGCTGCTCTGCGATGAGGGTATAACTTCAGCAGCTACATTACCGACGGGTGCGTTCGTTAATAGTAACTGTGCGGCCCGGTGTCACTCTGTCAAACCCAGTCTCACGGCATTTCGTGTTATAGTCACGACATTTAATCTATTGATTCGTGTTCACCAATACGATTTTCCCCTTTTTTTTCGTAATAACAAAAACGCCAAAGAGTCACATCTAATAGAAATATTTAAAATAATTTGTTTTAATTGTGTAGCAGTCAGTTGATAATTTTGGCAGCACTGTTGAGCATTTTGAAAATGTATTTTCATGCCTCTAGAAGTACCAGAGTGTAGTACTACTCAGTTACAGTAAAGGTCCTGCAATCAAAATGTTACTCAAGTAAAAGTACAAAAGTATTATCATCAAAATGTGCAGTAAAAGTAGTCATTGTGCAGATTGGTCCATTTCAGAATAATATATATGATATGTTTTCTTATGATTGTTTTCAAAGCTGGTGAAGGTGCAGCTAGTTTGAATGACTTTGTATACTGCAGGGTAGCTTGTGAATTTACTCCAGGTGGAACTAAAGTCTGATTTAACACTTGATGATATTTCACATCATTCATCCACATCTGTAAAGTAACTAAAGGTATTAAATACATGTAGTGGAGTAAAAGTACACCATTTACCTCTGAATTGCAGAGGAGTGAAAGTATAAAGTAGCAAAACATTGCAATACTTAAGTAAAGTACAAGTATCTCAAAATTGTACCCAAGTATAGTACTTGTTGAGTTTATGAACTTAGTTACTTTACACCACTGGCTATAAAGATAGAAAGACTAAGCCTTGCACAGAGGCATGAAAATACATTTTCAAAATGCTCAACAGTGCTGCCAAAATGATAAACTGACTGCTACACAATTAAAATAAATGCTTTTATATATTTCTATTAGATGTGACTCTTTGGCGTTTGTGTTATTATTAACACTGCTGCTTTAGTTGTTCTGACAGCTAAAATCCTCTGTTATTCCTCATTTTAAAGCCGATAATCCGTGGGGTCGGGGGGCTCGGATCCTTGTCACCTTTTTCATACCTGATGAGTTTGCATCCCTGATATTTGTACTGCTTTACTTTGCTACCAGTCAGCCCTGTCTGATGACAAACTGAAACCCTTGTATCCATCTATGTGCTTGCCAAACTCAACAGACTCCATTAATTAAAACATTTACCTTGTACATCAAAGAGGTTGATGGATAACTGCTTCCTTGATCGGTACATTTTTTTATGTTTTTATGTGATTTTGGTCAGTTTCAATTTACCAAAGTCAATCTACAGCACAAGAAAACTAATCAAACCAGTGGTTGACCATTACCTTCAGTGTTTGTTTGTTATAAATGTATAGGTGGCAAAAATCTGTGTTGCTTACGCCCCCAGTCAATGCAGTACATTGCTTAGCGCAGTGGCGTTACAAGGTTGTGATTGGCCCCGGTGCAAATATTGTTTTGGGCCCCCCCCCGCCATCGCCCCAAACATAAGCGCACGCTGATGCGCTCACACATGCACAGACATACACAACCACTCAGAAGCGCCACATGTATAGGCTATCAACAACAGCCTGCCCTGGCCTCAGACCACCACAGCCTGACAACGGCACAGCAAACTAAGAAGAGGATTACACCTGTTTCCTTGATGTGTGTCTCTGGGGAATGGGCCGGTAGGCCTGCATAGACCGGTTGCTATAATATAGCTTTTGATCTTGGCGTCGGGGGTCTCAATAGCGCCATAGAGTCCCCTATCGGTTGGGGCCCTTGGGGGAACTGTTGGACCACCGCCGGGCACAGCCAAATCCAGCCTCTCCTCCTGGCTGGCTGGAGAAGAAGGTTGCACAGCCACGGCCACGGATACAGCTTCACTTGTGGAGCTACATGGCAATGATGGTGGTGAGGCAGGTGAGCTATCGTTAGCCTCCGGCTCCGGCTGCCGCTGCACGTCAACATTGCTAACGTTAGCGCTCGATTTCGAGGACGATGTATGACAAAAAAACGGTCTAATTTTGTCAGTTTAGCTGTTACATCTCCTTGTTCTCTCTTGTCCTTTCTCATTTGAGCGCTGCTCTTGTGCTTTGGTTTGCTGTACATTATAAATACAAGCTATTTCATTTTTTATAATGCTACCGAACTTGCTACTGCTAGCTAACCTATAAATGTTGAGGTTGATTAAACGGTTCGCTCGTCACGCAAGGTATCACATGACGTGAAAGGGAGCAAGGTCATTGGACAGACAAATTACAAATTAATTTAGGTTGCTTGGTTACTTTGAAGACTGCGTGAACCGATCAATGCCATTGGGGCCCCAAAAAGTGTTAAAGTATATATAAAAAAATAAAACAATTGCATGGGCCCCTGGGCCAGGGGCCTATCATCATCATATTTCATCATACAGTGTATAACTATACCTGAGGGAAGCATTTAAGACCTGTGAAGACAGCCAGTGAAGGACTTGACTCATCAAACAGTGTCAGCTCTCACAGTGAATGTCAGCAATGTCTAGTGCCTCTGTCAGCAGGGAGAGAGGGAGAGTGGGGGTAGGGGGGCTGCGACAAGATGTGTGTATGTGTGTGGTATCTCTGTATATCTCCATATGAGTCGTGTTTGCATGTGCACGTGTGATATCCATCATTCTGGGTACCGTGACTGTGGTATATTATCAGGTGCTGAGTGAGACACAGGTAATGCATTACCCCACTGCTACAGCTCATGAAATATAGTTCACATATCCACATACAGGATAACATGCATTCATTTACTTTACATTAATACTGTAAGCACCAAATGGTGTATTATTGTAATGCTTAATGCTATGACTGTATGAATCAGATCCTCCCAGTGTGACAAACGCAGCCATGCATTAGTGTGGAAGCTGTTGGATGTCATTTAAAGCTTAAAGCTGATCCATAGCTAGTTTAATGCGGGGGAAAGAGGCCTCAAAGGTGGCATGCGTTAATGCAACTTCTTCCTCATACAGTAGTAACATTATGGCAAGTGATATATGATGTATGCCAGCAGTGCGGCACATTCTCTACTATATAAGCCCGCACATTACAGAGGTGCAACCATAGAGCATGACGAATAGAATTACCAGATCATCTTCGGAAGAAATACGCTGAATATGATGTGCTGGATGATGCTGCCATTTTTGTATTCTTTGTTAAAAAAGAATCAGTACAACCCAAATAACGATAAAGAGACACAATCTGTATGTACATGATCATTTAGAAGATTTCTTAGTAGCCATCGTGGTCATGATGAAAGTTGTTCCACACAATGGAGCCCAGTTGGCGGGAGACAAAGCATAGCAGCATTTCTTTTTCTTTTTTAATTGAACCAGCTGTAATCCCTGTAAGTAAAAAGGATTATTCTTACGGCTAACCTAATTATTCAATTTACAGTCCCATAAATGAAATAAAAAGCTGCTCTACACTGACATCATTTGTGTCTGTGGATACACTTAGCAGGTTGAATAATTGCCGACTGCCGCATTACTTTGCTTGTAAATTAGAGTTAAGGAATCAATATGAACTGTGTATGAGGCTGGTTAGAATGAAGAAAGATTGAACTCTAAGGTCTTTTTGTTATGTTATGTTATGCTATGATTAAATAAATGGGCATGACTACAATCTGTGTATGCTCATGCATGGTGCTGTGCTTCTACTGGTGCAAACTAGATGGGTTTTCTTGTTTGAGTTTTAAATTAGAATTGTTTGTCCTTTTTTAAATTGTAAAATATTTGAGTACTTTTATTATGTAAACAAACATAATGTTGTAAAACAGCTTTTCATTGAAGTATGTGATAGTGTTAGCTGAGGGGGCAGGGTTCTTTTATTCTGCGTTTGTCAGATAAATAGGAATTTGAAGTGAAATGTAGCCTTTAAAGGTGGGGTAGGTAAGTCAAGAGAAACCGGCTCGAGATACACTTTTTGTTATATTCCATGGAATGCTCTTAACATCCCGATAGCAATGAATATCTTAAGTGCTTTGACAAAAAATCCATAAAAAAACGTCATCTGTGGAAGCCGTAATACTGTAAAAAGCACGACCAATCATTTTAGCTGGCCCGGCTAAAATAACTGGATGGCCTACCTGCCTGTCAGCCTTCCATCTGTGCACAAACTTATCTCGTGCCCTCATTGGTCATGTGCGCGTTCGTGTGTGTTGGAGGAGGGGCTCTGTAAGGAAGTGGCAGATTCTCTCCGGCTGTGTATTTTCAAATTCTAGCGCACTCGAGCTGGTTTCTCCAAAATTACCTACCCCACCTTTAATGAATACCTTATTTTCAAAGTGAAGAAGTTATATTTTCTTTTAAACTAAGTTTTATCTACGCCCACATAAAACTAGAAGCCTCAAAACAAACAAATAACACTTGAAAAAGAGGTCAAATGTAGCTTTAAACTTGATTAGTTGTAATGCTAATGTAAACATTTATTTCCACAGCATAATTTAGGTTGCCTAAAATAGCCTCAGTTTTCCGAAAACGATTTCTCAAGTAAGCCTTGATGGAATTTCTTCAAACCTTGGAAAAAGTCCACTTGGACTCAATGAGTGACTGATGAGCATTTGTTGGTAAAAGCTCAAGTACACTGTGACTTGTGTATCCCATTCCGTTGATAACTGAGACACATCTTGAGCACATTTCTTCAGATCTTGGCTGCGGGCTAAAAGTTAAAAACTAAACTTACACTCTGCAGTTACAGACATTTTGTATTTGTACTTGGAACACAAATACACATAATGTAGTGACAATATAAATGCTATGCAACTCAAGTATGGATTCATGTCCAGAACACAAATCAAAAAGAAAAGAAAAAAACACCGGTGGGTTTAATTGACAGCCCACTGCTGGACCACTTTAAAAGTTGCCTCCACAAGAAATTGTGTGCCGCCATTATCTCCTTACTTTTGGTATATTATGGTCCTATGCTGAAGAACATATGGATATAAGCATTGGATATCCCTAATGTTTCACATGGCAAAAATCACATTTCCAAACAAATGTCTTAGAGGATGAAATGATGAAGAGAGGACATTTTGGACAGACATGGATGTAAACTACTACTTGACTACTTGGCGAGGGCATTCAACAGCGAGGAAGTAATTATAGTTTTTGCAATGACCCAAGTGGCATTTTATATTGTCGTGAAGCCATTTGTTTTTCTAATACCACACATTTAAAATTCTTTATGAAACAGGAGCTTGTCCACCCCTTAAAGTCTCTTAAAGCCATGTTTTGTGGGTGGGGTGAACCTAAACTAGACTAAGAGAGAAAGGGCAACTCATAACCTATCATTGGCAAAGCTGTGAATCCATCCCTCGCAGGCCATTACACCGCCTCCGCTCCTACACTTAGTGCTCACCACAGCTGACCTGCTGCTCCTGGAGCACGGTGGCCACAGCGCCAGGACTGATGGCATCCTCAGAGCTCTGCATCTGGGAGCGCTGCCAGGAGGAAGGCTGTAACTGCTCCAGATTATTTGGAGAAAAGACCAAGGCAGATCACATGTTCTGCTTTTTAGTCAATGGTGTTTTACATTACATCTCAAGGACAGGGAAGGAACCTTTATGTGCCGTATGGTGTTGTGCCACTGTGACCCTAACATCCACAGATGTGTACTCTGCCCAAGAGCAAAACTCACATGTCTTTATTGTTCTGTAACTTGAACAATTGATCGCTATAGATTTATTTTGTCAGACAGCATATAGAGGGACCCATTAGACATGCTGAAGTTGAGATGCCTGTAAATTCGATTTTGTATAAACTACAATCTTAGGCAACCAAAAAGTGTTTTATTGCGATACATTTTCGTTATACAGACATATTATGCCCTTTTTTTAGGTCCATATAGAAAAATGAATAGCATAAAAGGGCCTCTTTAATGCATATATTATTAACTTGTATGGAACACTCTACAAATGATTATGTCAGCCAAAGAAACAAGGGGACTATATGAATTCTGGCTGTTTGCTTAATCACAGGGACCAAGAGGGAATCTTGGCATACATTTGTATTTCTTTACATATTCTCCGTCTCTGTCCTCCAATGGCTCCCCTGTAGCCATCTTTGCTATTTTGCTGTTTCAAATGTAAATTAGATTTGCCACTCTTGCCACACACCATGGTTCTCTTTTTATACTTCCTTCCAGAGAAAGGAGGCAGCGGCATCATTTTCCCTGACTGATACGTTCTCCTTCTCTAGGCCTTCTATTATCTATCCCTTGATAAAACCTGTCTTCCAAATTGGAAAGGGGAAAGAAAATACAAAAATGAAAAGAATCCTCAGACATGATTACAAAAAATGGGGCAAGAACACTGAAGAAATCTAAATCTTGTCATGACACACATTACATTAGAAATTGTATAAATGTTGCACTACAATCTGATTATACTGCATATAATGGCACAGCCTCATCTCAAACATTGTGCTGCATATTTCTACCTATTTATGTCATTGCGCACTCCTCCGTGACGCACACATTTTCTCAACAAGATATTATTATGCTGCCTCTGTAGTGTTTTGGTAGTTCCGGTGGGAAATGAAAAACATTTCAACCTCACATAGGCTCTAGTAGAAAATAAACTCTATCCACAAGTGACTTATTTCTTGTCATCCTGAGCTTGCATACTCCACAATCCTCCCCCCCTCATGCACACTCTCTTTATCGCTTCACCTTCTTCTCCGCAGACACGTTACATAAGGTACCACGTTTTTATTCCCACCCTTCCCCCTGTGTTTATAGGCCTCCCGTCTCATCCCCGAATCTCTAATCACATTTCCCCAAAGTTGCATTGTGCCTTCCTGACAGCTCAAGTTTCACAGAGTAGAAGAAGGTGGAATTTAGAGGAAAGCAACACTGGCCTAGTTTTTTTTTATTTGTTTGACAAGACTGAACCAATGGCAAAAGCATGAGGAAAATGTAAAGCCCAGATATTAAAAGCCTAGCACCCAATAATCACAAAAGGTATTTTCCTGTGATGTGCATTTTGCACCAAAGCAAGTGCTGAGATGGAGATGGTGCTTTCTTCTTCCTGTCTGCCGTCCTGGGCGGCTTGTGTTGTATTGCTCTGTGTGTTACCTCGCAATAACAAAATGGCTGTAGCTCAGATTTTAAATATGTATAACCATATTTAAATATGCTGCAATTGAGTGTCATAACATAATTAATTTGAAACATTGTACAAACAGAGCCACTGGCATAAGATGTTTGACGTTCTTTTATTCATCATAGCCAAAAGGTTGAAAAGCTAGAAAAAGGTGTTAGTGTTCTTTAAAGACAGGACAAGAGCTTTGGTCAGTTACAGTGGCGAGCCGTCAGGGCCCTCTAGGCCCTCTCTGAGGGCCTAAGATATTCTAAAAAATAATATTTGAAAACATAAAAAGAAAAACGTTTTTTTTTTTATATTTTTAGTTTTACCAAAAATAACTTGATTTAATTGTATTTAAAATAACATTTCCAAATAAATAAATCCTTCGAATCTGCCTGTTCAGTTTCTGTTGGAATGTGAAGGGTTAAATGAAAGAAGCCCGTCTGGCCCTCTCTGCGAGTTACTGTCCTGCTGTGAATTCACAGAGGGCCCGCTATAGTAACTCAATGAGAGAGTAATGTCAAATGACAGTACAATTGACCAATCATATCTTCCCTCTAATTGGGTGGGCTTTATTTTCGCGGGCTTTATTTTCGCGGACTAAAACACGGAAGGAAGCTGCGCTCTGGTTCCCTCGACAAAAAAGCAATGGGATTTCTCCATAGGGTTTTGGAAAATAGCTGGAAATAAGGTCTGTGGAAAACGAACCTGTTAGATAAATGCACGTTTTGTTCAGCCGGATAATATCCACATGTCTACCCTACTTTTATAATTTCCGAAGGTATAAGAGTCACGGCTCGCCACTGGTCAGTTACCATGACGTTTTTATTCCCAATTTAATATAATGATTGTATTGGAGATCCTCGTGTTTCTTTTGATGTGTTCTTGCATCCCACAGTAGAGCTGTTGGCGTGTTATAGCTTCTAGTGACCTAGAGTTTGGGTAAGCCATTTGTTACTCTCTGTAGAAATGAATACAGGCACAGGAGATAGGCAGCTGTGTGTTGATGGATGACTGAGAGTACTAGTCAGTGGAATCATCTGGTGCTGTTCGTAATAAATACCTGCACAACCTTTGCACACTTGATCCTTCCTGGCCATTGCCCAGTGTCCTGTGTGATTTGAGAAAAATGCTTATATCTGCTTAGAATGACTTGTTCTGTCAAAGAAAATATCTCAATATAATCTCATAATGAGACTTACTGTAACCTTAAGTATAGTTTAATTGTTTATTTGTTAGTAGTCTAGATTGTTTTAATCATATCTTAATTATTTAAGTTATATCCTTAGTCATAAATAATCATTCCATAGCTTGATGAAAAGTGATGTTATTGTGGATTTAGGAAAGTGCGTGGCTTGTCTTGTAGTGAAATCAAATGGTGATAATCAAACTTTCAAACATAATTCCTCACAGGAAAAGAAATAGAATAGATAGATAGAATGGGAGGGATGAACCCCTCATGGTCTCACATGCAGAGCACACAGCACACACAGTGACATTTGGCCTCTGCATTTAACCCATCCTAGTACCAGGAGCAGTGTACATCCAAACCAGGCTTTATGAGTCTTATTGTAAAGAAAATTAACCTGATATATTAACCTGATGATGGCTCTTTAAAAAAGTGTAGATGATCCAACATTTACAAAGACAATGTAACGCACTGCAGGCAAAAACATGGGATCACTCATTAGGGTTCATCCTCTGGGGAACAGGAACATCCATAACAATCAAACCAATAGTTTTTAAATCTGGACCAAGCAGTGAACTGAAACACGTTGCTATCCCTACTATTTTAGCTAAAAACAATATTTGTTTTAAAACAAATAACAAATGGTCAGGCTGCAGAGCAAATTGCTCTTTAACCTGCGGACTAGAGACATTGGACACTTTGTCAATATTCAAGTTTTGTATAAAAGTTTAACTCAGTGACACATTTCTGATACTGACTAAATGTGCAGAATTCTGAAAGGCATTTTGCATTAGAAATATGTAATAGTTTATCTGTAGCTGCTGGGCATTTGACCCGGCAGCCATTAGTCAAGTGTTGAACTGAAGTGTTACAGTTATGTCACTAAATCTTCTTGCAGACATTTGGTGTCACCAGGCAGGTATTGAACCAGATGTGAATGTATAAATGAGACATATCTGAATAGTGAATTTTCTGAATTGTTTTCCCAAGTTGTCATTTAGAATATTAAACTGCACTTTGTGTGAGCGTTTTACTAGATCGATAAGCATTACAATCTAAATGGATGAATGATGGTTGGCCGGTTCTAGACAAATCCCAGAGGTGAACAATGTTACCCCCTTCAGATGTTATCAACCCATTAAAAGGCTGTTATCAGTTGTCATTGGCTATTCTGATGAGGGATGGCTCTAATCTATCTGGAACACTCTTGTGGTCACAGTAATTATGACTGAGCAAAGGAGAAAGTCTAAAGAGCAAAATAGTCCATGGCTCTGGACAATTATATATTTTTAAAAATCAGGTCTTATCTCATTTCCTAATCATTTTTTCCTTGACCTTGATAACAAAGCCTAAGAAATAGGTGAGGCAAATTAATCAAGACTAAGGAAAAGACAACCGTGGTGCTAAGAGAATCCGACTGCATGATTAAATGGAAATATTTTCACTAATGACACTTGCAATAAATGCGTAACTAGACTTACAAGTGTAACACATCACTATTCAAACATTTTGAATTGAAAAGCTTAAGATGCACCACTCAACTATACTTAATACCTCGCATTGTTGATTTCACAACACTATCCTTATCTTTTAGATCATTGGAATGCTCTCAGCATGGCTGTCAATTAATACTTCTGGGTCTTTTCATCCAGAGAGGAACCTTTCGAAGCAAAAGAGACTATTTGAGCAAAACCCATGTCGAGAGGACATTGGGCTGGATGGAGCTGGAGCTTTCACCAAGGAAACATCTGTCTGTGTCCGATTTAATATTTCAACATATTGACTTTTGATTCTAAGTTACGTACGTGATTTATCTAACATAATCGACTTCACTTAGACCTCATAGAGATATATACTTTATACACGTTGCAAACCGTGATCTTTTCATTAACCTAACCACTTTTTTACAACCAAGGTATTCTGATTATCTTTGCTGCTTTTACCTAACCAACTAGGCAACCTTTGTATCAATTCACAATGTGTACGTTAATTGTCCTTGTGATGAAGCTTTAGATCCTGTTGATGTGTCCCAGACGATTCCAGCTCTATCAGGCCAACTTAAACTCTGCCTCTGTGATAGCTCAATACGTTTGACCTGTTCAGAGAGGCAGTGTGACCCAGCATCTGAGCCACCCAGAGATTTTCAAACACTTTTGACTCATCACATAACCCTCAGTTGTCCTTAGAGAGACTTTGTAAAGATAAATGATCAAATAATTCTCAGATGCTCAAAACAGTATACAAATATGTTAATTAGCTTCATTATTAGTGGATTTCTCACTGCACGACTGACTCTGTTCTTAGTTAATTAACTCATTTGAAGGTCCGCAATAACAAAGTATCACAGTGACATTCACAAATGTGTGGCTTTTGAATTCGAAGGGGACATATCAATAAAAAAAGGTCTAAATGCAAATACATTTGGATAATTCCTACCAACCCACAAACTGTGACATAAGACAACTTGGTCGGTGGTTTGTGGGATGCTTCGGTCAGGAAATATCAGATTTGAAATTCAGATTTGACTCCCCTCCCTATGGCACATGCATGCTCATTAGAATATACCACCCCCAATCAAGGGTACCTTCACCTTGAATACTGAAGAAGACATATGCTCATTTTTAGGTTCATATTTGTATTTTCTGCCTTATTATTTTCTGCAGCACCTCTTTTTACCCTCTGTCTAAAACTAAAGCCCTGTTTGCTCTGATTGGTTAGGTGGCCAGCTCTATCGCTATTGGTTAACTGCTTGGAGATCTGTTAGAAATGTCCCGCCCCTTGGCCTATCACGTACAAAGCATTGGAGCGCTAGCCAATAGAATAGAAGCGCAACAGTTTCATAGTGATGTCATTAAATTACGGAAGTAAACAAAGGAGTCCAATGGAGGCGTTTCAGTCAGGGGGGAGTGTTGGGGAGTGAAACTCCCTCTGGAGGGAACTTTGAGATTGTAGTCTTTGCAGTCTTTTTAGAGAGACGGTGTTCAAACAATGCGTTTTAGACAGACAGGAAGCACAGGTATATTCAAACAGACATTATGAGAAGAAGAATAATGTGTTATTTGAACCTTTGAGCAGGTAAACATTGAACTGAATGACAAGTTTAAATATGAACATTAGCATAATGTGTCCCCTTTAAGGATTCTGACATGTCTCTTTTTTTTTCTTCCTATCAACCATTTTGAATAATTAATTAAGGATTGATTCATCCAATTACAGTTCAGTTTTTCATTTATCATTTAATATTAGGACAGACATGTATTCATCATTCATTCATTCATTATATACACAGCATGAGTGCATACAAAGGAAAGACAATCAGCAGATCAATCCGTATGCGTTGAAGCACAGCAGGGAAAACCAGCCTTCGTGCAACAATCTGTGAAACACAGTGCTATTGGCTGGCAGCCAGAGAACAGTGCGACAGCCCGAAACACCAGCCACCTTTAGCCTGAGACTCCACAATATACAGTGAGGGTGGTGAATGAAATAAGGAACTCTCGCTCCTCTAGTGGTCCTATCCCTTGGTGCCGCTAACATTGTTTACGCCGCTTCAGGAAGGGCAGTTTGGCTCTCATCATTGCACAGGACATTACAGTTCACAGGACAGTGGATGAGAGGGGGGGCAGGTTGATCATCTAAGTTGGTGCTTTTGGAGAAAAAGGCTCAGCGGTCCGCAGGGAGTCTGACCCCCCAGGTTTGTTGGACCATTCCAGATGTATAATCACTTCCACTGAAACCATCCTCATTCAGCATCACCATCTGCTAGAATGCCACTTTGGTTATTGAGGAGCCTCAGAGGGCCGCTTCAGGAGAGACTAGGGGTCACTTTTCCAAAACCTGCATTTACAGGATGGGTCCCAAGAGAAATAATGCTTTGCAGGACAATCAGGTCATACCCTATCTGACTAAAGCAATGGAACTTTAGTAATAGTGTTGTGGTGAGGATTGATATTGTTGATATTGCTCATGAAGGTTTGTCTTAATTGCTTATGCTTGTATAAATACAAACTGTGTACTATATCAGATTTCTCTACAAGTTATAGAGCACAGTTCATTACCATCGATTTATGAGTTTCATCTTGTTTTATGCTGCAGCATTGTTCCTAATGAGCAAGTCTCTCCGTTGAACTTGTGTCTTCTCCTACAGTTAACAAAAGAAAGCCCAGAAAGCCTCGTTTAAAGTTTGTTGAAAACAAAATATAAAACTTTTATGATGTTTCTCCTTGACTTTTCCTAGACCTTCTGCACAAATAGTGTTGCCAGATTGTAAAAATCTTGTAAATAAAATAGTGTTGACTATAATTACCCTGCCCAGCCTGTTACTTTTCCTGGTAGGCAAAACCTCTACGAAGAAAGTGTCTGTGAATCTGTGATTTTCAAGAGAACCAGGAGGTTAATATGTTCGGCTAAATCTGCCCAACGTGTTGTTGCTCTCCAATGACCGAACTAAATGCACAGCTGTCACTGCTCACACTTTGGGGATATTTCCAGTGATATCCTCACACCAGCTCATATCTGATGAGAGTAACAGATGGTCGTTATGGCCATCTCTTCCTGAGGGTTACTTCCCCACAAGCAGTTGCCACTTGAGCTGCACTCACACATATGTTCATTATCTCCAAGCACTCAATCGCTCCTCCACTACATGGCCTCTGGCATCCATGCTGCAAGCTCCTCGATGGCAGCTGTAAAAGCACATGTGATTATAATGATATCAACCAAAGAACAACATTTTTTTACATGAGACTATCTGAATGATTGCATGTATGACTTTAACTATATTTATTTGTTGTTCGTTCTTTTCTTCTCACTATCTCTGTAAAGCGACTTTGAGCACCTGTAAAAGCGCTAACAAAATAAATCTATTATTATGAATGTGTGGATGTCATAGGATGGAAATATAATCTCACCATTTCTGCTAGAGGAAAGAAAGAAGACATGAGGGGATTAGGTCTGATGCAGCTTGCTCGACAAGGTGTTGAACTCACGTAGCAATGGCTGCTCTCTGCTGTAGCCGAGTGGTGCGGGGGCCTGATGTACGTGCTTGGTCCTGGCCAAGATGATGAAGGACCGGGGCCCATAGTCTGAACTCATAAAGGACATTAGAGTGGGTTATGTGTAAGCATGGAGAATGTGTGTGCGTAGCCTGGGCATCAGCGGAGAGATCTCAGCATGCTCGATGCTTTTTCAATGGGAAAGCAATTTTCAACAGTCCGCCTCTCTGTTGAGAATGCACCATTCAGACACAAATGTATCATGCAGCAAGATATTAAACCAGAAGGTCACTTAATAGAATGAGGCACCACAGTTTAAACATTATTATTATTACCCACAGATTATTATATATTCTTTTATAAAAAAATGTATCCATCAACTTCACATTTGGTGGACACTAATTCAATGTATTATGGTCAACAAATCCTTTACTGTAAGTCTTTGTTCAAAATGTTTTTAAATGTAACTTTTACGAAATAAATGTGAATGCATTTTCCACAAAATTGTGGGGGGACCATAATACAGGACTACTCAACCCAAAGGTTGACTACAACTTAGTATCACAACTTGTTTTTTTTTGTTCTTCTAACTGTAACTAATTAAACTAACAACTGTTGTTGCCTAAACCGTTGTTTCCTGTAAAGACTGAATTTTAATTTAAAAAAATCATATGCATGTAAGAACCAGAAATAGACATGCTGTATGAACATTCGTACTGGAGGACATTGCATGGTAACGATTTAAACAACTGTGTATTTTGTTTTCATCTCATATCCTGTAGAGCTTCCACAATGGTTGAAAAAATACATTTGATTTCCTTTTACTTAGTGTAGTCAACCAAAATGGGCGATTTAAACTCTCAGACTGTCAAACGCTCTTACCTATACTGTACATATGGATACAAAACAGAAAAGCCTTACCCGAAACATTTGAACAAATAACTAGAGACTGATCCACTTTATGCTTAATTTGTTTTGTTCATCATAATTATTTTAGGCATTCAAGGCAATGGCAAGATTTAATTTGCTGGCAAAGAAAACAACACTGCATTCTTTATTTCTTTAACTTCAAAGTAAAATAAATGAAAATGCCTTACTGCTGCTTTACACTATATGTGCCTGCTTGGTAAAAGTCTTGTTTTTCCAACAGCTGCAACTCCCGTTCCTCCATCAGTACTGAATTGGGTTTTCATCCTTGATGAAACTAATTCTGCACTTCTGCAAATCTGCACTGCTCAGTTTCTACCCATCTGATTTTGAACAAAGTGAAGGGATCAAAGAGTGATCTAATCTGATATTCCAGCCTCTTAGGTTATTATGGGAGATAGACACCGCCACCCTTCCAGGAGGGCGTCATTCATTTCTGCGCCGGATTAGATCTGTACAAATGGATCAAAGTGATAACTAATTATTATCTGAGCATGAAGTAGTTCTTCTTTCAGCATGTTAATGAAATGCCCCAGTTAGTGTGTACAAGGCATCTCACAGTCTCTCACAGAAAGAGAATGGATGTTATTTAGATCATTTGGTTACATTCATTGACAGTGAGCTCTTTCATTGTGGACGACATTATAGGAAGACGATAGAAGGGATGAGCTGTGGTACAGTCAGTGTCATATATTTCCTTACTTTTAGTAGATTCT
This sequence comes from Trematomus bernacchii, assembly GCF_902827165.1. NCBI lineage: Eukaryota > Metazoa > Chordata > Actinopteri > Perciformes > Nototheniidae > Trematomus > Trematomus bernacchii. Next base: position 1,714,020 of record NW_022987656.1, read on the forward strand.
GTTTCATGTGTAGCTTAAGGAATCATCTTTGATGTCAGATGTCAAGAATTTGGGAATTTAACCTTGAGTTAAGCTTTAAAGAAATATGTGTCAAAGTGACATTATATCCACCTCAAAGCCTCTAATACATGGAGGTAAATGGCATTTGGGTTAGTAATGATCAAAGTTTTATAAATATGATTGGCACTGCAATAGTGCAGACCTTTGAAAGCCAGGACCTATCAAACAAGTTTGGAAGTAGTATTTGGACTAGAGTTTCTTAATAAGTTTCAAGTTGTTAAAATCACTGACACTACAAAAAAGACATGTGTTGTTTTCTTCTAAAAACATTAAAAAAAAGCCCATTGATATGGCACTCCCATGCATTTTCCCATTCAATCTATGATGGTCTTGCTTTGCTAAAAAAGCAAACATGGGGCAATTTCTCCTGAAAATGATGCCACCGGACAACAGAAAGCATGTTTCTCCCAAGGGTCTCTCATTGCCTCCTAAGCCATGTAGGCAACATGACACACTGTACAAACATACAAGAGAAGAATATGGCTGGGGCATACACTCTGAAAGTACATCCTGTTTAAATATTTCACAGTGAAAAATCTCAATGGGGACTTGTGCTCATGAAACGGTTCAGAGCTGCTAGTGATCACGAGATCAAAACAAAGTTCAGAAAACTCAACCTCTAAGATTTCCGAGCTTTTTCTCTCAACCTTAAATAAACCAGCAGTAAGTCTTATCTTTAAGCTTATTATCCATAATGCCTTAAACACCTTGCCGTTGAACGCTTTGAATGAATCACATTAACACGCAAGCATCTCTATATATAATTGTATAATAATAACCTCTCTTTGTATTGTTTCACTTTAAATTGCTTTATTTGACCAGGGTCAGGGATACAAACAAAGGGATGCAATTAGTGCCAGCGTCTAACTTCCAATAAATAATTCCCTTAACAGTACATAATGAAACCATGTTTAATTAGAAATGGTAATTGATAAGTCTATTGCACTTCAAACTTCCTCTTGTATTGTTCTTCTCTTTTTCTTTGTCTTTAAAGCATAAGGTTGTTTGTGTCAGCATGCCCTAAGGCTGTTGGGGTTGTTTATCATACAGCAAACCAAAGCATCTTTGCATGGGGAATTGGGGTGGTAGTCTTGTAGTTCTTGGCTTTGTGGTTAAAGCATTGGCAGACGTTGTGTTTACTTGGAAGCTCTCGCGTGGCTGCCTTGGATCTATTAGACAGATGTGACCTTTTTTTCTGTTTAACCTAGTTGTTTATGCACAAGAAACAATTATTTTTAGAATAATAATACCTGTTTAGTTATTCTACAATGTCACCGCGATAAGCTGCTTAAACATCTTCCCACACACTTACGTAATTGCTTGATTTGGCGCTGCGTCTACAAGCAAACTGACATGGCCATAATTAGTGAAAACATCACATTTATATGGTTCTTCTCAGATTTAGGATACTGTATAAAACACTATCCGTATTCCCTTCGCCCCAAAGTGTTTAATACAGTTGGAGAGTTTTACAATTGCAGCTATTTAAATGACTACTTGAAATCGGCAATTAGACGAAGCCCTGATATATAATAGGTCTCTGGTAATTAATAGCGCATGAAAAAATATCCAGCTGCTCATCAGTGCTTCATTACAAGAATTCGCCTCAATCATCGCAGAGCATTCTTTAACTCTTCTTCGGCATGGCAGGACACGCTATGGTTTGACTACCTGAAAGCAGCAGAAACGGCATTAAGTCTGGCAACAATGCATGCTGGGTAGCCATGGCATATTTACAGTATGTAATTATGTTGTATGATGTCCTTTTTGTTTTCTGTTGTTTTTCTGTGTTCATGTGTAACCAACTTTGCAGGTCTCCCTTGAAAAAGACATCGTTTGATCTCAATGGGATTTTACCTGGTTAATTAAAGGCTACAAACAGGCTGATAATAAAACAGAGGCATGACGAAAAATGAACTACATTTAGTTTCAGAGAGAATCCAGATGGAAGGAAACAAAGAAGGAAGTGATGCAATGGGGTGTCATGCTGTGGAGCTTTGATGGCGTTTCTCTTATGGTGTGCTTTTCACTTTATAATGATGTACATGTGCTGTACAGTGCATATTGTATGAGAGGCATAACATGGCTAACATGGGCATTATTATACGGTAATGAGTGAATGGATGATTTATCTCAAAGACATTTTCAGAGCTTTCTCGCATGACTGAAGATCATTTTTGGAACATTGTCATCATTTTTTAAATAAAGGTTTCACTGAGAGATCAAACTGGTTTTGCAAATGGCAACGTGTCAGTTGAAACCAGTCAATAAAAAAAATTAAAAATTACAAATGATAGAAACATAACTTACATAATTTGTCTTTAAGGGACGAAAACAGTTTTTCTATCATTTAAATAGGCACATCATATAGCGTAAACAGGAGAGAGCAGCCTTACAGCAGAGTGTTTTAAGAGTGCTAGAGCATGGCTCATCATTCAAAAGCTGATCTCATTCATAACTGAACATGCTTCAAAATAAAAGCACAGTGTGTTCATGTTTTCCTGTAGCACAGCAGGCTGTTCTTATTCACTGTTCATACTTACACCTACAAAAGGTAATGAACTGTAATTTGCATACAATGCACGCAATCAACTCATATGGAGCCCGCTAAATCGTCAGCTAGTACGGGCGAGGTTTTCAGGAATTGGTAGGAGATTTTAGGAGAAGAGGTTGTTGGTGCCAAACTTACGGTGTTTGCAAAAATGACCCAACACGACCGTCAGAAGTTCAAAACTGTTCAGGCATTGTAATTATTCCGTACCGCTGTGTTTTACTGTGCAAAATATGTCTTTCAAATGCAAATTCTGCATTTAGTGATACAAATGTCTTCTTTTTAGTATAAAACCATCAGATAGTATTCTATGTCATGCTGGATACCAAACTATAATACTCTGTTTAAAGACTGTGTCCAAGTGAGCAGGGGGGTCCTTTTTCTCTATTGTACTATTCAAATATTTTTGGATTATTTACACATTTAAATAGAGTGGTGCAGGGATGACGTATTTACTCGAAAGTAAGCTGCGCATGGACAAAGCAATGGGACCTCTCCATAGGATTTTGGAAAATAGCTCGAAATAAGGTCTGTGGAAAACAAACCTGTTTGATAAATGCACGTTTTGTTCAGCCGGATAATATCCACATGTCTACTTGCTAACGTTATGCTATAAACAAACTACAGCAGGGTCGCACGACTTCAACGTCACGCCAACTTAAGATAGCTATTCAAAAATACAGATCAAAATTGTACAAGTTGAAGCTTGTACAAGTTGAAGAGCGCCGGTACTTGCTTTCAAGCAGAACAGCGGCAAACAAACTTAGCGGGAGTGTTTACGTGTTCGGCGTAATGACGTACAACGTCCTCGACAACTTCTGTAGTCCTATTCAGCCACTTGTTAACAACCATCGTTTTTCAGACACGTAAACTAGAACAAAACGTGATCCGTCTCTTAAATTTGTGTCAACCACAGACCTTATTTAGAGCTATTTTCCATAGGCTCTGAGACGAGGGAACCGGAAGTGGTCAAATGCTAACTCACTTCCGGGTTTTAGGACTCGTCACTGCACCACCCTATTAGCACAATTTAATAATGATAAATTATCAAAATATTAAAAGCTTGGACCAACAAAAGTCATGTCTGAATTATATCTTGCTAGACACTTAAAAACGTCCTTGTCTTTTCATGATAAGTGACAATTTGCAAATAAGAAGACAATGGAGAAATGTCCAATTTCTTACCTCCTGTCTTTTGTGTGATATCTTGTTTGATTATGCTCCAGTAGCATAACAGCCAGTCTAACAAGACCCTCACCTTCACATGAGTATTTCCCCTTCACGTCAACAAACAGAGAACTTTCGGCCTCCGTGTAGTTTCCCAATAATTACAGCAGCTTTCAGAGCCAAGCGCTCATTTATCACGACACCCTCCAGCATGGGTTCATAAGAACCGTTACATCATAAATCCCACTATTGTTTTTCTTTGATGTTGATGGCTTAATAAAACCAAACTGTATATTGAATGATGTGCCTAGACTGATGGTGAGCAAGACTTCAAGGCCACAAGCATAAACTAGAATCTGGTGGTTCCCTGCTATGGAGCGAAAAATAATCTACACTCTGTTTGTTTCTTTTGTGCAATCGTATTTTTTATTTGCAAAGTAAATTCAACGATCAGTCATTGGAAACTGTATAAGAAATCATGAATCACAATACTTTATTCATCCCTTGGGGAAATTGAGTTTTGTGACAGTTGCTCTATTTTAAACAGAAATAAAATAAAAGATAAACAAAAAATAATAATGTTTCTAATAATGTATAGTTAAAGTAAGAATGTGCAATAAAAAAGATCAAATAAAGATATTCATATAAACAGCAGAAGTTGAACTAAATTGTTAAAAAAAGAGAAAATAAAACAAAGATTAGAAGTTAAAATTAAAATGTGTGCAAGGCCTTCACTTCAAATAGAAATACTTGGTAGAGGATTGGATGAACCATCTGTCAATCAAACTCAGAACAGCAAAAACATATTGTTCATAAAAAAAAGCCTCCATTGCTATTCTTTTGTTTGTATTGAGGAATTCTCATTTACTGATGATATTGGAGCATCTAGCTACCTCTTTATGAGCTGCCATTGTTGTTTCGAATAAACAATAGCATCTACCTGTTGCATCGAAACAAAAAAACGTAAATGCAAGCAAGATGCTGATTAGTCCATATTTGGTTTGGACACAAAGACAGAAGTTAAAGCTTTACACGATACATTTCCATGTAGTCATGTATGGCAAGAATCCACCTCTAGTGTAGCTGAACCAGGTTGATGCATTCAACCTTAAATGTTCTTCCAGAGTAAGCAAGCCACGCTCCAGAATCCTGTGGGGAAGCACCGATTTGACACTGCTGTTTCATCAACCTAACAAATAATCAGCCACTATTTCTATCTTTGCCTGGGTCAGGGAATAAAGAAAGATCCTGTGAAATGGGTGAACCCTCTTATTAACCGTTCACCAGAGGGGATGTGTTTGTACAAGCAGGAGAATGAGTCTTTGAGGATTATGGATTGAATAGGTCTGTTGAACAACATCTATTTTGTTTTTGATGAACCCAGTGGCTTATTTCTGTGTTTCTAGAGTAATAGGCAATATAAATAGTTTGTAAAAGCAATGATAAGAGGCACTTGTTGTAGGAAGAACCATGCTGCTGCATATTCCCATGTGGCCTTTATAAGCTTTCTACTTTATTGCTGTATTTTCTACACTCTATGCCCTCTTTGACACAATTATGCACCCCCACTATGCACACTTGCAGACCTCCCCTCTGTATTCTTGTTAACCCTCTATCACCTCTCAGCCCCAGGGGCCTATTTTAGAGAAGATGAAAGCATGGCAACTCCTTTGATAGCGCAATTTATCACATGAATTCCTCCTGATAACAACAGGGAAATGTCTGGAAGAAAAACAGCAACACATTCACATTGTTAAATCAGAAAACATAACCCACTGCCAATTCTCAACTCTATTTTTTCTTTGTGCTTGTTTAGCGAGCGCTGTTACCTGACAACTTCTCCTCGGAAACAGCTGGTTTTACTTACGAACGTATTCTTATGGTTTTTCTGACAGCCAGGTTGTCAGCGGGGCTCATATCAATGTTTGTTTAAAAGCATTACAGCGCATAAAACAAAAACGTTTTATTTGTCTCAGGGGGCTTTACAGATCGTCCAGAACACCCTCGGTCCTTAGACCCTCACATGGGACAAGGAAAAACTCCCAAAGAAACCCTGTTAGAAAAATGGAAGAAACCTCGGGCAGAGCAACAGAGAAGAAATCCCTCTCCCAGGACAGATAGACGTGCAGTAGGTGTCGTCTGTAAATTAAAAAAAGATAATACATTTATAACATCAACAGTCCAAATGCTAGAAAATATCATGTGTCTAAATATAAGAAGAAGATCAAGATGGCTCCAGCTGGATGTCAACAATCCGATCAAGGCGTAGCATGTATTCAGACTCATTACCTCCCTAAGAGAAATACAAGGAGTTGATCAGGTCCTTGAGGTTGTAAAAATGGCAAACCTCTAGAAACATATTTTCATCACAAATTCACCTGCTCACGTCTTTTAAAGTACCTTAGCCACACTGGTGCTTACCTTTTGGCTGTTGGACGCGCACTACCTCTGAAAGGACTTGTCTCAAAACACACTGTGCCCCAGGCTTGCAGGATAAATCCTTAAGAAGGAGCTTGAACTCAAGCAAATACTTTTTTGTATTTGTTAACATCAGGTCGGGGTGTGAATCAATGTGAATCCATGGTGCAGCTTCACAGAAAGCCTCTCCTTTATCCCATTTGGCAGACAGGAATAAACACAGTGGAATAACCAGCTTTGTCTGCAATCATAGGATCTTAAACTAGATTAAGTTGATTTGAAGCAGCAGGAGTCTACATTTCAGTGCAAGGTGCTATAGCGCAAGATAAATGGACCCTTCTGCAGCCTCTGACACGTAATGACTTGCGCGGTAAATACTGTTTTTTGTCAGTTGTCTTTGTGGCTGCCTCAATTACATTACCGGGATGTTTTTCCTCTGACGGTGACGTTTCAAGAGACGGGAACCTCATCATGTGCAATTTGCCCACACACACCTGCCACCTTTTTCATCATTAGGAGCCGACAGGCCCGGTCCGCCCAAAGCCTCAGCCGCCAGACCCCGGCAGGGGAATCTGAATCTTCCTTTCTCAACCATTACTCAAGCCAGGAGACCTTTCACAGTTCATTTGTGTAGTCCAGTGAGTCTGGAGATTCCTTTGGGATCCCAAATGATGCACCGTTCACTTACCTGCTTCAGGCCTGATTCATTCATCAGTAACTTTGTCTTTACAAACTTTTAGAAAAGAACTAGTGTGTAGAAAAAACATGTTGTGTTTAACCGTCTATTGCTGGGTACTTTCGACAGTTTCATGTTTTACCTTATATATTTTTATTTTTGTTTGTAGGGCCTTGGGCCTTGCAGGTCTTTGTTGCATTCTTTCCTTCTCGCTGAGAAAGATGTTTACGTGTGTTACCTTTGAACTCCTAGTAAGCAGTCCCTCTGTCCTTGAGTCAATAATGGCCTACTGTCTTATCAAACGTTCTCATTCACACTCTGTAGAATAAGGTCCTTACATTGTCTGTAGCTTCTCTTTCACCATTATGAGTAGTGTCCTCTCCTGCTGGTCAGGCGAGGGGAAGCGCCTGGGAGGAGCTGGCAGAAGGCAGGACATGAAACCCATCACACAGCAGTCACTAATCCTTTTTGTAATTTGGCCATGAGCAACCAGGTTTCTTGCCATAACCGGAATTGTGACGATTAAGGTGTTGGACCATACAGACAGAATTTCTCAAAATCGTCTCCCTTGTGAATGAATGTTCTTCTTCCAAATAAAAGTTTTCTTTTTCTTTGGTTCTAACACCAGCCCTGTTCAAAACATCATCAATAAACGTGCTTACTGTCTTTGAAATGTAGTTCTGTTCACCCTCAGGCTCAGTTTGACAGTACACTAAACTAGCAGGGTTTAAGTCTATTTCAAGTTTGATCTGAATGTTTCTGGCATTTGGACTAATATGTACAGCTCCTCTTTGTCATTTCTAGATCATGTAATGGCTGCGGTGTGAAAGGGGCTTTACAGTCCTCTTGCTTAAGTCCTCCTAACACACTGACTATTTCAAAGCAGCGCTGCTCCCTGCATCTTGACCATTGATCCTGAATCAGTTGTCGGGGCTCGCTGAACAAAGTTCTCCCTAATTGTTCAAACCTTTGCAGCGGCTAGAACTCTATGAAGATGCATGTTTCTTTTCCTGGTGATAGACTCATTTCAAAGAGCCACAGGATGCCACAAGCACAAGCCCACAGCTCCTCTATCCTCCTTTACACCAACCGAGTTCATTCCTGCTGCTCAGTCCCTCCTCCCCCTCTTTCTGTCATTGCTTTGTTTTCTTGCACAGTGCTTCAGCGAAGCAGATGAATCTTTCCTCTGAGCATTATATGGAAACTGGATGCCTCCCTTGGCGGATGTTTTTGTAACTCATGAAATGTTCTTTTGAAGCTTGATCAGTATTCAGGCAGCGAGGCATGCCTGGGATCATCAGAGGTGAAACTGTTTCAAGCTTTAATCTGATAGAAAAGGTCAAGCTGCCATAAGCACTTTTGCTAGTTAACTTTAAATCTTTAAACTGAAATACAGTTCATCCATAGTGTCTGCATCATGAGGCCGCATATGGAAATATTTGCTGCTGGACTGTTGTACATGCCCAGTCGTATGGAAGCCTTTGCTAATGCATTCTCACAAAAAATGTGAAGTGAAATATTAAGCTGTAGCATCTGTGAGACCAATAGCCATATAGGTTTCCCACTGATTCAAATCTGATGCGTTCAACATCCACACAGCTGCTGTCCTTTCATTAAATACATTCATGGTTATACACACACGCGCATTGTTATCCTTCATACAAATGATCATGGTTATAGGTTTAGCATTGGCCATCAGCAACATTTTCAATATGCCTTAAGGCTGCAAATCAGACACAAGTATGACTAGAAAGACCATTTGTTTTGCAAATAAAATCTGAAACAGCTGATATGAGCAGAAAGTAAAACTGTCTTAGTGAATCAGGAATTCAACAGCAGGTCATTTTAATGTTTATTTCATATGAAGTATAAATTATAGGAAGAAGTTCATTAGCAGACACAAGAGGTCAAACTACATCAATTTAAATCAAACATGAATGTGATGTCTCGCATGTTAAGTATAATTATTTACATTATAGTGAAGTTCTATCTAACAAAACAATAATAACTAAAATGAAAGAAAACTAAATGTTTGAACACAGAGTTTAATACAGCATTTAACACACAGATACACAACTGACTAATAAAAGAACTGCCAGATTCATCTAAAAATTCACAATAGGTAACGGAAACAATTTGATCTAGCTTTAATCATACTTAGTTTTTTGGGCAACAAAGACCGATCCCCTGAGTAAATAATCTGCTTTCTCTTTTGTATTATATAGAACCTGTAGTAGTGTTCATTCCCCAGTCTTATATTCAGCCTAAGTGCATTTGATGGAAAGTCAGACTGACACAGCGGGAGTAACACATCATTCTTGACTGGCGTTCCATCAGTGAAACTGCTCCAGGAGATTTTCACGCTTATACTGTATTTATCAGTGCATATCACTGACGGAGGGATCTTTGCAGATTGTGCCTTCCCCACATCAAAGTTGACCTTCTGTTCTTCATGAGACATGTCTTTATCACTCTGAATGATCGCTGGGGAAACTCAAAGGGATAACTCTAAATGTTACGCTGAATCTAAGATTGTCCCTGCAAGGCAGAATTACCAGAACTATGTATTTCACAGGAAGCAGAGTTGATTTTGAATGATCTGATAAGGTTCTTGGAAGTTTAAATGGTGAACACATGGAAGAAAATCTTAGTACAGAATTCAATTTGTATATTGTACTACTTTTCAAGAATTGTATAGACATGTCTCCTCCAGCAAGGCGATTACCATGGATATATTCAACAACATAACGCTGAGTGAATTTCCGATGTGATGACTTAAACGCTAGTGACCTTTGGCAGTGTGCAGTGCATGTTTCAACATGATTCTCAGAGGTATGAATGTGACTCATAACCCTCACTGAATATTGTTAATGGTGTATGAGGACAAATGGTCCTTTGATTTCAACCATTGTTAACATGTTCCAGCTGTATTCCCTCACCTGAGACTCACAGGAACTGCTGTGTGAGCTGAGGTGCTGTGTGTCACTGTGTGAAAAGATAACTCTGGTCAAGTTGAGGCTGTGATTACAACACATCTTGATCCTATTGCTCTCACAAAGTCTTAAGTAAGATTATGCTTAACTTTTCTAAACAGAAGGCTCATTTGTCGTAAGAAATGTAAAGGACTGTGTTGTACAAGCATCAAATATTGTTTATTTCTCTTGCTTGTAAGAATAATCTTGAGTCAGACAATTCCATACACAGGCTTAGCCCACCTGGAAGATCCATTTCTCAACTTAACTCAACTTTAACCCACAAATAATTCTCTTAGGTGAAATCTAATTTTGACAGTCAGTAGTTTAATTTAGACCATTTGTGACCTGCTCCATCGAAATCAGTCGCATTGACCCGAAGACACATTTTGAGTTGTATACACTGTTGGAAAGAGGAGATTCCTAGCTTTCTAATGATGTCAGGATTGTTTTTGTACTCCAAATATTAAGCAAAATATGTCACATTATATAATGACTGTCACACTTTTCAAATCTTGGGTTAAGATAAACTTTTCCTCCACTGTTTTTTGATAAAAAGTCAAACTTCTGTCATTATTTCCTCATTCACAGTTTTTTTTCTATAGAGTTCACTATAAAATGTCTCAACAGTTTCTATTATTTCCAATGTCGTTTCAGCTGTGGACCCATTTTCAGTTTTCAGCCTAAAAATGCCCCCCCCTTTATCTATATATTTTTTTTAAAGAAGAATCGGGTGCACCCTTCTCCTTCTTCTATTTCCCTCTCTTTACTTCTTAAAATGACACCTTTACTTTGAATTTCCGCTAAAACTGACATTTCAGTCAGACAACTCACGTGTTTCTTTAACATGTTTATTAGAAGCAGCATAGTTGAGTTTGACGTCTAGGCTCGGGCCTCATCACTCCACAGATATACATAGCACGATGAGTGATGAATAAATAACTAACCGCCAGAGCCTACAAGGCAAGGCAAGTTTATTTATATAGCACTTTTCTGTACGCGACAATTCAAAGTGCTACAGGTGGAAGCTGGGGTGGTGGTGGGGCAGGCAAGCAGCAGCGACGTGGAAGTAGCTGCAGCAATAGCAGCAGTTCAATAGAGCGGCATATTAAGGAGACTCTGTTTGGTTGGTTGTAGAGTGGCAAGGGGCGTTATGTATGAATGCAGCATAAGTGCTCGAGTTGACTGCCTGAACTAGCTCACAGGCTTCGCCCCATTTCAGTCAGACAACTCACATGTTTCCTTAGCATGTTTATTAGAAGCAGCATATAGTTGAGTTTGGCGTCTAGGCTCGGGCCTCATCACTCCACAGATATACATAGCACGATGAGTGATGATTCCATTGTTGAGTTATACTGGAATAGATTTACATTGTTCAATGTTCCAAAATCACATTGGTTTCTCATACAGCATCTCTGTATAGTATGTGTATTCACTCTCTGTCCTGCCCCCCCCCTATGAGCCCACTGTGCTCTGATTGGTCAGCTCGCCCACTTTGTTCTGATTAGTCAACTACCATTACAGCTGAACATCAGTGATTATGTGTTACAATGGCGTATGTTAGCAACCAGAAAATGACACCAGTAATGACAAACAGATGAGAATGCTGCGTGGGGTCTGGGTGCCGTGTTGGTGGGATGTTGCGGAGCTCAGCCTGAGCACCGCGGTGTCCCGCTGGCATGGCTCTAGGTCTATATCCAGCATCCAGGGAAACACAGCGGGAAATCCACCTCACACTTTACGCTCCGGGGGCCTCGCGGGGCGGACTCCTGAGCTGCTCGGGAGTCCACCCTGGCAGAGGGTGTGCCTATTGTTCTATAGCTGTGTGCCAATTGGTCCATTTGGACTTAGTGACGTCAATAGGCCCCGGAAGAAAAACACGGAAAAATTAAAATCTCCAACGAGGCGTTCTGGGGCAGCATAGACAGGTATTTTCTGTGTTAGAGTTTTACTCGCTACAAGGTGTACTTTGAGGGTTTGTGACTCTGCAGACCGTTTACATGAATAAAAAGCTACATAACACACAAGGGGACGGGTAATAACCAGAAAAGCATATAGTGTTTCCCACAGATTTGAAATATACTTGTGGTGGTAGCCGAGAACATCGGGGGGAAGCTAGTGGAGCACGCTCATGAACTGTTCTCCGGAGCCTCGGAGCGGGGCTACTGCGGAGCGCATACAGCAGACCGGAAAATCTGTGGAAAATCTTTTAAAAGCTCCTTCCTGAGTGCTCTCTAATTTGATATAAAGGATTTTGAAGGCCTTGTATTTTCTGTGTTAAGGTAAGTTCATGAGGGGACTAGTACTTACAGTACTCATCGTACCCTTTTCTTGCACCACCCCCACCTGTAGCTGGAACATACTGGGTAAAGCAGCACAATTCCAGCATTATTAAATCACCCTGAGTGGCCACAGTAACAGAGTGAAGTCATGAGGTTTGGACTTCGGGGTTAGAAAAATGAAAGTCTGGTAACGTTATTTATTTTCTATCCATCTACCACTGTGGAAAATCGTTGCCATCATACTGCAGACATTGTATTTGTTGTTAATCAGCTTCGAAGAGCACTGTGATCAAGAGAGGTGAGGGCCAGATATTGATCCTGAATGCTGAATCTAAAACTTTTTGGTCAGCTAACTGAAGATATGAACCATTTTTACCGAGACAAAGCACAAGTCTCACAAGAAGCGTCTAAATGAGCCCTGAGCGAAAAAATGCTAACGCACTTAGCACAGAACTCAAGGTAAGAATACCCTTATTACATATCGTAACTGCACATACAAGATATCGGGTTAAAGCTGAGATTCCACAGATTCTATAGGTATTGGTATCATCACTGAGCGATCAGAACTCGCGACAGGGGAAGCAAACACAGACATCACAACACGTAGCTTTACGGAGCTTTTACGGGAGATCGTCTCACCTTAGCTGTTATTCTGATCAAAAGTCGTGTTCAATGGCATTAAAACGATAAAAACGCTGCTGAAGGTTAATCCATAGGTTAATCCAATGTGTCTGTCACTTTGAAATGATTACTGACAATCCATAATTCCAATTTTATGTCAAAAACGGAGATTTCATATTACTGTAGCTGCTAATGATAGCCACCAGAGTGTATCGCAGCTTCCGGTTTTGGGCATTCTGGCTGCGCAGCACTCATTCACCAATGGGTAATGTTTAGATGGATTTTAGGAACTTCCCCTCGATTTTATTGGCTCTAACGGTTAAAAAGAGATGTCAATCATCAAAATCAAACGAGGGGGGCCAGAGATATGGAAAATGCACCCAAATGACCCCAGAAGTGTTTTTTTTTTTGCTAAACCTCTCTAAAAAGGTAAAATGTCACTTGTTTTTCATAAATCTTGATACAGGGTACTTATTATATGTTATAGTTTGGATTCCTAAAGCTTTTAGTCTACTATACCATCATTCAAGGGTGGTTTTCACTATAAGTAATTTTTTTGGGACGAACACTATAATTTAAAATGTTTTACTATGTTCAATCTGAATTTACTTTAAAATAAAAACATCTATATTGATTCTGACACTTCTACATCCAACTCACAGATGTAACCTAGCTTGCTTTGAGAGAAAATATTATTAATCTACCCCTTTTAGAAGGGAATATATGGTCATTTGTTCTGGGAATGTCATTTTCGAGCCTGAGACCTGAAAAACAGGCTCAAAGCTTAACAGTAACAAGTGCTCCCTGAAGCATGTTTCCCATTATTCAAATTGATTTTGGGTTTGAATGAACTCCTAATTGTGTACCCTGCAACATATTTTATGTAGATGACAGAGACCACTCGAAGAGTATGAGAGAACTTAACTTTTGCCGCTACAATTAACATAATTACATTGTCAAGTATGTAGGCATCACATAAAGAGGTCTGTGAGACTGTTGCCACGCTAGTAAGGGATGTCAAACAGTCTGGCGCTACAGCTGCAATGATTATTCAACTAATCGATTAGTTAGTATAATAATAATGCCAACTATTTTAATAGTAAAAGTAATTTATCATGACAAACCTCAGAAAATGCTGTTTAAAGCCTCTAAAATATGGAGATGTCCTGTTATTCACTGTTTTATGCCATATGAAAGTGATTATCTCTGGGTTTTGGAGTGACAAAAAACAAATACAAAAATGCAGCTTTAAATCTAATTATAAATTCTTTAAAATGTGTAAAGATGTTTGTTATAAATCAAAATCAGAGAGCCTTTTCTTTCCCCACAGTAGGGACATTTACAGCGTCACAGCAGCAATGTACAGATAAAAGGCAAAAGTAGAAAGAATAGTCTGGCATATTAAATAAAAGGTTAAGCACACATTTTTAAGAATATAGACAAATAAGTAAAGACTAAAGTATACAATGGTAAAAAATAAAGTAGCCTAATTTAAAAATTGAACATATAAAAGTAGTGAAAGAGCTGGTAACGTTGACAAATTGTACATAATGAAAAAGAAAAAGTGTAATTTTCACGTGTAATTCTCAGTGGTGTTGCACAACTATTACCCTACAGTTTGAGTTCTATACATCATTATTTATTTACACGCGCTTCTACCTTTAATTATACGGTGCTTTAAGCTAATTATCACAAATTACAAGTATGGTTAGATTTCAGTTCAGAAGAGGGCTTCATAGAAAATGATAACTCCATTTCAAGCTGCATATACAATCATCAACAGATATTTACTTGCTCTTGATTTTTACTCAGAGCACAGTTTTGCCTAATGAGCTGTTGCAAAACAACCAACCAGTCTCACCCAGCAGTGACATTTGAACACTGTGACTCGTTTCATCTCGTGTCAGCACATTTATGTAACATAGAAAAATATCAACCTTACCAAGGCCTGCAGCATCACTTCATTCATGAGCAGCTGGGTGCTATTATGTTCAATGAAAGCCGTATCCACTTTTATTTCTCATTGCACACACTGTATGAACCCTATGATTTTATGCATTATTTCTGTTAAAAATAAACATTCAGAGTCTAATAATGTCTCCATTCAGACTCAGTTACAAAGCTGTTCGTTTTTGGTTTAAACAGTCAGCTTCTCTCATCAATAATGCAGCAACCTAGCAAAAAGAAACTTACATTGGCTCATGCAACATGATAACTGATCATCGTGGTGTCATTGTGTTTGTTTGTGGAATCCTACTGCTCTGCATTGATTGACTAGACAATTGAAGATGCAAATATAAAATAGAACATTTGCTTATCTAGGGCGTTATCAGCCCACATTGTTTTTCATCAACATTCACATTTGAGAGTCACTTTTTTAGGCTTAGCTAAGGTTTAGCTGGGAAAAGAAATTGCTAAACATTAGTAATCCCTGCAGTTCACAAAATAAATGGTCCTAGGCTGGTGCCTGGCAGAACTTGGGTTTCTGTAGGGGTTTCAGTGAATGGCAGTAAGCTGACGGCTCAGGCTTCACTCACTCTTCAGGAGAGTGAGAGGCAGCGGGTCAGGCTGCGTGATTGATTGCAGTGCTGATGTAACCTGTGCTGGATTACACCACTGCGGGTGTACAGCAGCACAGAATCCTGGGTATTTCATGGATAGAAAGACATTGAAGAGATGTGCGTAAGATATATAGCTATATAGAGTGGGAAAGAGAGATGTGTGGAATGACAGAGCAGTACACGGTGAGGAGAGAGCTGATGGATCCCGGTCACTCGCCTGTGACGGGCTCCGAGCTCTGATCGGGGCATCAATGAGGAACCTGTGTGAGGACAGAGGCCAGTCATTGTCACCGTTTTAGAAACGCTGACTGAGGGTAAACGTTGATGGCAGGAGAATAACGAGACCTGAATAAACCCAAAGAAACCTTAAGTGTGGGTGGAAGAGTTTTATAATGTGTAACAGAAGTTATATGTATGACACATGGCAAGTTGAAGGACGCCCTTGAGGAAAAACAATAGCTTCGCTTTATTGCATTTAGAGGGAAAGATGGGAAATGGGATGTGTGCTTTGTTTATGGTATCAATCTCAATGCGATGTGAAGGCACCGTGCAGTCTTTGGAGCCTCTTTTGAAAATCCTGAAGCAACTCTCAATAATAGTTTCACATCTGAGAATATTTTCCATAAAATATCTAAGATTGAGATGAGATAAGATAGAGAGCTCCAACCGAAAGCATGTCTAGGGATTGACATCCAAATTAAAATGACATGAAACCATTAATATACACAGTTTGACACAATATTAAGCCACAGCTGTTTGGTTGGATGCCAGACGTTGGGACTTCACCACAGGAAGAGATTGTCACGATCAGAGTGCTCCCTGGTGTCTGTGATAAACTAATACCTGACACCTGTTGTGGGGTGATTGAAAATACAAATAGTTTATACACCCGGGCATAGTTGCTTGTGTTAACAATAACTGCATGAAGTTAAGTCGGAGTAAAATATTTATAAAGCTTAACCAGAAGTGGGCTCCTCCACATAAATGAGATGAAGGATTTACGGTGGGCCGGCCCCTCTAGATGACCTTGCGGCCTGGTGCTCTGCCAAAAACAACAAACGGCTCCATTAGCAGCCTGAGTGAAGGCTTATGCTGAAACACATTAGTCTGATAGGTCCATAAATATATGGTTTAAATGCGAGAAATTATTACCCTATTTTTCAGGTCATTTTAAGCACCATTACCGTAGTGTTTTAATGGGCTGTTGGAAGATCATGCAAATGACATACTTAGAGTTTTTAAATAGTCAATATTTTAGATGCTGTGGGTGTCTTGCCAAAGTGCAATACATTAAAAGTTTTAAAAACAGTGACTTTCTAGGTCGCAAGCACAGATGCAAGAAATCTGCACACTAAAATCTTGTTTAATGATTCTCAAGAACAAGCCAATGACAGATAACCACAACCAACGATTTGGTGCTACATACATTAAATGCTGAGATAACTATTTAATTCCAGCGTTTTATATTTATATATCCATGCAATTACAAACTAAGAAAGATCATTTAAAGTGCTGAAAAAAGGTCAGTGATAACCTTTTTTCAGTTGTGCTTATTTACACAGGAATAAGCACACATTCCTGTGTAAAAGCAAAATGTAACAATAACTTATTTTAACTTACAGTAACGTACTAAGTAAAGCCAAACCATTATATTTTGTAAAAAAATAACCATGTCCTCTTGCTTTTAATTTAATCTTATACCGTAAACCTGATGTTTAATACTGCAACATTTCTCAACTAGGGCCTGTCGCCAGTTCTCTCTGCTGTCATGTTGTTTTGGTATTCGTTGGCAAAAGACCTATAATGCTGTTAACTTATGAGGCCATGTTTCTGTAAGTGTGCACAATACTGTACAAACAAAAGGCCCGAAACTCAAAAGAATGGCAATCAAGATCCACATTTAGACCATCAAAGTATTCTGTTAACAAATCCTAAAAGCTTCCATCCTTAGGCAAGGTTTTCTCAAGGCTGCAGTCGAGGACACAGTGTCACATCACATCATTAAAGATCGTATCATGAGGGAAAAGCAGTGCATGTTTGAATTCCACAATGTTACAGAAGAATATCTTGAAAATATGCTTTTACATCTGTCCAATGATAAATCTCCTGGGATTGACAACTTGGATGGTAAACTGCTCAAAATGACGGCCAAATACATATCCAAGCCATTGAGTCACATTTTTCATAAAAGTTTAGAGCAAGGCGTGTGCCCCGAGATCTGGAAGGAAGCCAAGGTTATCCCATTACCGAAAGATAAAAGAAAATCCTTTGCTGGTTCCAATAGTCAACCTATAATGGCGCATTTCCACCACACGGTCGGCCTCGGCCACGCTCGGTACTGCTTGGCCGCGTTGGGCCTTAACAGGGCCGGCTCACTTCATGCTGCGCTTCCATTACAGTTTAGGAACTGGGGTAGTTACTATAGTAACGCAGTGTAGGCGGAGCCGTGACGTCATCTTCATTGAGAACCCCAGTAAAACAACACAGCCGTTAGCTGTTAGCACTCAGAGCTCACAGCTCCTTATATATGTTCAGAAACTCGACAAAAGTTAAACAAGTACACACCACAGACTGCCTGTGTCATGGTGAATACAGTCGCTGCTTTATTTATGTCTGTATAGGCCGTTGTTGTGAGTGTGGACGGTCGGAACATAATACTGCGTTAGCTTAGCCAATCTCCATCTAGAAAACACGCATTTTAAAAGGTTTTTCGCCTGCCGTCTGTCTGCAAACTTGCCAAAGCATTAATTCATGGTTTTTACTAACCGGTATCAGTATGTTGTTACTTCGGCATCATTTTGAAACGTGTATTACAATTAAATCACGGTCAAATATGTCCATCTTGTTCTAGTTGTAGCCCCCTTGCCAGCGATCCTCTCTCTAGTTTAACATACTCAGCCCGACTCAGCCCTGTTTGTTGGCCCCAATAGAACCACAATTTTGTCGGGCCAGAAAAGAGGTGAAAAAGTGGCCCCGGGCCGGGCCGGGCCGTAACTAGGCCTAGTGGAAGCGCAACCAAAAACGGGTACGGCACGACACGGCACACTTAAACCGCGCTCCGCTCCATGGTGGAAATGCGCCATAAGTCTCCTCCCAGTGTTAAAGGGGACCAGAAGTGTCAGAAAACACAACCCTCTCTATTTTCCTCCATACCCAAATCTCTAAAAAAAAAGGGGCTGCAACGGATCTGATAAAAACTGATCCAGATTTGAACACTGTCCTGACGTCAGGACAGTGGCGCTACGGCTATTGGGCCAACTCCACCAATCAGGAGGAGACAGCCACGGCCATTGCCGTTCGAAAGCGCTGGAGACGCTGTAGTACATATGCCAGGCCTGTAGGTGGTGCTGTTCTCACAGAATCTGCCCTTGCAAAAACAGAGCACATTTTTGTCAAATTGAGGGAAATGAGGCATGGCTAAAATGCATGATCTGTTTGGTATTTTGAAAAAAAAAAAGTATAAATATGCCTTATATAGGTATGGTCCTACACTATATTATTCAAATATAGCATGATAGGTCCACTTTAAGTAAATTAATAGAAAAATAGTATACACCCAAATTCAATACTACTTTTCAAGTAACAATCTGACAAGGAACTACCAACATGCCTATAGAGATGGTCACTCTACAAGTACAGCACTTGTCACACAAATGACAGACGACTGGTTGAAGAGCATGGATGATAGGAGGCTTGTAGGAGCTGTCATGTTAGACTTTAGCGCAGCAATGGTGTTTGGATCCAGACATGTTAAGCAGCAATCCTCAATTAAGCCTGACACTGGCTGGTCAGCCAGTGGAACAGGTAAACGAGACTAAGTTGCTTGGCATTGTTCTTGATTCTGGTTTACAGTGGACAAAGCAAATTGACAGTATCGTAACTAAAATGGGAAGGAGCATAGCTGTGGCGAGAAAATGTACAAAGTATGTAACACCAAACACTTTGAAACAAGTCATTCAGTCTCTCGTTTTGTCACATCTTGAGTACTGTCCGGTCATATGGTCATCAGCAGCAAAAACACACATACAGAAATTACAAATAGCTCAAAACAAGGCTGCCAGACTAGCTCTCCACTGTTCGAAGCGCACTCATATTGGAGTTATGCATAGAAACCTATCCTGGCTTCCGGTTGAGAAACGTCTGCAATCTCGTGTTATCACTTCTCTAAAAAATGTCCAATTTAGCAAAAAACAATTGTATTTTTATGATCAAATAGTTTACACAAGAGACGAGCATGACCATAAGACTAGGCAAGCTACATCAGGCCATCTACTGGCACCTAAACCTTCGAAATCTTCTGTGACTTATAGAGCTATAAAGGAATGGAACTCATTGCCAAACTACCTTACTGAAATAGAGTCCAGAGCCTCTTTCAAGAAGAGATTGAAGGGCCATCTACTAATGGCCATGTACCCTTGTGAACTGTGAACCCTAATTGAATTGTATCTCCTGCTTTGTACTGGTGGGTGTTGTGTGCACTCATCCTTGGCTGAGATTGATATTGAAAGTGGATGACATTGTTGATGATGTTGGAGATTGTTGATGATATTGGTGATGTTGTTAATGTTGTTAATGATGTCAGGAGTTATGTCTTGAATGTTTTTGTATTATTGTTGTATTATTGTTGTATTGTTTTAAGTGTCAGACCCCAGGAAGAGTAGCTTTTGTCAAGAGCAAAAGCTAATGGGGATCCTAAATAAATATAAACATAGCAATCCTTTCAAAAGGAAACCTCTAATATACAAACAAGCCATTGAAGGCACACCAAATATGCCACCTTAACTGCTCCATCTAAAACTTCAATGCGGATACAGTAGAGTCCCCCTTGGTTTATGAAGCTCACATGGCCACGGTTTTAACCTCCCTCAATGTGAGGTGACAGGCTAGAGATATCCATGAGGGCTTCAGGGAGCAGAAGAAATACTGTAACTGCAGCCTTGTCACTACACATCAAATGCACGAGTCAGCACTGGTTCTAAAAGATCTTTTGAGCAAGGAGCCATCGTCCTTTGATGGTAAGTGACAAGCCAAAAGATTTCCACGAGAGACCAGAATAAACAGCTGCAGCACTGTCACTGCTCCCGACGCAGAGCTAACTGAAATACTGTAGGCGCGGCCCCCGGACTCCGCTTTATCATTTAGGGACCATGAGACAGGAGTGATAAAAGAAGGAGTATGCCAGTGCAGAGAGGTTATTATACAGTACGTCCCTACAGTGCTGTTTGCAACAATTAACATTTTCTTCCGCTCTGAAACCTCCTTTCACATAGCAGAGCATGGAAGACACACAATCATGAATGATAAATTATTCAACTCATAATGCACTGGGCATAATTTGTCCATTGGGACCTCATTTTGAAATCCACTGCATGATAATCTATGGAGCTAATTTCCTGCCATAACTCCACAAACAAACTAAACAAGTTTTACAAATGCCTTATGATTCACTAACAAACAGTGTGGTTAGCAAATACAAAACACCATCTACAAACTAATGCATTTAGTTTTGCAAATAAAAAACAAAACTTTTTTTTACAAGTAGGCTACACAACTATTTCTTCTCACGTCACGGAATATTACTGCCAAAAGTCACGTGAGTCACGTGACTTTTGGCAGTAATATTCCGCCGTGGTTGTGCTCACAAATGTACACATACACACTCACACATGCTCCACGGCAGCAGGGGGCGCTACTGAGTCCATTTGGACGGCGGGAGGTTGAGCAGAGCATAGAGTGCCACAGTGACGCGTCCTGAAACCCGGAAGTAAACTCCTTCCGGTTCCTTCGACAAAAAAGCAATGCAACTTCTCCATAGGATTTTGGAAAATAGCTCGAAATAAGGTCTGTGGTTGACACACATTTAAGAGACGGATCACGTTTTGTTCAGTCGGATAATATCCACATGTCTACCCTACTTTTATAATTTTCTAATCGTAAAACAGTACCGAAGGAGTGGCAGACTGGGGTGGTGGTTCCCCTTTTCAAAAAGGGGGATCAGAGGGTGTGTGCCAATTACAGAGGCATCACACTACTCAGCCTCCCCGGGAAAATGTACTCGAAGGTACTCGAAAGGAGGGTCAGGCCGATTGTCGAACCTCAGATTGAGGAGGAACAAGATTCCGTCCTGGTCGTGGAACGACGGATCAGCTTTTTACTCTCGCAAGGATCCTGGAGGGGGCCTGGGAGTACGCTTCTCCGGTCTACATGTGTTTTGTAGATCTGGAGAAGGCATATGACCGGGTTCCCAGGGAGTTACTGTGGGAGGTGCTGCAGGAGTATGGGGTGAGGGGGTCTTTACTCAGGGCCATCCAATCTCTGTACTCCCAAAGCGAGAGCTGTGTCCGAGTCCTCGGCTGTAAGTCGGACCCATTTCCGGTGAGGGTTGGCCTCCGCCAGGGCTGCGCTTTGTCACCAATCCTGTTTGTAATATACATGGAAGGATGGGTCATGACCGAAAGAACGAGATTGCAGATACAAGCGGCCGAGATGGGTTTTCTCCGCAGGGTGGCTGGCGTCTCCCTTAGGGATAAGGTGAGAAGTTCAGTCATCCGGGAGGGACTCGGAGTTGAACCGCTCCTCCTTCGCGTCAAAAGGAGCCAGTTGAGGTGGTTCGGGCACCTAGAAAGGATGCCACCTGGGCGCCTCCCTAGGGAGGTGTTTCAGGCACGTCCAGCTGGGAAGAGACCAAGGGGTAGACCTAGGACCAGGTGGAGGGTACGTGACTTTTGGCAGTAATATTCCGTGACTTAAGAAGAAAAAGTTTTGTACTTGTAAAACCTATGCTGAATTTGTCTCTGAAACATGATTTATTAGAAAAATGTAATGTGTTTGTTTGATAGATATGTTTTTTATTTGCAAAACTAAATGCATTAGTTTGTAGATGGTGTTTTGTATTTGCTAACCACACTGTATTTGTTAGTGAATCATAAGGCATTTGTAAAACTTGTTTAGTTTGTTCGTGGAGTTATGGCAGGAAATTAGCTCCATAATAATCAGTTTGATATAAATAAGATAAAGCTGCAGTGAGAATGCTTAAAAAGTTGAGTTTTGAAATAGTTTTCAGGATGGTTGCAATAGCACACATAATATTACATCAGATACAAGATCAAAGGCGTGTCCAAACTTTGATAAAGACATAGTTTTTTAATTATACTGATCTGTGAATGCAGAATCTCTACACATGTGATCTGGTTTCTGTTTGTTGTTCAAGAAGTATTGAACCATCAGAGCTTTGGTTTGTATCAGGAGCAAAATATATATCACACATTAGCAAAGATGTAATCTCGTAACCCATTGGCTATTCTCTGATAGCTATCTTGTTCTTTATTAGCTTGATTTATTATCTGCATTCATATGACACAAAACATCTATCAGACTTTAAAGAGGCCCTCTCTCTGAAACCAGAGCCCAGTCTGCTCTGATTGGTTAGCTGGACGGCTCTGTTGGGATTGGTCAACTGCTTAGAAATGTCCACCCCTTAGCCAATCACGTACAATGTGTTGGAGCGCTATAGAAGTGCAATTGTTATATAGTGATTTAACTATGTTATCAAAGTAAAGGAATCCAATGGAGACGTTTCAGGCAGGGGCTGTGTGTGGGAGAGAAACTTCTTCTAGCATAAACTATGGGATATTGGCTTAGCAGACCATTTACATGCACAAAAACCAATATAACACAACATTTATTTATTGTTAACCTTTATTTAACCAGATAAAAAGCATTGAGATAAAATCTAATTTACAATGCTGACCTGGCCAAGAAGGCACCATTATTTTTCGGTGGATATTAAAGTTAGTCCTCAGGACGATTCCTTTTAATCAATGTCAAAGGGGGGTTTAGCTGTAGTGCAGTAAACTGTTCGACTACATTCTTTGTTGCAGCCAATTCTTTATTGTATCAATGCCAAATACTGTGCATTAGTCTAAATCCCCAATCTGATTACTTATTCTGGGGCTGGAAAAAAATGTTTTTCCATTTGTCTGCTACGATTTGTATGACACATTTTTAAACCATTGGCTCATTACCCCTGTGCAACTCTACAACAAGATGGAGACCATCTCTGCAGTTCAGAGAAGATTCCAATCTGAGTATTTCATCCCTCAAGCCTCTAATCTGTTTGGCCTCCCACGTAGCTACATTTCATCTCAATGGTGTCAGGCAGCTTTATGGTCAGCCATCACTCTTAAGAACAATCGGATCAAGGGGTCAGCCGAGCCCTTCTTTCAGCCACACCGTGCAATGTCACTCCAGAGACGAGCCCCGCTCTCTCTCCACCAGTGCTTATTGGCTGAAATATCTGCTCGCTGTGCCACTTTTGACATGTAATCTACTGCTGGCAGCAGAGAGGGGGCCTGTTGATAAATCTCCTCCTGGACTCAGAGGGCTTTTTATGGGTATCACCTCCCTACCGCTAAACTATGCTTGAGTGTTCCCTCAGCAATGGGGTTGAATGTTAAGCAGTCCAGTATCTGGAGGGCAGTCCCTGGGGGGAGCCATGTGTTTTTTCTGCTGCCCACCAAGTGATTTAGCCATGAAGTCTGTAGAGCCCAGCGGGACGGAAGCACTGCTGCAGCTTGTGCCAGGACATTAGCTAAAGATAGTTCTTAAGCCCATAAGAAAGAGCCATGGGAGATATAATTGCTTATGTCTTGACTTTGTTGAATACCCAGTTCTGATTGGTCAGTTATGGCATTCTTTTTGAGGAGCAGAACGCTGCTATGATAAACAAACTTGTACACATTAATTTATACTAAAAGTATATAATAAAAATGTTGTTTTAATCAATATTCTATTACATATACTTGTAATACATAAAAACACAGTGTGGACATCGCACAGAGGGGCTATATTTTCTTATTTTGTTTCTCTGACAACTTACGTAAGATCCAGACGTATGATTACTAAAGTCCTTCATCCAGTAAAAGGTCAATGTATGAAAACTTATGGCAGAACACTGCAACTGTTTTGCATTCTCAAAGGGAATTTGTTGCCATTACAGGAGAACATATGAACACATCTTAAGTAATATTAAAGATTTCTGTGCGTTTGAAAATGGTTGGATTTTTGAAATATAAAACTCAACTAAATACTTAACACAGGTGGAGTGACTTAGTAATGCATTTCCAAAAAGTGAGGAAAAAGAATATCATACATTTTGGTATAGTTAAGGCACCAAATCACCATGTCGTTAACATTTTACAATTTTTAACAAAGGTTTCATTTTTATTTGAAGTCCTCAAAGCTGAGCTGACCTTTTGACCCCAGGTGACTTCATTAGAGTTATTGTTTCACACGACAAAGCTCCTCCAAAGACCAGAATACAACCGTTTCACCTACCAAGACAAGTAACTCTCCTTTTACGTTAAGATGTGTGAAACCCTCCGTAGATAATCTAACCCAATTAAGGCATACAGATAGAACATATGCACATCATAATTGTGACTTGTACATATAGGATCCTGGAAAATGACAAAAATAATTCCAAAGGTGTGAACATTTTTCACAAAGAGCTCAACAAACACGATCTTAACACCTGTTTGTCTACTGCATTTTAATAATGGAAATATTTGCTATCAACCTGCTCTAATGAACAATCCCTTTTTTCAAAATCCCCACATCTCAAACATTGGAGATGCTCACAAAACATAAGAGACAACCGTGTTTTTTAAGGAAGCATTTTTTGCCTTGATGGCCCTTAACAGGTTCACATTTTCATCATTAAAATCATATGCCAGCATGTACGCAGGCACACTTTAATAATGAGAAAATACAGCAAGTTTTGTATTCTAGCCTTTCTTAGATGCAGGGGTTAAACTCAGATTTTGTGTCTCATACACACCGGGTAAATTAGAGGGACCGAAAAGTGGAGCCCTTGTTTGTAATGACAAAAGGCTATGGAAACATAGAGTTGTTATTCCTTTCATCTTCCCCCTAGTTACATAAAGTTTTCATAGCAAAGTGTTTCCGCTGCCTATTCACAACAAGATGTTCTCCTTCACTGTGCTGCACGTCAGTCACCCTGGCCTAGTTCCGTTGTATTTGAATGTCAGAGGTTTTATTCTGTTTGAATGAAAGGTGCAGGCACACAGCGCTGAGTTGATGGAACCCGGCAGAGCCAAGTTCATGGTCGCTATTTACGGGAGTGATTGCGTCATGAATGCAAAAATAATTCAGTGAGTTCAAACAGTCAGCTCTCTCCGAAAACATTCTGAGGGAAAAAAACACATTGTTTTTTTAGCTCACTCCCACAACTGTACTTTTGTAGTGCCCCCCACTAAATAGTTCTATACATGTCTAGATATAGAAGAAACAGGAGCTTAAGAGGCCAACATGCTTTATTGCAATAAAAAACAAACCTATCAATTGAGAATTAATTTAAATAGTCACATCTATCATATAACCTTACATTATTGCCTTATTCTCCCCAAGTATTTTCCTCAGGCAGTATTTCTCCTAATAGTGACTTATACACTTAGAATAAACATAGCATTTTACCACTTCTGTTTCCTTTCAAAGATGTTAGTGGTTAGAAGCCTGAAATAAGGTATCTGTTTAAAACAACCCAAAGAGATCTTCACGTATGGTTCTCCGATGTAGAATACGTCTGTAATAATTACCCCTCTTGTGACTCCGTGAAGCTACTATGTGTCTAAAAACTGCGGTTGCTAACAAGGGAGTCAAAGATATAAGATAACGTCAATCACAGCGACAGAAGTACACCTTTAGCTTAGCAGTGGTGATGCGTAGCCATGCGACCCATCATGCAGTTTGTTTATAGCCTAGCATTAGCTTTTTACTTCTGCCAATTGCATTTTCGCTTCAAAAATCACAAAGTGGCGTTTCTATGTGGAGATTATCATGCTGATCAAAACGTGTTGAGTGTCATGAATGTATTGTTTGCCAAAGAGCTTAGTTTCTGCAATATGCTGTTATCCAATGGGAAAATACCATTTGCTTTTTGTTGAGGGACCACTTTTTAATGCTGTAGGTCGGCGTACAAAAATACATCATCACTGCACAACTCTATTTACCAGAAATCAAACAATGGTTATAAAATAGCACTATTTTATCATCTTAAACTGGTGTCTTTTGACCACATTAATCTTCAAGCAATGGTTGAATCAGAAGTATTTTATATATAACCGTTAAGAAATTGAATCTCTATTTGTATCGCCTCACCTCTGTGTCAAAAATGAGACTGAACAATGTAACAACCCCACAGAAGTCAGTAATTACATTTGTAATACCACACAAAAGCATCTGGAAAAGTGTAATGAAATAAACCTAACCCTGCTCTGCAGAGTCGCTTGTAAAGAAATGCATTAAAAAACTAACGTAAAAAGAACAACACATCTAATGATCTATTAGATCAGAGTGTGCTCTGAGAAAATGTGCAATACCTCCTATGTCATTATAACTTTCAATGGTTTCCTGTAGTTTTCCATCTACGCGTTGGAAACATGGTTCCCAGAAGTGTCCTTGTTTGCGTAATGCGTTTCCCAGCAGAAACTTTTGCACAGTGAAATTAATGGAACTGCATGCTATGCTGCCAGTTTTGTAATCTTACAGCCTCTCCCAAGTTGAAACCAGTGTGCGTGGAAGTGCATGTTCCCTAAATATAAATGCCTAGCACCAAATATGCTTCCCAAAGCAGATGATGGCTCCCTTTTTTCCCTATAAATTCACATTTCTGGAGCTCTGTCAACACATTTCTGTGTGCAGTGATGTGCACCAGCAGTTTTAATTTGGAAGATAAAGATGCACAGAGCAATCATATGTGCATTTACAAATAACTTTGTAGCTGAATAAAAGATAAGAATATGTCATGTATGAATAATTATTTTGTTTGGTTGTGTCGAAGTCATTGATAAAGTCATATTTAAGAAACCATTTTTTCAACGCACGAAGATATGCCAACAAGCAAATCATCAAGCAAAATGTGAATATTGGATCGTTAAAAAAAAAGCTTTCTAAATAAGTCTACTGAACATTTTCATAGTGAGTGAGTGACTGTTGGCAGAAACAGGGTGTGATTATATAATATCAACACATTCTTAATAAAATAATGTGATACATTTTCACTACATTCATTAATCATTTTTCATTTATTGCATTTTGTAATAAACTGTCTGATACATTCCATTGCATTTTGCAATCAATCATTACATAATACCATTTTATGAATAGTTATTTTTTTATAAAAATGTAATAATCAATGCATTTTATAATGACCAACCAAAACAGATGTCTTTATCTGTACACATGTTATTTTTCAATAGGCTGATTAAAATGTAGGTAAAATAAATATGATTCATGATGTACTGCATGAAATAAATGTTGTTTTTATTATTTTCTAATATTTATTTTATGGAACAAGAGGGCCATTTCGGTTGGCTATGACATAATGTGTACAAAACATTTTTTAAACTGCAGCACCCACGTTTTGTAAAAAAAAGAAAAGGCAATAAGTTAGAATTCATTTGAAAATACAGGTAAAATGTGCAATTGCATTCAGTCAGCTTGATATTATTACATTATTACATGTTACTTGTTAGACACTTTTATCCAAAGCGACTTACATACTCAATACTGTGGACAATCCCCACAGGAGCAATTTGGGGTGAAGTGTCTTGCCCAGGGAAACAACGACATGCTGACTGCAGTGGGGTTTGAACCTGTAACCCACTGCACAACACGCCTCCCTAATACAAAAGAATAGTCAACATCCGCCTGCAGGCTGATCGTGTCATACTGTAATGGAGTGGCACTGTGCGACCATTGTGCTCGGCTTTACTGTACGCTGCAGGAAACACCCGGAAAGAAAGAATAGAGTCAGTATTATGGAGCTAATTTCCTGCCATAACTCCACAAACAAACTAAACAGGTTTTACAAATGCCTTATGATTCACTAACAAACACAATGTGGTTTGCAAATACAAAACACCATCTACAAACTAATGAATTTAGTTTTGCAAAGAAAAAACGTATCTATCAAACAAACACATAACATTTTTCTAATAAATCATGTTTCAGAGACAAATTCAGCTTAGGTTTTACAAGTACACAACTTTTTTTTACAAGTGCACAAATTTGTTTTACAACTACAACACTTTGTTTTACAACTACAAAACTTTTTTTTACAAGTGCACAAATTTGGTTTACAACTACAACACTTTGTTTTACAACTACAAAACTTTTTTTTACAAGTACAAAACTTTTTCTTCTCACGGCGGAATATTACTGCCAAAAGTCACGTGACTGGAATATTACTGCCAAAAGTCACGTGACTGAGTCACGTGACTTTTGGCAGTAATATTCCGCCAAAAGTCACGTGACTGAGTCACGTGACTTTTGGCAGTAATATTCCGCCGTGGTTGTGCTCATACACACTCACACATGCTCACTCACACATGCTCCACGGCAGCAGGGGGCACTACTGAGTCCATTGGGAAGGCGGGAGGTTGAGCAGAGCATGGAACAGCTCTTGCCAGCCTGATCATGACAGCGGTGTTTCTAGCGATCCAGCATCTGAATTTAGCGATCACAACGAAAACAGCCAAGACACATATTGAGCCCAGAAAATGAATGTTCTTAGGGCTGTAAATATAATAAGCCTTTGTCTAAAATAGACAACATTGTAACTAAGGAGATTTAAACTATACAGCGATTCTGCACTCGGTCAATCAGCTGCTCTTCATTTTCTTTCCTGCTATATTCAATGAGTGATACAAATATTTTTTACCATACGTTCTGAATAAAACTGATACTGTTGGACTCGGTACTAGTTGACTGCTACCAGAAATAAAAGGAAGTACTTTACTGTGTACTTTGTGAGTAATCCTCTGTCAGAGTCCCCTCCATAGTACATAATGCATGTT
The DNA here is from genome assembly GCF_902827165.1 of Trematomus bernacchii. NCBI lineage: Eukaryota > Metazoa > Chordata > Actinopteri > Perciformes > Nototheniidae > Trematomus > Trematomus bernacchii. Next base: position 1,743,205 of record NW_022987656.1, read on the forward strand.
TTTTGCTATCTTTGATGAATGATAAAAGGGTCATTCCAGAATTGGAGGACAATTTAGACACCAACATTTTTGAAAAATGAACCTTTCATTTGATTATTTTTTGTTATGTATTTAGGAAAAACAGATAATAAACCATAAAAAAAAGTGATTTGCCCAGCTAAGGCATCAAATGTATATTTTCCAATGAAGAATTAACCCTGTTACTCTAATTATAGTAACAGGGTTGCAAGTAAAGCTAATTTTAGCTACCTCAGGAATTAATGCTAGCTGCACAATGTAATGCTATTGTCAAGGAATGGACACACTTTATATTTATATTTATATATATTTAACAAAAGAAAGATACATTTGAAATTAATTTGTTTTTGTCTCATAATTTGAGTAACAGGGTTGCGTTTGTATGAGTGCCACACTCCTTCAAGAGTGACAAGATTGGAAATATATTACAAATAAAAGAGAGGACTTAGTTTTGGTCTACCCATGGTAGTAGCACATGGCTTGCTGATGTCCTTTCCACTGTGTCATGCGACAAACAGTTTTTTTCACTTCCTCTGCCAAGCTAAAAAGGTTTCGGTAACAGGGTTGCGCGCATGTTGAGGGACACACCTTCTGTGCAAAATTACTGTTATTTAAAATGTGTTTATGATTTAACAAATTGATTTTACCATTACAAGACACATATATCAATAGAATAATACCAAAAAAGTAAATAAAAACCCTATTTTAAATGTTATAGTTGACATGCAAGTTGGTCACCAAGAAGCTGGGACAAGAGAAAAGGGCAATTTTAGGGGGTGTTCGAGAGCTATTTGATATTTTAAATAATATTTTGAAACCACTTTTTCTACAACTTTATATGCATCTTGTCTCAAGACAAGTATATTTAACACAACAAGTGCATGTCTTAGCTTTTTGGGCATGGATTATTAGATTTTTTATATGGGGGACATGAAATGTCCTCCAATTCTGGAATGACCCAAAAATAAAATGTTACCATTAGTTCTTAATGAAATTGATACGGTTTGACTTTGTATTAGTAAGCCTACTACTAACAATACATTGAAGTACTTTTACTGTGTATTTTTTTGAGAAATACTCTGTCAAAGTCCCCTCCTGAGAACAAAATCCAGCCACTTCTTCTAAGTTTGATGAGGGAAAAAAATATTTTTTGGGTGATTTAATGGGTGATGTAACATTAATGACAGACATAATATGAGGTCCTTGGCACTCTAGAGGGGTCATTTTGTGATCATGGGGCATCACCCTTACAGCATCAGGACAATATCATATGGAGTCAGATACTGGAAGTGGGCTGGAGGCGTTAACTGGGACTGATGGAAGGATGAGGCTGATGAGACTGAAGAATCTGCGAGGAACGAACTAGCGGCAGAGGAATAATTATATATTAAAAGACAGCAGCATCATAAGAGGGCAACCATGTGACAGAGTGTGTTACTTTGCTGAAGGATATTTGTGACCAGCTATCCATTCCAGGCCAGACTCTAAAGACTTTCCAAGGTGTGAAAATGCTGCTGCCGGAGTACTGACTGGAAGTATTGCTGATATCATGTCTACCATCCTCTTAAAATACTCTGTCCAACAATATCAGTCTCAGGAAGAAATGTTTTTTAACGCTTATTAAAAGAAAAACATGCATTCTTGTACTCAGGAGGGGACATTGACAGAGGATTACTGGAAAAGTACACAATAAGTACTTCATAGTACTTGTGGGGGTAGTTTCAGTAGTACTGAGTCCAACAGGATCAATCTCACGAAGAACTAATGGCAACAAAAAAGAATTCCCTCATCAAACTTAGCAGAAGTGGCTTGATTTTGTTCACAGGAGGGGACTTTGACAGAGTATTTCTCAAAAAATACACAGTAAAAGTACTTCAATGTATTGTTAGTAGTAGGCTTACTAATACAAAGTCAAACCGTATCAATTTCATTAAGAACTAATGGTAACATTTATTTTTATCATTCATCAAAGATAGCAAAAAACATGCATTATGTACTATGGAGGGGACTCTGACAGAGGATTACTCACAAAGTACACAGTAAAGTACTTCATTTTATTTCTGGTTGCAGTCAACTAGTACCAAGTCCAACAGTGTCAGTTTTATTAAGAACTTGTGGTAAAAAATATTTGTATCACTCATTGAATATAGCAGGAATAAAAATGAAAAGCAGCTGATTGACCGAGTGCAGAATCGCTGTATACAGGGGCGGACTGGGACAACAAATCAGCCCGGGACTCTCGACCGGCCCACTTCGGTACCGCCGGCCCACCTCGGTACCGCAAGTAAGCGGCCCACCTCGGTGGTGCCGCAAGTAAATACCGCGAGGAAATTGTCGACGGGGGGGAAGGGGGGGTGAGCAGTGACTTATCCGACCGGCCCACTTCAGTACCGGCCCATCGGGATTCGTCCCGAACGTCCCCTGGCTGTATATATAGTTTAAATCTCTTTAGTTACAATGTTGTCCATTTTAGACAAAGGCTTATTATATTTACAGCCCCTAATAACATTTATTTTCTGGGCTCAATATGTGTCTTGGCTGTTTTCGTTGTGATCGCTAAATTCACCTTGTTTATAATATTATCACTATAACACCTGTCATCAGACTGGCAAGAGCTGTTCCATGCTCTGCTCAACCTCCCGTCTTCCCAATGGACTCAGTAGCGCCCCCTGCTGCCGTGTAGCATGTGTGAGTGAGCATGTGTGACTGTGTATGAGCCAGCCACGGCGGAATATTACTGCCAAAAGTCTCAGTCACGTGACTTTTGGCAGTAATATTCCAGTCACGTGACTTTTGGCAGTAATATTCCGCCGTGAGAAGAAAAAGTTTTGTACTTGTAAAAAAAAGTTTTGTAGTTGTAAAACAAAGTGTTGTAGTTGTAAAACAAATTTGTGCACTTGTAAAAAAAAGTTGTGTACTTGTAAAACCTAAGCTGAATTTGTCTCTGAAACATGATTTATTAGAATAATGTTATGTGTTTGTTTGATAGATACGTTTTTTCTTTGCAAAACTAAATTCATTAGTTTGTAGATGGTGTTTTGTATTTGCAAACCACATTGTGTTTGTTAGTGAATCATAAGGCATTTGTAAAACCTGTTTAGTTTGTTTGTGGAGTTATGGCAGGAAATTAGCTCCATACAGTATAGTCATATCATAAAACCTCACAGCCACAGGCCCACCGTGTCTCTGCTGCAGGAGACCCAGGCTCCCTTTGTCTTGGAGAGAGCGAGACTCTGCGTCATCTAGCAGCAGCCCCTATGTGTACCAAATGTAATCATGCTACCCACATGAGGTGAGCGTAATTGGACACTGTTGGTAATATGAATCACATCCCTCGTACCAGACCCTATCATTGGAACAAACAAACAAGTCCTGCTTCCTTTAGATTGGCTGCAGAGATTTAATCAACCAACATATCTGGCTTGATTATTACACAATAGAATATAACTTGGTACAGACTCTGCTTCACTAGTATGTTTGCTAGGCCATATAAAAAGACGTTTTAACAAGCATGTAAACTGTAGTTCACAAATGTTGACAAAAAGTCATTTCTTAAGGGTGTTTTGGAGCAATCGATTTTAGCCATTAGACCTACCATTTTGGACACTTAAATTGCCTGTCACTTCCTAAAAAAATATATTTAAAAAAATAATAATAATAATACCATTTATTTTATAGAACCTTTATTGCAAGATGCAGACCAAAGTGCTTTACATATACAAAATACATATCTGATACAAAATAAAGATGCAGGAATATAATTAAAAATAAGTTATAAACAACAGAAAGAGTTATATCACAGAACCATAAAACAACTCAAATTACCCCAAATCAAATCCAAATGAAAAAGATACGTCTTTCCTTTACTTTTAAAACTCCAATTTGCTGTTCTAAGATCCAATGGGGGGAAAACAGAAAGCAGCCTCCCCAGATTTCTTGTTTAATACTTTCGGTACTTCTAAAAGAAATGCATTGGAGGATCTGAGTGTCGTTGTAGGGTTATATAAATGAAAGGCACTCTGTAGGGGCCAGGTTATGTAAAGCCTTGTAAATCATTAAAAGCACTTTAAAATAAATTCTGAAAGACAGCGGTAACCAGTGCAGTATGCCAGCACAGGGGAATGTGATCCTTTTTTTGTGTTTGTGAAAATCCTGGCCGCAGTATTCTGAATTAATTGCCATTTATTTCAAGATCTTTTAGGGGGACCAGTAAAAAGAGATTTGCAGTAGTCCAAGCGACTCGTAATAAAAGCATGTCAAACCATTTCAGCAGCATTCTGAGTGAAAAATGGTCTGATCCTGGCAATGTTCCTTAGGTGGAAACATTAAGTGTTTGCAACCTTGTTAAAATGGATTGAAAAATGTAGATCTCAGTCTAAAATGACCCCCATATTGGTATCTTGTGTTTTAATATATGTGGACATGATGTAAAACACTGACTCTACTCTCTGCCCTTCTGATTTTGGAACTACTCGTAGAATTTCAGTTTTTTGCCCTTTCCTTTTTTTTAAAGTTATCATTCCCCCAATTGTTTACCTCGTTGAGACGGGTAAAAAGGTTATTTACAGAACCGGGGTTTTCAGGTGAAATGGAAATATACAATTGTGTATCATTGACGTAAAAATAGTCATTTCACTCGCACAATCTCCACTTGAGTTTTATATGTGCAGCACAAATGTGAGCTCTAAATTACAGTTATTTATACCAAAATTGCAAAATTGTTGAGTCCTGGGAGTCCAGCTCCTACTCAGGGTGATTTGTTCCAACATGCTTGAAAGCATCTTGGTGGAATCGTTAATTAAAATGTGAACGTCAATAGGGTTGTGTACATAGTCACACAGGAGAATTGTTATCATGCAAGAAATGTAGCTGCAACAAAGAATCCAGCACTCCATACAACCATGTCTCTTTGTGGGATATGGTTGCTGCTTAAGTTGTTAGTTTCCTTAAACAGCAGTTTTTCGTTGGTGCCATTTGAATTAGAAACTAGAAAAACATTTACTGTTGAACAGTGTTGGTTTATCACTGCATAACTGCTTCAAAACAGCTATATGACCCATTCAGAATGTCTTCCATACTTCATGCTGTCATCACTTTCCAGCCTCTTGGCAACGCCTCACTATCTCTAAACTACTAATTCCACACATAAAACATGAACACCGAGAATAATTACATTTGACCATGTCATAGCACATCTAAATACTTTCAGATACACTTCTAAAAGTCAAATCCGACTCAAATATGTTCTATGAAAGTCACATCCTTTTCTAAAATGTACTATTAATAAATCCCTTTTGCTGCTAACATTAGGCTAAGCCAGTATTCCTCATCAAAGACCAAATCATAACACATTCACAATACATTCTGTTTTCCAAGCCATATACCCATGTCCTTGTGCTTCCTGTTTAAACAATGGAACACATTCCATTTACACAACCCCAGGCCTCCGGTCGTCAACTAAATACTACTCACATATTCCCTTTGAATACACAGCTAAGCATTCTAAGTCAAGTGATGAAAAGAGCAGAATAATTGTGTAAGGAGAACATGAACATACATGGAAATGTTGTGCAGTTATCATGTTGGAGTTAAAAGCACCCAAACTACTTAAAAAAGCACCCTTCTTCTGTTTTCTTTTTAAATGAAGAGCTAATGGAAGGTTACACAGAAGTCAGCCCATTCAGTCCAGTGAAAAACAGTTTTTCACATCTCTCAAGAAAAACAGATATGTTTCAATGGGCTGACATCCTTTTTGTGCTGTCTGGTTATGTGCCATATGAACAAAAAGTTAGATGTCCCTATGGTTTTCCCATTTTAAAGGCGAATCGCATGATCTATTGACCCTAGCCCTCTAAAAATGTTATATATTGGTTGAACTGTAGACAACACAGGTTTGGACCATCCACAGCTTACTTGCCACAGAGCTTAAGTCTATTTACTGGCTTTACCTGCAGCCTACATACGAACGAGGTTAACTAACTTTTGTTGTGGCATTGCGCAGTACTTTGAAACTTCAACTTTTTCACTTAGTTTGCGCAATATGTGTAAATGAACATTGACAGACTGTGGTAGACTGTTTGAAAGATAAAGTTACAGTAGATGACAACTCTACTCGCAAAATAAATGCATACCGAAATGCTCAAAATCTAATTATTAATTTCCTGTGTATCCTGTAGTTTAATTAAAATGGAAATGTAGACACTGTGGTATGACCCATTTCTGTTAAAAATTAGAATACTTTAGATCTGGTTGTTCTCATGCCTTACATTGATTATAGTGGAAGGGTTTGTTGCAGCATCTGCTCCGAGAATAAAACGTATTATAAATTGACATGTCTTGATAATGTCATTTTTTCTATATAGCCTATCAATGCCAATCCATCATTATTTTGGGTTCATTACCACAGTACCTTAAAGAGGCCCTATTATGTTTTGTGGGGTTCTCATGACATATTCATGTAAACTGTCTGCAAAGGCTAAAATCCCAAATCCCAAAGTTGTAGTTTTCTCCTGGTTTTGACTGTGTCTTGGTTCTGTCCCATAGGTGTCTTCTGGTGTCCTTGTGTATATTAACTGTGACAGTGACATTAGTGTTCTGTACAGCAACGGCTGATCCAAACAGTGCTGAAGGGACTTCTCTCCTGACTCGCTGTCCCACACAAAATACTGTTCAAAAAGTAATTGTCACCATGTTGCAAGTAGAATGTTGAAAATTGTGACGGGCAATCTCATAGCTTTCCTGTTATTGTAAAAAGTGCCAGGCCCAGCACTAGGTCTTTTAAAGTGACATAACAGAGCATTTATTTTCACATAAACAGAAAGTCATGTCGTCAGTTGACACAGAATAGATTTCAGTAGGAGGGCAACTGTCTTTTGTTGTGTTCATCCTTTATCTGTTTCCCGTGAGCTCAATGCCAACACCGCAGTGTTTTTCATGTTGCAAAGTGAACATGTTTTAATCACAAGTGCTGTCACTTGATTGGAGCAATTGCCTTTGGCTCTGAAAAGTATGACGTTGCCAAGTAATTGAATTTGGACCATAATTAAAAAGTGCAAGGAGCCATGTGATCTCTCCCCCGATGCCTTTCATCTTTGTAATAGCATAGCCGTTTACGTCTGAGAGGCAAAGTTTTCATCAATGAAACGAGTAATTTATAGTGCTCCTCCATGCTTTATGTGCCATGTACGGTACAGCAGGAGCCTAATTAAATTGGATATGTAGTTTAATTTGACATTGACGTGAAGAAAACACAAATGGGTTGAGGAATCAGTCAGGGAGAGAGTTGGATTGGAGGAAGGGCAGCAAAAACTATTTTATTGACAGCAGACCTAAGATCTTCAAAGTGAATTGTAAAAGATATGGCTCAAACTTGAAAAAGGTGTATTTAAGGCTGCTTCTGGCAGAAAAACACCAGATGAAACTTTATATTGATTTTAAAAATACAATTTCTTTCTAGGATTGAACACATTTTTGGTATAATGCAATGACAAAACTCAACAGAATATAAAACAAAAGTCTAGTCATTTTAAGACATTCTTATGTGGACTGTTTTAACATATGATATAACATATGATACAACATATGATATGATTATTTCAAAGGATATTTTGGGGCCACCAGTGCTGTATTGTATTGACGGTGTTGAAATGAGGAGACTCAGGGGAGAGGTGCAGCAAACGATCCCAAGCTCTACCAAGGGAGCTACAAGCGACCCTGTATGTGATCATCTAATGTGGAGAGCTACTATGCTCTAAATGTGAGCAGGGTTAGATTGTGTTTCTCTCCTTCTTATACAATCATTGTTAACATTTACAGGGTTCCTTTAAGCCCCAAGCCCGAAAACTTCCCACCTCACAATTGCAGAGATATTTCAATCAGCTCCCTATCATTAGGGAGCTCTGCAACTGTAGAGTTGTAACCTCTAAATTATTCAGAACAGCGGTGGTATATGAGGGGATAACACAGAATCCATGAATCGACGGGAGACATGGAGGAGAGAATGAAGAAACAGAACAGACCACGGCAGTGATAATGGAGGTCACTGTAGGAAATGATATTGGATGGCAAAAGGGGGATGTTGTACTTCTCTACCACATGTAATGTTCACATGAAGACTGGTTGGTGTGTGAGCTGGTAATATGTGAAGATGCTGCTGCTCCTGCGGTGTTAATTAGCTATGAAAAACAGCATCAGCAGATATGGAAAAATGTTGAGTCAACAGGACTGCTGCTTTCAACTTTAAAAACGTCCATTATTTGTTGTCACCCCTTATTATCCAAGCCAATAACACAACTGAAATCTAAAATATTGTCCTAACCTACTACGGTACTGTAGTAGGTCATGTAAATGTCACATGTTTGCCCTGTTTGCAAACTGTGCCGGTTCTTTGTGAAACATGTCAGTGTTTAACTACAGTATGAGTATCACAGCATTATCAGGGGGTAAATTGTTACGGTTTTGTATTTATGTTTTCATTTTCCACCTTTTGTTTTGAAATGTTTTCCTCCTTGTGTCTTCTCTGTTCCTTCTTCCTGTGTTTGCCTTCCTGTCATTAGTTCCCCTGGTGTGTCTGATTGTCTGATTGTGTTCACCTGTTGCCCTTGTGTTTCTGCCTCTCTTACCCCAGCTGTGTCTTGTCTTGTGATTACCCCTCCCTGTATTTAGTCTTGTCTCTTCCTGTGTTCCCCTGTCGGTTCATTGTTGGTTTTTCCTGTCTTCCTCCATGTCAGTCACGGTTGTCTCTCCTGTCTCCCTCCATGTGGGTCACGGTCAGTTTTTTGTACAACCCATTTGTTTCATGCCTTGTTTTGATCAGCTTTTAAAATAAAGCTCGCTTTTTGTTACGAGACCTGTTACCTTTTTGATAGTCTGCATTTGGGTCCTACCCTTCCACGCCATCCTAACATAAATGATGAAAGGGCGCCACGGCAGCCATGATGCCCTCGTCAAAGTGAGGCCAATTGTGTTTTGAGGCAGCATCACCCATATCTTGCATATTTTAAAGGTCTTTCTTAATATTTTTTTGATTAATCTGACGATTAATTAAGTGTGTTTAAATCCAAGAAAATGCAAGTTTAAAAAAAACACATATAAAGACATATTTAGTTTATTATAATATGAATATGGTAAAAGCAAGGCATCGCCTGATGTGAGATACTTAAACAGGATTTTATACACATTTTTGTTTGGATCTATAGACTAATATAACACCAATAGCAGACCATTGGAGCAAACTAAGTGATTACCACTTACTATCCCATAGCTCAATTGTCGGTCAACTTTTACTCCTCAAATATTTTAGCGCTTGTAAGAATGCTATTGAGCTAAATAAGACTATTACAATCTACTTTTCCAGAAGTATAAAACAGAAAGTAACACCATTAGCTAACTCCTTCAATCTAGGTCACCATAGCTGCCAACTAGAAATACTCATTTGAAATGCTCTCATCAACATCTAAAAGAGGGGTAAAACCTCTACGTGGGTTGGGTGAACATTCAATAACTAATGAAAACATTTGAGGTCCATGTTTAAGGGTTTCACTACAACAGAAAAACGTAGGCTCGAGATTGCTCAGCTTTATAGTTGTCCTTTGCAAGGTTTTACAAATTGTAAGTTGCTGCTTCCTCCCTGGCGTACTGTCCTGAGTGTGGGCTCTGTGGTGAAACATTTAACACACTTTGTTGACAGCCAGTCACTCGGATAGCCTTATCTGGCAATAGAGCAGTCAGTTTAGCTCTACAGAGAGATCCTGAGAAGACAGTTTAAGAACATTTAGGGTGAGTTATCCTGTAACCTGTAGTCTCTGAAACCCTCATGGTATCTATTTGAACTGCCTGGAAAAGAACAAAGTAATTGACCCAGACTTCCCTGACACAATAGACTCACAAATACCCACAACACCAATATGGACAAATGCAAATCATGTACGATCAAACCTCAGTGTGTGACACCTGTTTCTCCTGCCAGGGAATCCAATACTGGCACTTGGGAAGTGGCCTTTTGGGGTCTTAATACCCACACACAAGCCACCCATTACAGCTGTAAGGGATGCACCAGGATTTCCACTAACTCCATTCGCTCCATCATTAGACGCTCAGAGCAACTACCATAGTTTTAAGATCCAAGGATGGGAGCAAGGATTTCCCCCATGGGAGCGCAGATCGTGTCCAGTGTGAAACCAGAAATGCAGTTTTCCTGACAATGTTATGTCACATGACACTACGTCAGAGTCACATGACCTAATGTACCCAAATTATGCCCTTTTTTAACCCTAACCCTAACCCTGTGACTCTGGCCAAGCTGTTTGTTGCCTAAATCTTACCACGTTTCAAAACTTAGTAACTGAGTAACATGTTGCAATGTTACAAACCTTATGTGTCAAGATACTACACCAAACTAATTCTGCCTACCAGTAGGGATGAGATCACTCAACACAACCAAAGTGAGATATAGGGATATATTCAGAAGATCTGATGAAGTTGAAGTTGCACCACACACAAATACACAACCACACACAAGATTCAATCTGACTGTTCTCGTATCAGTTATGCCGGCACACACATCTTTGTTAAAGTCACGCTTCTGTGGATTACCAGATTATTCCTGGATCTTGAGGTTCTTTTGTCTCAGTGGCCCGATTAAATAGTTTTCCACACATCAAATACTTTTAAAGTTGTGACCAAACCCTGCCATAACTGGCGAGTCATGAATCAGCAGTGGGCAGCAAGAGGCCGGATCCACTGCCCCTTGTCTTCATAACACTGATATCATCATCCATGTAGTTTTGATTGGTTTCCTGGGACCTCATGAGCATGAATATGTCTATGAGCTCACTTATTCACTGCCCTTTTAATGGGGCTGCAGCTTGGGTTTATTTCATTTGGAATTGTTTAAATTCCCAAATGTGTGTCAGTGCTTCCCCCATACCCCTACCAATTGTACTCTACTGTCAGTATGTATCAAAAGTATATGGCAAGACCGAGTCTCATAACAGGACCCTCTCAAGCAATGGAGATATGATCTCATACATCACTCACTCAAGACATTTAGAAAATCTATTAGCAGAACCTCCAGCACTGTAGGCTGCTCACAAAATTGAAATAGGGGTTTAACTGTAGAACTGTCAATCTCTTGATGCACTGCCATCATGTACATGTGATACTGAAACATCTAGGTCATCTGTTTCCATCAGTCTTGACACTGTTACTTTCTCAATTTCTCTAATAATTTCATTCACAGCTTTTGAACTAAGCGCCTATAGCCAGCCAATATAATATCTGTTTGACCTCTGTTAATTTGTAGCAGATTTGTATTCCGTTCTGACGTAAAACTCGGATTGAAGTTTAGCATTTCAATCTTGTGACATGCTGTGAGATAATTGTTTGACCTTGTTGCTATGCAACACATTCTGGGGGAAGAGATACTGTCTGAGGAAATATGTAATCATTAATCTTATATTATTTCTGAGCTGTGGAGGTCTTATGTTGGTCAGAATGACAAATTGACAAAACTCGGTTGAAGCCGAGTTATTTGTACACTTGATGCACAAATTCTACTTAATATTCTCCAGGCCTTCCCAGAGTGCTTTATACAATAACTAGTGTTTCATTTTTTCATCTGATGGCTCTTGTTTTATTATATGATGCAAATGTTCCTTTTTTTCAGTTTTTGCACAGTTTCACCTCCTTTGTGTTTACACAGAGCCTTGTTGATGATGTTTAAAAAAATGATCAACAAGGCTCTGTGTAAACACAAAGGAGGTGAAACTGTGCAACAGATTCATTATGTGCGCCTCTGTATGTTAAATGATACCAGTATTAGTTCACAAGTGCCACCATTGATTGTATACCATTGATGTTTTGGCTGTCAATTTCACATCAGATAACCTTGACTGGTTACACAGGTTGATATAGTTTAGTCGTAGATAATAGGGATTCAGCCGATAATGTCACATTTTCTGTATTTCAAAAATAAGTTCATGATCTGTATTTAATGCACGCCTGAGGGGTAGAAAGGCTTAAATGTAGTGAGCAAAGATGGATTTTATCATCTAAACTCTGAACTAGCCAAATCTAAACAACATCACCATGTTTAGAGGACATTATGCTCATTTCCAAGTTCATAGTTGTATTTTGTGCCTCTACTGTGACATGCTTTAATGTTCAAAAAGCTCTTTATTTTTCTCATACTGCCTGTGCTGCAGCACCTCTTTTCACCCTCTGTCTGAAACCAGAGCCCAGTCTGCTCTGATTGGTTAGCTGGCAGGCTCTGTTGTGATTGGTCACCTGCTTAGAGATATGTTGGAATGTCCAGACCCTATGTCTATCATGTACAATGTGTTTGAGCGCTAGCTAATAAAAGTGCAGTTGGGACATAGTGATGTCATTGTGTTACAGAAGTTAACAAAGGGGAGGGAAACTCCCTCCGTCGTGAACTTTGGGATTTTAGCCTTTGCAGACCACATAAACCTATCCAACACACTACAGGAAAGGGAATCCCCCAAAAAGCATAATAGGGACCTCCTATAGTTAATTATCAGCCATTCATTGAATGGCCATAATCTTAATATTACAGTATAATATACATTTCTAAAAATAGACTGATCATTTATTGCCTGATTTTGAGTAAATATCCGAATGCATTATACAAACACAGTTTATAGGACCCACGGAAGAGCACTGGGAGTGATAGGTTGTTTGGATGAGTGGTTCTCGACAAAGCTGCAAGCAGCCATACCAGAGGCCAAGCACCCGCCTGCAAGGACACTGCACTGCTGTGCTACCATTGATGGAAGAGGCAAATATCCCGAGTTGGTATATTTGAGGGAGCTTGCTTCTCAATCACCGCTGTCATTACCCACTTGGTCTGGGTTAATGCTGAACTTGGTTCTGCAGTTTTTGTGTTTTTTAGGGTTTGTGAATTTGACTCAGTGGCAGAAGTCCCTAGTCGACTCCTTTTTTCATCTGGGTTTGTTTGTGTGGTTGGGGTTGCTTTCAGCCTCTGTAATTTGCTCTCGGCAAATTGTTCATTTTGCAGTCGCATAATAATTTGCTTAGCACAGAAATACAAGATAGCTGTATTCAGGTGTGGCTCGCATTAATATACAATAGCTATGGCTTGCCTGGAGTGCAGTCCCAAATGTTAGCAAGATTCTGTAAAAGACTCACGATTACTGTCGACTAAAACACACTTTCCCAGTTCATATTGTTCAGAAAATGCTTTAATGAAATAGTATTGTTTGTTATTGTCTGCGAGGCATATGTGAGATGAGAACAAACTATGCACTTTTTTGATAATGTGGTTTATACCGATAGTTACACAAAACAAAAATGTCCTCAACACAAGTCAACCCAGTTTACCTTATCTACCCTTTCATCGCAGCTGCATAACGTTAGAACAGATTTGCCTCCGAACAGATAGCATTCAAATGTGTCCTGTTTAGTTTGGGGAAGTGACACTCATTCAGCCGGGCCATGTCAGGCTGTTCAATCTAATCTGCACTTCTCTTGACTTTTTGGCTTACACGCCTGTTTGTGCATTTGACAGTCAAAATCAATGTGGCTTAAGTAGGGATCCCTGATCCAGCAGCAATCACTGCAGCAACCCCCACACCACCGCCTAAGCCCTTAACCCTAGCTGCCTTTCTGCAGAACGAATCGTACACAGCATCATTTTCAATCAATTTCATCTCAACCCTATAAAAAAACACACTTCGATTTTAACACAGCCAGCATGATCGAACCCATGGCAATGTCTCTTAGGGGGTAAAAATCCCATTAACATGTAAAGCAGTTCTCTACTCCCCTTCCTTTAGTTTTACTGCAGATGTATTCAACAAGTACTGTACACAAAAACACTTTCCATGAAATGCACTTAGGCCCTGAGTTAAAGAGCTTGTCAATACCACACTGTGTAATATTTCATTGCATCACCAGTGTGGAGGGTTGTTTAAATGGAACATGGAGACATTGTGGATTTTACATTTCCTACTTCCTTCAGCTCTGTGACCTCTCTTTGCAATATTTGATCACATTCAAGCAGCCACATCTCAAGCTAATTAGCTCTGGCATTTTACAAATGTGTTTTGATTTTGACTAATTGCAGACAGAAACTCAAATTTGCACTTCTATCTCGCCGTGTTTAATAACTGGGGGTATAATTTACAGTTTATAGTGTTGCGATCATATCCCAGAAAACAAGACGGTCATGATTGATGAATTAATCAAGTTGCAAAGAGATGATTTAAAGAGATATAATATCAGCTTTGTAAGGATAAAGGGGAAAAAACAAGCAATTTAAGCAAAACACAAACACATATGCTGCACAGACAACAACCTGCAGGATAGCTCCATGTGCCACAGCGCTCCCTTGAGGATACATTTAAATGAAACCTCTGTTTCCAGTTATTTTCCTTCGTATTAATCTTCTGATTCAATCTGCCATCTGTAATTGTTTCCGGGCTTCTGAACACTGACGTAAAACTAACCAACCAAAACAACATGTGATGGAACCCGCTGGAGCAGAGCCAATGTACACTCAATGAAGACACTTATGTAATGTCCTCTGCATCGTCTGTTTTCCATGTCAGTGTTCCATATGAACGTAACGTTTATTCTGGTATGGAGTCGTTTTTTTAAGTTAAGTTAACAACAGTAGAAGAAATGTCATAGTGGAGTCAATCAGACTCGGTAGATACCCACACAGACCTGAACAGATTCATCAGAAAGGAAATGTATTCACACATGTTAGTGTATTGTAGTTTTGATGAGCCTTCAAAATGAATCTCAGGTTGAACCTCAACACTAAACCCTGAAGTCTTCTATTAAACGACCAAATTGAAACAAGAAAGATCCAGTTCCTATCTTAACCAAACACCAAGCCTCTAGGTCACGTAAGGCAACACCAAACTTTTGTTTTTCTATCGGAAAATAACTGTTTTTATTTGTGTTTGTGTTTCCCAAGGTGGGTGATTATTTCTCAATGACTGTAATTAATGCTCAGCAGCACAAACAAGTCAAGGGAAAATAGCAGTCGGCTACCAATCATTTTTGTGTGTTTACACGGTTTGTTTCACATTCACACACATCACACCAAACAATACTATTTGTAACATTTTGTATTACACATGATTTTATGTATACACTCAGAAAGCCCTTTTATCAATTCAGTTTCTCAACGAACCCCTACCAAAACCATATTCCTAATTATTGAATGAATATAAAAAATGGATGACATTACAGATCCGCAAAAAAAATTAAAACCAAAACATCTTGGTTGCCCCTGCATGAGTGTCATCATTGTTGCTCGCAGATGGTGCGGGCCGATCTGGAAAATCCAAGGAGATGTCAAATACTCTTTTCATTGTTTCATTTTAAGTAGTTGTTATCAAGCTGTTGAATAAGTTATCTGATGCTATAAAAAGTGGATGACTGACAGCAGTGATTGACAGCTGCTCCGCGTAAAGTGCTGAGCGGGAATCACAATTTGATCATAAATGTATTTATGAAGATATTATTGTTAGTCATTGTGTCTTTTAACAGCTGCGCGGCTCAAGCTTGCACACTTCGGCAGTGTTTAGCCTGTGATTGGTTAAGACAGGTGTGTGGGAAGATCTTGTATGCTGCCTAAAGCCCCTGATCACTACTAGCTCCAAATAACGTCAGAAAGATGGCATTTCCTGAATGCAAGATGGATGAAGGGTTACGGGTCATCCATCCATACAGTCTATTTTCGAGGATGTGAGGAAAAGAAAGCTTGCAAGATGACTTTTGTCTCAGGACACACACATTAACACACACCTACAGTTAGACAGTAATAAAGTTAGTCTTCTTCTCTCACTCTGACAGTGTGTCCAACCAGGCCTCACATCATTAGGGAAACATTACCACTTAGAAAAGAATATGCAACACATTCTTCATGTGTTGTTTTTCTTGACGGATGAGACTCCGAGTTAATGCAAACCAGATCCCACAAGACAAATAAGCCTTAATGTGGTTAGGATCCTACCTCCTCACCAGCACACACACACACACACACACACACACACACACACACACACACACACACACACACACACACACACACACACACACACACACACACACACACACACACACACACACACACACACACACACACACACACACACACCAAATGAAAATTAAAAGAGCAACATTAGCCAGAGCAGAGCACTAAGGGAGCATAAATGAATAGCATTATGAAAAGGGAATTGTCAATTGGCAGCAAAGATGAGTTGGCCCGAGCTGTTTTGTTGTTCTCCTATCATAGGAGAGGCGTCCAGCAAACAGCAGTCTGAACAAAGGTCAGGTGGTTTTAAATAAGCAGCACAAAGGGCTGTAATGAGATTTATTAGCATCCGCATTCGGATTAGTCATGAATATCTTTGCCGCTGCGAGGCTCCTCTCGCACCCCCCGTCGACGCTCGCGAAACAGAGGGCCTCATCATATAACTTTGCGTGGGGCCTCATGTTGGCCAGGGACGGCCCTGGGTGTTTGCCAGGCTTGGTACTCTTTGTGTTTCTGTCTAACAACCTTCAACATTTGAAAAGTGTGATTATAGTTCCTGTAAGTTCTGTTATTCTTAGCTCCACCCTCTCATATCACTTATCTCATATTCCACGTAACCAAGACACGCAACACACAAAAAAAGCCAAATTCTAGGCATTTAAAAAGTAGTCCACTATCCAATGGGTTATGTCACTGTGACTGTACGTCTACTTATTAGATACAGTCTTTGGCACAAGGAGACAAACGCAGCCTTACAATCACAATCCCATCATCATCATGCTGAGTACTCTTTCAACAAAAAAGCTGTTTCCAAATTGGGCCCTCAGCTGAGCCAGCGGAGAATTCAGCAAGACCATATGTTTAAGACTCATTTCAGGTGCATCAAGGAGACAGTGGCAGCCCTTATCTGGGGCTTCATTTCCTTTGTTATTATGGGATATGGCAGGGACCATGGCGTAACGTGGGGCAATAATCACTTCCCATCTGGTCAACACCTTACTTCCTCTCTATGAGAATCTGGGTGGAGAGATAGGGAGAGAGAGGAAAAGGTGAGGGCAGTACAAAACAGGGAGGAATCAGGGAAAGCAAACGCAGTGCTCAAAAGAACTGGGAAAAACTTTAGAATGGAATCTGACAAAGGTCGTAATGCAAACCCTGTTGAGCCCGAGCACAGACGTTGGGGAAATCAGAAAAGCTCAGAGCCTGTTTGTGTAGTGGAGGTGTGTGTGTGTGTGTGTGTGTGTGTGTGTGTGTGTGTGTGTGTGTGTGTGTGTGTGTGTGTGTGTGTGTGTGTGTGTGTGTGTGTGTGTGTGTGTGTGTGTGTGTGTGTGTGTGTGTGTGTGTGTGTGTGTGTGTGTGTGTGTGTGTGTGTGTGTGTGTGTGTGTGCGTGTGTGCGTGCGTGTGGGCATTCATGTTTGCTGTACGCTTACTAGCACAATTGCACCCAAACAAAGCACAAAAGTAACCCCAAAATAAACATGGAGCAGAGTTCCTGTCATAAACTATAAAGTAGACCCCCACTGACATTTGTAACGTCATTACCATGGGTCTGTGCCCGGAAAAAACCTTTAAAAATGAGTTACATTGTTCCAATTTGGTGCTATTTTTTTATATCTGTTCTAGGAGAGAGACAATTGTGTGCATGTTAGGAAGGAAAGATCTCTTTGAATGCAATTATGATTACATGTTCTCAGATGTTGATATTGCTATAAATGTATTCAGATTATACAGGTGAGGTACTTTTATTAATACATTCTGCATTATACAATGTTTCAAATTCGAAAGAGATTATAAAATGCCTATAGGTCAATACCCTGATTTAACCTGAACGACCTCAGATGTCAAAAATGTTGCTTTATGATTGCATTATTTGATTTGTGGGCAGTGACAAATGATCACATCATGAAGTTGTTTTTCAGCACCGGAGGTTGCAGCTTAGATTCAATATGATTTGTGTCCTTTTCCTGACTTAACGTTTAATAAATTGATCACCAAATATATTAGGCTTAACATGCTCCACTAGCAAAAAACGTGACATACGCTAACTCACCTGAGCACTTTTCTCAAGTCTTTTTACAAATGCATTTGTTTTAAATCCACATGTAGTGTATATATTCAGAGGTGCATTGAATTTGGAGAGATGTGTTTTTGATTTAAAATGAAACACATGTTTTGATATTGGAGTAAAGATAGGATGTTGGCACATGTTGGGTGGGAGGTTCGGATTTCAAACTGTCATAACCTTGTATATCTGAACGGTTAATGTAAAGCAAAAATAGTAGAAGTAAACATATCTGTAAAGAAAGTGGTCAAATAAAGCTCTGCAGCAGTGTGCGACGATGCATGTGTCACTGTGCAGAGCATGTTATTGTTTGTTTACTGTCATTAGTAGCTGTTGTTGCCCGGCCCTCAGTAACATCATTAGGGAAGTAGGTATTTACGGTGCATTCACTATATGCGGTGTGTATAAATGAAGGGATGGGCAAGAGACAGGGGGAGGGGAGAGAGAGAGAGAGGGGGAGAGAGATATTGTTGATGAGCTCGGAGCCAAACAGAAATCAGCACAATTTGCTTAATAAAATTAGGGAGAGTTAAACTACATGAAGCCAGCCGCTGGTCTAGAGAGGACAGCATTCAACACAGGACTGCAGCTCGCTCACACACAACAAGTTGACCTGAGCGTGTCTCACACACACCTGCTGCTGCTGTGAAGTGTAGTCTGACTCCACCAGCTGTCGGCTCACACCACCTCCTCTAGAGCCAGGGAGTCGGTGGTGGGCTCATGCATCCACAGACAAAGGAAGAAGGGGAGCCTCCCAAATTGGAAGGCAGTGAGGGAGCCCCCATGTCTGCTTCCGCTGAAGCCCTGGACAGCCCCTCCTCAGAGACCCTGGGGGCTCAGGCCCAGCAGGCCCGGGCCACCCTGACCCCCGACCCCCGCAGCGGCTGTGGGTTTCTCTGCCAGCCCTGCTGCCTGCTCCTCACACTCACCCTCCTCCTGCTTTCTCTCCTCGGCAGCTGGGCGGTGGTCCACCTCACCCTGGGGACCCACGGAGGATCACCTTTCAAAGTGTCCGCCAGCTACGACCAGAGGATTCCACAGGACGACACGGCCACCATCGAGCCCTACTTCACCACCAACTGCACCATGGGTACGTTTATACATGCATGTCATTCTTTTTCTGAACCTATGATGCTGCTCTGATTGTTGTGTTTACCTTTATGGGGTGAGCACTAAGACTGAGAGTCATTCGATTTGTATGCAATTCTTGGGGTCATGATTCCCCATTCAAAAGTTTGTCATGATATGATAGTTATATCAGCTGTTAAGTTGTTAAAGAAAATACCTTCTACTTAATAGTCATGTCAATTCCTAGTGACTTTAAGAATAAGTACATCTTCAACCAAAAACGAAAAAGGTTGCCTGTGACATAAATAGAATAGGTAGGCTTAGTCTTGCTAAATGAAAAAAAAATGAATCTTACACAGAATTAAACTGTCCATAATTGGCAATATCTGGGTTATAAGATGACAATTAAAATGTTAACATGAGTGATTTTCTCACCCATTCCTAGTATCATCAATATCATTTGAAAAATACATGTTAATGAAGTGTTTGAATCAGTTAATTAATAAAACCACTTTTACCTTAACCTATAACACAGATAATGAATTCAAAAGATGAATCATGTAGCAGTCCAAACAAACCATTGTGTTAGTTGATAAGTCTTCAACACTTTTTTTTGTTTTCACTAGTTTGCTGTGTTTCCCACCACTGGATGTGGACTAAATGTGTCTCACATGGCTGCAGAGGGGCCGAGTTCCCAAAACAGCTCACACATGTCAAACTGAAAATTGCACAGCAACATTCTGTGATTTGTAACTTCATTATACCATGTTGTGCAATGAAATGCCTAGACTGCTCGACTGAAATAATATCCTTCTCTGTCATCCTCGAAAGCTCCTGAAATTGGATTAATATAACTGATTCAATTTCCTCTGAGCTTGGTTCAGAATCACAGAAACCCTTAACATTTCAAGGGTGCATTACTGAGGAGGAAATATGATGGAATCCTGGTCTCCTCTAACAGACAGATGTTTGACAGACAAAGTGGTGTTACGTGTCATACCAAGCAGGCGATGTTTTAATGGCTTGTTGTTCTGTGTGTGTATACAAATATCTTTATTTATTTGATCATTCTTTTTTCCAGCAACATGCTGAAACTCTCTTCTAAATGAGTGGGTGTAGTTTGAAGATGATTTATTAGAGGCTTCTGTAAGAAAAGTTACCCAACTTGTTTACCAGAACATGTAAGAGTCTGAACATAAGAAGGAACTCAAACGTGAATGATGACCATCTTAACATTGGCGGCAGCGCTCAAAGGAGATCCCTACATTGATATAAATAAGCTTGCACAGCATTGTTTTTACAGACCTTCGCCAAGATTCTCTACATCTAGAATGCAATAATCAGTGATCTTGTAAAATGGTGTATTATGCAGAATGGCCAGTTTCAGCATAATGTAACAACACATGGTCATATGTTGCGATGCATTAACGTCTAATGTCTCCCTTTATATTGCAGATTGTAAAGGTGGAGCTAACTGTAGCTTAGTGCATAACAATACATATCTATTTGAAAGATTTTTTATTTAAAGAGGCCCTATTATGCTTTTTCCGGTTTTCCCTTCCCTGTAGCGAAGTTCTCTATCTGTGTTTTTTCATTTTTGTTTTACTTTTATGTATGCACCATGACATCAGGTCAAATTCCTCGTACGTGTCAGCCTACCTGGTAATGAACCTGTTTCTGGTTCTGATTCTGTGGTGTGTTATAGGTTTGTGTGCATGTAAATCAAATCAAATCAAATCAAATCAGGTTTTATTTATAAAGCACATTTAAAAGCGATTTTTGGTCGAGCCAAAGTGCTGTACATGTAATAAAAACACATTACTACAATCACAATAAACGACAATAAATTACAACAGATATAACTAAAAAACAAAATAAAAATAAAAAACACACGGAAAAGTCAGGAGTCTTGCTCCGCTCTAACTAGAAAGCCAGAGAGAAGAAGTGTGTTTTTAGTGTAGATTTAAAAACCCCTAGGGTCTGGGCCGACCTCACATGGAGGGGCAGAGTGTTCCAGAGCCTAGGGCCAGCTGCTGCGAAGGCTCGGTGCCCTCGGGTTTTTAGCCTGGTCTTGGGCACTACCAGCAGCAGCTGGTCAGCAGACCTTAAAGCTCTGGCTGGGGTGTAGCGCTGGAGCAGTTCAGCTATATAGGCCGGAGCCAGCCCATTTAGTGCTTTAAAAACAAATAAAAGGATTTTAAAATCAATTCTGAACCGAACTGGAAGCCAGTGTAGTGAGGCCAGAATAGGGGTGATGTGGTCGCGCTTTTTGTGACCAGTCAGCAAACGTGCAGCAGCGTTTTGGACTAGCTGTAGGCGTTTGATTGAGGCCTGGTCCATACCCACATACAGAACGTTACAATAGTCCAGTCTCGAGGTTACAAAGGCGTTAATAACCCTTTCTAAGTCTTTAAAAGATAAATACGACTTGGTTTTGGCCAATAGTCTTATTTTAAAAAAGCAGGATTTTACTACGGTGCTGACCTGCTTGTCAAATTTAAAAGTGCTGGTGAAGGTCACTCCAAGGTTCATGACCGAGGGGAGGATGTTTTTTTTGATAGAGCCCAGAATATCAACCGGACAGGCTGGAGGTCTTCAAAGAAGTAAATGGTCTTCAAAGGCTCAAATCCCTGTGTTCCCTACAGAGGGAGTTTCTCTCCCACACATAAAAGCTTGTAAACATGTCACAGTAGAGCCACTAAATATTAAGATAAAACTGAAAAAGAGCATAATATTTAAATAAATGCATAAGAGTGAAACGTACAATATGACTGCCAAAACGTTCTAGAGTAGATGTATGATGTTGCATAAAATAGAAACACTCAAGTAAAGCTCAAGTAACGCAGAATTGTACTTAAGTACAGTACTTTTGCACACAGACATAATTAAATCCAGATATAATATAAAATGAGAAATAAGACAGAAGAGGTCAAGCAGCCATGGGCTTAAACAACAGTCATCATCAGTTAAAAACGACAAACAAATACATAACAAAAAAGGGGAGGAAAATAAATGAAGCCAACATAACTTAATTACAATAATTGACAGGAAGATCAGAAGCAAGAAAAATGAGCAGAAAACCGGCCAATCAAAAGAACCGCAGTCCATTAAGAACAAAGAAATCCATTCAAACCAATACAGGGGAAGAGAAGAATACCTCTCTGTGAGGAAATGATTGGACATCATAAATACAATGTGATTGTTCATTTCCTTTTAAATTGTGATACAAAAACATAATAATCGTATATATGATCAACTATGTTCATGTTCAAATGTTACACCAAATGTTTGAGCCATCTTGAGTAAAGTTAATTAGACAGTGTAAAGTGTTAGAAAGCGTTATTAATGTGTGCTACACAACTTCAAAAATATGGTTATGTGCTGCATCTGCAATGCAGAGAACATGCTGAATGAATTATAAAAACAGTATTTGAACAGCAACCCCTGTGGCCCTGCAAACTCAAAATCCATACCTTTTCCCAGTATCACGTGACCTATGATGGGTTATAATATTATACATGTTTTAATAGTGATTTCATACATGAAGCCACCAGAAGGAGTGCTTTTCATGTTTGTAGGTGGTGACATAGACAGTGCTGCTGGACACAGTTGATATACCTGTAAATATGTTTTTCTTGTGTGAACAATTGTTATAACTGTTAACTATAATCATCCTTTACACTGGTTTCTGGTTGTAGATGTTGGGAGGATCACTATGATAAAAGACAGATAGACAATTCCTCCCTCTTTTCCACTGCTTGTCCTGTTTAACACACAAGCCATTTAGCACGGAAGGAATTTGATTTGGCCTTGTATTTTCTTTTAAAGCCGTACAGATCATCTTAAAAAGGTTGATCCTTCCCCAAGGCTTTTTTTGAGGGATGCTCTCAATTGAGCAAATGTAATCTCCTTTACTTTTCCGAGGCAGAGTCTCTTTGAGCTCCCCGACAATGAAATAGCTTTTATGCTCGGTCAATATTTGGCTCCGGATGAATGAGGAAAGATTTGTCTTGCTTTAATATTTCAAAACGGATTTAAACGGGATGTTTGGAGCTGAGGTCAGGTCGGAGTTACCGTTAGTTACAGAATAATTAACCCTTTCATGCAGCGGAGTTTCACAGTACACCGGCAACAAATCTACTACACCCGACTCTTTATGCTATTATCTTATATGGATTTATTTGTCAAATATGTAAATGCCAGAGAGAGATAATGAATTACAGGAAACAAGGAGAGGGGAACTTAATGGAGCTCACATACACAAACTTACAATCATTACATGGATGGGAAGGAATATAGGATTATATCGTAACACACACAAAAAAACTCTCAAAATAGGTTTATTCTGGCGAATTTCAATTATTGGGATAATCTTGAGAAATCCTCCAATGAGTTACTTGAAAAGCGATCTAGCTGGCTGTCATGGTAGAGAAGTATAAATAAAAATAAGGTCTTGTTTAGTTCAGTTAAAAGGAGTTCACTAATAAAAGTTGGGTCCAGTCTTTGGTGCAATACAAATATTTAATTATTTATAAAAAACAATTTAAAGTGAGTTTTAAGCGTATGTTTATGATTATCAGGACAATAATGAGAATTCAACTGTGACATACAATGTTCATATATTCCCATGCCAAGCCTCTACACTACATATAACTTGAAGTCCTGCGTCAACCCAGACCTTATCCTCATTTATGATTTTAAAGCTCAATCATGGCTGTAAAATACTCGTAGTCACTTCCTAAAAGTGTCCACGGAATCACTATCCATGAAGAAGCCTCTGAAAGAAGTGCAAAACAAAGACAGAGATGAAAGTAACTGAAACACAGAAACAAATCAATGAGCCATTAGTGATTCTCCGGGTGCTTCTTTGTCTAACTGTCTGCTCTGTCAAAGTGAGGACAGATCGCAGAGGGGGCTGCTGCTCATGCAAATCCAGGCCTGGCCCAACACTTGTCTAATTGTTCTCAGCTCTCCGGGTTCACTGTGTTCCTCTCGCCATGGCAGCACACAAGCTGTGGCTAGTACGCAGACATGGTGTACTCTCCTCCAGCACCACCTGGGCACAACACCCACTTTACACATCCCAATCACAAACTAAGCCCTTATCCGTCTCGGCACACTCTCTACTTGTGGCCTCAATACATTACGCAGCGTTCTAAATCCCCCCCCACTTTCCCCCTGCAGCACCTGTCACAAACCTGGGCTCGAGTTACCTTCCTCACACCTAGCACAGAACACGATGCTCCGTTAAGGCTCTCACACTCAGCTACCGGCAGAGACAGTTGTTTACTTTGTTTGTTCCGTGCCCTTGCACTCAAAATAGGCTAATTACTGATATTACTGACCTGTATTAGTGGGTGGGGAGCATGAAGGGTTTGAATAATTGTATTTGATTAAACCCCCAAGGTGTGAAGATTTCATTGAATTTCAAGTCTGAGAAAAAGGTTCTGGATTTGTGAATTTTTCTGGATTTCTTGACGCTACACTCATAACTTATTCCTTCAGACAAATTAATAAGAAAAGCATGAGTCTTCCTAAGGACTCTTAGACCATTGAGAAGGACAAACTAGTTTATTAATTATGTCTTGTTGTCTTTTTAGCCTGACTGCCTTGAGATAATACCATATCACCAGTCAGAAGTCATAATATTCCCTGCATGCTTTCACCTGATTTAAATGTATCCAAATCCTTTCCACAAACTCAGCCAGCTCTCCCTGTGTTCTCAGATCTGAATTGGACATTTTTGACAATGTCCAATTCCCCTACCATTTAGTTGTTTTCTTGAGAAGAAAGGAAGCGATTACTCAAGCCAGCGAAGTGCGAGGAGATATAGTCAATACGGGATAAATAAATGGAGCGTAGTCTGACTTCTTTCTCCATAGTCTTCCACTTTAATTAACTCATCAGTCACAAGGCCAACAAGCAATCCAATTTGTTGGCCCTAAAGTGACTTGTGTGCTTCTACGCCTATCTCTGGCGCTCATCCTCCTGACAGGAAGTTAGAATCACGCCTTCTGCTAGCATTTCACTGATGGCTGCGGCATAGCCATAGAGAGCGTAATTATTCAAACCTGTCAATGACACTCTGAACCCCCCCCCCCACCATAGTTTCTCATCCGGGAAGTAAACAGAGCCTACGCTGTTATGACCGACAAGCTCATTACCAGATTGTGTCAATAGCATATTTGACTTTGCCTCCGTCATAGTAATTTGGCAAGGCAGAAGGTCACATTTGCCTTCACACTTATGGCAATGTTTGTCCGCACACATTCCTATATGCGGTCATGTATTCCCCCCCGCACACTGTCACAATTCGTTTTTTTTCAAATTGGACATGTAGTCATGACAGACAGCGGTGAAGCCCTGTGGGAGTTTGAACCGGTGACCTTCTCTTTCCTCGCCCATTTCCCTAACCATTACACCTTGCTGCTGCTGGCCCTTAATGGAGCGTTACGGAGACTCTATACTTGGCGATTAGGTACACAGCAGCGTGAGAGAGTCCCTAGGCCCATCAATCACACACAGCCTGGTAGAGGCAATGAGGGGAAATGGGTTTGGAGAGAGCCGGTGGAGTGGACAGAGTGTTAGACATGTGGATGGATGGGTGATGGAGAGAAAAAAAGAGCTAAAAAAACTATGCAATTTTGTAGCGTGGTACTGAGACTCACCTTTAAATACGCTCTCCAGCATAAGCCTTTAATTGAGTTTCTCTCTGACTGCAATAATAAAATAAACTCATCCCTGGAGTTTCTGTTATTGGGTAAAGAGCGCAGGCTGATAAAAAATACACATTCATTCGTAAAAATGAAAACCTCAAACTGTCACAACAGTAAGAGAGAGTGTTTATGAGATCACAAGAATGTCAAAATTGGAGAAAATTGATGCCGGTAGAGCGATGTCGCACAGCCACAGTGGCTCATAAGGATGGGTTATTGAGTCAAACTGATTTCATTGTCAGACTAGTAAAGACTCATCAGCTCTGCTGGTGCTCATCAATCTGCAGATGCACAAGTGTGCAGACTGAACAATGTCAAACAGGTGACATAATATCGCAAGTACTGTGATATGTTTATCCTTGTATTAAACTCAAGGTGCGATTTTCAACTGACACACAAAAACCCTGGCGCCTAATATAAACATATGAAATAATCTAGCATATAAAAACCAGGCCTGTGCACATGATGTGAACGAACAGAACAGTATCCACAAGCGTATCCTCGTTTCACCTTTCAACACCCACACTCTCAGCCTCTTTATACATTTGTGCTAGCTGTAACAGATTAAGATCAACTTTTAATAAATTCAGTTTTTCACTCAGTTGTTAGTATACAATTACACAAATAACACACATGCACAAACGGGACCTATAGACATGCACTAGAGGTGGCAGAGCCAGGGGGCTGCCAGTGTTTGGTGCCCTACAGACTGAGCTACTGCCGCCCCATATTCCATCCAGTAAACAAGATCTAACCCTAACCCTTTAAAACAATGTTTAAGTGGGATCTCTGAACGATAAAACCTAGTTTGAGGTTGCATTCACATGATACAAGGTAAAACGGCTCTGTGCTAACTTAGGCGTTGTGAGCCCAACTGAAAATGGTCATTTAGCCCTGAGCTCAAAGTTCTACTGTAACTATTTCACTTTGACTTTAACGCTGATATTTCGAGGCGCAACCAATCAGATGACAGATGTGCCAAGCGGCTCACGCTAGCAGGGGAGGTAACCATAGAAACTCACTAGCCGTTTTCACCGCAAGGCTCTGCCCCCAACCTTGTGGTGAGCATGGATCACATTTCGTATCGTGTGATTTACTTCCACATCGACACAACATAAATCATTATGTATGAGCAGTGAAAACTATAATTAAAGGCAAACAGCCAATCAATGTTCAGAGTCTTTATTCTAAGTGACCAATCAAAGGATCTGAAACTCTTCTGTGTGCTCGTATCGCAAGCAAGCGCGTGGTTTTCATTCGTCAAGGATTTAAGACTAATTACTTGTAGCATATCACACATAATGCACTCTCTACACAAACGGAGATCTAATAATCTTAGTGCAATATTTACCTCCTGCAGTGGATCAGCATTTTAATGATATTCTACTTAATGTAAAGCTTTCAGTAGGCGGATCAGACCTGCAAAGCAAACTCATGCACTGCTAATGAATCTGAACATGTACTTAGAGGCCTTTGGCTCAATGCACTATAGAACCTTTCATTTGTAAGTTGCACCAGGCAAATGTGCAGCTTTCAGTGCACAGCGCCGAATAGTATTGGAACTATATGTGATTAATTCGTTTTGCATAGTGATTATTATTATTGTATAGTGGGAACACTTCACCTATGGTAGGCTTATATACCCACAGTCTACATTTGGTGGGTTAGAGTTGTGATCTATTCACATACGTTTCCATATTTTCTGATATGCGTGTGAAATGTATTATTTTGTGTGGGTTTTCCTCCCTACTAAACACTTTGAGCATAGGTGACCCATACAGGAATATATCATATAGTTTGAGAGCAATATATGGCCATTTTCCCTTACATTTGGGACTTTTGAGTTTCTGTACTGCCTGTTTGTGTTAAGTAGTGAGTCCAGCTGATGTGTTCAATGTTCAATTACGTAAATGTTCAGTACATTACATTTCATTTAGCTGATGCTTTTATCCAGAGCATCTTACAATGAGTGCAATCAACCGTGAAGATACACACTCAGAACAGCAATAAACCCACATTTACATTTGCTTCAAATAAACCAACCCATAAGTATTGCAGTTTCTTTGTGTTGTATTTTAAAGAGGTCGTGCTTTTGGGGGTTTTCTCTTTCCTGTAATGTGTCATAAAGATGTTGTGCATGTAAATCAGGAGCTTCTTTCCCACACATCTCAATATGTCATCTTTAATGGCCAAGGTGCAGTGGAAACAGGTACGTTTTCAGTCTAGGGCGGAAGATATGTAGACTTTCTGCAGATCTGTTATCAACTTTGAGCTCTTTCCACCATTTTGGAGCCAGAATAGCAAAAAGATGAATGGCTGATGCAGAGCCAAGTGCATGTGCAGCTGAGAGTTGATATTGAGTTTTTCGCTGATCAGATAGACAAGTTGGTCTGGAATGTGCTTTCTCCTTGGTGCTGAATTGAACTCACTGCAACTATGTGTGGCTACACAAATGTGTCGATGGTGTTATTCTAAGTGTTTCCTCTCATTAGATTGGGCTGTATGGATCTTAAAAAGAGTTGAACTGTTAGATGAACTGCTAAACTGTCTAACTGAAACATTTAAAGTTGGTTTGATGTGGAAAGGGCGCATGTGGGTTTGTGTAGCATACTGTCCATCATTGTGTCCACATCACTACTTCAGTACTTAGTTAAGGTAATAATTAAGAGACCTAAAAGGAAAGCTCTGTTCCGCCTCTGCTTTTGTTCCTGCCCACTGCCTTTAGATGACTGTGTGTGCTACTCGTTGACACTGATTAAATATTTGCATATCAGAAATGATTTCCACTGCCAACAATTCCATTGAGCTTGCAATAGGTTCACTGGTATTTAAATTCCCCATTGAAGCAGAGGTTAAAAGTTAGGAAATGGAATCAAATACTGTTCCTGAAACAGAAACGCTGATAAAATGTCTGCTGCACATGAAAAATGTTAACATAATTACAATATAACCTTTCATTATATGCAGGGCACAAGCTACTTATCTTTTACTTTTGTTATTATAGTCGGCAATCCTCAAATTGTGAGAGTGCTTGGGTTGATTGTTTTGGGGCGCACATTTTGCAAAACAGTAATGCTGACATTTTATCATACGTTTAAAGGTTACTATTGTAGCAACTAGAGATATGAATATTGGATCTGCACATCTCTTTCCTGCAGCTATAAAACATCCCAGTCTTAAAAAAATCTATTTTCATATTGTTGGAAATCAATACCAAGTTACTTGTTGATTGGCTACCTACTATCCATTCACACATAAATGGAAATTAAATTCCCTGTTGTTGAGCATTTACTCAGAGCCCCCACGTGTACTACAATCCATAAAGTCTTTGCCTTCTCCAGGTAGGCCACGATGTCTACAAAGCTCAATATAAACCTCTTTCATCAATGCTTTGTTTTTGTTTTATTAACTTCAATATGGATTTTACTATCTGCCTGGGGAACCAGATTAAAATGACAGAACTAAAACGTAATTATTGATCTTCTGGCATCTCAGTTTCACGAGTACATTAAAGTGAGACACTTTACGAGCCATAAGGGCAATCATAAGTTTGTCTTACTGCCAGATTTGCTTGGAGGTAATTAGATGGTTATTTGGCCGTTTGTGTTCAGTGTTCAGTAGGGCTTTTGATTGCTTAGCTCTGTTGCAAATGTGTTCTGGATCAAAAATCGTTTTGAGAAGAATTTTCAGTGACAGAAATATAGGAGCAAGTTTTAAAGAAAACAACACAGCTCATCAATGAATACCAAGCAACTGCCTAAACAAGGCCTATCTGGCAGAACTAAGCTTCATCACGCTCTACCTCTAATCTCTCGCCTTAGGCTTTTCAGCGAGCTTCATCCCCCTCAATACTAACTGGGTGTCTGTTGCAGAAACCTTTCCAAGGCAATCTACACAGGCAGTTTCATTTTAAGATATTGAACAAGTGTTAAATGGCCCAGGGCACCAAGTAGAGTGTTTCCAGGATATATATGCCAAATGCAACAGATGTCTAAATCAACCCTGACCTGACAGGGAGGCGGAAATGTCTCGATGTTATGGACCAAGCATCACTGAAGAAAAGTCATTAAGATACAGCAATCTTAAATCATTTTTTATTCTGTAGAGCGGATATTTGTGCTCTGGCATGAAACACTTATTCAGGTTGTTGCATTACTTTAATCAATTTATCTTCTAATGACAGGCTTTACTGTGTAAACTGAAGTCGGCTAGAGAGATGTGTTTTATGGACTCTGTTGGGAGCTCTAAAGAAGACTCACTAACTATTATATGACCTTTTCTGACTTTGATCTACCACCAGTAGAAAGTTCTACAACATTGACAGATTTATATATTAGAAAGTAGCGTCTGACATTTCCCCACGCCCGCTCATAGAGTTCGGGACATTAGCAAACCCGTCATTAACAAATGTCATTATTTTTGTAATGGGGGGAGTAAAAATCATAGCTATTACTTGGTCAGAGGTGAAGAAATCAATTACAGCATCCTTCATTATTTGAATTTATTGTGGTTTTTTGATGTCCTGTAAAAACCAAGAAACTGTGAAACATCAAGGACAATTTCATTGTGAGGAATCAAAGCCCTGCAGTGTGAGGCTGATACTAAGACAAAAGCTTCAGTCTCTCCATGGCCGCTCCATCTTTGGGACAGATGCTTTGAATTAAAAGCCAGTCTTCAGGCTTTGTCAATAACAATGTTTACTTCGAAGACAAGTAGGAGGGGTTACGCGAGTAGCCTCAAAGGTGAAAAAGTTGGCACTTAATGCTTTTGCTAGCAATATACAGAGGATAATAATGCATAATGTCAGTCTTTTATGTAATTCTAGAAAATGACCACACACAGAGAAAAAGTTAAAGTAGCATAAAGGATCATTCCCAGTGCTTTTATTCTTTGCTTTGCTGTCATAACAACATGAGTATGTAGCAGTATGATGTGTTATATAAAGTCAGACCTCCAGCCAGCAAAGTAAGAATGTAGGGGCAATGCTAATATCATGTGTACTAATAGAATTGCATGTTAGTTGTTCAATAACTTAAAACAAAGGTATCATGTTGTGATAATGTTTGTCAATAAGTCCTGTAACCACTTTGGTCATGACCTAAGTGTTTAATGGATTGCTATGACATATTTCTTGTCCACAGAATGACTCCTATTGTCTTGAGTGATCCCGACTTTTCCTCCAGGGCCACCATTAGCTTAACATTTGTGTTTTTTTGTAAGATAGCAACAATTCAACCCAGTCTCACGGCATTTCGTGTTATAGTCACGACATTTAATCTATTGATTCGTGTTCACCAACACAATTTTCCCCTTTTTTTCGTGTCACACAGAACGATTTTAAAAGCAATGGTAGTGGTGTTTCGTGCCTGCACCACGTCTTTTTGTCCAGTCGGGTCTTGGAAGACCGGAAGCTGTGGGGTTCATAAAAACATGTTTTTACTCAATATCAAGCCACAATTATTGTTTTTATTTTAAATCGTATTATGTCTGACTTTTTTTGCCGTCCGTGAGGAAAATAAATGGGGATCAGAGCCTCAGAATACTGAAATCTGTATTTTTCCAATCTTTTTTTCCTTCTAATTTGTTATTCTTTTCTAAATAACACACTGTTATTTACTCAACAATAACACACAATTATCCTTGTTTTTATTTATTTGTTTAATTCTATAATCTCTGGCTTTTTTGGCGTCCGTCAGGAACTGAATTTCAAAATAAAATAACCGGAAACAGATACACAGCCACTGAACTGATTACCCAAGATCCTCAGCTATGGTTGAAGCTCGGTGATTGGATTATTTAGCCGCAATGCACGTTGGGATATGGTGTTTATGCGATGTGAAATCCGAAAAACATTTAAAAAAAAAAAAATAATAATACTTTAATCCGTGTGTACTTGCTTTTCTCTTTGGAAGTCATCACATAACGGCATTGTAATACACGGTTCGGCTGCATTAAATATAACACATCTGCCGTAGTTCTTTATTTATAGAGCCCTGTTTAGAAGACCTTTGGACAAACTGGAAGAAATGCCACCGAAACTGAATACGTGACGTGAATC
Organism: Trematomus bernacchii; assembly: GCF_902827165.1. Taxonomy (NCBI): domain Eukaryota; kingdom Metazoa; phylum Chordata; class Actinopteri; order Perciformes; family Nototheniidae; genus Trematomus; species Trematomus bernacchii. The sequence goes on from NW_022987656.1 coordinate 1,775,155, forward strand.
ATAAATATATCAGCAATTAAACAAAATCTTCAATTTCTTTTCACAAAATACGTCTCCTTGCAGTATCAACACTAATTCGGCTGACTTTCATATTTGATCCAATTGGTAGATAGGCTGTATTTACACCATAACGGTGCACAGCTGATTGACAGGGACTTGTCGTTTTTAAAGATATTACTGATTTTCTTTGAATATAAGAATGTAAATACTGAGTTGAGAGAATAGGGGGTTTTGGGTGATGGGAGACACATCTATGGATTCAGAATTTCAATAGCTTATCATTAAATGACGGATATACTTTTCTGTCTATGATGTTTTACAAATCAGATATTAATGTGTAGAAGTAAAACATGTGAAATAATATAGCAATATCCTGTAAAATTATGTGAAAACATGAATAAAACTACACATCTTCAGATGTTATACATACATAAGTGTCCTACTCTAATAATAAAAAGTTATTATGGTATTGTATGCTGTGTGTACCTTGTGTGCACCGCCTAGTGGTTAAAGCACGTTATTGAATTGTTTTTTGAATATGTTATATTTGATGAAAAAAATATTAAGAGTACATACTTTCATAGGGGGAAAGTAGACGGTCAATGATAGAAATATAGAATATAAAAAATCAAGAAGATACTGTAAGTGATCTCTACAATAAAACAGTTTAGTGCCGGATGTACAAAGATCTTAATAGGAGGATGTGCAAAACAGAAAAACGAATTAACCTTTATTTAAACATTAAAGAATACTTTAGGTTAAGGTCTTTTTAAATAAGAGCTTGGGGGTATCTTCAGATAAATATTAAGCCTGACAAAGTACTTAGCGTCTAATATATTGCTTTCCTGCAATGTTAACTATGTTGAAGCACTTATTTTAACTGATATTATACACATTAATTATACTCGTATGCATGTAGATAGTATTAGAAATGTGCAGTGAACAGTAATTTACACACATCTGGCCAACTCTATATGTATATGTGGGTGTTCACAAATGAAAGAAATTAGTTTAATCTTAATGTCGCACTGTCTGCACACAAACACACACACACATATCATGCGCCCTGGCACATACACTATTCCGTTGAATTGGCTTTGATGCAATATTTCTTTGTGCACAGACACAGTTAGGAAAACAATGAGACAGTGTCATATGGGAGCACCTTAGACAGGAGAAATACTGTCTGTGACCCTGCTGAAGGGGAGCCAGGGCAGGAGGCTTAACATGTTGATGTAAAATATTTGTGTTGTACTCCTGTTATCACTTTAGAGCCCTTTTAGAACTTATAGGGTTATCATTTCAGCGCCCCACTCTCCATTGCTGTTTATGTTGAAAATAAAACTAAACTTGTCATAACCACAATATTTTAACTGATTTAAATGCGGAAACTGCATGGGGTTATTCATTAGAATTTCATATGACTTGACTTGTGACTTGCTTGACCTGAGCAATGACTTGCCTTGACTTGCTTGACTCTCCCCACAGTGACTTGGGACTTGCTTGAGACTTGTAGGTTAAGACTTGAGACTTGCTCATGACTTGCACATGTAGGACTCCCACCTCTGCCAAATTGGCATAAGCTCAAGGCACCAGTGTCCAAAAGTGCCGCCTCAAAAAGCTGCCGACATGAATATAAACTTGTTTGCAGTGCAGATGTATTGCTTGCTTCATACAAATAGCAGTTGTTATCTTTACGTTTAGCATTAACATTGTGTAAGTAGGAAATGTTCTGTCCCAGTACTAATTTATCAAGCAAAATTGATTGTACAACAAATTATTTTCTAAAGCAAGTTGCACGGTATATTTAATGAGTGAATATTTGAAATTGAAAGGTTTGCCTACATATGCACGTTCACAACACACAGCCTGTTACACAAACAGGGACGCGCAGCACTACTCCTCCTCCTCCTCCTCCTCCTCATTTAAATAGGTTATCAGTGCATTTGCTGATATGCCGTCAAATTGAGGTGTTAATGGTACAGAGCATTGCTGCTTTTGTATCGGGTCTGTTTGAGCACTCATACTTCACACACAATCAGATCCGTTTGTTGCAGCAGAAAAACAAATTTCTCAGGCCTTTAAAGGGAAAAGAGGATGACATTGATTGGTTTAGTTTATGGTTCAGCCTTAACACATATATGATTAACTAAAAGACAACCCCTTTACGCCTTGGGTCTCACTTTGTTAATGATGTGCTGTGGAGTTGGACATGCCCTCAATGCACCTGCACCATGCACTATATATAGACCATGTGCTTTATATTACTGTAATACTGTATAGCCCCTGCTATCTGCAGGTTGCATGTATGTCTAGAATGAAGTCACTTGCCCCCTGTTGAATTAACTAGATTTGACTTCAAAGTGCTTAGGTGAGTACTTATAAAGAGAACTGGCTTTAGTGCCATTGAACTCATCATGTGGAAATGAGCTCATCATTAGCCTCTACAGTATATTTTATTGCGAGAATCCTCTCTCCATGCTCTTAACACAGATAGGAAATGAACTCAACAAACCTCGTGAAGCAAAGGAGATCATTATATTAGATCTGGTATACAGTACATTGACAAATATACATCGCAGAGGTTACAAAATACATGAAAACCAATTATTATCCAGATTGATGTTCACGTTTGTGTAATATAACAATGGCAGCGTCACATGAACAAAGTGCCCTTTTACGTCTCTTGAATGTAGAATAGACATTAGGACATTATTTCCATTTTTTATCTCCACCTTTCTGCTCTTGTGTGTGCCGCTGTCAGATGACAGATAGTTATAGTGATTGGGCAGTGCTCTGACCAATCGAGCGTGTCTGTGTGCAGTTAATTGAATTTCATGAGCGAATCTTTCTTCTCCTGCTGACTGTCCAGTGGGACACTCAGCTGCATCCATCTTCAGCATCCCAGCCACTGTAAATCTCCATGAATATCTCCAGATTGTGCCGTCAGTGCGGTGGCGAGATAGCGATGCGGCCCTTGCTCGGGTCCCTTGAGGTTTTCCTCCCACATGACACGTGGAACAGTCCTCCATTTTGGCTTGTGAGGGTAAACAATACACACAAATGAATGTGCAGAAATGGACTTTAACTACTGCTGCTCATTTGTATGCTAGACTCAATCAAGTCTTCTTTTCTTTCTGTATTTCCCTTCTTCCATTCTGTAAACACAGACGCAGATTCCAAGCCAGACATTTCTTCCGACAGCTTTTTTGTTGTTTCAGAGCACACAGAGGGATTTGAGGATATGAGTGGCATGCTCGCTCATCCGTAGGAAAGCAAAAAAAGGCATATTAATTTCAGAACGGTCTACCCTCTGCACGAATCAAGGCTGCAGCTAACAAGGACACGTCTGTCTGCATTCAAATCTACAAGCATTGTCCACCATCCATAGCAAAAGCTTTATTCAAATGGCCAGAGAAGCCGCTTTGCGTCCCGAACTTGATATGCATGATGCTGTTATGTGAAAAAGCTAGAATGTTATGTGTTGACTTGCTTTCAGCTGGTGCAGTGTGTGAAAAGGGAGAGCACTTTTTTCAATACAGCCCACCACTTTTTAGTTCCTGTGCTTAGACCAAAACCATGATACCTTTGTTTGAGCCATGTCTGCTTTAATGACCATAAATCACACTTTACACCAATCAAATTGTTCTTGACTTTCGAGCCACCCTCTGCGATCATTTAGTTCATGGATTTGTTCGGATTATGCCATATTTTGTTAAGAAACTGAAGACTAAACACTTTACGCAGCTGTTGCTCTTGTAAGCAAAATGTTCCCTGATTTGTTTTTTTTCGTCCTGGAAGCAGATGGCCTGAGAGAAAATTGAAAAATTAAGCCGAAAGGGATTTTCTGAAGAGGACTTTCAACTTTAGTGAAAACCCATCTTTAAAACAGGCTCAACTGATATTAGAATATGCGAGAACAATGTGTTTAACTGAAAGGAAAAAAGGCAGTATTTTTGCTTGTTCATTGCACTTTGAATAGTTGTAGCATAATGGCACAATCCACATTGAGATTGGTGTTTTATGAACATGTATACAACTATAAAATTACGTCTGCAAACACTTTCACAATAAAAGCCCTAGACATGTACACTGCATCACTTCCTAGGCAGCCCAACAAAATAGCTCAAAACTGGAGAATCTACCCGGCAAAAGGTCCCATGATTTAGGTGGTATAGAAATCGGATAATACCTTGTTTTTTGTTTACAATTTTAAGACAAAACACTTGACACAAAACTTTGGGCATCTTGGCTATTGTATTGCCTACATTTAGTCTCATGTACTTCCTGATGCTGTTGATCTTGTAAGTTAAATGTGATTTGATGTTCATCCTGGAAGCAGATGGAATTAAGAAACTGGCAGGTAATAACTCATCTCTTTCGACTCCACTTCGAGCGATAGAATTACTAACAAAGAATTTCTAACAAAGCACTTATATACACTAATAAAGGACTGGCTTATCTAAAGCCAGTTGAGTAGCACTTGAAATGTTTTGGCTCTATGAAACCTGATGTACTTATATGATTCTGTTTTCTTCAAGTTTGTATCTTCTGGGTCGAATGCACTTATTGTAAGTCGCTTTGGATAAAAGCGTCAGCTAAATGCAATGTAATGTAATATGATGAAAGGGATTTTCTAAAGCGAAGAAAGGAAAAACAAGACTCAAGCTAAAACCTATCTTTAAAATAGGCAGTATTTGTGCTTAAACGTATCATTATGTAGTAAATGTTGATTGCACAATGTAATGGCCGTAACATAATGACACCAACCGCATTTAGATGAGCATGTCTCTAACTATGCAATAATGTCTGCCAACAGGTAGCAATCTCCCTTTCACAAAAGAACCCTACACTGCATTACTTCCAAGTGAATTCAAAAAATAGATAGCAGCTTAACAAAACAGCTACAACTGGAGACTCTACCTGGCAACAGAGGATAGTGATCAACACAGAATCATAGCATAGCGTATTTGACAGTTATAGGAATTCATGTACATTTTCCCTACTCAAACGTATGCACATTGTAAAAGAAAAAAAGAAATGTTTATCCTTGACTCCAACCTATCATGTAGGTGCTGAGTCTGAGTGACACCGTCAGGCTGCAGAATACAACCACGACAAAAAACAAGCCTTACAAATCCTGTAATGGTAGAAACAGCATGTGGCAGTCTCTCATTCTAAGACACTTGTTGTCTCTCCGCTTTGCGCAATCCATTTTAGCTGAATGTCCCCCGAGATGATATGAGGTTTTATTTTTAAATCAGCTGTAGAGCAGGAGGTGGGGACGAGCTGATAATAATTGAGAGGAGCTCATAACAGTGAGATACATGACATGTATGTAGTAGAGTAGGGGATTGACAGAATCATGATAATGCAGCAATCGGTTATCTGTTAGGGTTAGGGTTGAGAGTCTGAGCCCTGCCACTCTATAACAATGATAGACAAGTGAAACTGGGGAAAGCACCATCTTTAACAGCCTGCATTGATAGCATGTGCCTGCTCTAATTAACTCTTATCTGGTTACTTGGTAATTGTTTAGCAATTATCCCCTGAGAGTTCCCATCAATGAATCCTGGTAGGCGAGACACTTGTAGTGACTGATGGCTTCCTGACATTTCGACAAAAAGCAACAAACTTAGCCGTACAGTAAACAGCAGGATGTTTGTCTTGTTGTCTTAACAGGAGATCAATGTCAGTGCCGACCTGCAAATCTGACTCTGAAACCCAGTGGGCCCTGAGAAAGACAGTGAGGCAGCTGACAATATTTAGGGATTAAACGTGTCTGTTCTGAAACGCTGAAAGGCAGGGATCTGAATGACATACTGTGGTTATTTTTAGCAGATTTCTATCAGAAATAATAATGTGCGGTTTCAAAAAGCAAACACATGTGAGTTGACACAGGAGTATGTCTTCGCTTCTTCGACTTAATGTGTCAATTTATGAAAGCTCCTTGTCTTACAGCATTTATTTCCTTGTGACTGAAAAACTGCGTCTTTTGTTGATCTCTGAATAGGTTCCGCTTTGTTGCGGGATGAAAGCTTTCTTTCAATGTCTTGTGGATTTGTTTTTTCTTCCCTTGAAACACTCGTCATATACACCTGAAATAATATTCCTTTTTATGTTGTCAGCGGCATATCAGTTACAATAGCTTAATACTTCATCTAAATGAGCTGTGCCCCTTCTGCACAGCTGTTTACATTATGTAAATTAGTGTGTATACCTGCGAGAGATGAAACGCTTCTCAATCCAACATGTCGTTGAGGAAATATAACCTTCTTCATTCTTTTCTAACGTCAATGCAGTTGACGTTGTGCCATTTAGCGGTTTCCAACAAGTACCTGGATTCCCATGTTTGCCTTTCTGTTTGTCATTTATCAGAGGCTGCTGTGCCCTCTCCCCTCATACCTCATTCTCCTCACAAAGCCAACCCCCCTGAGCACACGGATAACAAAACTCCCTTACTCCTACAGGCAATTCATCCCCTACTGACCCACTTGTTTTCACAATCTGACAAGTGTGATTTAAGAACTGCGGTAGGCCAGGAGTGCAGCGGCCATGTCTGGATCCACTGCTGCGGGACCTTAAAATTCAGCAACCACCAATTTGATACACTTTTTACTCCACTGACATCAAACTAAGACAAATCGATGAATTTACATACCTTGCCTGAAGGTTTCACCGTACTCTAGCTGACTTCTTTTCTGACTTGATCAATTGTTCTTGCTGGCGGTGTCAGTATTATTCAGAGAGGAAGCCACTGAGCACAATGGATGCATAATGTATGTGCTGCACGTGACACATAGCAAGACCATACAGTATCTATACTCAAACATTTGGTAGCAAACCACAAGCATCTGTGTGGCCTCTGAATAAAACATGACGTATTAGCCTTTTTCTGTGCTCTTTTGTAAATGTGCGAGCTTTTAGATGTAAAAAAGACTATTCAAAGTTAGCAGCGCAGCATTGACATAAAAGGATATTCATTATCCAAGTCATTTACTCCGGCTTCTATGTTTTCAAAGAATTTGGATCTTGCTATTCACTGACTGGTTAATGTGTCTCCATTAAGGCTCTGTCACAATAGTAGAGTGTGGGGGGCCCATAGCTGATGTGTTTTGTCCAATACAAAATGCCACCCCCTATTTCTACTCTATTGAGTTGACTCTGTTTTCCCCTGTTGCTTAAGGTTTTCGAACCACAGTGACAGAAAGTATTTCAGTGTGCTGCAAATCAGGCCCTCTGTGGCTGTGTAATGTTTTACCTTGTACTGCATTATGACTAGACAGTCATTTGTGTCTAACTACCATGCAAGAGTGGCAGTAAGTAACTACTGGTGTCACTACTGGAACTGAGTACTTTATTTGTGTGCTTAAACTTTTTACATTACATATTTCCTGAGCGGGTCATTAATTCCACTTTTGCTTTATAGTTTGAGCAGACACACTTTACATAACACATTAAATTACATCTAATAACCCACACATTTAACCCTGGGAAATTTATATTTGACTGGTTGATCTTAAATTGTATATAGATCAAACCTGCTAAAGCTTGCAGCAACACAACTGTATCATTAAAGGGGCCCTATACCGCTCATTTTAGGTTCATATCAGTATGTAGTGTCTCTACTGTGACATGTCTCCATGCTTTAATGTTCAAAAAGCTTATTATTTTTCTCATACTGCCTGTACTGCAGCACCTCTTTTCACCCTCTGTCTGAACCCAGAGCCCAGTCTGCTCTGATTGGATAGCTGGCCGGCTCTGTTGTGATTGGTCAACTGCTTAGAGATGTCCCGCCCCTTAGCCTATCATGTACAAGGTGTTGGAGCGCTAGCCAATAGAATCAGGAGTTACGCAGTGATGTCACTATGTAAACAAAGAAGTCAAATGGAGGCATTTCAGGCAGGGGGGGAGTGTGTGGGAGAGAAACTCCCTCTTTGGGATTTTAGAGATTTGCAAACCATTTACATGCACACAAACCTATGTAACACACTACAGGAAAGGGGAAACACCAAAAAGCATAATATTGCCTTTTTAAAGGAATACTTTACCCACAAAATGTGCAATTGTACATCAAATACTCACTCTGTACTACCCTGAAATGTATGTAGAAACTTGATTTTCTAGCATAGCTCCAAGGTGAGTATGAACATCCAAAACAGCATAAAGGAAATTCAGCATACAGTAGCTATATTATCCATTAAGAGCTCTCACACAACCAAGGATGTGCAATCCAATGTTGTGTGTCAATTTGGATAAATTCAGGGATATATACTATACTATATATATACTATATTGCAAACCTTCGGGGACAGAGCCTTCAGTGTGGCAGCCCCCACCCTCTGGAACGCTCTCCCTGCGGAGATCCGCAACATCCCCACGCTTGACGCCTTCAAAAGGGCCCTCAAGTCCCATCTGTTTGCTAAGGCCTTTGGCCCCTAATCTATTTGTTGTTTTGTCTGTCTGACTGTTTGTCTGACTGCCTTTTGTTTTTGTTATGTTTGTTTCTACTCCTGTTCTTCTTTGTAAAGCGACCTTGGGTCTCATGAAAGGCGCTATTTAAATCCAAGCAATTATTATTACTTTACTGTGTTAAGTAGGTTTTTAAATGTTCAGTGTGATCATTTATACAGGACACACAAATCAAATATGGCTGTTGTGCAATCAGAAGAAATAATCATCATCGCTGATATCGTTTGTCGTACCAAATCCTTACTTTCAGACTGATCAAATAACCGATTATCCCAACGACAGGTTAGCGGTACTTGGTGAAAAAGAAGTCTTTTTGTACAGTGGGTTGTTCACCGGAGGAACCCCAACAGCTGCTGTGTCCATTGCTCTACAATCAACTTTTTTCTTTCTTTTTTTTTATAAGTGCGCCATTGGAGAGCAATTTGCAATACTTGTAATCGTTATCGCAGTTATGCACTCAAAGTGTATATACAGAATTACACAAATTAAAGCCTGATCAAGTGTGACTTATTCCGTGTGATTTAAAGAGTCAGGTCAAAGTAGAAACTTGATGTTTTTGGGAAGTAGTGAGCTTACTGTACCACTGGATACATTTGTTTTTGATTGTATTCTGTTAAAGTTTGGAAATAGATTATTTAAAACACTTTTGTAAAACTAGGCCGCCATTTACTTCAATTCTTTGTTTACCGTTGAGGCATGTGAGAAAAAGTTTTATTTTCCAAAACAAGTTCATACAGGGTGAATTTCTATAACTGCTAAAGTTGACATAATTTCTTCTATCTTCAAAAACGTAATATTGTTTTGGTCCTATCTTGGTTGTTGTCTGGGGAGCTCTGGTGCATTACAAAAAGCAACATCCAGATACAGTAGTGACACCACTGATTAATGGGGTTTGACACTTTTGTTGTTTTCTTTATTTCCCTACAACCCACAATGTCATAAATGTTTTTCTTTTTGATTTATGCTCCACTTAATCTTGTCCTGCCATCTGTGAGCGTATCGCCCTACGTCTGATCTTGAGAAAAGTGCTTCTGAAGGTGCATCATCCTGAATATAATGCAAACCGATAACAAAGAGCACACTCATTACGAACTTTGTGTTAAAATTACTGTAGCATTACCGCCTATCTTGTCAGCCCAGCTAACAGAATGTTGCTTCACGCCGCCTGTCCTGTCATGGTCTCCAACGTTATCACACGTCCGTCTGAACAGAGAACAAATCTACATATTGCAGATCAAGGGCAAACTACAGTAAGCGGAGCCAGTCACTCACGATAAGAATCTCTCCTATTTTTTTGTTGCTATGAGAGAGGGAGAAAAACGTAGATCCCCATCAGAGGACAGTTTTTTCCACACTTTGCTGTTTTTGTTCTCTTTACTTATCAGCATCTGATGATTTAAGTGGAGGTATGGCAGTTAGTTTTCACAACCTAGAGATATCCCCCTTTGATTTGCATAGATATGCAAATGTCCCGGGTTACAGTTGAGGTGTTGACACGGGGGATCTGTGTGTGTGTGTGTGTGTGTGTGTGTGCTTGATACAGTATATAGGTCATTGTTTTTGGTGTTCCTCCTCTGATGGGTACGCACTGTACTCAGAGCCAGATGCTTATGCAGCCCAAAGTGATTTATGCTGCTACAGGGTGTCATACAGGGTTTACTGACTGATGCACTTTTATGTAGCTGTAACTGTATATGTTCTACTGTGTAAGTAATGATATCCCTCAGCTACTGATTTGTGTTTTGTGTCCAACATATAAATCTACCTGTTATGTTCAATAAATTAACTCTGAGGCTGTTTTCTGGCTCTAAAGGTAGATTTTTCAGTCGTTTCATTTCCTAACTGCACAGTGTAAGGAAATGGATGTCTTAGGGAATGTTTAGTATGTGCTTTTTTTATTTGTCTATAAGGACTTTCCCAGTAACCCTATATTTGGCAATTTTTAACAGTTTTTATTTAATTAAATGTCACTATCTATATTATGCTCAATTATCAGCACATGTCCATTGTTTAATTGAGTGTTCTTTTACTAACAATTACAGGTTTGATTTAATAAAATGACAAACAAATGTCATCATAGTTACATAATTTTTTATGTTTTAGGATTTGCAATAGCTTGTAATGACTTCACTAAACAGAGGGCTGACAGTGGCATTTGCATCAGGGCCAATCACCTATATTACATTTTAAAATAGCATACCACCTGCCATTAACAAGATCCCTATATGTATTCCATTAAAATGACCCATCTCAATCATAATACGACATGTTGAATTATTTATTTCGTTTTTGTCAACCTTGAAATGTTTTTTCATATCAGTTTATTGTCACTTACATTTTTCCTCTTTTCTTCAGAATCAGAATCGGATTTACAGATTTAATTTACAAATTACATTGATTTACAGAGGGAAAATGTACACAAAAAAAGAAAACACTATTAGACATAATATTTAAAATAAAATACATATATATTCCAATTGTACAACTAACATTCGTAATACATTTACATATTGCACACAATTGTTATTGCACAACAGTGGTGTCGTATTCTGAGTTTGGTTTTGTTTTCTATCTAGGGACTACAGTTGTTAATTAGCATTTTTGCTAACTCTGGCTCTTTCATATTGAAGTCCATTAACGTGCTACGCTCTCATAAATAAACACTTTTTGTATTTTCCTTCCCTTGTTTCCAGCGCCCCCTCCCAGCCCTAACGTCACCCTGGAGGGCCAGTACCACTGCCACCAGGGGCCGGGGATCCCCCTGGACAAGCTGTGTGACTTCAGCACAGACTGTCCGCTCGGCGATGACGAAGGCGACCTCTGTAGTGAGTACACTGTGATACACGAGCACAGCTGTTGATGAGAAAGTGCAAGAGGAGTGTCCGCTGTCCTTACTGCATTCATGTCGGAAACAAACTTTGTGTGTAAAATTGCTCATCCGTGTGAGCTGTCTTTAATGAAGCTGTTGCATCCTGCTGCCTATCGGAGCAACAACTGAGTGTCTGCGAAAAACAGAGAGGCAAGGGGGAAGGCAGAAAAAAAATGCAGCGTATCTATCTTGACTAGCATTTCTCACCCTTGACATACTCCATGGTTGTTATTTCTATCTCTTTGCACATTTGTTTTCTGCTTTTCTCCAGGCCTATGAGGAACACTAGCAAAGTATGCTGACATTGCATTCACAAGAGGTCCCCCAGGCCCTGCTGTGTGTGTGTGTGTGTGTGTGTGTGTGTGTGTGTGTGTGTGTGTGTGTGTGTGTGTGTGTGTGTGTGTGTGTGTGTGTGTGTGTGTGTGTGTGTGTGTGTGTGTGTGTGTGTGTGTGTGTGTGTGTGTGTGTGTGTGTGTGTGTGTGTGTGTGTGTGTGTGTGTGTGTGTGTGTGTGTGTGTGTGCGTCATTGTGCGTGTCATTGTGCGTGTCATTGTGCTTGTTTGTGAGTGGTGAGGTTTTCATGTTTTAGTCCTGCACTGGCATGCGTGCATATTTACATTTTCCTCACGGTTAAATGATACACAGTTCAAAACGCTTACCCCCTACTGTTTATCTTTTAATGATGTAGTTGATTTCACAGTTTTTCACCCGTACTAAAATGACCAGAATGAATTTGCCTGCTACCCACAGCGCAGGTCAGCCTCCCATGTGGTGCTTATTAAAACGATGGCTGCTCCCTTGCGCTCATAGGTTTGCTAACAGTAGGAGCTGAGAGATAAGAGGCTAACGAGAGGGTGAAACTCCCAGCCAGGCGCTCTTTCTCTTCCTGCTGAAGGACTTATCAGGGCTAATTGGCCTGAGGGGATAACCCAAGGGTTTAATCTCCATTTTAACGTAATAAGAGTGGGTACATTTTGATTGTGGAAGCCAGAAATGGTCATTTGAGACAATCAGAAAAATACAAATCCGGCTAACCATCGACTACTTTCTGTTACCATCTTTAACAATGGATTAGTATAATATGGACACAGTTCTATTCAAATGATGTGTTGTAAAGAACATAAAAAGACTGGTAATAGTGTATTCAGGTCAGTAACAAGAGGGGAGACTGGGATGATACTTGATACAAACTTATGGGTCTTAGAAGGGAAATGCTTCCCACTTATTTCCACATAACACCGTGTACAAATGCAAACCATTTATTATCAATCAAACAATCAAAAAATGTTATTAATCCCATGGGGAAATTACATTTTGTGAAAAGTGCAACATATTAGAATAACAAAAATGTTTATTTTTATAAACATAAATTGAATTAAAAACTTGCAATTTTCAAGTTCTAGCCACACAGGGACACAGCTTCTTTGGCACAGGAACGAGGCAGGACGTCCTCCACAGCTCAGGGACCCTCGGAAGACCCAGGCTCATGGTGAAGACATGGTGAAGCTCTCAATGCAATCCCTGTCGGCCAAAACATTAGACTACACTCCAGATATTCTTACGTTGCCCACTATTACAATAGTAAGTCCATGGGTTTTCAAAACGGAGAAAACGTTACCTGTAAGAACAGATTTGTAATGTACTGTATGGCAGAGGAAGTTAGCATGTTACGCATTGAATGCTAACTTCCTGTGAAATTAGCGAATGAGCTAACAGGCTATTTATTCAATTCAGTTGCTTGGCTACGTTGATAGTAAAATTGTGTAATTGAAACGAGTTCCGCTAGTTGAACACATTTAAAACTCGTAATGTAATTTTGCTTGAATATACAGTAAAAGCCTACACAACGTAAAAAGTAGTTAAATAAAAGTGGGTTCATTATGACATTCATATTATTTCATTTATTTGCCTATATTCATATCTATCCATCGAGGAAAACTTTGTGGAAACAAGGCAATAATACTGTCAGTTGTCAGGAAATATTACGCATGTGACAGCTCTTTTCTCCTCATCTCCACACACCTTTCTGCTGAGCGCCCTGATCATGCTGGGAGTGCACAGATGCATGAAGGCCAACTGTCATTTGAATCTCTCTCTGTCTCTCAATCCATTCTTAAATTAGATTTACCCTTTATCGGTTTTGATCGAGGACAAGGACTGACAATCCATAGTTGATTTGTGAGTCCGCTGTGATACTCACATGTGTCTCTTTTCTCTCGCTGTCACCCACAGTCTACGGTACCTAAGGCTCAGCATTTGTTCCATTTTCATCTCCATCACTTGTCACAATTACCCCCCCGCTATCCGAATCAGATAGTGTTCCCTCTCTCTGATGCCCTATTCTCTATGATCTTCATCTGATTTGATCTATGTAAATCCTTCATAAGATGTGCCAAGGCTCATTAATGGGGAAAAAAGCAAAGAGGAGGCAAGGAGGAACAAACTTAGCTGGTGTCAATCACAAAGATCCCTGACATATAAGGAACATCTAATCCCTGTGGATCTCCCTCACTGCCCTGCCTCAGCATCATTATGCCCGAACACATCCTCCACACTTTGAGAGTCAGAACTTCCTGTACTTAATCTTGTCGGCCTAAGTTCTTCTGACACCCCACTGCTTTGCAACACTAACGTTTCCCTGCAACTACAGAGAAATGCCGCTTAGATCAAAGGTGGATGCCTGCAGAAATGTTAAGTAGTAGGTCCTGCCCAGTAAGACCAGTGATATGATGTCTTTGATGTCTTTTGTTGTTTATCCATGGTAGCCATTAATGATTATGCTATCGTAACCACCAAGTCCTTCTTGGGTAGATACCTCAACCAAATAAAATAACTGCAATTATTGTCCGTGTTACGACAAAAATGGTAAATGGACTGTACTTATTTAGCGCTTTAACCAGTCTTTACGACCCCTCAAAACGCTTTACATTCTACAAGTCATTATTCACCAACAGTGTTGGGCAAGTTACTTCCAAAATGTAATACAGTACATATTACTTATTACTGTTGTAATAAGTTACATTATAATATTACTGTCTCTGAAATGTAATGAGTTACACTACTTTTATATTACTTTTGAGTTACTTTACCAAAATAACCGCAAAAGAATGGCTAGGTATTTTAAATGCTAAAATGTAGTTTAGTGCAGCTCATTATACATCCAGTGAAGGGCAATGTGGTATAGCATAACAACTGTGTAGGGCATTAAGGCTACTAACAACTTGTATTACACGGCTTAGTTGAATACTCGATTCTGATTGTAAATTCTTAACATGTGACACGTTGTTAATACAGTAGTACAGACCACTGTCAAGGACTATAATGAAGGTTGCTAAGGAGGATCAAGAAAGAGAAAGGAAAAGAGGTTAAAAAACGGAGCGCTGGACGTCAGATAAATCACCAGAAGAAGGCAGAGAGGAAGTAAACAATAACAGGAACACGGAATGGGCTCTGTTGTTTGTTTAGTATATGGCCGTGTAATAAGCGGGATAATGTGCAGCGAGGCGGTCATTGTGGGGAAAAGAACACCCGACGCGAAGCGGAGGGATCTTGATGAACCTGAAGGGTAAACACCAGGCTTACTAATCTACCTAATTTTTCTCTGGTGTCGGAATGTCTCGCGATGTTGGTAAATTCTTAAAAAACAAAACACCATAATTTCGGGTTAAAATGTGTTGTGACTGCGTTACTGAGAATTGTAACAGGTAGTATATTACCCAAAATTCATTAGTAATGGGTTACATTACTACGTTACAGCAAAAAGCAATACATTGCTGTAACTCTGTTACTTTTGTAACGCGTTACACCCAACACTGTTCACCAATGTTGGCCATGCCATCAGGAGCAACTTGGGGTTAAGTAAACATCGACATGTTGACTGCTGGGGATCGAACCAAAAAGCGTGTTATTAACAGAAACAGATGGAACAAAACTTTATGGCAGGCATTTTTTATTTCTCTATGCACTCTTAACACTCTTAAGGTACATAGTTTGTAAGCAAGTTTTTGACAGTTTCTTTCCCGCAAACCCACTGCTATTTAGGAACTCATTCCAGGCCTCAGGGACCAGCATATAAATAAAGTTATGGGGACATTATTTCCACCAAAAGTATGTGGTCAGGGGAATAATACTTTCCGAGAGTTTGGGAACGTTGTGTGAAGTCTTGCTGAGCAAAAAAAAAAAAAAAACTGGTCTAGCCATTAGTCTTGTAAGATTTTGAGCAAGGCTAATAGCTGGTGATATTTTCTTTTATTTAGTTACAATATGTGTTCAGGCAATCTTTAAGAGATGTCACTGAAAATCTAGCAGGAGTCTGCCTTGAATCAGACTTCTGCTAAAGTTTACTCGTCATGACCAAAAATGACGAGTAAACACAAACAACAATAGGCTTAAGGAACCTTTGAGTTCCATACAAAGTAGTTCCTAGGAATAATATTATTGGGAACTTTAGGTAAGAACACAGCTTTTGTACCTTGTGTTCAGAGACCATGGTTGCGGTCCAATAGTCCAGTCAGTAGAAGCCTTCCGAGTAAATCGCCAGAAGCGCCGACACCTCCTCATCACTGCACCGCTCCAATGTTTTCTTTTGTGTTGCCATAAGTTAGTCTCTCTCCGTTGGTGTGCTGGGCTAATGCTAATGCTAATAATGCTAATGCGAGCAAATAAAATGGCGGCTTCACAAAAACTTTTCAGAGTTTTACGGGGCGTGGTTTGCAATTCGCCCAGCCAATCAGAAATTGGAACCTTTTTCTCCCCAGGAAAGTCCCTGCTCTCTAGCAGGGACTAAAAAGGGGTGAAAAGGTTCGCAAAAAAGATCTAGTTCCAGATATTTTTGGTGTGAAAGCAAAATCCCAGGAACTATCGGAACTATTCCTGGGAAAAGTACTCGTGTCATGCCATTTTTCAGACTTTATTATATTGACCCTGCCATGACTTTTGATATATTATGTTTTCTTGTCAAGTAATCATGACAGACACTGGTAGAGAAGTGTCGACTTAACATTAAAGTGACATTATGAATTGAATGACACTTAACTCTACATGTGTAAAGACTGAGTAATCTTCATGTCAGTTTTCATAAAATTGCAAGTAATGACATTGTTATGCCGGCCTTATTCACAGCTCATTAAATTAAGTGTTTCAGGTCAAATCCATTTGAGATTGGAAAACTAGACGGATGGGGAACAGTTATAATTGATAACTTGGGTGGCAAAAGGCACTAAGTGACACATGAAGGGACATCATCGCATCAACCTTTTTATTCATGATATGAGCAGTTACGGTGTGATGGGACTTTGCAGCTCTTTACTTTGCAGAATAATATCTAAGTGACACTAAATGGCTTATGAAACAAGGAGAATGACTCATAATATATATCATATAATAATATAAGACACAGAAAAATATGACATTTACTTATTACCCAAAAAGCCAAGGGAAGCTTGTGAAAAACATAACAGAAAAAACAAAGCCTCATTTTTTGTGTTTTTCTTCTATATTTCTTTAAAATAAAAACGAAGTGTTAGCTCCATGATGGAAAGCCTTTTGTATGATAAACAAAACATTTAAACACCGTAGTGTCATTGACGAATAATGTATTTTTCTTGCCTTTCTTTCTGAAGAACACCTGCTCTATGCTGAGACCTCCATTATCTGGATGGTGCCATTTCCAAAATGCACACTGTTATCAGGGTACTTAGAGGTAATGGGCACTCAAGAGACAGAAGCTTGGGATAAAAGGCAAAAAGCAAACTTAAGGAGAAAAATTGAAATGAAACTTAAAACCACCCAACTGTTACCAACTAAAGTTTAAGGTATAAAATGAATTGTAAACATGCAGCAACAGATATCAAACGTTTGTCTTATTTAGTCACAAAAATAAATGATATTCTATAATTATATTCTATTCTATTCTATTAATATTCAGTATTGGCCTGAGGTCTGTGTATATGTGTACATGTTTTTAATGTTGAAAAAACTACATTTTGTCAAAGTGTCTATCGGAAATTACATGTATATATTCAAAATTCGAAATGCTTAGGTTAAGCCCTCCACCCAGTCTGTTCTGATTGGTCAGAGTTTCCCGGTACTCCAGAGGTGTGCTTTTTGCATCTCAGCCTCATCGTTGGAGCAAGGGAATGACTGACAGCACTGTAGCAGCACTTTCTACCCAAATAGTGTATAGTTGTCACAACTTGACTTTACAGGAGCCAAGAAGGCTCATTTGAATGCACAGTTTCTCAAAAGTGGTTGGGTATTTCACCACATTGATATTTTCACAATATTTACAAAGCACCTAGAACTGCTTTTATAATAAGGAAAAAGATAATTATTGTCACTTTTAACAACTTTTTCACTTGTTTATGTCATATGCCTGTTTATTTTCTTTTACAATAATGGCCCACTTTTATAATAATACATTTGTGGGATGAGCAGCACAGCTGATTATATTCATGGTTCTAAAGGGAAATGTGCCAAATGTACAATTGTCCTTGCTCAATAGACATCTTTCAGTAACAAGGAATAAACAAGGCATGTTGGCAGTTTTCATCTTTATTCATTAAACAATCAACAGTAAGGTGCTTCAGTATCCACAACATCCTGGCACCACGTCTTCCTCATGCTGCAGGTTGTGTTGGTAACTCTAGCACGTACAACACACCAAAGCGGATCCCACAAGGTTTTAAATTGGGTTGAGGTCTTGGCTGTTGACAGTCCATTCCAATCTCTGCTACATTCTGGAGGTAGTCTGTGATAACCCTAGTTATGTAGGGGCAAGCGTTTTCATCTTGGAGTATGGACTCAGGTCTCAGATTGTGGAGACATGGAATGGCCACTGGCTGCAGAATCTCTGCCTTCAATGGGTCAGGCCTTGTTTAGCCAGTGATAGAGATACCCCACATCATGACACTGCCCCCACCAAAACCATTCTCCACAATGTCTCTATACGTTGACCCTTCTATCCATCTTCCGCAGAGAGAACCTGGACTCATCATGACATTCCTCTATATGTTCAAGTTTCAATTCAGTGTTGCAAACGACTGGGCCTAACCTGAAGCTGATTGGTGCCTGAATCAATACCAACAGGACGATACACTTTGGAATTGTAGCCCATTTATCTGGGACACACCCATGTTATCATTACAAATATGACATCCATGTAAAGAGAACTTGTCAGAAATGTATTTTCATTGATATGCGCCATAGTATTTAAAGGTCACATAAAGCAGAAATATGATCGACCAAACAGAAATGTCCCCCCAAAAAGTAATTTTGACAGGTTCATATACAGCTGTGTTATCTGTTAGTGAAGATGAACCAAAAAAAAGTCCTGAAAATGAAAAATGTAATAATAAATGTGCCTTGGGTAAAGACACTTTCAATATTTACACTAACGTTGTATTAGATTTGTTTCTGTCGGTTAAACATAACGGGGAGACATTGTTTTAAAATCGAGCAATTTTTCATTAAGACACAGTGTTGAAACAGGTAGACACACGGCACACAGCGCTTTCTGTGGTTACACAAGCATGTTCTTGCACAATCCAATTAATCGTTTTTACTAACCGCGCACACTGTCTTTGTAAATTGAAGTTGGTGGTGGTAAAGGCTTCCGATGCTTCCATTCAGTGAAGTGATTTCAAGTTGATTGCCACCCCCCAAAACACATCATGTCACCACCTCAGCTTTCTCATTTCCCCTCGGACCCTCTTCCTCCTTCCTCCACTCTTTCCTATCTCGTCCTCTGGACACTTCAGGCCTTCTCCATTTTCTGCTCCGGTTTTTAGAGGCACTCTGAGCGTCATCTCACACCCCCCCATCGCACTTCAGTCCTAATTTTCAGCAACACATCGAGTCCTGTGAGCCATTAGTCTGCACCCCCCGCGTGCCCCGCTCCTCTCAACCTCTTAGCCTTCGCTGTCGCTCATCTCCTCCATCACCGCTCCCCACACCACCCCCGTCCTTTTTCTACTTGGCAGTTTGGCAGTCACTGTTCACTCCAAAGGTTCTTCATTCACCCACCTGCAGGGCCTATCCACTCATTAAATACCCCCACCCAACCTTCCCATCTTCTCCTCTCCTCCCCTGATATATTCTCTCTCCCCTGTCCCTCTCTAGGACACTTCCTCAATGGCAGCTACTGCTCTTTTGAAGAGGGCGAGTGCAGTTGGCAGTCAATAACGGGCCGGGGTCTCTCCTGGAGAAGACAGCAGACACCATCCAAGGCTTTGAGACAGAGCTGCCTGTCATCAGGTGACACACACACACACACACACACACACACACACACACACACACACACACACACACACTCACACTGTCTTATACAGATCTCAATTGTCTTCAATATAGAAAATAAGGTAATGGTGGGTTTCTACTCTTAATGCAGTCATGGATCATTAAAATCAATAATAAAATGGATTCAAAACATAATATTTCTGTCCATTTAAATAGACACAGGATCTTAATTCATTAAAAACACCTAACTTTAAATTGACATTAACTAGTCTTGAGAGCTCTTTTTTCAATAAAATAAACATGAGTTTTTATGAATGGACAATTCATGTCAATGAATCAATTAGGTATTTCAAACACATTGCACATAACCTGACTAAAAGTTATATTTATTTCATAAGATATGTTGATATGTATTACTAATAAGGTATCTTGTTTTAACTTTGAATTCAGTATTGCAAATGATGGACTACATCAATGTTGAACATAGATTAAAATGAGCCCTGCGCTTTCTCCTTGCATCACAGTCAGCCATGCTAGCTGAAAAAGGGTTGTGGTTCTACTGCAATCCACTTAAGACGATTTGAAACACTGTGATTGGCTTAAAGATTTCCAATCAATTCCATGTGTTCACTTGGGTGGATTTAAATGACAATAATCATGGATATAGACATCCCAGAAAAGTGATGTACCATCCGACATCCGGCGGGATCTAAACAGGTTAAGAAATCATTCTGTTCTGACTAAGTGATGAAATCTGCATGCTCACTTTAATTGTTTATGGAGTAGTGGTGTTAATGCTTTATTAAATGGACTTCATAGTCTTTAAACCATGGTCTTACATATTTCAGTGAGTAAGGAAAGATCTAAATGTCTGATGTGTCAGACATTGACGTGCCTCCTTGTTCGGAGCTCAGTGTGCAGCTACAAACTCCACGGTCCCAGCGGCTCTGAAGGCTCCGGCACGTAGACTGAGTCCTACATCTGCAGTTCATCGTCAGGGCAGAGTCTCCAGCGTGTCTCTCCAGAAGATTTTAAAGTCTTGGTTTGCTGAGGCTTGTGTTTGTTCTCTTCTATTTACATACGTCTCAGAGGTAGTGTGGGGAAACAAAAAATGGAGCACTACAATTTAAGGAATATTTGTTGATTTGAGATCAACAGTAAATTACTGCCACAGTCACCTGAAATAACATGTTGACGTATGCTTTAATAAGCTATCACTGAACTGTGCTTTTTTCAAATATTCTTCTCTAATACTTTCTATGAATACCACATCTATTTTGCATTAATTAGAAAGGTACAGTACAATATATATATATAAAGCATCTATGTGTCATGACTACAAACATCATAGGCCAATATTGGTATACATTGGTATAATTTAACTTTATGAAATGTATGTACTCATTCAAAAAAAAGATTCCACAAAATATATTCATTCTTTATTTCCTACCCATGTACACAGATAATCGATGCTTTTTTATATATGGATGTTTTATATATACTATTGTTTATTCTGACGCAGTGTTTCTTCTTCTGTGTGTTTAATGTGTGTATTAAAGGTGCTACATTCAGTGTGGAAGGAGGCCAGTCCAAAGGCCAGCGGAGCTCAGCAGTTCTGAGGAGCCCTCTCTTCCCCCCTCCTCTCAGAAACTCTCGATGCACGGTGAGCATAGTACAGAGTAGACTGAATCTTCCTTACATACAAAGACCCCCCCCCCACCTAGTAACTGTTGCTAAGTGTGTCAAGCTATCTTTACTTTATCTTTTAAATGATAACGTGCCATATTTTTCCCTCTGATTATTAGCACCCTGGATTCCACACAGTCAATGCTACAGTCCAGAACAGTCATTTGTACCACTACCAGAAAGCTCAATACTTTTACTTTGGTCTGTCTCTCTGTCTGTCTTTTCAGGTGAGCTACAGAAGAACTAGAGGGGGAAAAGCAACAATTTGAATAAAATGTACAAAATAAGAGAAGCTATGGCAAAAAGAATGCAGATCATTCACATACTCTTTTTCTGCCAATTACTAAAAAGTTTAAGTAATTATAACCTCCACATGAAAATGAACAGTCACTTGAACCATAATGTATTATCATGGGTAAATCACCTGCAGCTATGAATCAGATTACGAGGAACTCAATTGGAACCAAATCCAAAAATGTAAGCTGCTAAATTCAGCATTTGACATGATGAAAGGACAAACAACTAAGAATAAATTGGATATAAATTGGATAAATGATCAGAGGGTTATTGGGATCTTTGGGAAATGTTTGTCACCTTTTTTTTTATACCTGATGAGTTAGCATCCCTGGTTTTCTGTTTCTGTAGGAGTAGAAAATATAATGAATCTCTGAATAGTGTGACATGTTCATTGCCTTCAGTAACAGCTCAAACAGTAATGTGTTTCGACAGCAGGGTTACACAGTACCATCTGCATTTCCTGAGAGATACTAACAGACAGAGGTTGACCTCGTCAATCACACATTTGTATCTGCTGACCTCGCTGTAAAAAATATTACAAATCATGCATAATTCACATCATGTAGCTCCCGGGGCAGGTCTCTGAGGGTGGTTCTGTTCTTGACGTATTAAATTGATGCTGCTCCATCTTTCATTCAAATGTATGTTATTCATTTTAACATTGCAAAGCGACCTTTGGCCTTCTGCATGTGTACTTTGCACATTCCGAGTTGATGTAGAGAGCAAATGGGGAGACAGAAGCAGACACAGGAGGGAAGGAAGGTAACAGGAAGGTCTAGAGGTCAGAAATGAAGATAATAATAGAGACTGAGGGTAAATAAAGTTAGTCTCGACAAGGGAAGGGAAGACAGAGAGGCATAAAACAATAGTAGAAAATAATAAAAATGTAGGAGTAGAAATGTACCCCTTCTGTGAATTAAAGCTGCCTGATATGTGTGGAGGCAGTGCTACACCATCGCAGCTTCCTGGTGCAAAGCCAAAGATTAGCCATGATTCCAGATTAACACTCTAAATCCTTTTCTCTACACTGAACCGCTGCTGTTAAATCTAGCCTGTCCGCTTTTGGACAACTACGTAGAGGATATCAGTGTTGGGTATTAGCTACAGACCATGTTCACTTTCATCTGGCGCCCGGTGTGCTCTGTGCAGTTCCTGTAATCTTGTCGTTTAAACGGTCACCATGTGGTCCAGCGGTTGACGATAAGGGAAACGACAACCTGCGAGATTTATGTTCTTGGCGCCGCCGAAATGCTGCGCAGGGACATGGTCACATCCCATGCTTGTTAGCGAGCTTTAGATTCAGACTTCCTTTTACTATTTTATTGAGCCCTGTGTGTGTTGTCTAACTTGAATCTGCTTTATGCTTTCCGTATCCCTCCTGGAATTAAAAAATTAGATGTATTTGTGCTGAAGCATGCAGGAGCAGCATAGATAGCAAAATGACAGCAAATCATGATCCTGGTTGAATTGTATTAATCTTGGAATAATTAGAAAAGAACAGATGGCTTTTTCTGATTGAGCTCACATAATGCACTTGAGTAAAACATTACACATGCAGTAAAGGTTGTTGAATGTGCTGTCAGCGTGTACCTTTTTAAAATCGACACTCTGGATTTATGATTACCTTGACTACATATTTCATTTATAAATGTAACTGCATTGCTCATTTGAAATTCTGCCTTGCTTCCACAGATGAGATTCTGGCTGTGTTCTGGGGGCTCACAGAGGGGGTCGCTGTCGCTGTGGATCGCTGAGAACAGTACAGGCCCTGAGGAGCAGCGCAGACTGTGGCGTTCAGCCAGCGTGCCCAAATCTGAGAAGGGCTGGAAACTCATCATACTGCCCCTTTACGGGCTGGCAGACTGGTACGACAAACACTCACATGTTTCAACAGCATTATATCCAGCACGACTGTCCGAATGCTTTAAACCGGCACTATAAGGTGTTTAAGAGCCAACGAGTGGTTTAGCTCTCACTCCAACAGACCTCCTCACACAACTAATTAAGAGCTCCCACAAGAAATCCTTAAGAAACTGAACCAAGTAGCTATTCTTCCTTCTTATCTCCTCTCCTAAATGCAGATTCCAACATTTACATTCCATTTTCCTGGAACATTGCCTCTCACCTCAGCAGAATTAATGAATCCCATAGGGACTGAACAAAATGCAGCCCTCTTTTTTATTCAACTTGTCTGTGATTCAGGGAGTCCAAATCAATACAACAGGCTCTACACACACTACTTGCCTTCCAATTAGAGATGGCCCTGATTTCCCCTCAAAAAAAGGGGAAATTAAAACCAAATAAGTTAAGCTAGGAGAAAGAGAAACCCCAAATAAGGCATTTCATCTCTGTGTGCCTCACTGTTGGTTTCTTTGCCATTGGACCTTGGATAATCCTGCCCCCCTGAGAGTGATACATTTTTTTATCTCTGGGTTATGTAGTCAGCTGTGCCTGGGCTCTTAATTAGAATGTCATGTCCGTATCCACGAGGTGAACCTGCCAGTCTTTGCGCACTGACCTTTGTAGAGCTTAAATAGAATCAGAAATACAGCCTGAAGTGCAGATAAAAGTCAGGACACGACAGACTGTTTTTGGTTTGACAGTAAGAATGGGTGTATACTGTAGCATACCATCACATTTAAGCAACATAACAGATCAAGTACTTTAGATATAATAGATTGACTGACACTATTCTCATGTCTGTACGCTAAATATGATGCTGGATTTAGAAGCCAGTTAGCTTAGCTTAGCACTAAGACAAGAGAAAGGCGGCAATTGTGTTTTTTTCCCTTTAGTTTTTTGTGTAGCTAATTAAATACAATTAATGAGTGAGCTTTAGAGGGGTTTCAGGATATATGCTAAGCTAACCAACAGCTGGCTACATGTTTACCTTGAGGACTTGAGAATGGTATCAATCATCTTATCGAAGAGGACCAGCAAGAAGAACTCAAATACTGACATTTTAAGATTTTTCTTTAAAGGTTTAGGCAGCATAAGTGATGTCATGCCTGTCTACATAATTCTATGCATGAAAGCATTTCATTTTCAAACATAAAAAGAGTTCCAACCCAATAGGACTCAATTTCTTCTGTCTCGGCTGAATATACAGTGAGCTGTCATAAGGCATACAATGCATACCCTCCAAAGCCAAAGCACAAAGACATTTTCCTGAAGAACTTGCATTGTTCTTCACATCCTTTACGTTTGAAGCTTTCCATAATCTCAAAGCTTGTGAGGAAGTATAAACCGCTCTGTCCTTCTGTAGGTTTTGGCTGCAATTCAGCACAGAAGATGGACCTGGATCGGGTTCAGCCGTGTCTATTGACAACATCTCTTTCAGTATGGACTGCTTCCTGGCATGTGAGTACTTTCAAAATGTTTCTTTTGCCACTATTACTTCATCAGACATGGGTTGAATTAATGGTATTGTTTGTCTGATTGATTGACCATCACAGGCACAACAGGGGGAGCGGGATGCCTTTGAAAAAATGTTTACCCTTTTAATGGACTTTAGATATACTTATGAATTTTTTTTATTCCACGACAGCTATTCAAATAATAGTCAATTCAGGTCTGCCCTATGCTTATGTTTACATAGCAACTGATTTGTACACTTTTTATCAAGGACTCACTTATCCTTTCAATTCCCTTGACATAGCCATAATACAGTACTACAACATTTCTTTACAATTCACAGTTAAAACTATTAAAATACAATTTAAATGCTAGTAAGTCTGCTACGAAATAATACCTTTATTAAATGTTCTGCAGTTTTGCATGAAGATACATCCCTCTGAGAATGAGATAAATGAAATGTCAGAACAGTTCAAATCTGCTATCTTGTAGCATGCTGATTGATAAGGGCTTATGTTTCAATGTTGTACTGCAGCCATATAAAGGTTAAGCCTCACATCACCTTTACGGATATGTTTTTGTTATAATTGAGATGGTGTATCAGTATAAAAACAGGAGTAGGATGACAACCATGTCTGGCATCAGAAGAATGAAAGGTGAGAAGGTCGGTGCCTCTCTCCATCTCTTTTTGAGCTGCGCCTGGAATAGTAATGTTTTAGCATCTCTGTACGTGATAAAAGTTCTGACCATGAGAACGTTGGTAAAATGAAGTATAGGTAAACTGACTGGCCAAGGATTCAACTCAAGAAGCCCGGGCATGGGGTCACCCTCTGAAATAGATGGTTGGATTATAAATCTGAAATTGTCCGACACTGACATCACTGACTTGTATCTATGCGAAGTTTGACACCAGAGAGGTTTTGTCTCTTTTAATAACGAGAGATGTTTGTGCACTTCCTTATTATCTCAGATTCATAAAGGTTACCCTGGGACAGCTCGATTTGGTATGTCACACATTCTACAAAGTTTTGCTTTTTAATATGCCGACATATCTCGACATGAAAACCAAAAACCATCAGTGCCGAGAAAACTCGTCAGTAGGCTACAGACAGCGAGAGTTAGCATTAGCATAGTGAAACGTTTTCAATTAAACATGGCACCTTTTAGATATACACCTTAGCCTGGAGTCAATTTAAATATCTTTAAAATCCTACTAGATATTATTGTATGTTTCCCAACCAGTAATACTGTGTCAGCCACTGCTAGCAACAAGCTATTAAGCTAGCAAATATAACAAAGTTGCTAGCCGCTGATTTTGGGGCACAACTGACTCCTTATGTGAGTCAGGATTCAGGAACCTTACTTTGAATGGTGAAAATACACCTCTCTCATGTAGCAGCTCCTCTTTGCCATTGATGCCACATTACAACCAAGCGTGAGTAGTGGGTGGGGAGAAGCCAGATTCAGAATGTTTCATGAAGCAATAAACAGTACATGTGCCTGTAGCCCTTTTAAAAAAATATATTTTGCTTACTATTTCTGTGGTAAACCCGTGTTAAAGGGCCCATGTCATGCTTTTCCGGTTATTACCCGTCCCCTTGTGTGTTATAAAGGTTTTTATGCATGTAAACGGTGTGCAGAGTCACAAACCCTCAAAGTACACCCTGTAGCGAGTAAAACTCTAACACAGAAAATACCTCCCCAAAACGCCTCGTTGGAGATACGTCATTGTCCATTTGATTCTTCCATTTCGTTCCGGGTACGGCATGATGTCATGCCGTACCCGGAACGAAATGGACCAATCCGTGGAGCCGTTACGTTACGTCCACGGAGCCGTTACGTTAAGCCCCCGCTGATTGGTCCAAATTGACCAATCCACGGACTTCCTCACACACACATCTGTTGCGGCTTTCACACCAGCGCTTTTCCCTTTCTAGCTCCGAGCTAGAGCTTTTCTGGTTCTGGTGGTTTTTTTTATAAGTGTGTGGTTGCCTTCTAGTCACTTTGCTCAGCGCTACTGCTTGTAGGCAGGCATGACAAGACTCTTCAGTCGACCCATGTTCAGGGGAGGTGGGTTTAGTTTCCTGCACGCCTCGATGTAAGAGAGACGTAAGCGACGCCGCCTCTTAGCTCCGAAGCTCTTGCTTCTAGACCGACAATTTTTTGGAGCTGGAAGTGAACCGGATTCCGGAGCTAAGAGGCGGCACCGCTGCGGTGTGAACAGGAAAAACCGGTACTTTTCAGGCTCTAGCTCCGAGCCGGCGCTGAAAACGCGTTGGTGTGAAAGGGGCATGAGTGCAGGGAGCAGGGAGCTCTGCTGATTTCTCCTCCCTGGCTGCAGGCTGATAACAGACAGTTGGGATCGCGGCGAAATTCTCTCTGCAGACCCATTCTCACAGCGTTTATCAACCTTTTTTCTTACTCAATATCAAGCCACACTTATTGTTTTTACTTCAGCTGTCAGTTTGTGTGTGCTCAGGATGAGTTTGGCTGTGTTTGGTTGTGTATCGCTAACAAGGAAACAACACCTCCACGGAGCTCAGCGTGATTCACAACGTCCCGACCAATCAGAGCACACTGTGCTCACAGGGAGGGTGGGGGCTGGAGCTATTGGAGCTACAACGAGCCGTTAAAGGCAGAGAGTGAAATTCAGTGAATACTCGTAGTTTACAGAGATGCTGTATGAGAAACCAATGTGAGTTTGGAAAATTGCACAATATAAATCTATTCTAGTAGACTTCAACAATGGAATTATGATCAGTGGAAATGGCCATGACATGGGCCCTTTAAACAAAATGTCAATCATAGCAGATTATTCTAATAATCTTTAAAAGGTGTCTGGAGGCGGACTTTAAAACAATGATAAAAGGTTTAAACTAAATTAATGATATCAAAATACATTATTGAGATAGCATTTGGTATTCAGATGTGTGCACACACTCACACCTGGAAAATGGTACTGGAACACATCGTCTACTATGTGTTCACCGATGATGTTTTTGATGAATTTATACATCCGCCACAGATATAATCTCAGCCCATTTGCCCTCACAGTACATTTCAATCAGATAACATGAATTCATCAGCTGAATGTGATGTGAGTAATACTGCTGTTCTAGGCTGAAGCAGATCACACCGTTCCAGGCTTATTGGCTCACAGCCTCTTTATTTAAAGAGGTGACATTTTCCAGGAGATATTTGCACATCAATTTGTGTTTTATGTCCTTTCCTGAGTGGCAGCGGCACTGCTACGTCCATCCCCGCTTCACTCACTATCCAGATGGCAAGTTCTTAATCTAGGCCAGGTATCCATTTCCCACAGCCACATGCGAAACAGCCACTTTTATCACCTATCAATCAGACCTGCGGATATGCTGAAGCTAAGAAAAAGCTGTCTTTCCCAAAAGTGATCACAGTGAGTGATCAGCATGATGGATCCTTAAACATTATGACGCATCCCTGTAATATGTCAGTAGGAAAACATACTGTGAACACATTATGCAGAGGACCAGCCAGCCATGGCCTTTATCCTTCACTTCCCTAGGCTTGAGTGTGATGTATAGTTTGGCAAGTATGACGTGTGTTTGATGATGCATCCATTGCCCTTCAGGTGTTGGACCTGGTTTTATCTTTTATCTTATCCAGCATCAGTAAATTGGTATATTGTGTTATTATTATTAAGGAGTTCATCCTTCCTAAAGCAGCGTTCAGTTATTATGCTCCAAATATCTGGAACAAACTCCCAGAAACCTGCCGGTCCGCTGCAACTCTGACTACTTTTAAATCCAGGCTGAAGACTTTTCTTTTTGCCGCTGATTTTAATTGATATATTCATATCTTACACTGCACTGTAACTTTTATTATCTTTGCTTTTTATCTTTGCTTTTAAATGAGTGTTTCTAAATATCATTTTATAATATGTTTCTTAGCTCTTAATGTATTTCATTGTTGTAAAGCACTTTGAATTGCCTTGTGTTGAAAGGTGCTCTATAAATAACATTGCCTTGCCTTCAGTTTGTGTACTGTGCCGTCACGTCTTTTACCTTTCCTTCTTTCTTTCTTGTGATGTTTCTTTAACACAACATCACACTGTGAATGTGTCCCCTCGGTAGCTTTTCTTTGACCTCACAGGATTGTCAATGCAACGCTCCTCACCAGGGTTAGATTTTGTCCTTGAAAAATGAATGTGTTTTTTCAAACTGTGTCATAAACGTACCAAAAGCGCTTTATTGATTTACAATGGAATTTCCAGTTGTTTTCTTCTTCCAATTATGTGCCAATAGCTTGGTTGGTTGTTGCGTCCGTGTTTTCTGTTGCGGTAGCTTGTGTAAAACAACGAGGGATTAGTGAAATGTATTTGTTTCTCTAATTATCACCTGCACTTGTGGATGTTGAGAAACATGTAGACACAGCACGGACCAGTAATTACAGACGCTCTACATCCCCCTGTGAATTGACAGTGATTACTTAGTAGGGCTAATTAAAAGCAGTCAATGTTGTCTGTACAGGTTTACCTTAATATTTAGATTCTAGATACTGTAAAAGCTGTTAATGCATGTTAACAGATTAGGAATCCAAGAGATGTTTTGAAAACACTTGTAAAAAGTACATGTCTATTATGCATTGTTAACATACATGTAAGGCACTGTATAATTAGATTTATAAAACGGACAAGTCAAATCAAGCAATCTGATTGGTTCTTAGCCGTGATATAATGAGCGTATATCACGGGTAGAATTGTAGTTACTTTTCACAACAAGTCAGTATCCCTCCGCGTCTGAGAAAAGCTACAACCGTTACAACTGTTACATTACGTCCGTTACGAAACTAACTAACTAACAAAGCTTAAGATGGAAACATGTAAGGGATAATGTGCAGCAAGGACTTATTGACCGTTGTTAAGGACGCTCACATCTGCAGAAAGAAATCCGGTTGATTTAACTGTGTACAGTTGGCCCTAAAAGCAAACTGCATGCTTCGCGTCGGGCCGAACCATGCCCCTTAGCTGTGATATAATGAGCATATACCACGGCCTGTCGTGAGCTATTGCTTAAGTATAATCACTAAGTATTCATAATGCTTTATTATAATAATCATTACATATTTAAAGTGTTTTATAATGACATATAAGGTAAGGTATCATACTGTAATACCTATGTACTAATAATTCCTGGTCTCTTACTGAGATATTTGTGTTCAAAAGTGTATTATAATTATAACAGTAGTTATACATTATTATCCATATAAGTGATTGATATATCACTATAAGTCACTTTAAGGAGCTATGATTATTTTAAAGGGGACATATCGCACGTTGATACTTACCTGTATTAACCCTCTGTCTGAACCGCTTCGTTTAAGGTCCTGTCCGAGACAATCTTCCTTGATTAGCAAAAAGTAGTGCATCCTTGAAAAGGGATATGACGGATAGTAAATTATATTCTATATCGAAATGAGACATAGGAAGGGTAGCTAAATCTGAAGGGCTTGTCGACCCTTGTTTTTTTGACAGAGACTGACCACAAAAAACTGAATAGGTTGCCTTATTTCACAATGATTGGTTGATTGGCACTTGATCCCAAAATGTACGTGTCCACTTAATATAAAGTGAATTTTCTTTTTTTCTAATTTCATCTAAAATGGAATTGAGTGACCAGCAATTATGAAGTATAATGACACTTGACCTTATCAGTCATTATAAAATGCATTATAATGTTTTAGTATTATTATTATTATAATAAGGTATATAATGTACTTTTATTAACAGATACTTTTGTATCATAGGTAGGTTTATAATGCATTATGCAAAGTGTTGTTGATATTTTCTTGCATGTGAGAAAACATTCCACAAACAGTACATTTTCTATGATATAAAGCAGCAGTATCCCGTAGGGAATAATACTGACTGTGACGGTGATACGTCTGAAGTGTGGATATTTTTCTCTCAGAGCTTTTGCAATCTCATGATATTTTCGGATTGTGGCTGGGTGGAAATGAGGTCCCCCCCTCCTGTTGCTGGCCTCTGGTGGGCTTCAGGCAGCTTACGGCGCCCTGCTAATGAACAGTGACAGCCACGCCGGCTGCTGCCCTGCCCTCTGGTTCACGCTGCTCTGTGGTGGACCTGCTGAGTCCTCCTGCAGCAGCATACCAATGCTGTGTTTTCCTGCTCTGTCTGTTCCAAAGCCCTGCCATAGCGCGTTTCCCCATGCTCTGAATAACAATGCAGCCTTATCAGCAACTTTGCTGAAGATATAAAAAGTTGCTTAACTTGTTGTGTAAACACAACACATCTAAGGGTCTTACTTGCAGAGCGACAGTGTTGTGTAGAAAGCAATCAAACACATTGCGGTCATTCGTGTGCTGAATGAGATCCATCACATCTGCACGTAAACTCTATCTGTATCAAAGCCACCAAGCAGTGGAGACTAAGACGATCCTATTTATCTGAGGATTACAGGGCTAAGGAATGAGCTATTGATTTTCTAGCTGGCAGATTTTTGGTAAGCAGTGTTGAGTTTTTTTTAAGCCTCGAGTACAAAATTACAAGATTTCTCTACTCAGAGCAAGCCACAATAGAGACCAGGCAACAATCTCTAGTTCTGAAAAATGCTAATGCGGAAGTGCCTGAAACTTGCATTCTTTCTCATGGCCAGGATTTTTTCTTTGGGGTGGGGTCTCCTCTGGTTGCAAAAAGATGTCCAATTGCATAGAAGTCTATGAGAAAACTACCAAATATCTCTTTTGATATATTACCCTTAGTAATCATTTTCAAAATAAGTGTATGATCTCAATTACTGGTTTTGAGTCCTTTTCAATACAACAAGGTGTTGTTTTTGGCATGATGGTCCCATTTAGAGTAAAATAAACAGTAAAGCAGCATTTGTTTTAGGATAGGGTAATCTTGTGACAGGTTGCAACCACACTCAAACCCTCAAAGTGTGTTTTCAGTTCATAGAAGCCACTTGTTACAAGTTAGTCACTTAGAATGTCATGTTCAGTTTTATAATTGCTTGTTCTTGCATTGCTCCACCCTCTTGTGTCACTCTGCAACAGCCAAACTTAAGACTATTATACCATTGTCAAAAACAAATGGTTGATTTGATGGTGACTACTTCCTATATAGTCTATGAGAGAAACCAACAGCTGAAGAAGTTTAGTAAAAACTGCTAACCTTTACTTTAAAACAAGCACATACAAAAACAAAAATGTGTGTTAAGTTGTTTGCTCTAATTCAAAGCCGGTTTTGTCGGACCAAGTGGTACCGCCACACAGTTGCTTTCCAAACCTTTCAGCTGTTGAGGGAGCCCCCAGCCATATTGTCATAAATGCTCAGCCTTCAGCCTAAAGGAGCAGGGGAGGAGAGGAGGGAGTGTTTTTGTGGTGAAATGATTACAGAGATAAAGATGAAAAGTGTTGCGTCCGTCCCCTGACAAACCAGAATGACGGCGGGGATAGGAGGCATCATTTGTTTTCACCAAGGAGGCACATGACACTATTGTGGGAAAAGTACTTGGTGTGAACGCGCTATGTGGACAACTCATTGTCTCGTCCCAATTAGGACAAGTTGGATTTTTGCTTCATAGTCTTTTCCAAGGTTTGGAAACACCACCTGTTCATCAATGGGTTTGTTGGTGTTATCTGGAGCTGCAGCTTTTTATTAGAGGACTTTGTGTGGCTTAGTAGAGCAAAATAAATTATAAAACCTTCAATTATCCTTTGCGGCTGTTGCCTTCCAGGACAGGCCTATGGAGAATATCACGCTGCTACAGTGTAAACAAACTCTATGCTTTCCTGCTGCTCTATAGGACAAGCTTGTGTACAACTAGAACACTTTTCTTTCCCCATGCCGTTTAAAATGTAATCTGCCTCTGAACATTCTATTATAAATGAATAACAGAAACAAAGCTAAATATGTGGGTCATACAAGTACTCTCAATGCATTGCCTGCCTAAAGTATCTACACTGAGCACTCTGAAAGTGTTCAATGAAATGACTATAAGAAAGGCCGTCATTAGTGTTGA
This sequence comes from Trematomus bernacchii, assembly GCF_902827165.1. NCBI lineage: Eukaryota > Metazoa > Chordata > Actinopteri > Perciformes > Nototheniidae > Trematomus > Trematomus bernacchii. The sequence goes on from NW_022987656.1 coordinate 1,808,092, forward strand.
TAGACTACACTGTAGTCTATCAACACTAATGACGGCCTTTCTTACCGCCACAATGCTGTAGTCACAACAGCATTGTGGCGGTAGGGCTGAAACAGCAGTGATTCCTATTGTTTTATAGTTGACTATGCTGCAAAGCCTCTTTGGGTGGTGTACACTATATTCAGCTTTGTTCTTAAAGTTATAAATCATAAGGCAGGACTAGCAGAATAGCAGTTGGTCAAGTTCTGAACCACTGCCCTTTCCTGATGTCAGAGCATTGCGAGCTGGCAGCCTTATCAGATCCATATACCAAACTGAACCTTATCTGACTTTCAGAATAATCTCACATCTTCTGCTTTCATAGCAACCAACAAGGGTCATGTAGCAACGGAGCCACAGAGGGCTTTCGCGGCAGAATATAACATCAAAGAAATAACATGCTGGACAAAACTATTCAAAGAACATTGGCTCGCTTTGGAAACAAAGAAAGGTCGTGTGAAGTCTCAGGCACATTTATAGCAGCTGAACTGAACATATCTGGCTTCCTAAAATAACAAGGTGAAACCTTTACCATGGAGGGAAACAAATACATTTCGCATTCAAGCAGTCTTATAAAAATGATTTTCCTATGCAACAAATTAGAATTCTCAATCGCGTTTAAGGGAAATGTATTCTCTCAGATTAAAGTGATAGTTAAAACACAAATGGATGATGTTTTACATTTAATAAGTATTTGTTACATCACTTAAGCTACCTATGTAAATTAAGTCACATGATTTACCGTATGTTGTGTCTCTACTGTTTTACATGCTTTAATGTTCAGAAAGCTCTTTATTGTTCTCATACTGCCTGTGCTGCAGCACCTCTTTTCACCCTCTGTCTGAAACCAGAGCCCAGTCTGCTCTGATTGGTTAGCTGGCAGGCTCTGTTGTGATTGGTCAACCGCTTAGAGATGTTTCGCCCCTTAGTCTATCACGTACAATGTGATGGAGAGCTAGCCCTAGTGTTTTGTATAGTGATGTCACTATGTTACATAAGTAAACAATGGAGGCGTTTCAGGGTGTGGGAGGATTTGGGATTGTAGCCCTTGCAGACCATTGACATGCACAGAAACCTATATAGCACACTACAGGAAAGGGAAAACCTTTAAAAAGCATAATAGGGCCTTTGTAATAGTAGACCAGGTTGTCACATTGTATGCACACAAGTTAAAAGGGTACAGTATGCACTGTCGTATCTTTGTTAGCCAATAACTATTTGGATTGAAGGTTCTGTATTATATCTTGTCGGTGGTTGTAATACTCTTGTTGGACATTGATTTTGTCATTTTAGTCCTTTCTCAAGTACTGGAAAAAGTATTTTGTTATGTTCAGCTGACAGGGTTGCATTGATTGTCCCTGTAGCTCTACAGTCCCTGATCAGATGTGGCAGTAGATTTTTGAACAGCATTCAGTGCAATCTTTTAAACCACTGATTGCAGTGCATGGACCCAATCAAAGACAAATAATGCATCTGTTCAGCAATTTTCCCGGGCAACCATGGGAACTCCTGCTTCTCCACCTTCAAAGGAGGATATGTCTTTTTCCCCACCCCACAACAGTCATTATAGTAGCTAAGTGATTCTCCCCTACTTCAAAAAAAAAGCTGGTTTGCCTGGCAGACAACTCTTTTAGAATAGTTTGAGGAGGGGAGCTACCAGAAAGCTTATACATTGTGTCCTGGGAAGGCTGTGAGGTTGGAGGCTTAAAGATTCTCTGTAAAACACCCTGCCTGAACCATCTACCCTATGATGGGATGGAGACAGGTAGAGATGGAGTTGCATGTTATGTATTCCACTCCCTCTGTATAGCCATCGGTGGTGCAAATGAAAGTGTGACCCCTGCTGGTTGTTCCACATGTTCTGTGCCACTGAGAGGTCTGCAGCCACTGTGCTTATACTGTGTCCTGTAGTGTTTGCTGCACATGAAGGGAATAAAGCACAACCAATCAATAAATTCATTGTATTTCTCTTCCAGCCAACGGTGAGTTCCCACCAACCAGCTCCACCATGCTGCCTTTCATACGGACCAACAAGACTACCCCCCCATCCATTCGAAGCCCTTTGAGCTTCCCCACCACAGATTGTAAGTGTGACCACGGTTCAACTGAGTGAGTGAGTGAGTGATGCTCGGATGGATTTATGGAGAATATTCTCCACATGCATATTTTTCTCCTTTTGTCTTTTCTACATTCTCTTTCAATCACACACGTATGCTTGCTTGCATTAATGATTCATAATTACTCGACATGTGACGATCATGGCACCCCACACACAGGCTGCAAAGTAAGTGTGCCCCCTACTGGTCTGCACCATATCTGAATGACAGCTGCAGAGATCTCCTTGGCATTACATGGAGCAGGACGGGCAGTTTTGAAGTCTAAAATCCTCCAATTTGTCTCCTGAGAATGTCAATGGAGCCACTTACACAGACTTGACATTTCCCACCTTGCACACTCCCACTTCCCTGCTTCAAAAGGGTAGACACAAGCACAGATTCCATTTCTATATTTTCAGTCATGAGTTGGAGATACTTTCAAATCAAACTTGCTCTAAGACGTTTTTCTTCGGTTGTAGCTTTGAAGTGCAAGAGGTTCCCCAGACTTTAGGACTGGACTTTCAGATATCAGCCACTACCACTTTAGTCACTGTAAATATGTTTGCCATCCTTTTCCTCTAAGCATTATGTGACAGTCATTCACAGCAGTTATGCACTCGTTGAATAAATATAAACTTTAACTCAGTTTCAATGACTTCAAGGACATGCTTTCCAGTCTAAATAGATGATCGGTCTGGACAGTGCTCCCACACTCCAGGAGTGTAATTGCATTCATCGACAGTATATCTTCTTTTCTCTCCCAGGAGGCATAATAGGTGTTATGACATTCATATGCTGTTAGAGCCCAGCAAATCAATGTTTGTAAGGTGCACAGGCTGTTTGCTATTTGAAAATGGTTAGAGTCATCACACTCTCACACTGTGTTCACATCTTTGTTAAGTTGCCCTTGAATACACAGCCAATATACCTCTTAAGTCTCAATCAAGGTGAAGTGGTTGGTAAACAGGCCCTATTATGCTCATTTGTTAGGTTTCATAAAGTATGTTGTGCCTTTACCGTGACATGTTTACATGCTTTACAAAAACTGCTTTTTAATGTTATGTAGTGATGTCACTGGAAGTAAACAAAGGAGTCCAATGGAGGTGTTTCAGGCGGGGGGTGGAGTGTGTGGGAGAGAAACTCCGTCTGGAGGAAACTTTTGGATTGTAGCCTTTGCAGACCATTCACACGCACAACAACCTATATAGCACACTACAGGAGAGGGGACACACCAAAACCGTGCATACACATTTTAATGTATTTTTTAGTTATCCAAATAACATGAAGCTATAGCATATTTTGGATTTTACTTTGATTGGCGCTGCTGCTAGACTGTATAGTAAGCCTGTGGTATTTCCCTTATGGCTAAATAGAGCAAAAGGAGAAATATCTGATTGATTGATTAAAGACTAACTCAAATGGGTTGAGGAGCACCCAGACAGCCCCATAACTGACTGCACCACAGATTTAGCATTCCTTCTGCTGAACAAGCACTGATAAACACCCCGAGCACACAGTGTCTGACTCAGAGAGGGGGTGATGGTCAGCCACCAATAGTCGACTCACTGCGTTAGGGTCCTAATATGTTTGTGCAGCGACTTGTCGGTTTGAATGTCTGTGAAGTGGGCCACTCTTTAGTCTGGAACACAGAGCCGCCTGTTTGTCTCGAGGGACAAACGAGGACAGTGAATGATCGGACATGAATGTTTAGCCAGCTGACATGATTTGATAATGCTGCAGGATTATACATTGAACTGGAGCCACCGACGTGACTCCTTCAGGCTCCTCCGTCTATCAAGGATGTTCTTTTATGTGGAGCAGGAAGGGGGAAACATTTCATACGCAGTACAATATTATATAAAAGGTGTTTCATTCTTGTGGAGTTTGCCAGCAGGATCTAGCAGCAGCAGCAACAAAGAGGCTATTTCAATGTGCTTACACAGGTAATACTCTGTATGGGTACAATAAAAGCGTGCGGCCTTGGGGAGAGATGGGACTGTGCGATCACAGCGCTCTCGCCCTTGTGATTATCATACATATTAACTCCGGGGCCAGAAAGAAGTTGAACTGGCAGTTATACATTGGCCCTTTCAAAGACAGCCGTGGGCGGTTTACATTCGCCCGGCGTTTCACGTCCCCCTCCCTGAAGCTTTGACGCAAGCCTGATGAGGGTTTGGCTCAACAGACCTGTCACTCCAACAAGAATCACTTTTCCCCCTGAAACGCTCGATGATTAACCCCACCATAACTCTCCTCTGACTCCCCCCTCCATCTTTCCTTTCTCTCAGCCACCACATTTGGGCCTCGCACTTTTTCTTCATTCATTTGTTCCCCATTTCCACCATTGATAAGCTGCTGAATACTGCCTGCTAGTTGACTACCGCCACCAAGACTTCTTGCTCTCAGTCTGTTGTCCCACTTCTTCCTCATTCCTCCTTTTTCCTGACTTCCCCTTCATTCTCCTCTTTATTTCCTTTCCCTCTCATTGATTCACTGCTATTCTGGCAGCTTTCATTTCTCACCACGGCCCTAGTGTGTGGCACCCGCCTCTCACTGCTGACTCATCATTTGCTTTTGGAAGAGAGGGGGGGGGGGGGGGGGTGAAAAACTCAACCTAGATGAGCTGTCTTCCCTTTTCTTTGTGATTACCTCGCCTGATGGGAAAAGACCGCTTGGCTAACCTCAAAATGAGCTCCGGGAGTACATTTCTCTGGCCATTCACCGTTTGAGAGTGGGTGTGCGATTGACAAAGATAAGTGTGTTCATGTTATTTTAAGACAATAGTACTTAACAAAAAATGCTTCCATGATGCAACAAAGCATTGTCATATTTACACCTTATGTGCAAAATAATAGCAAGCTGTACAAGTATTAGCTGCTTTGAACAGACATCCGATTTTTATATCAATGTGTTCCACTTCCACAACACAACAAAAGAAAACAACAACAAAAAACAGTTCTGAGGGGAGATGAAAATCGATAGAAATCGAAACAATCTGATTGGCTCTTGAAAGTAACTGACAGCTGATTTTGCTCCTTGATCGCAGTGTGAAAAAACGTAAATGCGTTTTGGCCGTCACATGCTCGCTAATTAGCTGCAGAGTGGAGAGTCTGCTTCATTCTTTACTCGTTCATAAACACAGGCCCGTGGCAATCAGTGAGCTAGTTGTTGTTACTTTGGGTTTTAGAGGGGGAGCATTACTCACTCAGACAGATATGAGACTGATAACGAGCAGTGCCACGCAAAACAGGCTTTTGTAATTAATGGCACTCGGGTGCCTCGTAAGCTTTGTGCTTAGCATTCAGATCCATTCATGGCGTGCCGGCCTTGATCCATCTCTCTAATGGCCGGCCCAAGGAGGACAACTGTCAGTGGATAAGGAGGATACACGCTACGAGAGGAAGCAGCCCACACTGAGCTGCAGTTCTGTGTGTTGGGGGGTTCATAGTGAATTATGAAGCGCTTTAATTGCACTATTTTGAAGTGCTTTACTTTGAGAAAAAGACAGTAGAATCAAAAACAACAAGCACAATATTTTTAGTCAGAGTGTTGGTTTGAGATTCGATTACATATCCTTTTTGTTTCCTGTAGCAGGATCATTTTGCCCTGACATGTTTTCTTTTGATTAAAGCAATTGTACATTATGCATATTCACTGTCAAGCACAAAGGTCCTTCTCTAGCATACCTGTAGGAAGATGATTCTCAGCAGGCGTTCAGATCATAAACAGCTCCCTGCACACAGGGCTACATTGGAGCGGGTATGTTGCTCTAGGTGAAAAATGAAATACCATCCAGGAAATCTCCTTTGAGTATCAGATCCCTGAGGTCAAATGAACACTGTGCAGCAGTTTGTAATAGCCAGGGTCAGGATTTTACACGTTGATTTGACACCCTCTGGCTTACTGGTGGATGCAGTGTGACAGCCATTGAATGGCCTGATTACAATTGAAATGGTTGCTCAAATATCAGGTTGACACAACAGGCCTTCTTGTACCAAGAAATGATCACTTTTCACAGAAGCAACCAACTATCATTGCTTCATTGTGCCAATTTAAAACCCATTCAGAGGCCATACGTCTGATGAAATGCTTGTTTATTTGTTACTGATTGGCACAAGGACTGCCTTGTCATTACTAAAAAATGACTTTTTGCTTTTGTCTTGTATTCATAATGTTTGGCAGAGATAAGGACAGGCATTGCTTGAACATTGCTGTCAGTATTGTAATCAAATCATTGTTATTTACGCTGCATCTCTTTCGTTCTCTCTCAATTGCTCACTGATGACAGTGTGCAGCTTCGCCCCATTATTTGATGAGGCTAGTGTTTGTTATGATGATGGCACACCACCAGTTGCAAAGTTCACAGTAAAGGTGATTCATATAATAGTCAGGCAGAGACGGAGCATCCCTGGGGAAGTTTGTGCATATAAGTGCATGTGTGTATGTGTGTGTGTGTTCAGTCAGAGGGGCGGATGAATGTGCCCACCACTTATTAGAGAAGGCTATCATCTGTGAGAGCACATCTTGTTTTTGTTTGTTCTGCCAAGTACCTATCAGAGAATGGCTCATTAAACCACTTGTGTGTGTGTGTGTGTGTGTGTGTGTGTGTGTGTGTGTGTGTGTGTGTGTGTGTGTGTGTGTGTGTGTGTGTGTGTGTGTGTGTGTGTGTGTGTGTGTGCGCATTAGAACTCACTCATATTGATGGACCAACAAGATCGATCAGCTGAGTTGAGGTGCGAAACCAACCGCACCCTGGGGAGACGGGGGGGAGAAATCGAAACGGAGGACACGGCTAACTTCGACAGCGGCGGTGCTACTGTCAAAACGTCAAGATCACTTTAAATAACAATAATCTTGTTTATGTCAGGTAGCCAATATGTCTCCAAATAAAAAAACAAAAAGCAGATGCATCATTCACATGTAACCTTCAATCTTTTGTCTAGGCATGTCCTGTATGTAGTGAGTTGAATCTCAGTGCAACCTATAAGGAACAGTGAGATTTAGGTCTAAAGCACCATTTGGCTTCGGATGCTTTTCTGCTCCAGTGAGGGATTTATTTCCAGCAGTCTAAACTCTTTTTACCTTGTTGAGTGGTAAAGAAATACTGACTTGAGGCATCAATTTACTCCTGCTGGAAGGGAGCCAGACAGAACTCAAGTTACCTATCCCAAAAGTTTTCTGTTTTTCTACAGTGAGTGCCTTCGCTAAGACCAGGCTGAACTCCACATCGAATCATGTTTTCAAGCGTTTCCGAGAAGCCTGATTGAAATCGTCTCTGCTGGCAACACTTCATCAAACTCAAAAGAGATGTTTGTGGGGCTAAGGATGGAGCTCTGATGTCGAATCATTTACCAGATGCCCCTGGAACCAACCAATCGTTGAGATCAGACTGAAAAATAAGTATGCTTGACATGCATTCCATCCAGCGTTTCAGCAACCTCATTCGGACTGGCAGCCATAGAAACATGCACTTGGGATGAATGCTTTAAAATGATTCCAGACCAAAAACCATCGTCTGTATACAATTTATGGGAGAATGGAGTTGCACACACATCCCCACACTCATGGCAAAAATGCCAGCTTCCTGCTGTAATTGTTTCTCAGTCAGAGCAAGTGGGCTTGATATCTGATCTCTGAGGCGACAGGAACAGCAGAAGGTGTTGTTGTGAGAGCATCATACGTTGAAGTAGCACTCCTGAGAATGGTCTCATGCCATCATGTCTACTTCCTGTGCATATTGACACCATTTCATCAGTTTACTACCACAAAAAGGAGATTTTACTGATAACCCTGACCTTACATTTGTTGAAGCAGAATGAAAAAGTGCATCACCGTTTCCTCTGTTTGAATGTGCATATCCTTTTTAAAACTACACTTAAGCATCTGATTCTTCGAAACTGGAAACAGCACAACCCCCACAATTACTTTTTACTTTCTCTATATTTCTTTACATCCATGTTTAATAACATAACATGTTCTCCTTTGTTATGTTTTAGGAGCCAGAGGTCAAGGCATTGGCCTATTAGGGATGTGTGTGGGTGGAGGGAAAGTCAATTCAAGTGTTCATTATATGTATTGTATTGTTGCTGTTGTCATTGAAAGATCAATACAAATATTAATAAAAAAAAACCTGTAAGTACCTTTATAACAAATGGTGTTACTTCACATTGGGCATCAATTTAAGGGCTATCAAATCCATAATGGGAGCTGTTCTGTTGCAGGATTCACTTTGACTTCGCGCTGGTGTCAGATTTGCAGCCCTGCTCTTAAATTAATAAATAGTCTCAGGCAGATGGAGAAGGAGAGGGAGGGAGAGAAAGAAAGAGAGGTGCTTTTCTGCCATATGTCTTCCCCGCTGCTGTGTTCACAAGCCTTAAATCAGGTGCTGCAGCGGCGAGTCCTTCCACGTCCATCTGACAAGACTAATCTCGTGCTAATTACGGTGAAAAGAACTCTAATTAGCTGCGACACATGGGATTACCCGGGAAATTAGGAGAAATGTCTGTTACCTGTGATCCTGTCACTACGTCCCCCGCTGTCGTTGTCAGGGTGCGTACGGGTGCTGGAAATCCTTGAAAATGCTTGAAATTGTACGAGGTGTTTTCAAGGTTTGAAAAGTGCTTGAATTTTGCGAATGGTGCTTGAATTTGGGATAAAGTGCTTGAAATTGTAAATGCTTTACTTCGCTTTTTAGATTAAAAGAAAATAAAGAAGTCGGAGCGCGCTTAATTGCTTCGCTTTTACATAAAACAGCTCCGCTCCGGCCTTCCCACGCAATGCGCGTGACCGGCAAGTGTTTTTGTTACGTGTGACCTGGGCATTCTGATGAGAGTGATAGATGACAGTATGCCAGGAGGTTGCAGTTTCAACGAGCGTTGGCTAGCAGAAGACATTTACAAGCCATGGCTAAGACGAGTAGCCTCCTGCAAAGTGTGCAACAATAACGATGCGAGAGTCTGCGCTGACGCCACACACCACACGAAAGGTACGCCGTAGAGCATTTTAGATTAGGCTATCGTTGCATGTAAAATACATGACACTTTTCTCTGTGCGCGGCAAAACAAGCTCGCCAAAATGGCTTCACTAGTCTGGCAGTATTTTAAGTGTCCGAAAATGACAATAAAATAGCGGTATGCAACGTGTGTGTGAAGCAGAAATCCTGCAGCTCCACCCGCTGTGACGGACCGGTGAGCGGAGCAGAACACACATTAAGAGTTAGGTCTAACACACTTAGCTATTTTATCTACCTCTGGAACAAGCTAAACTAGTTATAAATATATTTATTCTTCACTGTCGGGTCACTCATTACTGGATCAGTGAGCTGCAGGAGATACTGACTGGCTGTCAGGAGAGGGGGAGAGAGGAAAAGAGAGCGCTTCCGCTAATTTGTCCCGTGTTATTATCCCAAGTTAATATAAACTTGAATAATGTACTTCATTTGAATGTAATAATTATGTTGGTTGGTTGGTTTGTGGAAGCGCCAGTGAATGAGCCCCATTAACTGAGTTTTAAACATCACTTTAAATGGAAGATCCCCATAGGCCCCGCCCACTCGATCGGATCGGCGATTGGTATCGGTCGATACTGATTCCGGCGATCGGCCCCAAAATTGGCGATCGGAGCATCCCTAATAATTGTATATGATATGTTTTATAATGATTGATCATGAAAGTGTTCTCAAAGCTGGTAAAGGTGCAGCTAGTTTGAATGACTTTGTATACTGCAGGGTAGCTTGTGAATTTACTCCAGGTGGAACTAAAGTCTGATTTAACACTTGATTATATTTCACATCATTCATCCACATCTGTAAAGTAAAGGTATTAAATACATGTAGTGGAGTAAAAGTACACCATTTACCTCTGACTTATGTTTACTGCCAACCTAAAAGTACCTCAAAAATAGTAATCAATAATATATTGAAAAGTTATTTGGCTGATTGTTTTATATTGGCTCAGCCAGGTTATATGGGATGCCCAGTCTACGTACAGATGGGTCACTCATTTTGAAATATTAAACTTAGTTTTCTTTTCTAAAATTTTAAATTTTTCATCCTCATGTAGAATGCTATTATGAAACACACATTTGGTTGTTTATAGCATAAAGAACATCTGATTTAATGTGAGGTAGGGAAATAATCATTTGAGTATAAGTATGTGTATATAAATATGTAATTTACAACAGCTGTAAGATGCTTGAAAAGCTTGAAAATGCACCTTGAAAATGCTTGAAAAGTGCTTGAATTTGACTTTGTGTAAGAACCCTGCGTTGTGAATATGATAAGCTCAAATGAGTAGCTTTCACCACGGAGCTTGCCTTCCCAATATATAATCATTTTCTCCATATGTGTATTTGATCATTATTGATGTGGAAGAAGGCATTTTGAAATGGTACAAATAGAACTGTCATGAGCCTTTGATGTGCACTGACCTTCAGCCTCTGTCCTCTTTAAGTCTGCTTAAGTTCATGTGTGACTGAATACTTTTTTCTTTCCTGTTTCTTTTCAGATCCAGACAAGAAATGGATTTTTCATACCTGTGGCGGTGTGGGCCCTGAAGGCCCAACTCCCTCTCAGTGCCTCAACTCCTATAAGTACAGCAACGTCAACGTGACAGTCGGCACCCGTGGGCCCTTCAAAGGCATCCAAATGTGGCTTGTTCAGGAATCTGGCACCTACAGGTAGGGCTGCTGCCTGAGTATAAAGCTTACCAAAGTCTGTATAACAAATGTTCATGTACTACTGTGTACTGTTTTGAAGTGGCTTTGTATGATGTACTTATCCTAGTCAGTGTATTCCCACAGTAGATTGTTGGCGGTTATTTTTCTTGTGTTATTTTGTGACTTTTCTAAATCCTAACAAACCAAACAAACTGAGTGATGCAGTAGACTGTCTTAATGAATGAGGCTGTTGGATTTATGGTGGCCCTGTTAAGCACATTTTCTCATTCTGCCTGTGCTGCAGCACCTCTTTTCACCCTCTGTCTGAAACCAGAGCCTAGTCTGCTCTGATTGGTTAGCTGGCCGGCTCTTTTTTGATTGGTCAACCGCTTAGAGATGTCCCCCACCTTATCACATACAATGTGCCATCTACTGTAGGTAAAACACTGACTATGGAAGAGTAACTCATACAAAACCACTTTAAATCAAGCTAACTACCCTTTTTTGGTTCTCAATGCATTGCCAGTCAATCTTTACGTACGTACACTCGGCTTCATGAGCACTCAACATACAAACCCTATAAAATACACACTTAACCTCTCTTTTTTTATCATCAGCACTGCGCATTCCAACTCCATTTTTCTCCACAATACAGACTCTTCCTCACGCCCACCTCCTCTCCTCTGTGCATCAGCGGCACATCAATCTTCCACAGGCATACAGAGAAATCTCACTATCAGATTCTTGCAGGAGGGAGCAGAGGCTGGAGTAATGGGAGCTAAATAATATGATTCACTCCACATCTGACTCCCAAAAAATCCCCCAAAACCACCCACCTCCAATTCTATGGTTATGGTGTTTGAGGCTTTGGAATACTACAACAATCAGTTAGCACCTTGACCTCATGCATTCTACTGCTCTAGGATTAATGCTGCGGTATCCACTACCTTGTGCAGGGATCAATATGTGTCCTGTGGGCATTCATGGGCGTTTAACTTGGATTTGACTTGGATGCCTCAAACACAAAGAAAGCGCATCAAAACTTCTAGCCTCCCACATCAACAGGCAGCACAACCACACACCGCTAAGCTCTGCCAAAAGCCTTAAAATACCCAACTAACAGCAGCGTGGACAGCTCTGTCTTAACACATGTCCCAGAGTTTTAGAAAAACACCTTCTGTCTCCGCACAAACTCCAGAACTGTGTTCTTGATGCGGCCCGTAAATGGAGCCGACAGGCGGTCACAGAGATGAATATGCGCTCTGCATCTCCCGAAAGTCATTAGGCAAACAGCTGAGGTAGCGACTGAGCACCGGGCAGCGTTCTCTCCCCCCAACAAGCACCACCATTGGGAAGAGAAATGTCCAATCGCTACCAAACACCAATCAAGTTGTGTTTTTTTCTCCCTGGCAAGAAAACTGGAGAATTTGAAATGAGTGTCTTCTGCTGCCTGTGTGCTTGTATGTGTGTTTGTGTGCCCATGCAATCTGTAGTCTGTGCTTTCTTTTGTATTTGTTGCCCAAGCGAGGTCAAAAACACCCCAGGTAAAAGTATTTTTTAGGGTTTCCAAATGAATTTTGGTTGTTATTTAATACACTCGCAGGTGGAATACATAAGAACTGTTTTCCAGCCTCCGGTTATTTCTGATAAACAGCTAGTGCCCAGCTTGGAAAATACAATAAATACTTCATCTTCAAATCCTATGAATCCAAACAAATATACAAAACTAAAATGAAAGTAATCAACCATCCTTTTATTCACTGTATCATCATGATCAGGATCATGCTAATGACCAGTGTTATGTGTGTGTTTGTGGCTCTGTGTGTCTTCTGTTTCCAACACAGGATTACAGCCTACGGTGCTGCTGGCGGTCGCAGCGTGTTGGCCATGAGCAGGTCACATGGTGTCTACATCACAGGAGACTTCCTGCTGCGGAGGGGCGAGCTGCTTCACATCCTGGTGGGACAGAAAGGAGAGGACGCATGCCCCAATGTGAGTCTACCATCACGCAGTAAATATGATCTATGGTAGCAAATGAGAGCTGCAATTTAGAGTATGTCATGAAAGCAAGATAAACATTATGGGGGAATTAAAATACAGATTCAATATATGGGGGTAATTTTAAATGGCTATAAGCGATACACTGATTATAAATCGTAAATTAGGAGGCAAACTATTTCTCTTTTATACACCGATAGATGCCTATTATCATTATCTTTTTCCAGGACATTTAGAAGGATTCAAGTTGTTCAAACTGAATGATATCACTGCGTCCACACTGTATGACTTGATAGCAGTGGAAGCATACAGCAGTGGACATAGCCGCTGTGATAACGGCTATAAAATGTGGATTACAGTCTTGAAGCCTCGAGTTACAGCCTTCGCGCTGTCCTTTCTTTTGGGAAAAATAAGTTGAATGAGAGGACAAAGAAGAACAACTGAACAGTAAACCGTACATTTTTAGGCATTGTTACATTAAACGTTCACAAACTGAAAACATTGTAAAAGCATTAAAATGCAGGAAACATAAGGCAGCCCTGAAGCATTCCCTACTTACTTGTCTGTTTTACTCTCATTAGGAACATCATTTACTTGAATTTAATGAACATCAGGCTGATTTTAAGATGACTTCAGACTATTGATTAAGACCAAAAACTCATTAGTACACGTTTTAAAGAAGTAATAGCCTGAATTAAGTGTGACGTAGTATCTTTTTCATATCTTGTTGCAACCTGTTGGTGTGCCCTGCTTGCCATTTAGAAAAAAATAAAGATTTAAAGCACTTTGCATCAGCTTCCCTTTTTAGGCATCGCCACTTAGAGACATTCTTTGACATTGTTTAACTTTCGGACCATCTATAATTACATATAATCATCCCTTTGTGTTTTTGGAAAGTAAAATCTAGACAAGCTAATGTGCAGGAAACGTACAGGTTGTGAGGGTTGTAAGTTACATAAGAATGAGGTTTTAGCAGAAAAGCTAATGTGGTTGTTGTGCAGAGTACGTAGCTCTGGTGTTGTGTATTAGGCTGGTGGTAGAATCTTTTTGTCCCTCTGATCTGCGTGTGATAGAACGCCGACCTTGATTGGCTGTGTTGAAATAAGTTCTCCATCTACGAGACGAATACCAATCAGTACTCCGTCAAATGAATGCTAAACTAGATGACGCATCATAAAAACAAAAAATGAAGATTCCTCCTTTTGGTTTCTGATTTATTTTAGGAGAAAACATGAAGTGATTGACATAGCAGACACAAGCTGCAGTAGACCAAAAAATATGTTGGAAATTAATAAAACTTTGACATTCTGAAATTCAAGGCAGCATCAAGTAATCTCCTCATGTTCCCCGACCTCACCCTGGCCACCCGTGCTCTGAATCGTAAACATTTTTGCCACCAACCACAGTTTAAACCTGCGATGGAAGTCTGCACGGATCTCCCCACTGTCTCTCTTAAGCTTCCTTGTGTTGACTTGCCAGGGGTGGCTGTCATCCATTATGCTCTGGAGATGCTTCCCTGGCAGCAGCGCAGCATGCTTCCCCTCCCAGTTCCACACACTGAGAATAAAACCCTCACAATCCCTCTAGTCGCCAACGAAACCATCCATCATCTGCTATTTAAACGTTTGAAAACGAAACCCTGTACCGCCACTGAAAATAAAGAGAAAGGGAGGTTAGTTGACAAAGTGTAGCATTTATTATTGCTGCTTTTAAGAGAAGGAAACATACATTGTTTGACATTGTTTGTTGTATAGAAAGCAGGGTGCAAAGGTAACTTTTTGTACGGTGGCCAACAGGTGCAAACACGTCTGTTAAGAATAAGGATTTTGTCAATATATTTGAAATGACAAGGTTAGCTATGTTAGCTAGCTAGCTAGCTTACAGGGCATCTGAAATAATATCAGAAGGAATCATTGTTAAAATAAGCAATAAAAACGTACATTTTAGGTAAATAAGGCCCCCACATACTTCCTGTGCCTGGACACTCCACCGCCCACCACATAAGTCAGCTGAAGTGCCCAATGTCTTTCCTACCTTTACTTTCAGCAGGCAGAATGTGTAAACAGTACCTGCAGGGAGGGGTCCTCACCACTATCACCAAGTTATTAGTTTTTAACCAGGGTGCCTTGAAGTGCTCAGTGCAGACAGCAGAGAGAGACTGGCCTGTTCCAGAGTGAGCCTGAAGTCGTTTAATGTTCCTTTTCTTATTTGCCCCTCTTCTTCAGCAGCTCTCTCCAAAGGGTCGCTCCGAAAGTGATTTGTGCTGTAGTACAGAGTTTCTCACACCTTTCCTCGGGTGAGGGAAATGATACCCCTATGTCCTCTCTGTGCGTGTCTTTCTCCTTCTTCCGTTCACACATCCTTGTGTCGTTTTTTCCTCTCAGACACAACCTTAGAGTTAGAAGCTGCAATGACAGAGCAGGGTGAGAGGGGGAAAAAGGCTCCCCTCAGAACGTCTCAATGCACTCTTTACCTCCTCCACTGTCAATCAAAGTCACTAAAGTCCCCCCCACCTCCCTCCCATCCTCTCAGAGTTTTGGTTCAGACAGATGAGGGGAGAGGAAACTCATGTCCCCTCACTCTCATAGGACTGGCTCCAGGCAGCTCAGCATAATTGCACACACAAGGCAGACACTCAATTCACAAAACCTCAGCAATGCAAAGTCCCTGCATCACTTGCCAAAACAACATCATGTTCCATTTTTATAAAGGGACTTGATTTCTTGGAAGACATCAAACTAAATATCCGGCTTTATTAGTTAACATGATTAATCAATTTAAAATACACTGACGGTATAATCATTGTGGATTGTTTCAAACCATGCATTTGTTGATGTTGTCCTTTGGAGCCTTTGAGTTTAAAAAGGACATTCTGCTCATTTTCAGGTTCATGTTTGTATTTTTTGCTTCTAATGTGACATATTTACTTAATTTAGTGTTCATAAAGTGCTTTATTTTTGACAGGGCCCGCTAGCCAATAGAAGTGCAAGTGTTACATAGTGATGTCATTTTGTTACAGAATTACACAATGGTCCAATGGTGTGGAAGTGTGGAAGAGGGAACTTTAAAATGTTAACCTTGCAGACCATGTACATGCACAAAGATCTATATAACACACTACAGGAAAGGGAAAACCCCAAAAAGCACAATTTAAGTTTTTTGCCATGGCCATTTTGTTTATTTATAACCAAAATTGACTCTAGAAGGTGGAGCAAACCACAACAAAAGTCTTGCAATTAACGTTTATAAACCCTAACCCTAACCCTTTTTTCATAAAGCTATTTAAAGGGTTTTTAGTGATTTTGGATTCATGGGACTTTTCATTAATTCTATATTTTTAACAATCCTTTAACTCTGAGAAAATACTTGATGGCTCTATTTACACATCTGCAAAATAACAAACTATTCAGTATATATGTTGAATGCATTTTTGTCAAATCTTTCACTGAGAAATATTTTCCGGAGTTGTCTTATTCAGTCAGTAATACGTGGTTTTACAATAGACAGGAAATCAGTAAACAGCAGACTGAATTGTCATATAGAGGCAGCATTGGTCCTTGCCTCTCAGTTCCTGTGTGCATCTGGATACTTCTGCTTGGTGTTTGTTCACCATTATAATGATAAAGCCTTTGACTAAGCAGCAGCTGTGGCTTGGCAACTGCTCAAGTTTCTCACACACACAACTGACGTGCATGGAGAGAGCATGAAAGCAATTCTTATGTGAGCTGACATCTCTCTCTCTCTCTCTCTCTCTCGCTCTCTCGCTCTCTCGCTCTCTCGCTCTCTCTCCTTGCCTACAGATCAACCCCATGCTGAATAAGATCTGCCAGGAACAGAGCGCCCCCATGTCCAACAAAACCCAAGTGAAAGGGGGTGGAGGAGGAGGGGGCGGGGCCACATATGTGTTCAAGGTAAGTAGGTGATGATGGGCAGGCAGATACTTTTAGACTTTATATTTTGAGAACTGTGCATCATTTGTGGAGATGTCGTTTGTCTCATAGTACATGCATTACATATTCAAATGCAGGCAGTGGGGATATTGACCGTGCTCTCAACCATTCAAGCAATTCATATCTCTGAGATAGCAGTTATTGTCTTATTGTCACTACTTTATCAATGAACATGACTCACTGGAGTTATTTGGTGGTTTTAATCTCATCATCAAACAGAGAAGCTGGCCAACATCCCAATACATTTGTTCTAAAGGAAGTTCCACTTTTTAAAATACCTGAATTTGCTTTCTTACACCATGGTAATGGAAAATAATTTAAAACGTATTTTCAAGAAGGTTTCCTTTCCTATTCCTTTGATGTGCACACACTACATTTAACTGTATTAATATATAAATGTATATAAATACCCAGGTGGTAAAAGACGTGTTCATCCCCCTCATCATCGCTGCTGGGGGAGGGGGCCGGGGCTACAGCAGCCTATCAGAGATGCAGCTGGAGCAGATGGACTATGACCCCAGCCAACCGGGACGCAACGGGAAGTCAAGTGCTGCAGGTTCGCTACACACAGCTTTGATGTGTGTGTGTGTGTGTGTGTGTGTGTGTGTGTGTGTGTGTGTGTGTGTGTGTGTGTGTGTGTGTGTGTGTGTGTGCGTGTGTGCGTGTGCGCGTGTGTGCGTGCGTGCGTGCGGAGGGGCAAATTCACAAATTCACAAAACAATTGCACAACCATTACAAACCTATGCATATAACAATTCCCAAAGCACTCAGCAGGAGTTAACTGCACACAATTGTCTCAATAGTGGCCCTTTCTATGCAGAGAGCCTCTTTGCATGAATAGTCTAAATCACTTCTACAGTTATAGTGAAATGATGAGTATCCATGCAGGGTTCCTGGTAACTAACGGGACTCCTTTACATGCCCTTTTTTGAAAATGTATGAGAAAAAAAAACAAGATTATTATATAAACTAATACAAACAAGTTCTCCTCTATCCCTCCTTTCTCTATTCTAGACATTTCCTTTTCCTCTCTACAATTGCCTTTGGATGCACCCTCAGGCCCCCCCGATCAGACCCCGGTAGCTCAGGCTGACCCCTCACAACAAATCAGTCATACTCTGCCACATGGATAATGGCAATCGGATGCAAAAAAAAAGTCAAATTGCACTTTATGAGCACTTTATGAGCACTTTATGAGCACTTTATGAGCACTGTAATACCATTAACACAATATCCTTTGTGAATCAGATGGGGCAGATAGAGGATGCAAATGATGCACAATTCAACTGTTAGTGCGTAGTTTGTGTCTACAGTTGTGTGTGTTTTAGTGAGAGAGCTTGGTCCAGGTGTGTGTATGAGATGAACAGATAACTAATACGCCATTACAGAACTGTTGTGTACGGCTTATCTTCCCCCATTTATGATGAGAAAGGCGCTTTGTATTGTATTCGGCTCTGCATGGCCACAAACTAATAAGCCCAGTTTACAGATAGCCCGAAGTGGAAGTGTTTATTTGTGTGTCTACCTGTAAACACAACCATTTATCCCAGAAGGCATTTACCTCTGCCTTCATTCATACGTTTCATATGCGTTCCCACTCGCTGTGCCAGTGTTTGTGTTTTGGCTAAAACTAAACAAAGCTAGGGCCTGCTCATAATTATTCATATGGATCCCTGTGTATCCCGTCATTACCGGTCAGAACTACAGTGTGATGCTACATCCATGCCGGCTGCATTATTCATGTGGTCTGACTTTAGAATGGCCCAGAAAACATTTTCTCAAAGCCCATGGTTTACTTTTTAAGGAACTGGTGAATGAAAAGTCAAATATTCAGCATTTCCGTGTGGTTTGTTGCTAATGTGGTGAGATATTTGTTTTTGTTTCATTTGTTACTATCTCTCAGACTTCAGAGAGGGAGGAAAATGAAAGGGGAACATTTACTTTTAACTTGATTAGCTCTAACTTTAATCTCCTGTTACCAGGTTTCTTCAAAGGGATTTATGTTTCTGTGGTCTCTGCTCTAACCAGTGTTTAATAAGTTATTGCAGAGTGTGTGTGTGGGTGTGTGTAAACATACCTGATACTTGGTGTGTGCGTGCATCATCTTTCCAGAACATTTTCCCATTGAAGAGCTCTTTCTGTGTCTTTCTCTCTTTCTTCCTTTTCGAAAAGAATTTTTCAATTAGTCTTGTGTGAACTCTGGACAAAGAATCAGTTCCACACATTGTCCAGATAGTCCTGGTCAAAAGTGCTCTCACTTACTCTGCTGCTCTGCTTGTAATTTGGTCATACAGCCAGTCTCTTGCCACTCTTTGATTTTGTCTGATGACATTTTTGACGTCAACATTTACAGACCAAGATCCCCTAAAGGGGCCCTATCATGCTTCATGTAGTGTGTTAAATAGGTTTGTGTGCATGTAAATGGTCTGCAAAGGCTAAAATCCCAAAGTTCCCTCCAGAGGGAGTTTCTCTCCCCCTAACTCCCCGCCCCCCCCCCCCCCCCCCCCCCTGCCTGAAACGCCTCCATTGGACTCCTTTGCTTACTTTTGTAACATAATGACTACTAATGCTTCTATTGACTAGCACATTGGCTAACACATTGTACGTGATCTCTTAGTGGTTGACCAATCACAACAGTGCAGAGGGTTCAGGTCAGTCTCAAAATAAATAAATGTTTACGTGATACGTTTTAGTGTGTGTATTGAAAAATATTTGTGTGGATGCAGACATTTATATATAAATCCCAAATTACATTTGTGAATCCTTCTGTGTGCATTTATTCATTTTGAGACTGATCTGACCCTATACAACAGAGCCGGCCAGCTAACCAATCAGAGCAGACTGGGCTCTGGTTTCAGACAGAGGGTGAAAAGAGGTGCTGCAGCACAGGCAGTATGAGAAAAATAAAGAGCTTTTTGAACATTAAAGCATTTAGACATGTCACAAAAGATGCACAAAATCCAAATATAAAACCTCAAATTAACCATAATACGGCTCTTTTAAACTTGTCATCTCTCCAATTTGAAATGTTTTGTTCTTCCCCCTCAGGTTTTTGTTTTCTTCCGGTTTCCCACCAGCTGGAATAGAAACTCGCCCACAATCTGGCTGATGCCATGCCATTGTTCCTGTAACCCAGAGAATACAAAATAAATTACAGACTGAACCGAAAGCCCATTTGTCAGACAGTCCGTTAACAAAATCACAAACGCCCATTTCGCTGAAGGCCCATTGTTCCAACAAAAAAAACACTCTACTTGCGATGCAAAAAAAGTGCATGGCTTATTACTATTCAGAATGAGGGCGAAGGCATGACCCGCCCCACTCTCCCTCTGATGATCCTGACATTTGCGTCCTCACACAGCGCTCCAGTGTGCAGATCATTGCAGAGTTGCTGTGCATATCTGAGTGGAGTCCTTGCTCCACAGCGTGTTACTCCACATCATGTGACAGGGTTGTTGTGTTTGGTGACAGGTGGAGGCGGAGGCTGGAACGACACTGCTCCTGTCAGTCAGGGGGGCAGACCTCTGGTGCTGGGGGGCCAGGGAGGGCAGGCCTGTCAAAAGTTCTGGCAGACTCGCGGTGGCTTCGGGGGCGGCGGCGGGGGGTGTATGTCCGGGGGCGCTGCCGGAGGATACAGAGGTTAGTGCAAGAGATCTGCAAGGTTTTTCTATAATGTCCAGTGCTGGGAATTACACAGCACAAGGCATGAAAATATACAAAAACAAAAACTTAACACAGAAGTAATGCAAATAATAAGCAAAATGCAAATACCTGTAAACGTTAGATTACACTGGGGTTTATCACACACTAGGTTAATATCTAAACATAATCTACCATGAGAATGTGGCGTACTAGCTGCAGAACACTCACATATATTTAGTAAATGCCACCAAATATTAATGTTCTGGAAAAGTGTGCACACAATTCGGATAAACAAACTATGATTTTATTTCTGTATCAGCCACCTTGTAATTTGTATGTATTTTTTTATTTGAGACAACAAAATGTAAAAAAACGGGAATAGATACGGTCAAAATGTTGTTGATGTCCATGATAAAAATCCCTACCAAGCAATAATGGATAGAGACAATAGAGAAAATCTACATAATGGGAAAACTGACATATTTTCAGATTGCAAAAGCACAGAATATAAAAAAGCATGTTATTTATGAAATGGCACTGAAGTTGTGTCACTGTGCTCTCCATGATTCTAGGTGGTAACACCTCGCTGGATAACAACCCCAAACACGATGGTGACGATGGCACCTCCTTCCTCGGCCCAGAAGGAGAGCCCTTCCTCTACCCGCTGAAAGGTAATGTGACACACTAGTCATTTATATTCAGTATTTGATAACGTTGTGCTTTTTGAGGTTTGAGGGTCTATGTGTTTGTACTTTGAGAAAAGCTGTCTTTGCTGTTGACATATTAACTCTTAAATGACCAATCACATTTATATATATGTATATATATTTGGAAAATAAATAGATTTCTACTTTCTACATTACACCTAAATTAACCCTTAGATGCATAAGTGGGTGTTTTTTGACCCGGTGAGGTGGTTTTCTTAGAGTATCTTTGTAATTACATTTTTTTATCATTTCATATTCCAGCTATTCCTCAAAAAACATGTTTTGGATATCATGCCATTCAAATTTTAAATTTAAATTGTATACATTTTAAGAAATTGTAGTTTTTGTAGTACTACCCCAAGCTTCCATAAGTGGGTCAAAAATGACCCGCATGCATCTTCTATGGAATTCTTTTTTTTTTTCAAAATGTAAAAAAAAAATTCTAAAATTCTAAATAGTGAAAAATGTAATATAAAATATTTCTAATGTGAACCAAAATATAATACTAAATATTATACAAGTGATTTTTCCTTTCCAAAATGACAAAAATGGCATAAAAGCACATATTATTCTAATACGGGTCCTTTTTGACCCACTTATGGAAGAGTGTAGGGTCCAGTCACTCGTGCATCTAAGGGTTAAACTGTATCAAACTCATATAACAACATTAATATGCCCCCATTACTCCATTATTACACCCATATTAAACCCATGTTACTGGTCACAGCCTCAAATGACTGTTTCCCCCAGGATACAGCACTAGAAACACAGTTTGACAGAAAATATCAGCACAAATGATGACCCTTCATACATCATTTTGAAATAACCTTTTGCCTCAGCTATGTAAGAAAATAGGAAAAAAAGAGAAATGGAAAACTGAAGTGCCTTTTTTTAAATTGTCTTCCATTAGGGCTGTAGCGAAGTACGCACTCATATCTCTCCCATTGAGCTTGAATAGGCTGATGCTGTCTGGTGAGGCAGTGCACCTCTCAACTGCCATAATCCTCATTTGGTCATTACACTCACTTTATTTCCTCCGGTGGAACAAGACTTAGGAGTGAATACCAGCTCTGTAGAAGTGGCATACTGGCTTTTAAACTTCACAGCATTTGGCCCGTTAACATGCTGACATGTTCTAGTTTCTCTTGTTTCTGGTGTCATTTAAAGAAAGAAAATCTATTTCCTGTTTTAGCTATTTAACCTAAAAAATGAATAAGAAGATCTAATCTTAAACTAAAGGGGACATAGTATTCCATATTATGTTGGTGTTTTATGTTAAAGATGCATCATCGTTCTCATACCTGCTGAATACAGCTGTGTTCAGCCCTGTTAAAGAGACTCATATGTGGGGCGGTATGTTCTAATGAGCCAGCTTGTGATGTAACAAGGTTACATTGTTGGTTGTTGATCACAGGTTTTCTGACCAAGAAAACGTACCATCACTAAATGATCATAATACACCCCCTTTAAGATACAACTGTAGTTCAATCTGTGTTTTTCTTCCAGCAACACCTCCTGGATACCTTTAATGTCCCCATTTGGTAGACTCATGACAAGAAAAGAACAACTTTTATGACAGATAATAAAGATTAACATTGGGAATATAGCCAGAATCTATTTATGTCTTTTTGTATGTCTTTATTAGGATCCCCATTAGCACTAGCATGAGCATTGGCTATTCTTCCTGGGGTCCTCACACACACAAAACATACATAAACATATATACAACCAAATTAAAACAAAACAAAACAGCTCATCATTTCATGTCATTTACAGTGCTGTCTGAAGTGAAAACTGAAATGGTCATCCAATTATCGCCACCCTAAGGCCGAACAAAAGTAAATACAAATAAGTGTACATAATAATATATGCATACATAGCCACAGGCACAGTTCAAATTCACTTTATAATACTTCAATAATTTTTTAGCAACCTTTTGAAATGTACTTGAGAATGTTCCTGAATGATATGGACCGGTAAAGAGTTCCAGCTGACTCTGTACAGTGTGACTGTTTTCTGTCCCATATTTGATTTAGATTTGGGTAATACAAACCTTCCTTCTATTGTATGTCGTGTTTGATAGTTATGTTGAGCATACTGCGCTATAAACCTTTGTGATAATATATGTGGTGAGTGAGTCACTGTAATATTTCTGACAACATTTAACAAAAGACCTCTGTCTGACACTTAACCATTTCAGTGACTCTGGTTCTGTAGGAGCACTGCAGTGCACATCGTGCTGCCTTATTTTGTGCTACTTGTAGTTTGTTGAAATCTTTTTCTGCAGCACTAGACCATATAACCAAACAATAATCAAGCTGCGACAGAACCAAAGCATCCAGAACTTGTCTACTGACATCTATTGGCAAATATTTTACAATTATTTTTACAAGTGACACACCCCTTCCCATTTTACATACAACATTATCAATTTGTTTAGACCAAGATCATTTATGATCCAGGGTTATACCTAGCAATTGTGTCTCCTTGACCTGTTCAATTTGAATATGGTTTAAATGTAGTTGCAATTTTGGTTCACCTTTGAACTGATGATTTAATAAAGATTTAGTTTTTCCAGCATTAAAGGTGGGGTATGTCATTTATTTCAGAAACACTTTTTGTTATATTCCATGGAATGCTCTTAACATCCCGATAGCAATGAATATATTAAATGCTTTGACAATAAATACATAAATCTGTGGAAGCCGTGGCGCTGTAAAAAGCACGACCAATCATTTTAGCCGGCCCGGCTAAAATAACTGGATGGCCTACCTGCCTGTCAGCCTTCCATCGAGGCACAAAGTTATCTCGTGCCCTCATTGGTCATGTGCGCGTTCGTGTGTGTTGGAGGAGGGGCTCTGTAAGGAAGTCTGAAGGAAGAGGCAGATTTTTTCCGGTTGTGTATTTTCAAATTCTAGCGCACTTGAGCTGGTTTCTCCAAAATGACATACCCCACCTTTAAGTACTAACTTATTATTTATGACCCACTCTGATATCAGTTGTAGATCTTTCTTCATAACATTTGTAAACTCTCCTATAGTCTATACTTCTGTTTATATTTGTAATGGTTAAAGTTTTTATATTCCTGCAAAAGGAAAACGTCCACTTCCTGTTATAGAAATGTGAGTGTGCGCAGAAAAAGACATGATTTATAACCAGTGAATTACCAGAAGGCTAAAGTCATTATTGTAACACACAGGGAGAGATGTCAGGTATTATCTGTAATTGTATCACGTAAAAGAATATCCTCTGTGTAAAGGTCATGTTTAAGGGCATCCGTGGTTTGAAGATGTGATCACAAATAGAATAGAATTCTATTAAATTAAATAAATTAATAAAACTATTAAAAAGTAGTGCAGTTGCAAATGATTACTGTGTGTGTGCTAGTGCAGCGTTTGACGGTGTTCAGTTCTCGTATGGCTCTGGGGTAGAAACTGTTTTTCAGTCGGTTTGTCCTTGATTTAATTGACCTGTAGCGTCTACCGGAGGGCAGAAGAGCTAACAGGAAGTGTCCAGGGTGTGAAGAGTCTGCAATTATTTTTGCTTCACACCCTGGACACTTCCTGGTGACGGCAGCCATTTTCTCCTCAGCTTGAAGTGCACAGGCAGGTTCTTAAGCTCAAATAAAAACAGTAGGTGCTGCCGGACAACCCTGCTGTGTGCACTGAAAGAACTTCAAAGAGGATAAAAGATCACAGCGTTAATGTTGACAGAGGCAACCGGATTGCATGACTCCTAACACAGAAGAGTGCATTGACGCAAGTCCTTCTTTAGTTGATTGAGAGACTGCGTTTAAGGGAAGAACAATTATGTATCTGTACAGGTATAACTGTCTTGCTTTGATAGAAGAGAAACTGTTTCACTGTTACAATGATATCATTAAGAAACGTGAAAAATGAAGTCGAGAAATGATCGTCATCTTACACTTAGGGAGTATATTAAAGATCTAGAGAGAAACACAATCTGCATTCCTCCATCGAAACCCTTCAACGGTTTATATGTCAGATTTATGTATTTGTACTTATAAAGCTGACAACGGAATGAGAGAAAAGAGATTTCTGCAGATGAGTGCATTTGCCTTACTAAGCCGTACCAGCTTCCACAGACCAGAAACCACTTTATGTTAGATGATATGTCCAAGCTTGCTATGTTGTCTAAAATGAAGAGAATTGGTTCTTTTGATGCAGTAATGGCTGTAAACAGGTTCCTAAAACTCCTTATAGCTTTAAAAGCGTTGTGCAGTGGAGGGCGGAGAGTCTGCAGGTTTGGTTCCAGCCTCAGAACCCACAGCCGCAGATCGTTTCACAGATTAACACAACTTCAGTTACAATCAGTCAATTCATTTAGTTTACGGTAAGAAAAGAGTGGAATGGAAATGTGCGCGCTCTCAATCCTCCACACAGCACGGAGGCACCCTGGCTCCATTCAGCTCTGATAGCTTGGACTGGATCAGTAGCGCTATTCACCAAATGAAATCACACTGGGGATGAAAGCACAGTGAAGCTGAATAGGAAAGCTGATGCCTTATGTAATCTCACTTTTAACCCTGTTTTAGTTTACAGGTGGTAGGCTTTGGTCAAAATACTCCACCAGGCCACAGCAGTAACACAACACTGTTTAATGAGCTAAATCATTATCCATTATTACCATTCACTTGCCAACAACACCTCTATTTAGATTCTTTTCAATTTGTATTACCTCAGTGAAGGATCTCATGTTTTCGGCTTGGTGTTATCTGCTGGCCTGCTTTTCATACAAAGATACTTGAAACTAGTAATCGAGACCATTCAATTATTAGGAAATGTTACTTAAGGTATTAAATAAAGTCAGAAATGTTTTCATAGCCTTCCATAGAATCTCACTTCTTTTTGCAACCACTTGAGTGGCCCCCTGCTGACTGTTAGAGAGAATGTGAGTTTGGCATTGTGGCCTCACTCTTCAGACCAGAGGCCTGTACTACGAAGCTGGTTCAACCTAACCTGGATATGTTGGAGTTAGCCGGTTGGCCCAATCCAAAACATACGCGCTCTCGCTAAGCTGTACTACGACGCTGGTTATCAAGTGGATCGCTTAAGCCAGCCGTGTCCTTGTTAGGTGCGCGTTCACATGAAAGGGGTGGTATTTGGAGCATTCGACCAATCTCAAACATGGACAAGCGTACTGACAGCACAGCGTCATACTTCCTGAATGAAAAGTGAACTTTAATATTAGTCAAATATGAAGAAGTTAAACTTTAAACATCCATGACTTAAACACTTTATCCAGGATAAAAGCCACATAGCTGCACCTGCAAGGTGAATACAGCTGGTAAAAGAAAAAGCGTTTGAATGCGTACATTAACAGGTTTATGATATCACTGCCCCGTCTAAGACACGAGTGGATCTGACTTTAATTACATTTGACTCGAGTGTTTCGTCAACTTAATGTGTTGCTTAAAATAATACTTCTGCATACAGTATGTGACACTGTGAGTGTTGCACGGCCAGATACGGCTCAAGAAGCTGACTCAGATAAGGACATATATGATACATTATGATGTGATATGATATGAATGATAATGGGACACATCGACGTCTGCACTCACAGTGCCGCGGACTGTACTTAATGTTACTCTGATCCGGTTACTTGTGTTGTGGCAGATATTTAAGTAAGCTTTCTTAACGCTAATGTTATAATAGTCAGATTGCTCTGAAGATGGGAGGGGATATTCTATTAATGTTCACGTTCACACAGTCAGTTGATTTTTGCCGGCCGTCTTTCCTGCAACGGCAGTTTTTCTGTATTTCCTCTATCCTGTAATATGACTTGATAGCTTTAAACTCCGCACACTGAGCTCTGATTGGTCAGCAGGTGGTGCTTTCACTGATTTGATCTCTTAGCCTGCAACCTAACCTCCTCCCGAGCAGGTTAGCCGCTCAGCATAAGTTACCATGGAGATCTAGCCCGCTAAAAAGAGAACCAGCGTCGTAGGACCGGAAAGCCCGAGTTTTCCCTGAAGTTAGCCCGCTAAGCGAAAATCCGGCTTCGTAGTACAGGCCTCAGGTTGCAGCTTGGTTAGAAATGTTTGGTGGAAATGCCCTAAGGCTTAAAATATGTATATATTGTATAGCTTAGAGTCTCAGCTATAAAATATATACATCTTCTTTATAGCGTCTATTTGGTTTCAACATAAATAACAACTTCCCACCCCGGAATAAGGGACCTTCCGAGTAGCATGTAAACGCACCGTAAAGCCTAGGTGGAGGTCAGCGCTCTTCAAGTGCCATTATTGATACTTGTATCTACTCTATCTGTTATTCAACTGGCTACTGGTTAGCTGGGAGATGATGGTGGTGAAAATAAAACTTAGAAAAAGCCCTCCTCATATGTTCTCTAATAAAAAAATAATAATATTTACTTGCACTATATGTTTCTGTTTATCTGTGTTATTGTGTTGCACTGTTGGAGAAGCCTGTGACCTAAGATTTTCATCAACATAACTACTCTGTAGCTATGTTCGTATGACAAAATAAAGAACCTTGAAATACCATGGCAGTATTATTGAATATTTTCTCTTCTATCCTAGAGATGTCTTATCAAACCCTGTTCATGTGGAAACATCTGCTTTTCACCCTGTGTGTGTGAAGCTATGGAGGGGGATGGGGAGGTGATCATCAGTCCCGTGCAGAACTGCAGCCACTGTGAAAGCGACGAATGCCACGACACCTACGGCAGCATCGTGTGCTACTGCGACGAGGGTCTGATCCTGGCCCGGGACGGGGTCTCCTGCATCAACGCTACAGGTCAGACTGCTGCTCATCTCTCCCTCTCCTCCTCAGCATGTGAAATGAATCCGAATGCAGAAAGGACTGATGTAATTGTACCTGTAATAGACTGTGACTCGGTGGATACATGAGTTAATCTGCAGGAGTAATTAGGCCTGGGAGGCTCTGTACTTAATTGAATCTTTATCTAAGGAAAGGTTTTGTATGAATGCCTTAATCATTCATAATAATGATCAATCTGTAGGATAAGCTAACCCTAATGGAGATGATATACCTTTAGAAGTATTAGCTGCTTTAGTCTTGCTCTGTGATAGATCTCTGCGATACATTCAGATTAAAGCTTTTTAATGTTGAGGGAATTAGGCTGAAATACTCAGGATGTGGATATTCATGTTTTGTACGTACATTATTCAATGAAACGTGATTGAATAACGGATTATGCAACATTTGTATAGATAATACTGACCCTAAATTCATGCGACTGCATATTTTCCCCATCTCAACCTTGTGCCGTGTCTTTTGTTAAACTGCAACAAAGCAATGCAGGCAAACCCCTCTGGACATAGAAACCCCTCTCCAATTATTCTTTGTAATCTCTTGAATCATGAGCATATGAATGTATATCTGAAATAAATTAATATGGCAGAATGTCACTTTATAATTTGTAATGGTATCTTAATGACCTAGAGTGTTTCCTTGCCCCATGGTTTGCAAATCTGTTCTCCAAAATGACAAGCAGTAGATAACTCTTATGATGCTAGGTCATAAAAGGTCGCTATCTCAATATGGCGTCTGTGGGCGTGAAGATGTGTTCTTCGTTCAGACGAGTGAAATGAGATCTCCCCCGTGCCCATGGGAGGGGAATTGACATGCGCCGGCCGTCGCTGCTCCTAAGCTCTGTTGTGTCATCGCTTTCACATCATTGATTAAGTGTGGGATCAGAGTGGCGGAGAGAATGTTAATACTCCTCTGGGGACGATAACAAGTGTGGAATGCTGTTGTCTCCCCTTGTCTAACAGAGGTTACCCGCCCCCCCCCCCAGCCGTCTCTATCCCACCTGGCGCTGGGGCTGTCTGTGGGCACCTCGGCCCTCATCGCCGCCCTGCTGCTGGCCGTCTCCGGGGTCATGATCAGTAAGTGAGGGAGGACAGGGGAAACACATTTAGACTGTTAAGTGTCAAGAAATATTCTGGTGTTAGTCTGCGGATACGATGTCAGAGGATTTGAAATTCCATGATTCATGGTGAGACGGCAGAGTTTGTGATATGTTGCTTCAAAAACATGCCTTCTTTCAAAAAATCATTCAAAATACACATTTAAGTGTTTATTTTCATTCATTCATCAGTAAAGTTCTGCTTATTTCATCTAAAGTTAGCATACGATCATTTCTCATTTTACAGTTAAACGTTACATTTAAAATAAATTGTTATATAAAAATATAAATGATTTCATGTAATGAATCAACTGGGGATGTTTAATGGTGATATCCATTACCTCAAATGTTTACCCTAATCTCCTGTAGTGTGTTTTAAAAAATGCATGGGGTTTCACTCTGCATATTCTTAAAGCCATTTTATCAAAATGAGGTTTTTCTCATGACAGCCAACAAAGTAAACATGGGGGTTAAAGTAGTCCTTAATGATTCTGAAGAGCCCCACTGTGCTGGGTAACGCTTAAGAGGTTCCGTTACGTTGGTATTTCTTTTTTCTGCTTCTGATTGAATATAAAAAACTGTCTCACAAACACACACTCCAGTCCCTCTCATCGCCCCGAGCAGCTTGTTGTCAGAACAGGGAAGTGAACCTCTCGGACAGCCGCAGACATCCTCCTGCTCACCTGCTTTCAGGCTATTACAGCCAGACATGTGCACTCATTGAGCCATCATCTCCTCCTCCACACACACACACACACACACACACACACACACACACACACACACACACACACACACACACACACACACACACACACACACACACACACACACACACACACACACACACACACACACACACACACACACACACACACACACACACACACACACACACACACACACACACACACACACACACACACACACACACACACACACACACACACACACACACACACACACACACACACACACACACGCTCCTGCTCTTGCACACAGCCAGACTCCCACCTACACGCCTGCTCTGTCAGTAGAGGCAGCGGGGGTCTGTGGAGGAGTGGGTCTACCTCTGTGATGAATGGAACGTGCTAATGATGGATGGCTGCTTAGCCAGCGGCTGACAGCACTCGTACATTAGAAAGCACTTGGTAAATAAATAACTCCCCACACACACATAAGCATACACACATAAACTATTCTCCCTGGGACTAATGGGTTCCCAGCTCAGGTCGAGGCTGCTTCTAGAACTCGTGTGTGTGCGTGCGTGCGTGCGTGCGTGCGTGCGTGCGTGCGTGCGTGCGTGCGTAAAGGAGAAAAGAGTTTCCACACAGTGGGATGTTCTATGAGCTGCAAAACTCACAATATTCAATTTTTTTCCCGAGAGAAGTAAAGAAACCACAAAGTATTCACATTTAGAAGCTGGAAATAATAATGTTTACTTTACAACTAATGAGTATATTATGAAATAGTCTGCAATTAATGTAACAGTTGACAACTAATGGATTACTCTTTGCAGCTCTACTTGGTTTTATGCTTACGTTGTAATATGAACACATCCTCAAGACACGTTTAAACATTAAGGGTTAGAATCTGAAACATTATGAAAGACGAATCTGGCATCACATAGAGAGGAATCAATATCTCACCAAGGAATTATTTTCATAAAAATTGCTGTGGAACAAACAAAAGGTCTTGAGAGAAATAACAACTGGTAAGCTTTCCACTTTGTTTGCTTTAGCTGCCAGCAATCATTTCCACAAAAAAGATGTGTTCAAGGTTTTGTTTGCTTTTATAAATTGAGGATTTCCCAACAGTGGGATGAAACGATTGAATTTTCCTCTCACCAGTGTACAGGCGTAAACATACGGAGCTGCAGTCCATCCAGCTGGAGCTGCAGAGTCCAGACTGTAAGCTCAGCAAGCTGCGGGCCTCCACCATCATGACCGACTACAACCCCAACTACTGCTTCGCCGGAAAGACGGCATCGGTCACCGACCTGAAGGAAGTGCCGCGGAGAAATATCTCCCTCACCAGGTACGAGAGCAGAGATTAAAATCACGCCTTCTTGTTGCTTGTCTTGTATGAGCTGAATACACCTGTCCTCTGTGGGGAAGTGGGACCTGACTGAAGCATAACAGTATCTGAACAGACGTGCAGCTCACTGTCATTGTACAAACTATTTAAATAGGCTGGACTCGTAAATACAGCATGGTGTGAGAAGTGGCAGCTTAGTGTACGGGTCTGCTGCAGGGATCCAAGTGTCTAGGGAAAAGATTTTTCGCATGGCTCTTTTAAATGTTTAATCTTTCATGTGCTTATCGTTCAACAGTTTATCATGCTGGTTCCTAATCCTTATGATTCATTCCTTTTCTTTGGGACCCATTCTTCTTCTTTGTTTCAGCATTGACATTATTTAAGTCAAATGAAATGGCTGCAAAAGATACAAAATCGAAATGATTATTTGACATAAAGTCTGAATCTGCGGCAGGATGTCACGGAGAGTTTGGGGCTGAAATGCTTGTGACCTAGTTGAGAAAACTGCCAAGAGTTTTTTCCATGTCCTAGTGCTACAGTGATCATAGTTTGGACATGTTATTATGCTTTTGGGTTTTCCCTTTTCTGTAGTGTTGGGTTTTTTGCATGGTTCTACAAAGGTTAAAATCCCTGTGTTCCTTCAGAGACATCACTACATAACACTTAGTTACTTCTATTGGTTAGCTCTCCAACACATTGTACATGATAGGCTAAGGGGCGAGACATCTCTCAGCGGTTGACCAATCACAACAGAGCCAGCCAGCTAACCAATCAGAGCAGACTGGGCTCTGGGTGAAAAGAGGTGCTGCAGCACAGGCAGTATGAGAAAAGTAACGAGCTTTCTGAAAATGAAGGCATGGAGACATGTGACAGTAGAGGTACTAAATACATATATGGACCTGAGAATGAGCATAAGGGGGCCCCTTTAGGACATTTCCTACTGCTGGTTGCTTCTAATGTCTCCAATCGGAGACTTGTATTAAAGTCTCAGCTTCACTTCTAAAATATGAATGGAGTTGTAAATAATGAATGTGTTTGTGTCTCTCCAGGGGTCTGGGTCACGGAGCCTTCGGTGAAGTGTATGAAGGGCTGGCAGTGGGGATCCCAGGTGAACCCAGTCCTCTGCAAGTGGCAGTCAAGGTGAGTTTACGGTCTAAGGAACTCTAAAGATTTGTTTCTGTCTTCCAAAGGTCAGACTTTGATGTTGATGTTTACAGCCTTTTACAATGCATCAGACATCATGCAACTAAGAATAGCTTTTTATCAGGATATGAGATTATGAGTTGTATTGTGTCTTGCTCCTGTACTCGCCTCTTTACATTGGCTACCAGTCAATTTTAGAATACAGTTTAAAATGTTACTGTTTGCATACAAAGCCCTAAACGGTTTAGCCCCACCGTACCTGGCAGATCTTTTAAAACCGTACACACCCACACGGTCACTGAGGTCTGCTGACAGACTCCTTCTGGTAGTCCCAAAATCAAAGTTAAAGCAGCGAGGAGACAGAGCCTTTGCTGTTGCAGCTCCAAAATGATGGAACGAATCGCCCCTCTAGGTTAGACTCGCTCCAACTCTGCCTGTTTTTAAATCTCCTTTCAAAACCCACTTCTTTTCCCTTGCATTTACAGACCAGGTATGACACTTGTGCTTTTAAATGTGGGTTTTTATCTTACGAGTGTTTTCTATTGTTTTTACGTGATGTAGGAGAGTTTCTCAGTCTGTGGCTTCTGGTCTGGTTTCATTGTCTCGTGTTTTACATTTGTTTCATGTCCTGTCTGTTTTTCATGTATGTATGCTATGTTTTTATACAGTTGTTGATGTGCAGCACTTTGTTCAACTCTGTTGTTTTTAAATGTGCTATAGAAATAAAGTGGATTGGATTGGATTGCTGTTTTGCAGTTTTAGGCTTTACAGCACGAAAACTGCCACTTCTGTTTCACTGCCTTATTAAGAAATGCATCAGGCTCTACAAACACAATTCTGCTCTTTATCAAACTGACACAAAAGAATGTTAAGATCAGGCATGAAGAGAAAAAACAACAGGATGATGTCTTTATTTATTTTTTCCATGTAAAAAATCAAATCAAAATGTCCACTTAATGCTTATAGTTGGAGTTATTCTCAAAACCTTGACATTTATTTACACCACTTCTCTCCTCTGTTCTTCATTCTTTGCACTGAGATGTTTTTTGTATTTCCAACAGACCCTGCCTGAGGTTTGCTCTGAGCAGGATGAGTTGGACTTCCTCATGGAGGCTCTAATCATCAGGTGAAGCACCCAGACAATGAAAACAGTTCTGTTTCTCAAACAGTGCAGACACAGCACATTTCTGATACACATTGTTTCCCCTGCTGTGTTTCCGCCCTGCAGTAAGTTCAGCCACCAGAACATCGTGCGCTGTGTGGGCGTCAGTCTGCAGACCATGCCCAGGTTCATCCTGCTGGAGCTGATGACCGGGGGAGACCTCAAGTCCTTCCTGAGGGAGACCAGACCCCGGCTGGTGAGACAGACCTGTATTGAATGGATACTTGTATTGGTTTAACCACCTTTAGCTACAAATGTTCTCGTCACTGAGCCCCAGAATTTGACAAAATGTGATCCATGTTCTGTTAGATGTTTTATTAACAACATCTCTGGGCCTCATGCAGCAACATTCTCTAAGATTTCTCTAATATTTTCTCTTAATTTAGTGTTAGGAGAGATAAATAGTTGAAGTCAACTCCAAACATTCTTATCCATCCAAATCTGCTCTCACCCAGGTGTATGGTGACTCCCCTTTGATCATAAATATAAGGGGTATAGCTCATTGTTTATTATTAGGTAACACCCCTTTAGACTGTGAAAGGGTGGGCATTGTGCCGTGTGCAAAAACTCTGGCACAAGAATTAAAGCGATGCCACCAAAAAAGGCTGTAAGAAGAATTTCAGCAGTAGAGATTTAAAGACACCATTATACAAACATGAACAAATTAAACTGGGATTTCTCCTAGCATCAGTAATGGTGTTTCAAGAAAATCATAAAGCATCTGAGAGCCGTATGTAACCCATTCAGAAGCTGAAAAGAAACTATTATCCTCCAAGGGGTTTTAAAGTCTTAACTGGGATACATTGAACAATAGTATTTCTACAAAAATCAAGTCTAATCACAGAAATGAGAGTAAATAACAGAATTTTGTTTGTATATCGCTTGCTGAATGAGGCCCAAATCTGCCTCTGATACATTGACTAATATTGCATTCTGGGTATTCCTCTGTCTGATCAGGAGCATCCGTCCAGCTTGTCCATGGTGGATCTTCTGAATGTGGCCCGAGACATCGCAAAGGGCTGCCAGTATCTGGAGGAGAACCAGTTTATACACAGGTACACAGAACTACTCTGCATATGAATATATAAACAGACACAGTAGATGATGTAAGGATTCTGCTGCCCACCTAAACAGAGTAGCTATGCACAGAGAAAAACAAACAGTAGACAGCACATATGGGTATGCATATACATATGGAATGCTAATTTGCAAAGAGAAATATTCAAACTCAAATAGCACAGACTTGCCCACATTCACACGCTGCCTTTGCTCAGGATTATGAGTGGTCTGCATCCGCCCAGGCGTGACATATGGACCCTGCTGCCTTGGCCTCTCGTATGATCGCACAATGGACAGGTGATGGGTTTAGCATCCGAGCAGCCAGATGGGGTAGCCGGCTGGCCTTTTTACGGTCCGAATCAAAGGAACAAGTCTCATTCTATATCCACATTCATAGTGGTTGGTGAACCGGAGGATGTGACTAAATCACTTTTAAATGCATTTCTTGAATCCTTCTCCTCCGTGGATGTCTGTGAGGAAAGTCTAGTACATGTCAAATAGGCCAGTGGTCAAAATGGCTCCCACAATCACATCTGGACGCTTAAAGCTCATGTTTCTGTGCGGCTTCCCAGGGATTGGCCAATGACATACGAGACCTTGTCTGCCCCAACTTGGCACAGTAAGGCCCATCAATCCATCCCTCTTTCCTGCCTTCAAACTTGTATTAAAATCCATCCTTATACTGTCCTTGAGACTAATTTCATTTTTATGGGTGTGTGTTTACTCGGGGTTGAGTAAAGGGCAGGTGGATACGGTAGGGTGGAGGAGAATGCAGCTTTTCTTAAGGGTGTGGATGATGAGCTGCAACAGGTCAAATCACAGCTTTAATGCTGTCTGAGAACTACTTACTCTGGGTGCTGGTATTCCAGGGTACTACATGGAATATAGAGCATATGAGTGTGGGATTGGCCAATCTACGAGCCCCTACACAAATGTATTTATTTATTATTTTCCCATATCCTCTAGACTCCTGTTCCAGGATAACAGCAATGCTAGCTAGGTCTTCTAAACGTTGTCCTACATGCCAATATTTGTTCCTGAGTGCCACATAGGAACTGTGCATGTGCCATTTTGCCGAAGCTGGTTCGGGTGTTCTTATGCCGCGTTTCCACTACACGGCCTCGCTCGGCCCCGCTCGGTATGGCTGGGCCTCGTTAGGACTGGCTCACTTTATGGCGCATTTCCATTACAGTTTAGGAACTGGGGCAGTATCTATAGTAACGCAGTGTAGGCGGAGCCGTGACGTGATCTTCAGAGGACCCCAGAAAAACAACACAGCCGTTAGCTGTTAGCACTCAGAGCTCACAGCTCCTCATATATGTTCAGAAACTAGACAAAAGATAAACAAGTACAAACCACAGACTGCCTGTGTCATGGTGAATACAGTCGCTGCTTTATTTATGTCTGTATAGGCCGTTGTTGTGAGTGTGGACGGTTGGAGCATATACTGCGTTAGCTTAGCCAATCTCCATTTAGAAAACAAGCATTTTAAAAGGTTTTTCCCCTGCCGTCTGTCTGCAGACTTGTCAAAGCATTAATTCATGGTTTTTACTAACCGGTATCAGTATGTTGTTACTTCGGCATCATTTTGAAACGTGTATTACAATTAAATCACGGTCAAATATGTCCATCTTGTTGTAGTTGTTGCCCCCTTGCCAGCGACGCTCTCTCTAGTTTAGCATACTCAGCCCGACTCAGCCTCGTTGCCTCTGGCCCTAGACCCACGATTTTATGAGGCCAGAAAAACTGTGAATTAGGACCCGCCGGCCGGTACTAGGCCAAGTGGAAACGCAACCAAAGACGGGCCGCTGACGTCACAGCCCTCTTAAACCGGGCTGCGGGCTGTAGTGGAAACGCGCCATTAGTTTCACCAGCTAGACATGACCTTTTACCTTCCCCCGGCAAACCAGCAACCTTTAATGTTGACATCCGTTTTTATCTGTGCTCTTTTTGGCTAGTGGATCGAATAATGTTACATTTTTATAACGTTATTTTACAATAACACAGGTACTGACATTAGAAACTGTAGTCGCCTGAAAAGAATCACTGACTCGAGGAGAGTCAAGTAGTTCAACTTCAGCTGTTTAAAATAGACTAATAACAGAGACGGTAAGTGCTGCAGTGAAAGGGGTCTTGAAGCTGCAGTTAGTGTGATGTAAATAAGGTCTACAGTTTGAAGCCGGTTAACATTGTTTTAATAACAGCCTGCTCTCCCATCACTGTGCTGCATGTGCTCTGTGTCCTTCCCCTAAGCCCTCAGCGACACACTGTGACAGCTTCTGCTGCATTCAAGGCTGTCCCTGCCTACAAGCAAAACTCATTTGCATGAATTCTCGAGGGCCATTAAACAAGAACTGCTTGGGTTTATACACAGCACCTCATGAGAGGAGATGAACTACATAAAGAGTTCATGTGTGTGAGCTGATGCTATGTTTTTGGAGACGCCTCTAAATGGATGGATTCATTCACTCCTTTTTATGAATAGGGAATGTTGTGGCACGATACCGCAATTTAGTAAATTATCTGCAGCTGGTTTGATATCTCATTTATCTCTCAGACATTCATTTAACAGCTTGAGTCCACATTTCACTAAAACTGAGAAGCCACTGGATGCCCTAGACATTGTTTTTGTTTCATGCCAAATGATCTATTCTCATACTTGAAGTTGTATTATATTATAATAAGTTGAATTGTTCCAGACACTTCTGGCGCATTGAAGTGGGGCAGCCATGCATAGAGTAGTGCCCTGCCTTAAAAAGCCCTCGGTTTAAATCAATCTGAACTATTACTTCAGCCTCATTTCACATCGGAGTTTCATCAGAGATTGGAGGATAAACATCAAATCACACAAACTGATTTTATCACTGCTATTCTTTGTACGTCTTGCTCCTGCCCTGTCCCATGATCTACATTGAGCAGTGTCACATGATGTTATGTTGATGTGAGATTCAGGGTATGCATCGTCCCGAGTGCACTACTGTCTTTACTGTGATGAGGAGCAGTGTGCTCACAACATGACTTCTTAAGATGTGTCGCCTTGGGAGCCCAACGCAGCGTGTGGGCTCAATGTTGTCTTCCCCAGACATGAGCTACTGTATGTCCTCAAACTAGTAGAGTGCAAATATGAGTTTTTTCTCTTCCAACCCACTCTCCCTGCAACGGAACATTTCAATCTTGTCTGTGGATGCACCATGTGGGCAGAGCTATAAAGGAACAGTAGGAAACCATACACTTGACTTTACTCGCTTGCCCTGGGCAACTTCGTACTTACACTGAATGTGAGATCCCACAGGGAGCGTCTGTAGGAGTTTCATACGTGGAGCTCTCTTATAGATGCAAACACATATGAAACTAGTGAAGGGAGGAGGCCTGAGCAAAGCTGTGTGAATGTTCAGTTTGTTTAACTCTTGTATACAGTGCCTTCTAAATATATTAACAAAATGTCATTCAGACTTAAAGTGCCTGTGCATCTATGAAAATGACCAATATTGTTGAACCAGCAGTAAGTACATGACCGCATTTATGTGTTTTTCTCCTTTTTCAGAGACATTGCAGCTCGTAATTGCCTACTGACCTGCAAAGGATCGGGCCGGGTCGCCAAGATTGGAGATTTTGGGATGGCTCGAGACATTTACAGGTACAATTCATTCCAACTGATATTAGACAGCATGCGAGACTTACACGGCTTTCTCCAAATCAGCACCGGGTTCAGATGAGTCATAATGGGGTTTAAACTAAGTAAACTCACATCAAACAGAAATAAGACAGAGAAAAACACTTTTAAAAAAACTAATGTGTGAGCATTCATCTTTACCAGTTCCGTGGAGTAATCACCAGGCTGGACGAAAGGATGACGTTTGTATTTAGAGATCAAGTGTAAGAATCAAATCCTTTTTATTCCGAATGTCTACTGAATACCCGGATCACTGACTGTTGGATATTGGCCCTCGTTATTCCCTTTAGTATCAGTTGGTATAAAGGAACTGACTACCACGATAAGCTTGAGAACTCTGTGTTCAGTTTTTAAGTTATTTTTTACTTCACATTCATATTGCTTTAAATGACCAGCTCTGTACTTAAAGGTTTTCTCCTCGTATATGATTGTAAAGGTCATGGCATTTATCACGAAGACTTTTAAATGCAACTGGGAACATTTGCTTCTCTATCACACTGATGCCTTCTTTGAATCTACATCAGCGCATCTGGAGCCCCTGTGGCTTCTCATCATTCTTAGCTCAAACCAATTCTACAATTTCACGTGACAGCGTTCAAATGAATGCACAATCCAGCAGGGAAATCTCCCAAGTCTTTCATCTGGTAAGAAATTAGAGCAGGGGAAATATGCCACGGCACTAAGCTGCATCAACACAGCACTTTCCAGTCATGGAGTCACACAAGAACAAAGTCCTTCTCCAGAAGAGCTGCACAATCCTCCCGGAGGGGCCGCATTAGGTTGCTTGATTTAATTGCTGATGTCAGGTTTTCAGGTGCCTCCGTGTGATTTCCTTTTTTATCTTGCAGCCTGGAGCTGTGGCGCCGGGACTTGTTTTATTATCAGTGTTATTATTTTTGAGAGGGAGGGACAGTTGTGTTGTGCCGCTGGTGTGTTATTCTTCCCGTTTCATGATGTGGCCCTCCTGCTACGTGACGAGGGACATGTGAGTCACCGTGAGGCACCGTGACGAGGCTGAATGTCAGCTGGGTGTATTCTGGGAGTAGAGCCCATGCTATACCACGGATCCCCCCTACCCACTCTCCCACACACAAATTCCCTCACACACAGGCTTCCACACCGGTGTTGCTCTGGTAAACAAAAAGCTGGGTAAACAAAAGCTGCCAGTCACTAATCATCCTTAGGTAAACATGAAGGAAAATCCTCTGTGCTTCCAGAAATCAAAGGCATTCTTTCTGAACTGACGATATTCTCATAGGAACAATGGTGTGTAGCATGACTTTAGGCTGACACACACACAGAACATTCACGTGAACAGACACAAGCATCAGGCCCCACATTGTGTCGTCCTCCCCTATCTTCCTCTCTGCACACTGAATTGCTTTCACACAAAATCACACACATATAAAACACCTCCATTTGTGCTATAGATTTCCTGGGACTGTGTTGAAGCCTTCCTTAATCTGCGGCTCAGCGTTCAGTCTGTGCTGGTGCTGTTAGCAGCAGTAATAAATATGTCCATAAACTCCATGCTAAGGAAAAAGGTTGATCTCACTGATAGGGGGATTATCAGTCTTATGCTGTACATGTACCATCCCTCAATCTTTTTTTAATATTCCAGCATGTTCAAATGCGGAGGATAATGTACTGAATAGCAATGTACAACATTTCCATGTGTTTAAATCTTCTTTTTGAAGATATGCTTTACTTCCAGAGGTCACAGCTGTATATATATTGAAAGAAAAAGGATTGGAGATTGTTGGAGTCTTTATCAGTGAAGCCTTTTCATAACAACACAAGCAGGATCACTGCCACAGCTGTTTGATCCAATCACATCTTCCGAGGACACACCGCCTCTCTGACTAATTTCTTGATAAGGATAGACAGGGAAATGAGAGGAATAGGCGTAAGTAGGGCACACATAGGGAGATGTTGTTAGGATTCAATGCTGTAATTGCAGGCCTAAAAATGCAGGAGGGAACTGCTTCCCCTCAGTGCATCGATCGTGTTATTCTCAGCCATATGTTGCGGGGATAAGTGGGACTGCCCTGTGGTTCTTAGCTAATCTGTCAAGCAAACAAACTCAACTAGTGATTGCTTTCCCTTCTTCATTGATTAAGTGCAATTTTCTTCAAGGCTAACTTCTTGTGCCAATAGTTTGCTAAATAAAAATGTCCCTTTCAGCCTGACTTTCTGACAGCATATCATCTGTATTCATCTCAACTCACTGCTCCCCCCACACGCAGATGGAGCTACGAGTTCAACTCAAATGATCAGGGCTGGCTCCTGGTATTTGCCCTGGGTCCATACCATTGCAGTTTCAATACCTTTAGACCTGGTTTAAATATCACAGCAAAAAGATAGTTTGAGCAAGATGAAGCTTTGTTTGTCTTTAAACGATAACGACTTGAGTCACTGTTGCAGTGAAGAGAGACAGCCAGTGTGAATCCTAATAGGACCAAAACACTGAACTAATAGATGTCACAGCAAAACCTCCCCAGTTCATTACATACTACTTTTGTAATGCAAAGTACTTTGTACAGACACAAAAAGACTAATAAAATAGGAAACTTCAAAGTATATTTTGGAGTATGTTATCAAATCAAAAAAGACCAATCTCTGAAATGTGACCAGTTTCCTGTATTCTCTGGCCTTAAGAAGACGAGGCATAGCTACATCTGTTTGAGATTCCTGGTGGGAGTTGCTACTTATTCTTGGATTCAATTTGACGGATTACTTTTGAAGCATGCATAGCCCTAGTTTTTAACAGTAGTTGAGAAATGTTTTGCCCATGGGGAGCAAGAGAACAGCTTGAAATCAGTTTGAGATCCACCTAAACTACTGCGAAGAATAATTGTGATGGGTCATGCATCCTTTGGCTGCCATATCTGAAGAGCTTCAGCTGCCAAACCACATTTGCTTTTTTTGTTGTCCTATATTTTACCCAAGCTGGTTTTGTTACCCTGTTTTTGATATGTCCTGCATTCTTTCTTTTCTCCAGCTTTTATTTGTCAAGGGAATGCCAACTGAACACAATCGTCTTTTCTCATCCTGCCTCATATTCACACCTTGGAGCTACACGCTGCGATTACAGTGTTTTCTGTTAGCCATGTGCTGCCCCAGCAGGTCCTGCTTCAGGTCCTGCTTCAGGTCCTGCTTCAGGTCCTGCTTCAGGTCCTGCTTCAGGTCCTGCTTCAGGTCCTGCTTCTGGTCCTGCTTCTGGTCCTGCTTCAGGTCCTGCTTCAGGTCCTGCTTCAGGTCCTGCTTCAGGTCCTCTACAGTCTATTTCCTGAAGGTTCAGAGAGACTGTTACTGCCACTCTTTTACCTTTAGGGATTGGAACTGGAAACCTTCCACACATCAACCTCACTGTAGACTATTGTCAGGGGTTCAATTATAATAATATATATTGTGGGGAAAATATTGTAAAAAAGAGTATACTAAGTCTAAGAAGTGATAGTAATGTATGTTATTAAAAAAATAAATAATAGTAAAATATGTCAAAATGTCATAAAGAAGTCATTGTAAAGTATGCAGAAGAAATCAATTAAAAAAACATATGGTATGTAAAGAACAACATGAGAATTGCTTAGTGCAGTATGTTTAAAAAAATTAAAAGTATGACGACATATTAAGAATAAAGTCTTAAGTATAGTATCTCAAAAATATAATGTAAAAAGTCATAGTTAAGTTTTGTCTAAAAATATCAAAAGGAAATCGTAGTATAGTGTCTAAATGTTAAAATGTCTCTGAAACGAGGAAAAGTATATTTTGTAAATATTGTATTGAGAAAAGACATACTATAGTGTGTCGAAAATAGCATGTAAAAAGTAGTGAAGTCCAGTATAAGTAGTGTAGTGTGTCGAAATGTCAAAGTAATTGTCTACGTTGTTGACACACATAAAAAAAGACAGTATAGTAAACGTAATAATAAATACTTTTTGCTGATTTATAAGTCGAAATGTATCACCCATCATGTTAAAGTAAAGGGCCAGAGCCCGTAATGTCCAGCTGTTTCAGTATTTGAAGGGTCTGTCTCCAGGTCTGCCCTGTGATTGGAGGGCAGAGCCAGGAACCAAACCAATCAGGATCCCCGACTCGCCAGTCGAGAGAGAACGGGGCGACACATCACCTTAGGGGGGAAGCCAATTGCACCTAGGAGACAGCACATCCAATAAACACAAGAGCTCATACTGCAGAGTGGAGGAGACGAGGCAGGGGCTGTAACATGTACCCTAAACACATGACTTGCTACAAAAGGTAAAGGAGAGGGATGGGACTCAACCTCCACTATCAGAGACACAAATGTATATAGAGTGACGGATGTAAAACCTCTGAGCATCACCCATCAAAAGAACAGTTTGATAGCATAATGAATAAAGAGTCATAATCTAAAGGCTGCTACGGAGTTCTATCCCGGTGTACAGGGCGCTGATAGTAGTTCTTGATATTAATCAGAAGAAGAAGATGGACCTTTATCAGTTTCCACTCTGTCATACACACGTTTTATACAGGTACACACAGTACACACTTTTTACAATACATACATATACAAGTACACACACCGTTACACATGCACATGCAGTTGAGAGGTCAGAGCGGAGGCAGCCAGTCTAGCCGGCGCCAGTGAGCAGTTGGGGGTTCGGGGCCTTGCTCAAGGGCACTTCGGCAGTGGCCCAGGAGGAGAACTGGCTCCTCTCCAGTCCACACTCCGTATTTGTTGGTCCGATCGGGACGTGAACTGGCGACATCTTTTTGGTTATAATCGTTTAAAATGATGTTTACTTTTCTTTAGCAAAATTGTTAGAATTTGGAAATTGAAAATGGCACAACGATGGATTTTTGAAAAGGTGTGTATATTGTAATATTGTAAGATGTAAATGACATCCCTCAGCACAGAGCCCCCACACATAAAAACAACCTTGGCTATTACAGTCCTATTGAATGACATCACACAGGCAAAACAGATTTACTCCTCTGCAACAGCAAACAATGTCAAACCATGCTTTGCCCAGAAAA
Source organism: Trematomus bernacchii (assembly GCF_902827165.1). NCBI lineage: Eukaryota > Metazoa > Chordata > Actinopteri > Perciformes > Nototheniidae > Trematomus > Trematomus bernacchii. The sequence goes on from NW_022987656.1 coordinate 1,851,168, forward strand.
ACTCCACTTAACTGGCATCTTGATGTGTGTCCATTTCTCCTGCTGATGGATGGGGAGCAGTGAATGCTGTGGGCCTGGAGCAGGGGGGGGGGGGGGGGGGGGGGGGGGGGGGGGGGGGGGGGGGGGGGGGGGCAGTGACCTCCATCAGCACCAACAATCAGATACAGCACACATCTGATCATTTCTCCGACAACCCTGCTTGCAAAACAGCATTAAAAAAGACTCAGACGGGGCTCGGCCCGGCGAATAAACCCCCCCCCCCCCACTCTGTGAGAGATAAGAGTTCTTAGAGGGTCTCTCACCCACATGTGAGGAAGCTGGCAGCGCGATCGCATCAGAGGGCGATACAGACGCTGACAAACGGGGAATTAATTGCAAGATGTTTTTTTTGGTTTTTCTTTACCCTCTGCTTTTGAGGGCAGTGGTGTTGCCATGGTGACGATGCTACACGACAGATGCTGGTGTTCATTTGATAAATGTTCCCTTTTGAATTATTAGTGGGCAAACAAAACACAATATAACTGTTATTAGCCACATGGTTAGTCATACATTATGTATCCATTCAAAGTGTGTGTGTTGTACTCACATCAATCTGTTTGCATATTGTGGCATAATCTGCTTCCCTTTTGGGGACGTGTAAGCCACCGCAACATAAATAATGACATTTTAGGGTGAATATTTATATTTAACTTGAATTTAGGGTTAGCTCGCATTGCTACATTTCTTTTAGAAAGTAACATTTCAAGTGTGTGAGCCTAACTAGTTAACTTTGAATACACAATTACCATACACAATTTGCCTTTCAACAAATTAGAGAAACTAAATTGAATAAAATAGCCTGTTTGCTAATTTGATGAATCCACTTTGGACTGCAGTGGCACAGTTATGCCACGAAAGTAACACAATGTTGACTCGAGGCAAATTCAGGACTGAAAAAGAATATACGGAAGTATGAGTTCTCACAGGAACGAATAAAGTTCAGGTTGACTGGCGCTGAGCTTGTGAAAATGAGTCTTAAGTCTCCAGGAAATAAATGTCAGTCAGCGTAATGTTCTCTAAAGTGATGGAAGCGTGTGTGTGTGTGTGTGTGTGTGTGTGTGTGTGTGTGTGTGTGTGTGTGTGTGTGTGTGTGTGTGTGTGTGTGTGTGTGTGTGTGTGTGTGTGGTGTGTGTGTGTGTGTGTGTGTGTGTGTGTGTGTGTGTGTAGGGCCAGCTATTACAGGAAGGGGGGGCGGGCCATGCTGCCAGTCAAGTGGATGCCGCCTGAAGCCTTCATGGAGGGCATCTTCACGTCTAAAACAGACACGTGGTGAGTCCCTCACACTTCTCTCTCATAGCTCTCACTCCTATATCTCACATACTTCCTGTTTCACCTTCCTCTGTCCTTCAACATCTCTGATCCTGTGCCATATGTTGGGGTTTTAAATTCTCCATCTTGTCTCTATCTCAGTCTTGTCCTCTGCGCTCATCCTTTACAGCTCTGAAGATGCTTTTAATTTATGACTTGCTTGTCCTGAGAGCCCCCCCCCCCCCCCCTCTCTCTCTCTCCCCCCCCCTCTCTCTCTCCCCCTCCCTGTGATTGATGTGTCCTCTTTTTACCTGCAGGTCCTTCGGGGTTCTGCTGTGGGAGATCTTCTCATTGGGCTACATGCCGTATCCAAGTCGCAGTAACCAGGAAGTGTTGGAGTTTGTGACCAATGGCGGAAGAATGGACCCACCCAAAAACTGCCCTGGGCCTGTGTAAGAGCTGATCTGAATTCATGTGCTTCACATGCTTGCAGGGAAATGTGATCCCACGAGGTCTAATTAAAGTCCTCCAAAACATAAACAAGCTAGAAGGAAGCTCAGTCGCACATAAAGCATACGTAGTGTTAGGCTTGGATCATAATATGGAATTATCACGATACCTGTTTCACGCCTTCCCCCCGGTACCGGGCGGATAAACGCGTCATTTGCAGGAAACAACGTCTAAGGAATCTTAATATTGAATAAAACTATGAATGTGTTATATCCATGTAACGGGAAGAAACTCAGCTAACTGATCTTTTTAATTTTTTTTTTCAAAAAAACCCCACAATGCTAGCACTCAGCCTCTGAATTAGCCTCGATCGAAAAAACGGGACCGACAAAGACACATAAACTCACTCAGAACTCCCTTATTACTTATCCTAGATGCACAACCAAACACTATTTTTTGGTGTCCTGGAGACACTGAATCTAACGGTGCCCACCTCAACATTCAGTGATAAACATTCGCGACGCTATCAACGAAAGCGTACATCATCACATGTGGAGCTAAGAAGCTAAACACGTAAATATATCTTACCTTGGTCAAAAGTGGTCTTCAATGGCATTAAAACGATAAAAAAACGATGCTGCAGTTAATCCATAGGTTCATCCTATGTGTCTGTGCCTTCTTTGAAATTATTTCTGATAACCCATAAGCAATACAACTGCGTTTTAGTTTCCAAACTCCAGAAGGAGACATTCCTCCAGTTTAGTTTCACTTTCCACACGCGAAGCGGCAACATTTTTTCTTTACAATGTGTGTCTATGTAAGTATCCTCCTTCGATTCTATTGGCTCTAACGGTCACAAGGGTATGTCAACCAACCAGATCGAGCAAGGGGGGCCAGAGATAGGTCAAATCCACCCAAATGACCCCAGATGGCCCAGTTTTTGGCTAAACCTCTCTAAAAAGGTCAAATTTCACTTGTTTTGCATCAATCTTGATACAGGGTACTTATTATATGTTGTACTTTGGATTCCTAAAGCTTTTAGTCTACTAACCCATCATCCAAGGGTAGTTTTCACTATCTGTAAAAAATAATTTTTGGACGGACACTATAATTTACAGTTTTTTACTATGTAAAATCTGAATTTTCTTTAAAATAAAAAACATTTATATTGATTCTGACACTTCTACATCCAACTCACAGGTTTATCATTACTTTGAGAAAAGATTATTAATTTAACCCTTTTAGAAGGGAAGATATGGTCATTTGTTCTGGGAATGTCATTTTCGAGCCTGAGACCTGAAAAACAGGCTCAGAGTGGAACAGGTTAAGTCAAAATACCATATTTTTGCCATTTAAAGCAACGTGGCATATCATGACTATTGCGATAAAACTAAACTAAAATGCTAACAGTACAATTTGACTTTTTATTTTTATTTAATGAGATCTAATTTACGGAATGTGTTTGACATCTGATTTCTTTCTCCAAAAACACCATCTTAATGTTGACCCACTTCCAGCCAATCCCGTTGGCGTCATCCGAAAAAATGTAACGCCATCTAGTGGACAGGAAGGAATTGAATTAGAATTTGAAATTGTAATGATTTATTTAATAAAAGATTTTGATTGTGGAAGCTGTGTATCAATACAATGTTGTGACGCAAATATCACTATGCTGTATTGATCCCTAACCCTACACAGTATAAGACATGAAAGGCTCAGATGTTTTGCTGATATTCACACGTAAACAAGTCGGGACCTAGGAGGCATGAGAAAATGAGATGAGATGACTTTCAATATGGAAACCACATCAACACTTCTCTTTCATGTTGCTTCCCACTTTGGAAGAAGTGCCGGGTAGCTGATAGAGAGCTTTAAAAATATTTTGATATCAGACTGTATTTTTCACTTCAGACACCGCCTCTGCTGCCAACTCTATTATAAAAGCTATACGGGCAGATGCACACACATTTCCTGGCTCTCTATTATATACATATTGGAGCCACACTTTAGCCTCTCTGTGATTTCTCAGCTTTCCCTTCATACCTGCAGCTTTCCAGATCTCTCCTTATATCCTGTTGCAATCTGCCTTTTAAGTTCCATGAAAATGTTTCTTAGTTATTTGTTCACTTCTCTGATTAGTATGTTTCAGGGTTAGTTTATCTTCTTCTCTGCATCTGCAAAGATTGTATTTAAGTATTTTCAGCATGTGTTCTTCTGCCTGTGTGTTTCTTCAGATACCGCATAATGACTCAGAGCTGGCAGCATCAGCCTGAAGACAGGCCCAACTTCTCCACCATCCTGGAGAGAATCGACTACTGCCTGCAGGTAACCAATCAGAGCACTGTGGGATTTCTATTGGGTTTTTCTGTCTTTACGTATTACTCCAAGCCTGTATCGGATTTCTGTAAAGGATAACCCCAAGATAGGTGCTTACGGAGCTTCATCAAAACATGTTTCTGAATTCAAATGACTTGTTAATCTATTTAGTGTTATTGATCAATCTTACCCCACTTTGGGAGTCACAATTACATTGAACATATCAAATATCAGCTGTACAGGAGTCTACCTGTGGAGACTCAGGATCCCTTATGATAAGGTTGCTAGCCTTAGCATCGACCCTAGCTCCTGTTTCAGAGGGAGAACACTAAAGAGCCCCCACATGCTGCTTTACAGCTCAACAGTCCACTGTCCACATGCTAACTGGAACTACTGAGCTAACTAGCTAGCTAGGTGTTAATGACCTGTCTGAAGAAGATGTCATGCATCTTGAAATGTTGCTTTTTTAGGACAATAAAAAGACGCGGTTCACTTTCTCTCATGTGAGACTTTGAACCTGGGTGAATACAGCAGCCACAGGCAGAAGAAGAAGAGCAATAGTTCACCAGCAGCCCACTGACTCTTTATTATTATTGATAGTGTCTCACCTTAACCTCTGATATCCCCCTCTTTAGGACCCTGACGTGGTGACCATGCCGCTGCCTGTAGAGTATGGACCTGTCCCAGAAGAGGAGGAGCGGGACCCCTCGGCTCCGACGGTGCTGGTGAACGCCCCGGTACATGATGGGGAGGTCCAGCAGCAGCCCCCCCCCCTCCTATCCTACAAGAGACCCCCTGAGAGGGGGGGAGCACAGCGCGGAGACGAGCGCAGCATTGGAGGCTAAAGCACAGACGTCGCCCCCCCCCTACCTCCACCAGCAGCCTCACACGCAGATCGCCATGACAACCAGCAACACGGTCACCTCCACAGCCGCCTCTACGCTCACTGCCAAGGGCCCGCACATCCCCCCCCAGCACGGCCCTGAGGGGGGGCACATCAACCTGGCGTTCACCCAGGTTCAGCCGCAGGAGAAGGAGGGCCCCAACGGGAAGAGCACCACCCTGTGGAACCCCACCTACGGGTCCTGGTTCCTGCAGCAGAGGAAGCAGCAGCAGCAGCAGCAGCAGAGGCAGGGGGGTGTGGGGGCTGCAGGAGAGGGCAGCGGCAGGGTCCCGGGGGAGGGGCAGGAGCATGTGGGCCGGACCGTGGCTGAGGTGGCGGGGGCCCTGGGGCTGCAGCACCAGCAGCAGCTCCAGCAGCAGCTCCAGCAGCAGCTCCACCAGCAGCAGCTCCAGCAGCACCACCTGCAGATGCTGCACCACCAGCAGCAGCAGCAGGGTCTCTGCAGGCCTCTGCTGCCCCCGCCCCCCCCTCCCGCTGCCCAGTCCCCTCTGCTCTTAGATTCGGCCGCGCTGCCCCCGGTCCCCCTCTACAGACTGAGGCGGTTCCCCTGTGGGAACATCGGCTACGGCTACCAGGAGCAGGGCCTGCCGCTGGAGGCCGTGCACCCCAACCCCCCTGCGGCCCCCCAGCCCCAGCAGGGCCTCTCCATGGCCTCCGCCCACCAGAGGGGGGCTTCAGTGACCCTGGGTCGCTCGGGTTTGTCCGAAGACAGCCGTCCGCTGCTGGTTACCATGGGGACAGTACAGGACCCCCGACTGCCCAGGATGGAGGGCCACAACGCCACCGTGCTTTAGCCCACATGCCTGTACTCTTTTTCCACACTGTACAGACAGAGACCCTTTTACACCCCCTACCGTCCCACCATGTTGGTTCCTCCCTCCAGGTGTGGCTGAGCATCTGGATGGAGCCTCAGAACCTGGAGCTGTGTTCAGATCCCCGACGGATGCTAAGCACAGCAGAGAAATAGAAACAAAAGCTTTGGGAGGCAGAATGTAGAGCAAATGCTAGTTTTAAGAATTAAAAAAATGTATTTTTTCAACGCTGGAGGGATCATGACTGAGTGAGACACAAATGGAGAACTTTCCATCTGAGAGAGAGCAGGAGCTCATGAGTTCATCAGAGGATGTCTCTTTGCTATGAGAATGGATTATTAGGAGGGTTCAAATCTCTATATTTTGCCAAACTTCAAACTTTCAGTCACAAACTTTAGTGACCCGTCTGACTGAAGCAGTGTTGTCTCCAGCTGCAGCAACCTGTGCCCCCCCTCACACTGACCCCCCCTCACACTGACCCCTACCCACACGCTTTTGGAGAACAGCAGTGTGCTCAATAACTCGTATCAGACTATTTTTCAAGGATCAGACTCTGGATTACCAGACATTTATACGAAAAAGAAAACTACTGGGGAAAAATGTGTTTGTTGGTGTTTGCTTGCCTGCTTGTTTATTTATTCATTTGTTTATTTATTATTTGGAAGTGGCTCTATAAATTATTCATAAACACGCTTTCCTCAAATCCAAAACAAATTCATTTTACATCGACTGGTTTTCACTTTAAAACACGGGGATATCTTTTTGGTAATATGGAAATAGGAGAAAAGGAAAGATTGAACAGAAACACATCAACCCTAAATCTCCTAAACGCTGTGTAATGACTGCTGAGTCAGGACCTCATTCAGGACCTCATTCAGGAGCAGACGGATAAACACAAACACAGCGACAGAAGAACACGGCAGATTCAAGAAGAGGCGCATTCAGACACATTAAAGAGGTCACCTTTGGACTCCTGGAACACACTCTGCTTTTGTTCACAAGTCGCTTTTGTTGATACAGTGCTCTGAGACCGTTGTCTTTTCTTATAGCTTTTTTTCAGTAACCTTTTATCAATTTCTTTCTTGTTACAAAAAAACAGTTTTCCCCTTTTGTGTCCAGATATAGAAACAAAGTGGATATCGCTGAATCAATCTTAACCTTCAAATTGCCATCTCAAAGCACTCTACGTCTCGACATTTGCATATTTTTATCTTTTCTATTACAGGATGGCTGTTGTGGAATACAAATGAGTCCGGATACAAACTGCTACTGCTCCACATGTGACTGAAAGCTGAGACCCCTGAGTCTCACTTTCACACACGGTGTCTGTGTTTAAAGTGTACCTTCAGTTGAATCACCGTTCCATACAGTATCTATGTGACAGCACCATGAGTTGATGTCTCGCTAAACGACATGCGTCACGTTTTGTTATGCTTTAGCTTGACTGTATTTGGCCTCCTGTCAGTGTGCTGTGAGGCTGAGCAGCCGTGTGTCCGTCATGGCGCTGGTGACGGTTAAAGATAAAAGCATTCCTGTAAGCCGAGGTGAATCTTGGCCAATGAAAAGTATTGTTTGCTTCGTCTTCTGTGCATTCATTCTGTGTTCCTTCGCAGCTCATCTCCATTGTTTGATGTAAAGACAAACTGAATCCGCACCTGTAAATGTTGTAATTATAAAGTATTGTACTATGGCTCTTGTAAAAGCTGTCCTTCAGATGACATTCGCCAAAATGAATAAATTACTATATAATGACCGTTAGTCTGTGTACTGCACTCTTTAGAATCTGGGCCACATTCATTATAACGGAAGTGCGACTGCTGATTACATTCTTGAAACACAGCCATCAATCACAGTTTAGTGTAAAATTAGTAATGTTTTTCTTCTTTAACTTCGATGTAATAGGGCTGTAAAATGCAACATCATTGATATTCTGACAGCAGTTGTTTAAAAGTTATTGGCAACACAAACAATTGTTGACATAAAGTGGTTTTGGTAAAAGCTATAGTGGTAATGGAGGAGGGGGGTGACTCCTGTACACCAGCTATTCAAAGTGGCATAATGCCTTTTAAAATCACTAGCATTCATTATTTAGATCCATCCGACTCGTCAAAAAAACCCAGTCAGATAATTGAAGAGGGAACAATAGTCTCCCTGACAGAGATGGCCTCATTTACACGGTACAGTCTCTAAAGTATATTGTTTGACAGATTCCAGCTCCTTGAGCCAACAAAGAGAAATCAGAATCAAGCGGCCATTAGTTATGGTCTGTATTTGTTACAAATGACTGAGGCAGACCAGACTGTTTAATCAGGATGATTGTAGTCCTCCTGATTTTACACATGACCATTAACCTCTGATATTGACTTCATGCCGCTCCTACAGGAGACAAAGCATCTGCTGGGTTTGATAATGAAGCGATCACAACATCAACCACCGGAGCTTGTGTTTCGTTTCTCAGAGTGTTTACATATTGAGACGTGCCTCACAGTCATGCAGACCGTACATTTGACATCTCTGATAAAAAGATGTGTACATTTATTTTCTCAGCGTGTCTCCCTTCATGGCTTCAGGTAGCTGTATGTGGTAGATTCAAATCATAGACTGTATATATAAAGATTCAAATCAGTTTGAGGCTCCTATATGTATGTAAGCTACCCTGCCATGTTGCACGGCAGATTTGATTTACTGCCGAGGAGCCTTCCTTTTCCTTTTCAATGTTTGACTCTATTGCCCCTTACAGGTAAAAGATAAGAAACAAACTATAATAAAAAAGAAGAAAAACACAGACAGAAAACAAATGTGATAAAAGCAAATCTACAGAGGCAGTGCAATGGCTCGATCAGTAGCCAACGTTCTGTGAGAGAGTACAGAAGAGAATGTGCGAACAAAAGGCCAAGAGGCGAGCACACCTCTATAGACATTCATGAGGAGATCAAACAGGCTTAGAAAGATGGCCGACTGCTTTCCACTGACATTCAGACCTGACCTTAGTTCCAGCAAGTGTCTCCATCCCAGAATGATGTGTCCAGAGATTGCTCTCCTACCTTAAATCCTCACACTGGAACCTGTTCAGACGACTGTAAACAACAGCAGCTCTGCTAGCTGCTAGCAGCTAGCTGCTCTGCTAGCTGTGGAATATCCACTCCCTCGCTGTATGGAACCTTTTTAACAAAGGTGGACAATGTTCTTTAATTAAAGATGGGCATCGTCTTTTTTTACAGGTGGATACTGTTTTAGAAGAGAGATTAATTAATTAAAAAAGAGCTGGATAGTTTATTTTTTATTAGAATTAGACAATATTTTTAAAGAGAGCTGGACGATTTTTAGAGAGGTGGAGTTTAATGCAACTGCTTCCGTTCTTATCTGCGAGGAGAAAGCTGCTGATCTCCAGAAAGAAAGTCTCAAGCTGCTGCACTGCAGATTAGTATGCTGGGGACGAGGAGGAGGAGAGGGAAAGATGAAACACTGGATCATCTTTCTCGCTGTAGCAGAGGAAAACCTGGCCAGTGGTCATTGGAAGTGGTTTGAATTAGAGACTATTTAACATGCTTGTTTAGATTATAGAGATTATGTTATAGGTACTACATGTATTGTTTTCTTTCTTCTAATCATTGGAATAAGATAGTTATATACTCATTTAAAATCAATATTTGAGTCAAGCCATTACAGCTCACTTTGGTAAGCAGTTAGGAGGATTATGTACAGTGAGCTGGTCATTATTGCACATAAGCCGTGACAGGGTGAATGGAGACCCCAGCAGGATTATCCCTGTATTGTAAACATGTCGGCGCTACACGTAGAGGCTTGTGCAGCTGCCAGGATGTATTTGCTAGCGATAGCAAACTGTATTCCTCGGGCACCAGCTGTGCCTGTGCCGCTCTCCATCATGTCAGAAAGCACTGGAGTCTTCCTCTAAAGTCTTACTGAGATCATTTGTCTCCCATCAGGGATCTCCGCTCTCAGAGTGCTGATGATGCAGCTAAGCACTCAGCACACTGTGGTGCAATGTGTCTGAGCTTTGTTTCAACTTCACATCATGTATACCACCGATATCAAACCATTCTAATACAAGACTCAGGGTAGCCAAACAGAAAGACGAGCAACACAGAGAAGTCTAACCATTATTCCAGAAGTTATATCCAAAGAAAGCATGGTATTTTTGCTGCTATGATTTTCAGACAGCAAAGTTGTGATAATGAACACGTCACCATGAGAGTCTGAACTAAGAGGCTTCATTGTTTCTCACAACTTTGCTCATCCAGTGGAGCTCTCTGCGAGCTGCCTTCAGTGCATTCATTAACATATACACGCCTTTTACTTAAGCCCTCACACTATCAGCAACAATAATGAAACACAGTATGTGAGCCTCTTTCTTCTGCACTGCTTTCTCTAAGAATCAAATACATGGGGTATTCACAACGTGATGAGTCACTACTACCGACTACAACAGGTAGCTTTAAGCACTATACTGTCTAATGCAATCCAATCCCACTGTTCTGCCATGAAGGCGACCTCGGAGATGACTATAATGTTCAGTTTTTGTATAAGTTTAGCATTGAGGAAGATGGTGTTAAATTGAGCTGAATGTATCCAGCTGTTTCTAATAGTCCCCTCAGGATGTCAATGTGAAGGACAAAAACATTAGAAACACCTCTCAATGAAAAGTGTTCCAGTACACAACCACTTATGATCTCAGTCAGAAACATGTCTGAATTTCACAAACAACTTTAGAGCATTATGAACTTCATAAAAGGTAGAAGAGCTAAGCCGGTTATCCAGGTCCTGTTCCTGCTGCCAGTAGCTCTTACGTATATATAAAAAACATAACCCAGGAAAATGATTTCAAAGCAACTAATAAAAAAACCTAATTATAAAGAGAACTTTACAGTACTTCCAAATTTGTTCCAGCAGATGACATGAAATCCACCTTGTTGCCAAGCGACAAACTCGGGTGCAAAATAATGAACACGGAAGGGCCAAACCCTGCAGTACTTTGAATGGCCCCTTGAGAATGGCTCAAAGCGAGCCAACCATGCATTATAAAGAGGTAAAGAGAACTGGATACAGCGTTCACTCCTAAGAAAGTTGTTCCGTGGTGCATGAAGCCAACATGGCTTGACGTCGGCAGCAAAAGCACTCTTATCTGGGCCCATAGAGCGTTCACATTTGCTTTTAGCTTTAACTGGCATCCAGTCCGCATTGTAACGACCCACCTCGACTCAGTCAAACGAAAGGAGAGGGGAAATAACTCTGGATTTGGCTTTTAGCGCATTTTACAACCTTTAAACCCTAATGACTTAAATACGAACGAAGCTGTAGTGCGACTGTTTGGCCACTAAGATTGCTTCAACATGCGGCTCACTTCCTGGGGAGACCCTCATGTCAACATGCCCAGCTTTAAGCAGGAAATACAAAATGTAAAGCCTGGTATAAATCCGTTTTGGTCTTGATAGCCAATTTATTTGTTCATGACAACTGCACAGGTGTGACTTTTTATACAAATCATCCCTTTGAATTATATTAGGGATTAAATGTATACTTAAAGGTAGGGTAGGTAAGTTTGAGAAACCGGCTCGAGATCGCTAGAATTTGAAAATACACAACCGGAGAAAATCTGCCACTTCCTTACAGAGCCCCTCCTCCAACACACACGAACGCGCACATGACCAATGAGGGCACGAGATAAGTTTGTGCACAGATGGAAGGCTGACAGACAGGTAGGCCATCCAGTTATTTTAGCCGGGCCGGCTAAAATGATTGGTCGTACTTTTTACAGTATTACGGCTTCCACAGATGACATTTTTTTATGGATTTTTTGTCAAAGCACTTCAGATATTCATTGCTATCAGGATGTTAAGAGCATTCCATGGAATATAACAAAAAGTGTATCTCGAGCCGGTTTCTCAAACTTACCTACCCCACCTTTAATTAAGGGCATGGCACCATTTTAACAGGTTAATACTGTCTCAGATATTAACAAGCTAGCCATGTGCTCTGCTGCATCACCTTAGCCCGCCTCAGCTCCACCACGCTTCACTTATTGGCTCATTTAGAATTTGCACTGCCAAGATGGAGAAGGCTGGAGCGGCCCACATTGAGCTTCACAGCAACTCTCCAGAAGCCTCAGGGAGACGTGTCTAGAATGAAATCTATATATTTTATACTCCATCATTGGTGCCTAACCCAGACTTTGAGGTGCTGACCCCCAATTCAAACACATAACACCAAGATGTGCACGGTGGTAACATGACATCCAGAAGAAAAAAGAGGGATGCAGTCCTGAGGTTACCGAACAGGACTCTCGTCTCCCCCTGCATGTTGACAGCCGGCCAATGGAAATGACAGAACCAGTGACAAGGTCCAGCTTTGGTGGAGCCCGACAGACTGGAAACACTGCTCTTAGTATGCAGACACAGACTCTGGGCTCCTCCAGCAACACATGGTTATTTCGTTTTCAGACACTTCTGTATTACTGCCAAGAGGGATGTATCTGAGCCTGCAGAAGAACTATCCAATCGCAATTATTATGACGTGAATACTATTTAAAAGTTGGAAAGTTGTAATTTAAATAAGCAATCTGACATGATTGTGGCAGCTCCCCCGCCTCCTCCTCCCCTTTTGAACCTGTTAAGGACAAACACAGTTTATTCTCCCTGGCAAACCAAGCTTTGCAGTCATTATATATAAAGGGTTTTTATTCTCCAGTGGCTCTTTTTACAATCTGAAGTTGAACAAATTGTCTCTAAGTGCTGGCAAACCACTGAGTTATAGTATGATAAGTGGTCTACTTGAACTTGGTTAATTTTATTCCAGATATTACCATTTCATTTAATCTCACCTTTGAATAAATCTCTTGGTCAGACGTTTGGACAATCACTGCTTCCCTTGGTTTCCTTTCTCCTGTTTGGACTACAAAAATAATAGGCAAAGAAAACAATTGAAAAGCAACCATTCAAACATCTATTTATTCCACAATCATGGCATAATAGAGTGTGTCACCCACACTGAAGCTTGACTGTGTGTGCCGGGCTGGTGGAAAGCGAACAATGGCACTCGGCAGCAGGCTGTTTGTGCTTTGGCTGAGACGAGCCCCGGTGGAATCAGATGGTAAGCTAACAGACGTGTAACCATTTCAAAGTGCTTGTGCAGTTTCATTTTCATTCCCTGAAGGCAACACTCCTCTGCACTTTATGAACAGTCCAAGGAAGTCAAGAAAAATCTCTTTTTCATTAGCACAACCGCACTCGATAAAAGGCCCAGAGCCAGAGAACAAATAGAGTCACGGAGATAAGAAGTCAAATTAGAATAGAGTCTTTTATTTTCTTTTTTACAAATACTGTTATTTTCCACAACATGAAAAATGCATCAGACCAAATCCCCCTCACACACTTCAGATTCAAATATCAGGAATTTTATGAAAAACAACAATCCATTACCCACAGGAACACAGCGCCAAAACACGGTCATACACACCAGTGGAATCTGAAAGTACTCATGCTGTAATACAATCGGGATTGCAGATACACCAAAAATATGCGAGTTTTTCTGAAGCTGAGATTTGAAACTCTTACAAATGCCACAGCAGTGATCACAGGGAGGCCCTTATGCAAATTAGCTTTCTGTGGGGTTGAAATATCTCAATAGGATCTCAGAAATGCATTTCATCGGTCTGATCTCTGACCAGCACTGCCTCCACCAGGCTCTGCAGACGGATCAATGAGAGGGCCATTGGAGATTCTGCTCCTCATGTTGGGGCCTGCACTTTAATTGGGTGGTACATGAGTGTTTTGCTGAACAGTGGGCCTGTTTTCCACATGCACAATCGATGGCTTGCTCTCTGCAGAGAGGCTCAGACAGCCAGCGCGATCCTTCAAACAAGATGATTGCGTATATCCTGTGTCGAGCTGCTTTAATCAACCGTCAAAAACATTTATACCCCTGCTCTGAAATGGGGTCTTCAACATGTGGAAAATATCATACTGTAGTAAAAAGCTGTCAGGGCTTAAACACATTCAGATCTTTCCAACTTCACTTTTTAAAGAAATTCAGCCCAAGTCAGTATGACGGACTTTCAATCTCCAACTCAATGACTTTTATCATTATATGACATCACTTCCTCTACAATGTCAGCAGCCTGCTGCTTACCAAAACAAATCAGAGCCAAAGGAGCAGTTGGTAGGATAATGCTGCCAATAGTCCAATATAACCATCATTTATGTAGGGCTAAATCTGAGAAGACAGTCTTCTGGAAACGAAAAAGAAAAGCTTCAGAATTTTTAAATAAAGCCCTCGTCCTGCAGCTTCCCCCTCTCCCCCGACCCAGTCATTCATTTCATACATAATCCTCTGATTGCTATCCTGGTGCCATTTCAAAGCAGCAGGTCTATGATAATAACTGTCCTGGTTACTTTGCAAAGTGATGGTCCTTGAGGGTTCAACATGTATCTGGTTACTGATGATCCAGCTGTAAACCTCTGGTAAATCTTACTCAACTAAACCTTAGCAATGCATTTTTTCTCCATCTCTGAAACAGATTTTCCAATATTGATATGATTCATTGAGGTTGATAGACTTTGTTGGTACGTCCGTCTTCTTTTTCCCGGTTCATTTGTAGCAAATACAGTTGTCCCCAATGCTTGAATAGCAACTCCTCCTTTAACATTCTCCGGCTTTCTGGTATCTGACCTAAGGATAATAATATGCTGAAAGGTTATTATGGATTGTTCTTCTCCCAATTGGTCTTGGACTCCTGCCTACCGCAGCCCTACTGTAAGGTCTGTGGCACAAACTGTTGTACGTGGGAGGACATGACTTCTGTTAAAGCAGATGTATTCTGCTGGAGGTCGGTGGAGGTCGCGTCTTAATTAAATCATTTTCTAGTTTCATTCACATTGATTCGTAAACTAGAAAATCCAGATCTGACTCAACTTCCATCAATTATCTGCAGTTCTCTGCAGGCCATATGATGACCCGGGACAAATCAATCATGTCTCTTGTTTCAAAGTGCTCCGAATGAATACACACATGCACACACAGATGCGCACATAATCACAGACACATGCACACTTTGTTGGAGAGTAAGCTAAATTACCATTATCTAAATGATCTGATCAAATCTCTACTGCATGTGATCAAAATTAGCTTTGGGTATTAGAAACACTTTTTCATGTGTGCACATCCATACCATCCGCCTAATCTCATTCTGATCGGTCATTGATATTCTTTCTCAGTGCAATCAGATTCAAAGTAGTGCAGTGTTGTATGTCTTATTCAGACTTCCCCCCTAGTATCCTGCCCTGACTAATTCTAATAAGAATGTATAGTTCATTTCATAAAGTGCTTTCTTTACCTCATATTTTTGTCCAAATTGAATTGAGTATTTTTACATTGAACTCTTAATAGGTAGTTTTATTGCTGTAACTTACAACTCCTCTGAAAGAGGCTGTGGCTCAGTGGTATAGGCGCTGATCTTGGATCAGTGGAGAGAACGTCCGAGTCCCACTGCAGTCAGCATGTTGTGTCCACTTCCCCCAGACTGCTCCTGTGTCAGTCACTTTGGATAAAAGCGTCTAAGTGACCTGTAATGTAAAGTCATGTAAAGGAATATAAAGGAATAACTATGTAAATGAGAAATATGACATTTATATGTAATGCATATCTTTTTTGCATTGAATAGAAGATCATAAAAAGAAAGACAAAACTTCTTTAAATGTCCTCCCAACCCCTTCCCACAGTCCCTAGCTGTCTTGGTCCACCAGGCGGGCCCCGTTGAGGCCCCTGTAGGTGACGCGGCTGGGCCGGACCAGCACCCCGTGCCCGGGCCGACAGCTGAAGTAGCTCCGCCCCCCCACAGAGCCGTCGTTCTTCCCCTTGGGGCTGCGCAGCTCCAGGCCCAGCCAGAGCCCTGGGGCGAAGTCCGCGGGGCCCAGGTAGCGGATGGAGGCCATGTCGTTGGCGCTGGTGAGCAGGACCTGCATGCCCACGTGGAGGCAGACCTGCCCGGAGGCAGGCGGGGGGGTGGAGCCCAGCGGGGGGGCGGGCCCTGATGCGCTCCCGGGAACAGCCCCACTCAGTGAACTCCAGCGCCGGCGGTGAGGGTTAGAGCGATTTCTTGTTGGTTTTTAAGATGAATTTTGGCAGCACAGGAAAAAATCAACAAAAAAGATTTATGAGTAAAGGTATGCAGTGTGATAGGATATCTTAAGGTAAGTATGAGATGGATGGCAGCTTGATGTCTGAATGATTGATCTTCAATGCCTCTCTCCTTCTAACCACAATCATCTATTGGCCATTTAAAAGAGGAACCTTTGCCGACTAATACCGCTGCGTCTTATCGGTATTGATTCTGCCGCTGCCTGCGATGAAGATGAGGGTGGAAAGAGAGGGCTGTGCAGAAAAGAGCCACACCTGGTGACAGGACTCCTCCGGCTCGTCTCCTTGGAGGCAGCGATGGCCGATGATGTGCTGAAAGTGCGACGGATCGTCCCTGCAAGGCAATCACAAGAGTCAAGTACTCCCACACACATTCCTGCATAAGAGCAGCTTCACGAGCACTCGCAGCATAATCATTGCCATGACATTTCAAATACATTTCAGTAGACGCTTGCTATAAAGGTAGAACTCTCACCGCTGAAAGGATGGCGCGAGGAGGAGAGCTCCGACAGGCAGTCAACAGATCCATGGATCCTGAGGAGAGAGGGAGAGTCATTTAGTCACAATTAGGCATTCTCAAGCTACTGCGCAAGTTAAGTTTAGCATAGGTTGAGGAGCTAAATGTTTGGACTACCACCACAAATCTGTAAGTGAGTTTAAAAATGAACAAGCTGACTGCCCCCCCTCTTTATTATAGTAGTGGGAGTTCTGAAAGCCATTCAAAGGGAGACTGCCAAAGCGTGGCATGAAAGAAAAAAAGGTGCTTCCTTGTTTGTTTTTTTGAAATAGGTGGGGGGGCATAAGAAAAGCTGCTTGTTTTCCTGGGTTGTGATATCTGACAAGAGGAAAAAAGAGAAGGAGAAACAAGTTGCTGGATGAAGAGAATGTGAGTTCTCCATTAGAGGCACAATACCTGCCCCGGGGTTAATTAGAACAAAAGGAAGTGAGGAGAAGGACTTGTATAGGGGACGGCACAGGCAAGTCTTTCCAAAAAGAACTTTTATCATGAGAGATAGGAAGAGGAGCCCTCCCCTTCTCACGAGACAAAGCACATGCAGAAGAGCAAGGTGAAGAGACTAATTATAGCTGGGTATAAAGGTGGAATGTGTTCATTCACCCAGCAATCCCTCAAATCTGAATAACCTCGCTCCCCTTTCAAACTGTTTATCAGTATTGAAGATGTCAACAGCTTCTCAAACTCTAGAGCTTTCAGTTCAGACACACATTATACATTGTTAATGTGCCAGCCAATAAGAAGGGGACCCGCCTTTATCCTCCTGCAGAGTGTGTGACGCAAATACAAAACAATGTCTGGCAGTGGATAACGTGGTGGCTCGTGAATCTGCATGCGAGGCGACGGGCTCCATATCCCGAGGATTAAACGATCTCCATAAGTAGCTACCTTGGCACTCCCATCTGTTGAACACTTTGTCTGTGAGATATTAAGGCCTTTGCCTCTGTGCGTGCACTAATTGAGCAGGTCAACATGGGTGCCATGTGGTAGGGGTTCCTAAGTGTGCATCACATAAGTTGCAGATGTAATAAAGAACTATGAGTCAAAAGAGAAGATTTGACTGTCTTCTCCTGCATGTGAAGAAATCAGAACACCGCCGTCTAAATGTAGGTTATGTTAAGAAGTTTGGCACTAAAGAAACAACTCAAACTTTCATGCAATGCTAAAAGATGTTGCCAAGTAAAGGAATATCTTTTGGAAAAAGAATGTTCATGGCCCCACAAGAGTTTCAGAAGCCGTTCAGTCTTCCTTAGCGAGATGCTTTGTGTTGGCTTTTCTTCCTCTGTATTTCAAACACAGCCAGTCCAGCTGACAGCAGCTAATGGTGGCTAACATCTCAGTGTGATTAATAGGAAAGGAACATAGGCAAAGTGCCAACTGAAGAGTTATTTCATTGGCTGTTTTACATATCTATTATACCGCTCCAATATTGCCCAAGCAGCCTTGTTATTTTTTGAATCAATCGACAGCCCAATATTCACATACACAGAAGCAGGAATTGATTCTGTATCAACACCAGATCCAGCCTACGTTCTGGCACTGACACTGTCATTAAGTCCAGCTTATCTCTTCACAATGTGCGACTGAGGAATTTCTATGGAAACTGCAAAACGTCTCCCTATGTGCAAAATCAAACAAACATCTACTTTCATATATTATGACACAAATACTCCAGACTATTGCAGTTCTTTTTTTAAACCAAATCATATTTTCTCTCAACTTGACAGTCATCTTATCTTCATCTTTCCAAACATCTTACAAGTAGAGGTCAATCTAATCTCTTATAATAATTGGGTTAAAAAAATTATAATCAAAAATTAAGTCGTTTATAACAAACTTTTAAAATCCAAGAAATATACAAATCCTTGAATTCAGTCACTTTGATCACATATTGTCTCAACAGTAAGCAGTAGACACCAAATGTAAGCTAAATATTGCCTCATATAGGCAAATACTGTTATTTTGTTATTACAGTGGCGAACCGTCATTATTATTAACGGACATTATAACGGCGCGGTGTGTGTGTCTACAGAAGGTCCAGTTGTGATAGACACGGTTCACCACTGTGTTATTATAACCTAAAGGGCAACCAAACCAGGATCTGTGCTTTGTCTTGCATGTGATGTAGATATCCCACAATGGGACAGTTGAACCAATAGAAAAACACCATGTGAATAAAGTTCAATGCAGCGACATTGCAAGGAAATCTCTTATGTATTCCATACCTTGTTGTGAAAATATAAAATTGAGAAATGCTAAGCAAATATTCATTAACCATAATGCATATTGAAAAGGCAGGGATAATGGTGCCAGGCTCAGAACTAGGTGCCACATTAAAGTGAGGAGTTGTGCAGGGTGAGGGCCCCGGGCCTCCCGTTTGACAACTCCGACTCCCTTTAATCACAAGTTCACAGGACTGTGTGCCACACAGAGGGCAAAAAATCAAATATGTCAACACTCGCACAAATGACACTGTCAAAGGAGCTCATTAACGTCCTCAGGTGTATTGATGAGGGCAATGAAACACTACCTCAGGGTTTGTCGTGCTACATTGTCAAATTCCTCCAAAATCTGCTCTGAACCGACAAATGTGATTTGGTGACCCCTGGCAAAAACTAAAGTTATCATTAGTACAAAATATAAGGTACCTTAGAGAGCCTGCACTCACCTTTGGACGCGAGAAGGAGGAGCAAAGACGCCATGTTTGGAAGGACAGCTGAAGTACCTCACCCCCCCCACCGACCCATCGTTCTTACCACTGGGCTTATCCAGCTCAATGCCCAGCCAGAGCCCTGCACAGACAGACAGAGTGGAAGTTAGACAAACTGTCAAGGGAACATTAACGGATCATCGCAGGAAACAAAGAGGAAAGATGCGCCTCAAAGTTAAGTGATGCTAAGAAGTCAACAAAGCAGTCCAATGGAGGCATTTCAGGCGGCGGGGGGGGGGGGGGGGGTTGGCAGTATAGCCTTTGCAGACCACACAAAAAGCATAATAGGGCCTCTTAAAAAAAGATATAAGGCAAGAGTAAAGAAAGGATCAATGTAATGTTTGCTTCTGTAAAAAGCAAATGTATAAACATTAGCAAGACGGTTATATGTGCTGGATAATGCAAACAGCTGTTGACTGAAAATATAGCTACTAAAGGCGGTTCCATCATCGATGTAGTGCTACATCAGGGAATAGGCTAGTAGTGGGAAGAGCAGCTTTTGGAATAAAGAGGCAGTGTTTAATGCTCGGAGGCTGAGATAGCGGGGCACTGCTAGCACTGATTTCAAAGTATGAACGGAAACTTAAGATGGAAATCCCCTCAAACATGATCCTCAGTGCTGTGAGATGTGTTAGCACTTATTCATACATGAATGATGCCTGGGCAGAACCATTGCCTAAATGTTAATGAGCATTGTGAGCAGTTTTCTGAGCGAGTTCCAAAGACTTTTGTTCGGCAGCAGCTTTCTCACATCTTATTTTTCAAAGTATCGTCTGTGTAACTGGAGGTTTGCCACTGCAGTGACTTAGGAGTTTGAGACGCAGCTCATGCATGTAGGAACAGAAGAATTCAACTTTTGTTAAATATATCTCTCTAAATAAATACCTTCCACAAAATGTTACTGCACAGATCCATTTTGACATTTAGTAGACCCTCCAGAAAAACGCGATTATGCGATCGCATAATTTACCGCATAATCAGCAAAATGGCGCAGATTTTTAAAAGGGCGCATATTTATTAAAAGGTCGCATAATCCCCGCATTTTTCCACACAAAGTTGAGGGAAAAAAAAGTTAACGTGAAGTAGTGATGTCATCAGCTCGCGCAGGTAAACAACACCGTAGAGTGAATGTGTGGAACTCACACGAGAGAGAAAACAACAAGATCAGCGCCATATAGATTATTATATACTATTATACTATTATACGGCTCTGACCAAGATGAAAAAATCGAATCCATCTCATTTGCCTACGAACATTTCTGCTAAAGACCGGGCAAAGCAGTACCCCGATGTCTTGAACGAAAGTGGGGGGAAACTATTCTGCACCCCGTGCAACTGTGTGTTGGAGCATAAGAGAAAATCGACGGTGACGACCCACTTTGATTCATTCAAACATTCTAAAATGCTTTCTGCTGCTGCGGACAAGAAAGTCAAACAACTCGCGTTCACCGAGGCATCAACCTCCAAAACCCTTTCGAGGGCTACAAAAACGAGGTGAGTAGCCTACAAGATTGAAGCTGGTCAGATAACGAACGAGTAAATGAAAACAGAATGAGGCGGAGAAGAGTGTGTGTGTGTGTGTGTGTGTGTGTGAGAGAGAGTGATTAAAATAGCCCATATATAAATACATAAATAACACTTTGTGATGTAGCTTGCTTCTAGTATGCTTGTTTATCATAGGAACTCTTTAAAAGGGCTCACTTTCATTCAGTAGTAGCCTAGTAACAGGGTGTGGGAGAAGAATCACCTTTTTTCCGCCTCCCGCATATTTCGCAACTTTTCGCATATTTCCGCATATTTCGCAACTTCACCGCATAAAATCACATGAAAACCCCGCATGTTTAATCGCATAATCAAGGATTTTAGCCCGCGTTTTTCTGGAGGGTCTAATTTAGATGCTACAAAAAGAAAAAAGATTGACCCTTTAAATACATAAAGACTATTTGTTCAACCTTATAATGGCAGCAAAGTGAGCTGTGCAATGGTCAGAATAATATGGTCCAAACTACCAGCTCATCAGTTCACTGCCCAATTAGACATTTCAGGATGTGAAAAGGGAAAAGAAAGTAAGAGTAGAAAGTCATCCTAATTCTTAAGCTCTGTCCTGAAAAAGACAGTAAAAGACAGACATGATTTATCAAAAGGGATATGAATTATTTCAGAGACACTTGGATGCTTTAAAAAATAAAATAGTTTGAAGGAGTTTATTCACATAAGCTCCAAGCACAACACAATACACAACACTGACAGGGCTGAACCTTTCCAGAGAAACCTCACATGTACGTTATTGAACCCTATCATTCTAACATTAAACATACATTTACTTTATGCTAGTAAACAGAGCTCAAATATGATAAATAGTCAGATGTATAACAATTCAATTTAATTATAAAATAATGTGTTTAACCTTGCGCCGTTTGCCATAATTTTTAACAACCAAATTGGCCATGAGATACCATGACCTTGCAAATTAAGACTTCACAGAACACCCAATATGCATTTTCATATATTCATATATAAAATAAATGCAATTCATAACAATTAAAATGATCGTTATGTCGTTTTTTATGAAAATGAGGCCGAACAACCTCTTAGTCCAAAAGGCAAGTTATTAAAGTGTCCTCCAGATTACACCAAAAAGCAAGGCTGCAAAGCATCTACTCAAAGAGTGTCATGATATTAAGTTTTCAAAGATTTCAACTGTCAGATCTTTGCAGGGAGAACAGCATTTTTAACAACTTACCTGGAGCAAAGTTGGTTTTCCCGTAGAACTGCACTACACCAGTTCTCTGACCGACCACCAGCACCCTCTCCCCCAGGCGCACCTCGGGGCCCCCAAACACTGAGCTACTAGCCGAGGGGGTTCTACTTCGAAGACCTGGGAGAGGTACACAAAAAGTGTTTCACTCCTGTGATCAATAACTGCCTGAATACGATTCATTTGTGTCTGCATAATGATCAGGAAAAAATGAATAATAGGGATCTTTATTAAAGTGAGTATGTAATATATAATAAGACAGACCTGCAGGAGGAAGTGCAGTGTTGTCAGGAGAAGAGTGGATCGCAGGTGAGGGCGTGGCCCTCGGACTGAGAGAAGCTCTCTCCCTCCGCTGCCTGGCAGGAAGACGCTGCCTTGGCAGGGGACGAGGGCGGGCCCCTGGTCCATGCCGAGAATCCAGGGAAGAGGATGAAGAGGAGAGAGAGCGGGAGAGAACGCCTGTGGTGAACATGACACAGAGGAATAAGTAACAAGACATACAGAGAAGAAATGACTTAAAGGGGCCCTATTATGCTCATTTTCAGGTTCATACTTGTATTCTGTGTCTCTACTAAGACATGTCTCCATGCTTTAACCTGTTAAGCACCAAGCCTGTTTTTCATGTTTCAGGCTCGAAAATGACATGCCCAAAACAAATGACTACAACTTAACTTCTAAAAGGGTTATATGAATAATTTCTTTTATCAAAGCAAGGTTACATCTGTGAGTTGGATGTAGAAGTGTCAGAATCAATATAGATGTTTTTTATTTTAAAGAAAATTCAGATTTTACATAGTAAAAAACTGTAAATTATAGTGTCCGTCCAAATATTCTTTTTTACTTATAGTGAAAACTACCCTTGGATGATGGGTTAGTAGACTAAAAGCTTTAGGAATCCAAAGTACAACATATAATAAGTACCCTGTATCAAGATTGATGCAAAACAAGTGACATTTGACCTTTTTAGAGAGGTTTGGCCAAAACCACCCCACCTCTGAGGTGATTTGGGTGAAAATGTTTTTTTTTTCCATATCTCTGGCCCCCCTTGCTCAATTTTGATGGTTGACACCTCTTTCTGACCGTTAGAGCCAATAGAATCGAAAGGGGAGGTCCCCACACACACGCGTTGTGAAGAGAAAAGGTGGGGGCTGCGCGCATGTAATTTTGCAGCAGAGTGGACCGATCTCTCGCTCTGACATTTGGAAACGAAAAAGCAGTTTTATTGCTTATGGATTATCAGAAATAATTTCAAAGAGGACACAGACACATTGGATGAACCTATGGATTAACTGCAGCATCGTTTTTTTATCGTTTTAATGCCATTGAAGACCAGTTTTGACCAAGGTAAGCCATGTTAGCGTTTCTAGCTACCTAGCTCCACATGTTATGATGTACGCTTTCGTTTATAGCGTCGCAAATGTTTAGGTGTTGAGGTGTGCACCCCCAGATTCTGTGTCTCCAGGAGATGCAAAACGAGGGGTTGGCTGTGCATCTAGGATAAGTAATAAGGGAGTTAGGAGTGAGTTAAGTGCAGTGATAGGTTACATTTTTTCGCTCGTGGCTAATTCAGAGGCTGAGTGTTAGCATTGTGGGGTTTTTTGGAAAAAAAATGAAAAAGATCAGTTAGCTGAGTTTCTTCCCGTTGGATATAAAACATTCATAGTTTATTAAATATTAAGATTCCTTAGACGTTGTTTCCTGCAAATGACGCGTTTATCCGCCCGGTACCGGGGGGGCGGTGCGTAACAGGTTAATGTTCAAAAAGCTCTTTATTTTCCTCATACTGCCTGTGCTGCAGCACCTCTTTTCACCCTCTGTCTGAAACCAGAGTTCAGTCTGCTCTGATTGGTTAGCTGGCAGGCTCTGTTGTGATTGGTCAACCGCATAGAGAAGTCCAGCCCCTTAGCCTATCATGTACAATCAATGGGAGCACTAGCCAATAGAACGTAATGTTACATTGTAATGTCACTACTGTATGTCCTGGAAATAAACAAAGGAGTCCAATGGAGGCGCCTTTGCAGAACATTTACATGCACAAAAACCTTTATAACTCACTACAGGTAAGGGTAGATACCGAAAAGCATAATAGGCCCCCTTCAAAGAAAGAACCCTACCAAAAAGGGACTGAATACACATTTCAAAGTTAGATAAGACCTATTTCTGTAAAGTATTCTACTTGTGAACATTGTTATACTTTCTACCCTCTACAGTCACACGGCACACACTGGGTGCCTCCCATCTTAATACTGAACCCACCATTACATTACATTACATGTCACTTGCTTTTATCCAAAGCGACTTACATACTCAATACTGTGGGCAATCCCCACAGGAGTAATTTGGGGTGAAGTGTCTTGCCCAGGGACACAACGACATGCTGACTGCAGTGGGGTTTGAACCTGTGCTCCCCGGATCCGAACACCAACGCACAAACCACTGCGCCACACACCACCATCCATTCATGGTTACATCAGGAACTTTTGCAATTCCATTGAAATAATGAATCTCGGCCTGTTGTTCATTTCTCCTTTTTAATAATGTGAATGTGACGGTGCCTACAGCACTCAGATCCAGACAATTACTACTGCACTTCTTCAGAAAAGCAAGCAGCTGCAGCACATCATTCTATGGCAGCACAAGTGGGCTCAATATAATACAGTTGCTTGTCCGGTTATGGAGGGCCAATTACATGCTAACATGCTAATCCCCTCCCAACATGAGGGGGCGAGATGGACGAGGGGCACGCCCAAGTTCATTCTTAAGAAGCCATTTAGAGTCAGGACATCGTTAAGCTTTTAACTTTCACAGACCTTCACAGGCCACAAGTTCAATGAGTGTCCAACTCTTATAGGCTAATTGATTACATCTGTGCCAAAGTGCTTTAGGACCTAATGGAAGATTCAGCTACAAACAAATGGTGATTTCTGGAACCCAGAAAGTAATGAGCAAAATAACTTAAACAATGCAATGTCGTGCCCACAGCCCGTTCTCTGATAGAAAGTACAATGAAGCGCACTCAGCTGGACCTGCAGTACCTGTGTTTGTCACTGAGGCGTCTCCCTCTGGGCCCTGATTGGGACACGGTGGACTTTTTTCATTTTCACCAGATGGAGATAAACCTTTCCACCCAATTCCCATAAACAAACAAGAGAGACACAGTGACTACTTTTCATCACAGAGATCTATATTCATCGTAATAGTAAAGTACTCAGAAGCAAGATGACATAGTAACATAACATTAAATAATGTTTGATAATGACAATTGATAAGACTTGTTTTTTATCTTTTGTTTATCAGTTGAAACTATCTGAAACGGGACTTTTATGAATCTGTCAGAATAACTTGGATAGTCAGTTGCTGTATGTGTTAGTTATTATGAACATAGATTTGCTTTGAATGTAAATACTATATCCAGAGAGACAAGTTTATAAAGTTTGGAGAAATAAAGAGAATAACAAATGAGGAAACTAGAAAGACACAGTGGAGAGTTACAGGAAGAAACATAAACAAGGCTACACTGAAAAGATAACACAAGAAGGAGAGTGAATACATGCAAATGCAGGACAGCATGACATTGTCAAGTAGCGAAGAAACAAGAATTACTCAAAGAAATTGCCTGAGACGCTCTTTTCCTCAAAGACACAATACAAACACTTATAAATGCTGATACAAGCAGTTACACCCACACAAAGGGAAACTTCAAAGGGAGTCTTGGTACACTCAAACAGCAGAGTTTGAGAAATAACAGTTCTTGCACAAGTAAACATAATTATGTTCTTACCTAATTTATAGCACCAAAAGGTTGAGAACATCAAGCTTTCTATATCGTTTTTTTACTTGAATTAAAGCTACAATTAAACTGACAAAAGCCTTTCGGACTCTGTTCTAACAGGAAATAACATCAACAACTATCTAAAAATATTTACGCTGATTTAATTCATACATTAATCTACCACATTAACTGACCCACATTACTCTTAACACATTAACATCTCACCTAAGTTTAAACCTTATACTGCACTTTGAAAAGGCGTTTTAAAAATCTCAAATCAGCCTGGTATTTATCGATTGCCATTTCGGTTCACATTTAGAGAGAGCCGGGAATGGCTTCCCTCAAGAGGCAGAGCTGTGCGTCTCCTTCGAACTCCAAAGACTACATTTCGACTCAGAATACCAAACATTTCTTGTCACTTGACCTTTAGCTCGCAGGGACCTCCTGGCTCTATCTATCCCGGCCACACACTGACATTCGCTTCAAGTGACAGACTGCAGCCCACACTGAGGCTTTATGAATCAGAAGAGGGGGCTTTGTGAGCGTTGTCTATGTTTCCAGCGCCCTTTGAGGCCTGAGCCACAGTTGAGACCCTCTAATAGGGGCCAGCGTGGCATTCTGCGGCCGGTCTCTGCTGGTTAGCCAGACGAGACCTGTGCACAATGACACATCCAATCTGTAGATACACACTAGCAAGCTGTATGCCCGTCCAGGGGCCGCTAACACACAGGTGGCTCTCAGAGTGAGGGCTGGAAATGGCTGACAAAGGCTCTGAAAAGTGTTAGGCCGTAAATTACTCTGGTTCCTGAGTAGTATGGAGGTGCTGGCACACGCCCTCACATGCATTGCTCGCCACATATAAAACGCTTGCACACACCTCGTGATGAATGGCTGCCAGGTTATTCAGCCCGTCCATGGCCTAGTTATTAAACCCGGCTTAATTGGACTATCAATCACAGCGTATAGGCCACGCTGAGGTACGGCATTCCAGTCACGTCCAGATCAATCAGCCTTCAGAACCTTTCAATATTACAACAGCACAACACAGCTGTAAACAGGAGAGGGCCCGACAGACACAAAAGCCTACCAAGACAGTTTCTATAACGTTCTGAGGTGATTGGACTATAATATGAGAAGACATTAGTTTAGGAGCCGAGTATATGGGAATCCTAGGACTAAGAGAGCTAGGGCGAACTCAGCAGTCTCATGTATGCACTGTCCTTTGGAAGGAGTTCAGAATCCACTTTTCACAGTATTCGAGGAAGCTTCACATGAAAGTCCAGACGTAAGAAATGCTGGTATGCAGTGACATGGCTCACACAAGCTAGGAACTTTGAGAAAGCCTCTTTTTGGAACAAAGTGACCATCAGCTTGAGCCTCATCTGGACACAGTTGAGTGACTCGATCCTTGGTAGGTTCAAAGCCTGCCAAGTCAGCACGAGAACCTTCAGTACTTGGATCAGTTTTTCCATCTACTGTGTTCCAACAATAACTGCTATTTATACAGAAACAAAGGCTTTTTACAATAACAAACAACACATTTATTTTAACTAAACTGGATTGTTTCTGTTGATGAAACATAAGCAGTTACATTCACACAAAGGCTCCAATGACATTTTGTTTATTCTATTTTAAGATTCTGCTGTTTAATGATTTACGTACTGTAATAATGTTACCATTACCCTAAGAGACGAACAATGGACATTATGTTCGAATACATCTCACTGAGTTAGTTCATTTAATTCAGACAAACACATTTGCTGAATATATCTGATGTCACTATTAGCCCATCTCAGCTGAGTCATTAGTTTAATATCACTTTTACACATTTTTCTGGATACTCCATACTTGAGACTAGACCATAGATAAGAGGAATTAAACAGCGTTTTGCTAATAATATATTTCACTGTAAGTGGCAAATGTTTAGGTTATAAAGCAGAGGGAGAAGGCTGGTTGAGGATGATCAGAATATCAAACAGGATGTGGGCTCTGTTATAGGGAAGCAGCTCTCCGTGATAATATTCTTCCTCCAAAGTGTTTGTGTTTCTATGAGGTTGGTGAAGTTTGATTTGTATACTATATGTGGGCCTCCAGGGGACTGTGGGAGATTACCTGGGAACTGTGGCCCCTTTGGCATTTATTCACCTGTGAACACATTCCTCTTCCCAAAGGTGCCTACAGGCTGTTCAGTTTCACAGCCTTTGTAGTTTTAATACGACTTGATCATTTTAAGCTTTTTTAAATTGCAATGCTTTGTGCCTGAACTCCGCAGGCAAACCGCTTCATCCAAAATCTTGTGAGCCTCGGGCTGACGCTCATTGAGCAGTTCTCAACGATCCACAAAGCACTTTCTGTATGATGTATCTTGTGTTATCCCGCCCTACCTAATTAATAGAGTCAAGTGTTGTGAGCTGTTTGCAAACTGTTCTTACCTGTGTTTATCTTGGAGGTGATGCGGGATACGTCGATGCGACGAGGGGGTCTTAAGGGAGTAGACGTCCTTTTGGTGCTGGCTTTATGTCTTTCCAAAGGTTTGCTTATCTTGGAGAGGGGAGCAAAGATTCCTGTGAAGAAAAGAGAACATTTTGGCACAGGTTTTTAAAAATGGTAAATATACAGAGTGAAAATAAATTACAAAAGAGCAATAAATACAAAAAGAGACAAACTAATTTAATGGGGTTATATATGATACCTTTGAAAATCTGTTTGGATTAATAAATACTATGAAGTAGACAATAAGTAAGTTAAATGTGGTTGATCATTAAGTGCTGGGCTGTGGCGTGACCTACCATGTTTGATACGACAGGTGAAATACAGAACGCCTGCTACCGAGCCGTCGTTCTTCCCCTCCGGTTTATCCAGCTCCACTCCGGCCCAGAGGCCTCCAGAGAACTCGGTGCTGCCACAGAATCGAAGCCTTCCAACCTGCGCACACATAATTATACACCACAACAAGTCAAAACAAATTAGCACAGTGTGCAAAACAAATCAAAACCAAAACAAGAAATGTAGCAAAAGAACTTGCTGGTGCACCAAGCGGCGTGCTGAATGACATCTCCATGGTGGGTATTATGTTAAGGGCAGAACCCCTATCAGAAACCCAATAACATTATCATGCGACCATGTCGACTCAAGCAGCAGATGAGACAAACAATTAAAAGGGAAAATGGAGATCAAGGCATGAGACTGTGCCAGAAAGAGCAGGGAAGATAATAAGAGTTTTGATTAGCCCATCTCGACAACTTGGCACACTGTGATTATGTGGCATCTATTAATGGCTCATTCTTTCAGATCAAATGTCCAACTATTATATTTTCTTCACGTTTACATGTCTGAGTTTGCATCTATGCTGGATGACCATACAGCAAGGATACACTGCGGAATACAGCCACATTTTAAAAAACAGAGATACTAAGTATTATCGGGATTTGAAGGGCCTTTAAAAAAAACTGTTAGAATGCGACCAGTGGTTCCGTGTGATCAATTTCACAAAATGTATGATCGGTGAATTCGGAGTAATATTTTGAAACCCCACATTGTACACAACACACAAAGTTGTTTACGTGTGCCTTTCTTTTATGTGGCTGAAATATATTTAGCTGCTGCCCCGTCGACAGCAGCATTTTGCCTCGGAGCCTCTAAGCTGGTGCTCCCATCTGTTTCCAAACTGGGGGTGTGTGCCCATCGCAATCTACTTTTGGTAGTACGCTGACTATGGATAATTAACCTCATACAGCCCCACTTGTGCATATTTGTGTGCACTGCTTTAAAACTCAAGTTGCTCACGCTAGTAAGAGCTTGTTATAGCTTTAATGCTTTGTTCTCTATATTGATCCTCAACTATTTCCACATGAAGCATTTCCTTCTAAATGTCTGCACTAAAGTGATTGCATCTGATATATTTTGCAAGGGCACTGTCCCTGTATCCTGAGCGTCGCACTGCACAAAATGATTGCGTTTGGTTTAAAGGATACAAACAAGCCATGGAGTTTTTCTTCCTATACCAGAATGATACATTCGTATGTGGAGACCTTTCTCAAGCGCTGAAAGGCATCGTGGGAATACGTCTTGCTATGAGATTGTCTAATGCCAAACGTATGGTGATTTACAGGCCACCTGCACATATACATGCACTATCATTTGTATTTCACCAGTGCATCCTCCACCTACAGCCTTTGGTTTGTCTGCAGTCTACACATACAGCACTTGCATGGTACATCTGAAAAGCCATAAAGCCAGTGTTTACTGTGACAGACAGGTGGAGCAAATTCAGACAATCCCTGAGCCAGAGACAGACTTAATCAGTTGTTTACAATTTCTTTCAAAGTGAACACATCCTCAAAAGCATAAACAGGTGGCTTACACCAACCATTTCACCACGTTACATAATCTCTCATGGTTGTAGGCTGTTTTGAGAATCCATTCAAATCTAAGAAAATCCTCAGCCAGAGTACAGAGGCATCAATTTGTCACGATCTCTGTCAAAAAGTTTAGAAAGATTACATTTATTTGATGCCACATTTTGTTATACAGAACCACTATAATTGTACTTAAATAGTTTTTCAGTGAGCTGTAATGGCACTGAAATGTAAGAGATGTCACGGCAAAAGGAATGTTAAAGTGGCTGCCTAAGTTGACTTTTCCAGAGGGGTAGAACTGGGTAACTGGACACATTAATAACATTTGACTTAAGACATAGAAATCATGGAGGATGTCAACTAAAGCTCATGCTTGACAACATCGATTGTTTGTAATCACTTTCACAGGGGTCAGTAGTCCAGTCCGAAAAGGGAGGACATGAAGTCTAAGGAGCTCAACTACAATTCCAGCAATATCATGAGCAATACTCTGGTAGTCATCATACTACCGTTTCTTGCTACATGCTTACACCAAAGGCACAAAGGAGTTCAGCGTATGAACTAGTATACACAAGAAGTACAGAACAAAGCCTTAACAGACGGAAAAGCTACATCTTTCTGTGTTTAAGAAGGAATGTTGAAAAAGGCAGAGCGGACAGAGCCTGTTCCAAGTGTAGAAACATTATAATATTTTCACGGACATTATTTGTAAACCTGTCTCATTCTGTATATTCTGTCTAATATTTGATGGCTCTATGGGCAGAACCATGATGAGAATCACATCAAACTAAAACAGACACAAAGACTAGCACTGTCATTTGTCCCATTGTGGATTGGAGTAAGTCTTTCCTGAGTTCCTATAAAAGTTACTGACTTTTGGTCACATTAATCTCGGGTATTTGGGGTTATTGGCAGAGACAGGAAATGTCATACTTAAGTGCAAAGACATCTGGAAGTGAGCAGAGAGAGGATGTCACAGATATTGCTGAACTGAGCCTCTGAGCACGTACTGGCGGAGTTGAAGCACCAACGATTGCAACAGAGATGTCTGGTGATTTTTTAGTCCCTGCTGTGGATGTCCTTACCTGCTTTGTTGAGTCACAAAGCACACTCAACGCCGGCTGGCTGTCAGCCTGATGACTGAAGACACACATCAGTCATTGGATTGGACACATAAGGCCGATTTTGCAAACGTACAGATTTCTTGGGTTTTCATTTTCAGGAAACTTGAGGACAGTTACTGTGCAGCAAGCTGTCAAAGTTATAACTTTTTCATGAACATAGTTAGAAAACTGGAAATTCCATGGCTTTCAAAGCTTGCTTCTTGTCAAAGGGATTACACGTGGCTTAAACCAAGACACTGATGTCGGGGGGTTAGGCTGAGAAGCCACACCAACTTATTTATTCGCAGCAAATGAAGGAATTGGGCAAAAAATGGGTTGTTGGATGAATGTCTTTGCCTGAATTCAGAGCCAACGACTGGATTACATAAACGAAGGTTGCAGCAAAGGCTCCTCTGTAATTATGCACATGCAAACGTATAGACCCGCCTACAATATGTAATGAAGAGTAAACGGCATGCTTTAAAAGGACATTTTTAAATCACAAACAGTATACACAGTAAGGAACTGTGACTGGTCAAGAGTGTTAGTAAATCCTTATAATTACAATGCTCGCATGTGAGCACTTCAGCTGATTCATTATGTTCTGACATTTACACTCATGGATTGTGTGGGTTTGGACAATAGAGGATGATCCAAAGGCAAAGTGGAAAAGTATGAGCATTTCAAAACTGCCAACACTTTTACCAGACATTTATCAGAATCACTACTTTTGTTGGATAAACTAAGACCTGCTCAGATAAATGTTGATGATATGCCAAAACGAACTGTCAAACATAACCCTGGATCTTGGAAGGATGCCAAAAGGGTGTTGCTTAGCAACTGGAAACTATTTTTACTCAGTTGAGGGCTGAAATAATTGTAGAAAATTGAACAAAAGCTTTTGTCTTTGTTTAGGATAAACTACAGCACAGCCGCATGGCACTGATGTGGTTATAGGAACAAAGCTGATTGTGAAACTTCCCTTTTTGATGTTATTGCTTTACTGGCCATTCATGCTTTGCTATTAGGTAGGTGGCGTTGTCAGCACAGGAGGTGTTCTTATGATAAATCAATTAAGGCAAGATTTAATGGAAGAAGATCAGTGCATTCTATAATGGCAGGATTTCAACCATTGTATCCACACATCTTTGCAATCAAAGGATAAATGAAGATATAGGTCATTGTTTGTGCCTTTTGATAGTGACCTACCACGCACCTTCTGTCCGGCTATCACCACACGGTCTCCTAGTCGGAGTCCCATGGCGGCGAGCTGGATCCTGGCCTTATCGGAGAGACCAGGGAGGGACTGGGCCTGCAGTGTGAGCGGCAGAGGGGAGCTGGGTCTGGGTAAAGCCCGTCTCAGCAGAGTCCGGAGCTCTTTGGCCATGGCCGCTGCATCGGACATCTCCAGGGGCATGTCCAGGGGGTCAGGCACAACGTCTGCTGGGCACTGCCCTTTCTCATTCTGTAGGCAGACACAAGGGAGAAGCACAGAAGATCGATGAAAAAATTATGAATTAGAAGTGAATTTCATCCAACTTTTCTTCTTCACTTGCCAGCATGCCAACTAAATGTATTATAACTGATCAATATCAAGTAGGTTATCAAACTCATGACAGGCTGCAAGGACAAACAAGTCAAACTTTCTTCTTTGCTTCTATTATCTAAAAGTTCAGTTGTCGTTTCTGAAACAAGGACACTGGGCTTAACAGGATCTTTAATCTCATCTCCGGCAAAGTGTTGTGATAAAAGCAGGTTGTTCTGGAAGAAAAGTGGCGTCAATTAAACTATGTGGACTATTTCAAGGCTGAACTGTACTGAGCTCAACTGCTAATGTTTTGTTCACTTGTACAACACTTGTAACTTTACCTTCCAGACAAAAAGTGATGGGGATGGTTTCACTCTACACACCAAACACCCAGCACATACCAAACAGTTTTGAAACATTGGCTCACTTCAAAACTGAAAGTGGAACAATCGAGTAAGGTATCCCCTACAGCAGCGTGCTGCTAAATGGAAGTATGATGACTTGCTATAGCGATTAAGCAATAAGATGTGTGGCAAGAGAAGCATGAAAGGCCAGCAGCATTCTTCATTTTTCCATCTTTATAAAACTTCCCATTGCTCAAATGCGAGCTTTGTTGTCACAAATGTCTACTGAGTCAGAGAAGAGAAATATCAAATTAATATTTACTCTTCCAAGCCTGCCCTTTACTCAAAGGGAAAAGGGATTTTAAAGTTCATTTGTTTCTTTAGTATCATGCCTCGTTCTCCACGGCAAGACAAAAACAACTTTTTCTAAATGCAATGGACGCCATTTGATGGGTAGAACTTTCAAGTACAACTCAAATCATTGCACATTGTCTATACTGATGCTATATGGTGCATTGCTACATGCTACATTTTCTACTAAACTTAAGAAAGACACATTTAACATGTTCCAGGCAACATAAAGCTGAAATGGCTTTGCTTTGTTTTGCAGTGTACTCTTTTGGGTAATAATCTAATTCATACATTAGTCGTGTTAGGACTTTGATACACCCACAAGCTTGGTCTACACCCCAACTGAAAAGGGTTTGTTGACAGTGAACACATTGCTACTTTCAAACTATAAAAAGGATTACTAGAGGGAAAAAAGGAATAACAATATTAGAACTTGTAAAAGAGATGCAACATTTCTCTGGGGCGAATTGGAAACAGAGACTTGACAAGCCCGAAAATAATCTCCCCTCAGTGGAATTTAAACAGTTGCTCAGCAGAGATAAGGAGCAAACATCCATTTCTCTAACCCAGAACATCTCGGAATAAAAAGGGTTAAAAAAAACACCAAGCTGTGTCAAATCAACTTTTGCTTACCAAGCTTGGCGTTCACACAAGAATATATAGAGACTCCGTAATCATCATGGGAATGATTGGATTATGGTGTGTAGTGCTTTGGTGACCTCCAGTGGGAAGATTAGAGCATAGAGTGAACGGGCACCTTTTGTGCTAAGAAACAGCTTGTATTCATATTAAAAAAGTGGTTAATATGAAAGGATAAACGCACAGTGACACGAGACAATTATAGTATAGGCAGAAATGTTCAATAGAGTTGATGAGCTATGAGAGACTTTATAGCCTTGATGCCACATTGCCATCTGCTGGGAATCTGCTGTGCATCCTTCAATTAAAAAGGTAACAGTATATCAGGGCTGTTCTTAGCAAGCCCCTCAACAAGGCTTTAAATGATTTCAATTGAGAGGCTGAAGGCAGAAAGACTGAGCACAGAGAGACGTTTTCAAAAAACGTCTGGGAAGTGTGTACTGCAAACAAATGCCTTTTTGGTGTTATCTGCCAGCGGAGTCAGAAAGAGCCAAGCAAAAAGAATGACTGCTTATCTGAAATGGAATAAAAGTAAGGCCCAACAGTTTAACTAAAATATTGCAATCTGTTATATCTTTTGACAGAGATTAAGGACTTATTTTGCAAAGGTGTTTCCATCAAATTGATGCAATTCTTTAAAAGGAGCAAGGATTCAATAACAGGGAAGGTTTTGAAAAGGTGATGTTGGGGGAGCTGTGGGAGTTTCTATTTCCAAGGAAGTACCAATGACATCTGAGATCAAAAACTGTTTGTTGAGAATGAATGAAAAGTTCAATAACATGGTCCTTTCTTTTGTGGTTTTGTTGTATTAGACAGCATTACATCAGGTGATTTAATTAGGGACAAATGTATTTATTTACTGTAAGAGGTCCTATTCTGCTCATTTTGAGGTTCATATATGCATGTAGTGTCTCTACTGTGACATGTTTCCATGCTTTAATGTTCAGAAAGCTCTTTATTTGTCTCATACTGCCTGTGCTCTGTTGTTGTTTCTACGTTTCTGATATCTATGGGGATTTTGTCAAACAGGTGTAAATGTCAAATGTGTTGTGTACTTACTCTGAAAGCAGGGTTGGCTCCCAGCTCCAGGAGACATTTGAGAGCCGACGTGCACAGGTTGGACGCAGCGATGTGCAGTGCGGTGCCAAAGTCGAAGTCACTACAGGTGGCATCTACCTCTGCAAAAAAGGAAAGACAATCAAGAGCATTTATTTACACGTTATGATGAACCATTCTTGAATATCAAATGTCTGCTCCATTCACATCCACTACACCTCACTTTGTGTTTGAACAGATAACTGAGAATAGGCATAGGTGAATCCAGAGAACTCAAACAGCAAACGTGCTAACCCTAACCCGTGGAACAGGCCCCAGATCCATTGTTGAGTCCCTGCCGCAGTACAGCATCTGGCAGCCGTTCAGGGCCAAAGGTGCTCCATAACTGGAGTGAACGGGCCTTTTGTATTCTGGTCTCTCTGGGTGTGTATACATGCTGTGACCCCTCAGTGTAATGTTTCTCTATTATAATATTTAACTACAATACTCATTCACAACGTAATCAGTTCCTATTCAGTAACCACTAGCAACACTATATTTATGACACAGCTCTCGTAAATCAAAAGGGTGCACTTTGGCACTACTGCTTTCAAAGCTGCACAAAAGGAAAAATTCTGATTAAATATATACTAATTATTCATGACAATATTATTTTGTCACTTCGGTATAATACAGGACTGTTTTTAGACAGTGTCCTTGTCCGCACACTACATGTAAATACAAACACAGAACAGCTCGACCAGCTGTGTGTCCAGAGGTGCTTATCATCATGTGCCATATCGCAGCCACAGTAATGCTTACAGGCTCACTGAGACTCACCTAGCCTGGATATGAGACAGCATTAGATCTTCTTTTTTTTATGTAAACTACGTCAAATAAATATATAAACTGGATTGACCACCACAGTACGCAAAATGTAATATATAACAAAAGTACCTGAGCAATCCACCAGAACATTTTATATATATATGGATATTGGCTACTGAAAAATAACATAACTTTAAGCATTGGGTCTGTGCGTCCACAAACTGAAACAGATGTGTATGCTGTGCCGTTATTTCTTTCATACTGTAATGACAGAAAAAGCATCCACACGCTCTTCTCTTTGCTATATTCATTTACTGAAGCAGGCTTTCGGTCAGGACCTTCTTTAAGACAGACTGCAGCGCACAACGCTTTTCACATTATTCTTTTTACCATCTGAGCTCCAGCAAGGTAAACAAAGGTTCATCTGCTGAATAGTGTGTTTTATAAATTGGCCTCCATACTGTGAAATGAGTGCAAGTTAAAATAAATGTAATCAATGTATAGTAAACTCCTGCTGCCACTGTCCCGGTCTATCCACACTGCTTTATCACATTTAGAAAGACCTAACCATTTAATGCAACAGCAGCAGAAATAGATCCACCATAGAATACATGACACCTTTCCAACTAAAACTGAAAGTGCAAAGGTTAATACATTTAGGCTGCCTAGGTTATTTTGGATTGTATTAAATGTAGGTACAGTTAGGCCGTCTGATAGCTCAGTGGTTAGAGCTGGCGGCCGATTTGCTGTAACCACTGCCTAGTAAGCCGGTTCGATCCCGAGCCGACCGAACATTCAGGCAATATCCTCCCCTCCGTCTCCCCCTTTCAATTCTAAGATCTCTAATGAAAAAGGCCCTCTTTGGCCCAAGTACAGTGGATCACCTAATAAACTGGCAACACTGTATGTTTGCCACAGTAAAGTGATGAGGCCTAATTGACACTTTAGTTGGTTATGTAAATAGAAATGCTTTCCCTGTACCGACTGCTGCGTTGACCTCCACCCTCTCTCCATGGCTGCAGCTCTGCTCTTACCTCCAGGCTGGGAGGCCTGCAGCACCACCCAGATCAGCTGGGGGACGTCAAAGTAGGCAGCGTAGTGCAGAGCCCTCATGTTAGTCCAGCGCGAGCGAAGGTTAGGGTCAGCACCCAAGGAAAGAAGCTGGCGTGCAAACCCAGCCGCTGTCTCTGCATCACCTGAGGAACACAGGAGGAGTACAGGTACTGTACGGCCTGGTAGAGACCTGACACTAGAATCCACTCCGTTTGCGGTCTATGAGTGGAACTCAAGAGCAGTTGATGATTGTTCTGAAAGTTTGCGTACATTTCAGTTGTTACTCTCAAATAAATCATACATTGTTACAGATATGTGGAATGACTCATTAAAGAGCCAGCCAGACAAAGACTGTGTGCTTTTTAATTAGTAAACAACGTGTCTGTAATAATGTATGATTTATGTGAGAGTAACTGAAATTAAAGCCCATCACACCAATAACAATTCATTCTTTTTAGTACAATTTGTATTTTGGACACACACACAAAAATAACGTACGTTTTTATTACCATATAGAGAAGGGAAGTGAGATCTGATCACAAGTGGAGATCCATACCAGGTAAAGAAAATGACGTACGTTCACTCGTTACTGCTGTTAATGCCAATAACTGGGCCCATGGAACTCTAGAGACTGTGGGTATGTTTTAAACTGCATACTTTTGATTTGTACTTTTAGTAGATACTGCAGCTGCCCTGCAGAGTATGTCCTGTTTACAGAAGACATGCAGTCTGGACATACTCGTTTGTCCTAACATGGCACCTTAAACATCTTACATATATCTTCCAAGCAAAGTTTTGGGCCAGAATAGCCA
Source organism: Trematomus bernacchii (assembly GCF_902827165.1). NCBI lineage: Eukaryota > Metazoa > Chordata > Actinopteri > Perciformes > Nototheniidae > Trematomus > Trematomus bernacchii. The sequence continues at coordinate 1,888,894 of NW_022987656.1, forward strand.
GAAAAGCATGTTGGCTTGCATACTGCGAAATGTGACTGGATGCAGTAGGATTTCATGGCACTTTCCGCATACTGTATTTGGCATTCCATGTATCGGCACCAGAGGTCGCGTTAACCGAATATTTTCCGTCTATGATGGATTATTTTGAACAATGACGGAAAAATCTGAAAGCAGTCCGTCATTTTGACGGATGAGAACAAACTCAGAACAGCGCCAAAGCTTCCCCGCAACGAGGCTCCGGTGTTATGCATGCCCGCCAAAAAGGAAATGATATTGTTTCCAAACCTAACTTTGCCGTACAAATCATTGAAATGTCCCCCCCATTGACAGTTAACGAGCGTGCTCTTCCCCCGCCCCCCGTCAGAGTTGTGTACAGACCGACGGGTAATAATGGATTTTGACGGACATTTTTAGATCCTATCCGTCAAAATGACGGGCAGCGAAAAACTCTAGCGCAACCTCTAATCGGCACATACTAAATAGTTTTGTTGTGAACCTTGAGTTAGGGATACAAGATTGTGTTGTTTATACACTTTAACAGCCCAGCTGAGAGTGTCAGTACCAGAGTTGGGTGTAACGCGTTACTGTAATAATATTACTTTTGTCGGTAACGGAGTAGTGTAACGCGTTACTTTTATAATTCAGTAATCACACTACAGTTACTAACATTGCCCCGACACGCGTTACTTCGTTACTTTTATAAAATCAGTCATAATCACACTGACAGACAAGAGGGGTTTCCGCCGCAGGTTTATATGTACGTAATCTGCGCGACTTGCGCGTCCACATCTCCACGTGCAGTGCTGCATAAACATGGCAGAGTCAGCGATAACTTTCGAGGGGTATGCCCATTATTTTGAGTTCGTCCGAAGAATAGACAGGAATGTGACGGTGAGGTGCAAACTGTGTCCAGGCCAGAAGCTGTTATCCACTGCTGTAAACACCACGTCAAACCTCAACAAACACCTGCAAAGAACACATGCTAAGGTGAAGCTAATAGCTAAGGACCCCCGAACCCAGAGTGAGGATGTTGTGAGTGCGCCGCCGCCGACTCCGAAGCAGCACAAATTAGAATTTGGAGGACCGGTAACCAAAGCAGAGATGGACAGGCTTGTAGCATCCTTCATAGTAGAGGTAATGTTGCCCATTTGCACAGTGGAATCACCATCGCATCTTTCAGAGATATACTGCGCAAAATACAGATAGCAGGAGACAGAGGACAGCCATGGTCAGAGCTATCTGGATCAGTCTTATGCGACAATGGAAACTGAACTAAAGAGAACATTTGAAACTTTAGCAGTCTGCGTGATCTGCCTGTAGGGAGGGGCGGGCCGGCCCTGCGAGTAAAGTAACGAGTAAAGTAACGAGTAAAGTAACGAGTAAAGTAACGAGTAAAGTAACGAGTAAAGTAACGAGTAAAGTAACGAGTAAAGTAACGAGTTACTTTATGTAGAGAGTAACGAAGTAGTGTAATATATTACTTTTTTTTTAAAGTAATATGTAATATATAATATATTACTTTCTTTTAGTAACGACCCCATCTCTGGTCAGTACTAACCGATGCCCTGGGCCCCGGCCTTGCAGCAGTAGTGCAGGAGGCTCATATCCGTCAGACCGTCTCGATCATTCACACCGCAGCCTCTCTTTAGGATCTGTGCAAAGACAAGAAGTGCAGTGTGTCAGTGGGACTGCTAGTGTGCACAAGTATTACATAATAGTCTATGAAATTAAACTCCAGGACACTGATCTGATGAATGACAAGCAAGCTGTTTCTCTTTTAACTCTGCTCATCCTTAAATGTGGACGAGAATTGTTGGGCTGACATGGAAACGAGGCATGTATTTCTCAAGGGTAGCAGTTATTAAGTGAGACAGGGAGGAAATTATCTTCAGTTTTACCCTTGAGACAACTGCTTCCCTGCCCAATTTACTGCATTGCAGCTATTTTGTGTAACTCTGCGTGGAGGTGCTTCAGGGGGTTGGTTGGCAAAAGTTCATTTTGTTTTGAAGTATTCTGGTGCTTTCAGTTATCAAATGTTGTATTTAGCATTGCTTTTGATTGACATGTGACTGATTCAATGAGTAGTTATGAGTAGTAGTTTGTATAGAAGCACATAGACAGTGAAAAATGCTGGATGGCGTCACCTCATTGCCGATGAGGTCAATGTTCTTCTGGACCTGGGGCACCCACTGCCTGAGGACAGCGAACAGCTCTGGTATGGTGGTGCTGGGATCCAGGAGAACCTCTCTGCACTGCGGCTCACTCGGGTCAAAGAAGGAGAACTCTGCAGGTGGTGAGATAACAGAAAACAACAGATTAACTCAAATGTAATTCAAGTGAACTTTGGACCTGGGAATCTAAAGCTTTTTGATCCTTTCTCACCTGTGTGTGCATGTGAACAGAGCCTTGTGAGACTCTGCAGCACAGACATACATTAACTTTCTGCAGCACACCATTCAATCGATTCAATCAAATTAGTAATCTTGGGAAATGCCCTTGCTGTGCTGCAGAGAATGCAATCAGATGTGACAGCGGATGGCCTGCCGTGAAGCAAATGAAGCATTACCGAGCACGACGGAAGATGAAAACAAATGGGCTTGGCCTTTCACAGTGAATGCCAAAGCTTATCATGTAACCTGGTTCAAACCTTCTGCCTTTGCTTTACCGACTGCATTCAATTTAAGACTACATTATCATTTGTGATATTCTGGTCTACATTACATTTATGTTGGCACATTTAAACGGATATCCCCTTTACCTGTTTTGGATTATATAAATCATATGTGAAGCTGTATGCTCTCTGTCAAGCCCACTGAGCAGCATGAGAATACAACAAGTGAAACTGAGAATAGCAAACGTATTTACTATTTGAAAATGTAATAGTTTACAGAATCAATCTGTAAGAAATGTGTCATTGCTTTGTGTTTAACTTTCACAATATAAAGAATGATCAGCCAGAAATGAATCCCCGTCACCCTTCACTGGAGTCAGTGGCCAGCATAGTTATTGAGTGCAGTCTCAGGACTTAATTAGGTGCTGTCTGCAGGGGAATTACCATCATCATCATCATTGATTATTTCTACTTAAATGTTGATTAGTCCCACCTAGTGGGGCATTGATGAAGATCAACAATTGTGACTCATTGATAGTTTTTAATATGTCATCAGCTGATCATTTTCTTTATCTGCATGATTATAATACACAGTGAAATGTTTTCCAATTGGCAGTCATCGAGGTGTTCATTGCAGTGAGGGTTTGAACCTAAACTCCACTCAAAAGGAAGGCAAACAGGGAAAGTGTTTGTTTAGAAATGCAATTATGAAAATGATTACATCTATCTTTTCTAATTCAAACTTGACTTTAGGACTTTACCACACTTCGGAGTTATTGGAATCGTTATCATGAGTTGTATGTATGTATTGACTTTTTGGACTACTGTTTTTTATTTGATTGATTTATTTTGTATTTGACGATATATGTTGCATTGTTGGAGGAGCTCAGAGGCCTGTTTCCTACGAAGCCGGATTTTCGCTTAGCCGGCTGACTTTAGGGAAAACTCGGGCTTTCCGGTCCTACGACGCTGGTTCTCTTTTTAGCGGGCTAGATCTCCATGGTAACTTATGCTGAGCGGCTAACCTCCTCGGGAGGAGGTTAGGTTGCAGGCTAAGGCCTAGGCTCCACGGGAACGAAAACGGGTTGAATCCACATATTTCTCATGCGTATAGCCCTTTAAGCTAGACGACGCCGTAACGGAAACGTAGAAACGGACCCTGCAAACGACAACGGGTCCAAAGGTGGATAGATCTGGGAACGGAGCGCTCTGGGGGGTCCAACGGGGCCGTGTGGTCGCCTATACGGTCATCCGTTTCTGATAATGACGACGCAATAGCCCCGCCTCTCCCCGCCTCTGCTGCTCACCCCCGCAAAAGTACACTGCACACTGAATTCAGATTATTTATCTTTATCTCGATATGGACATAAACGCGAGTGAAGTCTAATCTGACAGGACGGAGACACGCAGCTCCTCCCGCTGTGATGCAGCGGGAGCAAAACACACACTTCAAGTCAGATCATCACCCTTAGCTATTTTAATTACCTCTCAAACTACCTAAACTAGTTATAAATATGTTTATTTTTACTGTCGAGTCATCATTACTGGATCAGCTGCTGCATGAGACAGACACTGACGCTGTCAGAAGAGAGGAAAAAGAGACAGGCTCCGTGTATTTGATGATTATATATCATTATATCGTCGTTATTCATTTGTTTTAAAGCTCAATAAATAACAATGAAGACCTTTGACCGGCACTTTTATAATTTTGTCCGGAAGATTTAAACTTTAACACACGTTGACCGGCGAAAGACTCTGCCCGGTTCCGTCGGCCCCCACCGCGGAGAATAAACAGAAGTGCAGCCATGACAACCATTCTTCTTCGCTGCTTTTGTGGAGGAAGTTACAGCGCCACGTACAGGCTCGGCATATGTACTGCAGCTTTTCCAGCGGTTGGATGTAAACGGAGTCGTCTCGTGTAGCAAGACACAATCCGGTGTATATTGCGTGTGGGCGGAAGCTTTTTTGCGGTTGCGTTTGCGTTACTCCGATGTGTTTTGCCGTATGCGTTCCCGTGGAGCCGGGGCCTAAGAGATCAACTCAGTGAAAGCACCACCTGCTGACCAATCAGAGCTCCGTGTGCGGAGTTTAAAGCTATCAAGTCATATTACAGGATAGAGGAAATACAGAAAAACTGCCGTTGCAGGAAAGACGGCCGGCAAAAATCAACTGACTGTGTGAACGTGAAAATTAATAGAATATCCCCTCCCATCTTCAGAGCAATCTGACTATTATAACATTAGCGTTAAGAAAGCTTACTTAAATATCTGCCACAACATAAGTAACCGTATCAGAGTAACATTAAGTACAGTCCGCGGCACTGTGAGTGCAGACGGCGATGTGTCCCATTATCATTCATATCATATCACATCATAATGTATCATATATTTCCTTATCTGAGTCAGCTTCTTGAGCTGTATCTGGCCGTGCAACACTCACAGTGTCACATACTGTATGCAGAAGTATTATTTTAAGCAACACATTAAGTTGACGAAACACTCGAGTCAAATGTAATTAAAGTCAGATCCACTCGTGTCTTATACGGGGCAGTGATTTCATAAACCTGTTAATGTACGCATTCAAACGCTTTTTCTTTTACCAGCAGTATTCACCTTGCAGGTGCAGCTATGTGGCTTTTATCCTGGATAAAGTGTTTAAGTCATGGATGTTTAAAGTTTAACTTCTTCATATTTGACTAATATTAAAGTTCACTTTTCATTCAGGAAGTATGACGCGCTACGCTGTCAGTACGCTTGTCCATGTTTGAGATTGGTCGAATGCTCCAAATGCCACCCCTTTCATGTGAACGCGCACCTAACTAGATAGGACACGACTGGCTTGAGCGATCCACTTGATAACCAGCGTCGTAGTACAGTTTGGCGAGAGCGCGTATGTTTTGGATTGGGCCAACCGGCTAACTCAAACATATCCAGGTTAGGAAAATCCGGCTTCGTAGTACAGGCCTCAGGTCAGAAGAATTTCATTTCCATTTCTACACTGTAGCTTTGAGCATATGACAATAAAACCTTTAGGAAGAAAAACAATCCTACGCAGCTATCCAACTCTACAAATAGTCATAATATTAGTGTAGTCTAATATTTATTTGCAACCATGTAGGAATAACAATTTGTACACAAAATGAATAGACATGCAGAGATAAAAGCTTTAATGTGCATTTAGAATTTGAATTTCAATGTTATGAATGAAACTGTGAACGGTCTGTTGCAGCCCTAACTGAATGTGTGCATGTGTGTGGATGCTCACCGCAGTCACTGGGCATGGGTGCAGAGGCCACCTGATGGATAATGGGCCGCTGATGGGAGGAGGCCCAGTCCCGCAGAGCGTCTCCCTCAACAGGCTCTGAAACATCCTCCTTTGTCATCTCCCCCTCAGGGCCTGGGGCAAGAACACAATTAGGAGACTTATTCTGAGGACTCCAGGAGCTCTCACTTTACCGCAGCAGTGAGACCTGGTTTTAAGAGACATGACTTCATTGAAGACTTTAGTTGATCTGCCACCATCTCACTAAAACCGTCAGATTTTAAATGTTCCCTTTTTTAATTAATCAGAAAATTGGGACTGATTAAATCTCAAGAGGAATATGCTAGTCAGACAAAAACACCCAGGCAGTAAAATAGCACAGCACTATTAGGCTTAATATTGTTATTTAGTGTGACAGTCTTTTCATCTTCCTGAAGTATATTGCAGAATATAAATACATTTAAAAATAACTATAACCCACGCTACTGGAAAAGTAGTACTGCCAATGATATTGTAATATGAGCAATATGTGTGTTCTTTACACAACGGAGAGGGACAAGGTCAAATGTGATCATGTGTGGTATGGTAAATGCATGAGGCTTTAAAAGAATTATAAACACAGAAAGTCTGAATCTTAAAAAAAAAAGTATACTGACAAAAGTGATTGATGATATAGTGAGGATTGTTGTTTGCCTAAAGACAAAATAAATATATAGTCAAATGAAGATATGCTTATGTACTAGCCTAATCTTAGAAACACTTACACTGTAAAGGGCTGGGGAAAGGATAGAAAACGTATGGAGGTTGAACTACAGCACGCATGAACACACAAGCACACACCTAAGCCTGGCAAGGAAACACTGAGCCTCAAAGCTTCTAAACCAACCAACACTCACAGCCATCTTCTCCTTTATCCTCTTTTTGGTTGATCTCCATGAGAGCTTTCCAGTGCAGCCAAACTCAAATCAAGAGACACAGACTGGATCCACTAGAACATCTAACCAAGCTGCTTCTCAAAATACCAGTCCTCTCCTCCACCTCCAATAACACTCCCACCCTCTGAATGTGCCCTGTTGTTCCCCTCACTCCCAGGTCCAGGGGCTATTAGCAGCTAGTTCTCACTTCTGACTCTCCCCGTCTGGAATGTCCCTCTCACTTTCCAGTCGTGTGCTCTGCTGACCGCACCACCACTTCATCTGATTAGTCAACCGTAAGACCCACGATGCAGAGAATGTGTCTGTGGGGTGACAGGGCAAACAAACACAGCATGAAAGAGCAGCAAAGTGGTGCTCGTGATTAGGGTGGATGTCCTTCACCGTAAAGGCCAGTGTCCCATCCCTCTTGACAGCAAGCGTTCATCATGTGAAAGCACCCATTGGCCCAACTCACTGAATCTGTGTCAGCTCCAAAGGAGAGGTGTAGCTGAAGCTCACTGTGACCTTTCAAAAAGTAATTTATTTTAATTTTGTAAAAGACAAATCTGTTGGTGAAATGTCTACACAAGTTCATTATTATATCATGAAAAATGAATTCAAACCTAGTTATCATTATATCCTAATACATTATTTATTTTAGCCATATGGGAAATATTTTAGAATAAATGATTTGTATGCAGTTAAATCCCATTGTGAAAATGAGAAATCACTCAGCTTTAATGTGTAATGGAATACAAAGGTAAGGATTCCCTTGTGGACTATACCATTTATTTTCCAAGTACAATTGCTTTGTGAGGACTGGCTTTAGCAATAAGAGATATAGATCATAACAGCAGAACATCTCATGAATGCCAAATAAACCAATACAGACTGTGTCTCATGACTTTAAACTAAATGCTGGGCCAATCCAGTGGTCCTTTGGGTCTTGCACGTGGCAGTGAAAAGTTTATAAGTAAGAAAATAAAAGCCCATCCTTGAACCGACAGCTTCAAGCGTAAAGGATTTATTGAACACCTCATGCAGAAGCACATGCACTGACTAGGTGTTTTCCATTTCACCTTATTAAATAAAGGACTGTAGACAGGGTATATGCAGGAATCCTGAAGTCAAATTGAAGACCTTTTTTTAAGACCCTTTCCATACATTTTAAGACCTCATCGCCACTTTGAGTTGTAACCGGTTACATTGGCGACACACTTTACCTCACATTTACTATATACAGTATTGATTGTCCTTCCTCCTTATCTTCCAACCATTTGGACGCAAACTTGCATTTCCCCATAACGATGTTTAACAACCGGCATAAACGGACCTTCGCGCGCTATCAAGCAGTGAGCGTGCGATGTCCTGTTCAGATGACGTCAAATCCAACGGGATGCCATAAATAAACTACACAGAATCACACTACACACCTACGCAATGATTACATTCAGGCAGACTGTAGAATACAACCTCTTTGGACAATTTATATACTTATTGAAAACAAGCTACAAAATGTAATACCTTGGAAAATGCCGTTTAATACTTTTGAATAGCCTTCATTTTCGCTAAATTGATTTATCAACTTTTAATACTTTTTAAGACCCCGCGGACACCCTGGTAGAAGGGTGTTGGAAGAGTAGTACTAGGCTAATTTTCTGAAATGCGGTCTCCATATCTCTAAACCACATAGTTTATGCTTTTGCCTGAAACACCTCCATCTCATTTGTTTACTTCAATAACATTGTGACATCACTATGTAACACTCAAGCTTCTATTGTCTAGCGCTCCAACACATTGAACATGATAGGCGGGTGGGACATCTCTAAGCGGTCGACCAGTCACAACAGAGCCAGCCAGCTAACCAATAAGATCAGACTGGGCTCTGGTTTCAGACAGAGGGTGAAAAGAGGTGCTATTTTGACTCATTTATTCAGCACCAACTTATAGATTTTTTGTGATGCGTCTCTGAGGTCACTAACTGTCTAGAAATTAGGACATTGCAGTGTGAATTGGAACAATGGCCCACTTTACCCATAAGCCTCTCTTTGTTTGTCTGACCCATGATATCACCCTGTTCCCATCCTTGCAGCTAACAAAGCAACCGTACTACTGTCACATATTTGACTGATAGTTTAGAGCAATGTGGCACCCATCGCTATTTGACTGCTTAACCATCCAACTGTGTGAGTGTGTGTAAATCATTTAAATGCCACGTTAAACCAGCAATCATTACAACAACGTTTTTGGAAGAATTTGGCTAGTGAACCAGCATTCTCTCAGAATAATAGTTTAAAAAAAAACGATGTGGCTACTTAGGTCAAATACATGAGAAATTGTGATTTTGTTTTTGTTTGGAGAGGATAACGTTTGTAAAATAAGCCTTTTTTAAAGCAGACATTGGACTTGTCACTGAGCCAGCATGCACAATAACAGAACCCTGGAACCAGCTCTCTAAAATGGAATGCATTCAGTTTCTATGTCATCAGTTACACCTGTGAAACTACCTGGTATGACGTTGAATAATGTCTATTGAATATCATAACCACAGAGCCCCTAGACACAAATGGACTATCAACACAGGTGTTTCCACTTGGCCTAATGAAGCCCCCCTGCCATTTGAACTTGTACTTAGTGACATCCTACAGTTCACAGCATAGCTCCAGCCTCCAGCCCACCTGAGGGGCGGTCTAATCAAACACAATATTGAAAACACCTGTGTGCATCCCACTAATGCACTGCCAACAACACTCTTATTAGCTAATAGTTACACAAATAGAATCTTAAAGTATATTAGGTTCATCTAACTGCTTATTAAAACCTTTAACCAGGGTGTTTTAGGTATCCACCTATGATACAGCGTATGATACAGGTAGCCATACTAAATTATTAGTTAAGCTAACTTACTTACTAAGCAGTGACTACTTGCTGGTCTCACAAGTGAGCAGCACCTGAAGCTTACCAAATGTCCCAACACTTATTTAGCCTATTTCCCCTCAAGTTTGGCTTTTAATACATTTGATTTATCCTGTCATTAGCTGAGAGGAAGGTGTTAGCTGGCTAGCATATGTTCAACACCCTGCTCGTACTTGGACAGCTACACTTTCGTGGTATTTGTTTTAGTGCATGTGAGCTACATATTAGCACTTAGCGGCTACGTCTTTAATGCTCGTGCGTTGTGGAACAAGTTGCCCATTGAGATAAAGTGATATTCTGTCTCCTGTCCACTCACGTTAGCTGCGCAGAGGTAATGCTGTCTAGCATCAATACTGTGTCAGGCATTCTACCAGCTTAAAATGCCCTTTACTACTAGAAATAGAAACAAATGTGACGTTAAGCGTACTGATAACAAAAGAGATTAACATTACCTTGACCTTGCTGCTCGTTTCAATTCGCTCATGGGAAAAATCATCAGAAAGTGAGTACCGGAATTCATTTCCGTCAAATGCCCAGTGTGTCCTGCAAAGCTGAGGCACATCCTGTTGTTGCATTCAGGTTTCAAAATAAAAGCGTATAGCGTGATTTCCGGTCTTCAAAATATGTGTAATAACCTTTATATATACAGTCTATGGTAATAACAGATATAATAGATATAAAATAACATTACTCTCTTTATAAATCTCAGGAATAAATTATATGATAAACAAATGACGAAGAGCATGGTATAACTCTTTTTTTTTTAACATCCTGACATATGTAGGCCTTTGTGTGACAATAAAAAAGGAAACGTTTTATTTATTTTTAAACAAGTACATTTCTCATTTTAATTTGAGAATTCACAATTGCTTCTCTAGGAATGCATGTTTCACTGGATCTGATCAGAACACTCACTTTAATGATACATTGATTTCCTTGTTTGACGATGACAATGACACTTGCAAGTAAAGTGGAACAGAAGTGTACATTAGGTTACTTTTTTAAGTAAACATCCAGCCTTATCCTTGGGGATAAATCCACACACATAATCTATATTCCTATCCAGCAGATGGTCATATCACAGGGACAGAAGTTTGTGGTGCACAGAACATTTACCTTTGACTGCTTATTTAACTAGTTTACTCAGTGGGTTCCCCCATACCTGAAGGCCTTCACTGCATGAAGCTGCCTCTGAATAAGATCTTCCCCTTTGCTGGAAACTGATGCTTATTTTCGGGATATTTTGGGGCTAGGGGATATTTACCCTAACCCCATACTTTTTGATGATCCTCAACACACAATAAGGCCAACATCAATATCTTTTTGATCCCAATTATTTTCATGAATTGACAATGTGACACAAGATACATTAAAAAAGTAACTGTTTATTCAAAAATACACAAACTATCAGCCATCAAAATGTAATGAACATAGAAGGACTACAAAACAAACAGTTTAAATAATAAAAAAAAAAAAAAAAAAATAAGAATGATTTGTTAACAAACCAAACACCTTTGAGCGCATGTTATTTACTGATATGGATTCGTTTTGGGTTAAAAATGTAGGCAACTCACAAAAACAAAAAATGTAAAAACACTTAATAATAGGGTGTATTTAAGAAAAGAAGCTTTTATGAATTAAAAATATCCCTAATAAGATAAGAAGGTTCAAATCTGTTTTTATCACAATGAAAATGAGGGATGGGTACTTTAAATATTAATTGCATGTGTTGTTTTGCACAATATAATATAATCCCAAAGCCTTTCCAAATGTTAACACATAATGCATGGGCAACCCAAAAACGGTGCAGATTCTCACCTGCTGTAATTACCTGTAGTTAGGCAGCCTGCAATAGCCTTGTTTATGGTGGCCTGTAAACATCTTATTGTGAAAGTATTGTCACTTGCCCTCAGCTGGCGCCAGAACACGGTTTCCATGGAAACGTAAACAAATCGGCTGGCAGTGATTTCTTTTCACACTCACTGAGCACAAACCAACACTTTAATCTAGCTTCCAGGCGAGATGGACATGAACAATGTGAGGCGCGTCTCCTCTGCGGGATACCGGTTACCGGAGCGAGCCAGGCCGAAAACCACCGAGCCTCCAGCGGACCGGGACCGGGGCCGCCTCGGGACAGGAGCCGCGGGGCCCGGGGAGAGGAACCCAGAGAGGAGAGACCCCGTGAAGCAGGACCAGGTGTGGAAGGAGCTGGTGTGGGGGGAGAGGAGAGGAGTGCGGGAATGGTGAGTGGGGAAATATTAGGGGCAAAATAAGTCCGGGGGGGAGGCTCACTTTTTTAGTCTGATGTTGATTGGACTACAAAAGGCTGGTTTAGCTGGTAGGACTGGTGAGACTGGTTTAGCTTCAGTGTCAGTATGGCTGACTGGTCAGCAAAAGCCAAGCCAAGATCATAATGAAGCTCAACAGCAGGTTGAGGAAATAGATGAATGAATGATAAGCTACTGAGTATTGAGAACATTACATGTTGTTAGACGCTTTATCCAAAGCGACTTACATACTCAATACTGTGGGCAATCCCCACAGGAGCAATTTGGGGTGAAGTGTCTTGCCCAGGGACACAACGACATGCTGACTGCAGTTTTGCACCTGTGACCCCCTGATCCGAACACCTATGGACAACCCACTACACCACACGCCTCCCTGACTTGTGTTATATCATATAACTTATATGTGACAGTTACCAACGACAAATATACGATTTGTCACTCAAAGGTTCACTATTACATTCAAATGTAGAGGTTAAACATTGTTCAGTATTGTTATAAGCAGGGGTGCACACAACTTTCTCAGTGTGGTACTCAGATGAGTACCTGGAGTCAGTGCTTGGTACTCCAACTTCTGCCGATTGTCAAGGGGGGGGGGAGGGGTGGAGTACAGCGCTTCGCGATTGTCAACGGGGGGGGGGGGGGAAGTACAGAGCTTCGTGACCGCGGAGCGTGTGAACGTTGTGATCAGCTGTTTTAGCGCAGGGCTGCTGTACAGACCGACGTTAACAGCAGCCCTGTCTGTGCACACGGAGACCGACTCTGTCGTCCGGTGATCTAACCGCCTTCTGGAAAAGCTTCACAAGTACGTCGGTACGCAAATGCGCTTTGTGACACAAGTGACGGGACGCATTTCAGATTGTTGCCGCGCATGCGTACCTGCGTACCAGTTATGTGCACCCCTGGTTATAAGCAATGTTCTATGTCTATCCAAAACACTAATCAGAAGGGGCGGTGACAAAACAAATGCACAACAATGTATGGCTCTGGAGATAAGATAAGATAGTACTTTATTGATCCCAATTTGGGAAATGTTTGTGTTGCAGCAGCATAAAAAGACATGGCATTGTACAATACAAATGTAAAGACAAGAAATAAACAAGAAAGTAGAAAATATACATGTTGAATTGACAAATTAACAATAACAAGATATAAAGCAAGGTATTATATACATAAGTATGTGACAGATGGACTATTAAATATTAAACTGAATATATAAATGTAAAATGTACAGTGTGATTTTATTCCAATAAATGATATTAAATAAATGATTATAAAATCCATTTAGTTATCATTTCATTAACACTATGGAGATGAACAAATGCATTGTTTTCCACAGGGAGAAGAACTGGAATTTCCTCAAGGACTATGATCAGATGGTAAGATTAAATATGTGTGTGAATTTCAATGTTGATGAGATTCCTGTGAAATAAATGCATCTAAACACCTTTTCAGGTGCTGAAACTCTGAATATATTCAAATGAATACGCAGTAATGTTTCCATGATGTTTGTGCATGGCAAACACGAGAAATATTGCTCATTTTTGTTGTTATCTAACAGCAATGGGCAATTCCATGGCAGTACTTTTCCCACTTTAGTTCCGAAATGTTGCGTTCACACCAAAAAAATCCGGAACTAAAATTAGTTCATGAGAACCTTTTGACCTCCTTTTCCGTCCCTGCTAGAGAGCAGGGACTTTCGTTTGAGATAAAAGGTTCCTATTTCTGATTGGCTGGGCGGATTGCAAACCACGCCCCGTAAAACTCCCAAAAAGTTTTGAAGCCGCCATTTTATTATCCTCGCATTAGCATTAGCATTAGCCCAGCGCACAAACGCAGAGAGACTAACTTATGGCAACACAAAAGAAAACATGGGAGCGGTGGAGATGAGGAGGTGTCGGCGTTCTGGCGATTTACTCCGAAGGCTTCAGTAGAAGCTGCTGGGAGTCCCAGCAGCTTCTACTGAAGCCAGTCCCCAACTCCGGGGACTTCGAGTGGCAGTATACACCACCGTGAAGTGGTTTGCGGCCTGCTAGTAAACCCAAAGCAGAAGAAGAAGAGACGTCAGCGGCTTCATTTGCCTAATCCTCCCTCAGGGACTAATTCCGGTGTGAACGCGATCTGTACTTAGTTCATCAGAACTAAAGAGTTCTGATGAACTAAGTTCTGATGAACCTTTGTGGGAAAAGTACTGCGGTGTGAAAGCGCCTATTTGTCAGGATTTTTTCCCTTTAATTATTTAAAATAGTGCATCAACCTGAATAAAAAATGAGGCGTGCATCTATAAACATGTCTTAATACTCAGTAAAATACAAATGTTTATGCAGTATTGAAAACCCTCCTATTTGATAACTTATTTCAGGATTCATGTCCCTGATACATTAGCCGCGTTCACACCACAGTACTTTTCCCATTTTAGTTCCGATATAGTTCTGAAATGTCGCGTTCACACCAAAAAGAGCCGGAACTAAAATTAGTTCATGAGAACCTTTTTTACCACCTTTTCAGTCCCTGCTAGAGAGCAGGTACTTTCGTGGGAGAAAAAGGTTCCTATTTCTGATTGGCTGGGCGGATTGCAAACCACGCCCCGTAAAACTCCCAAAAGGTTTTGTGAAGCCGCCATTTTATTATCATCGCATTAGCATTATTAGCATTAGCATTATCCCAGCGCACAAACGCAGAGAGACTAACTTATGGCAACACAAAAGAAAACATGGGAGCGGTGGAGATGAGGAGGTGTCGGCGTTCTGGCGATTTACTCGGAAGGCTTCAGTAGAAGCTGCTGGGAGTCCCAGCAGCTTCTACTGAAGCCAGTCCCCAACTCCGGGGACTTCCGGCCGGGGACTCCGGGTGGCAGTATACGCCGTGAAGTTGTTTGCGGCCTGCCAGTAAACCCAAAGCAGAAGAAGAAGAAGTGACGTCAGCGGCTTCATTTGCCTAATCCTTCCCCAGGAACTTATTCCGGTGTGAACGCGATCTGTACTTAGTTCATGAGAACTCTTTAGTTCTCATGAACTAAGTACAGATCGCGTTCACACCGGAATTTGTGGGAAAAGTACTGCGGTGTGAATGCGCCTATTTATATCCCTTACTTTGGAGCCATATCACAGCCGAATGCTGCCAACAACCATGTGATCTCTGTGTGTTTGCAGGGGCGGCTGAAGCCAGAGGAGCCCTTACCCAGCAACGTGCCCCTCTTCTCTGATCGCGTCCCCAACACCACCAACCAGATGTTTGGCAGCAGGCTGTCCACTCCTCTGGGCAGCAATCTGGTCCAACTGGACCGGCTGCTGCTCTGGTCTGGAAGCAACCACCGCCGCAAGCTGGACCCAGAGATGCTGCCCTGCTAGAGCTCTGAAGACCAGACTCCTGTCAGCAGGACCTGTGCCCATCAGAGCCAGACCGCACTGTCATGATGTAGGGCTAAGATGGGTTGACATGGTGTAGCACAAACCTTAGTAAGATACAGACTTTGAAGTATCAGGTGGAAGCTAGGACTAGTGAGATGATTTTGCCGTCCTACATCTGCTAATTTACCAGTTATATCATCCAATGATCATACAGAAGTATATTCATTTATTCATCGGTTTAGCAAAATGTTCCATAAGACAGAGGATAGAAGTTTATGTTGAAGGCCTTTGCTCAGCGGTGAGGTGAAAAGGGATATTTGATTCATGTCATTGGAGCTTGATCGGGTGTTTGATCCGACACTTGATAATTGAACCAGACACCTGATCAAATTTGGATGAGTAAAGGGTTGTATCACCACCTCATTACCTCCTTCTCTGTGCACTCAAACAGTGCTGCAGTGACAAAAAAAGAATATGGAAAAACAAATTCTAGCCAAGAGTTTAGAAACCTAAAATGGGAGTATTTTTTGCAGATGCTATAAGCCCATAATATATTTTGTTGTGCTTTTCTTTCATTTTCAATTTAAAATGCCTTAAAAAGCTGTTACATTGTAATATGTTTGCCAGGACCTTTAAGCCATTGTTCCATACTGGACGCATATTCATTTATTTTGTGTGCTTTTCATAAGGATATAGCTTTCACTGACTCTGCACCTTATGTGTTGTAGCTGCTTTAAAATGCCTTTATGTATATTGTTATAAATCACTGACCTTTATAGATTTGGAGAAAAATGTTGTTGAATTTGAAAAGCTTGTTTGATCTGGATTGGTTTCAATGTGTCATTGCAATAAAGCTTTTGCATGTTAATGTTTGGGTGTCCTGACATTTTGTTGTTGTAAATAGATCCTGTTAATCCATACAGCAGATTACAGAAGAGTTTACAGATAGTATTGAGTATTAGTGCTTACTTTGACTTACAGTAGTAGGACCTCATAGTGAAAGTTACCAACATGTTGCACTATGTGTAACTTTCACTATGAGGTTCTAAATGTGTTTTTGTCTCAAGTTGAAACACAGACTCATTCAACCTGAATACAGGAAGATGGAAACTTTGCATGTTCCGAAATGAAGACTTCAAATACTTTGGTCTAACGTGTCAGTACTTAACAGCCAATCAGATTTCAGTGGATGTATGCGGAAGTGAAACAAGGTGCCAGCTGACTGGAAACTTCACAGCATAATAAAGGAAATAAAACAAGTTTGCCTTCAAAATAAGAGCATAACTATCTTTTATAAGAACAGTGTGGGAAAAGATGGTCTTCAACTTTAAAACTTTAAAACTTTAAAGTCATTATTTATATTAGTGCAAAAAAAATAAAACACTAACGACAATGAAGATTGGAATAATAGTTATAGTATACCATGATATATCTTGCCATTACTTTGCTCTAAATGAGAGTAACAAATGTAATCTGGTAAATAATGCACATGCTTCTATGGGAATGAGTGTTTGTAAATTGGGGGGAATTAACAATCTTACTTTTTCTTTTAATTTAAAAATGATATAATGATAATAATAATAGTAATAACAACAACTAGTATTATTATTCATAATTATTTTATATATTTTTGGTAATATAACTGGGGACTGGAAATACATTAATTAATATTTTGATATTTATAAATGTCACCTTTAGTAGTATGGAGCTGGAGTAGCTCTTATTTTGAAAGGACAAAACGGAAGTCTTTCCTAGATGCATATACCTTGACACTGGTGACAACACAGCAGCATCTGGCTGCCACTTTTAGCCATATCGTCGGAAATCTTACAAGTTTTAGGTCACATTTAGTGTTTAACAATGCAGTCCGACACGCTGCTGCACGCGGCTAACTTCAGCACCCTGCTGCTGTGCATGGTGCTCAAGTTCCCGCAGATCTTTGCTCTGATGCGGGCCAAGTCCTCGGCAGGAGTCAGCTTCAACAGTCTACTCCTCCAACTGCTCGGGTATGTGAGTTTTCACTAAGTGCAGTTATTGACCTTTAAAATGTGCAATTTATATGCAAAGTTAAATCAATTGTATCTAAAGTGTTGAGATAAGCAGTGCATTACTTATTATTATTAATGCTGACGGATGTGATGCTGTCTTCCTGTTACCGGCTACTTCTCTCGTGTAAAGAACCCCGCCTTTAAACCTGTGCTCCAAACTCCATTTAAAATGTTCATAAATCATTATTAATTTGATTTTAGGAAAAGGTTAATATGTCCTTACATTTGATATAAAACGATACTTAATCCTTCTTTCATAATGGTACATTTGGCATACATTTTAACCACCATATCTTTGTAAGTTTGTGCACGAGCTGGAAGGCTGACAGGCAGGTAGGCCATCCAGTTATTTTAGCCGGGCCGGCTAAAATAATTGGTCGTGCTTTTTACAGCGCCACGGCTTCCACAGATGAAATTTGTTTATGTATTTATTGTCAAAGAATTTAATGTATTCATTGCTATCGGGATGTTAAGAGCATTCTATGGAATATAACAAAAAGTGTTTCTGAAGTGAATTACCTACCCTACCTTTAAAGGTCACCTATTATACAAAATACACTTTTATACATAAACATGTACTGTATTAAGAGATTCAGAAAGTTTCAGGAAAAAAGATCCGCTCACTTTTTTTCCTGATCCATTTATATAAAAACCTGTCTAAAAAATGAGCTGATCAGATTTTGGCCACTTTGTGATGTCATAACGACACGGGGCAAAACGCAACATCTTGCAAGAAGGGCTTCTTAACATTTAACAAACTATGAATGTGTCATACCCACTTAACGGTAAGAAACTCAGCTATCAGGCAATATTAACCATTTTTAGGTAAACGAAACACAAGGGTAATATCAAGCCTCTGAATTAGCCCTAAGCTAAAAAATACTAACGCACATAGCACAGAACTCACGGTAGAAATACCTTATTACTTATCGGATCTGCACAAACAAGATATTACATGAAAGCTGAGATTCCACAGATTCCAGAGGTATAAGTATCATCACTGCGACCAAAACTCAGGGCAGCGAATGCGAAACCAGACAACAACTTAGCTTTACGGAGCCAAAACTGCAAAAAACGTCTTACCTTTGCTGTTTTTCTGATCAAAAGTTGTGTTCAATGGCATTAAAACGATAAAAACGCTGCTGAAGGTTAATCCAATGTGTCCGTGTCACTTTGAAATGATTACTGATAATCCATCATCATATTTATGTCAATAACGGAGTTTTCATATAGCTGCTATGATAGCTACAAGAGTGTATGACAGCTTCCGGTTTTGGGCATTCTGGCTACGCATCACTCTATTCACCAATGGGTAATGTTTAGATGGATTTTTGGAACTTCCCTCTCAATTCTATTGGCTCTAACAGTTAAAAAGAGGTGTCAATCACCAAAATCAACCGATGGGTTCCAGAGATATGGAAAATCCACCCAAATGACCCCAGAAGTGTTTTTGTTTCTTCTAAACCTCTCTAAAAAGGTCAAACGTCACTTGTTTTGCATCAATCTTGATACAGGGTACTTATTATATGTTATAGTTTGGATTCCTAAAGCTTTTAGTCTACTATCCCATCATTCAAGGGTGGTTTTCACTATAAGTAATGGTTTATTTTTTGGACGGAAACTATAATTTAATTTTTTTTTTACGATGTTCAATCTGAATTTACTTTAAAATAAAAATAAATCTGTATTGATTCTGACTTTTCTACATCCAACTCACAGGTTTATCATTGCTTTGAGAAAAAAGATTATTAATTTACCCCTTTTAGAAGTGAAGATATAGCCATTTGTTCTGGGAATGTCATTTTCGAGCCTGAGACCTCAAAAACAGGCTTGGGGCTTAACTGGTTAAAGCTACAGACACAGAATCAGCACTTTTGGAACAAGACTGAAACAGAGGGGTTTATGGGATGCTACAATGATCTGGTTGGTATTTCAAGCCAAACACTTCAGAGACATGTTTTCTATATATCTGAGACCTATAATATATCGTTGAAAAGAAAAGAGTATATTTGGGGACCTTTAAAGCACCTTGAGTTGCCTCTGTGTATGAAAACGATTGCTTTTTCAATAAACATATTTATAATTATGGCAACCTTGCATTATTTCCTCAGGCCTGCACATAAAGACTGAACACACCAGCAGCCTGTAAACTTGCATCCAGCTGCATGTAAGCTTGGTGAGCGGGCATTCAGCTGTTGAGACTCAGGAATTACTTGTGCTTAGGACCACAACTAGTTTGTTCAATCCCCCTCCATTGCATCAGGCTTCTTCTGCCACACACCCAGCTTTTGCCTTGTCTGCTCTTGAATGTTAAACATATTATTCAGTAGCTAACATTATAACACAATGCAATAACCTGACCCCCTATTCTTTCCAGGTATATTGTTTTTGTAACGTACCAGATGTACTATGACTACCCACCGCCAACATACCTGGAATATCCAATCCTCATTGCACAAGGTGAGCTGTATGAATTTAAATGTCAGCCAAGTAAGAATCCTTACTTGGCTTTTTTCCTCATATACCCACCTCCATTGTCCCTGTCAGGTTAAAATACAGTAAGAGGTATGGTTACAGGAAAGCAGACCATTTCTCTGACAATTGGGTCATTCTCTTGGTTCACAAGGTTCGCTAGTGAATTAATTGAAGTTTTCCGCACTCTCACGGGAATATCTCCGCAATGGAGCGAGCTTAAGTTTCACTTTCGATTGCATGATATAGCCCAGCGCAACACCTTCGTCAAACATGTTGCCACTTGTTTGTTCCCTTTTCAGGCGATTTGTAATCTGTTCTAGAAAAAATATGTGTTTTTTAGGATTGCTAGAAGCATATAGAACAAACAATGGATGTATTTGATGAACATTTATCCATGCTGAAAGTAGATTTACAGTATATGTGTTAGGAGTGAGATAGAGATTATTATCTAATATATCAGTGTTAATTTTGGCAGCTGTTTTTGATTTAGTCTTAGTCTTTAGACGAAAATGGTAATTAGTTTTAGTCACATTTTAGTCATTTCTATCCTTCATAGTTTTAGTCTAGTTTTAGTCGACGAAAACTCAAAACGTTTTAGTCTACTTTTAGTCGATGAAAAATTACATTTTAGTCAACTTTTAGTCAAAATGTTTTCTCTCTTTAAACCAATTCAGTTAGGCAAATACAGGTATCTGAAATTGTAATCAAGGTGACAGCATCAAGTGTTGAAATTCGTAAAGCAACATTTCACTCTCTTAACACTTTACTAGTGTAATATCTAGGGATGGGTATCATTAAGGTTTTCTACGGTACTGCTAGTCTTATCAATACTGCTTATCGATCCGGTACTTTAACGGTATTCTTTACTTTTTGTTATTTTTTAAAGGAAAAAACTAACAAATTGTTAACCGAATTAATTGCTTTATTTAAAATGTGAAATAAATTAAATATATATAATTATGTTAAAATATTGTACTGTACTTGAGTAAAATGTTGAGGTACTTGTACTTTACTGGAGTATTTAAATGTGTTGCTACTGTGTACTTCTACTCCACTACAGTTCATAGTTAAATGGTGTACTTCTACTCCACTACATGTATTTAATACCTTTAGTTACTTTACAGATGTGGATGAATGATGTGAAATATAATCAAGTGTTAACTCAGACTTTAGTAAATTCACAAGCTACCCTGCAGTATACAGATATATAATATATCATTCAAACTAGCTGCACCTTTACCAGCTTTGAGAACACTTTAATGATCAATCATTATAAAACATATCATATATATTATTCTGAAATGGAACAATCTGCACAATCACTACTTGTACTGTCGCTACTTTAAATATATTTTGATGATCATACTTTGACTTGAGGAACTCTTCCTACACTATGGTATTTTTTTACTTAGCGACAAGATCTGAGTACTTCTCCCACCTCTGCACACCTGATGTGATAACGTTACTCGTAATTGGGGCAACAGAGCTACGAGTTAAGGAAGTCGAAAATTGTGCATTTCTCCGACTGAATATGACGCCTTTTGGCCGGCTGTTTGGACAGACTACTCTACTCGTGTCAACGCGAAAACATGGCAAACGAGCTTTGTCCACATCGAGCCTTGTAGTGTCTCTATACTTCCGAACGCTCCGTCCCCGGCAGATCTCTGTGTGCCGCTGCAGCGTGTCTGTTAGGCCCCGCCCCCCGCACACAGAGAGACAGGGAGATCGCTCTTCTGGAGTGAAGAGAGCGGAAATAATGATATTGCAAGTTAGAAATGTAAGATGCATTTTGACAGACAAGACGGGCAATTGGGGGAAAATATGCTGCATTTTGAATGTCCGCTAGTCCACCATTAACACCTTAGTCCCGTCTCGTCTCGTCAACGAAAACTAAATATACATTTCGTCAAATTTTCGTTATCAAGAATCTATTTTTAGCTCGTTATCGTCTCGTCTTAGTCATGTAAAAAAGGTCGTTGACGAACATTTTTCGTCATAGTTTTCGTTGACGAAATTAACACTGTAATATATGCATCCGATGAAGCATTGCATGAAGTCTGTTGATGATCAGAGGCTGTTGTTGGGGCTGCATAAATGTTTTTTTATTTTTGTTTTGTAGGCAGACCATGCAGATCATTATTAGGCTGTTATGTACTGTTGGAGTGGTAAGCAGGCCTATTGTTTTTGGATATTTGTGGAGTCAGGTGGTCCGTGAGTGTTTTTTTATTGGTAAAGTGGTCCTTGGTATGAAAAAGTTTGAAACACTGCGCTAGTGAATTGTCAACGGGGGGAGCCTCGCTGCGGGCAAATTATACAGATGGCTAGTCCGCCCCTGAAAAATGTCTATGCACACGTTATTATTAATAATATATATTTTTTTAAATGGATAAACATTTTTACAATTACAATTTTTATTTTGTAATCATCTCGGGACCCCCACTTTGGGAACCCCTGTCTTATCTGTCAGAGAGAAACCATTATTTATTTTTATTATCATACATTTTACCTCCTTGTGTCTATTGACCTGATAAAATGTTATATTTTGCTGCATGTACCTTTTTAAAGTTCTTAACAAATAATCTGAGGGGAATTTCTTGTTTGTTTTTAACTTGTGATGTGTCATTTTGTAAAGCACTTTGAGCTGCACGTGTTGTATGAAAAGTGCTATATGAATAAAGCTTTATTATTATTATTATAAGACAGCAACCTCCAGGCCTAAAAAAAAAAGTGAAGCCAATGTGGAAGTGCCGTAAACATGCATTATCTCTAATAGACAGGAGCGGGCAACTCCACTGGTTGTACATAAATCAGATTGTATAGAAGTCTACCAGAAAATGAACCTAGTTCTCACCAGATTTCTTACCTCATTGAAAATGTTCCTAATGAGTTTTTAGTCTCAATTGCTAGGTTAAAGTCTTCTTGAATACATCATGACTTTGAATTATGGTCCCATTTAGAGTTGTATAGAAAATAAAGTTCAGGGTTTAGGGCGTTAATGTATGGTTTGGGTAAGTCTCCCGTTTCTTCTTAGAACTTATCATTTTAAATAGTGTTTTCAATTCATGCAAGTTATGTTGCCTAAAAACCTTGTTCAGCGTTTGGTCAAACTGACCAAACGTCTCGTGTCACTTTTGGTACCAAAAAAGAAAGAAAAACAAGTTGGAAGAATGTCTATCAGCGGGTCAACAGTAACAAAAGGCACGCCTTCAAAATGGTCCGTGACTACGTTCATTTCTTAAACACGGTCTGAGGTAGAAAATATAAGAACGATTTTGAAGCAGAGAATGTAGTTTCTGGTTGAGTTAATGACACAGTGAGAACTGATATTGGTACGCCTTCAAAGGAAATGAAAGCCTGCAGTCCACTGATCATGTGCCTGTTCCATCTCCCCGTGACCTCAGATGCCATCCTCCTGCTCCTCATCCTGCACTACAACGGCAACCTGAAGCAGAGCCTCCTCTACACCTTGCTGTATCCTTTCATCACCTCAAATACAATTGTGTTCCCTCTGTAAACGAAAACCAATGACCCAGTGATGCCTTTTACAGTGCGTCACGTGTTATTGCCTTAACATAATGTGTTCAGGTTTGTCGGGGGTTGGAGGCTCCTCACTCTGGAGAAGTGGATCATAGATTCGGCCATGGTAATGAATCATTCTAACGTCAATCATAAGTCACAAAGTAAGCAAAGAGAGGTCATCAGTCAGGATCAATGAGGTGGAGATTTGGACAGGAAGTTATCCAGACCTCATTTCACCTGGTGTGCCAAAGGAAGACACACAGGCTTTATGAATGCCAAATAGCTTTGTTGGTTAGTTTGTCTGGGAGAGCGGTGATCCTTCAACTGCTTTCTATCTGAAAATAAAAGTGTTTGCAGGCTACGCAAAGTGTTTTGAAACTTTATAAACCATATACTGAATGTTTATTGAGTCTGACCTCCACTCTCTCCACAGAGCCTGTGCATATTCATCAGTGCAGCCAGTAAATTTGCCCAGCTGCAGTGCATGTGGAAGTCTAAGGACGCAGGACAGGTTAGCGCCCTCTCCTGGGCAATGGCTACCTTCACATGTATTGGTGAGTATCACACATTGGACATGAAAACAAAGAAGACCTCCCAGTTCCCAACAGAAGAACAGGGGTAACCACTTTGAATTCAAGTCCAAACTCACTCCTCTTTTAGCTCCGTTTTGTTCTCCACCGTTGCCTCAATATTGTGGCTCTATGGCTATTAAATGCTCCAACATCCTCATTTGATCAATTAGAATCAGAGAAAAATGTTTATCACTTTTTCACTTTACTGGTTGAGACTTGTGGCTATTTTCCGTACAGAATGTGTTTTTTGTCAGGCAGGTGGAAAGAAAACATCCAAAGTACAAATGTAGTCGTTTGTAACTACACTGTCAATTTACTTCTGTAGATTCCCGCAAAAATCCACAAAAGTTAGCAGGATTTGTCTAAACAGGGTGAGGGGCGCTGCGCCCTCTTACTTTCGCGTGTGCCCGCATACAAAAATACTGATTTTCCCTGTGTGATGCCAGAAAACAATATTTCTGTTCGTCTAAAACTGTATAATTACTCCAAAATATGAAAATTGTGTCAAATAGACCGTCAGACGGCAGAGACAGCTTTGTTTTTACGGAGCTCCAACGTCCATCTTGTATACTGGCAACATGTTCTCGAGATAATTGATATATGTTATATACAAGATCAGCGCCCTCATACTATATTTTTCTAGAAAAACCCCTGGTAAGCGATAGGTAATGCCTTAAAATCTCCACATATGTACAGGGTATATGCAGGAATCCTGAAGTCAAATGTAATACCTTTTAAGACCTTTTTTAAGACCCTTTCCATACATTTTAAGACCTCATCGCCACTTCGAGTTTTAACCGGTTACATTGGCGACACACTTCAGTTCACATTTACTATATACAGTATTGATTGTCCTTCCTCCTTATCTTCCAACCATTTGGACGCAGACTTGCATCTCCCCATAACGATGTTGTTTAACAACCGGCGTAAACGGACCTTTGCGCGCTATCAAGCAGTGAGCGTGCGATGTCCTGTTCAGATGACGTCAAATCCAACGGGATGCCATAAATAAACTACACAGAATCACACTACACACCTACGCAATGATTACATTCAGGCAAACTGTAGAATACTACCTCTTTGGACAATTTATATACTTATTGAAAACAAGCTACAAAATGTAATACCTTGGAAAATGCTTTTTAATACTTTTTAATAGCCTTCATTTTCGCTAAATTGATTTATCAACTTTTAATACTTTTTAAGACTCCGTGGACACCCTGTATGTAGCACTTTCAGTTTCATTCCTATCTATATTCTAAAGGTTATTGCAGTGTTTGCTCCATATAGAATTCAAAGTCTTATTTATGGAACATTGTAGTTCCAAAAACATGGCAGAAGGGGATTTTCTAGTAATGGCTGTTGACTGTATTTTCAGATTTATGTGGAGATAAAAACATATCCAAAATTCACTCTGGGAAAACATTTCACTCTGTCTACAAAATTACTTAATTTTGAATCTGGCTTTATCTTATGATCAGATCTGTTCTGGAAATGTTTGCAAATTGGCACAAACTTAAGACATTGCCTTGTTTACATATTACATATACAGGCAGTATGAGAAAAATAAATACCTTTTTGAACATTAAAGCATGTGAACATGTCACAGTAGTAGAGGCACTACTACAGATATTAACCTGAACATTAGCATAATAAGTCCTCTTTTAAGTCAATTATAAAATTGGCAAGTTTCATGGGGATTTCTAGATACACTTGGATCATAATAACAAGCCTTATAACAAGCAATTTAGTTTAGGTTAATTAAGTCTTATATTACCCAGAGTACACTAGGATCCAGTTTTCAAAAACGGCAATATCCTCCTGTTATTTGTCTAACCCTCATGTTAGCATTTCTAACACATTCAGAAGTGTTTAACCAATTTATGAGATGTTCTTCTCCCTACAGGACTGTTAATGTAATGTGTTAGTGCATGAATATGTACTGCTCCTAATTTCATAAATTAGCAATTCCACACTTCATTAATGAAATATTAGACGCTCTCTTTGATTAATGAGGATGTGATTAACGCGGCTTCCTCTTTGTTTCAGCACGGATTTACACCACCACAGTGACAACTGGAGACATGCAGGGTGAGTCAAACTGAATGGCAAATGACTGTGGGGTGTGCAGGGTCCCCACAGATCTCTAGAAACATTTCAGAGGCAACCCTTTAAAAAGATGTTTCCTAAATAACCATCAGCATAGTTTTACATGAACCAAGGATTTATTTTGTGATCTGGTGCTTTGCTATGAGAAAAAACATGTGATTTGTTTCTCTTTGTATGTGATTTGATTTGACCTTTTAATGCTCGTTTTGCGTCTTTGTAGAGTTGTGTTTGGTGTCTGTGGTCATTTGTTAGTTTTCTGGTCTTTTTGTGGCCATCTTTATGGCTATTTTGCATCTCTTTGTGGTCATTTCTGTGCCCTTTTCGTTTTGTGTCTATTTGCCTTCTTTGCATCTCGTGTCCTTTTTTTGGACCTCTGCCTATTGGTCTTGTTCCATCCATCCAATGGCTAAATATTTACATAAAACTGAAGTACTTAATCAGTATTGTTATTCCCATCTTGTCAGAATTAAAGGGTAAGTCAACTAAAATACTGTGAAAGGGAAAAGGCACTTCAAACCAATATATAGGCCAAATGTAAACATTAGTAGTAGCGTAATAAACATAGATGAGTTTCCAATGTGTTTGCAGGGCAAAATAAGTTGTTTTTTTCTGCTTGCATTTGAAGAAGTATTCATTTTTGCAGAGAAGGTGGAACCTCTCGTTTTTTTTTGTAGGTCAACTTTAAATGAAATATGGTGACCATTGTAAACCCTTTACCACCTGTAACGTGCACATAATCAATTCATTATGACAAAACGATATCATGATGTCAAGTGTGTCTACTTATATTCTTTGCTTAAGTATTTGAAATCTAATAAAAAAACGTGTCTCTGTCACAGTTCTGGTGCGGTTCGTCGTCATGACGCTGCTCAACATGTGGGTGCTGCTCACCGTGCTCTACTACCAGAGGCAGCGCAGCAGCAGCTCCAAGAAGGAGGACTAAAGCTGGAGGGGGACCCTGAGCCGGACTGTCCTGTAAACCAGCTGGTCCCAGATCTGTGTAGCAGAGATCTCCGTTACTGCAGACACGACTGAAAAACAAACCTCACATGTAAAGACGGTTATGTAGGCAGCTTTTTTTAAAGTTACCCATCAAATGTGCTTTTTTTTTTACCTCATATCTTTTTTATAACATTTTAGTGACAAAAAAAACAATGCTTTTTCCTACTGTATGTGACATAATGTAGTGTTGTTAGATAAAGAACATTTTTCTATGCAATATGAGAAATACTGTAATCTGCAAAGCTTTCCTTATCTGAACTATTTTAATAAAACATTACATTGTGGTAATTTGTCTCACACTTTAAAAACCCAAAGTTATCACACACCTTTACAAAATTATTTATTTTAAAAACAGAAAAATAATCCAAAACCAAAAGGCACATCCATGTCTTTATTGTTGAAGAAGTTATTATTATAGAGCAGTTTGGTAGCAAACATGCAATCTGGATGTAGAGCCCTTAAATACAAAGTGGACAAGGCTGTATAAATAATATAATGTGCACTGTATGGCATGTAAAATATAGACTGTGTATATTCATATGTATAAAACATGCTTCTTGGTTAAAGGAGAGCACTCGGCACACACACACACACACACACACGCACACACACACACACACACACGCACACAAATAGTTACTCTCCACCTGCTATATAAGCCACATACACAACAATGTGCCCAAACTCGAGTTTGGTTACTTTTAATACAAAAATATCAGGACAAAACACTTTTAGAAAAACTTTGAATGGAATAGTGCTGCTCAGTATTTGACTCATGGGATATGATTGCATAACCTTCATTGTTTCTGCTTCTTATGGGTAGATTTACGGAGGCTGATAGTTGCAAACACCCATCAATGTCCCAAAACACTTCCATTAGGAGAAACATGCAGCAGCTTCAGAAACGAATCAAATATTTAAAAAAAACACGTGCAAATAAACATCTTCACCAACATGACAATACATGTTTAGCGCTGTGTAAACGAAACACTGCAAATAAAAAATGCTGCAAGAAGCTCAAAACACAACAGAAGCGGATACACTTAAAGTGACGCACACAGCTAGTTGGCCAACTGTTGCCTGTTCCACGATTGTTTTGTCAGTATACCAGAAATGAGTAGGTTAGCTACGTTAGCTTGCTAGCTTACAAAATTGTTAAAATAAGCAAATAAAACATTTTAGGTAAGTTTCCAGTGACAGTTGGCCAACTTTATTATCCCCGAACGTCAACAAGCGCTCCCGTCCCAGCTGTGTGCGTCACTTTTTACTGTCCTCGTTTCCGTGGTGTTTTGACATGTGTATGGGCATTTATCATCAAGTTGGTGAAGATGTTTCTTCATTTGCATGTGTTTCGGCACATTTGTGTTTTTATATTTGCAGCGTATTGGTAACTTCAGTGCATTGCTCCTGATGGGAGATATTTTGGGTCGTTATAGCCTGTTTGCACCTGTCGGCCCCCGTATGGATTCCCCTAAATCCTAAGAGGTGGAGGCCTGAAAAGGCAAACACATGCAGGTTCACTCAGAGGAGTTGGTGATGAGAGCAGGCTTCAGTCAAGTATATTTGGATAAAGTAATACAATGCCTGCGTGTCGTCTCTGGTAAAGTACATTCAAACAACAAACAATGAGTCGAGCTCGGATCAGAAAAGCGTTAACGGTGCACCCCTTGAATTCAGTAAACATTAACCCTCATAACTGACAGTGCAGGTTTGAAAGATTACGGGGGTTGTGAGGATCTCATGTCTAATCTAATGCCATCTGTAACGAGCAAGTGGTGATCCAGAGCGAGTCAGAAATCTGAATAAGAGGCACTCAAGGAATTATTTGCTGACACTCCTTCCCCTCACAGCTGCTTTGCTTAAGTACCTTATTCAATTTGTGACCCGTGTGAAGCAGAGTTGTGGGAAGCTACAATCAATAAAAGAGTTTGGATAAGTGAGATCAAGTCTTCAGCCATTACAGAACGAGTGTAGTGTTCCCCCTTTATACCCTTCATATTGTTCATTATACACACGTTATTTTTGGCCACAAGAATCCCCAAAGGCGGTGAGGAGTTTTTTCTGTCGGGTCCTTCAGTCAGAAAGTGTCCTTGTGAGGTAAGTGTGTCCCCTTGTCGGCTCATAAGAGCTCTTTTGTGTTCTGTGGGAGCTGAACGAGCCACTTCAGCCCTCAGAGACACTTCATAGGTCTAGTGGAGGGCCCGGGAGGAGCTAATACTCTTACAATATATCCATCACGGTGTAGAGATCGCGGGTGCTCAGGTGAGTTTGATTACCCGCTGGAAATGCCCCGAAAAGAAGTTCCACGGGTAAAAAAAGGGAATGCTGACTGTCACAGGCTGAAGCACGGCGGGTGGCTTGTGGAGATGTGATGGGTTCAGTGTGCTGATCTGCAAACGGAGCTTTGTGTAGTCTTTGATTTAGGAGGACACCCCCCACCACCACATCCACGATGCGCTGCAATCTCAAGCGTGGTTAACTGGAGGAAGAGAGAGAAACAGATGTGACATTAGACACAGCAAACACTGATCAGAGGATGACAACATGTCCTCACAGGATATAAATAACACCAAGTGAAGAATCCTGCACTTAGTTTTGAAATGTTGGTAAGATATATTGAATATACTTGGCGTAGCTAATGACTATCACAATTACATTCATTCAAGAAAGTCAATAATTTTACATCTAATTTGTCTAGGTTTTGATAAAAGTTTACCTCACTAACGCGGTTTTACATAAATTGTTTTAATTAAAACCATCCCGTGAATTTGTTTTTTTAAAGAATGGGGCAGTGATATATACTGAGAGACATTTGACATGTTGAAAAACAAAGGCATCAGTGCTCTCTGGTGGACAAACTACATCATGAAGACACTTACTAATACATACCAAATATATGTTAATATATATATCTGCGATGTGGCAAATGAATAAGTACATCAGTGCTGAAAGATTAAACTATATTATACCCTTTTGAATTACCCTAAGTCCTTTTATTGCAAACAATGTAACATTAAAATAAAAAGAGAAGACCTTATTTCACATCAAAAAGCATGCCAGAGATATATGGTGATTAAATAAAATCAGTAATGCCCCTGATGTTCTTCCCTAAAATGAGTTATGAAAAGAACCATAAAAGTGAAAAAATACATTTAATTAAAAAAAACACCCAGTGCGAAGGTGATTCAAGCTATGAGTGACCCTGACAGCATGCACTGGGCCCAACATGTGGACATAGCCCTCCACCAGCACCACACTGACAACCAGGACTGTGTCTCAACAGCTAAGTGCAAAAAGACACCTTTTGGTTGTAAACACACATTCAGGGATTGAGTCTTTTACAGGGAAACGTCTGGGTAAAGGAGGGGGGAGAAGTCGTCAGTTGTACCACTGTGTACTCTGGGGGTCCTCTCGTTTCAATTTGAAGCCGTTTGACCTGCGAGGGCTGAGGTCACGAAGGGGGAGACATGTTTAAAGAAGGCCGTTAACAGAATGATGTGACTGGAGAACAGCGCCAGACGTCATTATGGGTCTCACGTAGCGGAGGCTCTTGACACTCTGATTTCTTTTATCAGTATTCAAATTTGATTCTCGTTTCAAATGATAGCAAATTGGAGCTGCCGCTGTGTAAATTGAAGATGCCCCGTGGAATGGGTGTTACGCTGCCACTGAAATCATCACACAGCACAGCACAGCACACTGCACAAAGTGTTACCATATCACCATCAGAAATGAATAGAGGAACAATCCTCATCGATATCATCCAAAGCCCAGTGCCAGTCCTGGAGACCAAAGTCCTCCAATCTGAAAGGGAGGATTAGTTTTTGATGGCCTGCTCATAAAAACTAGCATCAAGAAAAAGGATAACTATTATTTTTAAGTGTTAGGTTTGCCTACTGTTCTCATTCAAAGAGATGTTTGGGTTATGTAAGTTATGCTGAGTCACACAAGACTGAGCAGATGGGAGAAGCATCGTGTATACAGAGACCAAAGCTCCACAACTCACACTACAAAAAAAACCCTCACTTCTAAATTCTAGATACAAAAAAACGTTTATACTCCTCTAAAGAAAGGCTCCACTGCATTCATATAACTGTCCCTCCAAAACAAGTGTAGACATATCCTTCTTTCTTTTGTGATGACTGTGGGTGCACTAGAGTTGAGAACAATGAGCATCTTTAAAATACTTTATACTATTATATAGTGTTAATTTCGTCAGCTATTTTTTTATTTAGTCGTAGTCTTAGTCCTGTGTTACATTTCCTTTTTAGTTTTAGTCATATTTAGTCACCTTCATCCTGTTTTTATTTAGTCAAGTTTTAGTCGACTAAAAGTCTGAGCATTTTAGTCTTATTTTAGTCAAAGAAAACTAATTATTTTAGTCTACTTTTTGTCAATGAAAACTGTTGTCTTTTTTAGTCATCAGATTATATAGAACATTTCAGTCAAACTAGTCTAGTCTAGCCAAAACCAATAATTTGTAATTTTAGTCAAACTTATTTCACAATAAGATTATATCGTGTCCTTATTTGATGAAAAACACAGGTTGAATGATTAAGAAAGCAGCTTTGCAGAGAGTATCTGGTCAGGTTTGTGGTGTTTTTACCAGCTGTGTTATGGCCACATTGCTTCCCTTCTGATAAAACAATGCATTTGCTTTTTTTCTCCGCCTCATTGTAGCGAAAATGGGCCCAAATATCACATCGTTTCTTTCTCCCAAGCAGTGGTGGCATTAGACGTTTTCGTTATCAGTCATTTTGACGGACAGGATCGTAACATTTCCGTCATAATCCATTATTACCCGTCGAGTCTGTACACAACTCGTCACTCACTCGCACTGACGGGGGGGGGGGGAGGTATTCGGTTAACGCGACCACTGCTCCCAAGCCCTGTTGTTGCCATTTTATTTTCTGTTAAGTAAGGTTAGTTAGACCATGAGTTAGATCCGAGTCTTCCTGACAGTTCACAGTGTGCCGCTGGCCCGGTGTAATTCAAATGTACCACCGCGCGCAGCACAGACACACAGCTGCTGCCCAGCCGCAGCACTGGAAATGGAACTGCTGGGAGAAAAACTGACTATCAGATGTAACGTTATCTTTGATAATATTTCGTCTCCTCCTTTTTCGTCAACGATATTGCATGTTGATTTACAGTTATTGTTTACTGACGTCGGTGCCGTCTCGTTTTAGTCATGGAAAAAAAGGTTGTTGACAAACATATTTCGTCATAGTTTTAGTCAACGAAATGAACACTACTATTATAGTGTCTAACACAATTTGTCAGGATGTTTGTGTGTTGATGTATGCATGTGTAATATGCTCATTTTCAGGTATATATTAGAATTAAGTGCCTCTACTGTGACATGTCTCCATGCTTTAATGTTCAAAAACCTCTTTTCACCCTCTGTCTGAAACCAGAGCCCAGTCTGCTCTGATTGGATAGCTGGCTGGCTCTGTTTTGATTGGTCAACCGCTTAGAGATGTCCCGCTCGTTAGCCTATCACGAACAATGTGTTGTAGAGCTAGCCAATAGAAGCGTGAGTGTTAGGGAACAAAGGGACCGACATGCACACAAACCTACAGAGCACACTACAGGAGAGGGAAGACTGTGACCATTCCCCGTTCATCTTTTAGCATTAGCAAAGAAAGCATTCACACAAACTCTAACCTGTATACAGATAGTCCATTTCAAGAATGTACTTTTCCCAATGGCGTGTAGTAAAACCCAGAACCTCCATGCCTCCAGCATATACCAACACTTAATACAAACTAGAATGTCGATTTGTGAAACGCTTGTTTCTCTCTAAAGCTGGTCCATAAAGCTCAAAGCGACATGCCCTCTGGTGCTGTGCTACCTGCTCTTGCTGATGGGGAGCTGTCGGCTGGGCCTCCTCATGGACTGGCTGGGCTGGACCTTCATGGAGGCGCGTGGCGAGGAGCGTGCAAACTGCTCAGGTGGGGGGGGCTTCTTGGGAATCTTCTTGACCAGTCGGCTCACCCACTTCTGCTGCTCCTCCTGCGTCAGGGCCAGCAGCAGCAGGTTCTTGGCTGAGGACACGTCGTAGTTCACTGGAGGGGGAGAGAAGAGTGCTTTTCACTTAGTAGGGCTGCTGGGTTTTTTGTCCTCGTTTTCTCATGTTGGACTTCAGATTCAACTAATACAACGAGATGCAGTTTGCATCCAAACAGAAAGTGTAAAGAGTAGTAACGTGCATTCGTTTTCTTATGATGTACTTAGTTTTATATGCAGGATTAGGATCTGGGAAATATGGCGTGAATTAAATATGACCACTGTTTTGACTAAATACCTAGATATCGATATTGCAACATTATTATTAGGTTGATAGGTGGTTTCACCAAATATTTACACAATGAGAATTTTGATAACAAATGATCAGTCATGGTTATATAATGACTGGATGGAGAAAATAAGAATATAAAACAGATGAAAGTGTAGAAAGATCACAAAAATACACACTACTGAAACCAGGAGAAGATAACAATTATGCAATATTACAACATACTAAATCTAAGGTATCTGGTCTCGTATCAAGATAGCGATACAATATTGATATATTTCCCAGCCATACTAACTTGTTTAACGATGTCAACAACTTTTAAAGAACAGCTTATTAGGTTTAGTCAAGTTTACCTTATTGGAATTTTCCCTTTTTTTGCATTACATTTTTGTATAAATTGTGATTTCTGCAGCATTATACAATCACATACAGTTTGTCATGATTAAATAAAATTAAAAGTTTAAATATAATTTATTTTATGAAAATTAATCATTAAGATTTGTCGACTACCTGTAAAATGTTTAAACGAGTTTGTGGAAGTAACAACACTGGTTTTAATTCAAATGTATTCTTTTTTTGTATACGAGTTGCATTTAACCTGCACCAACAGCTGTTATACGATAGATGTGTGGAGCCTCCTACCTTTGCACGGAGCGATGATCTCCTCCTTCTTGTCCATGTGGTCTTTGTGGCACTTGATGTGGCAGCGCCGGCACTCCAGAGCGGGGGGGGGGTTTGAACATGTTCCACAGCGGCTTGGTGCACGCCTCACAGTTGGTGGGGAAGTGGTAGATGGTGGGGATGAACTCGTGGCCCTTGTGGCAGATGTAGCTGGACTTCTCTCCGCTGGGCAGCGGGTCCTCGCCCTCCTTTTTGCTCTCGCCCTCATTGGCATAAAGAATCTGGAAAGATGAATGGGGAATACTCAGAATGTTTGACATATTTGATTCTTTTGGCACAAAGAAAAAAGAAATCCATAGATCACAGACCTGGAATATCCTCGGGATCTCTTTGGCGTCAGCACGGTACACGTCTGTTTGAGTGACAGGCCTCACATGGAAGAGTTTGCTGTGTGAAGAGAGAGTGTTTCAGAATTCAAAATCAGAATACTTTACTGATCCGGGGGGAAATTGAGTTTGGTGACAGCTGCTCCATTTAAGAATATAGTCAAATAAAATGGATAAAAAATTGTTGTTTGTTTTGCCAACGAGTGTGGACGCAGTATTATGTAATTATACCCGTTTTATTTATTATCAACTGCCTGTTCTATTTATTTCGGTGTTAAACTTTTAAAAATGTATTATATGTTTAATATTTATTTTTTAAGTTTTTTGTATTTATTTATTATTATTTTTTGGGTTGTTTGGAAGGAATGAAACATGTTTAATTTAAAGTTTTCAAAGAAAAAACTGCACAATGTACTACAATATATAAAAACAATAAATAATAAAAAATGTGTACAATATTTACTGTGGTGAAAACCAGATTATTGCTCAAAATATACAGTTATAATCCTAACATTTGTATTTACTTATCTTCATATTTTCATATATACACTTTAAATAAGCCAATTCATTAGAAGTAATGCACAGTTGAATAATATATAAATAAAACACAAAATGTTTTATAGCTTTTAGCTGCAATGAAATATCAGCTGTACCTCAATGCAACACTAAATGCCCCCACAGGAAGTACTTTACTCTCATCAGTGTAACAGACATGTGACACTCACTCTATATCCAGCACCATGTAGGGGATGGAGTGCTCCTTGTCCAGCTCGTTGTTGTAGAAGAGGATCTTCTTGCTGCTCACGACGACATACTGCAGCACAAGGAGAGAACACACATGGGGGAGGTTGTGTTAAATCATGGAGAACTTGTTATGAAGCATCAGAGTGATGGAGGTTATGTGAGCAGCTTCTCTGCATACCTTCCTCTCCCAGCCAAACTTCTTGGTGTTGTTCCTCACAGGGAGGGAGAGCCAGCCCTCCAGCCTCGTTTCTGAGAGAGAAGGAGAGATGTGTGTGAGCACATTGACAATCTGTCTGTTATCATCACTTAGTACAAGATAGCTGCCTTTATTTGATTATAAATCAGCTGTGTATCTTGACAAACTGTTATATACAAGCACTCATAATCCTATTGTTTTTTCTATCAATTATTTATTGAATCAGCGTATTTTTGGCTACTAAATAAATCCCCCAAAATGATTCTGTGATAAAAGGCTACTTCAATTAGGATTTGTTTTGCCACCACTATGGACAAAGTCTTTTTTGTTTCCTTGAAAACCAAATCCTCATATAACTTGACTGTTAACATATTTTCTATACATAATATATAGTTAATAATTACACTCTTGTCATGTTATTATATACTTTAACAAAGCATGATTCGAATAAATGAAAGCTGTACTTCTATAAAAGAAGTATAAATGTGGTTTTTGAAAGCAGTGAAAATGTAGTTTCAGAAAGGCCATTAAATATGGATCGAGGTAGCAGAATATTTTGTTAGTTGAAAACATGTTATTCATTTTCTCAATGATTATATCTATCTTTTTTCAATGTATTAGATTTCTAGACTCTGTTCTGGAGTCATTTGAATACACGAGTCTGAAACAGTTCCACACAGCAAACACTTATTTGACACATTTGTCCATATAACAGGAGCCTAATATGCATGTTCAACTGTGCAGAAACACCAGCTGAGTTTGAATGTAGATTTAAAATGTAAATGCCATTGGAACTAAAGGAATATTGTAACTATTCAGTACAGCGCTCAAATGAACATGAAGTTGGATAGGAGCCACAGTTACACTCCGCAGTCTCAGAGCTCTCACCTCCGTACGCATCATCGGTATCAAAGTCCGGCCCGCTGCTGACGCTGGCCGAGTCCATGGACTGAACACTGAGCGTCTGCAGGAGGTTCCTCAGCTGCTCGATGTCGCTGTCCTTACTGTCCAGAGCCATCTGCAGCTCGATGCGCATCTGACTCTCCTCTGACAGTTGCTGCGCATGAAGAACAGAAGGAACAGTCAAAGACACGGAAGGAGGAGAAGAAATACAGCAGACACGCTGCTCTAGTCTATAGAAAGCTGATTATCCTACACAGTTGGACAGTTGCCTAAAATGACATTATTAATGATAAGTGATTATTCTCAGAGGTCAGAACAGAGGGAAACTGACCGCCTGCATCTCGTTGATCTCCCTCTGGTACTTGATGATGCTGCTGTTGAGTTTTTCTTTCTCCGACCTCAGCTCCAGCTGCAGCTTCCTGTTCTCCTTCTCCTTCCTCTTCATGTCTGTGTCATTACCACGGCGACTGCCTCCGCCACGGTCCTTCCTGTTCATGATCTCTGCCAGCTTATTGACAGCCTGTAGGAGGACACGAGTAAAACAGTTCAAGCTTAAGCCTGTTTTCAGAGTTGTACAGACATTTTGTGACGTCTCTTTTCATTTTGAATCAAAACCCCTCAAGCTGACGTCTAAGTGTACAACAAGAAATGAACCATGTTCATGTAGAAACAAAGTTTGAAACAGTCTTACCTGAGTTTTCAGCGTCTTCTCTGACTGCAGCTGCTTCTCAAAGGCCTGCTTCATCTGGCTGATCTGCTGCTCCCAATCCTTCGACTTCTCTGATTCTGAGAAATGAAAAAACAAAGTAACGTTATCCCTGACGATATATTGCTTTTAATACAAATTAAGTTTGGGGCAAAACATTTTATTGACCTTCTATTGCCTCGCTCAGCTTGTTGTTCAGCTCCTCCTTCTCATTGGCTAGGTTGGCGACGTCACTGGTCAGGGTCCTGTTGGCTTCCTCCAGCTGCACCGGGCGGGGAAATATTGTCATATTCACCACGTATTTGTGTTTTAAAGGGCTAGCTTGGAAGTTTCACAATAAGACAATAAAACGTATCAATCAAGGCAGCGTTGGACCAGCATCTCACGTGTTATGGAGTGCTAAATTCATGTTTTTGTCAGTAGAGTCTAGTGGCTTTGAAGTGAGCATAACTAAAACATGTACAACTTTTATAAACGAATAACCATTTTGGCAGAGGGTTTTATCATTTTCTTGTTATAACTTGTTTATTGATTGCCAGTGCTTTCCCTTAAAATTACAAGTTTTGGTTAAACTGACCCTATTTTATTATTTATTTGATCATTTATAGTTGATTCCACAAAACAAGGATTGAATCCCTTTGTGCACAGCAAGTGGACGATACATGTTTTTGAATGCTGTAAAAAGGCTGTTTTAGAAATGCTAACTACTAACGAGTTTCCGCTGAAGCAGAATATTTGGTTGGATCAAAATATTGAATGAATAGGTTTTAATCTTTACAGCAACCTCAAACCATCCACACTATCCCTTTAAGTCTTTCTGTATAATATCTTTTTACACGTTGGAAATGTGCTGGACTTGAACTTGATTGTGATACTTCAGTAACAAGGCGAGCTTAATGTGATAAACATCTGCTTGTCATTAAACTGTGGGTGTATGCAACTCACAGAATTGATAGTGATGTCCTTGTCTGAGAGCTCCTGGCGATGGCGGGCCATCATCTCCTTCAGCTCCAGCTCCTTCATGATCTTCTCCTTCTCCAGGTCTGAGTACTGCTCCTCAGCGATGGAGCGCGCCAGCTGCTCCGAGTCCGCCTTCGTCAGGGTGATCTCCAGCTGAGCAGCCAACGAATCCCTGAAAGACATTTTCAAAAACAAACTAATGAGAGGCTGAACAAGTGAATCCCAAACCCAAAAATCAAGATTTATATTAACTGATGGCTACTTCCTCATTTGGTTTCAACAAAGCTGATGAGGTTTTGTCATGAACTTTTAAAGTGTATAAAAAAGAAACATCTTTATTTTGTACCTCTCCTCCTGCAGCTCCTGCAGAGACTGCTGCACGTCTTTGTAGAGTTTGTTCCTCTCCTCACAATCCTCCTTTAGTTCCCGAACCTGGGTCTTATACAGGGTCTGGAAAATACACACACAGTTGAAATAAACACACACAGATACACACGATGTGATGCAACCCCTTGTGTCTGAGCACATTATGAATACAGCAGTCTACTACAGTGCTTTGCCACTGGGAGCACTAGAGAAGCAATACAACATTTTATAAAAGCAAATGCCTTTCCTAAGTAATAATGAGAATAAAGTATATTCTACGGAAACCCTGAGAGGCGAGAGAGAGAAAAAATCAGGTGAAAAAGAAAAGCGGAAAAAAAGCCAGGATAATTTTTCAAATTAGTTGAATTTTCTTTTTCTTTTTCTTTTTTACCAGGTATTTGTTGTTGTAATACACATTTTGGCCACAAAAGGCAGAAGTTCCCCCATTAAAACCTTTTCAATCAAAAAATCGTCCTAGCAAATTTTTTTTTTCACTTGTCCTTAAATCATAATCAAAGGAGAAAACGATTTAGAGTTGAATAAAACAGATACGTGCTTTAATATGCAATGCAATTGTGTTCATGTATTTTTAATTGTGCTCACGTGTTTTTGACTTTGATTATGTGTGGGACTGCAGATAAAAATGTATGGATAAATCTGGCACAGTTACATGATGGACTCAAGTTCTTGTTTAATGCAGAATATAAATAACCAGAATGTTTTTTTCTCTCATGGGCCTCTGATGGCTTCCATATAAAAACTATAAGCCATAAAATGAAAAATATAATCAAGGAAAACATGTAATTTGGGTTCTATAAAGCATGATATTCATATGTAGAACACATAGGAAGAAATCCTTAGCTATTTAATACAAATAACAGCATGCATTAGCTAGTGAAATAAGGCGATGATGCTATGGTTGCAGACTACAGCCCACACACGCTGCATGCAGGATGCAGAACATTATGTGTTTCACATCCACATGATTAATTACATAGCAGAATAAAGACTCACAGAGAAATACTGCTCGGCTTCTAACTGGTCCTGTAACTCCTTCATTTGCCCGTCTGTGTCCTGTCTTTCTCTGCCGTCACAAAAAAAATAAGATTACTCATCATCCTCTTTGTGTCAAAATATGAAGCTTTGAGTATGAATGCTTGAAAGGAGATAGAGAGAAAAGTGAACGGACTTGCGCAGCTCCTGGTTCTGTTTCTCCAGGCTGCGTTTGATGTCCAGCAGGTGGTTCATTTCCTGCTTGAGCTGCTTCTCGGAGGATCGCAGAGAGTTCAGCTGCTGGTTCTGAGCCTTCAGGTCGTTCTGGGTCAGGTTCCGCTTCTGGGTCTCCTGCTCGATCTTCAGCGTCAGGTTCTTCACCTGAGAGAATGGAGAAAACACAAAGGGAATGAGATTATATTAGTTAGATCTCTGTACTTCCTGTTTTCCATCAACTAAATAAGCTGCCAGACTTGTTTCCTAGGCGTTAACACAAACTGCAGAGGATACAAACAGTCCCTCACCTCCTCAGTGAGCCGGTCCTTGTGTCTGCGCAGCTCGTCCAGTTTCTGCAGAGCCTGCTTGTAGTCACAGTCCATCATGCTGCTGTGCTTCTCCAGATCCAGGATCCGGTTCTCCAGACGGATCTTAGCCGCTCGCTCCTCCGCCAGCTTCTGCTCCATCTCTGTTTGATCATATCAATATATTATCCACATGTTAAAGTCATGTTAAAGAATCACTTTTGTATTTTTCGCCCTGGAACCTTTTTCCCCATTATTCTAGGTTTCAAATGGGACCATGTGTGTCTGAGAACATTCAAAGAAGCTCCTCACAGAGAGATATCAACTTTTTCTTTACCTTTCGCCTGGTCTGAAATAGTTTGTAATATTGTGTAACAAAGTCTTGTTCTGACATTATGTGTCGTATCAACATTGACATATTTAGCTAATTATTTAGCCATGTCATTGAAAAGTCTTTTAGACCACACTAAGCTTCAGTCTCTATACCAGGACACAACAACAACAAAAACATCACTTTTAGTGGATGTGCAGCAAATGACAAAAAACTGGACCGATATCAAATGCTGTTGCTCCAAACTATCACTTAGACATACAATCATGTTAAATGATTTAAGTAAACCTTAAATCAATATTAATGAGTATGTAAATTGTTATACAATTATAATATATATACTATTTTAAGAAATGGACATGGTATGTATGTTAAGCGCTTTGAGCATTTGGAAAAGCGCTCGAATACATGCAATGAATTATTATGATTAATTATTAATTGATTATCATGTGACTCGAAGCAATGTATTGAGGGAAGAAGGTGTCGTCAGACGTGTCCACTAGGGATGTTAAGATTCACCGATTCGCATCGGTGCACCTGCATAAACCTTCAAGATGCGAGTGCACCGGTTGAAAGAGTGCACATCGGCTACAGTTTGGGTTGAACTCGCGATGCATCGATTGTAGCGTCTTTGCATCGGTAAAAAAATGATTCATTCATATAATATCCTCTCATCCTGTCAGCACTCAGCAGAGACGATCTTTGATCTTTGCTTCGCCACTACGGAGGCCGAGAGTCTCAGTTATCAACAAACATGGAAGTCAAGAAGAAAGAGAAACACAGCGCACCGAAAAATACCTACAAATCAAACGTTTGGCAACACTTCGGATTTTCCAAGAAAGACGGACAACTTGAAAAATCGCTCGCAAATTGTAAACGATGCCGTGCCGCTTTAAAGTACACAAGTAGGCTAGTACGACGTGGGGTCTGCGTCTGAAAAGAAAAACCTGAAAGTCAGTGAGTGGTGTTTAGTTTACAGCAGACTGTGACTGCCAATAATAGTTTAAATGTCTTCCTTACAATTGAAAGCAGTTATGAAATGGTTATTTGTATTCTTTATTGTTCCTATAGAAACCAGTGCTTTCTGCTCACTGGTGAGTTAGCCTATGAATGAGTGTTAAGCACATCATGGGCATCCTTAAATTGTTTAACTGTGAGGTGTTATACAATTGAACTGTACTCTGGAGACAGAGAACACTACACTTGTGAAAAGGCCAGTTTGTGAAAGGTCCAAGTGTTTGTTTTTTTAAGGTAAAAAAGAAACAGCATAATGGGATGCGCAGTACTAGTAGAGAACCAAATATGTAAAGCACTTTTTTTGTTCATTTATGATTTGCTACATATAAGGAATAAAACTAAATCCTCTGTCGTACCATATTGAATTGTATCATTATTTTGCATCGTGTTGAATCGCATCTTATCGCCCCGAATCCTTTATATATACAGTCTATGCCCGAATCACATAATGTTGAATCAAATCGTATCGAACTGTATCGCAACAGGGGTGAATCGTATCGTATCGCATCGCCTGGTGCTTCAAATGTATCGTTAATGTAACGTATGGAGATGCACATCCCTAGTGTCCACAGGTGCCAAATGACTTCACTAATGTTACATTCATTGATTATCCTTTAAAAGATCTTCTGTGTGATTGACCAAACTAGGATCATCAGAGAATGGAGGTCAACAATGATGTCGGGAGAGGGCCCTCACCCTTCATGGACTCTGACTTGGCGCCCTCGATGGTCACTTTGATCTTGCTCTTGTCTGCCAGCATGGCCCTGGTGGTCTTATGAGAGGCCTCCTCCTGCTCCAGCTCCTGCTGCAGCACCTTCAGCTTGTAGGTCAGATCGATCTCCTTGTTGCTCTTCTCCTGCGCAAAGAACACGAAGACGAGACGTTGTGATCAGCCAAATGAGCAAAACTCAGGTAAGAGCCACACATTGGATAGCATGATAATGCCAAAATCCCCATGGGCTTAGCTTCAGACTTCTGGAAGCAAAGTAAAGCTCAGATAATGAGCCCTAAATGAATGTCATCTGAAATCTTTACCAAATAATGAAAGCACTGAATGATTAAAGTACGTTATACCCTTTTGATTATTAAGGCAACCAAACAGACATCAGCAGCTGATCCATGTAAACACTTACAATGCTAAACATGGCGGCGATTAAGTAAGGTTATCAGAAACCTTTTTAGAAATGTCAGTTGTACAATAATGTCTAAAGAATAAGGCTTTAAAACAGTCTAATAAATCAGCCTGTGGATTATCTATTGGCCTCTGTTGTGATGCTGCAGCAAACTAAGAAGGCAGGGGAACGAGCGAACACACTGCTTTAATTCATGATGTCAATGTTTTAGATAAAGCACTCGTTCTGTTTATTTCGTCTTTGCAGAACGAAATCAACCCTGAGGTATACATACAACATTCATTAAAGGAGAGTCTCCCAATGCCAAATAATGAGGAAGGTTGTAAATACAAAAAAGTTCAAAATATAGTCCATATAAGGCAAATAAAAGCAGGCTTTTCTGGTTTACCTTCTCCAGGTCGGTGTGTTTCTCCTGAAGCTGTCTCTTCTCAGCCTCAGTTTTGGACAGAGTTTGTCTCTGCTGACGGGCCTCCTCCTCGAGGCAGGAGATACGTGCTGCAGGACAAAAACAAGAGTCCTTAGATCAGCAGGTTCAAAGTATTAGAATAATACCTCTAACACCTTTTCTGAATTCACCATATAATGATCACTCACATTCCCAGCAAGACACATATGGGCTTATGATTCATCATCCAGCCAGACTTTAACCACTTAGAAAATGTACGGCAATACAAAGTGAATATAGCATTGTTAGTTCTGGAAAGGAATATATAACCTTCCCCCTGGATATTCCCATAATATCCGTGCCATTGAGAAACATTATGATGCTTTTAAGGTCTTCATTTGTGATGGACAATTAGCGTCTCGCAGCGGAGAAACTGTGACGCGCTGGGATGACTGGGACTGGAGCCTCGCAGCAACTCTGCTTTCTGCACCACAATCTGGTGCTGCTGAATTGGGACTACTAAATGAGTGAGACTCAAATATCAGAAGTTCAGAACAAGTTTTAGTAGTTTTTATTTTATTTTTACTTCATTTACTTGACTCAGGGTCACAGAGAAGAAACCAGTTTTAAGATGTTGAAAAGTTCATTAAACATAAAAAGGCATTTCAAAGAAGTTCTGTTATTCTACATTTTGACACCTAGATTTTCTGATTTGACTGCAAATGTATATCGGTTCCAAATATCGGTTATCGGTCTCCTTGATTACTAATAATCGGTATCGGTCTTGAAAAAGCCATATCGGTCGATCCCTACTTTGAACACCACTTACTTTATCACATACTGACTATATATTGTCTGTGTTTATATAAAGAATATACAGTATATATGTTCTTGTCTACACAAATTCTCATTCGTCAAACAATCACTGTTGATCCTTTCATATGGACAGAACCGCAGGTGTGCAATGCCCTTGTCCCTGTACTGAAATGTGTACTACAATAAAGTTGTAGATAAAGATAAAGTTTGGCTCATTTATTCATATCAATGGTATTATAAAGGGC
This sequence comes from Trematomus bernacchii, assembly GCF_902827165.1. Taxonomy (NCBI): domain Eukaryota; kingdom Metazoa; phylum Chordata; class Actinopteri; order Perciformes; family Nototheniidae; genus Trematomus; species Trematomus bernacchii. Next base: position 1,932,577 of record NW_022987656.1, read on the forward strand.
TTTGAGTCTGCGTTTATCATTTAAGTATCAAATAATTGGGTTTAAAATGATTTCATATGCTGCAAAAAGCTTTTTATGTTGAAGTATAATTCATTTAGGCTACCAGGTGGTGTGCACTCAGTTACATTAAGTTCATATCTGGATAACATGCAGACTGATTGGTTAGCTGGCGGGCACTGTTGTGATTGGTCAACCTCTTAGAGATGTCCTGACCCTTAGCCTATCGTGTACAATGTGATGGAGAGCTAGCCAATAGAAGCACAGAGGTAAAATAATGATGTCACTTCGTTATGGAAGTAAACAAAGGAGTCCAAACAAGGCGTTTCCAACGTTTGTTCATACATACACAATTGCCTGATATTCAAAGTTATTGTCTTAAGGCAATCTTTAGAATTTGAATATTTACATGATTCAAATGAATGCCTATTCTCCAACATGCTGATTCATTGGGGGAAAGCACTTCATTTCAGATTCAATAACATTGTTCTACATTGTTTCATTTGTAACGTCTGGTCACTGCATCCCAACACTTTGACCAAACAGAAAGTGAACTGAGGCGTTTCCTTGTTGGAACAAACGGACGCTGAGCAGGAACCTGGGTGTGTGAACTGCACTGTGTTTGAGTATGACCTCACCTCAATTACAGCAATCAGATAAAGCTTTTACATGACAGTCTCAATGGCCCCAGAAGTACCTTAATCAGATTAAGGTTAAATGATTAGGCTCTATGTTAAAACACTCCCTCGTACAGTTACTTAAATGCACATCTGCTACTGCTGACCAGCTGCAATGGAGACACTGTCTGTTCTTATTCAAGGACAGTAAGAAGGGAGTAGGACATGCTCTCTATACAGAGATATGTTTAACCAGTGTGGCTTAACCTTGTATCTGGAAATATCAGATGCATTTCGAAAACAGATTATTGTTTTACCCAATATTGAGTGCAATCTATATTCAACATCATTAACATCTTTTGATCTCAAGTTCCACAAGCTTCTCCAAAGACACATGTAGCCAGGCAGAGGAGAAACAGGTGAAGTGATGGACATGTTGTTGTCAAACAGGCTCGGTCGTAAACAACTGATGATTCTGTGTTTTTAGCTAAGCCAGACAAGAAAATACTAATAAAACAGATCAGAGATGCTGGTTGTTTGCTTGGAGGGATTCCATGTTGCTCCAGTGCATTTTTGTGGAGCAAGCACTGCGCCAGACTTGCTTTAAAAAAAATAGTTTTATAAATGTGATGGTACTTGTCAGCAGATGGACGCACCAGTGGTTATTTTGCTTTAATGAAAACTCTACTCCTGGCATTTGGCATGATGCTATTCACCACTGAGAAGGAAATAACGGGAGTAATAACCAGCTCTAAAAGTGACGTGTTTTCCTTTTTTAAATAAGTGCCATGTGGTGGATCTGATTTATGCCCATGTAAAGAGTGTTTCATAAGAATTTACAAAAGTATTTGGAAGAGAATCTGATGAATACATCTTTGAAGTGTTAAAATGTTATATTTAGGAATGGAATTTGGTTTGGTTGTTGAAGCCCCCAAATCTATAAATAGAGATATTTCTGGCTCAGTTGAGCGGTCGTCCATTTGTAAAGTAGGTGGTTTGGACCACACGTCAATGGGCAAGATATGTAACCCCAAATTGCTCTTGATGTCACTTGTATATGTAAAAGTGCTTTGAAGGGTCTCTAAAACTGGAAAAGTGCTATATGTATATAGATATATATATATATATATATATATACATATAGCACTTTTCCAGTTTTAGAGATATATATATATCAGTGGCGAACCGTCAGGGCCTTCAAGGTATTCAGAGAATACCCTGGAACACTCAGTTAAAACAAACAAAAAATCGATTTAATTATATAAATAAAATGTAAATAAAATGAATAAATGAGAATCATATCTGTGTGGTTGATCTGTAATATTACAGTGTTACGTTGATTTGTTTGTCCTTCTCGGACCATGCACTACGCATTTCAGTGCTTTTGTGTTCGAAAATAAATGCAACCAATCAGATCTTGTTCTGGGTCTCTGGGTAGAATATCCTTCAACCGAGGTATTCTATATCCTTGATAGAATGCCCTGGCCGTTACACTGAATGAGAGCGTACGTTTGGACTGACAGTTTGATCAACCAATCATATATTGATTTGTAGCCAATGGGCGTATTCTTTCAGAGTTTCCCTCGGTTCCAGGGTACTCTAGATTCTAGAAGACCAGGTTTTCACATCTAAAAACCAGATTGTTTACAGCCTTAAAAGCTGTGTGTGCGTGTGTGTGTGTGTGCGTGTGTGTTGTATTGTGGTGTGGTGTGGTGTGTTGTGTGGTGTTGTGTGTGCCACCCACCCATGAGGTCGCTGATGGTCTCTGAGCCCTGGCAGTGCTCCCTCCTCTCTGTCTCCAGCGCCGCCTGCAGGCTGATGCACTCCTTCTCCAGGCTCAGCTTGCTGCGCTCCAGCATGCAGCTCTTGTCCTGCAGCTCGCGCACGTTGGCCTCCAGCTGCTGCAGCTGCTTGCTGCTGTCCGCCTGCGTCTTCCGGAGCCTGGCTGCCGCCTCCGTCTCTGCCCTTAACAACGTGTTAGCTTCATCCAGCTGAAGGGGAGGAAACATGTGTGGAGATCAGTTTAGTTTGGCCACTTGTTACAGTACTTCCTCAGATCTGTTGGATAAACATTTTCAATCAAGCACATTTTTCTGAATAGAAATACATTATTTATTCCATCATTTAAAAAAAATGTTTTACTGTTCCACAATGGTTGTAAACGTGTAACTCTAAGTAAATACATGTGTAAATGTAAGGCGGTGAGCGTTAATTGGAATAATCTGGAAACCTTAAAGTGTGAGAAAAAAAAATGAAATTATTCAAATGACCATTACTTCATCCAATTCCAACTCATCAACAATTGTTTGTGTATTTTTACAATACTAGGTACATTTACCGTCAGTGCCACTGTCAACAGGCAGATTATAACACGGACCTGTTTCTGCAGGTGGATGTTCTTCTCATTGGAAATGTGTGAGTTCTGGTTCCTCCTCTTCATGTCATCCAGATGGTCTCTAAGGCCGTTCACTGCACAACACACAGGGATGCATTATGGTTCATTCCTTTCCTTTATATGTAGCCAAACAATTCTCCAGTATTATTCCTTTATTATTGAGTTTTAAACAGTGAGAAGTTTGGGTGTCACAGAGAAAAGAAACAGTTACATCAAATTGTGTTAAGGGTTATAGAAACTAAAAAGCTCTGTGTGATATACAAAAGTATTCAGCTGGAAAAAACTGACATTGTTGTTCAGCGCAGTAGGGAGTCAGTCAACAAAAAAGGAGTAGAAAACAAAGCGGTGTAGATAAGAAGCATTTCCAGGGTTTACTGCTGCAGGGAGAAATCACTAAAACATTTTGAGAGTAATTAGTAACTTTCATTTTGGTGGAATTGGCAAATGTACAGTCACAATAAGGTTTTGAAGCATAATGAAGTGTTTTGAAGGAGTCATTATATTTTTCAGACATGCAATAGATTCTTTATTTCCCATCTTTGATTCTAAAAAGAGTTATTTCACCAGGTGATGGCAGTAATGTCCACATTATATCAGCTGGTCAATAAACCTCCATCGAAACTCACAGTTACAGTCAAACAGCCTTTTTTAGTTTTTCGTTATCTATTTTTTATGTTTTTGCTACTATTGTTATATTTCTCCACGGTATTTTATGTTCATTTATTTAGTTGTGTTGTATTCATCCGATTTGTATTTTAGATGTCTTTATTTATTATATAACAAAAGTGATGTCAGAATAATTGGCAGGAATTAGTTGTGAAAATTCACGGAAACAGCTGTCAAGGCGTTATTTAAGGAGGAATAAAACACATCTTCTTTGGCGATAAACACAACGAAAAGAAGAAGGCACCACTGTCCTTAGCGGATATACGTGTTCTCTGTGCTCTTTCTAGTTTTTGTCAATTACGAAATGGTTGGGCAGGCCACCCTATCCTTTGATTAAGTGTAGCCGCTGAAGATGAATGCATCTTGTCATATATTTGAATAGAATGTACGATGTGCGTGTGTCTCGGTTCACCTTCGTTCTCCAGGCAGCGCTTCCTGTCGGCCTCGCTCTCGGCCTTGCGGTTACTCTCCAGGCTCTTGTGCTGCAGCAGAGCTTTCTCTCTCTCCAGCTGCCTCAGAGTGGACTCCAGATTCTTCCGGCTGCTCACCTAAAGCACGTCATTCAACACTTTATTCAACACGTCCTACAGGGCTGCTATTACAAGGCTCCGATTTCATATTTCGCTTTAGGACAAATGCTTCCTGAGAATCAAATCGAGGATCGACACTAATCCAATCCACATAAGACATTTGAATGGGGTTGTTAGAGTACTGGCTCCAGCTGAACCCTATGGGATTTCAACTGTTAGGCATTCACTCAAAACTCTGTCAAGTGAAAAGTGAGGAATCTGACTTAAACATAGTTTTGGGGAAGAAATGAGTGAAAAGATGGAACTGGAGCGACCCCAATGAGGAAATCAGGTCATTTCACCAGGTAATATTAAAAATAGGACTAAGCCAAACATGATGTCCAACACTAACAGGTGTCTGGCTGTGTCTCCACGGTTGTTCCAGAGTATTCACTTACCTCTTCCTCAAGTTCTTTGGCAATTTTGTCTAGACGGCTTGTGACAGCTCTGTGGAAAGAAAACAGAACAATATTTACTTAAGCTCGGACTGTGATGGTTGCTGACCTTTTGTCTTTAAGTAACGTTTCCACAGTCCTGTACTCGTCCTGTATCCTTTTTCCAACCCAGTTTATATTTGAACACACACATTTCTGTAAGCATCAGTGTCAGAGCACAGTTATGCAGAGCTGAGTATATGTGAATTCATCTTTTATAATTCATTCAGTATGGATTTCAGCAGAATAAGCCATTAAACAATCTGAAGCAGTACAGTTCTCTCTGAGGGGCAGGAAGTGAGGGAGAGGGTCTGCGGGGAAAAGTAGTTAGCTAATTCATTGTGGTCTGGTAAACAATTGAGCGGTACATATCGTTGTTTCCCAAGCTAAAGTAGACGTGATGTTATTTGAGCGTTGTTGAGATGAGTACTGCAACGTTTTTTTAATACATCCATGATGCGGTCACGCAGAGCTACGTTGATAAGGAAGTGGGCGTGGTTCAATCTAAACTGGGTTGGGAAATAGAGAGCCGCGTCCTGTACCTGTGTTTGTGATCCAGATCCACTTTGGCCTGCTTCTCATTGTTCAGCTGCTTCTCCATGAGGACCAGTTTCTTCTGCAGTGCTGCTGACTGTGGAGGGACAACAACCGGCCAATCACACGTCAGAGTTACTAATCAATTTGCAACCATAACTGCATGTTATCCATCTTTCCTGTGACTCTACTGTATATCATCTATGTGGCTGTTGTTGTGAATGTTTGTTCCAAAAGAAAACGATGAGCCGAAGGTCGCCTTGTATTACTACATCTTGCAGAGCTCAAACCAGTGTTAATTTTGGCAGCTGTTTTTGATTTAGTCTTAGTCTTAAGACGAAAATGGTAATTAGTTTTAGTCACATTTTAGTCATTTCTATCCTTCATAGTTTTAGTCTAGTTTTAGTCGATGAAAAATTACATTTTAGTCAACTTTTAGTCAACATGTTTTCTCTCTTTAAAACCAATTCAGTTAGGCAAATACAGGTATCTGAAATTGTAATCAAGGTGACAGCATCAAGTGTTGAAATTCGTAAAGCAACATTTCACTCTCTTAACACTTTACTTGTGTAATATCTAGGGATGGGTATCGTTAAGGTTTTCTACGGTACTGCTAGTCTTATCAATACTGCTTCGGTACTTTAACGGTATTCTTGTATTTACTTTTTGTTATTTTTTAAAGGAAAAAACTAACAAATTGTTAACCGAATTAATTACTTTATTTAAAATGTGAAATAAATTAAATATATATAATTATGTTAAAATATTGTACTGTACTTGAGTAAAATGTTGAGGTACTTGTACTTTACTGGAGTATTTAAATGTGTTGCTACTGTGTACTTCTACTCCACTACAGTTCATAGTTAAATGGTGTACTTCTACTCCACTACATGTATTTAATACCTTTAGTTACTTTACAGATGTGGATGAATGATGTGAAATATAATCAAGTGTTAACTCAGACTTTAGTAAATTCACAAGCTACCCTGCAGTATACAGATATATAATATATCATTCAAACTAGCTGCACCTTTACCAGCTTTGAGAACACTTTCATGATCAATCATTATAAAACATATCATATATATTATTCTGAAATGGAACAATCTGTACAATCACTACTTGTACTGTCGCTACTTTAAATATATTTTGATGATCATACTTTGACTTGAGGAACTCTTCCTACACTGGTATTTTTTTACTTAGCGACAAGATCTGAGTACTTCTCCCACCTCTGCACACCTGATGTGATAACGTTACTCGTAATTGGGGCAACAGAGCTACGAGTTAAGGAAGTCGAAAATTGTGCATTTCTCCGACTGAATATGACGCCTTTTGGCCGGCTGTTTGGACAGACTACTCTACTCGTGTCAACGCGCTAACGCGAAAACATGGCAAACGAGCTTTGTCCACATCGAGTCTTGTAGAGTGTCTCTATACTCTCTGAACGCTCCGTCCCCGGCAGATCTCTGTGTGCCGCTGCAGCGTGTCTGTTAGGCCCCGCCCCCCGCACACACAGAGAGAGAGGGAGATCGCTCTTCTGGAGTGAAGAGAGCGGAAATAATGATATTGCAAGTTAGAAATGTAAGATGCATTTTGACAGACAAGACGGGCAATTGGGGGGAAATATGCTGCATTTTGAATGTCCGCTAGTCCACCATTAACACCTTAGTCCCGTCTCGTCAACGAAAACTAAATATACATTTCGTCAAATTTTCGTTATCAAGAATCTATTTTTAGCTCGTTATCGTCTCGTCTTAGTCATGTAAAAAAGGTCGTTGACGAACATTTTTCGTCATAGTGTTCGTTGACGAAATTAACACTGGCTCAAACCTATGGGAATTATTATTATTATTATTATTATAGGGCTATCAATTTAACACATTAATTGAAATGTTGTAAATTAAATAATACTACCATAAAAAGTGTATAATATAATGTTTTATCATAATTAAATGAATGTAAATTGCTGCATGTTGTACAAATATATTATAATATTAGTATTATATAAATAGTATATAAATAACCCTAAAAAGTCTGTCAGGGGCTTAATTGCGTTTTTCTAATGTTATTGCAAAAGATGAGTATAATTGATAGGCTTGTGTCGATTTATAAAAATATATGATATGAAATAAAACCTTTTTTATTCTTAATCCTACTTTTTCATATCTCTATTCAATGCATGTGTCATGTGCCGCAATAATGCAAATATCTGCAATTGGGGGCTTTTCCAAGCAAATATAAAAAACTATCATTTATTCAGATTAGAATTTATTTAAATCTATTGAAAACCCAAATGATCTTGAATGTTTTAGTCCCATACAACAAATAAATAGCAAAGCAACATTTGCAGTGGCATTGTACTAACAGCATATGGTGAGCTGAAAGAAAAACATGGCCTTTGTTCCCTCTCTCCTCTGAGTTGATTGATTAGGCTGCTCAGTTAGCGCTAAAGCTAATAAGAGATTAGCTTCAAAGCCAGCCACTCGCAAAAAAAAGCTGCTTAAGTATTACTGTGTGACTAAGAACATTGAAATTCTAACAAAGTACAAATAAATCAGGGGATCAGAAGAAAGAAATCCCTTTTTCTTAGTCATTTCCATCATAATCCCTAACCTCTTACAGAATGAAGCTGGATTGATCGCAATGTCAACAGGCCTGTGTGGCCGTGTAAACTGACGCCTGGCGTATTTATTTCCTGAGAAGCTCGGGACGGACAGTTTTACTAGAGTTGCTCGAGGTGCACCTGGCAGTTACAGTGTGTGGAAGAGAAGAAACCCACCTCTCCTTTCGAATTATCATGAGCCACCGAGATGTTGTTGGAAGCGTTTAGTAACCTGAAGATGGGAAACGGACAAAGTCAAGATCACAGCAAATAATATCTCTCTAAGGGCTGAAAACACAGCTAGAGAAACAGATGACTTACTGATCCTCTTTGAAGTACGTGAAGCCGACGAATGGCAACTGGTTTCCGACAAAGGCCTTCGGTGTGGGGAATGATTCTACATCGCCTTTGTCATCTTCAATCTCGTCGAAATTACTGGTGTCTATGTCACTGCTCAGCTCTGGGACTACAGGAGCCACCGCTGAGGAGGAGAGAGAAAGAAAGGAAAATGGTATGTGTGAATTGCTGAATTCTTTTTGGAGTTGGAGAAAAAAAAGGCATATTTAATTGGCTCAGGAACTGTGTTGATACTTACTGTCTCTGATGGTGTCAAAGGTCCACTGGTCGTTCTTGAAGAAAGGGTGACGCATGATTTCATCCACGCCGTTTCTGCCCAGTCGCACCTCCCTTAAAACAAAGACAGTGAATGAGTTGTTGAGCAATGTTTACAGTTTAACAGTATAACGAGCAACTGGTTACAACATGACCTACTGATACATATCCAGGAGAAAGCCGGAGTAAAAATATACAGATGTTGACTTTGTTTAGCCTAAAGCATCACCAAACAACCCAGTGGTAAACATGAGTGTGCTGTGAGCAGCTGAACAGCATCAACATATTATGTAATGTCTGAGTAATGCAGTACACAAGAAGTAACCCACTGCCTCCTTCTGCCATCATCCTTATAGGGCTGCAGCAAAAAGGGTTTTTTCCATTTTAAGTTTCCAATATGGGTTTTTCAATGGCCAATAAAAAATGTCAATACATTGTACCTTTTCTGTACCATTTATCTGATAAATCACAACAATTTAGGAGGACATATTCGGCTAATTCTCAGGTTCATATTTGTATTTTGTGCTACTGACAACCGCTTAGGCCCCATTTACACGAGGACGAAACGGGTACGTTTACGCACCGAATTCATTTTCAAAAAAGTATTCCGTTCACACGCAATTCGGCTCAATTAACGTGTCCGTTCACACGAGACCGCTCGACCCGCTGGAAACGCTGTAGTACATATGCCGGGCCTGTAATTGGCGCCACAAAATACACCAAAGCAGCGAAGAAGACCCCGGAGCATGGTTGCCATGGTTGCCCTTCTGTTTATTCTCCGCGGTGGACTCCTGCTGTAAATCTCTCCGGTAGTCCACCAGCAGATGAAAAACACCCACCTCTCCGCCTCTTCCAAGGGACGAGGGGACCGTGCGGCAGAGTTTCCGTTAACATTCTTTTTCGCCGGTCAACATGTCCGTTAAAGTTGAAATCTTCCGGACAAAATTAGAAAAGTGCCGGTCAGAGGTCTTCTTTGTTATTTATTGAGCTTAAAAACATTACATTACATTGCATTTAGCTGACGCTTTTATCCAAAGCGACTTACAATAAGTGCATTCGACCAAGAAGATACAAACTTGAAGAAAACAGAATCATATAAGTACATCAGGTTTCATAGAGCCAAAACATTTCAAGTGCTACTCAACTAGCTTTAGATAAGCCAGTCCTTTATTAGTATATAAGTGCTTTGTTAGTATATGAGTGCTTTGTTAGCAATTCTTTGTTAGTAATTATATCGCTCGAAGTGGAGTCGAAAGAGATGAGTTTTCAGTCTGCGCCGGAAGAACGTGTTTTTGCTGATGGGAACTTGGGTCCCCCTCGCAGTGCTGGTGCAGCGAGCCGTTTGGCCGATGCAGAGCGGAGTGCACGTGCTGGGGTGTACAGAACAAATTGATAACGACTCTATATAATAATATAAGAATAATAAACGGAGCCTATCTTTTCCTCCCCCTCTTCTGACAGCCCAGCAGCTGATCTCTGAGCAGGAGACGTGGGGAGAGGGAGGCGGGGCTATTTCATAGTTATCAGAAAATGATCGTATAGGGCGTACACAGAGCCGTTTTCCCTAGGGCTGCTCGATTATGGCAAAAATCATAATCACGATTATTTTGGTCAATAATTGATATCACGATTATTAAATACGATTATTCATTGACTTTGAAAACATCCATTTATTGAACTTTAAAACCAATAATAATTTGAACAGTATCTTTTTAACTGTTGATTACCCTGAACGTATAATTCAACTGAAAAACCAATACAAAAATAAATTAAATAAATGATACATTTAAATAAATAATATCAAAATAATAAATACTATGGATGGGAATTTGAAAGCAAATGAATATTCGACCCCCCCGAAAAACGGTTAACCGAAATGTACATATCCTATAAAAAAAAAATTCTAACATTGTTTTTGGAAAATAAAAACGGAGGTTTCGGGTATAGCAAGGTATAGTATATATATAAGTTTAATTTGGCATAGTTTGCACTCTACACCGCACTCACTAACCTGGTCGAAATATTTCCACACATTACTCCTTTTTGACGCCATGTCTGTTGTGTAGGACTTCTTAGAGTGTAAATAATTACCGGACTATGACTGGTAAAATATGTTGTATACCGGCAAAACTAAATCTCTCCTGTCAAAATGTCTATGTACTTTGCCGCCACACACGGTTGCCAAGCAGCGAGTGTTGACAGGGGGGGGGGGGGGGGGAGCACGCTCATGAACTGTTAGCGCTGGAACCTCGCAACGGCTGGGAGCGCATTTGCGCCGCATTTGGGCATAAGATGAGGTTTGAGTCTGCGTGATTTTCGTGTAGGCAGGGGCAGCAGGCATATCATTAGCTAGAACTAGCTAGATCTGATGGATTTGGACATAAACGCGAGTGAAGTACCGGACGCGCGAGAGAGAGATCAGCACCTGCAGCTCTGCCCGCTGTGAGGGACCGGTGAGCGGAGCAAAACACACCTTTAGACGTCACCTAACACATTTAGCTATGGCACTGTCGTATACATTGAATTATTAAATTTGATAATATGTAATCAACTTAGGCATCCCTCCCAAAAAAAAAAATCAATAAGAATATTCATAACTCATATTCGAATACCTGAATAATTACACAGGCACATTTAGAAGTGTGAAAGACTGTGTCTCTGTGTACCTGTCAGTCAGAAAGGCACAGATGATATTCTTGGCGTCTTTGGAGATCTCCACGTCATCAGGGAAGTTGAGGGTGTTTTTGTGGTCCATGATCTTACTGTAGGTTCCCACCAGAGAGTCGGCGTAGAACGGTGTGTCACCTAACAGCAAAACAGCAAGTTAGCTATAATAAACTGCACTGGAATATTGAAAATAGACAGATTTGTTTAGGTAATAAGAAGATTCTAACAGGCCAAGAACAGAAGTACCGTCCTTTATTACGCAAACATATTTTCAGATAGCACCTCTCCACTCTTGTTGTGTACAATCAGTGACTTCCTTCTATGTTCACTGACCAACAAGCATCTCGAAGATGAAGACGCCGACGGACCACCAGTCACACTCTCTGCCATAATAGCCGTCTCCTCCCTGGGACTTCAGCACCTCAGGAGAGATGTAGTCCGGAGTCCCCACCGCCGTATCACAGTGCACCATGCCGGTCTGCAACGCAAGTCCATACATTAAGATCTTTCAAATCCTGCAGGTTTAAGGAACCCTAAAGTCAATATTTTTGTTATATCTTAAGAGAAACTATGGATATTATTCTAAACATACCACCTAATGACACAACGGAGAGAAAAATGTGCGCTCCAACTGAGTAACATTATAGTGGAAAATCTAAAATGCACAACAACTACTAGAAGGGCTGATTTAAATACGGAGGCAGTTTTGTTTTTTGACTGAGATTATTTTCCTAATAAAGCTTGATGGACAAGACGCAGGTCAAAATAAATACCATGCATCTGCGAAATAAATCTGTCCTTTAATTGCAGTAATTTATCACTGTTAGATCATCCGGTGACTTAAGAGTTGTGATATTGTTGTGCCTCCGCTAGTAGAAATGTATTTACTTATAAGTCAAATATATAAACAGATTGCAGTATAAACAAGCACTAATAAACACAACATGCTGCTGCACGTGCACGTGTATACAACTCACAGTGTCCATCTTCATGCACGTGCCGAAGTCGGCCAGCTTGAGGTGTCCCAGTCTGTCCAGCAGCATGTTGTCGGGCTTCACGTCTCGATGAATGAAGCCCATGGAGTGGATGGCTTCCAGAGCCATCACCACCTCTGCCGTGTAGAACTTGGCCCACTTCTCAGGCACGTCGTAGGTGCTGGTGAGGTTCACCAGGTCTCCGCCCGGCATGTACTCCATCACCATGTACAGGAAGTGCTCGTCTTGGAAGGCACAGCACAACTGACGGACCAAACACAAGCTCTCATTAGTTTAGCATTACTTTATTATGTTGGTATTGGTGACACATAGGGATGAACAATGTGGATCTTTGCATTTCCAATAATAACCATAAGAAGTTCAAATAAAAATATTCGATAAAATAAGAAAATTAAATAAAGATATTAATACAAACATAGGAAGTGTAAGTAAAATGTGAAATCAATTAACTAAATAACATGTATCTGCAACATATACAGTGGTGTATACATTTTAATCAGATATTATGTCAATATACACAGTATGTATATGTATGCGAATTGCTACTTTGCTCTTAATAAATCAAGAAAGCATATGTGTAAAATATAACAGTTTTCACAAACACAATTTTGTATACCTTTTAAAATAATCAAAAAACACCTCGAAATGGTATATATTGTATTTATCAACGGGGGACATAACGGAGGACATAACTGTGGAAGTACCAGAGAGGAATATTCAGAAGTAGAGCACATGTCTTACCTGCACCACCCAGGGACTGTTGGCGAAGGCCATGATGTCCCTCTCTTCCCAGAAGAAAGCTGAGTCTGAGCGTTTGATCATCTCAAACTTGCTCAGCAGCTTCATGGCGTAGACCTTCTGAGAGGCTTTATGCCGGACCTGCATGGCGGACACACAGAGGTATTAACAGTTGGAGAAGTCATTCAGAATTTTAGATTGTTTTCAATGTCTAACTTATTCTGAGCCACATTTTGGCTAAATTATGAGTTATGCAAACTACATCAAATCACTGACCATATTTTCAATTCAATGTTGTGCAATAAAGCACATTACATTTAGAATTCTCCAATCATTGAACACTCAAGAATATTGAGAGATATTTTTACTTTGAAAACAGACCAACTCATCAAACCAACTGTTGCAATGACATGTATGTATGTGTAGTCTTCTAGGAACCCTAATGTTAGAGACTTGACAATTAAATGAGGAAACCCATTTTTTTTTAAAACAATACTCACGAGTTGGACTTCACCAAATGCCCCTCGACCGATGACTTTAACTCTGTCAAAGTCTTCCGACTTCATCTGGAGGTCTCGAGTCTGTGTTATGACTTTTTCATCTGAGTATATAGAGAATAAATAACACAATTAAATACATTTTAAATGTACCACAATAACAAATATGTATCTTTAAAATAGGGCATTTCCATCTCTTTGTCTCATAAACACATAAATGACTCACATCTGTTTAAAAAGGTTTCGATGTTTTTGTTCTTGCGTAGTGCAGGGTAGTCCAAGTCTAAGACCAGGGCGTTTATAGAGTCCTGCACAGAATGAAAAGAACAATTAATCATCAGGTTAGGTAGTGAGAATGTGTCACATGTATCATTTGCTAACTTAACAGGAACAAGATCATCTGAATGACCCCAGCTGCTCCGTTTGCTTCTCTCTAACACCTTATTTGCATAGAACAGTGTGTTGATCTTACATGTTATGTCATACCACAAGTGTGTGGAAATTAAAACATGACAAGCGGGGCCGGCTCTAGACCATTTGCTGCGAGAGGACTCTCCCTCCACATTATTGTAGAAACATCTTCTTCTTATATCCGTTAGAGCAGCTAGCACCAGATTCTAATAACAACAGCGCCGGTACTGGTGCGCCCTCTCTCTCTCTCTCTCTCCCTCTCTCCCTCTCTCGCTCCCACGCTCACTCGCACTTTGGCTGTGAGCTGCGGGAGCCAGAACATCCCCCATTTTCATCACTTACAGCGCCCATCGTACAGGGCAAATGAAAAGTGTAACCGGGGTGAAAAGGGTGTTAAATTTACTTAATTATGAATATTGTAATATTAGGATGAGCACCAACGGTCAAAAATGTTTTTTTCCCTCCCAGAGCTACCAGCGCAGCGCCTCCCCAGATCTGGCGCCCGAGGCGAACATCTATCACGCCAGTGCTACGGGCCGGCTCTGATGACAAGGACACAAAGACCAAGACATGTTTCGTGCAATCATTCGCACACAAGAAATGAATAATCACAGTGTAAGTGTCAAAATATTAAGTGTTGCGTTCTTATCATTTATAGACACAATGTATTTATGACTGTGCATGCTGTGAGCCTCTGATGCAGCCAGCTACTGAGGAAATGTGTCATTACTTATGCTTCATAACTCACTTGAAAAGGGCCCTTTCATTGTTGGGGACTTTTCCCTTTCCTGTAGTGCGTTATAGGTTTGTGTGCATGTAAATGGTCTGCAAAGGCTACAATCCCTGTGTTCCCTCCAGAATGAGTTTCTCTCCCACACACTCCCCCCCTGCCTGAAACGCCTACATTGGACTCCTTTGTTTACTTTCTGGAACATAGTGCAGTGTTTCCCACAGAATTTTATTCTATTTGTGGGGGCACCGCACCCCCCCCCCCCCCCCGGCAAGAAAAGCAAAAGGCCCCTTAACCTATTCGGGTGGCCCACGCATCCACCCCCCCTCAAATAAGAAAATACATGCGAGTTCATGGCTACTGTAGACAACGTTCTTGTTGCTCTGTGTTGCGTTGTTAATGAGTGAGACACACCGGAGTTGAGGATCTGTGGGGTTTATTCTCCCAAAAATATAATTTACAATTTAGGCATTTAGCAGACGCCTTATTCCAAAGCGACTTACAATAACCAATTACAGGGACATTCTCCCTGGAGTAACTGAGGGCTAAGTGCCTTACTCAAGGGCACACTAGTAGTGGTGTTCCAGGTGAGATTTGAACTCGCAACCTTCCGGCAGAAATAAATCAATGTATGGGAAACACTGTAGTGACATCATTATGTAACGTTCGCGTTTCTATCGGCTAGCGCTCCAATACATTGTACATGATAGGCTAAGGGGCAGAACAATTCCAAAACATCTCTAAGCATTTGACCAATCACAACAGAGCAGGCCAGTTAACCAATCAGAGAAGACTGGGCTCTGGTTTCAGACAGAGGGTGAGAAGAGGTGCTGCAGCACAGGCAGTATGAGAAAAATAAAGAGCTTTTTTGAACATTAAAGCATGGAGACATGTCACAGTAGAGGCACAAATACAAATATGAACCTGAACATGAGCATAATAGGTACTCTTTAATGACAACTGTAGCAACAGAAAATGTAAAAGAAAAAAGAACATTGTTCCAGACTCTAATTTAGGAAAAATGAATCAAAACCAACTGGCGAACACATTCTACCCAATAAAGGCAGTGAAGCAGGAGTCCAACTTAACATTACTGACCAATGACTGCATCTCTAAAGGAGAGTTTATTTTTTGTATATTTTTTTACCACAGCACTGAACAAAAACAGTTAGACATCACTGCTACACAGCAAGTTTAACAAATAAACAGCTTTGGAGAGTGTTTCATTCAACAGGGATCAAGCTAACGGGCTGGATAAATAAACTTCAGCTACGGTACATGCAGAGAAAATGGTTTCTAACTGAAGGCTCTGTTCTTAGCGACAGAGAGGCAGGATGACTAATTGTTCCATAAGCAGTAACTCTCCTGATTGTGTCAATGATATTCATGTTCAGACAAATGATGAACACACTGTTTCTGTGACTGTTTGAATGATTGGTGTTGTGAAGATGAAGTCATCTCCGCACAGTGAATAGTCACCGGTTAATTACACTCATGGTACTCAAAGGACTTATTTGTAATTTTGTTATATTTCTGAGCGAACATAAAAAGAAAATGCCTCTTACAGGTTATGAACTAGGGCTGTACCTGAATATTCGAATATCCGAATATTCGTTCGTTGGAGTACTATTCGGGTTTCAATTTCTTTATTCGGATATTCGTGTTTTTTTGGATTTATTGAAAACTCCAATATCAACGTAAGAGCTTGTGCCTCTTCGGGGGGTGCTAACACTTAACCATAAACGTTATTGTTTACTTTCTCCGTCTTTATATGTAGATATGACTTTTTCTCCATTAATCTCCGTCACGTTGTTTCCATAGCAACAACAACTTCAACTGTCAACAGCGCTAACTCTCCTTCAAAACAAAAGCATGTCCATACAAAATAGGAAGCCAAGCCAAATTACACTTAAGACATATACAACTGCAACGAAAGTAACAAACACAATGCAATATCCTTTTCAATTTCAAAGAACACAAATTGGGTTATTTACATGAACAAATAACTATAAAACAACAATACTGTAGAATAACAAAATGAATGCCGTGAATAAACCGAAACACACGTGTTGAAGCGGTTCGCTGCCGATTACTACGCACCCCCCCGTGCGGGCCGAATATTCGCTGCTGATTACTACCGAATATCCGGAGCACGAAAAATTGTATTCGGGACAGCCCTATTATGAACAAAACATAGGAAAGGACATGACAACTGAAGTAATACGTTAACACGTTTGTTTTTAAAAGAATCCACCGAGTAGCAAAATCTTCATATATCTGAACTGAACATTTATTCATATGGTGCCTGTAATGAACTATGTGTCAACCAAGTCTGTAATAAATACTTTCTTTATTTAGTGCAAAGAGGTGATGTTTCTTAGCATTACAATTAGGCCTGTCGCGATAATCGATAAATTGACTTATCGTACGATAAATAAAAATGGACTCGATAACTTTTCTGAGCTCGATAAATTGCCGTTTACATGCGTGTTTGTTTACATAAGGATGTGACCAGCCTTTTAGCCAGGCGTGCTGTGGCTGCCGGCCACGCGCACTGTGAGGGGGGGCTGACACACAGCCGGGTCAGGAGTCATCCAAATTAATATCATAGTGACAAGCGGGAGACAACGTGTGACTTACTCTCGGGGAATTTAAAGTTAAATGGAATTGGTTACAAAACCTAACTACACATCTCGATTCTCCGGTGTGGCAGTATTTTGGATTCAAGCCAAATGAACGAGGCCAACCTACGGACTTGAATGAGCCGGTGTGTAGCATTTGTTTAAAAAAGGTAGCGACAAAAGCAGGCAATACCACAAACTACACCTAAAACATAACCACGTCCACCCCATTCCGTTTTCCCAGCTGGGAGCAAACACGGCAGCTGGAGATGGAGAGCCCCCACCTTCCCGACAGTTTACAATCAAAGATGCATTTGCCCGACAATGCAAACATGTTGGTGTTCCTTGCTCGAAATCTTTGAATTACAGATTTGGATATGGCCTGTTGAGGCATCTGGGTCTTTGTATGGACAGTGGACTGTACACTTGACTGTTGTTTTAACGAGAGTTTTTTTTGCTTGTGAGACAATGTGTGCTCATATTTATTTATGTATATATAAATAGATAGATAGATAGTCTATTTAATTTATTGTTTTGGTTGTGTGTGATTTAATTAATTTATTATAATTTAATACATTTGTTTCATTTATCATATATCATTTATATATTTGAATATTATTTGACATTTTATTTGCAATGTTGAATGTTCAATAAAAAGTTATGTTTGAAAGGATGTACTTGAATTATTATTATATATTATCATTATGTCAGTGGTCTAAAATGGTCTTACAACAGTGCCGACAATATTATCGTTTATCGCAATAATTTCCAGGAAAATGTATCGTCCAACAAAATTAATTATCGTGACAGGCCTAATTACAATATTGTTTATTGAATCCATATTTAACCAACTGTAATAATATTAAGACTGAACAGACCAATACTATATTTGTGCAAAATATATCTGCTGCAGAAACAACTTGTTACATTAGCAATAGTTACTGACAATTTTTTCCATCGACATTCTTCAAACCAGTTCATTTGTCTTTTAAGGGAGACATAGAAATATATATACATGTACATATACAGTACATATACTGTAGGCAGGCTGTATATTTGCATTCATATCTCAGGTATCATATTAAGGTACCCCAACACTGCCAAATGGTAGTAAAAGGAGAAATTAACATACAAATAAATGATATTGTTATATGAGATAGAACAAAGGAGACATGCTATTGAAGATGAATATAATGTTATTGAAGCAAGGTGTCTATAAACTTCTTAGTAAAGTTGGCAAGCTAACCTTGTTACCCTTAGCTTGCCCACTAAAATGCTTAAGCTACTGTTACGAGTTCATACATTAATGCTACACCAGTATGTAGTACAGTAAATGCATAGTTAACATATGTACATGTATGTTAGATAACAGTTTGCTCAAGATATTTAGCTTGCTGAAAAAAACGATTTTAAGCATGTTTAGCAACCTTTCATTTCAGTTCAGCTAGCTAGCCACACAGTCTTCTTCAAAAGCTACACACACAAACCAACACTAGATCACCGCTCTGGACAGATATGGATATGAATAAGAAAAGTGTACATGTGGTGAGGAAAAGATTGCTTTGGGAAAATAAAAAGGACATGGTAGAATGTGTGCCAAGAAGATAAAAACATACGGGGATAAATTATTGGGAACTTCAAACGAGCAACTGAAAGAAAAAAGTATTTCATTTGACCAACTGATTGATGGTTAAAGCAAGCTATACAACTTTGTTAAGAGCTTTTAGCACCAGGAAAAGCGCTATATAAATAACATGTATTGTTGTTATTATTTTTATTTATTTTTAAACTCCATTCTAATAATATCTTTATATCTCGGATTTATTTTTTTGTCTATCTTTTTTTTCTATAATGGTTTAACACATTTAGTCAGTTTCAGGGCTCCATATGAATCAATAAGTATAACATATGTGTAAGTGTTGGTATAGGTGGCTTTATACAGCAGGGGACTGCACTGAGGCAGTATGTGAAGTCAACTGAACACAAGCTGAGTATTTGTAGCATTCACTCATTTTATTATGGGTAGTAGTTGACCCAGGGCAATGTAGGGAAACCATTAAATAAGCAAAAGACAGACTGATGTAAACCCCTAATCGTTACAGTGTGTTACAATAAGGAAGTCATCTATCAAATTGTGTCAGCTACGCATTCCTGAACAGTCAATGAGGAGCTGTGTGGACCAGTACACATGTTATACGAGAGAACACAAGAACCCCACTCCCTTTGACTTTCAAAGGCATCTCCTACTTTTTCCTTACTCTTCTGTTCCTCCTATCATTACAGGATGGCATGTTCTGTTCCATGTTCCCCTCACATCCTCTTATTTCTCCACCACTTTTCCCCCTTGCCCTTTTCTGCTTCTTATCTGCCTGTCCTCCTGCTCTCTCCATCGTTCTCCACTCTGCAGCGTGCAGAACACTCCGTTTCATCATCGCATTTCCACTTCCCCATTAAAGGACTGACCTCACACAAAACTACTATTTAAGGCAAAAAAATACACACACGCCGGGGGGGTGGAGAGGGGTTGCTGGAGGCGTGTGCATGTACGTACACACACACACGCACGAGGATCTCCCAGCAATACAGGAAATGATCCACCCCACCCCGGGGCCGGCAGATAATTTCTCTGTGTCATGAAGCCAGTCCCTGTGTGCAAGTCATTTCCTCTGAGGCAGCATTCTCTGCTACCGCTGCTTTGTCTGCAGCCAACATTTAAATGACACATGCACAACAGCTACAGGTATGACTAGTGGTGGAAAAGTACTCATATTTTACTCAAAGTTTTAAAAGTAGCAAAAGAAAAAGGAAAAACACTCCTGCATTCAAAATCTTGCTGAAGTAAAAGTACAAAAGCATTGCCATCAACTAAAGCCAAAAGTAAAAGCACACATTATTTGTAAAACCCCATTTCAGAATCGTATATATCTGACACATTGTGATTATAGAGTAGGGCTGCTGCTGTATTATTAAATACGATTATTCATTGACTTTGAAAACATTCATTTATTGAACTTTAAAAAAAGAAGATAATCATTTGAACAGTATGTTTTTAACAGTTGATTACCCTGAACTTTAAGTATAATTCAACTAAAAAAAAAAAATTAAAAAAAAAGATTATACATTTATATCCACATTTAAATAAATAATATCAAAATAATAAATACCAATAAAGATCAACAAATATTTTGGAGCTCACTTCCACAACCTACTAAACATATATAAATATGATAACTAATGTCACTCACAACCTGTAATGTTTAATTATACTGCTACACGCAGTACTCTTATTTTGGTAACCCATTATCCGGAAACCGGAAGTAGCGAGCTAAGAGGCTCCGGCTTAACGAGTTTAGTAAAAGTTGACTGTACGCTAGAGACAGGACACCGGAACATGGAGGACCGGAGAATAAAGACACAGCGGCAACTAAAGCTTCCCTTGTAATGTTTTTATATGGATTTATTAAACAGACTGCAAGTCACAACACAACCTGGTCGACAGGGCTTTTAGGGAGGGGCGAAAGTGCACGTGCAGGCAGGATGTATAACGCAGCGTCCACACGGCGGTGTGCGTTGAAGCTTGCCGGCAGGCGTGTCTGAAGCTCGACCAACAACCAATCACATGAATCTCCCGCCCCGGACACACAAGCACGCGGTTTGATTGGCTAGAGCTTGTACTGGCATATGATTTGATTGGCTGCCGCTTCCGTCGAAGCTTCAAAAGTTGAACATTGCTCAACTTTTGAAGCGAGCAACGCGAGCAGAGCAACGCGAGCAAAGCGAAGCGACGCTCCCACAATGCAGTTCGGCAAAGTGTGACGTCACCCCATTCAAAGTGAATGGGCAGAAGCGCTGAAGCTTCAACGCATGCCGCCGTGTGGACGGGCCGTAACACAAGACAAATTGAAAGCATCAGTTTGCGAAAGGGAATGCAGCAAAATAATCGTATTATTTCGATTACGCTGTTTTCGTAATCGTAGCAAGCCAAAATCGTAATCCAGATTAAAATACGATTCATTGCACAGCCCTATTATAGAGTGATGCAGGGATGACATATTTTTGTTGGCAGACCCGTAAGTTAGCATCACAAGGCATCGATTGATACAAAGCAATTGGTTTTCTCCATTCGATTTCTGTATATTGCAAAAAATATGCTTTGTGGCCAAATACACGTTTATGATACAGGACAAACTCCACATACTAAAACCACTGTGATTTGTTAAGCGTTAACACAATTGGGAGAAATAAAAAGCTAAGGCTATAAACCGACTGCATCATGGTGGCATGGCTGCGCATCACCAACGCTTAGCTTAAGGTGACATTTATTAGTCTCTTTTAGTCACTTGTTAGCAAACGCTGATTTTAATTCAACATAAAGCTTCAGATACTTGGGATATTACTGAAGTATTTGATGTCTTAGATCCTAACGTGCAAATGCCTTGAGCTTGTATTAACCAAAGACCGTCTTTCAGGCTTCACAAACGCGTTCAAAACCGTTTACTTCGAGAAATGCCAAGTCTTTTCCAACTTTTAGCACTCATTACTGTACTACTTTATTCTTACATCAATGTCTTTATTGCAGACGGTTAAAGTAGAGCTAAATCTAATAATTGTGTATACTTCTGCTGAAAATCTTACAGCCAAGCCTATAATTATATATCAGTTTATTTAGAATTTGTTTTATATTTGTATAGTATAAGTAACTAAAGCTGTTTGATCAATATAATAAGTATGAGTACAATATTGGTTTCCAAAATGAAGTCCAGTAAAATAATTTAAAAGTAGTAGCATAAAACTAAAATACTGATTAAATACAAGTACCTCAAAATTGTACAATATACTTTTTATATATGTATTCTGACCATGTACACCAAGTCATATGTTTAGACACATTTCACTAGCCTATAAATCTGCAATAGTTACATTTGAATAAACGACCTATCGTGTCTTGTCAGTCTGACTCATGCATGTCCAAGTTGTCTGCATGCTTCAGTGTGGTTGGGTTAAGAGAAGAAGCAGCTGTTGTAGCTACATTACCAAACACTGTGGTTGTGTCAGGCTACACAGGAAACAAAACAAACAACTGCACACACCACAGAGGATGTACTGTTTCCATTTCTTTCTAAGTTTCACTACTAATTGACTGTGTCGAGTGTCAGATTTCATGGTTTGATTTCGTATTTCCTTTAAAAACACATATTGCTCTGTAATAGAGTGGTGCAGGAATGAGTCCTAAACCCTGAAATGAGTTATCACATCCGGATTTTCCTGTTTTTTTTTTTTAATGAGTTTTGGTTAAATGAGGTCTGTGGTTAACACAAGCTTAAGAGATTTTCACATTTTGTTAAACAACATAAAATTAGGCCTCAAATAAATCACTGATTAGTTTCCAATGTTTATATTATCAGTATGAAAATGTAGGTCTGTGCTTTATGACAAACGATTATGTATTTATTGGGTTATTTGTTTATTGCCCTTATCAGGCGGTAATCTGTAGATGCCAGTAATGGCAGGTAATATCTCTGTAGATGAACAATAGCAAAACAATTTGCATGGCCAAGCTGATTTCTTAGAAGGAAATTAGTAAACCATGACACTGACATGTTTCAGGCCTCCTGAAGTGAAGGAAGAGGGACTGCTGCTTACTATCAGAAGTGAAACATGCCGATTTGACCTTCACTCTTGTGATTTAAATGTTTGCAGAGTCGGAATAGCCGAACACAGCTGATACAGATGGAGCTCATGTATCGGAGGTAGTGTTAATTAGTCCTGTGTCAAATGTCCTTTTTAGTTTTAGTCATATTTAGTAACCTTCATCCTGTTTTTATTTAGTCAAGTTTTAGTCGACTAAAAGTCTGAGCATTTTAGTCTTATTTTAGTCAAAGTAAACTAACTATTTTAGTGAAAACTGTTGACATTTGAGTCTTTTTAAGTCATCAGATTATATAGAAAATGTCAGTCAAAGTAGTCTAGCCAAAACCAATAATTTGTCATTTTAGTCAAACTTATTTCACAATAAGATTATATCGTGTCCTTATTTGATGAACAACACAGGTTGAATGATTAAGAATGCAGCTTTGCAGAGAATATCTGGTCAGGTGTGTGGTGTTTTTACCACCTGTGTTATGGCCACATTGCTTCCCTTCTGATAAAACAATGCATTCGCTTTTTTTTCTCCGCCTCATTGTAGCGAAAATGGACAGGATCGTAACATTTCCGTCATAATCCATTATTACCCGTCAGGTCTGTACACAACTCGTCACTCACTTCCGCTGACGGGGGGGGGGGGGGAATATTCGGTTAACGCGACCACTGCTCCCAAGCCCTGTTGTTGCAATTTTATTTTCTGTTAAATAAGGTTAGTTAGACCATGAGTTAGATCCGAGTCTTCCCGACTGTTCATATTGTGCCGCTGCCCGGTGTAATTCAAATGTACCACCGCGCGCAGCACAGACACACAGCTGCTGCCCAGCCGCAGCACTGGAAATGGAACTGCTGGGAGAAAAACTGACTATCAGATGTAACGTTATCTTTGATAATATTTAGTCTCGTCACTTTTCGTCAACGATATTGCATGTTGATTTCGTTACAGTTATTGTTTACTGACGTCAGTGCCGTCTCGTCATCGTCTCGTCTTAGTCATGGAAAAAAAGGTCGTTGACGAACATATTCCGTCATAGTTTTAGTCAACGAAATTAACACTAATCGGAGGTGCATCGTAGTTTGAACAGTAACAATTCAAAGCAAATAAAGATCAAGTGTCTCTGAATAGTTCATAGGTCTGAAGTGTTTTGTGAGGAAAAGATCACTGCTCATCACAAAGACGCATGTATAATCAATCAGTGTGAGGATACAATCACAAAAAGATCAACAAAGCAGCATGGCAGGTAGAGGAGGTTGGCATTTGAAAAGACTCTTATGAAAAAGTTACACAGATTTCCTACTTTGGACATAAAAAAGATGACAATGGTTTGTCTACAGTTGCCACGAGGAATACAAAGCAAACACTGTGTTGCAATGCTTGGAACCGCTACAGGCAAACATTCTCTATCTACATTCAGGACCTCTTGGTGACATATTATTCCTCTTCTCCGTCATGTCTACATCTCCTCATTAAACAAGATGAATCAAGTTTGGAGGAAGGATGAATACATAAATACACGTTGCCCTGGTGACAGCGAGAGGCGCCCGGGGCTCTGCAGTGAAGTAGTGAAAAGATGTTAGTGGAGAAGTACACATTTCTGCATGGTGTACTTGGATAAAATGAAGACAGAGAGGTGTTAGAAAGACCCGTTTGTAGCTTGCTATTACCATTTTGTTTTGTAAAGATGGGTTGCATTCCAATTCAAAATGCTGTATTTAGGCAGATGTAGTTCAAGAACATCGTGATTCACAGAGACCCTATAGGTCTTACATAACAGGCTGTTTAGTGCATTTGAGTGCCCAGAGAAATGGCTGCCCAGCGGTTATACCAATTTGCTTCCATTAGCGTTACTGTAGAAAAATGCCAACAAGGCTCTGGAGGACATTTGTGGGGCTACTCGGTTCATGCGTCTATTTATAAATTTTAAATAACTGACAAGTGTCTGGGGAAGTGTAAAGCTGGAACGACAATTTAAACGTTAATGCATCCGGCATATCTGGACGTGTCCCTCCCAGGCCATCACACATTCTCCCTCCATCGTCCACAGTGATGTTGTCTTTACCTACATCTAAATGAAGAGGATCTAAATAATGACAAACTGTGAGGTCAGGTCCTATGCCTGAGTTTAAGAAACAGGACACTTCCCTGTGTAACTTACAGTAATGTCTTCCTGCGCTGATAGGAGCATTATCCGTGCAGTTAGGTTTATCAGTGGGAGTTATGTATCTATTAGACAGCACTTCACCATCTTATCACTGCTATACTGTAATCTAGCCAATGGGTTATGGCTGGTTGCCTAGCAACTCCTTCAAAAATACAAAGAGTTGAAAGCAGTTGAGGCTACAGAGCAGCAGCAGCAGCAGCAGCAGTTTTATTAGCGCCCCGTTTGAGGCACATTCTATTATTTTACCCAACCTTCTGTTGACATTACCGAGCGGTCGTTCTGCCATCGCCTGCTTCCACTCTTCATCACCCTATAAAAAGCCATGTGGATCCACCAATAGTCAGGAATGTGATGATGTTGACCTGAGAGGAGCTAAACGCATAGAGGAATAACCAAACTATTCACATCACAAACTCTCCCTGCTCAATTTGAAGTTAATTCCCCCACAAAAAGAAATCTTCCTCCTCTCATACCCACCTCATGCATGTGGAACGGAAAACAAGCAGCACTGCTCTGGGCTTTAAAAGGATTGAGCAGAAACTTAATGTTTTGATTGAATTCCAGCCGTTTTAAAAATAGTTGTGGGGATAAACGGTGGGCCGGGCAGAGTGAGGGGACCGTGCCAGGCAGGGCCCGTAAACTCTAGAGAAGAAAGACACAACGGCAGGAATCCTGCAGGGGCTCACAAATAGCACGGCTAATGTCTCCACGGGGAATAACATGAGTATGTCTTACTCTTGCTCTTGACATATTTCTGTCCCATGCTCCTGTGCCCTGTGCATGTTTGGCACCCACGCTTTATAATAAAGTATACTGAGGAATGTGCCAGGAGAAAAGATAGCAAAGGGAGGACTGCGTGTATGTTAACCTTAAACTGTCTCGACATACCCCACTTAAAAGAAAAAAACATTAGGTTTCCAACTGCAAACCAACCAGGGGTATGTCCATGTTTTATTGAATGAACTTGTATAAAACTAAAGACTTGTGTAATATATTAGCTGCAACTAACAGTTATATATTTATTATCCATAATCTAAGGGGTTACAAAATGAGATGTTGTTTACTTTAGCCAGGGAAGTTATGTTTTTGGTTCAGTTTGTCTGTCAACAGGATTATGGAAGTATAACTCCTGGCCTGATGATCATGTAGGGATGATGGCATTGGCCAAGGAAGAATTTTGAAGCGGAAACACAAGTTGTATTCACTTTCCATAGCATTGTGAGATATGGCATCGGTGCTGCATTCATGTGGTGTCGGAATAATCCACAAAAAGGGAAAGGGAACCTTTTACAAGGGTTGCAGCTGTAGCAAGGTGGGCATGAAGGGGGGGGGGGGGGGGTACTGCAGGACGATATTGGAAACTTCATGTGAACACTGCCTCAAGTTCTGACTTTTTTCTTGCAAAATATTAGATACTTAAACCCCTTTTTGCCAGTGAAAATCCCCTAAAAGGAAATGATCTGAAAAAGGAAAATCAAAATGTTTCTTCTGTTTTTATGTTCATGAACTGCTCTAGACTGCAGGGTCAAAGGTAGATATTGCTCTATTTAAGCCAAGAAGTGAGGATTCTTTTCTCGATCAAATGTCAGCAAAAAAAGACCATGTTGATGTCTTTAAATGTCTTCTCTTGTACGACAAGCAGTCCAATCCCCCACAATTTCAGTTTACTATCACATAAGAGTGGAAGAAGATATATAAGAATCATTTAATATGTGCAACAAATATCTCCATCTCTCATTGTTAACTTGTATTTATTGTGTTATGTTTGCGTCAGTCAAGAACGCGGCTACGCTGCCATAAATAGATGGTGGAAAAACTTGCTGTCTGAAACATAAAATGTTGTCAATGGGCTGGAATTCAAATCGAGGTTCTCAGTTTCAACTCTTAGCATGAATATGTTGAATTGTGTACATATTTTAAGTTTTAGCACAAACATTTTGAATTGGAACAGTCAGTTTCAACACCAAAACCCTTAATCCCTACGTTCCTGTTTGGGTTTGTTAAAGGAAATGAGAATCGTCTAAACTCACTGACAATCCAGTTTGGTAACGTGTTGAGTTGTTCTGCGGTTGCTGGTGGTTGCACACAATGCAGCTTGAGTGTTGCTAAGATCAAGTGAATAGCGTGTTTGCTTGTGAAATTGAACGCAAATGTGTATCTATGAGCACCCGAGGCTGTGCATTTGTGTGTGTGTGTGCGTGCGTGCGTATGTGCGTGCGTGTGTGTAGGAGGATGTGTTTCAGCAGCAGGTTGAGATGGAATGATAACACTGCTGTGGCCAGAAGGATGGGTTATGTATTGTGCGTGGGAGACTCCTGCTCTCCTCCCTGCACACTCAAAACCTCATTTAAAGCTAAAAATACACCAAAACTCAGGTAGAAAATTCTTTAACCCTTACAGGGCGAAGATTTTTGCACAAGACACTAAAAGATTTTAACAAGATTTGTGCATTCATTGTCAGCCATGTGTTATTTACATAGGCTGTCACTTTGATCCGTGGAAAGTATAAGTTCATCAAAAGTACCATTTTCGTTAGAGCTGTGATATCTTAAAACTATGTGCAGAGATTAGAGATTCAGTGCTGTTTTTGAATTATTTTCGAGCTTCGTCGTCCACATTATCTCAGCCACGGTCTTTATGTCTAGACAAGAAGATCCACCAGATTAAGACAAATCTTCGGGTGTATACGTTTCCTTTCACATGCGATAACCATACATCTCTGTAAACACCTCAAGACATCTCACTCCAGCTTTGCTTCTAGTCCAAATGTATTATGAGAATTGAGGAGATTCACAGCAGTGGGGTTCTGAGTTCTAGCATCGATTGAGGAATATTTTTCTGGACATACAGCATTTTTTACTTGAGATGAAGTGCTTCCTCATTTTTTGCATTCCTTCTCACATCCCTGCAAGGTGGATCTTGGATCAGCTCGTGTCTTGTTCTAGGTATTACATAATGTGCTGTTAAGTATGTGTATTTTTATCGATGTGTGTCTCTGCGGGGGTGTGTTTGTGCTGCTGCTGGACTTTGGTTTTTGCTCAGTTTGTAATGAATGTTTTACAGCGAGCTGGGGGAGTCCTTTCACCTTCTAAAGCAAAATAACAAGACTAAAAGGATTTTTCCTCCAAATACATTACTTTTTTACTCATTTAGAAAGAAAGTACAGACGGTAAAAGCTGTCTGATGTCTCGTAGCTGCTGGGAGATAAACCACAATCCAGCCAATTCAATTTAAGTGCAGCCAGTTTCCCACAGATTCTGTAAAATGTGATTCTCCATTAAGAGTAGTGTGCTGTTGAGAAACCAACAAAGAGCCCAGAAATAAAAAAATCATTAAGGTCGCATTCACACCAGCCTTGTAGTCCGGTTGAATCGAACCCTGGTGCGTTTAGCCGCTTGGTGCGGTTTGTTTGGGTTGGTGTGAACGCAGTCCGAGACCTCTGAAGTGAACTAAACAACCGGACTCTGGTCCGCTAAAATAGGTGGTCTCGAAGCGTTTGCAAGTGAACTCTGGAGCGGTTCATCGCTGGTGTGAACGCAGTCCGCACCAAAACATAGGAAGTGTAGTATTTACGCGTCACAAGAACGCGGATGTCTTCAAAAATCTTCGCTAAAGATTTTTGAAGACATCCGCGGTTGTTTAGTTAAAGAGTGAAGCAGAATGAAGTGTTGAACAGTGTCGTAACAGTAAAAATGCTCCGTCAACTATACATAAAAGTAAGAGCCACCTGTCGTCGGTGAAACCTCCTCCTGACTGCAGAACGTCTTTCATTATGTGTTATCATTTTTTTTTTACGGACGTTGTCTGATTATTAGGGATGCTCCGATCGCCAATTTTGGGGCCGATCGCCGATCGCCGGAATCAGTATCGGCCGATACCGATCGCCGATCCGATCGCCGATCCGATCGAGTGGGCGGGGCCTAAATGGAAGATTTAAACATCACTTTAAATCTTCCATTTAAAGTGATGTTTAAAACTCAGTTAATGGGGCTCATTCACTGGAGCTTCCACAAACAACAACCAACTTAATTATTACATTCAAATGAAGTACATTATTCAAGTTTACATTCACTTTGGATAATAACACGGGAGAAATGAGCGGAAGCGTATCTCGTGCAGCTCACTGATCCAGTAATGAGTGACCCGACAGTGAAGAATAAATATATTTATAACTAGTTTATCTTGTTCCAGAGGTAGATAAAATAGCTAAGTGTGTTAGGTCTAACTCTTGTGTGTTTCGCTCCGCTCACCGCTCCGTCACAGCGGGTGGAGCTGCAGGATTTCTGCTTCACACACACGTTGCATACCGCTATTTTATTGTCTTTTTCGGACACCTTAAAATAATGCCAGACCGGTGAAGCCATTTTGGCGAGCTTGTTTTGCCGCGTACAGAGAAAAGTGTCATGTATTTAACGTCATGCGATCGGCTGTCGCGATCGGCATGTTTAGAGAGCACCGATCGATCGGTAGAGAGTGAGTATCGGCAGATCTCGATCGGTGACCGATCGATCGGAGCATCCCTACTGATTATATAATCATATGCGCGGGCCGCTAGAGTCTGTTGATCTCCAGATTAACAGCAGCATGAGAATAACCTGCCGAAAGTGCCGATGCTCCATGGCGGAGGCTCCGGTAGAAATTGTTGGGATTTGCGTTTTTACCCCCTTAATGTCTGACCAATGGTTGAACAGCATTTCCGTGCACATGACTTGTGTTTAAAGCTTATAGTCCGTTTGAGTTTTGCCCGTATGAACGCAAACCGAACCTTCTGAAAAATGTAACCATGTAACAAACTGTGGTCTGGTGCGCACCTGAAAACGGACTATTATGTGTGAATGCGACCTAAAGCTCAAACAAACGCTAATGTTATAACACCAAATGTAACATACTACAGAAAATGGTACAAACGTTCTATGACATCACAGATAAATAGATAAACAATGTGCCACATAACAACTCCAGTCAGTCACTTTTAAATGCAATAATTAACTTGTTATAACTTGTTTGTTTAATCTGTACAAAAAACGAAATGTAGTAAGACATGCTGTGGTTCTCTCTGGAGTATGTGCCAGACTGTTGGCCAGGAGGACTCCCTTTAAACTTGTTATTTCACCCGGTTACGACACCTGACATCCTGCGTCACACATGGTGCTGTGTGCCGGATGAGCGTTCATGTCGTCACATAAACGACAACATTTAACCAACAGGAAACCTGATGTGTGAGAAACCAGGAAACAAAACGTGCATTTCAATAAAGGCTGGTGGCTAGTAGATGAGTATCTCTAACCAGCAAGAAAGTGCTTAATAACATTTGAAGCCATTTGACAAAAAAGCTGTAAAAAATGCACTTTGACTGTAACTTGATAACAGAAGAATTTGTGAATTATTATGTGACACGGTTGAACCAACAACTTCCTTTTACCTGACTTCTGATTCATTCTAAAATAGCCAATTATAAATGATAGTGGAAAATGTGTCTAAAAAGTGCTTAATAAATAAACATTTAGATAGACTAAATGATGTCCAACACCAACATATCTGCGGTGTCTGCATTCTGATATCACTGTGGTATCTTGTAAGACTGGGTTTGATATCTTGTATCTTGCATTGAAAACTCCAGGAAGTCATATGGCCCAATAATCTTCCTCCATAACACTACATAAAACACAACACAACTTTTCTACAGATTAAACTGACAAAATATTAAAAAAGCTTGTAAGGTGCTGGAAGGAGAATTGGTTTGCATTCAGACAGAGCCAGGCTAGAGGTTTTTCCCATTTCCAGTTGTTTTGCTAAGCTAAACTAACTGACTGCAGCTACATATTTACTGTATGTGGTATTGTGCTTTTCATCCAAATCTCAGCAAAAAAAGTGAATTAGCATATTTCCTAAGACGTTAAGATATTCCTTTAAGTTAGGCTACTTTGTACAGAGACAGAAGTGAGATATGAATATTTCTCCAATGGGATATCTACGACTTTAATAAAGTGGGTGAGTGAGTAGTTCTTCAGACATAGCTGAGGTGAAGTGTGACATTTTAAGACTGCTGAGGACATGCACAACCGAAAGACGCTGGGGTCTTCTTCACTGGAGTGGAGCAAAAACCAAAAAAAGACAGCGGGGAGGACCGAGAGTCTCACCAGAGGAGGTGTGGAGCAGAGAGACTGGCTTGTTTTGCAGGAGAAAAAAAATTGGCCGGGGCCACCGTCCCCAGTGCCTTATAAGGCAGTGTTTCTATCCAGCTAGCACATTGAAGCCAGGACTGCTGCTGCTGCTGCTGCTTGCCTGAGAGCAACTCAACTGCACTCCGGAGACGGAGCAGACACTCAGGTTGACTATCAGGGTAAGAACAGAACAAGAGACCCAGGGGTTATCCCCACCTCCCCTCAGAGAGGCACAAGAAAGGAAAAAGTCCCTGTGTTAGGACAAAGAGATAAGAAATAGATGAGAAAATGGAGATGCTGGAGGAGAAGATAAGTAATAAATAAAAGGATATAATAGGGAGAAGGGATAAACTAAGAACATGTCAATAGAACAAGGGTTGAAATGAATAACCAACTCTATATACAAAACAACAAAAGTTCATAAAAGGTGTCCAGGGCTCAAAAGTGATGGCTGCCATGTTGACACTAGCCAACTTTTGAAGAAATAGGCTACCATTCGTGGCCTATGGTCGCCATCAGTGGCAACATATTGGGATATAATAGGGGCAGGAAAATGGTATCCCTGGATCTAGATATGCTACACATAACCACAGGAGTTTGTTTTATGTTGAAGCAGTTTGTAGGGTTTGTAGTAGGGTGAAAAGTAATATTAACCCCTTCAACTAATATGCAAATCCTTGAATTTACAAAGAACCAGATGAATAGAACGATGGCTGCCCCCAACTAGTCGACTACTTAGTCAGGGCTTTAGGAAATCCAAAAGTTCTGATCATTCTGAGCATGTGAGGACGAACCCCACAAGGCGACATGTAAACTCCACAGGAAAAGGTCGTCAAAGAATCCACGCCATCGGAGCGCAGCTTCCCGAATGACAGCTTCATTGCAAAACACAGAGCTTAATTATGCCCGACAACGTGTGTTCCTCTCTTATAATCGGAGGAAAACAGCAGCAGTGAGTCAGGCAGCAGCCTTGCCTTATTTCAACATACAGTATAGACCTATATAATTGATAATTGAAATGAAAGCTTTCATTCCATGATGAGGGCTTAACGTGCGGAGCTATTTTTAGCTGACCCGCATAATTGTTTGTGTTTCCTCGCTGCTTGTTCACACTCACATTAAGCATCATCACCGGAGCTTCTGCTGTTTATACCGCTGACCGGCGGACTGCTTCTTCCGTGCGGGGCGCTGTGACTCTGCGTGTAAAATGTCATTTATATTTCAAAGGTTCATCATTACAGTTTCATTTTATATTAGCACAACGTGAACGTACCATGCTGTTTTAATAATGATCTTTCTCAGCCTTTGAAACTGAAACTATTTTGGGAGAAAAAATAAATAAATAATCATAATATATCATAAACGTGCAACGATTAGTCGACTAAATTGACGACTATTGGTCGACTAGAAAAATCTTTAGTCGAGGGCAGACTTAAAAAGAACTGCGCGATTTGGAAATAAATAATCATTTTGAGTGAAAGCGTAATTGGATATGATTTGCCATTTAGGACAGAATGACCATTTCAGAAACATGATTATTAAATTATAAAATTATAATAAAATGATCATGGTGGGGGCTTTTTTTGTAAAAGGATCTATAATAAACAAGGATTTGTATTACGTCTGCAGACCGGGACTTCCCTGCAGTACCACAATACTTCGTTTAGAATGATTTTTCACATATTTTACCAAATATTGCACAAGATGCAAATTGGATATTGCACAAGTCCATATCGCAATTCTGATACAATAGGCGCTTACTTTTCCCCGTACTTTTCCCGTTTACTTCCGATAGTTCCTGGGATGTTGTGTTCACACCAAAAAGAGAACTTAGTTCATGAGAACTTTTCCCCCCTTTTTAGTCCCTCCTAGAGAGCAGGTACTTTCCTGGGGAGAGAAAAGTTCCAATTTCTGATTGGCTGGGCGAATTGCAAACCACGCCCCGTAAAACTCGGAAAAGTTTTGTGAAGCCGCCATTGTATTTGCTGGCATTAGCATTAGCATTAGCCCAGCGCACCAACGGAGAGAGAATAACTTATGGCAACACAAAAGAAAACATGGGAGCGGTGGAGTGATGAGGAGATGTCGGCGTTCTGGCGATTTACTCGGAAGGCTTCAGTAGAAGCTGCTGGGAGTCCCAGCAGCTTCTACTGAAGCCGGTCCCCAACTCCGGGGACTTCCGGCCAGGGACTTCGGGTGGCAGTATACGCCGTGAAGTTGTTTGCTGCCTGCCAGTAAACCCAAAGCAGAAGAAGTGACGTCAGCGGCTTCATTTGCGTAATCCTCCCTCAGGGACTTATTCCGGTGTGAACGCGATCTGCTCTTTAGTTCCATGGGGGAACTAAGTGCTGGGAACTAAGTACGGCAAAGTACTTGGTGTGAAAGCGGCTATTTAGATTATGGTGCAGCCCTACAGAAAAACCTGAAAGAAAAATGACATTTGTGAAGTGTTAAAGCGCCTAAAAATAGTAACATGTAGTACATGTTGAGCATGTACATGTTGAGGTTTTAAATGCCTTGTTCACCTAATGCTGAGTAAAGACAGGACCACAGTGAATGAAAGAGACACCCAGGGACCGCCCCCAAGACATGTTCTGGAAGACATCAGACAAACTCTCAGCTATTGATATCTCATAATATCCTTCACACTTAAGTGCTGTGTATAAAGTTATCTGGCAGTGCCCGCTCTGCAGCTGTATCAAAAGGCTTTGGACTGGCGCTCCAGTTAAAATACCTGCAGTGTGTTTAACAAGCCCCGAGAGGGGGGGCTGAGGGAGAAGCAGAGCCAGAGAAAAAGAGATAAGGCTGAGAAGTGAAAGGGGAAAGTGCAGTCATTCGCAGGGACTTTGAGCCCCATATATAGCTGCCAACTATTTACTCAGTGAGGTCATTTCCTTCAGGACAGAAGAACTTATTTGACTCGCAATCAAGTGTCCATATTTTTCTTTATCAAGAGAAATGCCCTTTCTTTTTGCTTGCCCTCGACAATCACTTCTTGTACTTGGAGCTGCCAAGTCAACTCCAGTCAGCAGTGGTGCGCTGCCAAATAATGATCCCTACAGTTTGCACAAGGGGAAGGTTGCGTTGATCGAACGCTGATAGAGGCAATATAGTGATTTTCAGTTTATACAACCAGAGTTTATAGTGCGATTAAAGCACCATTTATGTGCTTTTCGCTGAGTATTCTGTGCTTTTTGGAAGCAGGTGCAATTGAAGGGTTCATTACAGATGACAACATAGTTTAAAAATGAATCTCTGCTGCGTACTTGTAATGTCAGAGTACAATACTGCGTTTCCCAGCGTACAGAGGGTTAGATTTCTGTACAGGAAGGTCAGTGGGTTTACTTGACAGATGCTGCAGATTCCTCAATGTCAGCTTTCCGTATCCTCGGGGTATTCAGCCCACTGCTCCCTAAATACATCTTACTTCAAGTCCGATGAAAAGTACAAACCTAATAGACTGATGCAGGAATTAGTCCTAAAACCCATGGTTAACCCAATAGATTTTCACATTTTGTTCTTTGACATAAAATACGTCAGTAAATATCCCAGAGCTACTTTGTGTCATATATACACATTGTGGTTGCTAAGAAGTGGCTAAATAAGACTACTAAAAGTCATCACACCGAAATATTAGCTGCATTTAGCTTAGCGCAGCCATGCGAACATGATGTAGTTTGTTCACAACGTTAGCTTTTAACTTCTGGCTAATGTATTTACACTTCAAAAATCATAAAGTGTTGTTAATATATGGATATTAACCTGCTAAACTAAATGTGTAAGTATCATATTGTGTACCTGCCACAGAGCCTATTTTTTGCAATATTCCCAAATCCAAGGGAAAATTCCAATTGCTTTTGTCAGAAGACCTTGCGATTGCTAACTTTCGGGTCGGCATTCAAAAATACATCATCACTGCACCACTCTATGTTGTCAACAAAGCTCCTTTTTTGTTGCTGTTGCTATGCCACAATAGCAGGAGATGTGTGATTCATCGTTTACTGAATATGAGCCTGTGAGCAATTATTAAGGCACTTCAAGTATGCCATTTTTTTTATTCCACCTGCAAAAAGGACATTTCTGAGCCCTTACTGTTTGTGTGTTTGAATCCCACCGTGAGCAACAGAACTTCTTGATCACTGTGTTCGCTCCAAGGCAGCTCGAAATGGAAAAGTGCAGCCTGCTCCCTCCTACGCATGCTTCCCACTCAACTTTTGTCTCAAACACTCAACACCTCTATCTCTCCGGCTCGCGTGCAGGAAGTAAACACCACCGGTGTTTAAAGCAAGTATTCTGCTAAATCTTTTAAGGTAAGAGAGGAGAGAGCAGGAGTGCCTCAAGTAGTGTAAGGGGGGGACAGGGGAGGGTATGTGCAGGGGGCCCCAAGCTAGATGGGGCCCATTAAAAGGGGTGAAGTGATGCTTTTTAAGATAGACCCGACAGTGTGTTTGCCCTCTGTCAGATCCAGTTAGGAGGCCCAGGAATTCAAACACCACCACTAAAAGGGATGTTACTTTACAGCCAAAGTAGGTCCTGTGACACAGAGCTGGCTCTGATTTACAGTAAGAGCCGAGTGTTTAGAGATCCTTATGTTCAGTCATTGTAAACAGAGTGACATTAGGTATAACACCCAACGTTGGTGACTCCAGCTTTATGTGGTCCAAGCATTCAAAGAGCTTTCCATTCAGTTTAGATTTGTTAGTTTGTGTGGACACTAGACAACACCAGAAACAATTTGGGAAAATAGGGTCAATCAAAGCAGTATTCCTCAATGGGGTCACTAGTTTCCATAAGTGTACTTACCGTAATTTTCGGACTATAAGCCGCGACTTTTTTCCCATTTTTCGACCCTGCGGCTTATATAACGGTGCGGCTAATCTATGGATTTTTACAGCTCCGACAACTTGCTCTGAAAACACGGAGGAGCAAAACAACAAACGAGTGAAACAAAGCGTATATTAAAGCCCGGGAAATATACCCGTTTTGACGCTGTTTCAGGAGCGCCTCTAACATTGTTTTGAAGGCCTGTTGCTAGCGGGGGATGCTAGCGGGGGATGCTAGCGGGGGATCCTCGGGCTAGCCCTGTAGACACCGGGCCGAGAGAGCGCAAGGGACCGGGACAGGAACTCCGCGGGATAACGACCAGGTTTGACTGACCCTGCCAGTCCTATCTTATAACACAAAGAAGACGTAACCTCTCCTAAGTTTGAAAGTTGAAAAGTTTGTGTGTCTGAAACGCTATGTGATACAGTACAGTTTACACAGCACAGTACATGTTCTGTAGCTACTATTGCACTAAATGGTAACACTTGAATACGTTATGCAAATATGCAACTTG
Source organism: Trematomus bernacchii (assembly GCF_902827165.1). Taxonomy (NCBI): domain Eukaryota; kingdom Metazoa; phylum Chordata; class Actinopteri; order Perciformes; family Nototheniidae; genus Trematomus; species Trematomus bernacchii. The sequence continues at coordinate 1,968,972 of NW_022987656.1, forward strand.
TTTGTTGAAATGTTAATAAATGGGAGCTTCCTCAAACAGCCATCTCTTTCCCGACAATCCCCTCTGTGCACGAACCCTTACATATGGTAATTAAACATTAAAACACCTGCGGCTTATAGTCCAGTGCGGCTTATATATGTACACATCATTCAATTTAGCTGCTGCGGCTTATATTCAGGTGCGCTTTATAGTGCGAAAATTACGGTAGTTGTATTGTTATGTTTATTATTATTATTCTATTTCCTTCTTCTATTTCTTCTATTTTCTCTGCAATCGTTAACTCCCACATGATCATGTTCCATTTGACCAGGAAGAAGCCAGTCTCCATGTTCGATCCAAACAGATTGCTTTGGGGTTGAAATGCAGCAGCCATACAGCCAGGAGAAAGACATGAGAAGCAGGCCAATGTTTCTTACTTCATTGGAAGTGCAACCATTCAAAAAGACTTGATGCAACAGAGTCATCTTGTTATTGCATGATCACACAAAACGTATGTTTTGTAAGCAAATGTAGCATTTGGCTGTTATTTTAGTACGATTTTGTTTAGAAAAACAGTGATGGTGCAGTACTGTATTGTTCCTCTTTATAAAGGCTTTTTTTTAACCTTCCAAACATGTTTAGCAACGGTCAGGGGGTACTTAGCTGAAAATACATTTTAAAATCTGTACATTATTAAGTGAATTAGCTAGAGAACCTTATTATTATTTCAGCCTCATGTCATGCTATACACAATGAGGGTATTTTTGCCCTGCCTTATGCAACTGTAGGTCATCACAAGGCTCTCCGAAAGCAGATCTCAAGGGAAACACCACTTGTACTTCATATATAATCTTCACTGCAGAGTATCGTTTGCTATAAAACTTTATTCTCCAACAGTAAGCTCTAACTGCTGCTTTTTGCAAAAAGGACAACAACTTCCCTTTGCCTTGGTATCTGACTGGTGATGCATGTTGGTATCAGATCCTATCAGTTTGGAACATTCTAATACTGATTTGGACTTTGTCGGGTTAACATCTTAACGTCTTGTAGTTATAAATCAGACTACGTCAGAATATTCCACCTCTGATTGTAAAGAAATACTTTGAATTCTCACTCAATGCTTTATAAATAAAGGTGATTAAATCATACACATGTAAACACAGGGACAAGACTAAAAAAAGACTGAAAATCAGCTCAGAGGAAACAGCAGTGGAATGCAGCAGCTCACTTCCCAGAAATGGGAAGCAAGACAGAAACATATCAAAGCAAGTGTGATTCACATGCTGTGTATGCAAATCTGTCTGCACTGATGCAATACAAGGGCTTTAAAGTAACATTCACTTATGGAATGTGAGAATAATTTAATGAGCTGACAGATATGAAGTGACTGGTTTAGTTTCACATATGCATGCATATTATAGGGAGTTTTGATTCAGCAGTTTTTGATTTTACCAATCGATCTTGCCAAGCTGTAGCCTACATTGTATCGTACTTTTCAGAAAACTCCCAAGACAGGAAAGTTGTTTAGAACAGAATTGTATCAAGATATAATGGTTATGTCTTAGGCAAAACATGGTGCTAACATCTTTCTAATCACCCATCAGTGCAGGAAAAGCAGAATATGTGTGTTGATCTGGTGGGTGGTGGGACTCACCGGGACTGGTGGGCCCTACTGTTACCCAGAAGGGATTTTAGCCGGAAATATTAGTCTCCATGAACACACCAAGTGGGACAATCTCCACTAGTTAATCTTAATCTGTAGACACGCTTCACAGAGCCCCAAACTGCACTGTCTGCACTCAGTCTTAACTATTAATCAGGCCTGTCTACAGTACATCCCTGCACCATGAGGCTGTTATTTTGAAAGCTTTTTCTATTTTAATTCTAAGGGGAATTAATGTCAAGGTATCTGATTTCAGGACAGAATGGAAAGTGCATGAGAAAAAATTAGAAAACAACAATAAAGAATAGTCATAGGTAGCAGCATGACAGTCTGTCTGCCTTATGTCAAAACAACAATGCTAACCGTAGCAGGTCCCATTTTGGGAATTAAATGAAGAAAAAAAGCAGGAAATATTATGTCAATAGCATAGCTAAGTGTGAGCATACGTGTCTAGCGTGTGAACACACAGACAACATGGCATCATTAATAATCTATGAGGTGTATCCCAGTTGACTTACCAGCAAACTTTCCAGGTTTATGGCAGATCTGGGCTCTCTGATCATGTCCTCCAGCTTCTTGAGCCGGGTTTCCATCCTCCTCTCCGCTCCCAGCGACATGGCTGCAGCGTCGGCTCGTTAAAAAAAAGTTGAGTAAAATTATGAAGAGCTTCTCCAAACTGTATGTGAGTTTACATGTGAAAACGCTTTGTCCCTGGCTAATGGCCGTGGGCCTAGCGGAGCAAGCCTTGGGCTTTCAGCCCACCCAAATCGCTTCCACCAGGAATAGTGTGCACAATGAGGAGAAAATATTCCCAAAGAAGAGGCTTTTCCTCGCGAGCCGAAACTTGCCGAGTGCGCGGGCCTTCGGCTAGCTAGCCGCGTGACTTTTAGCTTATAAAATATAGCGTTACACTTTAGAGTTATCCTCTCCCGTTTAGTGAAAAGTGCATTTTTCCAACTCGGCGATAAAGTTTGAATGTGTAGATACCAGCAACAGGCAGCAGGGCGTTTTCTTTGCGCCCCTCTCCTCCCCTTCCCTTTGGGTTTTGGTCGCTTGGAAATGCTTTGGAATCGCTCTTTAGTGAAAACTCCGCTTCGTTTCAGCCCATCCAGTTCTGTTTGAAGCTGCTGTAGTTTATCCTCGGTGCTGCCACAGGTCATCCGAAGGGGCGATAATGTGTGTTCTCCCGCGCTGAATTTTTAATAAGCACACTCTCTTCCTGGATTTCTTCTCGCATTTTCGCATGTGTGCTCCTCGTTTTGTTTTCTTTATTGGTTTTATCCACACTAATAAGTAGTTGTATTCGTTTAGAAAAGTCCTCCAGCGGCTGATGTCTTCACCGTGCACATCTACACACCAACACACACGGACCGAGTCTGGAGTCTCTCTCCTCCCCCTGACATCAACACACCGATGACTCAGTTACCCATAAGCCACCTGTCCTGTCGTGCACCTCTACCTCGCATCTGTCCCTATAGTTGTTTATGCATTAAAGTTATTCTCATACGACTATCTACCTGGTAAATAGACAAGCACATATTATAGTATCTTTTATATAATGTAATGATAGACAAACAGTCTATTCTGTGATTGGGTAATACAACATTCCAATACTGTTTTCAAAATAAGTTAATTTTAGTATATCATGTGTACCCTTGGGATTCTTTTTTAAAGAAATGACTGCAGTTTTTTAAATGTCAGATCCTAATGTAATACTAGTAATTCCAGGCTGCACCAAATTTGATAAAAATCCATCAATGGATTTCTGCAACACCCCCCCCTATATACCCAGCTCCTTGTACCTTTTTATTTGTATACAAGTTATCTTATTAACTTTTAAAGATCATATACATTTTCAGGGGTCTCTGATAAAAGATTTTTTTTTTTTTTTTAAATGTATTATTTAGCAAGAATTTAAAATCCAAATGAAAGCATGAGGCTGTTTATTATTGATCAGATTGCTGGACAAATTGTTACTTGTCTAATAATCATAAAAATGAATAAATAATGAGGTGTGGGAGTTTTGGGTCATGTCGTCAAGAAACGTGAAGTTTCCTGTTTGACACAACAGAGGGAGCAGTTGGACCACATAGCATACCTGCACCTTGCTCCTACTTTAACTGTGGCTCTGTTATGATGTAGTGTTGCTCCTGTCATTCCACTTGCAGCCATTCGCTGCTCAAAACAAAGCTGATATGTGCTCACTGTTTCCTAGGAAAAATCTTCTATCATCACCGACAAGAAGTGATCCATTTGATATTTTCTTTAGTTTGCATGTGGAGAAACAGACACAGTGTTTGTCTGAACAGACAAACACAAGCTTTAATTGCAGAAAATCCAAGCATAACCCCCAAATGAGCAGTTTGTTGGACAGGTGATATCTTGGAAATGTTAGCAACACAGTGACAACACAAGTAAAAGAAGTTTCACCTCATCATTTCTCTTCTCATTTATGAAACCAAATCAAGATGTTTCCAGTAACCATTATTTGATTACTTTTACAGCCTATTGAATCCATATTAACCGGGCCCTATTGTCCTCATTTTCAGGTTCATAGTATTGTGTGCCTCGTGTTTACATGCTTTAATGTTCAAAAAGCTCTTTGATAAGTGATATTAACGAATGCAAAAAGATATGCTCTATCTCACCTTATTCACTCTTCTGCCATATAAGGCAGTCGTTATGAATGATCTAAAACACTATGTCAAATGTATGGCACCAGAGCACGCGCTGAATATTCAATTCTTTATTTGCCCCAAAGTGCCCTCAAGCTGATACTGATTGCACACACTGTAGAGAATAAACAGAACATTAGGAAGCCCTTCTGAATATTTGCTTTTTCCAGTTTTAACTGATTTTGTGTTGTTATTGTACATGCTCTTTTCTCCCACTTAACTTGAAATGGAAGTTTGGTGTTCCTCGTGAGTCTGGTCTCCTGATTGTCATTTACGTTTCAAAGGAAACACATTTTTTCACCAATGTGTATTTGACACATCAGAAATACATTTTTTATCAAAGTCTGCAGAGCATGGGTTGATTGATAAAACACAGGACCCTCCCCCAAAAGGGCCATGTTTGTGTCCCCAGTAAACCCTAAGTCCAAGTTTACTTATTTGAATTTACATCTGTACTTACAGAGGGCTTATTATGCTAATTTTCAAGATCATATCAGTATTTAGTGTCTCTACTGTGACATGTCTCCATGCTTTAATGTTCAAAAAGCTCTTTATTTTTCTCATACTGCCTGTGCTGCAGCACCTCTTTTCACCCTCTGTCTGAAACCAGAGCCCAGTCTGCTCTGGTTGTGATGATTGTGATGGGGGAGACAAACACAGGGATTTGAGCCTTTGCAGACCATATACATGCACACAAACCTATACAACACACTACAGGAAAGGGTTATCCCCCAATACATGATAGGGTCTCTTTAAGCCTTAGTCAAGCAAACACAATACTATTATGTAATGCTAAGGATGAACTCAAATCTGATCTAAAACTTTCAATCTTTCTTTTGATAATTACTGGTGGAGTGTAAAAACACATGCACAGGATGGGGTAAAGTCAGGATATTGTAAAGCATAGCCCCTGACATTTGACCCATACAGTAAATGAACTTCGAAGAAACCACCCTCATCGGACGAGTGAAGAACAAATGTAAATCATTTAGCATTGTTAATATATGATATTAAACATTTTGTATTTTGTCATACTTTTTTGTATAAATTTGTTTGGTTTAAATATTTCTCTATTTGCATTTCTTACATTGAAATCGTTTTTATTATAATCCTTTTGGTCCTTTTTGTGATTAGTTTCTTCTCTTACTGTATTTATGTATGCGCCATACACACCGGACAGATTCCTTGTGTAAAACATACTTGGCAATAAACCAGTTTCGGATTCTCACTGCAGTTCACTTTAATAACAAATAAAAAAACGTTTTACTTTACTACATGGATTTGATGACATAAATAAACTTTATTGAATTGATCCCTTGGGGAAAATAACAAGCTACCCGGCTGTTTAAACAGATGAAATAATCACCTTTAAATGCTGCATCATTTTAGTGAGGAACACAATCATTAGTCATAGATTAATGTACTATATATTATTCTGAAATAGGCTGTTATGCAGAATGAGTACTTTTCTACTTTTCATACATTTTGATTCTAATGCTTTTTTTTACTTAAAGGTGGGGTAGGTAATTCACTTCAGAAACACTTTTTGTTATATTCCATGGAATGCTCTTAACATCCCGATAGCAATGAATATATTAAATGCTTTAACAATAAATACATAAAAACATTACATTGCATTTAGCTGACGCTTTTATCCAAAGCGACTTACAATAAGTGCATTCGACCAAGAAGATACAAACTTGAAGAAAACAGAATCATATAAGTACATCAGGTTTCATAAGGCGCGTTCACACCGGAGTACTTTGGAGTACTTTTCCCACAATAGTTCATCAGAACTACGATATATTTGCGTTTACACCAAAAAGCCCCAGGAACTAAAGTAGTTCAAATTAGTTCGTCTGACCCGCTTTTCAGTCCCTGCTAGAGAGCAGGAACTGTTGTGGGAGAAAATAGTTCGTACGTCTGATTGGCTGTGCGGAATGCAAACCACGCCCGTTTGACTCTGAATTTTTTTTTGTAAGCGGCCATTGTATTTGCTCGCTTCGGGCCAGCGCACCCGAAGAGATTACTTTTGTGAAAGCAGTTATTATAGCAACACTAAATAAATCATCGGAGCGGTGGAGTGATGAGGATGTGTCGGCGCTTCTGGCGATTTACTCGGAGGACGCGAAGCGCCGCATTCAGAAGCTTCTACTGAATGCAGTTTCCGTGGCTCAGCAAAGTTAGCAGACCTGGCAAAGTCATGTCGGGACGACTACGAAGGTAAAATAAAATACATGCACTGCACTGTTTTAATCTGCACAATACTGGTCTTAGATGTACTTTTATTTGCTCAGTAGATCGAGCTAGCCATGCTAGAACTTGCTATCATAGGTCCAAGCTGGCTAACAACATCTAGCTAGCTAGCTGTTCTCAGCCGTGCCCGCTATGAACACGTTTTGACTTGTGAATAAGTGTGCAATGTTCTGTAATTTGCTTCACTAACTCATGGCACTAATCGTGTATTTCAGACGAGGTGTTTCTCTCAGGATTAGAAACTAGTTTCCCCTCCGGGATAAAACGATAATATAACGTTAGCAATTAGCATGCTAGCTGGACATAATGCTCCCTCTAACAATACATTGTAGTTGCTATAATTTCAAGTAATTTGCAACATTCATTCTACATGTTAATGGTAAAAGCTTAAACAGTTGATTACCTGCATGCCACAAAGACTGATGTTCTAATATTTTTGCACATTTAAGTAGAAATGTAATTGAAATTCTATTTATTTTTCCTTTTTTTTATTGATTGTTATAATTGTACTCAGCCATGTTATGTTAGATGTCAATCCACTTACACTGTAACTACTCTGGCCTTGAAAGAAGGTTACACATCTAACTGATGTCCACTAATCCCTATAAAACAAAGTTCAAGCATACATTAAGCACAAAACAATAAATAAGGGCACTTTGATATTTATTTTTTATTTGATATTATTTGATCCTATCTTATCTTCTACTTTACACCTGCATTTTGTACACTGTCCCTGCCTGCACCATGTCCAATGTTGGACAATGTTGTCTCGTTGTTGCGATTAAACTGATCTTGTATCTTGCATATTTCACCTTAGGAAAGTGGGCACGCGATGACAGCTTCCTTGACACCATCATGGCGATGGACCGCCGTGCCATGGTCAGCAAGGAGAATGAGGACCTGCGTGCCAAGGAGATGCACGACGAACGGCTGCTGCATTCACACAAGGCCCAGGAATCGGACGACCAGCAACAAAATACCTTTCAGGCTGGGCTTCTGGCAGTGCTAAGCGAGCTGATAAAATCCAACAGGCCTTCAATACAAAAATTAAGAAAAACTTGTCGTCGTTGATAAACTGTACAATGACTTGTTGGGAGGCGTGTGGTGCAGTGGTCTGGTGTGTTGGTGTTCGGATCAGGCGAGCACAGGTTCAAACCCCACTGCAGTCAGGATGTCGTTGTGTCCCTGGGCAAATAGAGCCAAAACATTTCAAGTGCTACTCAACTGGCTTTAGATAAGCCAGTCCTTTATTAGTATATAAGTGCTTTGTTAGCAATTCTTTGTTAGTGCTTCTATCGCTCGAAGCGGAGTCGAAAGAGATGAGTTTTCAGTCTGCGCCGGAAGATGTGCACGCTATCTGCTGTCCTGATTTCAATGGGGAGCTCATTCCACCATTTTGGAGCCAGGATAGCAAACCGACGTGTTTTTGCTGATGGGAACTTGGGTCCCCCTCGCAGTGCTGGTGCAGCGAGCCGTTTGGCCGATGCAGAGCGGAGTGCACGTGCTGGGGTGTACAGTTTAACCATGTCCTGGATGTAGGAAGGGCCAGATCCATTCACAGCATGGTACGCAAGTACCATTGTCTTGAAGTGGATTCTAGCAATAACTGGAAGCCAGTGAAGTGAGCGGAGGAGCGGCGTGGTGTGGGAAAATGTTGGAAGGTTGAAGACCAGGCGAGCCACTGCATTCTGGATGAGCTGCAGAGGTCGGATGGCACATGCAGGTAGACCAGCCAGGAGGGAGTTGCAGTAGTCTAGGCGTGAGATGACGAGAGCCTGGACCAGAACCTGCGTCGCTTTCTGGGTCAGGAGGGGACGTATCCTCCTGATGTTGTAAAGCGTGTATCTGCAGCAGCGGGTTGTAGCAGCGATGTTTGCAGTGAAGGACAGTTTGTTATCTAGGGTCACACCCAGATTCCTTGCAGTCCGAGTCGGGGAAACAATAGAGGTGCCGATATTGATTGTTAGGTCAAGAGTGGGACAATCTTTTCCCGGAAGGAAAAGCAGTTCAGTCTTGTCAAGGTTGAGCTTGAGGTGGTGAGCAGACATCCACTGAGAGATGTCAGCTAGACAAGCAGAGATGCATGCGACGACCTGGGTCTCTGAGCGGGGAAAGGACAGAATTAATTGGGTGTCGTCAGCGTAGCAGTGGTATGAAAAACCATGCGGGCTAATGACAGATCCGAGCGAGTTTGTGTACAGGGAGAAGAGGAGGGGACCAAGAACAGAGCCCTGAGGGACCCCTGTAGTTAATTGACAAGGGTCGGACTCGAACCCTCTCCAAGTTACCTTGTAGGTACGGTCTTTGAGGTATGAGGTGAGGAGGGAAAGTGCAGAGCCTGAAACTCCAAATTCTTGGAGAGTGCGAAGGAGGATCTGATGGTTCACCGTGTCGAATGCAGCAGACAGGTCCAAACATTTCATCTGTGGAAGCCGTAATACTGTAAAAAGCACGACCAATCATTTTAGCCGGCCCGGCTAAAATAACTGGATGGCCTACCTGCCTGTCAGCCTTCCATCTGTGCACAAACTTATCTCGTGCCCTCATTGGTCATGTGCGCGTTCGTGTGTGTTGGAGGAGGGGCTCTGTAAGGAAGTGGCAGATCTTTTCCGGTTGTGTATTTTCAAATTCTAGCGCACTCGAGCTGGTTTCTCCAAAATTACCTACCCCACCTTTAATGATATTTTGAATGTATGACTTTAATTTATTTGCTATGGTATTGCTTCTTTTCCTTTAGTTAAATAACAGAATACTTTATTCAACATCTGCTGAGAAGGGGCTAGCCTTCTGTTTGACATCCTGTCACGGTGCAGGGTAACTTTCTCACTATGGTTCTCACACAGGGATCATTTTCCAAAACAGCAATCAGAGGTGAGAGAAAAACAGAAACAACCCCCCCCCCCCCCCCGCTGACTGTGCTCACGCCTCAGGAACATCTCATTATTTTGCCCACTGGCTAAAGCTTTTTGTTAAATGTGTGTATTGGCTGGATTAGTCTAAAATACATCACTTTACATTGAAACAAGTGTATGAGTTTGAACTTTTATTTGTATTTCTGTGCATGTGGGATTGCTCATAAACTTGTAAAAGCATCTGTTTGTGTTAATAGGACTTTTTTTAAACAGACATCTTGATGATAGTGACAGTGAGCCAGCATGCACAGTGCCAGAAATCTGAAACTGAAGCAGCTTAATGCAGCCATCATTCAAATGGATCACTATCACCAATGCCTTTACTATATGTCAACATGTTGTCTGTAAGGCCTATGGATATAACTGTTTTATCGTGTCTTCTTTTTTAATTGATTAAAATGTAGGATGAGAATTGCAACAATAAAAAACTATTACTTTTAGCAGTGTATCAATTAAGTATTCCTAATATAGCATGACGATGATGAATGTTTTCCTGAAATCAATTCAATGTTTTGAAAAAAAACACAGCAGAATGACTGATATAAGTTAAACCTTTTAAGTTAAAGGTAAGTTTGAGAAACCGGCTCGAGATACACTTTTTGTTATATTCCATGGAATGCTCTTAACATCCCGATAGCAATGAATATCTTAAGTGCTTTGACAAAAAATCCATAAAAAAAATTCATCTGTGGAAGCCGTAATACTGTAAAAAGTACGACCAATCATTTTAGGGCCCGGCTAAAATAACTGGATGGCCTACCTGCCTGTCAGCCTTCCATCTGTGCACAAACTTATCTCGTGCCCTCATTGGTCATGTGCGCGTTCGTGTGTGTTGGAGGAGGGGCTCTATAAGGAAGTGGCAGATTTTCTCCGGTTGTGTATTTTCAAATTCTAGCGATATCGAGCCGGTTTCTCAAACTTACCTACCCTACCTTTAAGGACTTTAAAGTTGTCTGATATTTGTTTGTTTTTTAAGAATAGGTGAAATTGCAATATCACCTTTTCTTTAATACATTTTCTTTTAAAACTGCCAATGTCACCCAACAAAAAGCTTTCAAAAACCTAGAAATTCTATAAAATACATTGTAAGAAAATGCTCACCAAATTCCAGTGTGCATGTGAGGAAGGTGGTAAGCAGTACCATGAAGAGCAATAATCCAAAGCAGATCTAATTATGTTGGATGCACAGTTATAGTTGATTCAATGGTGTTTCCCTATAAAGAACATTCCATTTCCATTCTTTTCATAACCTTCCTACTTAGGAGCGTGCCAATACTCTTAGGTGCCACTAGATGGAGCTAGAGACCATAACATCCAACTTCTCATTGAGCTGTGACCTGAAAGTCAGATTATATTATTATGAATATTTGTGTTGAATATATATACATATTAACATGAATAATGCCCCTTTTTATCTTGGAATAAAGCACAGAATGACCTGAAATGTTCAAAGCGGATTCATGTTGGAGAGTCTAAGTCCAATTAAAAATAATGGGATAATAGCAATCCTGGTCGATGTACAGTAATTGCTCTTTAATCTTTCACTGAAATGGTTTTCAAACTGTGCCTTGTATGTATTGTAACAGTGTGTTATAATGCACATTAACTGGATATTGTGCTCATTCATCTGTAGTGACTCACAGTTGTGGTTATGTTTGTATTTATTGTAAACAATGTTAATTCTGCCCTTTTGGCAAGGTTACTAATGAAAAATAACTTGATCTCAATGAGATGTCAACTCAGTCAAAGAATGATATATATATCATCCTCTGATTGTGGATAATGCAATTATTTCTTAACAATCTGGACATTTTATTGGTCCATATTAACCAATTCACATATAGTTTTGTTGTGACAACTTATAACTAATTACTTGACTCATAAGTGTGTTTTTATTTTCACTCCACTCCATCTTATCCATTCATATTTAAATGATATAACCAAAGCCTAACTAGTTATAAATGATTCAATATTCTAAAATGTGTTTAAACACGTAATCTCGTGTGCATTAATTATAAATAACATTCACACGCTGTTAGCATCATTTTATTTGACGGGTAAATTCTGTGATATCCTAGAGCAGCTCTTGCTTTTCATCTCAAACTCTATTGTATGACAATATGCAGCACAGTATTTGATGTGGAGGGTATCTCTGGATTAAAACGTGTTGTATTTATGAACTTCTCCTGTTTCCATTGAGCTGCACTGCTTGTTCTCAGAGTTTTTATTCAAAAGGATTACTGTAAAACATTGACTCTGAAAAGGGATATTTTACAATTGACACGTAAGTTATGATTGTGATTTGTCACCGTTTTCACTGATCCTGAATGGCTCTCTGCTATGTTGTATTTGAACTGATACCTAAGTCATCCTTCACAATATAAAGCTAATATCTTTTGCGTGCAGGATCCATAAAATGAGCAGATATGAACAATTATGAAACAGATTTGTGTGTGCCTCTTGTTTATTTGTCTTCATGAGCAATTCACTGGATAAAACAAATACTGTTACAACACAAAAAATTATTATTTTCCAAAGCAACTTTGGCCACATGTTATGTACATGTTACAAGGTCATAATAAAAAGACAGAAGGTCATCTCCTCATATCACTGTTTTCTCCATTTTAATAATAAAAAAAGCTTTTCACTGTTCACCAGGCATTTACATTGGAATAGAATGCTCCGGTCAAACCAACCTCACTTTTTTTTATTATTTGCAAATGCAAAACTTGTCAACAATAAATAATACTATAAAATGTACACAAAAAGATTGACAGTCCACCACGAGTTAAAACGTTGAACAGATTGGATGGTTACGGACAGGAAGTTGGGAGGAGGGTTTCTTCTTAGCAAAAATGTGACGGTCCATCCAAGTTACAGAAAAAAAGCTGATCATCTATACATTGACACTAGCAAGATAACAAAGTTGTTGTTTCTGGTATATTTCATTTTGTACAAAGAAGGGAGTCTTCTTTACAAGCGAGCATCATTGTCTTAACTGTGGAGATTATACAAGCAAGAGTTAAGGCAACTTCTCTGTTGTTTTTGAAAGGTAACATGAAGTCATGTCATGTTTTATTTTGTCTGTGGACCACTCGTCTATATTAGGGTTGGAGTAAGTTGTCATTGCATAATTCAGGCTGTTGACCAGGCCTGTAGTCCATCATCAAAAAAAGGAATGCAGGAGATTTGTCACGAGTCTGTTTGCCATCACAAAGACTGAATAAGTGGTCCAGAATCTTTCCACATGAGATTTAGGCTTTCATATCTTGAATATCTGTCTCAGACATGGACAGTGTATCGTTTGCAACGCCAACACAACATTGTGGAGATTAGAGTCAGACAGACCATGCATGTTGTTTTGTCTGTGTGCGTCTGAATGTGTGTGTAACGGTGTCAGGCAGGAGAAAAAGCAGAGATAGTAAAATATTTTGGTTAGTTCCTCATCCACCTCTGGTAAAGACAATGACATAGGCCTATGGAGTTCTTAGAGACTAGTTGTAATTTTAGCTTGATGGTGTCACTGTGAGAAGGGTCCGAAAAAGGTAGGAAGGAACAATCAACATTTTGCGAAATGTCCTTGTGAAGCTATAGCTAGCAGCCGGTTAGCTAAGCTTAGCATAAAGACTGGAAACAGACCAAATACACTTTAGTATTTTGTAGGATTTACAGGTGCTGGTGGACCGATTTAAAAAATATCTTTGGACAAAGCAAGGCTAGCTTCTTCCCCGTTACTATTATTTGTGTTGAGCTAGGCTAACTAACAGCTTGCTGAAACTGGGACTACAGTTGGAGGCTTACGTTTAGTCTGATGGTTGCATGAACAATGTCACAGGAAAAGGTAGCCAACTTTTTTTAACATTTGTCCTCTGGGGAAGAAACATTTTGGGAAATCCGATTATGAAGCTACAGCCAGCTTTAAGCATTAACACTGGAAAACAAATAGTTATATTGTGTTGATAAGTAAGACTTCCAGGTACTGGTAAGCAGATCTTTTAAACCTTTGTACAGAGCAAACCCATTTACTATCTCAATGCTGTGTTATGCTATGCTAAGCCAGAGTGGTGAAAATCTTTTGATTTAACTCTCAAATAGAAATATATCAAATAATCATATATTCTTTGCAATGACTTATGGCCATATGCTTTAGATATTTCATGTTGAAAGTATATATTCTGTCCCGGGTGGCGCTTGATGACAGCTACACGTGAGTCCAAAATGGATTCATCATTCTTTGATTTACCAGTCGATTTTCCTGTTTTTGAATATGCTAGCAGACAGTAAAGAGTTAGCTTGGAGCAGTTAGCTTACATCAGTAACCAAAGTAACTAACCAGAACATATGGGTCATTTTAAAAACTGTGTTCTCCTTACCTGACACAATTGCCTTCCTACTTATATTGAACCGAATGGTGCAGGCCCATACAGTAACTATGGACAGAGCTGTAGCAGTGGCTCAGATTTGTACAGGGTTGTAGCTTTTGGGAATACTGAGGTAATGCCCTCTGTATGTTTTTGCATCCTGGGGGGACTTTACAATCTAAAAATCTACAGACAGCTGATTTTTTTGTACATTTGATAAAATATAACATTTACAGAAAGTAACAATTGAAAAGATTTAAAAGTTGAAGTATTAAAAAAGATTAGAAACCTCCTCTTTGTTTTTTGGTCAAAACAGTAAGCGGGATGTTGTGGGGCTGTGGCCTTGGCTTTGTATTACTCCCATATTACAGACAATAAAAACAACAGTGTCCAGTTACATTGTTGTTTCTGGATTCTGTACAAGAAAACTGCCCGCTATCTCTGAAATAATAACAGTAAGGGGTATCTCTACTTATGGACAAATACAGCAGAAGGTAGACGAGACAGAAACAAGCAGCTTAAAGAGAGCATTTGAACTGCCTTTGATTGCAAAGAAATGAAACGGAGGCATGGAACTGCTTAAAGTGACACCAAAGCTGGGCCTTGGCAAGCATCAAGCTAAGCCTAAATGCCTGACTAACAGGCAACAGATAAAGTTGCACACTGCTTACTCTGAGTCAACACTTTATAATCTTGACTGTGCTCTCTGATTGCACCTGCCTCACAACCACGTACACACAGTTACATGTATGTGCATTGTGTGTAAGTGATATGATTGCTGCATGTATGCTTGTGACATGTAAGTATGAGTTAATGTTGGGCCTCACTTGGACACAGAACGAATCAGACAGAAAAAAAACAAAGGCTACTACAAAAACAGTCAGATGGGATGGGATTATATATGTTTACTTTTACCTGCAGAGCTATTCTTCACCCTTTATTGACATCAGCTGTTAAGATGTCTGCCTTCTCTTTCTGTATTTATTTGGAGTGCACTCTGGTTCCATTATATTAGAGAGAAGGCAGGCGTCTCTACAGATGCTATCTCCAACACTAAAGGGATAAATAGTGCTACAGGTTAGAGATAAAATAGGTATTTTAGATTTTGGGGTGAAATGTCCTTTTAAAGATCATTTAAGTTGTGCATTAATCCAGAGTTGTATTTCATCTTCCATGAAGTGTGACATACCTTTTTAATTGGTTAAATAAACCATGAAGAGACAAAAGAGGGTAATACTGTTTTTGACATCCACTTGTATACTCTTTCTTTCGTTTGGAAAAATAAGTGCTTGTTATTTTGGCAACTATAAATTATCTGGTCAAATCTTCAGTTTGCAAATCCAATTTCCACTGAAAACTAGGCGACATGTTTTGTTTCATCACACTGGAGGCCTTTGGCATAATGATAATACCTTGTCTCGAACATTTACAATGTACCTCCTACATAAGGGTGTAAACTCAATGCTCATTTTTAGTTTGATGTCCCAGCTCACCGTCTTAAACTGCAGTGTAAGTGGATCAGATCAAACTGAACGTTGACAGTTGTATTTCATTCACTTAAAGGGGACATATCACGCTCATTTTTATGTTTATGGGTTTTGACTAGAACATGTTTACAAGCTTTAATGTTCAAAAACCCGTTATTTATCTCATTCTGCTTTCCTGAATATATGTTTATTCAACCTCTCCCTCAAATGCTCCGTTTTAGCACCTGTCTCTTTAAGACCTGGAAAAGCCTGGTCTGCTGTGATTGGCCGGCAAGAAAGATATATTGAATCTTTGCAAAGGCAGTTCTGATGCCTTGAGAGGAGATGCTCAGATAGGGGGCATTATACTTTGTTAAATCCCATGTTTTATGACCTTGACGGAAAACTGTCCTAATGTATGTTCACAAGCACACAAAAAAGTGACTTTTTTTATGATATGTCCCCTTTAAATTGCACAAAGACATACATAGAGCATGCTAAGGAAAACATTGGCTTTACAATTGGCTTAAAACTAAAGATAATTGGCAAAAATTAAGAAACTTGGCAGGATTGATGGACAAGCAAGAAGCAATATTTTAAATATCTCTCAAATATTTAAAACATAACATTTGTCTTGAGTGTGTTTATTGTAGAAAAGAACGTGTGGTGTTACTTTAAGTCCCACAATAATTATTTATGAAAGAGCTGGCTTTCCTCTGCCCCCTCTAAATTCAGTGCAGTCAGTTTCAAACTAGCCCATTACAGGAACATCACTGGTAATGTATTATAAAAAAGATGAAGTACTAGCCTGCGGTAGCAAGTAGCCACTGCAGGTTGGCAGAGTTTTTATATTGCCATGCAATCCAGGTTCTTTTTCGAGGCGCATTAAGCCTTGAAACGTTCTAAAAACAGCAGGGGGGCCCATTACGGTTACTGGTATGGCGTACTGTTTAAGCACTCAGGCGAGATTCCAAATGGCGTGAAAATGTCAATGGTAGGAATGCTTTTCATGGCAACTGTGTATCATTCTTTTGTTACAACATACAGTACTGTATATGTCAATTAAGTGGAGTTTAATACCAAACAAACTGATGCTACAGGACATGTCAGAGATTGTATGATTCTGCCCACACACCATTCCTTGCTGGTGAAGGTTAATCATTTATCTTCCAGTTTGCTCATTCAGTAGGAATAATTATCCACAAAATTGGTGATTTAATGTCCAAGGACACTTTTTAAGCCTTCTGATTGAAACATCTCTTTTAATTGTCCTTCAGTCACATCCTATTAACCGTGTTCATGTTTCGCCCCTCAAAATCACCCAGAACACTTTGACAAGTACATTTTTGCATTTTTCTGTTATTTCTGCCATCTCTATGGCTCTATAATCTACACTTTGTAAATCAGTATATACCTTAGTGACAGAGAGAAAAAACAAACACTTACTGGATCAGAGATTTACTTGTGGTGTGGCACCATGTTGGACAAAATGGTAGAATTTCATTAAAATAAGGTAGTCACTCTTTGGGGCTCCTTCATTAATCCCTCTGGTGTGTTCTGTAGTTATAGACAATGTGAAGAGCTCTTGCTTTGATGGTGACGCTGGATTAGGTGTAAGGGGCAGTGTGGGCTGAGAGCCTCTAAATAAGGAGAGAAGCAGTGGGGTGAAGTCCTCTTGTTGCAGTATTATACTGTCTGCAGTACAAAGTCTGTAGTTCATTCCATCAGAGCGTCTGTCACACGGACCAAATGAGTCCAGAGCGCTCTGCTGTGATACTCATCAACATGTTTGGTTGGACTCTCATCAGTCGTCGAAGGCGATTTGTGGTGCTGGTAGACTGGGCGATGAGCGAGGACGAGAAAAAAGTGTATGTGTGTGCATGTACATGTGCGGTAGTGTCGCTGGGAGGGGTGGGGTTTGGAGGTGGGGGGTGGACAAGTGAGTGTCGTTGATGGCACTGTGGTCCTCAGAGCGTCCATCTGTGAAACACAGTGGGAGGAGAGTTAGACTGAGTCACCCCACAAGGCTGGTTTTTCTTAAGTCGGTGCATGTGTCCAAGCACATTGCTCTTGAATGCAATTTTGTTTAATTAACAACTTGAGGAGTGTATCATAAAATGTGTACTGTATTGAATAAGTCCCTTGACATGATAGATGTGCTAATCCCATACTGAAGTTCATATAAGCAACACAAAGAAAAAACAAAAATATAATTTTTCTATAAAATGGGAATAACACTCCTGTACAACTTAACTGCAATTGCAATTATGTTTCAAGGGAAACACGCAAAACTACTTGTTTTTCTTTACACGATAAAACAACTTGGTTAGGTTTAGTATAACATCACAGTTTGGCTTCAAATTAGTCTGTTTGATACATCATTTTTAAGAGGCCCTATTATGCTTTTTTGGGTTTTCCCTTTCTTGTAGTGTGTTATATAGGTTTTGGTCGGCAAAAGCTAAAATCCTAAATTCTCTCCAGAGGGAGTTTCTCTCCAACACAATCCCACCACTGCCTGAATCACCTCCATCTAATTTGTTTACTTCCGTAACATAGTGACATCACTATGTAACACTCGCACTTCTGTTGGCTAGCCTTCCAAAAATGTTTACGTGATGGGCTAAGGGGCGGGACATCTCTAAGCAGTTGACCAATCACAACAGAGCCAGCTAACCAATCAGAGCAGACTGCGCTCTGGTTTCAGACAGAGGGTGAAAAGAGGTGCTGCAGCACAGGCAGTATGAGAAAAATAAAGAGCTCTTTGAACATTAAAGCATGGAGACATGTCACAGGAGAGACACTAAATACTGATATGAACTTGAAAATTAGCATAATAAGTCCTCTGTAAGTACAGACGTAAATTAAAATAAGTAAACTTGGACTTAGGGTTTACTGGGGACACAAACATGGTCCTTTTGGGGGAGGGTCCTCTGTTTTATCAATCAACCCATGCTCTGCAGACTTTGATAAGAAATGTATTTCTGATGTGTCAAATACACATTGGTGAAAAAATGTGTTTCCTTTGAGAAAAGAGAAAAGAGCATGTACAATAACAACACAAAATCAGTTAAAAAGTGGAAAAAGCAAATATTCAGAAGGGCTTCCTAATGTTCTGTTTATTCTCTACAGTGCGTGCAATCAGTATCAGCCTGAGGGCACTTTGGGGCAAATAAAGAATTGAATATTCAGCACGTGCTCTGGTGCCATACATTTGACATAGTGTTTTAGATCATTCATAACGACTGCCTTATATGGCAGAAGAGTGAATAAGGTGAGATAGAGCATATCTTTTTGCATTCGTTAATATCACTTATCAAATGTTGTGTATCTTCAGTTACCTGAAGGTCATGTTACATTTTTCTCAGCTGCTGGTTTGGTTTTAGCAGTACTTACTGTGCATGGAGCTTGATTTCCGTCTTTTGTCGTTATTAATTACTCTAATTCAGAGCGCTCGCCTCATGTTACCCTAACTTCAATTGCTCTTCAATTGCTCTTGGATACAATCTCATTTAATTACCAACTCGAGGAGTGCATCATTAAATGGTGCATTAACGTGTTGAATAAATCCTGTTTCATGATAGACTTCCCTATATTCTGAGGCTCATAATAATAATAATAATAATAATAATAATAACTTAAATGTATATAGCGCCTTTCAGGGGACCCGGGTCGCTTTACAGAAAAAACAGGAGTAAAACTCTGCCAGTAAAAGTAAAGCAACAAATAAAATGGGAGCACCTCTTTTCACCCTCTGTCTGAAACCACAGCCCAGTCTGCTCTGATTGGTTAGCTGGCCGATTAAGTACAATGTGTTGGAGCGCTAGCTAATAGAAGTGCAAATGTTACGTAGTGATGTCACTATGTTCTGGAAGTAAACAAAGGAGTCCAATGGAGGCGTTTCAGGCAGGGGGGGGGAGTGTGTGGGAGAGAAACGCAACTTTAGGATTTTAGCCTTTGCAGACCATTTTCATGCATAAAAACCTATATAACACACTACAGGAAAGGGAAAACCCGAAAAACATAATAGGGCTTATTTAATTTCTAAAAGTTTATTTATTATTGCATATGTAATATGTTGATTTAGTGTGGGCTTCTAGTCATGTTCCCTACTGGACCTTGAGCCTTTTATTCCCTGCAATGTAAGTGATATTGAACTACATCAGATGGTAAGACTGACATCAATAGTAAACAAATTGTTAAAGAACATTTTGGAACTCAATGAGACCATTTTCTTCAAAGACACACGCTGGGGAGACATTTGAAACAACAAATTGTCTGATTATTTAAAGGGTACCCCACTGTGAATTCCAAAATGTCAATGAATAATTTTTGACAACACACCGCACAATTACATAAGATTGTTTGTGGAAGCACAGTGGAGTGAACCCACCTCATTTGTTTTGATTGCGGATTCGCAGACACCTCCTCTTTAGCGGCGGCTCCAGCTCGGGGCTCCCGTCCACTGATAAAGGGGCACTGATGGAGCAGGACAGGATGGCCGTCTTGTCAGCGCCGGGCTTTGGCACAGGCTGGATGACCACACAGCCTCCGGTGGACAGCAGCGGCAGGGAGTAGGCATGCTCACCCTCCTCTGCGTTGGAGTCAGGATCCGGCTTACCCTCCACTGTGTCCGCCATCTCGTCTTGCAATAAGCCCCGCTTCCCCGGCTCCCAATCTCCAACTCCAACCGAGCAATTGTTCTCTTTTAGTGCCTCATGCTCTAGGTCACCGTTGGCTGGCTGTGCCTCCCCTTCTCCTGCAACACTGTCTCGCTCAGGGTAAGACTCGAAGGCAGGAGGGAGAAGCGGATGCCACCCCGAACCATTGACTATGACATTACACAGGGCAGCAGGGTTAGTTTGGAGGTGGGGCGGGGTTTGGGATTGGGTCCGTGCTGTGCTTGGCAAGGATGGTGGGGTATGGTTAGAGATACAGGGATTTAGCTGGCTCACTGGTGGGTCATCATGGCAAGAAGGGCTGCTATAGCTGGAGGGAGGACCTGATGATTCCAGTGTGTTTGGTTGTGTGGCCCCTTCTAGCTCCGTAGCACTGAGGAAGCTCTGTGAGAGGGCCCCTTCTCCCCCGTCACAACTCCCCTTCCCTTCCCAACTTAGCCCAGCAGCTGGTGGAGATCTTGAATCAGTCTCTGCCTCTACTTTGACCTGGACCCCTGGTAGCATCCTCTGAATGACCTGCTGTTGGCAAGTCCTCTGGCCCACAGTTAGATCAATCACCCCGTCCATGGGTCCGGAGCAGCTGGTTGGACACAGGTTGCCCGAATTGTCCTCTGCCTTCACAGTCAAGTCCACCATCCCTGTCCTGCTCCTCTCCGAGTGTGCAGGAGAGAGACGCTCTAGAACTGATGGCTCTACTTTCTGCTCCCCTCTGTGCCCTCCAGAGGAACCTGGAGAGTGGGGCCCCGAAGCTGAACATTCGGATGACTCTGGAGCACTGCGGAAGGGGCCACTCCTCTCCGAGTTGTCCCAAGAAGCCTGAGGGTTGTAGGGAATAGGGATTGGAATAGGGATTGGGACTGGTAAGGGTACAATGACAGGGTAGGGGATCAAGAGAGTTGCCGGGGGTACTAATGGGGACAAAGATGGCATGCCATAGTTCATCATTGGGGGCATAGGAATGCGTCCATTGGGCATCATATTGACTGGGGGAAAATGGGGGAGGCCTGGCATGGAGAAACCGGGGTAGGGTGGCATCATACCAGGGTTGGGGTTAGATGAGGGGTAAACATGTGGAGACATCTGAGGCCTGTGCATGGGGCTCGATGCTGGACCCATGGTCCTCGGATGTGGACCAATACCAGGGATCATAGGGTTTGACAGGGGGCTATGGGGCCCACCTGGGTGGGCAGAGGGCCGAAGATATGGTGAACGCATCTGCTGCATCATTTGATGCTCCATGAACAGGGGCAGGGGCATGGGTCCTCGTGGTGTCATCACCATTGGAGGGCTACCAGGAGGAACCCCGACAGGGGGGTGCAAAGTGGGAACAGGCGGAGGGTGGAGCGTGTGGCCCTCGTGGAGTCTGGGTGTGGGGATCTTGGACAAGGACGATGGGGAGTAGACAGCTGCAGAGTCTGAGGGGGAGGTGGCAGAAGAAGTGGAAGGGGCCATTGCAGAGGTTGTTGATGGCCCCCCTGGCGAGGGAGCTTTACGCCGGAGGTCCGTTAACGGCGTTCCCCAAGATTCAGGAGTGAGCAGCTGAACCCCCCCGCCGCACTCCATCTTACCCTCACCTCCTCCCCCGTGTCCTGGGTTACAGAACCCTCCCGGCAGCGCAGCCTGGGTCTCCTTGTAGAAAATGTCCATCTTATATTGGTTCAGGCATTTGGCACTGCAGAACTGCAGCCTCCGCTCACCAGCACCAAAATCCAGGTACTCCTTAGTGTGGCGGATATGTTTGCACCAGTCACACACCTGTAGCAGAAAACACACACAGGACACACACTGCATCAGCACCTGTCGCTCTGCAAACAAAATACTTCTAATTTGTTTGTGATTAAATACAATTTAATCTCCTCTGAATTACAATGGTAAGCAAATGCTTAGCCTCCAAACCATCTGCAGATTACAAAAATATAAAATACTTTTTAACAAAACTAATGCTGTTTCAAAATACTTAGAATTTACAGTATGTCAAGAGCAAACACGTGTGGGTGTGTGTTTGTACATTTCTAAAAAATGTTCCTTACAGAGAGCTAAATGTGCACAAAGCCATTCTGCTGCTAAGTGGTATTAAAGTGACTTTGTGTTTATCTTCCTGTCTTAACAAGGAATTCCCATTTACGCCTTATGTTGGCAATAAAAGCACTTCCAGTCTCATTTAACCACAACCCAAGCACAACAAGACAAAGACATTTCAAAAAGTGAAAAGTCTGTAAGTGTATGGTATTGTGTTGTTGGTTAGCAATGTAACATTCTTTTAAATCAAGTATAGTCTCAAAAAACCAGAATGCAATGCAGCCATCTTTTTGTAATCTCGTCATACATGTACTTAGAAGCTGTGTTAGAAAATGCACAAGATAATTTGTTTGCCTGCATAAAAAACAAGTCTGGACAACAGTTTAACACCTAACAATATAACATTATGCAACACAATATCACAATGTATTCCTCAACAAATGAAACTGTCTTTTTTTACACTTCTCAAACTTTTTCTGCATCTACATTCCTGACAATTGTGTGATTAAAAGCTTATGAATGCCTTCATTTTCACTGCTCATCCAGCATAAAAGTAACTGGTTCTTCTTGGAAAATGTTACTGTACGTTATACTAATAAAGTTCTGTAGCAGCGTGTTATTTCTTAAACTATACCCAATAAGTCACATTCATGATTTCAAAACAGGATCATAAATTCAGTATCAAACTAAATCTCTCATCTTACGTTGTGATTTAAGGCAGAATCTCTTCTGTATGCAGAGAGCAAACAAGAGGAGGCTAAATTAAAAAGTTGTCTTTCTGGTAGTGGCAAAGATCCCAAAACATCCGGCTGCACTGTTTCATCACCGTTATACACCTTTGCAGCACAAAAAATGCACATTTTCCCTCGGGAGGCAAATGAATGTGACCCTGGTAGAGCAGATAAGAGTGGGCGAGCCCCGAACACGGCGTTACTCGTCAGGCCACACACAGCTCACTCTGTCAGCTCTAGGAGGAGTGGCAGGTCCTCGCCGGAGATAATTAAGGCATTAATCAGTTGTCAGACCCCTCAACGACATCCATCTATCACAGGGACCCTTAAGCCCCCCTGCTGAATCTTAATAAGTTGCAACCGGAAGGTGGATAAACTCCTTTTTTGCACGCTGCATAGCAACATTGGTTAATTTGGCAGGATCCTGTCTGGCAGCAGCTGAAAGACAGTGGACTCACATGCGCTGTTCGGGCAGATGCACTGTAACACTGGCCAGGATTTCAAAGGCATACATAGCATGCTGTCCTGCAGCTGCTACGCATGTAAAACATCAGGTTCCTTGCATATATTATGTGTTAAAAATCTGATTGTCGGCTGGATTTAATCAGCTCTAAAAGTTAGTAAAAAGAGTGCTGCATTTGTTATAAGCCATTATGCAGTGTCACTCAGGACGGATAAATTGCACAAATGCAATAGATTCTGACAGATGAAGGGAGCTCAGGGCAAGCAGCTGGAGAACATAAGGAATCAAAGCGACAACACATCAGAGACTGGACTACATAGCAACTGCTCAAACAGCATGCTCCAGCATCTCTTCTACACGTTTTAACTGCCCATTTAGTACTGGCTAATTCAATGAGCCATGACTGAGTAAAAGTCAAAAAGGGGCTCTCGCATGTTGAGTTTGGCCCAGGATATTTTCAATAATAAATGTGCTGAAATGTTCCCTCGACTCAGAAAGACAGATGGAGAGCACTTAACGACTTTCTGCACCGCAAGTGAAATTTCACTGCGCATTACGCTAATGGAGTTGTGCTTTCGCTCATGCGCTCTCTCCATCCACCACTACACAGATGTTTGCAGTCGAATGTAATTACGGTCATTTATTTTGATCGTGGCCAACGAAGCGGCATCGACGTTGCAGTTTAACCGTTTGCATTACAGCAATTATCGTGCTTGCAAACAAGTGCAACCACCAATCGTTTTTCTTCCTCTTCTCAAAGGGCGAGTGACGACGCCGGTGACATTTAAGTTAATGCAACAGCTAGTTTTATTGTGGGTTTGAATAAACAATTAAGGTAAGATGATGATCCGAGACATTTTAGGGGTTAATGGATTGGATGAAAGAGTCTTAAATTGAATGAGCAGGTTCTAGACCAACAGGTTGCAGATGAGGATGAAAAAGTTTCCGGCAGTGAAGATGTGCAGATGTTAAAGAGATTGCAGAGGATGTGGACGATTTAGATAATGAAGAGGAAGAAGAGGAGGCGGTTGCTGAGGGTTAAGAGGCTGGAGGGTTTCAGGCGGCACAGAGATTGTAAGGTTTCCCCAAGAGTGCCTGAAGTGGTTTTATATGTAGAATGAAGAGGTTTAAGCAGCAGAGGTGCATAAAGGGAAAGGCTTGTATATCCCCCCCTCCCTATTAAGGTTGATATGTGATTCTTTTGACCCTTCTCAGATTGCTGCTATAATCACATAACACAGGGATTAAACCCCAGGAAAATGAAGCAGGTGCTTTGAGTGAGCCAGTCGCTTCTTTTTCAGTCAAATTGTCTCACACTCCAAAGAATCTGTGGCAAAGTATCCACTCTTGACAATTCTAGTCCGTCAATGATGGCAAACGGTAACACAGGGTTTGTGGATTGAGTCCAAACAAAACTAGATTATGTTGCGAGAGGCTGCCATCTTAAAGCACCTGGTCCATTGGAAAAAAAACTGAATAAAGCTTCCACTTACACAAGAAAATTAAAGTTTGGCAGAGCTTAACAGACCATCTGCAACATGTGGACTTACTATGATTAGCCAAGATATCAGTTTGCATTGTCCTCATTTATTGGAATATCTATCATGGTGGTTATAATTACCTGGCTTACAAAAAGGGGAAACATATCTGGTTTTCCAGTGTTTTTTTTAAATTGGCTACACTACCTGATGTCTTCATTAAAACCTGAGTGGAGCATGAAAAGTTTAAACTGCAGATAAAAGCCAAAGAAGAAGAAAGCTGCACTCCGTGTTAGGCCGTTCTTAACCCAGGCAGCCATCACCATCGGTCATTATACTGTAGATGTGACATACAAAGGCCATTCTCACTCTGCCAAGTCAAGTTCTATCGCGCTATATTTAAACAGCACACACTCACGCACGCAACGTGAGCAAAATATCTCCCCTGTAAGAAAGATAAGCAGACAGTGGATTGTGTTTGAATGTCACTGCAGCCGACTGAGACTAAATATTTCTGTTAGCGTGTGGCTGCCGTGTACATGTTTGCTTTTACATGTGGGACATCTTTACCCAAAGCAAACGTTTGACATTTTGGAAAATATGGAAATTCCTTTTCTTGTAGACCCTTTCTGTAGATGAGAAGATCAATAGCACTCTAAATATCTATATATGAGGCTACGGCCTATGTTAGTTTGTTTTTAGCATATTAGCATTAAGACTGAAAAGAGTTAGCCTGTCCAGATATGATAAAATCTGCTTACAAGCGCCTGCAAAGCTCACTTGCCGTTTGTCTGGCAATCAGAATCAGTTAGTTACATTTATTTGTCTGGTACCATACACAAAAAACAACAAAACAAGGATATAAGCTACTTTAGATTTTGCTACTAGTTTATTTCTTTCTAAAGTCGCTGGCTTGCTGTTTCCCGCCATTTTGAGTCTTTGTTTAGTCAAGCTAACCTACTGCTGTCTGAAGCTTAATATTCAACTTACGTTTAGGTTACATATACAAGCGCTATTTATCTTCTCATCTGACTTTGAGCAACAGGAAATAATCGCAATTCCTAAGATGTCTTTGGGTCTTTTTCTGTAGATCTTGACACTATTTGTCAGATGTGATAACCCCATTATTTTCAGAGTCTGATACCGGAAAACACAAAACAATGCTAAAAGATAAAAGTCTATTATATAATCATATATAATCATGAATCATCCATTGGATCTACATTTGAAGCACATGTTAGTGGTATAATGTTCCATTGAATTTCCGTTGTGATGAAGGGTTCACCAACTTTTCTTTTTTTGTGCAATCTATGTAAAATATTACATTGCTCAAAAATACCGAAATAAATTGCATATAAATTAATTAAGATTCCTTGTATGATAACTACTAATTCCCAACACAAGTCACTGAATACAATGTATAATGAAAATGAGCAAAACAAATGATTACATATGAAAAAGGTTCAACTTAAATGTGTGCAAACTTTATGTAAAACATGAGTTGTGTACTGTGTGTTAATTCTTGGTCTGACTTGAATCTGATGGTCTACTTTTACAGATGTGCCTAAGATCTATTAACATGTCAGGAAGAAATTAGTTGAAACTGATACACTTTTAACAAAGAACAACATCAAAACATATTTGTGCAGTAGCCATCAAGCTTAAACTCTATCTGGTGTTAAATGTTTATGGTCCTTACAAGCACATCGCTGTTTGTCTTGAAGACAAGCCTGGGCGTGTCCTGAGTAAAGCTGTGCTGGGGTAATTTCCCACCGAGGCCATCGTCGTCTCTTGCCTGGGGGGGAAGAAATAATGGCTGCTTTTTACGAATGGACAAAATAAACAGGTGAACAGAGGCAACAAGGAAACTCAGAAATGGAAAACAACAGTGAGAAAGATGAACAGAAATGGTGACTTTAAAATGGTTGAGCAGTCATTGGTTTGTGGTCAAACCAATCAACAGGGTTCTCTGAAACAAAAATGTGTGTGTGTGTGTGTGTGTGTGTGTGTGTGTGTGTGTGTGTGAAGGTTGAGGAGTGTGCAAGACATTTAGTTTTTACATTCAAATTGCTGCCTACTTTCACAGCTGTGTGTGTTCATTGAAACAGATTTATTTCAGATTAAAATGGAAAATTAAACACATTTAAAATAAAAAATAAAAACTTAGTGATCACGCTACACTAAGCGAACTACTCTTCAGTAATGCTTGTTTACGTGTCTTGTATTTCCCCCAAAAACTCAATTGGAAGTTAGATCCATATTTAAATGTCCTGCAAACCAACAGCTACACTTTTCTAAGATAATGTGATTTTTTTCTCACATGTTTGAAAGTGGAATACGTCGTTTGTGTGAGACATTTCCAATATATCATATTCGGATAACAGTTCAGAGGCTCCCTCCAACTCTGTGCTTCTAATAAATACCATAGACTGTATATGTAAAAGTAAATATGGTCTAAAAGCCATGAATGAATGTGAGATTGTACTGAAGTGTAGTTGTTTACACCCAGCTTTACCTTCTGTTACACGTCAAAATGTATTTGAAAAAGGTAGAAAAGAGCAAAGTAAAAGTTAAACATACTTCTCTTCGTCATACACTTCCATCATAATGTTCTACACCCTTTAAACCCTTTTTAACTTCTAACATTTGAATAAGCACCCACAAAAGTTACAAAGTTACAATGTGTCTGACTCAGTTCAATAGTCAGTACTTATCTGGTTGGTTTGGATGAATGTAACATTGTTGTAAAAAAATAGCACACTGTGGTCAACTAAAATTGCCAAATGTTTTTGGGCATGTTAGGGGTGAACAGGGGAGTATTTGGTGGGAGTGGGAGAGAAACTCCCTCTGGAGGGAACTTTGGAATTTCAGCCTTTGCAGACCATTTGCATGCACACAAACCTATATAACATACTACAGGAAAGGGAAACCCCCCAAAAGCATAATAGGGCCTCTTTAATACATTTTTGTTGAAATAAAAGTTGTAGCTTAACTAAGATCATGTTTATTTTGCTTAAACAGTAGGTGTTGCTGGTTTAATTTCCCATGCTCTCATAATAGAATACTAAACTCTAAACATTCAAACAATCTGAAAAGGAGCCACCTTCTCCTGCACTGTGAGTCATTCATTACGCACAGTGTGAAAACTGTTATGCCAGGTGTGAGCAAGGAAGTTATTGGAGAAGCTTTGTCTGGCTCTACGCCAAATCACTCCATTGTGTTCCATTGAATGAAACACACAACAAATACCTCGGTGTGAGGTGATTGGTTCATACTTGATGGCCACGGGGCACTGAGGAACAGCTATTAGAAATTAACATCAATTTGACATGTTCATCGTGCTGTTTGCAGCCCAGAGCTGACACTTCATACTGAGCTCATGCCACTGACAGGTGAGTCTCTTTGAGTCTTTCTTTCTTATAATATTCACTATCAATTGCTCGCTGCAACCTTTCACTTGTAATTTGCCCTCAAGCTCTGCTCAATTCTCGATA
The DNA here is from genome assembly GCF_902827165.1 of Trematomus bernacchii. Taxonomy (NCBI): domain Eukaryota; kingdom Metazoa; phylum Chordata; class Actinopteri; order Perciformes; family Nototheniidae; genus Trematomus; species Trematomus bernacchii. The sequence continues at coordinate 1,997,145 of NW_022987656.1, forward strand.
CCACCAAAAGACGATATAGTCTACATTTCTTTGTCCAACGACTGATTAAGTTAGCCTCTGCTTCCATCTGCTTCCCTCTGCTTCCCTCACCTCCAGCTAGGGTGTCCCATTCCAAGCATGGCATAAATCAAATGTGGAGATTCACACATGAACATCACTGACATTTAAAATTGAACTTGTTTTTTTTTACTTTGTCACAAAAAAGGTAGAACATTACCGTAGATTATGAGGTCATGTTATCTAAAAGCTGTCTAAATGAACAGTTGGTTTAGGCTGACCTATTTCAGCTATTGTCTTTCACCCTCACACACACACAAACACATACACACCATGTCTCCTCAGTTTGAGCACTCAAAGACAGGTAAACGCACATAAACATACATGAATCTGGGCATGGATTTGCGGACACACACACAAAGATGCACCATTGTGCTATTATTCTGTCTCCAGTTTGTGCTCTGACCCTCTGGCCCTGCGCCAGTTCATTTGCATATTGTACTAATGAGGTGTTGGCACTGTGAACGAGGCGTGAGGCACACAGGGAGCCACACACAGATAAAGGATATGGGAAATACAGACCGACCGACCGACCGCCAGACAGACAGACAGACAGACAGACAGACAGACAGACAGGAAATTCCGTTTTAAAGTAGTTTTTTTTCTCGACATAACATTTCCTCTGAGATTCCTTATATGAACGTCAGAGCGGGGCACCGTCCGGAGTCCGCCTCACTCCCCTCTGGCGGCTCCCCCGTCCTGAGGGGACGTCACACCAGCTGCCACCGCTCCAGCTTCCATCTGGGCACGGATACATGTCCAGGTGTGTGTGCCCGTCACCTGCCAAAAGAGTTGCGTTTCCCAAAGAAAGACGCTCGTAGGCAGGCTTTCAAAATCCAAAGACAAACCCAGCCGAGCACAGCAGAGCTCAGCCCAGATCCTGAAACCAAGGTGCAGACCTGGCACTACGTGTATGACAGGCGAGAAAACAACAACAACCTTACTAAAAAGGACAAATGTGTCTCTACTTCCCATGTCTAAAAGCCATTACAAAATCAATTTGATTTTGGTTAAAGAAACAGTTACAATGCACTGCGTAGATGTTCACACATGCACAGGAAGATTACTAAGGCACGATCTATGAGTTGTTTGCACAGAAAAAACTGTGCTGTACTACGATAAATATATGTATGACTTTTTCTTTGTAAAACTGGTCAAATCAGACTACTAAATATGTTTTTGGTGTAGCAAAGGTTTTTTTCAATATAAGCCACAATGAAATATCGTCATCTTGGCATACTTTAGATTGCAAAGAGAATGTTAAGTAATTTGAGGCGGCTCTCAATCAAAACAATAACAAAAGACGGAGTTTGGTTGTTGCTCCATCATTCGGTCCGTTTCTCTCAGTTAGAGTTTATTCAATGTTTATGGTTCAGGAGGGTTTAATCAGTAGATGTCTCCCCTCCAAAAAAAAACAGATGCATTAAACTGGTCAAGACACTGATTAAATTAGATTCACTTTAAAAGTGGTTGTTTCTCCGTTTTCTGTGGGTCTGCTGCAGGTCAATGACTAACATTTGATCAGTTTGTTTCTCTGATCACTTTAGATCCAGATGCTGGATGACTCCTTCAAGCGGCTTAAACTTTTTGGGGTTTTCCCTTTCCTGGAGTGTTTTATATAGGTTTTTGTGCATGTAAATGGTCTGCAAAGGCTAAAATCCCTGTGTTCCCTCCAGAGGGAGTTCCTCTCCCAAAACTGGCAACCACTGAAGCATGTACAACGGGGATATGAATTTATACAGGCGGCCAAATGAAAATGATCTGGGTTGGAAAATGGGTGAAAGCATTTGGGATAGTGTAAATACACAACCCATACATAATTTTCTTTAGAATTTAAAATCCAGAAATGTTACATATTCTATTATAAAAATGAAAACACACCACCTGCAAATTCAAATACGAGATGTTAGTTTTTCCTGCACTTTTTGCCTTATTCTAGTTTATGACACCTATACGTTTAAGAAAAGACAAAGGAATGTGTTCATGTGCTTGGCTCCACTTTAACAATCTCTACGCCTAGTTATCCGGGGTAACTTTCTCTCTTTATTTGCGCTGGATGGCTGGCAGCTATGAGATAATCACCTTCCTCTCTGTGCCCTGAAGCTGTGTCAGGCAGGCCTCAAGGCTGCTTCGCCTGAGCGGCAATATGCAGACACATTTCTTCACGCACACACAATTTTCCACGAGCACATTCACACAAATACAAGACACAGTTACATACACATGCTCAGAGTCTTCTCTCTTATTCATTTTGCGTGCGTGCCCTCCTTGGGAGATGCAAAGTAAATTGTGGAGCGTTCAGGAGCAGGGAGGCAACCACGGGGCTGTGTGTGGAGGAGGTGAGTGTGTGTTTGTGTGTGTGTGGAAGAGGTGATGTGACATTTCTGGGCTGACATGAAGCGGCACTCTGCCCCCTCGCGCCTGGAGGGAGCTCCCGGGGAAAGACACTGATGGAGGTCTGGGGTCTCCTGGGGGGAATTTCATGATGTGAACAAAAAGCCCTGCGCTGCGGCAAAAAACGACAGAAGCTAGCTGCTTTATGCTCTGCTGAACCGCGTGGAAGCAGTGGAGTGTATATTTTCATGATGTAGAAAGATATAAGGATGATATCTAAAATAGTAACATATTTTGGGATGTTTTTAAATCAAGAAAATATGATAAATCACCCTGCAGATGACACATGATGAGCCACTGTTAACTCCATCAGTATTCAGAACCAGTTCCTCCTCTAGCCGCTTTTCAACCACAACATACCAGCCTACAATCAACCAGTTTTTTTTTCCTGAGGAATTCAAGCCCGAAAACTCCTGAACGCAAACCAAACTGCAGAGAAAAGCAGATTGTCGGAGCTATTGCAACAGAAACAGGCAACATTTCATCATGTTTCTGTCACAGCAACAGCAGCATTTAAAATCCGATCCTAAATGATATGTGGACGTCCCTGCGGAGTATGAGGCCGTAGCAAAGCATCCTCGCTCTAACCTACACCCTTTTTTTTTTGCTGCTGAGCGCCACACTCACAGAGGGTAATTAATCACCGCTAATTGCCTAACTTAATCTTGGCACTGTGTCCAATGAGCAAGCATGTTTATCGGTGTATGTGTGGGCGTCAGATAGCGGGAGAAACCGTACGACTGCGTGTAAAAGCGTGACAGTTGAACAGCTTCTGCCTACAGCTGAAAAGCAAAACTCCACCCTACATTTAATTCCTTTAATCCGCAAAAATGTCAAATATCGCGCTGTTGTACGTGTCAATTCTCACTTAAAATGTCACTGTTGGTGTCATTCCAACTCAAACTGGGATTTGCAGCGCATACAAACCTGCAAAATAAGTTGAATCTCATTGCAAAAACTTGCAAAAGAGTGATGTGTCGTTATCGATAGTGGACAGTCAATAAGTAAATAAAAGTGAGCAGGCAGAGCGCTGTGACAGACAGAATAATTATGTAGTGTGAGCAGCGTGGAAGCAGCACCTTCCATACAAACTAATCCAAGAGCTTAAGGCTCACAGTAAACACGCACATAAGTGATTATCCTTGTTAAACTATCAATCATCTTTCGCCACACACAAACACACTCGCTATAATAAAGAGTTATGCAGCAGGGATGTGAGAAAGTAGCAACCAGAGTCACCCTAGGAGGGGATTGGGTTTCATGGATGAGGCAGCTGAAGATATTTCATGCAACTTAATGCCAGAGCCGTCCCCCCCCCCCCCCCCTCCTCCTCCTCTTCCCCCACGTCTCTTCTCCACAGCACACACAGACATGAGATACTTCTCTTCAGCCATGACAATATTTTTTTTTTACAGTTGGAAAAAAAGACAGAAAGCCTGCAGGCCGTGTTGTTGTGGCCAACCTTGTGGGTGCATGAGAAAAGAAACATGTGGGTATCACTTACACAAATGGCCCGCATGAATGTGCCCGAGCCAGACAAAATATAGAATCTGAGCCTCTGTGGCAGCGCAGGCCTTTCCTGTGTTTGTGATGTTTGAGCATTCTGCTGATGACGGGTGAAGGAAACATCCAACATGGCGGACTGGCTTCTAACAGCAATGTGTGTTAATGAAATGACTCCTTTAATGTATGTGTGGGTGATGTCCTCTGAATCTGTGCTAAACTGTAGTTGCCCTTTTCTGTACTGCTGATGTGTAGATCAAGTAATGGTCCATGAATGAAACTCATGGGCTGTTCTAGGGGTGGGCCAGCAGGGGGGTTATTTTTTAATAATGTAATTTAATACAATTGTAACTTATTAATTTTTTGACTTTATACTGAAGTAAAATGTGACCAGTAAAATTGGTCTAGAACCCCCTCTAAAAACGTAAAGCTGTCACAGGACACATTTATCAATACCATTAAATATGACAGCATTAATGTCTCAATTTTTAGGCCAAAAGGTTAAAATCAATAAGGTCAATTTCCTGCCTAATGTTTAAAACCGCAATTGAATCTCTTAATCTGACACTGAAATAACTGAAAAATGAAAAATACTCACTTACCTTGAAATTTGAGTTAACAGATAATATATAACTAGGGCTCAAAAATGATCAAAGCCCGTTTCCACAATTTTGAGATTATTTTCAATAATTATGAAAATTAATGTAATAATTTACTTTTATCATTATAAAATATGTATGTTTTCTATGGCAGAAATGGGCTTATATATAATATGTACCTAATTATCAAGAGGCTGCAAATCATTCTAATGATTCTAATCATTCATTCCAAGTTTCAAATAATGAAATGTTTTTCTCAGGTAAAATCTTCAAGGCCGTTCCGAACAGTTGTTTTTTTTAACACTGACTTATGGCGCATTTCCACTGCAGGGCCTTGCACGGCTTAGTACGGTATAGTTAGGCCTTGGTAGGCCAGGGCCAGGCTCACTTTATGCTGCGTTTCCATTACAGTTTAGTAGCTGGCACAGTAACTATAGTAACGCAGTGTAGGCGGAGCCGTGACGTCATCTTCAATGCGAAACACAAAACCAACATCAGCCGTTAGCTGTTAGCACTCAAGCTCACAGCTCCTCATATCTGTTCAGAAACTAGACAAAAGTTAAACAAGTACAAACCACAGACTGCCTGTGTCATGGCGAATACAGTCGCCGGTTTATTTATGTCTCTGTAGGCCGTTGTTGTGAGTGTGGACGGTCGGAGTATATACAACGTTAGCTTAGCCGATCTCCATTTAGAAAACACGCATTTTAATAGGTTTTCCGCCTGCCGTCTGTCTGCAGACTTGTCAAAGCATTAATTCATGGTTTTTACTAACCGGTATCAGTATGTTGTTACTTCGGCATCATTTTGAAACATGTATTACAATTAAATCACGGTCAAATATGTTCATTTTGTTGTAGTTGTAGCCCCCTTGCCAGCGATTCTCTCACTAGTTTAGCATATTCAGCCTGGTTGTTGGCCCGGAAAGAACCTGGATTTTGGAGGGCCAGAAAAACTGTGAAACAGTACCCGTTAGCCGGAACTACCCCCAGTGGAAACGCAACAAAAAAACGGGCCGGGTTTGGTAGGGCACGCTTAAACCGTGCTACGCACTGCAGTGGAAATGCGCCATTACATTCTTTGTTAGTTTTAAGTGGAGCACTTCATCTACTATAATTGCATAACGCACTGTTACTGTAATGAACAAAGTGGGTTTAAAGTACCATGACTGATTGCTAATTTATGAAAATTAAACACTAAGAACCAGCATATTTTTTGTATCTTTGGACTAACTTTTTTGCTGGAACACCATCAAAAATAGTGTGATGGCATGCTATCTATCGAACCTCATAAGGAACAATTTCCTCTACTACAGATATGATCTAACCTGTCTCTTTGAAATTCAGACTTTTATTCAACTATAACTTGCACAAAGAGCTGTCTCCGCAGTGAGAGGACATCCTTTGAAAGGACTGTCTGAGGCTGATTAAGGGGAGAGCAACTTGAAAGAGCGTTGTTGCATCTTTGTACTTTTTACATCTTTAAACCTTAGTCAGTGTATTCCCTTCAGTAGTTTTAGTACCAACAGACAGGAGTATCAGCAGTAAGCTAACTAATGTACTGTGGTGGATGTTGGCAGAACCACAATGTATTATTTCCACCTCCACATATTATTTTAAGGTGAAGTGTACGCTTTTCAAAATAAATAATTAGTTGTATCCATAGTGAGACAGCTGAACTGTCTGTGATTCCAAGATGAAGTGAGGAACGGTTATTTACCGTTGTTTACCAAAGGTGATTATCAGAGCACTTTACATTTACAAGTCATCTCTCACCTATTCACAACCCATTCATTCAGAGGTAAGGGGCTACCATATAAGGTGCCACCTATTTAAGTAAGCTAACATTCACACATCGTTTGCCACCCACCAGGAGCAACTTGGGTTAAGTAGCATGCCCAAGGATACATCGACGTGTTGACTGCAGCGCCCGGGATCTAACCCACAAACTGCCGATGGAAAAACGACAGCACTATCTCACCGCCTAACCTCTCAGAACTAACTCACTGTAAGACACTAAAGTAACACAAAAGGACAAACAAACTGACTGATCGAGTCAGCGGTAGACCAGCAACTCCCATGTTCTTTGAGGTACTGTATAATTAGTGTTTTTGTCAATGGAGTCTTGCGGCTTTGAAGAAAGCACAGATAACGACTTCAGTTTCCTGTTGGAAATGGCTGTCTGGCAGCAAGGTAAGGCGCTGAAAATATTCTTGATATAGCAAACTGGTATTTTTCTTTTTTTAGATGGGTCTTTCTCTCTAGTGTCTTTAATACGTTTTACTGTTGGCCCCAATTCACAGCAGTTTATTTCTTAGCTTCTTGCTGATACTTATGTGGCCTGCTGACCATTACTGACTGTAGATAATACACTTACTATGGGTAAGCACCTCATATAAACCCACTTTAAAAAATCTAAATCTCCTTTTAACAACCTCCGTGATAGATAGATCTCAGATTGATATGGAGCTGCCTTGTCAACTTTGTTGCGTGTCAAGTAGCATAGACTTTTTTTTCAGACCTTCTCTGAAGCTCAGAAAGAAAAAGTGTAATTCAAAAGCAGCGTTTTGATCCGATATGAAGCTCTAATAGCTCCTGCAACTGTCACACGTTCTCCCGTGAGGTTTCCACATGTCAGACTCTTCTTGTCATCACCACGACAAGACAGATCATTTGTCATCACTTCAACATTTAGTGCAATGAAAACTACAGACTTTTCTATCAAAGTAAATGGGCTAAAATGTTAAGGTAGAAAATGAAAAACACATAGTATGAGCGACAGTACAGTAGACGCAAGGCTCAGCTTGATTCTCATGCTTTGGGGAAAAGTGTCAGAAAAGAAAAAGAAATAGGATTTTACTAACTGAAATGAACAAAAAAACTCTAAGTGCACCCCTACTTATTCCTGCTCCAGTGCAGTGCTTAAAAAGTGATTATGTTTAGATGAATAACTGACTTGAGGACAGACAAGCAGGAGAGTAAAACACGTCATACTCACAGCGTAATTCCTTATATATCCCAGCTTTGGTACAAGAAAGAAAGGAGATTGTTTAACTACAGTCATTGGGCGGGAAAATGAGAACACAATAACAGCTTTAAATGTTCCCTTTTGCTTGTTACACACCATGGTGACCAAGTCATTTAGCAGTCATCGGCCCGAAAATGTTTTTGTTGTAAAATCCGTGGTTCATTCTCAGTGGTTTCTTGGTATTTATTATGTATCATGCATTTTGTATTCAAGCCAAACCTGAAATAGTAATGACAGGGTTTTTAAGTTAAAATGACCTTTTGAAGTGTTGACTCGGAATTAAGGAGGCAATTTTCTCTTGCTCTAATAAAGTGCCCACACATTTTTGTAGGCCAACCTGAAGTTAGCATCGCCCTGGTTCTCCTAACTAGAAGCCAATGGGATTTTCCATCAGATTTGTGAGTATTGCAGAAAATGACCTATGTGTCAAACCAAGTTTTATGACACTTTACTGTATATTTTTTGTTCAGATTTCATAATCATTTATATGATTTTTGAATGGGTAAATGCATTTATCTAAAGTAGACAGTTACAATTTGACTATAAACACAATACATTACAGTCACATGTCGCTTCTGTTTGACGTAATGTATAGCAGTCTCTCTTGTTAACAAGGCTTTTTTTTTTTTACACGTAAAAGCTTAGACAAACTCATTGACAAGAGAACTAGCTAATTTCTGTGTTTTAGGACATATTTCTGCAATTTCATAGCGATAAACTAATTGAACATCCAGTTTTTATGTCCCAACAGAACCTAATAGACATTTTATTTAAATGTTTTATGTGTAAAATAAATGTACAGTTTTTTGTTTGTAAATACTGTTAGCATCTCAGCTAGTACAACCATAGCATCACGTTAGCTAACCGTCAGGCGTACATTTTCATTAGAGGGGGGAAGCACTTGTCTGTTGCTCTACATTTGAAAATAATACGTACAATTGTTGCTCTCCCTCACAAAAAGATTACAATTAATATAGAAGTTATAACAAAGTAGTTCTGACACCAAGTTTGCAAAGTAAAATAAAGAGTGTTACTGGCTGGTAGAATGCAATGTATACACCCTGTGTTATGTTATTGTGTTCAGTACGACCATGAGTAACCTACAACAACCTGTCATATTTCAGACCCAAATTATTTTAGCTAACCAACTTCACACTGACTTCAACTTAATTGGTGTATAAACTGTGTATAAAAACGTTTAGCTCAATCGGGGTGCAGTGCATCTGTAAAGAATGCTTTACATTACTGTTTGTTTAGTGTTGTGAGCTTTAGCTTTACTACCAGACGTGATGCTAAGCTATGCTAAATACCTCCCGCCTTAAGCTGCCTACTTGACACACAGACATGACAATGGTATCTATCTTTTCATTAAAGTCGGGAAAGTAAAGCTAGTTAGTGTACTTCCCAAACTGTCAAACTATTCCTTTATCATCATGTCCGATTCATGCTGTTCTCAACCATCGTCAACTACAATTATATGTGGAGGTATTTCATGTTTGCCGTGTGAGTGATTGGATCCATTCGGGACTCAGTGATGATGACCACATGTACTTGCCAGGAGATTTGTGACATACTATCTGCAAAGCCTATAAGAGAAGTTGTAAGTGTTCCAGTGCTGGTTAAAGGAAGGAAATGTACCTTGTTTCTCTTGAAATAGGCTCTACGGCAGGCAGCAAAGCACTTCTCGCTGCAGAAACTTTTCAGCTCACTCCCCATGCTCAGAGAGTAGCGCTTGACGCCGACCTTCTGGCACCAGGCGCACAGGATCTGCATGTTGGATGCATCTTCATCTAGAAACAAACAAACAATGGTAAAAGTGAGTAAGGATAGATATTTTATTTGTATTTACTCCAAACATTCTCTTGCACTATTTTATCTGTTTTATTTGTTCTGTGTCCTATATATATTCATGTTGCACTGTTGTAGGAGCCTGTGACTTAAGTTTTTCATTGCCATATCTACACTGTAGCTAATGTGCACGTGACAATAAAGCCTTGAATCTCTTGAATATGGCCTTATGTTAAGTATTCCTTTTTGATTTAAGTGCAAGTCCATTGCAGAGAATGTCCACAGATATGCAACAACTGAATGTATTAAACACAAGGACGGCAGGGCTTGTGTTTAATACATTTAGACGCTCACGCTCAAGGCACAAAAATACTGTGGGATTCATGAGCTGGGGAATTTGGAAGATGCCTTTTTGTGGCTCTTCTATGGCGGCAATAAAGTTGAAGTGGACACAATGAAGAACTTGGGTGACGCTAAAGATCAGCAGGTCTAGTCTGTGATGTGTGTTCTGAGTGGGTGTGATTTATTAATTATCAACGATGAGGGCCCTTCGAGAGTAGAGAAAACGAAAAAAAACGAGGGGGGCTGTGTGTATATATATATATATACTGAAAATATTTTTTTAATAGTAGTTTGTGGTGTTAGTGGGTGTGTATTTGTATTTGTATGGGGATTTTTACAGCAGGGCCCTGGCAGTTAAAGTAGACTGCAATATATTATCAATAAAAAGAATAACATATTTTTTCAGTTTATAAACAGTATGCTAGTCAGTACATTTATTTCTCAGATATTGGTGGTTTGCCCGAATTCATGACCTGTGTGGAAGTGTGCCCGCAAAGAAGGCGTTCTAAATTTGATTTAAAGGTCAAAAACATCTCCTCTGACTTTAGATTTATGGTTAGCCCCAACACATTTCTGAATAAATCTTTAGTTGACCTCAACACATCTCTCGTTTCAACGGAATTCATTTGGTGCATAAAAAAGTTTTTGGGAGAACAACACAATATAATCTATTGAAAGCTGCAGTAATGGCTTGAAACCTAGTTCCCCGTTTGATTTAGAGGCCGGTGCAGTGCTGCCGTGTGGTCAGTGTGGGCAACAAATTATTTTAACAGAGCCTCAGTGACAGTGAAATGCCTCCTCTGTGGTAAACTGTGACTGCCGGTGATGAGCTGCGGGCTTTTAGTGCCGTCGCTGTTGCAATAAGAGAGATCCTCCGAGATTCCCTCCAGTATTTCCCAATTATCACATTATGACTATGCGAGTGTGAGGGCGAAGAAACGCAGGCCCATTAGTCTTTCCCCCCCGCTCACCTCCTTATCGCACGCTGGCCAGGATTTTCACCTCTTGTTGAGCTTAACGGATCTGCAGGGCCATCAGATTTTAAGTAAAGACTAACTCACAATTAGGGGAATAACTCCCAGAGGCCCTAAAGATAGCACCGTAGACCTAACATGCATATGTTATGTCTTTCCTCTCCTTCCTATAGTCTCCCTGCCTTTTGGAGTGTATCTGGATTGCTTCCTGAAAAACCTCCTGGGCTGACTGGGTGGGTGGATCGGGGTTTCTACATTTCTCAAAATATGTCGGTACCACAGCATGATGAACAGGATCGAAGGCCAACATCAAATCACAACATCTTCCATATTATCTCAACATTTTCATGCAAAGCGACATCTTGAGGTGGAGTTGTTTTTCGTCTTCCCACGACCTGGCATCTCGTAACAAGCTCAAAAACACTCACATCTGCATGAGCGGGGGAAAAGCCGGCAGTAATTATGCAGCCTCCGTGCTAAATGCCACCATCATCTGCGTACCTGCACCTCAAAAGGTCCTTTGTCGGATTTTTGCGGGGCACATGAATAATTCAGCATATGTCTGAGGGTGGAGAGGGGGGGTGAGTTGAAGGGGGTGGTGGCCGGGTGGCGAGTTGGTGCTGGGCTTTAAGTGGGACCGCACCATCTGCTTCCCCGCCTGGGCAGGGCCAGCGGGGACTCCTCTTGGGCGATGCCAAGGCGGTCGCTCCCTCCGCCGGGGCGTAGCAGCCTCCTGTGCCGCAGCAGACGCAGGGGATAATGAAGCCCTCTGTCTGGCCCAGGAACGAGGACGTTTCCTCAGAGAGTTGACGGGGTTATATTGACACTTGGGCAGGTGGAGGAAAACAAGGTGTACAGCAGGTAGCTAGCTCATTAGTCGCCAGTCCCTGCCTGGTTTGGAGGCTCTCAGGACGTCGCACAGACAGCAAGTTGATGCATAAACATTCATCTTTCTGCTAAGTGCTGAAGAATCACCAAGTAGGTTTTTACTGTCACTACAATGTATTCTGTGTGTAAAACAGCTGTGGGTGAGATATTTGCCAGTTCTTTGTATTCTGACCGGAGAAATTATTGTGGGTGCTTTGTGGTTGGGCTGAAATTAAACCTTGATCTTTTTAGAAATGTTAAATATAGCAATTTCAAAGCATTTTTGATGGTTTTTTCATGTTGGGCGACAGGTACAAACGCGCTTCAACAGCCCAAAACACTTCCATTAGGAGACACGCGCTGCACTTTTACAAACGATGCAATATAGCTCAGTTGGTAGAGCTGGCAGCCCATATACTGGGGTTTGGTCCCTGAGTGGCAGACCAAGGTACGAATCTGGCTCAGGACCATGTGCTGCATGTCATCCGTTCTGACCACTACAATACAGACACAAGTTGCCAAAAAAAAGGAAGCGTATAAAAAAAACACACATTTTCCAAAACCCATGCACCAACTTTACAACACAGCATTTAGAAAACATTCACCAACATGCGCAGCGTTTACTAAGTGCTGCATAAACGAAAATATGCAAACACAAAACGCTGCAAATAAAAAAACGATGCAAGAAGCTTAAAACCGAAAGGCAACAGGGACAACAAAAAAGTGACAAAGCTGGGACAGGAGTACTTTCGGGGATTATAAAGTTGGCAAACAATCACTGGAAACATACCTAAAATGTCAAATGTATTGGTTTATTTTAACAATGTGATTGCATAATTCCTTCTGATATTATTGCAGATCTGCTATAAGCTAGCAAGCTAACGTAGCTAAACTTGTCAATTTCTAATATTCTGACAAAACACTAATTCCAAAATATCAACAAGCGTCCCAACTGTGTCCCGTTACAGTTTTTAGCAGCAATTTTTTTATTTGCAGCATTTTGTGTTGGCAGTGTTGTTGTGAAGTTGGTAAATATGTTTCTTCATTTGTCATTTGTTTTGGCAGATGTATGTTTTTATATTTGCATACATTTTAAAAGTGCAGCGCGTTAATTCTAATGGAAGCGTTTATGGCCGGTGTAGCTCGTTTACCCTTGTCGACCAAGGTCGTTTTTAGTTGACAAGGAGTTATATGTACTACTTCTCAACCTCAATATCTTTCCAAGTGTCAGTACTCCTTACCTGAGGGAGGCTTGATCAGTGGCGGGGGGATCATGGGGACAATGATGGGCATGTTGCCATGTTCCTTGGTGCCGGGCATGTTGCCATGTTCCTTGGTGCCGGGCATGGAGGTGGAGGGGGTGGTGGAGGGCTCTGTGACTCCGTTCCTGGAGCCTGGCAGACAGTGGGAGCTGTTGGCTCCATCCGGAGAGCCTTCACCGCTCTCTGTTGAGGCTGGGATTTTTGGCAACAAGTTTTCTAGACAGGGGGAAATTAAGCAAAATAAAATAGCATTACTGAACAACTGATGAGATGCTGTGCAATAATCTGTAAATTGTGGAATAATGTAAAAGCCTAGTATGGCTTAATTTGACATAAAGGGTCATTTTTGTACACATAGCTGAGGCACAAGTGATAAAGCATGTTCAAACAAATGTATTTTAAAAGCCCTACAGAAAAATTGTGAGAAAAAAAAAGCAACAATGAAGGGTAAAGACTAACTCGTTAATTGACAGTGGATAACATGACCAAATACAATGTGAAATGGGTCACTCATTTGGACAAGAAGGTCAAATATAGACGTTTCCTTAAACTTGGGTTCTGATTAGGGCTGTTAACGCATTAACGCTCAAGATTATTCTGTAAACCTCAACACGTTGAAATGAATAACATTACTAAGTTTGACCACAACTGCTTCCAGTAGTCCCAGTGTGGATGTTTACCTCGTATAGCATGGAAGTGAAAAGGCAAAGAAAGTGGTGGGACTGTTTGAGTGTATGTCACTGATTGGAGCTCAAAATAAAGTTATTTGTTTGCTTAGATTCGTCAGGTGGACTCAAACGAGCCTCCAACTGAGTGCTAATGTCGCTCTGTGTCTCCTGGGAGAGTAGCAACAGTTAACTGACTGCTAACAAGTGCACCATATCAACTTTATGAGATGACAGTATGTCAGCTCATTGCATTGCTCCCAAGAGGCCAGAAATCAATTGAGGCAGGTTTAAAGCTCAGAAAACCTTCTTAGTTTTAATTAGTTTCATTTTAGTTTAATACACCTTTATAATTAAAGGTCAGCTAATCTGGTTCATTAGTGCAGTGTGGTAGTGGAGCTGACTTCACATAAGATTGACAGTTCAGGAAGCATGAGCTAACACTTAATTGTTGCATTTTCATTGGTTCATAGAAAAGATGACATCACAATTTTCCAACTGAGCCCTGCCCACTTCAGTGCAATGAGGATACATATAAAGTCTTATGACCTTAAAAGTGACCTTTAAAAAGGCCTTCTTACTATGCATTTCACGTAGTAAAAAGATGTCATAATTACATTTTTAAGGACCTTTAACAAAATAACATATTCTCATTACGTAATCGATTTTCACGACCCATTAACAAGCACTTATTTCAATGTCTTTCATGATCTTTCCATACCTTTGAGGACAGAGATGTGCTGTGGCGTCTCTCCCATCTCCAGGTTGTCAGAGTCTCGCAGCTCCACCTTGTCGTAGCCGTACCAGCCCAGCAGCTCGTTCATGGTGTTCTCTGCAAAGCTCTGCGACACAAACACGAACCACTCAGACTAGCTTACATAGTTACAGAGGCAAACTTCTTCACAGTTGAATGAAGTAGAATGAGAATTCAGGTGACTTGTAAAAGGAAGTGCAACGATCTGTTACTTTGTTGCATTTGCTGTTCACATTTCTTCAACTAATCATGCAGAGATATTGCAAACTCAAAACAAAAGTTGAATAGAATATCACAATGTAGGTTTTTCTCAAGATATTATTCATAAGTAGGTAAGACTACCTAATTGGGATTAACTCTGACTAAATGCTGCAGAGCCAAACTAATGGTCCTTATTGTAAATTAAAATAGGAGGAAGTAAACAGAGTGTAATAAAGACTGGTCACAGAAAACTAACCACAAACAGCTTATCACATAAGAGTCAAATAGAAACCAATTGAATTTGAAAAAGCACTTCATCTAATATGGCAGAGGGGTTTAATGTTTATTTATGGTATACACGTTATCTTCATAGTTCTCAGTGTGCCTCAACCCACTAGAAAAGCCAACTAAGTTATGGGTTTTAAGCCTTTATTTGTTTTATTCTTATATCATTTCACATTATATTATACATTTTCATATGTACAGGTTTTTATGAATGCAATTTATTTTCATTATTGTTTTTTATGTATAAAGCATAGTATGTTGTGCCGTTAGAAGGGCCTGGGTATTAAGATTTACTTACCAAAAGAATCACACGGCAGCTATTGTGCATATGAGAATATCATTATGCAGAATTATATTATGTTTTTTTTTTTATATCATTTTCTAATTCTATTGTTCTTGGCACAGCCCTGTTCTTGCCATTTGCTGTCTATTTTAAAGTTTGATTCCCTGTTTTATTTCTGCAATATTTGTTTTGATTTATTGTCTTTTTTTTCTACTTGATAAATAATTGTGTAAGACTATTCCTTAGTTCCCAAGCGCTTTTTAACATTTAACTGGTTATATATTAGAGTAGGAACACTACTACGGTGGCCGACAGGTGCAAACGAGCTACAACAGCCCAACATTTCCATCAGTAGAAATACGCTGCAGTTTCAAAAAATATGCAAATAAAAAACACAAAATGGGCCAAAACACATGCAAATTAAGAGACATCTTCACCAACTTGACAACACATGTGCAGCGTTTAGAAAACATTGACCAACTTGACAAAGCATATGCAAATGTTTTAGGCCATTGTAGAACTTTTGCACCTGTTGGCCAATGTACACTACATGTAGTCTACATCTCCATCTTTGTGAACAACCAATCACAATACAGTAAAAACACTAATAAAGAGTCAAATACTTTGGGATTTCAGCTGTCACTGAGCAGTAAATAGCACTTCATAGTTAAGAGCATATAGTCTTGTGACAAATGCCATGCAAGTTGCTTTGAGCCCGGCAGTAAAGTCCTAACATTCAGCAGCAGCACAGCAACGCAGAGTGCTCTGCAGGTAGTTAGTGCAGGCATGCAAAAGTAAATCCAACTATATGCAGGTGAAACATATTTCCTCCTCAACAGCCACAGTCAGTAAACACTGTACTCCACAGGAAACCCTGCTAATGCATACAGTCCATTATCTATACACCTCTCCCATGGAATATTCCCATATGCGTTAATTCACTGAACCAGAAACTTTGGTAAATGGTTTAAGCAATCGTTTGAGTCTCAAAAATGGAAACAAATTGAGGATGATCAGCTGTAATGATTTGGTCTGAGCGATAAAATATTACTCACAGGTCACTTAACTATCAGCTTAGAGATAACACTGCTCATCTGCGCTTTAAACAGTGTTTAACTCATATTGCTGCTCAACAGTTTTTCTGTAAATGTTTTTCTATGATTCCCATTTGGAAACTAATGGATAGGGACTTGTCTGCGAACATCGACATCTTGTAGAGTTGTATTACAGGCCTGCAGGGGCACCATGCAGCAGGGAACTGTACTATATATTGCCATGGAGATGACCCGCCTTGACATTCCATTGGTTGGTTTGCTCCAGATCAACTTGACAAGACTCAATGCATTTTTTTACAACCAGTCACACTTTACTATGTACTGCATTATCTCATCATATCACTACACACATAAGTCACTAAATCAGACAGGTAAATGGCAATTACAAATGTTTTACCTGGCACATTTGCCCGGTCTAAACTGCAAAATACCGACAAATATAGATTCTTGGTAAAGCAAATATGTTAGTGAATCAGCCTTCATTGTTCTATCATGTTCATTTTCAGGTTCATATTTGTATATTGTGCTTCTGCTGTGACTCATTTGCTCTGATTGGTTAGCTGGCCAGTTCTGTTGTGATTGGTTAACCGCTTAGAAATCCCGCCCCCTTAGACCCCATTTACACAGGAACGCAAACGAACCGAATTCGATATCAAAAAAGTCTTCCGTCCACACGAGACCGCTCGAAAGCGCTGGAGACGCTGTAGTACATATGCCGGGCCTGTAAGTGGCGCTGTACTTCCGCCACAAAATACACCAAAAGCAGCGAAGAAGACCCCCCGAGCATGGTTGCCATGGTTGCCCTTCTGTTTATTTTCCGCGGTGGATTTAGCAACATGTAGTTCATGTAATTCTCCATGTCCACTTGTTGCTGATGGTTGTGGTAGAGGAGCTGTAGATTTTGCACTAACATCTGTAGCATGGTCAGTAGCAGTAGCAGTAGCTACTGACCATGCTACAGCATTGAACAGCAGTGAGCAGCAGAGGTGGGGAGAGGCGGGGCTATGGCTTCATCGTTATCAGGAAATTATCGTATAGGGCGTACACACTGAGCCATTTGGCCCCCCAGAGCGTTCCGTCCGCAGATCTATCCACCTTGGGACCCGTTATCGTTTTAGGGGTCCGTTTCCGCGGTTCCGTTACGGCCTCGTGTGAACGAACGGGCTATACGAAAGAGAAAAGTAGCAGATACAACCCGTTTCGTTCTCGTGTAAACAGCGCCTTAGCCTATCAAGTACAATGTGTTGGAACACCAGCCAATAGGAGAGCGAATTTCACCAAGTCACGCCATTACGAAAGTTAACAAAGGAGTACAATCAAGGCAATTCAACACATTGAACGTGGATTGCTAAGAGGCGGGACATTTCTGACACATAAGAGATTGACCAATCACAACAAGGCCATCCAGCTAACCAATCAGAGCAGACTGGGCTCTGGTTTCAGACAGAGGGTGAACAGAGGTGCTGCAACACAGGCAGTATGAGAAAAATAAAGAGCTTTTTGAACATTAAAGCATGGAGACATGTAGAGGCACAACATACAAATATGAACCCTTAATTAACACAATATGTCCTTTTTAAATAAAAAAACGTTGGGTTTTGGACTGATGAAACGATACATTTAAAGACTTCCCCTTCAACTTTGAGAAACTGGGTTGGGCATTTTTCACTATTTCTCACATTTCGTAGACAAAGCGATTAAATCGAGAAAAGAACCAGCAGATTAATTGATAAAGAAAATGATCGTTAGTTGCAGGCCATCATTGCACACAGACAGTAAGTGTTTTCTTCCCGAGAGGATGAGAGAGAGAGAAGTTCTGACTTGAGTGCAGATTCCTCTGGAGAGTGTGCTCTCACTGCTGGAGGCAGGACTGAAGTATTGATTCATGATTTCCTGTGGGTGGAAAAGTGACCGACTCTGAAACCAGAATTTAATTTGGGCAAATAAACTGAAACTGCAAGGTCTCAGTGGAGATGGGTTATGGTGTATTTTCCCAATGAAACACCTTATGTAGCTCTGGCCTGGTGGAACACCAACATGGAGACAGGAGGGTCAACTGAATCAATTAGTGAATAAAATACAACTAACAGAAAGCGCAGTTTGGCTATTGTTTACAGAGGTAAAGGTGATTCAATGGGGAATAAACCCACACACACACATATATTAACACAGTTTGGACTGTCTTTGCATATTTGAGACATTGTAGTATAGTATGTTAGCAACAGAGGCAGATTTCCTCCTGCTTCATTGGCACATTCACTCTGTTTACAGGCATTCATGATGTGTGGTATTTGCAATTAAGAGTAGTAACTGCTCAAGGATCAGTTATGCTTTGTTCATACAGAGCACAGTTTCTGCTTTTCTGTGCAGAAGTGAATTATCCACACCAAGTAAAAGGTCTATATACTGGAATGAAGAATGACAGCAGTTATTGATCTGCCTGTTATGAAATACCGCTGTGGTTGGGTTGTCAATGGGCAGACATGGCACAAAGGTGGAGGGTTCACTTCAAGTCAATTACAGGTGAAGCAGTGTTGACAAGAAACACCGTGTATGAACATCTGGAAGTCCCATTGCAGCATCTAACACTGACAAGACATGCGGCTGTTATTAACAGTAATTAAAGTCTAATCCAAACACTTGGAATCTCAGGGTTTCTCTTACAAAGGTTGGTGGTGAAGCAGTGCAGGCTGTTAATGAGGACAGCTCCTATTTGCTCGTGTAACAGTGCTTCTGATTGAACAATGCTGAGTGACAGCAGTGCTCACTCTGCCTGAAGGTTCCTGGAAGTCAGATGTACTACCCTACCACTTCCTGATCCGAGCTAAAGTTCCTGACAGCTACAGTGGAGGAAATAAGTATTTGATCCCTTGCAGATTTTGTAAGTTTGCCCACTTACAAATAAATTAACAGTCTAAATTGTAATGGTAAGTTTATTTTAACAGTGAGAGTAAGAATATCAAAAAGAAAATCCAGAAATAGACATATATAAAAGAGAAAAATGTATTTGCATTTAACTGTGGGAAATAAGTATTTGATCCCCTTGCAAGTACTTGGTGGAGAAACCCTAGTTGTACAGCACAGAGGTCAGATGCTTCTTGTAGTTGGTCACCAGGTTTGTGCACATCTCAGGAAGGATGTTGGTCCACTCCTCTCTGAAGATCCTCTCCAAATCCTTAAGGTTTTGAGGCTGATGCTTAGCATCTCAAAGCTTCAGCTCCCTCCACAGATTCTCTATGGGATTAAGGTCTGGAGACTGGCTAGGCCACTCCATCACCTGAATGTGCTTCTTCTTTAGCCACTCCTGTGTTGCCTTGGCCGTATGTTCAGGGTCATTGTCCTGCTGGAAGACCCCTCCATGATCCATGTTCAGTGTCCTGGCTGAGGGAAGGAGGCTATCGGCCAATATTTTCCCGTCCTGTCCCCTTAGCCGAGAAACACCCCCAAAGCATACTGTTTCCACCTCCATGCTGGACGGTGGCGATGGTGTTCTGGGGGTTATAGTCAGCATTTCTCTTTTTACTAAATGAACATCATGCTGTATTTAAAAAGTTTTTAAAACTAGTGATTGAGAATATAAAACTGTCAATAAAATGTTAACTGAGGTAAAAAGTTGTGAATATAAAAGATATTTCTAACTATGGTGAGTCGTTAGCAGTGTCCCAGGTTGGAATCCGAGCTGCGGCACTTGGCTGCACATTGCCGTCACTCACTCCACCTTCAGTGTCTATCTTAAGGTGCACTTAAAAAAGGCAAAAATTCCTTGAAAAGTTTAAAAAACATAGCTTAAGAACATGTATGATATCTAAACTCAAGAAGTTTTCTAATATAGTCCCTGTTGGATTGTTCTCAACAATTAACCAAAATGTAACCGTGCTCTGGCAAACTCAAAGTAAACACTGGCAAACACAACTGTAGCAATTATCCCAACTTGAAGGATGAAACCCTGTGTAGAAAAAGTCAAGAAGAAAAACCTTTTGAACAAACGAGTTGGAGCATAACCCGACTGGATGTCCTCCTGTGGCTGTAAAACAACCGCATCACAGAGACAAAAAAACACAGCATCTCTCTGTCTCCCTTTCCTCTCTGCCATCCTGTCCTCTGTGTCACGCTTGAGAAAGTGGGAGTAATATTAAGAGTGGAATCTAATCCCGGTTGGCGACTCATCAAAGCAGCGGCACCAGCTCTGGCTCTGGCTGAGCTGGGGAGGTGAAGGCGTTGGAGGAACAGAATGGGCTACCGAGGTCTATATGTCACACTAAATGTACAGTATAGCCTTTTTATTTGGTTTCACACATACAAAATCCCTTTTTTATATCAGTGTTTATTCATCCCAAAAGCCTCAGCTGAACAAAGGTCAGCTGGAAGTGCAGTTTTTGCTTCAGGTTGCCAAAATTATGTTATTATTTATGGAGTTAAAAGGGTTTGGAAAAGGCAACATTTGATAAAATGCACGCCTCCAGGACTTATTATATTGTTGCCCTTTTTACCCTGACCTTTTGTTTGCTGCCAAAATCAAGTCGAAATTCCCCCCTGCCAAACTTTCAGTCCATGTCGGGGTTATTTAAAAAACAAAAAGGCAGCGGCACCATACGATCTGCTCTGGGCGCTCATTGTCCCCAGAGAATGAGAACTATTAAGTGATTCCCACAACTTTTTCTATAGAACCATCATCACATCAACTTGTCCACTTTACACAACACAACAACAACAAAAATGTAATAGACTGACAGGCATAAAAGCTCATTAATGCTGCCAAGAAGACAAACACTTTCTATTTAGTGTCACCATCAGATTACAAATAAATCTATGAATTTTGAGCATCGTCCGTCCATCCATCTTCTACTGCTTATCCGGGGTCGGGTTGCAAAGGGAGCAGTTCCAGCAGGGGGCCCCAAACTTCCCTTCCCTGGTCACACTCACTAGCTCCTCCCAGCTGGACATGCCTGGCACACCTCACTAGGTGTTCCAGGGGTCCAAACCACCTCAACTGACTTCTTTCTACGCAAAGAAGTAGAGGTTCTACTCCAAGTACCTTCTTTTATTTACACATGCTTATTTAAACATCAAGGAAATGGTGGTCTTCCCTCTAAGATCACCTTGTAGTAAACTTAAAAGTCTTTAAAGGGAATACTTCACCCCCAAAATGAGCTTTTGTTAATCAATGACTCACTCACTTGTTCTTGTAGGACTCACGTAGAACGAAAAATCGGAAAACTGAGAAACTTATTTTTAAATTGAAGTGAATGGAGGCTGCGTTAAACAACTGCAAACAAACAACTTAAAACATCTGTTTACAAACTCTCACACAACTATTCTGCATAAACGGTCTCACACTTGTACAGGCGTGTTACTCGTCTTGTTGGTACTTTTTGCACAGAATTTGGGGGTTTTACGTTCACCATGGAACCATGCGAGACAAACAACGTCTGTTGGCCAAGACGCAGGAGAACTCGCCGACGCAACAGTCGGCGTCGGCGAGTTCTCTGGTGACTGCCTGGTGTGTCAGGGCCTTTAAAGAAATCAAGGTAACAGGTGGAAAAATACCCTTGACATTAGAGATGTCCTGATCCGATCACGTGATCGGGGATCGGAGCCGATCACGTGATTCTCAAAAGATCGGAATCGGGAGAAAAAAATCGGGGATCGGGAATCTTTTTTTTTTTTTATATAAAATATTTTTATTATTTTATTTAATGTTACAATACAAAAATGACCATGTTCACGTCTTAAAGTCATCCTGAGGCCTTAGTTTTGGTTTAAAATTACACATGTATGTGTTGCTTCTTTTGGGCTTGTTTTCATAGACCTGGTTGCTTTTTTCTCTCAAATCTGGCAACAGAGTGGGCGCAGTGTCTAATAGTAGCAGTAAGCTAACAAGAGGCTACGTTCAGCTGGTGACTCGGGAGTCGGGACAGAGAAAATGTCAGGAGTTTGGAAGTATTATAAAATTGAAAGCGAAGGCAGTGTAACAGCCAGATGCAATGTTTGCAAGGCGGAGGTTCCGCGTGGTGGAAAGAACAGAGCTACGTTCAACATGACCAATCTAATACGCCACCTGAGAAACAAACACCAACAACAACACAACGAGTACACAGCGGCCACTCAGGTAACGGCACTGAAACAACCGACACTTTCAGAGACTTTTAAAAGGAAAGAGAAACTGCCCCAGAACAGTGAAAAGGCCAAAAAAAGAACAGCCAAGATAGCTGAATTCATCGCGTTGGATGACCAGCCGTTATCTGTTACCTTTTTTTTCTCTTAATGCATTGCATATAGATCGGATCGGGAAAAATCGGTATCGGCAGATTGTCAAAATCAAATGATCGGAATCGGATCGGGAGCAAAAAAAGGTGATCGGGACATCCCTACTTGACATAATGAAATGCTGTGTTTAAAGCGCCCTGTGTAACTTCTGAAAGAAGAAATATCCTACTCTTGCTGTAAATATAGAGAATATACTTGAAATATGTCCATATTATTTCTTCTAAATGAATATATTATTCTAAGAGAAGCCTACTTGTCATACTGTTGGAAGGCAGCATACCATATATTAGCCTCTCAGTAGAGTGGTGCAGGTATGAGTCCTAAAACCTGGAAATGTTTACATTTAGTTTCTTCTGGTTCGCTCAATCAAAGTCTGGGATTTTTTGAATGGATTTTGGTTAGGTCTGTTGTTGACACATGCTTAAGAGATTGTTGTTTTTTGTTCTACAACATAAAATACGTCAGTAAACACCGCGCTGTTGAATGTCAGAAGCTTCTAGGTTTACTAAAAAAGAAACCACTAAACGTCATTGGAGTGAACACAAGTCCGTCTTCAGCTTAGCGGAGGTGATGCTCAGCATTTCAACTGTGATGTCGTTCATTTATAGCCTAACATTAGGTTCTTACTTCTACTTAAAAAATGATAAAGTGTTGTAAATATGTGGAGACTGAGAGTATCTTGTTCAACAAGACGTGTAGATAAACATGTGTTGGCCACAAAGCTTATTTTCTGCTATAATTCAAACTATAATGGAAGAATTGGCTTTGTGTATGTGATCCCTGCAGCACTCTATATACTCACAGGGTGATATTTTAAGATGATTGTGCTCAATTAGGACCGTTTGTGCCATCAGCTTTGAAATCGCTCTGCTAAAGCATTTGTGCACTGAGGGTTTGACCTCTAATATGACAATATTTTGTAGCATTTATACAAACTTTTAACAAGACGAAACCATCAGCAGAAAAACACCCACTTTGTCCTCGTTAAAGACAAGATGGTGGTTTAACAGAGCCTGTGTAGGACGATGATACTTTCACAACAGATTCACGAGCTGATACTTCTCTGCCATATATTCAGCAGTGGACACTGATAAAAATACATTTAAATTCTCCACAGTCTTCCCCTCAGTTTCCCTCCAGTAAGACCCAGTGGTGGCCAGCAGGGCTTGTGGTAATGATGATGGTGGGAACTGGATACCTTGTGGCCAGAAACCAGAGCAGGTCACTGTACACCGTGATAAAATTCCCGAATCCACATGCCAAGTTTCCCCTTTGCCTCCTCCTCCACTTTTCCACTCCTCTCCTGCCTCTCCCTCTCTCCTCTGCTTTCATTCCCTTCTACTTTCCTTGATATCTGATCTGGCCGAGACACTCAGGTTACCGTTTTTACAGCTAAGCCAGCCCTGCGCTGTATACATTCCTTTCTCCACTGTTTCTTAGCCCACTCTCTGCAGCCCTCTCATATCCCCTCCATGCCCACTCCTCCGTGTCCTTGATTACTCACCGGAGCTTATTTTACCGTGGCACACATTAAGCAGCCAGATGAAGGAAACACTGTCGGACTGTATGATCCCTCACAAGGGCACATTGTGTGTCTGTCTGTGTGTTTTGGTCTGAAATATTGAGGATGAGAGAGGAAAACTGGGTCCTTTTGTTCTGAACACTTGATAGAGCAGAATCGAAGACTTTTCTGCAAGAAATCGATACGTTTAACTTATTTGGCTATTATTATGGCACATACTGTTAATAAGGTGCCGCTTGTAATGCTGCGTTCAGGTTAACACGCTAATTTCTAATGCTTCCAACCAATGACCTTAATCAGATCAGATACAATTATATTTGTTCGACAACTTATTAACTCCCGTAATGTCACACTAACAATGAAGGTATTGAAAGGGAAGCTGCAGCTGTTTTTCATCTATCAGTGGATCGCTGTTTTCCTAAATTAAATCTGTAGACAGCCGCTTATATGTGTGTGTGTGTGTGTGTGTGTGTGTGTGTGTGTGTGTGTGCAATAGGAGATGATATTCAAGGTTGCGTAATGAGCTACAATCAAACTTGTTTAGCCTTTGAAAGTGTTTTGACACCTTAACCACATCTGCTCCTTCATTCAGTCGCTTCTCCACGGTATTGACGGAGATAAAGGACTTGTTGTGGGAGAGGTGTTTTTTCCTATAGCCCAACAATAAAACGGTGTTTTTTACTGACATATCTATGGGAAAATCCACAAGCTACTGCTATTTCATTTGGTCAGAGATATCTGAGTAAGTGAGAATGTGAAAATGCAATGTCAAGATTATTCGGTCAAAATATTTGAGATTCGGAACGTTATTCTGATAATATACTGTATAAAATATGCTCAAAACTTCTCAATTTTGCATATTGTAACCACAGGAACTTTAAAAATGTTAAAAGAAATATATTTTTGCATCACATCTTTTTAAAGAAAATAAATTAACGACAAAAATATAAATGTAAAAATAGCAATATTGTATGAGTCTTTTTTACTTGTTATTCCTGCACTGAAAAAACAGGCTGTATTTTTTTCAAATGTTTTATGATAACAGCTACTACAAAGCTTTTTAAAGTCCCTCATGTGAGGATATTCACAAATATCCAGATTTAAATTCAATTTGATCATAATCTATTATAATATCCTAGATCGTCCCGTCCCTAGGTGTATATTCATATCCCATCTCACAGCCATGACTGATAACAGTCACTGCATTGTGCTTACAAATAAAAATGACATATTAGGCTGCTTTCATCAAATTAAATGTTTAACTGACACGTTAAAAACATATTGCGAAATCTGTCAATTCATTGAACCCTGAATGATGACCCACGTCACACAGCATCTATCATAAACCCGCAAATACAACATCAGATCTGACTGACATCCCATAATTACTCGGTCTATCTGATAAATTACAACAGGAGACATTTTAATAGATTTTCACAGTCCAAATAGATTTATGGTAATATTTAGCTCTGAAAAGAATGAGCAAATAAAAACGTGGACAGACAGATGTGTTTAAATGATGCTCATAAAGACTCGGCTCCACTGAGGATACCACAAGTGCTCCCTGATACGAAATAAGGAAATGTCTCCATTGAGAGACCCTGACCGACTCCATTCCCCTCCCACCCACCCACCACCACCACCACCCTGCATCCCCGCCTCCTGTCATCAGGAGCAGACATCACAGGATTTCCTCTAAAACTGAGGATCGTGGCCTTTTTTTTTTAGTTATCAGGAAAAATGTCCAGTTTGTGCCGTTATTGGAAGAAACTCCCTTTTTGTATTGGCAAGTCAGAATGCATATAAGTGGAACACTCACATTAAATACCTCAAAATCAGTAGATCACACTGCAACAACAAAAAGATTCAAATCATCTTAGAATGTTACTGCATGATCCCTTGTTTCTCTGTTAACCACCAACAAAGCATCTATTGTCATCAAAAAAAATAAAATGTGTTTTACAGTAAGTGGTGGCACGTGAACGCGCATGGTATTTTGAAGAGGTCTAAATGCAAAAAAAAAAGGCTTCTTTATCACAGGGTTGTTTCAGGACTCGCTCAGAGCCAGCACCCTCGCGCCTCTCTCTGACAGCCTAAAAACCATAATTTCCACAATAATTCTCCCCAACGTGATCACCTGCAGGTCCACCCGTAAGAGAGCAAATGTGTCTCTGGCCAAATGTGTACAAACAATGAGGAGATGAAGACAAAGCGGACACACATCCTTCCTCTCTCTCTCACACACACACACACACACATTGAGCACTTTCTTTCTCCACAATGAACCGCACAGCTCAGAGCTCAAAAATCACAATATGCACCAAAAAGAAAAAGAAAAAAAGAAACAAGGTGAATATTGGGGATAGGCCGAACACTGGAGACAATGTGCTCATTTCGAGTGCGTAAAGCTCACAGACGCACATCTGGATCACTACGCCTCTGGCCACACACACACACACGCATAAACAAAAACACACACGCATCGTGGAAATGCGAGCGTGCCCCCCCATTGATGTATCCTAATTATGCACATTGGTCTGCTCTCCTTTGCGCCGTAGTGTAACAGTATTAATAGTAATAGTAGAGGCACTGTTGACGCCTTCACTGACGCACTGGATTTTCCATTAACTCCATGAAAGGCAGGCAGGGCAACACAAACGGATACATGATGACATGAGGGCGACACACTGTATTCCTCATTGATTCAAAACTTACTACAGGAGCGCTGAATGGGTGCCGCATCCATTGTGCGAGGCGGTAAATACTGCCGCTGCTCATGCTGCCATTCAGCGTCACAATAGAACTTGGGTATGAAAAAAAAAAATCATAAATCAAAGTTTCACTATCATGCAGCCTATTGCACTTGAGTGTATTTCCACAGAGGAGCAAGCACTCCACGCGTAATCACATGCAAGTGTGCACAGAGCCTGTTTACCTTCATCTCCTCATTTATTTCCCTTTTCACCGGGTGCGCTGGCTTTCGGCTTCTTTTATTTTCCGGAGGTCTGCCCTCTTTTTCCATCTCTGCCATGTTCCCTCTGAGATACTTCTGTCAATATTTGCGGTTGAGGAGGGGGGGTGAGGAGGGGGGTGAGAGAAGAGAGGCAGCTGTTTACAGTCTCCAGACGGCGGATGTCTTGCAGCTTTTCAGCGGCCCGCGTGACGCTGCTGGTGATGCCGCCGAGGGCTTGAGGTGCCCGGCTAAGTCAGCCATCTTCTGCCCGTATCCTCAACGGTCCGTGCGCCAGTGGTGAGCCGCCTCTGTGAGTCAAAGGAGAGGTTGAGTGAGGGGAAAAAACGAGACAGGGGGAGGGGCGTGCGCTGAAACATTATATGACGCGTTGGTGATCAGAGGGGGGCTATTTCTTCTCGCTTTCCCATGGACTGCAATCAGAGCAGTCACATCCACTTAACGCTGCTGCCTATGGTGGGGGGCTGTAAGCAGCAAACAGGTGCCCACACACTCTGCAGTCCCATATTGTTCTTCAGGGGAGGCTAACAACCCACTGCTGTTGGTTAAAATACAATCTGGTGTTTTTATTAGTTTCTTTACAGGTTTAGACACAAACTCAAATTGGAAGTTCCAGAGCATGAGTTCTAACCAAAGGAACTGTGCAGAACCTTGATACTTCACCTCCAAAATGGTCATTTGTAATCAGCTTCTCACCTGGTTCTACCTTGATTTTTTTATCAAACTTTAATTTTCTCTCGTGTCTCCACAGTGATTTAAGAATTTAAAAAAAAAGACATTTCTTGTGTAATGAAAATAATGGAGGGCTGCGTTTAACATAGACACATTTATATAAAATCTGTAATCTGTTTTCAAACTCTGACATAATCCAAATATCATTTATCCAGTTGTATGCTCAGTGCTTTCCAAACACATGTGCTTTTACTAAATTCTTAGTCTTTGAAATATTTCTGAACCGTCCAAATTCTGCGAGTTAAGGTTTTACTGAAAATGCAGTTGACTGGATAAAGGACGATTCAGCCCAGTGTGAGAGTTTGTTAATGGATAGTATCACTAACATTTATAGTGGCCCCCATCTGAATTCATTGAAGAATTTGCTCTCGTTTTGGGGTTCTTCCTTCATTAAAGGGAGAATATATTTATTGAAGATTTCAAGTGAGCACAGTAATTGATTAAGATGAACTGATAATTTTGAGGGTAAAGTATTTGCAGCAAGAAGCTCAATATACAATGGAAAAGTGGACACTAAAAAGGGATGCTCACAGCGACCGGAACTCTTGTTGATATCCGGGGATAATGAATTGGGCTAACTGTCACAGTCACCGGAAAACATTACCTAAAATGTAAGTTTTACTGGCTTATTTTAACAATGTGATCGCATAAGTCCTTCCTATATTATTGCAGATGTGCTGTGAGTTAGCGAGCTAACATAGCTAACCTAGCCATTTCTAATATATTGAGAAAACACAATTATGAAACAGACTAACTCATACTAACGTTACTTCTAATGTAAATGTTTTGGGGCATCGTAAAAGTATACCTTTAAACATCAGTAGGTCAGTGAATTTTGCAGGGATTAAAAGCCAAGCGTTGTTTGTAAGAAATAAATGTTTTGGGGGAAAATCAGGAGCATCTAGAGCAGTGCTTGATGATGGCAGACATTGCACAAAATATTGTGTATGTCCAATTAGAATAAAACTGCAGTCTAAAAACAAATCCTTCATCATAGTGAGGTAAAAGGTTAAACACTCTCTCATAGGAACAAAGGGAACATTTGACCATCATGCATCAAATATTAAAAGTTGCCATTTAGCCTCAGAGTGTCTCTTCTTCTGCATTAGGTCGTTCCCTCAGGCAACAACATGCATTGCACACGTTTTTCTAGGTGTCTAAAGTATTTGCAGGAATCTCAAGGTTCAGTTATCAGACTTTTAAGGGACTAGAACATTTGAGTTTGTAACAAAGGTCTCGCATACTGTTGGTCAGATTTAAACCCAAGACATCACATTTTCAGCCTTGAAGTGGTTTTGTAATTTGCAACACATTTCCAAAGAACTGCTCCCTCAAGTCCAACGGTTTATACCAGAACCCCGAAATATCAAGTAAGACCGATAGCTGAAGAAATACAAGATGGTACCATGAAAGTCACATTTCTTTTTAAAAACCCTTATCCCAAAAAATATGTATGTATGTAATATAGATACTTACAGTGCGTCTACAAATGTTTTGTTGATCCAGGTTTCCACATATCTCTTCCATGGAAAAACCTCCAATCAACCAATGCACGCTATAACACTTCTCACCGCAGACACTTCAGAAAGCACAGGTGTGATTGATTATGTTAATGCAGAGCCCTTGTTCACAAAATGAGTTCCACCTGTGTGTTTCCTGCTAAAACAAGTCTAATAGCTGCTGTGTCAAAGATACTCAAAAACAGTGTTAGGCAGTAACAGTCAAAAGCGTACTAAATGTAAGTTATTAATCAAAATGTTGGTGATTACAAAGAGGTTACATGTGAATGTCGTATTTCCCATTAATGTAACAGTATATGTTGAATATAACATTAATTCTGTTTTTCTTTTACAATCCTAATCCAGTTCATATTGAATAACTTTAATAAGAAATTGACTAAATCAGTGTTGAGCACTGTTATGAGGTTTACACTGCCAGGTTTAGGTATATATTTTAAAGACTTTTAAGCTTTATTGTCCTGTTTAAAACATTGTTAAAAAAACCCTCAGAAGAGATATAATAAGTTACATTACTTTGATAAAGTAATTAAAAAGGTTATATGTTCTCTGTAACCATTTGTTTTTCAAAAGTAACCTTCCCAACACATAGCATACAGTACATGGTCGCATATAAATGAACGGTCATATATGTCCACACGTAATTACTCACATAGCAGTGTTTCCCATACATTGATTTATTTGTGGCAGGTCGCCACAATATTATCGTCCGCCACAAATGGATCTCGTAAAAAAAGAAAAAATATTTTTAAATTATTATTTTTTTTTTTTTAATTTCAATTTTGGTGGTCTAATGGATAGTGAGGTGGGCTGATGATCGGAAGGTTGCAAGACTATTTGTAAATATATATATATAATATTTGAACAAATAGAATACAATTCTGTGGGAAACACTGCACAGGCATTATGTGTTTGACCATAATGTGACAGTTTTACAACATGATGGTTTACAGTGGGTTTTCTCAGCTAGGGCCACTCATAGGGTCATTATTGGTATATAAAACAGTTGCAAGATCCATAATAAAACAATCTATAGGGAATAAATAAACCTGTTTCATGTGTGTGCTACTGTACATGCTGTCCTCCGGCAGGTGAAAAAACACAGTGCCGGGGGGATGCTGCTCATGGCATTGTGACACCCATTTGAGCTGGAAAATCGGCGGAAACAGAGCTCAGTGAACCGTGGTGCAGGGTCAGGGGGAGATGACTTGTGTGGTGGCCTACAGGGCTGCTCCTGTCATGCCTTGCAAACCAGCAGCTCACCTGCACCACAACACTCAATATGTGTGTCGAATTTGCTGCAATGTGTTGCTATACCTAAATGGGTGTAGCATGTTATTTGGCTCTAAATCAGGATGGATTTCTAACTTGTTCATATTCAGTTTTCTTTTAGCGTTTAATGCATTAATATACTGTATGTGTGTTTTTTTTGTGAGTCTTTTCAGCAAGTTGTCCTTGACAGACTTTCTTTCCAGTTTATTAATAAGCAGAGGGAAGCGGTTTCAATGAAAGCATTGTTAAACCTAACGCTGCTGGGGCACTACTCCATCAAATCGTGGAACTGTTATATTGTATTACATGAACTGAAACATGAGTGGGATTTTTTCCCCCAAAACAATCAAACACTTTGGCTTAGCTTAATTTATTTTCATCTGGAATTCATATCATTTTAAATCTCCGCATTGGAGTTACATAAGATCCAATTTGTGGTTTGGTTTCTGTCACTGGCCACAATATAAACATAACAGGACAGGACTTCAGATTCTATCCAAAAGTGTTTCCGCATTGGTGTAAAAGTATTTCTTTGATTTTCAGTAATTGGACTTAATATGAAACATGCACACAATATGTCAGTGATGTTTCCGTGTCAAATAAATGAAGATTACAGTGTAAGGCAGAACTGTCTGTTAATCTGTCAAGAAGAAGAAGAAGATAACGGAATGAATCCATGACATTACATTAAGGGGTCTCTTTAACAGTAAGTGATGTTCTCTAATGGTCAAACGTTAATGCATGATCAGATCACAGATCCGTTCTGCCCTCATGCAACAAACAAAAACATCCACAGCAAATGGAAAACAGATGGGCATCCGATTACTGACATAGGTGTTGTGTAAGACTGTCGAGGCTACGGCTTGAACTGAACTCTTATACTCTATCCCCATCTTGGACAGATACACTTAACACAAAAAGTAAGGCAATTTGTGTTTGGTAGATTATTTCTATGTTGTAACAATGCTTTTTGGCAATAAATCTTATACTGTTGGAAAGCCAACAATTGATTTATTAACAATTGATTCATTTAACAAGCAGCCTCAGTAGCGTGTGGAAGAACCAAACACAGCCACAACAGCCTCTCCTCCTCATGCTGTCACCAGCCTGCTCACACTCTGCTGTGGGATGGCATCCCATTCTTCAACCAGCATTTGTCCCAGGTCAGCCAGCGTGGTTGTGTTGGTCACTCTGCACGGACAGCAGGGCCAAGCTGACCCAAAATGGGGTTCAATGGGGTTGAGGTCAGGACTGCAGGCAGGCCATCCTCTCCACTCCTACTCTATCGGTGCAGCAATCAGCAAAGCGTTCTCTGCGTCTTCTCCACACTGTGACCCTATGATCCATGTGCCGTAGGCAGAATCTGGACTCATCGCTGAACATAATGTTCCTCCACTTGTTGAGGTTCCAGTGCAAGTGGGCCTGATGGTGAAGGGCAGTCATGGCCGGCTCCTGGCGGGCGTACGAGACCGGAGAGTGGCTGCTGTTTGGCATTGGCAGAGGATATTTGTCACATTTTCCATGGGCGCACCCCACATACTCTGCTCTGCTGCTCATCCCACAAATGCGTGTTCCTCACAAATGTGGTACCATTGGAATGGTAAGAGAACAGGCTTTCCAACGGTATAAGATTTATTGGCAAAAAGCATTGTTACAACATAGAAATCATCTACCAAACACAGTTTTGTGTTAAGTTTATGTTAACTTTTTTCAATCAGTTTACATTTAGCTAATCTTAGATTATTGAGCCTTATCTTTCTTAAGTTTAGAAAAATACAAGTAATCTTTCTGCCGGCCCCAAAATATGATGGGTTTGTATCTTTACTTCAGTTCATCTCTGGGGTGTCACTGTTTTGTTTTTATGACAAATCAACAAAAATATATATAGGCATCAATTAAATATTTTTGAATGTTACACAGAATTAAGTGATATGAACTCAGTTACAGGTTAAAACCAGAGGTCGAAAAAGTACTCAGATTGTTGGAAGTAGCAATGCCACAGTTTAAAAAAAAACTTAGCTTGATTGCTGCTTAAAAATAAATAAGAGCAAAACTATAAAAAGTATTAACATTAAAATGTATGGTAAAATAGTCTACAAAAAGAAAAGGAAACCGCATTCAGCCCATTTTAGAATAATACATATTATTGTTGACTATTATTGATGCATTTATGGGTTCATTACTTTAATGTTGAAGCTGGTAAAGCCAAGGAGGAGTGGCTTTTTTCTTTATATATATATATGCTGTTGGGTAGCTTGTGAATTTCACCAAGGGATCAATAAAGTTTATCTTAATCAATAATAATACATATTTTGAGCAGATAGCAATACATATGTATCTACACAGTAACTATAAAGATGTCAGATAAATGTAGTAGAGTCAAAAGTTGAATATATTGATAAATGTCGAGTTGAAGAATAAAGTAGTAGAACAATTGAAATACTAAAGTACTAGTACTAAGTACCTCATAATTGTACTTCAAAGTAGCCTTCAGTACTAAAACTAAAAACTCTTGTGTGGGTGATTCACCAATATGGACAACATTTCAAAAATGGTAATACATTTGGTCATAGTCATAACCCATGTTAATTTCACATTGTTGAGGTTGTTGATTACATTTTTGGCAAAGAAGAAGAAATGGCGCGCTTTGTATTTCGTAAATGACATAGTTCGGTGGACAGAAAACAGGTGTGAACTGTGAACCAACTGTAAAATGTTACATTTCACCAAACAAAAGTGACACTTTGTACATTTAATACTTGAGGAAAAGGCACGTGGACATACCTTAAAAATGGCTTCATGTCACGTTCTTTCAGAGTGTAACTTTGACAAAAAACTAATGAATATAAAAGTGTCTCATTCTCTTACGGAGCTGGCAGGAAGTGCTCTCTCCATATAGGAATTTAGCAACAAACGTCATTACGTTGGACAGCGACGTAACGTATTACGCGTTCAAAGATGGCAGCCTACAGTGACAGGTCGTGTGTTATGAAGCACAGCTAGTTATTGACACAGTAACAGTCTGTTTTATCAGTCAGAACAGCAAATTATACGTTTTAATTCATAATACTAACACGGTGCTGTTTAAGAGCATGCCACTACGTTAGAGGACGAGTCAGGCTATACAACTTAAAGATGGTGGAAGGTAACTAAATTGCACTTTATGCAACTGTCTTACTACCAAGTACATTAGAGTAAGAGAGAAAATGTTTCCTGCTACATGGTCACGACTGTCCCGCATGGCTCTGTCCAGCCGAGGACGGAGAACTCTGAGTCTGTTCTCCAGCTCGGCACCCTCCAACTGGAGCAAAGCGGTCGCAGACGCAGAGAAGATCGTCGGATATCCAACTTCCTTCATGAGCCTCCGCTGCCTGCTCAGTGATGAACTCAGTAATGTGGCCATACAGGTGAAGAGACTGGTCGGGACTCAACACCCTTTACTCCACACTGCAAGGTAACACTACACACATGATCTGGGTTTCCTTTAAGCTCCGACTCAGGGCTTATTTCTTCCATGGAGTAAACGCCTAACCTAACTTCTATCAATGATCTGCCAAAATAACACGACTCTGTCTTTCAGCAAAGCTTAAAATAAATAAAATGAACATCTATAGTAAAAACTGTTTAAATGACTATTTTTCGGCATGAATATAATCCACCAATCGGCACTCAGTTTTGATGAAATGACTACCTTTCCTCTAAATTAAAGAGAAATACAAGTCCAGTGTTTCATTATGGAGCTCACTCTAATTGTGTGCCTCTTAAGTAATCATATGTTTCTCTTATGAGAGTTTTGCACAGATGATTACACTCGAATCGTTGATTAACTACTGTTTTATTAAAAAAACAAATACATTTGGCAGCACTCATCATTGTGGAATTACATTACTGTACAAACACATGACATCACCTACAGATCCATACTAGTATCCTCTTTCATCACTGCAGACTTATGGGTAAACAACAATTGTTTGTAATCAATACATCTATTTTGTTAAGTCAAGCAACAGCCATTGTCAGTGGTTGCTGCCTTTATTGACAGCCATCAGATGCTAAACTATTAGTAATATTTGTGTGACAACAGCTCATAAACAAATACGTGCATCATATCACACACAAACTGAATTTTCACCACAAACGTCATCATTTCGTAACAGCCCCCTTAGACAGATTCTAAACTGGGATTGAGGATAAAAACGTATTATTATTATTATTATTATTATTATAAAAGATGATTTTCCTCTTATCATCCTTCTTTGTAGTTTGAAAGAATATTGTTTGCTGATCTTTGGCTTGTCAACTCTCACTAGACTGGTGAATCCCTTAATTGATTTGACAAACTCAAGCTACACTTGAATAGATTTTATAACTACATAACAGTCAAGGGATTGAAAAACATTTGCTATCCATTCTTTCTGTTATTGGGAATACACAAAATGCTGTTTTGATCCCGATTGAATGTTCTCACGTTTTATTTTCATTTATTTTCCTATATACTGTAATACAGGACATGATTACACTGATCAGAAACCATGTCACTGTTGTATTGGTTAGAAAGGGTAGCTAGTTTCACACACAGTTGGCTACTTTAGTAGTTCTTAACTCTAATATTTTCTCTTTTTTTTAAGAGTTCGTATAATTTGTATAATGTTTTTCAATCTAAACGTAGTAACAGAACGTCTACACAGCAGCGTTAAAAAAATCTTGAAACGCTTCTGCCCATTCACTTTGAATGGGGTGACGTCACTTTCCCTCACTTTTCGCCGAAATGGATTGTGGGCAGGCGAGCGGAGATTTTGAGGATTTTGAGGATTCAAAGTTGAACAATGTTCAACTTTTGAGGCTGAGGTGGAAGCGTCAGCCAATCAAATCCTGTGTACGCAAATCTGACAGTTCAAGCTCTAGCCAATCAAACGGCGTGTATGCTGGGAGTGACATACCGCAGATCATTTCCTCATATTCCAAAAAATGGAGGAGAAATTAGCGGTAGCGAATCAATCACCCGGTGCTTTATGACCAGACCTACCGGGATATAAACCGGAGGAGCCAGGCATGGAGGGAGGTGGCAGAGACGGTGGTAGGTTTTCGCCTGTTTTGGGGAGTTTATATCCAGTTTACTTCGGGCTTTTTTGCTTCGTATGTCGCGGGCGGGAGATTCATGTGATTGGTTGATCGCAAAAAATCCTCAAGCTTCAGATACGCCCACCTCCAAGATTTTTTTAACGCTGCTGTGTAGACGTTGCGTAAGTACAGCTGCTGGATAAATGGTGAGAAAGAAAAAAAAGTTCAATATTTCCCTCTGATATGTTGTGACTATAACGCAGCGTCCACACGGCGGCGTGTGTTGAAGCTTGCCGGTGGGCGTGTCTGAAGCTCGACCAACAACCAATCACATGAATCTCCCGCCCCGGACACACAAGCACGCGGTTTGATTGGCTAGAGCTTGTACTGGCATATGATTTGATTGGCTGACGCTTCCGTCAGAGCTTCAAAAGTTGAACATTGCTCAACTTTTGAAGCGAGCAATGCGAGCAAAGCGAAGCGACGCTCCCACAATGCAGTTCGGCAAAGTGTGACGTCACCCCATTCAAAGTGAATGGGCAGAAGCTTTGAAGCTTCAACGCACGCCACCATGTGGACCGACCGTCAGAAGTATTGTAGCTGAAGTATAAGTATATAGTATCACCGTTAAGTAAAGGAGCTGTGTGTGATTACAGTACTTTATCAGCAACATTCCTTAGATAGAAACAAAGTAAATCAACTGATAACAATACAACTAATCATATTTGTATAATGTTAATCTAAATGCATACAAACAAGTAGTAAAGCCGCCAGCCCTTTGCTGACATCGTAAGAGAAATTAGTCAACTTTAAAATCAAATGTTTGCACTGAATAAAGTCTAAAGGGAAATGTTAAGTATGGGAGCAAAAGCAAAGTCATGAATTGGTTTCCTTAAAAAAAAGGAAATTGACTTAAGAAGCACGCAAGGGGTAACATTTTAGGGATGCACATATTGTGAAGGTTCAAAATAACAATTTGTCCAAAACCAATACTAATGTTTTGTGTTTTTTTGCTAATAATTAAATAATTCTTTATTAAAGAAAGTCTTTGCGTGAGACATAAATGAAATGTGTTTAAATGTAAATATAAAACCAATTAGAAACATAAAGTGTGACTTCATCCCCCAATCTGCATATACTACATACTGGGGTTTGAGTCAGTGCTACATTGATGCAACATAACCATAGACTGTTTATATAAGAGCACATATTGAGATCAGCTCCTGCCATAGTTGATGTCATCAGGCAGGCAGTCAACAGGGCGAACTTTGTCCGATGTTCAGACATTGAATGGATGCATCTGTATAAACCATAAACTAACTTCTCAAAGGGAAGTACTGTATTTATTTCTTCTGCAGGAGAGGCCCAAAGACAACATATTTGTCTGTGTTGCAGTCACTCTTTTGGGGTATTAATCAACCTAATTAGATGTTCCTAAACAGACCTATCGATGCCAAGGAGGACTTGTGATGCAACTGCAAACCCATGATTGTGCAATGATGAAGGAGGGGCTACAACGGGTCACATCTTCCAAATATTACCACTTTATCACAGAAGTTGCCTTGTCTTTCATCTTATCAAAGAAATCAAGAACTTGGAGAACCAAGGAAAGAGAACCAGAAGAGAGAGTCCTCAAACTCAATCCCGCCATGCAGACGGGTGTGTTGGAAACAGGAGCCCAAGGGTGTAATAACCTATACACCTAAATCTGATATGACAATCCATTTGGGTGTTGTAGCATGGGGGTGGAGGTGGGGAGGGGGGGGGGGGGGAGCAGACCTCTTGACAGTCTGACTCCTCACTGTCAGCTTGGGTTGGCTGGTTCGTATTTCCCTCTGTGTGTCTGCCTTAGACGTGCGGCAGATAAAAATATCCACAATAGCAGACAGGCAGACCCTCGTGGAGTTGGGTTTCGGTTTTTCCTTTCCTTTCATTCTCAAAAACTGCAGCTCAGCTAACTTTGCCCCAAAGTCTGGAGTTACAGCGAGGGCCCTCGAGAAGAAACTTAACTTACTTTAAGGACAGTCCTTGAGAGTTTGCCTTCGACTAGAATTTCCCTCCAGCGTTTTCTCGCCTTTTCTTTCTAGAATCTCAAGCATGAGCTCTGATATCTTGATCAATGCGATGACAGTTCAGTAGAATTTAAGTGGTGCCTCATTAGCCTGCATATTTCAGCTAGATTGTGGACAAGAAAACATTTTGAAATTATAGTCTTCTCCAGTCTGTTTTAGGACATATACGAATGATCTCAAGTTAGTCTAAAATGGGCTTTCCTCAAAAAGAAAAGGTTATTAGCCTATTCAAATTCCCCCCACCCTCAATGCACTAGAGCAGGGGTGGGGAACCTCCGGCCTCCGGGCCGTATACGGCCCGCAAGACCATTTGGTACGGCCCTCAAGGTAATTTATAAACACACGCAAAAAAGAAAGAAATTAAAGAAATCTAGACCGCAAAGAATTAAACAAGCGAGTGCCTGTTTTTCCTGGCCAAGGTCAGGGTCCTTGAACACAACACGAGCCTAACGTGTCATCACGTGGTATATGTCTCGTCTGACAGGGGTGCAGTTCTGACGGAGAGCACCAGAACGCCGCTCCGGCACTTCAGAAACTGCAGTACCCATAAGGAGCCGTACACATGCCGCAGTTTTTGCGTGGCTGTGTCTTTAGTTGAAAGCCCAGTGGCGATCTGTTCATCTGTCATACTGATCATACAGTCAATAACTTTGTTGTTATTAGCATCTGGTTAGCTAGCTATGCTAACGAATATAAGAAGCTTTTTCTGCAACCAGTGAGGTAAAGGCACATCTTTATATGATCATTATAGTTATAAAAAAATAAGAGAATAAAGTAAACAGGTATAAAATACTATATGACAGTAAAAAAACAAGAATACAGTTTGAAAGGAGAGTGATTTGTAAAATATCCATAAAGAAAAATAAAATCTGCTTCCAGTTCTGTTTCATATGGGTGTTGAGAGATGTATCCATAGATCTCTTAATGTTACTCTCAAAGTGCACCAGATTGATGCTTTTAACTTCAACATTTAAAAAATATCTTCCCGGGGGAGCGTGCCCCCCGGACCCCCCCTAGAGGATGTTAGGTCCCCCCCCCCCACTTAAATCATGTTCACATGGATAGGAAACTAAATACATTTGCACACATCTTGTGTCCATATCTTTCTGTGTTGGTGGTCATGCCACAACCGTGCGCGTGAATGCATACACGAGTCATGGTAAGATATCTGGACTAAGAGGTTGCTTTTTCTTTGCACAGCATGAAAGAAAGGTGAAATGAATGGGCTGTGATTTTAGTATTTTTAAGCAGAGGTCAATCATTTGTACGGCCCTCGGAGGATGTTGAAAAAATTGAAATGGCCCTTGAGAGGAAAAAGGTTCCCCACCCCTGCACTAGAGGTTTCAAGTTTCCACATCACAAGCTGCACATTGGACAAAAACTGGATATCACCATGTGGTATCATAAAGTCCTGCTTGTACGGACATGTGTGGAACTCCGATTTCAGGTGAAATACGTTCGAACTTCAAGAGATGAATAGGAAAACAGCCTTCTAACTTAGTGTCAAACTAAGGGTACAGTAAGGATATAGAGTTGTTGAGAACTTTTATTGACACTTAAAGGTCCCCTATTGGCGCGTTCACACCGGAGTACTTTTCCCACAATAGTTCATCAGAACTACGATATATTTGCGTTCACACCAAAAAGCCCCCTGAACTAAATTAGTTCATCAGAACCATTTTTACCCCGTTTTCAGTCCCTGCTAGAAAGCAGGGACTTTCGTGCGAGAAAAAGGTTCCTATGTCTGATTGGCTGGGCGGAATGCAAACCACGCCCCGTAAAACTCCCAAAAAGTGTTGTGAAGCCGCCATTTTATTATCCTCGCATTAGCATTATTAGCATTAGCCCAGCACACAAACGCAGAGAGACTAACTTATGGCAACACAAAAGAAAACATGGGAGCGGTGGAGATGAGGAGGTGTCGGCGTTCTGGTGATTTACTCGGAAGGCTTCAGTAGAAGCTGCTGGGAGTCCCAGCAGCTTCTACTGAAGCCAGTCCCCAATTCCGGGGACTTCCTTCCGGGGACTTCCGCCCGGGGACTCCGGGTGGCAGTATAGAGTGGCGAAGTCCCTCCCCTTCCGGTGGACCTCCATGGGACCTTATTTCGGAAAAATTATGTACTGAAGTCAATGGAGAGAGAAAGATTATCTTTCGATCCCGTTTGAATTGTGCCACGAATTACACATATGATGTTTGTCAATTTAAAAGATAATTTTGCAAGTCAAAAAAAAAAAATGTGTCGTAAAACTGTGAAGTAACACATTTGTTTGTGTGAAACGCTCAATGAACTACATCTCTGGTCAACAACACACGTCACCAAGATGGCCGTCACTACTGTCTTGTCAACAAAACGATTGACTACCCTCACTATCACCACAATGAAACACGTCCTGAAGAATGTCATGCAAAGCTGCCTGCCTGCCTTCCTTTGATTCTCTCTGAACTGCCTGGTCGTTTTAATGTTTAATGTCAACCATTTGTGCAGATAGCATGAAGTAGAGAAGATCGTCGATGCTAGCGTTAGCGTTAGCATTTCTCCCCCGGCCCGGCTTAAATTGTGTATTATAGAATGATCACACCGGTGACAGTACTCTTCAAAGGGTTCACGAAATATGACTACTACTCTTACTGTTTAACATTTTGGGTTACTTAATGTTACTTCATGTTAAGGCTAATACAAATGACAAGGCTGTAATGCTAACTAACGTGCTAGCTACTAGCTAGGTAGCTAACTTGATCAAGCCACTCCTGGTCCTTTCATCAGACGGGAAGCAAAAGAACGAGCAAGACCCATTGCTGGTATGATAACAACCTGGTACTAAGCACACAGGCATCTTGTTAATGTTATCTTATCTTAGCCAGCGCCATATAGATAGATTCTATCTATATGGCGCTGATCTTAGCTATCTCTTAGTGGAGGAAAACAATTGTGACATCACTTACGCGACTCTGGGATTTGTAGTCTTTCTAGTTACGTATTTTTCATAGTCTTATATTTCAACAGTTTTACGACAAACTGTGACTTTTTTTACATGGAAATTATTTTTTAAGATTGACAAACATCATATGTGTAATTCATGGCACAATTCAAACGGGATCGAAAGATACGTTTTCTCTCTCCATTGACTTCAATACATAATTTTTCCGAAATAAGGTCCCATGGGGCGGAAGTAGATGGGCGTGACTTCGCCACTCTATACGCCGTGAAGTGGTTTGCGGCCTGCCAGTAAACCCAAAGCAGAAGAAGAAGAAGTGACGTCAGCGGCTTCATTTGCCTAATCCACCCCCAGGAACTCATTGCGGTGTGAACGCGATCTGCTTTAGTTCATCAGAACTAAAAGAGTTCTCATGAACTGAGTTCTCATGAACTATTGTGGGAAAAGTACTTGGTGTGAACGCGCCTTATGATACTGTTTTTCATCAATATAATATAGGTCTCAGATACAGAACATGTCTCTGAAGTGTTTGGCTCGAAACACCAAACAGTTCATGCATTGTAGCATCCCATAATCCCCTCTGTTTCAGCCCTGTTACCTTGGTTTGTGATTGGCTAATGGTTACACAAGCCAAAACATCGTTATGACATCACAAAGTGGCCAAAATCTGATCAGCTCATTTTCAGACAGGTTTTTATATAAATGTATCAGGACAAAAAGTGAGCGAAACCTTTTTCCTGAAACTTTCAGAATCTCTTTACACAGAGGGGACACGTGTTGATGTATGAAAGACATGGAAAAGTGGATTTTGCATAATAGGTCCCCTTTAAGTTAGGAAATATTTGCTGATAGACAAAAGCACTTGCAAAAATAAGCATCTTCTAGATATAAAAAGTGATTTGTGCAAATGGGCAGCCTGGGAAACACCTTTACTAGGCCTGTCAATATTAACGTGTCATTGTATTTCTTTAAACCTTGTCATGTACATATATTTAAAATACCAAGTCATTACATTACCAAATGTGACCCGGCTTCCAAATAGCAGATGACAGAAAATAAAGAACCAAAAATAAATGTCCTTAAAGATTGCTGGTTCTGTAATGTTGGCGTTTAAAATCTGAGTGCACCACGAAGCAGCAA
The DNA here is from genome assembly GCF_902827165.1 of Trematomus bernacchii. Taxonomy (NCBI): domain Eukaryota; kingdom Metazoa; phylum Chordata; class Actinopteri; order Perciformes; family Nototheniidae; genus Trematomus; species Trematomus bernacchii. Next base: position 2,038,692 of record NW_022987656.1, read on the forward strand.
TTGAAGCATGTCCAATGACGGGTCAATGATCTCTTTCAGTGCTTTTAGGCCTTAAGCGTGTCCAATGGGACAGTTTATGTTGTCTCTTACTGTAAAAGACACCATGCTAATCGGTTTTTAAATAGGCTTACCCACTGAACATTCATTTGGGTGAGATGTTAGCTTGCAAATAAACTACAAGCAACTGTTTATATTCTCTTTTAGCTTAGGACATGGGAATTGGGCAATTCTCTGAAAAAAACTGCATATTCAATAAAGATATCTGCACTGTAGAGACAGATGCATTGCATAAACTCCATCATAAGAAAAGTACAGGCATGTTTAGCATGAATGCATCCTTCCCATACTCCGGGGAGGCAGAGGATCAATAAGCCACCACACATGTGAGATCACACATTAGCATCCATTCATCTCAGCCCCTGCATACAGCCACTAAGGTCCAGAATTCCTGCGCTGCAGTGGCGGAGCGGGAGGCGTAGTGACCTGTTCACAACCCTTTCAAACTGACAGCAGCCCATTCCTCTCCTCCACTCCCTCTCTCCCAGCGCTCACTATCTCTCGCTTTCCACATCATCCTTTGCCCCACCCCTTTGCGGGAGGGCGGTTGTGATTGATTGATGTATGCCGGTGTGGATAGTGACATAAATATGAATCATCTGCCACCCTCAGGCCACTGGCTTAACCGGACTCCCCAAGAGGAGAGCAGCTTCATCATGTTTTCGCTCTCTAGCCGTTTTCTGTTCGCCCGGCGATGCTTCTGCATTCATCAATGCACCAGCCTCCTATTTTTCACTTGAGTACAAATTTAGAGTGACCATAAATAAATCCCAAAAGCTGCCATGAAAGACAGCCCTACATAATGTCAGATGTATCTACATTTTAGAGGTGTTTTATTTATTTTTATTTATTTTATTTATGTTTTTTTTGGAAATAATTTTGTTCTCTTTTTTCAGCACCAGAACACTGTGAATCACCAGTGTGTTTCTTCTGTCATCTTTTCTAGCATTTCTGCTTTTCTCTCCACCTCCCCCCCCGTCCCCTCCCACTTTTCATGCTTTATCTTCTCACATCCATTCTCTGTCTCGTTCCTCCACCTCCCCCTGTGGTGCAGGGGTGGGTCAGAGAGGGTGGGGGGGGTGTGGAGGTGGCGGGGTTGGTGAGGCCGGTGTCTGGGCATGGAGCGGAGGGGGGCGTGGTGGCTTGTCTGCCTCGGAGCCCCTAACGAGAGCGTGATTCATGGCACACGGGGCTCCCATAGGGACAGGATTAGAGGTGCTCTGTCTAAAGCGCTCCCCAGAGACAGTAAAAAGATATTTAATCTGCCCACCACGCAGGCAGATACCTCTGGGCTCCGTGGGTGTGTTAGGGCCCCCCCCCCCCCTTCCTAAAAAGAAAAACTCCTACAGCGAACTGCGCAATTATTTCTCGGTACTTTGCAGTTTAATCCTTAAACATGTTGTCATTCTTTGTCCTACAGAAACGGTCCATATTGATTGGCTAATCATGATTATTCAATAGCATCAATTGAATGTCCAGACCTAAGATGCTATTGTTTACTATACTGTATATAAGATGTTTTAAAAAGATGTCCTGAAAAAATGTAATTATTAAAATAAGTTATTGTCTCTTTATATAACTTTCAAACATGAATGCGTAAACAAAAATGATTAAAAAAATTAAATTGTCTTTATTGGTTTTCTGTTTAGCAGATCATTTTAATCCAACTGAGATCGTGAAAATGTATTAAAAAATAAATGATAGAGATTAAATAATTTACCTCAGATTTCATGAAATCATGAAATAAATACTATACAAAATAAATGTATATATTTCAAATATGATAAGTAGCCAGATAGCTCAGGCAATGTCCCCCCCTTCTGTGTCCCCCCTTTCAACACTGCATAAAAGGGCCCAAAAAAAAAATATATATATATATATATATTAAAAATAAATATTAAAAAAAGCAAGGGGTTGCTCAATATTTCAATATGAATAATACAAACACCTTTAAAGCTTCTGTAATCAATATTCCTACATTAACAAAGACTAATTGTAATGTGAAAAGGATGGTTTATAGTGAGGAACCCACAGAGGATGATCCGCCTGCTATCAGCTCCCTTCAGCTCTATGTAGCATTTCAGCATCTTCTAACTCATTGTTTGGGTTTTGTCAGCCGGTAACTTTACGGTTTTGGTTTGGTCACACCTCTCTGAATAATAAATCATTTGCATTTTATGTGTCAAACACTATTGTAAGCAGCCATGATGATTAGCAGGCTTTACATAGCATTTCACACTGAGTACCTTCCTTTGGAATCAACGGGACTGCGTTTCAGGACAAAGAAGAAAGAGCCTTACTTCGGAAGTGTGTCGAAGTTATTTTACTTTCACAATTTAAATGGTTTCCTCTATGCATGCTGGATGTTTCCAAGCTGTTACCGGTTTCTTAAACATTGCTCATTAAACAGGGTGAAGCAGTGGGATCAGGTGTAGCTGGCATCAGGCTCTTCAAACAGATGGCAGCAGGGTGTAGGAAGAGATGTTAAATGTACACGTTTAAAAAGCCTTGTTCTGCTCAGAAAGGTTGGAAAAATACAAAATAGAGCTATCAATGTAAACTGGTTCAACCTTAGTTTGTGCCATGGCTATTTGATAGGTTACGTATTTCAAGTATGTCTCAAACAAGGGAAGCAGGCATATAAGAGAATGAATTAGAAATCCAGAGAACTAATTCATACTGTTTACTGATGGTCTATTTGTATTTTAATCTTCTGATGGTATTTCTCTGCAGGGACTTTGTCTTCGACAGCGGGAACAATCTCCCGACAAGAGGACTGATTGTTCTGCTGTTGTCCAAAGCAGCAGGGCCGAGCCACACGGCCTCCGATCTTCTGGCTCAGGACACGGTCAGCGGCATCCACACGAGGTAATTCAGTATTGGAGCCAGAATGATCTCAATATGTAGACACTTTGCTTGGGAACTGGAGGGTTGCCGGTTCAGGTCCCAGAACGGACCAAACTGGTTACCCAAACCGGTTACCCAAACCGGTTACCCAAACCACTTTGGGTTAAATGCAGTGTCTACATTTGAGTTTGTTTTCTCTGTACATGTGAAGCAATAAAAGAGGATCTCAAAATCTTCCATTTCCATCCATTCAACTTGAAGTGATTGACACCATTTTTGGATGCCAGTAACCTCAGTTTTTGGGTTGATTGAGCGTTCATCTCCCGTGAACACGATATCTTCCTAATCTAGCTCAAATGTCCATTTGGTCTCAAGGATGAACTGATTATATTTTCGTCTTCAAAGGTCTTTTGGACACAACTCAAGTCTTCATATTCTAAGTATTACAATTTCACACAAGTATCTAATAGGGTAAATGATAAAGTTATGACTCTATTGGACAGACATATGATGCAAGATATAACTTTATAATCAGGGGTGCACATAACTTTCTTAGTGAGTTACTCAAATGAGTACCAGGAGACAATGTTTGGTACTCAGGGCTGCCCACGCAAAGTTCTGTGTTCAGCCCTTCTGTTTCGCGGACGGACGGGGTGTCGGTGGGGGTGTGGTATTGAACGTCGACGGGAGGGGTGAAGGTGGGCACGGGAGCACGCCCGTGGAACTCGCGCCGGAAGTTGTGGCACAATTCCGTTGTACACACCGACGTTAACAGCAGCCCCGTCTGTGTGCATGGCGACCGGCTCTGTCGTCCAGTGATCGAAGCGCCTTCTGGAAATGCTTCACAAGTCCGCCGGTAAATGCGCTTAGTGAGACAAGTGCCGGTACGCATTTCAGATGTTTGCCGCGCATGCGTACCTGCATACCAGTTATAACCTGGTTATAATCTAATTTGTAGAGGAATTCAACGTGGGGCGATAATTCTAGTTTACATTGGTTGAGTCAGAAGATGGTAAGGGACCATTTAGGGGCTATCAGTTCTGTTCATCTACTGCTTATTACTACTTAGATCCATATAATGTCCATCAAAGTCCCGACTCTCCACTTTGCTGCTCTTCTGGCTTTGTTTACCGATGTTCCTCAAACTTCCAGACATCTGCTTTCTCCCTGAACACTTCAGCATGTTTGACTTTACAGCTCTGCATGGTGCAAGCATCAACATCAGCAGGATGCGCTGATGAATCTTCCTCCTCTGCAGGAAATTCCCTAAAGCATGCCTAACTGAGAGAAATCTAATTGGTTGCCATTGCATAAAATAACCATTGCACAGAAACATTGTGCCCTAGAGGATTTTCCCAAATGTTAAACTGTGTCTACCAACCTTAATCACAGTCATAGAGCCTCTACGGAATTATTTCCACTATCATACCACGGCTAGTTTCTAATCCACAACTATCGGTTCATGTCTGTAACCCCACACTAGCAGACCATCCTTCTTGTTTCAGAATATTTTCATGTACAGTAGGCATTGATTTAATGGAAAACAGTGTGCAGTAAAAACATGCATAATATTGCTTTTTGGAAAACATAAATGTGCATGGCAAGCAGACCAAGAAAGGTGATGCCTCTTTTGTCCGTGTTACATGGCTGATGAAGGATAAATAGAGAAATAAAATCCTCTTGTCAGGTAACTCTATCTTGGCCTTTGTGGTTATAGTCCATATCAATTCCTGTAAATGAAGCACTACATTATCTTTCAAATATAATGGATACTGGGAGTAAAATAACCACAGTAACACAGTTGCGAGGCAGTTGTTAAAGAAAAAACTAACGACATCGCAATCCTGACGCGATAAAGTAGTCCTGGCCACTGCGTGCCAACAAATGGAACTGCGACGTTACTTAAAATGATGGCAGCACTGATCGAGATTAACGGTAAATGTCAGTCTGTTCACATTATCTTTTTCATGTCTTTAAACTCTGCCAGAGCCCATACCTTGTTCCCAATGGTGTTTACTTCCTGTCTGTCTCCTTCTGTTGAGTTCTCTGACGTCTAGCGCTCTGTCTTTTAAACTTCTTTATTTTGTCTTGCTTTTTTTTCTTTTTTTCAAAAAGTATTCCATTGTGTTTTCTGATTGAGAAAACGAATGTTCTTTGTTTGCAGCTGATGTTAAATTGACCGAACTTCTTTCTGCGGATTGATTTGGCTGCACACAGTCCCTTGATCCTCCTTAGCAACGGTCTGTTCTCCTTAGCAGTGGTCTGTTAGTGAGAATGAACGACCTTTGTAATGTCCAAATTGACCAATAAGTATTGAGTATTCAACGATTATTACACAGCTTAAATGAATACTCTATTCTGATTGGTCAATTTCAACATTTTAAGGACTTCTCGGGTCAGATTAAAGTAAGCTTTGGTCAAATATGTGTTTGATCAGAAATCCTCATTGGAATGTTATTTGAATATTCATTTTCTATATGTGAGGGGCAGACTCTGAATCATAGCCATGCTCCGAATTCCCTTTATAGCTCCTTTAAATATATAGTGTCAAATTAGCTATTAGTGTTCTGCTGTGAAAATGCTTCAGGTAGCACCCCAAGGTCCTCCCCGCCTTCTCACACACATTGACTCCCGGCATGCAGCTCGGAACAGGGATGTGTGCCAAGTGGTTTCCAGAAGTGACTGCTGTGTTTGGCGTGGCCGTGTGCTGGGTGCCTCAAAGAACTCCTTTCTCACTGCTGGCTGCCACAAAGCTCAGGATGTGTGTAGAGGAGCCGGGTCTCTGCAGAAACATCCTAATATTAGACCAAATTGGGATAGCCCGGGCGCCATGGAAGAGTGTGAGGCCGAGCCTTGTTGGCAGGTTGTTTCTCACTACAGGACACACACACACACACACACACACACACACACACACACACACACACACACACACACACACACACACACACACACACACACACACACACCCCTCATGTCACTACCTGGCACTTGCATCATTGTGACATTGGATCACTGAACCCAACATGCAGCATTCCGTCAGTCATGTGTGATGGATAGCCCCAACACACACACACACACACACACACAGCATGACTTGATCACCTCATTTGCACTGTCTTGCGCTCCCTTTCTCTCCCCCCCACCTATCCGCACCTCTCCTGGGCTCATTAGCACCTCTGATGGAAGAGATGGAGGGATGGAGGGGGTCGGGGTGGGGCGGAATTTGGGGTGAGGGGGTGGGGGGTGATTGAAACCTCCGGGGGACGGTCTCCTCCCTCCTGACAGGCAGCATTTGTAAAACATTTCCCACTCTGCTGCCTGACACTGATGATTCACCAAATTACCGCCATGATAGATAGATAGATAAATAGATAGATGGATGGATGGATGGATGGATGGATAGGTAGATAGATAGATAGATAGATAGATAGATAGATAGGTAGATAGATAGATAGATAGGTAGATAGATAGGTAGATAGATAGATAGATATATGTAGATAGATAGATGGATGGATGGATAGATAGGTAGATAGATAGATAGATAGATAGGTAGATAGATAGATAGATAGATATATGTAGATAGATAGAAACACACACTCCACTAGTATGATAGTCCAACTTGTACCCACCACAACTCTTTATTTCTCGTGACAAATGAGAGTGGTGCCACTGAACTCATCTCTTGGCGCGTCTGATGGACAGGCCAGCTCTTTAAATCTCACACAGGGCCGCACTCACATCTGCAAGGCTGCATTTGATGGCGAGGCACACTGCAGAGGGAGGAAAATGGAACAGAACAGTCAGGACAAGGGGCGTGGTAGGGGGCGTTACACCTCGGCAAGATGGCATCGGTTGCTATGCAACTGGGCACCAAAGCTATTTATACACCGGCCCCCTTGTCCCCCTTTTTTCCTCCCCAAGCTCCACTGCTACTGATCAGGATTGCTGTACGGAGGCAAGGCTTTGGGATGTGTGTTTGCACTGGGGTTCATCTGATTTGGGTTTTTGGTCAGCCACTGTTCAATGCTAGGTCTGGCACGATGATTACTTTTGTTGAACGATATGTTGTCCCAGAAATAATTGCGATAAATCATTTTATTTTCATTTTAAGACTATTTAATGCCAGTGATGTATTAACATTGTTACTAAAAAAGAAAATCAAGGTCATGTCTCAATATTTTTAAATCAAAAAGATTTATGTTTCCTCTTACAGTATTCCTGTTAGGGTGGGTGTCTAACACATGTCAATCATAATGGGATGCTAAAAGTGTTTGTTGTAGCCCAAATTCTGATCTCTTTGTTTACCTATGAATTACCTTTGGGCGTATAAGGCCATTGTGAGGCCACTTCCTGTCTAAGATATCAATTACAAATAAAAATGGCTTGGCCATTCGTACAAAAGAGAAGACTTCATTGTTAAATGGGAACTCCATTGATTTTACACATTATGCTTATCAGATCTATGTCTACTAGACGCACTCTCGACTCTCAGACCAAAGTGTTGGCGTCCAAGTTGCATTGTGGGTAAAGTAGGCCCCAGGTTCTGAGAAGGAAGATAAATTAGCAGAATAAGTCATTCTTATGATATCTTTTATCGAATTTAACCTGTGTCAATCATGAGTCCTTCAGTGTTATAGGAGTGTACTGCTAAATCAAAGCTCTATCTTGGTTAGCTCGATCTTTTATTGTAACAAAGTTAAACACATTTTTTAGATGAAGCTACGAAAATGCTCCCTTTGAACTTTTCGGACCTGCAGTAAAGTGTTGATCTGAATCCTAAAGCATTTGCAGATGGCAGGTTTATCACCGATTTATTGTAGTTTTACGCTCAACGTAAGTAAAGTGCCACAGCAAGGCTGACCTTGCAACATTTAAAATGTTATTTTTATGACCTGAAATCAGCTCTTTATCAGCCTTCTCTTGTTGTAACAATGAACTCTCCTCTTGAAACCCTGTGGAGCGAAGATATCACTCGGAGGCACCTTGTGAACAAGCCACTGTCAATCTGCTAATTTCCTCTTATTTAAAGCCTGAACTTATTAACTCTCATTCGGGGCGACGGTGTTGTTGCTTTGCGTCACCGAGCTGAGAAACCAACCAGACAATGGATGTGATTGAGAGGCGAAACAGATGACATTATTGAATTTTAATCACATCTTCTCCGCGCCGTCGTCGAACACGGCAATTACCTGGCTACAAGACGTGTGTTTGTGAGTGTGTGTGTGAGTGTGTGTGTGTGTGTGTGTGTGTGTGTGTGTGTATAGGAAGGGGTTGGAGCGGGAAGGCAGACGATCGGCTCATCAGGTTCTCACAGCGGCTGAAAGAAGGTCGTAAGTGGCTATCAGCGCTCCCAACCCTGTCTGGATAGATCCCTCCTGTCGCAGCAGAGCTCCTTCCATGTGGAGAGGGGCCTAATTACCCCCCACCAATGGCTGAATCAACATTTGATTATATCCTCCCCAAGGCTACTCTGGAAGCCTCTATTCAAAGACCACTTTTATTATGTCTTTTCTCTCATAATCAAGAATGGCTGTTATTTGCTAATGATACGTTTGATATATATTTTTAACACAACCCCTGACACTGGTGCAGTGAGATGTCTGACATATGTTCTGTTTGAGTACGCTGATTTTGACTTGAATGGTTTGTCAAACCCAATTGTTGTTCTAGAGAACTCAGATTTTTGAATATACACGGTCATTTATTATTTAAAGTTGTCTAAATGTTCCAGATAGCAGTTGGTTGATGTTGTTTGGAGCAGCGCTGTGTATTTGAGTCAAATCAAAAACAAGACTCCGCAATCTGAATAACGCTGTTTTATTGAAAAAATAGATGTTTTTCTCTTTTGCTAGACGAATACAATGAAACCCACACTACCTTTGTTTTGATTGATTCCTTTGTGGTCCGAACACCTGTACGTGATGCTGTGAAGAAATGCATATTTCACCAGCAAAAAGACAATGAATATGATCCTGTCAAAAAGCTCTCTAACTGTCAAACCTCCGGAACACCTCTTGTAAAAGCTGTTGACAAAAAAGCTAAACATGAATTCTTTGTTTTGTTCTTTAGCCAGCGTAACTTGGCAGAAATCACAGAGTTGATCCACACGGCGTTCCTGGTGCATCGTGGGATAGTGGACCTGAAGGAGTGGACAGTCTCAGATGGCCCACTGAAGGACATGGAGTTCGGGAATAAGATCGCCGTCCTGAGCGGCGACTTCCTGCTAGCAAACGCTTGTACCGGACTTGCCCAACTGAACAACACTAAGGTACCCTGTCTGTTAATAACAAATGATTAGTGTAACTGTGAAATGTTCGACCTATCATCAGTGATATTTTTGAGGAACCACCGCTTTGAACGATCTCCCGGTGGCCATTATAATCACTGTTGACCTTTATCCCTAGGTCTTTTCTCACCCCCATACAGCATCCACACTCCATTTCAGAGTTCCCACTAATCATGGAATTTGTATAATATGATTTCTTTTTGAGAGGTATTTTCCATCTTTTTCCACAGCAGCAAAACCCTACATATTCATTTCATAGAACAACATTAAGTGGTTATCGTTGTCTTTTTATTTTGTCTCCATCTGGATCTGAGTCTGCATTGGTGTGATTTTTACACTGCAATTGTCAGAGATCCTTTTTCATTCAAACACTGAAGCCCAGTGATTCGCATCCTGGGGGGCAGTGAGATATATCTGAGTGCCCGCGAGATGATCACAGGGATCATGTGGCTCAGTGGGATATTAAGTCCCTAAGTCACGAGTATGTAAGTCGCTTTGGATAAAAGCGTCTAACAAATGACATGTAATGTAATCAACAAGATAAGCTTGTTTGTATTGTGCTGTGTTGAACGAAGCAAAACACCACTTTCGTGGTTGGTCCGGCAACTTCCGTTATGTAGCCAAGATGGCGATTGTTGATAGTAACCAGTATTCCACACTCAACTTTTTGGCCATTACGAGTGCTGCATCAGTGTTCTCATAGTGCACTGCATTTAGTCATACTTCAAATTGGGATGCACTTTTGCACTCAAGATAGCTGTTGTTGGTACAGAAGTATGCAAATTGAAACAGGGTTTTATGGTCGAACTGAGGCGGCCAGCAATGGAAAAAAGATGTTAGATGTTTACTAGAAAGTTTGTGTGTTTTTTGGAGTGATAAGACAAGAGGTGGCAGAGTGAGAGAACTACAATTCAAGGGGCCCAGGAGCTGTCTGTGTGCTGCCATCTTGGATAATCATATCAAAACGTACAAGTGCTAGTTTCGTGTACCAGTGTGGTGCTGTACAGTTTGATATTATGTACACCTTTCCAGGTCATATTTAATGTCTTTCACACTGTATTTATATAAAACACTTTTCCGAAAACAGGTCTTTGTAATGGTTAAGAGTTTGGTCAGGAGACACTGTAAACATGGACGCCATGGGAATGCTTCTTATTGAGTTTTCTGGAGGTAAGTGTGGTGGTGGTCGTGTGGTCACAGATCATATCTCTTGCGTAGCCTGGTAACCTCTCGATGACAGAAGCTGTCACCACGCTGCTCTGTCAGAATGTGGTTGCCTGAGTGGATCAAAATAACCGTATCTCTGCCATCAGCTGGACCGAGCCTTATCGCTCTCCCTGACGACTCTTATTCAGCACACAGTCTAGGAGCAATGAGATGCCCTCCCAAATGGAAGCGGTATCCATGGTGGGAACACAGCAAGAGTTACGAGGAACCATTTCCTTTTGAATTAAAAATGATTTTTAAGGTGTGGCATTTCCTTTCCAGTGCTAATTGGCTTTCATTAAGATTTGTCACTGCAACAGTACTGTGTGAGATAATTGACAAACGGGAATTACAGTAATGGAAAAGAAAAACACACTGAGAATGAAATGATGGCAGATCTGCTGATGACTTGAGCTAATCATGATGTAATCACATTAACATGCACACTGTGCGTTGGCACTGGTTGAATGGAAGTTGTGGAGCATCTGTCCCTTAAGTGGGGCTCATTGTCAAGGTGAGAGCAAAGCCATTCAAACTCAAGTGGCACCGAATGACACAAGAAACTATTTGTCGAAAACAAACCTGCTGTGTTTAGAAGGAGTGTGAGTGTAATGTGAAGCGGCCACAGGAAACGTCCCCAAAAAAGGAAGTTTTAAAGGTAATAAGGAGATGGTCATCTGATAGCCAGCAGTTGCTCGTGTTTGAAAAGGTTAGCAAAACAAAATAAACCGAGGGCAAACCACGGTGTGCACTGATGCTCATATTCTGCTGTGTTTGTGTCAAGCTGTTCTTAAATACCTTATGACCAGGGGGGAAATTAGGTTAAAGCAAAAGTCAATCATTGTGAGTTTAAGTTACAGGAATTGGATATGTTTGGGACATTTCTTTTTTTCAATGGTGTGGTGATCCTGTTTACTCCCCCTCCTGTTCATGTTGACTTTCCTCCATCACTTTTACTTGACTTTCCTTCCTTCACTTTTATTTGGTTTGAGCGAAAGAAAACGATCTATGTTCATTTCACCTGAAGTAGTCTTGTAAATTAGGAACTTTGAGTAGATGCACTGTGCACACAACATCATCAAACTAGTGTGTCTATCAACAGAAATTGAGGAGACTCGCTATCCATTAATGGCTCTATTAAAACAAAGACGTACATATTGTAGCCGGCATGAAAATCAAGACTACACTCGAGTTGTGAGGCAATAAAATGTTCAAAATTCAAACAGCAAAGCCAGAGATAGTCTAGTCTTTAGAATGGGTCAAGTTCCAAAAACACTACATTTCCTATGATGCAACTGGAAATCATGTTTAGTTAGACCCCCTACTCTCACCTCATTTTTTACCCCACACCTCCAGTTCATAAAAATAACCCAGAAAACATTGCCCGATTGAACGCTGCACATTTAAAAAAACGCACAGTTGATACACACACAGCTTGGACCGCTTGGACATTCGGGGATTTGGAACATTTTAGTTTTTATATTTGCATCATTTTTTAAACTCGGCGTGTTTCTCCTAATGGAAGATATATGGGCCGTTGTAGCGCGTTTGCACCTTTCGGCCACCGTACATAAACCTACATAAAACACTACTGGAGCGGGAAAACCTCAAAAAGCATAATATGGCTTCTTTCAAGTTTTAGAGCCACAAAAAAAATTGTTCGACATAATAATCTTATCTTATCTTATAATATAATACTGAACATATCAAGCTTTGCTCCTAGGCTAACCCCAGTTTTAATCACTAATTGGTTTAGCTCATTAGGATAAACAAGGATACAAATAGACATTTACATTTTTGAAACTTAACATTTCTCTCAGGCAAATGCAAAGAAAGCAAACTTTAGATATGTATAACTCTGCATCAGCTCCAAAGGGTGTTCAAAGAGTGCAGTTTGAGTCTGGTATGTATGAAAAACAGATTGCCTGTCTCTTCTTGCAGCTTGTGTGTGGCCATTGTCCCTCATCTCTTTAACACACGGGGTGACAGATGAGTCGTTCTTGCAGCTTTCAAAGTTTTTCTCATAAACCGGGCCTTTTTCTCCTTCTTCTTTTAAGGCAGTGAGAGTGATGGAGATTATGTGTCGTGGCCTTGAGAGGAAACCTATGCCGCTACTTGTATAAACTGTAAAGTAATCTCACCGCCAGGCTCCGGTTTCTCCCCCCTCGCAGACCTGTCGGCAAAACACGATCTGGCTGGATTTGGGAATGGAGTAAGGGGGAGGCAGGGGGAGAGCTTATCTGATACTTTCCAAAAAAAGACCCCCACCGGCCCCCACTTCCCAAGGCAGGCAGAGACACCACATCTGGTAATACTGTAGGCACATTGTCCTTCCAGGTCTGCGGGTGGAGCTCGGGTTTCCTCAATATTTTCCCCCGGTGGGTTCAGTTACCCAGAGGGCACGGCGGGGGCTGACGGAGCAGCGTCACCAGACTTTTCTGATGAACCAAGGATGTCTGGGATGAGCTGAAGGAGCTCTAAATTTAACCTCATTCATGTGAACCGTACGGGCGTGGCCTCCACCCCCCGTCCACACAGGTCTGAGGCTGTGAATGAAGGACGGAGACTTTTCATTTTCACTCATACATTAGATCCAGACCTGTCATCTGAAATGATGCAGCCTCTCATCTGGGGGTTGATAATTGGCTGCCAGTGTTTCTCGAAGCTAAAAATGTAGTCATGCATGCCCCCTGTAAGAGGGAATAGGCAACTGCAGCAGACACTCACACCTCCACAAGGCACTGTGGGAGAGAATTAAGCTTTGTTTTGTTTATTTATATATGTTTTAGTATGAATTGTAATGTCAGTTTTCCAAAAGCAGCATGTTTTCTTTTTGCCGCATATTTATTATATTATAGTGTAAAGAGTCATATCAAACACCAAGAACACAAAATCAAACCAATGCAGCATGATAAAAACAAACACATCAGCGAGCAAAAAATGAATAAAATAAAAAACCGTAGATTTAGTGGAGTAAGTTAGAGTCAATAAAGAAAAATGATGAAAAAATCATAAACCTCAAAATATATATTTGAGAGATTATGTTTAAAATAAAAGGTTTTTCTCCATTTCCAGTTTACATTTTTATTTTTTGCTTTCTCTACCTCTATTACTAAAAACACTGACTCATTAGTCGATTTTTGATCTTAGTAAACTAAGATTTCTCTGTTAATGCTTTTCCACTTATTTCCAAGAAATTAATAAGCACATTGCTAGTAAACACAATATTTAAAGTGGCGACTCTGATTCTCCATGATATCAATAAATTGTTTAATTCATTAAAACGTATTCTCTGAATTATTTTCTATGATTTTTTTTTCTGTAAGTATCAACAGATTATTATAACCAATCTGCAATGCTCAAAGTCCAAACTGCTCTATCTTCTATAGCGTACTCATGTGTTCATATTATTTATAAAAGCGTCAAACAACAGTCCATAGAGTTTTAAAATAGTGTCTTTATTATACTGTCTATATTTATACAAGCTTCATAGTTTATTAAATATTTATACTACTGTTCATACTCTCTATACTTGAGCTTTTTATATATAAATGCTTCTCTTGCACCTCTGGTCTGATGATAACTGCATTTGATTATCGCAGTACTTTGTGCAGTGACAATGAAGTTGATTCCAACACTGAAAAAAATGAAAACAAGGTGTTTTCACTTGTAATATGTGAATTCTGCCAATAGAAGAAGGGAAGTGTGCTTGGTAAGATATCTTAAAGAAGATGGGATATTTAGATAAGATCTTGTGATTAGCTGGCAACACTTATTTTGAACTATATTTGACGGGAATCAGGAAATGTTTTTCCAAAATAAGCCAGAAATGCTCATAAGTTCTTTTATTTTTTAGATACAACTCAAAATAAGATGTTTTCAAGAGACCTAATAACATACAGTACTTAAGATGCATTGTCTGAAAACAAGACCCTATATCCCACTGCATTGTTACTTTAGTACTTTACTTTTGAGTTATTAGGTCTTATATCAAGTGTAAAGACATATTCTGACTACATATTAGACAGATATACTTGGCAAGACTTCCAGTTTTTGGAGTGAATCTAAATCGAAGGCACAAAGTGAAATAAATCCTCAAACATTGCAGAGAAAAAGAGGAGCCTAAAATCCGATCATGGCTCTTTAACCTTATTTCCCCCCTGGACACAGTTCTATTTGGTTTCACCATCTGACTTTTAGCTCCATTTCAGCCCCTCACACCGGACCGACACCGGATCTGTCTATCCTCTGGACTTCTCTATAAATACAAAGTATAATGAAGCAAGATAATGAGCCGTTGAGTTCACATCTCGCCTCCTGATCTCTTCACAGCCAGCTGTTGAGCTGAGCGCTGTCACCTCTCGCTTCAGTCAGGGGGAAATTGTGTTTTTTGACTTGTAATGAAGGATCAGGTTATGGGTTCAGAGTTAAAGGACGCCTCAACAGGTCACACGGCTGATCAAACACCGCAAAAAGTCGATTTTCAATAATATAAAAAATCCTAAATCAAGGAAATATAAACGTGTTTTGGGGCAGTTTTTATGTAAGAGAATTTCAATGATGTCTATCTCTGTTGCCCATAATGACCTTAAAGGTTTTACTGAGATGATATTACTGCTTCTGAGTACCTTTTAATGCTTGAAGAATGACCAGTATTTTAAAGCTGTTTGACCAACAATGGTAAATACAAAACTGCTTGGCTGAAGTCATCATTTATCCCTTCATATGTTAAAAAACAGATAGAATTCACAGGTTTTGTGTCAATCTAAAACCAGAGCACAGCAACTTTGTACTTCTATGATAAATACAGTTCACTTTTCACATCAGGAAACGCACTAAGTAAGAGTCATTTGAACTGTTGGCAAGTTTCTTATATCATATATGCCATGGCCCCACCATAGCCAATATGTATTCCATAAATATTCCCCTTATGTCAAGAGGATAGCACATTTCCCTCCATGTTGAGCAAGAAAAGCTCTTTACTTTGTATCCAGACAAATGTGCTTGTTTTAAGTGTGGCTTAGGCTTAGTCTTAGGCTTACGGTTAATGGCACCAGCATTTGCTACATTTGATCACATTTCCCTTCATATTGAGAAATATATATTTATTTGATTTGCATCCAGACAAATGTTCTAGTTATTTAGTCTGGCTGCACTTTTGAGATACTTATACTTGTTTTAAAAAACTTTGACAAATAAACATGTCTTTTTCTGTTGGTTGATGATTTTGCTAGTTGAAGTAATACTTTGCCCCTTTTTATTGCAGTTTATTTTGGACTTTTTGTTGTTCAATATTTGACTCAGTTGTAAACATACCAGAGAATGATGTGTGACTGTATTGTAATTGTAATTCTGACAATGCTTAACGATTGAAATGTTCACCCAAAGGTTTAATGTTATTGTGTCTGCTTTGCAGGTTGTTGAACTGATCTCGAGTGCCATTGGTGACGTGGTTCAAGGAATCTACAACGAGAACACCAGTAATACGGAGGTAAAGCATCGTTTATACGTTTATGCCAGGACAAAGCCCAACAGACTACACAGTTGGGCTTTGTCGATCATTTGGCTGTTCTTCATAACTCCCATAAAAAGACTCAAAACAACAAAGAATGCATTCTAACAAGTATTGTGCGTCTGTGTCTAAAGCCTTTGTTGCCAATGTTGTCATTCATACCTTATTCTCCAAATATCAAACAAACAATAAATATCCTCCAATAGTTTCCAGCTGTGTACAGAATTCAAATGAAATACTGCTTTGTAAATGGTTCTGAATCTAGGCGCTACAAGCTGTTATTAATAAGAAAAAGTACACTTTTTGATAAATAACGGATTAAAGAGAGTCTTTTTGATGGTAAACAGGAGTTTCTCTTAATGTTCTGCACTCGGTCCTTTCCCACGGGAGTTTGATGTTGTGTTACTCAGACAGAGTTCCACTTCTGACCACTTCTTCTTCTGTCTGGTTATTCAAGAAAATGCTCGAGCAATCATTTAAACCTTACAATAAATATTTAAGATGCATCTTTTCTCTATTATGAGTAAAACATGTTAATAACTGCGGAAGTTTTTGTAGATATGTTGGTCTTTACTTCTGGTGCACAGTCTTCAACACGGAAAGAATGAGCGAGTTTTTTAGTTTGAGGTGTTCTGATGAAGTTGTGCAGTGGCAGCAGTGAGCGCTCAGTGTCTCCGCCCCTCTTTTCTCAGCAGGAGAACAGTCTGGATGTAGAGGCGTGGGAGGAGCACACCTTCCTGTCCCATGGTGCACTGCTGGCCAAGAGCTGCCAAGCTGCCATGGAGCTGGCCCAACACGACAAGGAGGCCCAAAGACTGGCCTACACGTTCGGCAAACACCTGTCCATGGGCCACAAGGTGAGTCACCTGATCCCCCCCCCCCCCCACATACACTGAAAAAACTGAAACGTTGACTTTAATTGTATGTATTGTGTCTGCAGATTTCCAATAACTGTATTAGGTTAGTTGAAAGCAATAATATTACGTTTATAAAACATATTAGGTTCAACTTAATATTATTGCTTTCAACTAACCTAATACAGTTATTTTTAAATGTGTTGACATAATACATTTAATTAAAATCAACAGTTCAGTTGTTTGTAGTAATTACCAGGCAAGGTGGTCTTTGGAGGAAAACTATAATAAAAGTCTGCTACTATAAATGAGTGATGGGAAGCAAGAACACATAACGGGCCTCAGACTGGAAGCATATGAACACATGTCCTCTTCTCTCAGAGGTTCTTATCCATTAGTTCTGATTTACTTTGTATCTCTGGGATTCACCAATATTTCAAATATACATATATTTTTTACATTCCACAAAAGTTTTTGAACCCAAGTTTTTAATTGAAAGAATCAGGACAATATATTAAATAAATATCTTAAAACCTAATTTGCCTTAGTATACGTTTGAAAGTATTTATATTTATTGGAAGACTAAATAAATAAATAAGACCGTTAAAACCCTTGCAGAATGATATTGTGTGTGATAGTATATGAACATATATGAGTTGGGTGGTTGAGAACATTTGGTGCATCTGGAGTTGACTTCCCTTCATTTTTCTTAACTGAAAATTAAGAGAAAATATAATATTACCTTATCAGTCCGGATATTCTTCCAAAGATTTTGGGAAAAAAATACTTTTTATATTTTATCCAATGGGGTTTGAGGATTTGAACCCAAGGTATCAGGGGCTTTGATATAGCTTTTTTTCACTCCTGACCACTGTACGTAAAAAGGTATTTTAATTTTAAGGACCTATGTACTAGTAGGTTTACACATACGAGTAATTTGCTTTGGTAGAAATGGTATGTAATGTTACATGCCAACGCTCCAATAAACATATGTATTTTGAACGGCCAGATCTTGTTGATACTGGCCTAAAAACCATGTGTATCCCTCCCACTCACTGTGCCGTGTTAGCCCGCCCTCTCCTGCTGTGGCCCCCTGCAGCGGCCTGTCTGCAGGCCTTAGCGGCTACAAGGAATCTCAGCGGGGGGGGGACAGAAATGATGTGTTTGAAGGACAAGCATCAGGCTAGCTGTGACTTACAGTGTACTGTTCCTGCTCATTAACAGCTTCACTCAGTGTTCTCTCCCCTGTGCGGCTGTAATTGGTGTCTGGAGGTGTAATCTCAGTCTGAATGTGCTCCATCTCCGGCAGCTCAACTCTGACCTGCTGCCGTTTGTAAAGAGCAGCGCAGGAGAGTCTGCGACATTCAGCTTTAGCGCCGCCCCCGTTGTTTTCCACCGTCAGATCGTAGGGCAGGAGAGGTGGAGTCAGCAGCTGCAGCAGGTAGGAATGGCACCACTGCAGAAATTACATCATACATACGTCCTACATACGTCTTATTTGTTTGAAAGGAGTCTTACAGGCTCTAGGGGATGTGTTACGTGCAAAATTAGTAGGTGTCTGAGCTCAATTTGCATAATCTCAAAGTGTAACAGGTTTTTTAGCGGTTTAATGTGTAACATTTCAACATTATAATGTCTCAAAAAGACTATATGAAACTATGAAACCAAGAGAAACCAGATTTTGATCAAGTTAATGGTCCGTTTCATTTATCCCCTTTGAGCCTGTGTCAGTGTCATAAACTGACTTTTTATACTTTATTACAAAACATTTTTAGATCTTGTTTTTTTTTTTTACAATAACACGATAAATTATTTTACTCATGTTATGTATGGATCAAACATTTTCAGAAAAACAACAGAGCATTTTTCTTCAACAAGCAACCAAACTTGTCAATGCAAGCAGCCTGGATTTTTAAGAAGTTTTAGCCTTGAAAATAAGGGAAAAAAAGAAAGCCTTGGGGGTATTTTAATGAATTAATTTTCTAATAATACGATATTTTTTAAGATGAGGTTAATTTTCTTTTTCTTCAAAAATGTAGTCAATTTCAAAAGATGTTTGTTTTTGAGTATATCTTTTTTTTAAACATAATTTATTTTCCAAATGATATGATATTTAAAAAATGCATAATTTATTACAAAACAATATTCAGTTCAATCCAAATGGACTTGATTTAAAAGTTGTTCATCCTAATGTTCTATACCCTTTGAATCCTGTGTACTGTCAACTGATAATGACTCTCTTCTCTTCAAGGTAAAAACACGGAGGAATGAACTGGATTACTCAAAGGTAAGCCCGTGGTTTATGTATTCCTTTATTCAGAATCTGAACTCCACTATGTTACAAAATGCTTGTACCCAGATATGCGTCCTCAGTTGCCTCTGTGCTGCGTTTAAGCTTTTATCATTTCACCTTCATATATCCACCTGTTTACTAGTCGGCAAGGCCTCTGACAGAGAGAGGAACAGGGCATTTTCTTGCTGTAACGTATATCAAAGTTGAGAAACAATCTTCCCAAAGTCAATGTGTGAGGGGCGAGCGGGGTGATCGGGGTGATCGGGGTGATCAAGAGGAGAGCGGAGCTGCAGAGGAGGGGTCTGATGGTGGTGTGGGGGTTATCTGGTCCCGCCTGAAACCAGAGCAGGAAGGATTAGTTACCGAGGCCTATTTACGGAGGAGACACCGAGGCTCTGAGACAGTGGCATTGTGAGAGAATCTCCTTCAGCAAAAAAGGGGACAGAGGGAGAGGTTTGAAGGGAAGGAGAGATGAGGGGACACGAGGAGGAAAGCTGAGAGCAGCACACAGGGAGGGATACCATTTTGGGGAGGAACAAGAAAGACCTTGAGTGTAAAGTTTTTGATTCAGAACAGAGATGGGGACGCATAACTACAGGAACTTTGTTATGTGCTTTCATCCCGATCATTTTGATTAATAACTATCATTGGGTTACAGCTTTTCCATTTGGGTGAAAGCAAGTTCTATGGAAGCAATACGATTCAAATTAAAGTGTAATATGTACTAGATTACATTTAGATTTATAGTTATAGTATTATTTTTTTACCTTTTTAGAGGTATTAAAAAGACCTAGTGTCTAGTCACTATGATATACTCATATATTTATATTTATATAGTCTTAAAGTTACAACCATTATGATAATGTGGGCCACGATGAAATTGAGTTTGACACCCTTGGTGGAGTGTCTCAAAAAATGACTGATGATATCTAGAAATAATGACTTACTATTGAAAGAATTAAAACGTTCTAATAATATTGACTATTTTGCGGTATCAAGTGATTATTCCAATAAATGATCTAATTATCCCTGCTGTCGTGTTCGTTTCTCCCCCTTTGGTGTTCCCGCTCAAATTTGACCGTACAAAAAACATTAATCATCACCAATTTTTGATTGAACATTTACAATGTATCTGTAAACAATGTCTCAGACTATTGGTTTACGTGAATAAGTCCAGAAACTATGCAAAGAATAGAAACTGAAAATGAATTCCAAAATTAACATTTAGTCAATTGTGGGTGTGTACTATCTGATGGATAAACATAATCTAGGGTTACCCATTCATTTTCTATGGCAGTCATTTTTGAACAGGAACATCATGGGTGTTACAAAGTGAACTAAACCACTCAAAATTCAATGAAAGTGGTGATCAGCAATTTGATATGTTCAAATGCCTTCTGCGGAGGATATCATAAGACCTTGAACACATTATTTATGATTGATTAAAGTAGTGAATCGGTCACATTTGACCCGAACATGACAGCAGGGCTGAAAAAAAGGTTCCAAAATTGGTGAACGTGAATATTATCTAAAGACATTCATATTCACACTAATAATAAAATCTAATCTGACTACATTGAAAAAGGGAGGATGACTTACTTTTGCCTAAAGCCTTTCAGAAGCTTCAACCCATTCACTGAGATAGTGATTAGATCAGTGAGTAGAATTGCTTCAACAAAAAGGGAATAAAAAAGATGAATCTGCATCACGCAACATGACTCTCTTCATGTAGGAACATCAGAAAATGGATGGATGTGGAACTTATAAGGTCAACAGGATACATTAAGTCAATGCAGAACAAATAACAAGTGGGAAATGAGGGTGGAACATATTTTAGTTTTAATGAAATAAGCAGAGCAGGTGATGCAGAGTTCAGCACCTTCAGGTTTTGTTAAGGAGGAAAGGCCTTCGGGAGTTTCTACCTCCAGAATTCATGAGGTTAAAACGCCCTCAGCAAAAGATGTCCAACACACCAGTGGAGAGGCACAAAGAGACACCCAAATGCTCCCAGTCTGAATACTCAAGCTGTTGGTTAGGGCTGATCTGACATGATGTTTTCACTTTCGCTTGTATTAATGTATATGTTGTGTGTGTTTGTAAGTCCCAAGTCTTGTATACAAAGACACTATTGAGATTGAAGGTTCTTTTTTGTAACTAGGTGTACTTTGACAGCAGTTTAAAGGCGCCCTATTATGCTTATTGCCCTAAATGCTAATGTTTGTATTTAGTGTCTCTACTGGGACATGTCTTCATGCTTTAATGTTCAAAAAGCTCTTTATTTTTCTCACACTGCTTGTGCTGCAGCACCTCTTTTCACCCTCTGTCTGAAACCAGAGCCCAGTCTGCTCTGATGCCCCTTTCACACCGGCGCTTTTCCAGCTCCTGCTCGGAGCTGGAGCTGGAAAAGCGCCGGTTTTTCCTGTTCACACCGCAGCGGCGGCGCGTCATAGCTCCGGAATGCGGTTCACTTCCAGCTCCAAAAAATTGTCGGTCCAGAGGCAAGAGCTTCGGAGCTATGACGCGGCGTCGCTTACGTCTCTTACGTCGAGGCGTGCAGGAAACCTTACTTTGACCATCCGTTCGCTGTTATTGATCATTGTGGAGATACATGGGCTGTACAGGTTGTCATGTCCGACTATCACAAGTAGAATCATAATGAAAAATACGCCGGTAAAATGTTCCTGTAGAAAACGGCTTAGCAAGTAGTCAGTTTAGCTTCGGTTGCTATGCTAACATCACCCATGTTATACCAGAGAAACTTTCATAACAGCGTTGTGATGCCAAACAGCGTAAATTCAGACTGACACACATTCACTTGAGGGGAACTGGGGATATGTATCAGCTGCTTGTGTGACAGTCAGACAGTGAATACTTTAGAGCCGTGTGAGCTAACTCGGAGCTAACGGGAGAATAAACTCCCGTGGAAGAGCAGCCAGCACTGCAGCGGTCGGTAAATGCGGCTGAAACACATTAATAAACAATGAACCACGGCACTCTGGAGAAAAGTATAAGGTTGGAGAAGTCGTTATTTAATTTAATCTGGCTTCGTATGATTAAAAGCAACACGATCATCGACCCGACGCAGTCCCCGGCCCGTTGTTGTTGTGGGAGAAAATCAGCGACGTAAACTGTGACGTCATGACGCAGCAGCGGCAGCTGGGCAGTGTGAACAGAGCGGGAGCTGAAAAGGGAAACCGGAGCTGCACCAGAAAAGCTCTCGCTAGGAGCTAGAAAGGGAAAAGCGCTGGTGTGAAAGCCGCATGATTGGTTAGCTGGCTGGCTCTGTTGTGATTGGTCAACTGCTTAGAGATGTCCCGCCCTTTAGCCTATCACGTACAATTCGTAAGAGTGCTAGCCAATAGCAGCATAGGTGTTACATAGTGATGTCACTATGTTAGGGAAGTAAACAAAGGTGTCCAATGGAGGCATTTTTAAGGCAGGGGGAGAAAACTCCCTCTGGAGGGAACTTTGGGATTGTAGCCTTTGCAGACCATTAGCATGCACACAAACCTATATTACAGACTACAGGAAAAGGGAAACCCCAAGGAGCGTAATAGGGCCTCTCTAAAATAATTCACATATTACGGCAATAACATTGAAACATAAAAACATTATATAATAAAGTGTGTGGGATAAAGTTATCACACACACTATCAATATCTTTGGGCAAGTACATATAATATCATTTTGGCACAAGAAAGTTGCTGTGCAGTGATCTGATGCCACAATTACCAGACAGCAGAGACAGAGGATCTGTGAGATGAAAGGTTAGAAACATAAGATAATAAAACATTCTGTGCATTCGCTACTAATCTTTTAAATATAATTCACCGCGATGAGTCTGACATGTGCCCCTAGTAGTTAAATGCAGTAGGCTGCCTCCAGCGGCGCCGGGGGCAGCGTGCAATAACCGTACATGATTGTGTTATACAGTGGCTCTCTGCTTTGCTTCAGTTCAATCCAGGTACTTAAAGAGTCCCTTACTTTAAGGGTAACTTTCGCTGTCTCCTTAACACTTTGCAGCTGGATAGTAACAGGAGTGACACTAACAGTGACAAACTAACGTGTGTTTTCATCCCTCGACAGCTTTTGGCAGCGGTTAAGTCGGAGAAAGGCGTGAGCACAGCAATGGATTTATGCTGTTACCATGGCAACAAGGCTCTGGAGGCCATCCAGACGTTCCCCTCCTCCGAGGCTCGATCCGCCTTGGAGAACATCGCCTCTGCCATCACCAAATTCTGACCTGTGCTCACACACACGTACACACACACAGAGTGTCTTTGTCCGCAACAGGATGAGGAGCACTGAACTGTTGACACTTACGAAACAAATCAACTTATTTTGTGCCAGGTGCTGACTGCTGGAGAAACGGTTCTGCTCCGCCGGGGATGACAGTGTGCATCAGAAATGCAATGGCTGTATCCATAAATGGTCATCATTAAAAACAAGGAATAAAAACACATTACTTCAGCATCATGTCATGCATTGTGTCGGCTCCAACACATACCCTTCCTCTCCCGGGTGGAGAAAATCTCACGCCAAGCTGCATTAAAAACCTGGCAGTTTATTACCACCTGGCTTATCAGCTAAGGCACATACCAGGCAGAACGTAATGTAAGATGTTTTGAAGTATTGTTATTGTCATCTGGAAAATGTGCCATGAACGGCAGCTGATCACTTCACCCAGGTTCACCCGCTCATTACTGAACACCTCAGATGATGCTGAAATCATAGCTGCTGGATGTAGTGGGTGTGTGCCAATTGAAGAAAAGCTTAAATCCAGAAATGTCTCAAAGTCATGTTCTAGCAGGGTTTTTGTTTTTTTTAAGTCGTTTTGCGTGATGCTCTCTTCACAGAGGGGGAAAGGGCATGAATCAGGAGTAATGTCATCTATGTTGCCTTATTATGTCTGTCCCCACGCCTGTGTATAAAGGTCACACAGTCTCTCCCCTTGGCCCAGCCAGCGAGCGCATTGAAGCTCCGCCAAGCAGTAATTATTAATGAAGAGACCTGAGCAAATGGACAGGAAATGCAGAGGTATTGATTGGGCCGGCTGCCCTGCTCCAAGCCGTACAGGCTGGCGCCAGCCTGGTGGCTTGTGGTTTCCCAGGCTGCTGTCTGCAGAGGGAGGGAGGGGGGGGGAGGCAGTCAAGGTGTGAAACCAGGCCACTGTGGCAGCTGTCTGTCACATCCAGGCCACACCTGAAGGACGGAGCAACAGAGACGGGACGAGAGGAGATCTAGGACTAAGGGAACATACCTAACACAAAGGGTTCTGTGTAGTTCAGCAGATAATGTTGGTACAACCACATGTGTTTGATTTTGAATTTGGATAGCAAGAATCATGAGCTGTTTTGAAGAAAAAAAAAAGAGACAACTCAAAAAGAGTTTAATTTGAGAAGCTGATTAAGGATGTTAGCAATTTGTTAGCAATTTGTTCCTAGGCAGTGTACATTCACTACTTTAGTCGAGACTAACCTGTGTATCACAGTATTAGAGGGAGTGTTATGACAGCAGTCCCTAAAGGATGAATCTGCCTAACTTTGGTTTAGCAGCCCTTTGAATTTAGCGCTCATTAGCAAACGTTAGCATGCTAAATTATGTTGGCGTTTGCACAAATTGCAGCTTGTCTGTACGCTCTTAGTCTTGTATATTGAATGGATTCGCAAAGAAAAACTACAACACAACTTTTCAAGTGCCTTTAAGTTGCACCAATATAGCACATTTTAGTTCTGTCATTTATTAAAAATGCTACACGAATTACGTTTTTTGCGGTGGTCAGAAAGTAAGCATCGCACCAGTTCACTTAACAAAAAGCAAATGGTATTTTTCCTTTCCTTCCAATTTAAAAAAAAATAATACTCACAAATAAAACCACTTTTATGACTTTTAAGCGTAAAGGAAAACGCCAGAAGTACCAGCTAACTCTAAGCTATAAACAAACGACACCAAGGTCACGCTTAGTAGTCGTATTTAGCACCTTGTTAGCAAACCGCCTTGTTAAAGCTAGTTTATGCTTCAACATTAATGAGTTGTGTATTTGCGGACATATTTTAAATCTCTTAAAATCGTGTTAACACAGGCCCCTCACGCAGCAAACCATAAACAAGTGATTTTGAGACTAGTTCATGCAAAAAGGCTAACACATTTCTGGGTTCAGGACTCATTACTGCAGCGCTCAATGGTTCATAGCCTTGTCAAATGTTGTTAGATAAAAACAAAACATTTAAAGATTACATTCTGCTATTTCCTGCATACCTATTTTACAAGTGTCTAGTTAATATGGTAGTCTCAATCATCCAATCAAATACCTCAATTAGTTAAAAGGTTTAAGACCTTTGGCCCAGCATCAGTGTTTTAGTGTGGATGTGGAAAAAACATAGGGTTGGAAAAGGGGGAAGGGGAGATGATGAGGAGTGAACTATTTCAAAAACAAGCCCCTGTCTGTTGTTGGGTTGTTTATCCACTTCCTCTTCTGTTTGGGTTTCCGCTGCTTTGGCTTCCTGGGTACAGCGAGGTAAGGCCTGTGCCAGGATACGCCTCCGGCTCTTCATGAAATATTTATCCTTGCCGTGAGGAGACATGAGGAAAGTTACATGGAAAGTTAAAAGACCCAAACAAGGAAGGAGGCTGGGGCTCTGCCAGAATGACAAATATAGTTCCTAAACAGAACTTTTTATAAGACGCGAGGTCTGGCCTTAGCAATGAAACTGTTGCAAAGGCGGTCCCTGTAGAAATCAACCAGGCAGTGCAGAAGACGATTTGATGGGATGAGTTTTTTTGTTTGTAACTCGAAAAGAAAACAGTTCTTCAAGCTAAATGTTTAATGCAGAACAGAATGTGTAGCCTTTTTTCTTCCCAGACAGCATTGCTGCTGCCAGCATTCATCTTTTTGATATTTCCTGCAGTCCGAATGAAGAGGGGAGCGGTTTGTCAGCTTTTATGACCTGCACAGCAGAAACCTGACACTGTGTTTGCTTACAGTTTCCAGTTTGAGAGTCTTGGGTGTCATGCAAGTAAGAGTTTGCAAGACTATAAGTTTACATGCACAACATGTAGATGGTAACAGCGGCTCTAGTGTGCCCGGCCCAGACGATGAGTGGTGTAATTACAGCAGGGTCCAGTGGAGAGAGTTGGTCAGCACATATTCCATTACACACACACACACACATGCAAATACATGTGTGGATGCTGGGGTCAGAACCACTGTCAGCTCAGGAGTTTGACAGAAAGATAGTGTTTGTCAAACTTGCTAAGAAAATTATACTCAACGTTTCTTGTGTTGATATTCTGAACATGTTAAATATTACCGTATTTTACTGTTTTCACTGAGACGTTTATTCTTTTCAGGGAGGAAAAGACAGATCTGAAACACAGAGTAGGAATTTCTTCAGTTTTATGGAGAGGCTTTTTTGATGTGCTCTCCCTGTCAATGACATCCAGCTCAAGGTCTCATTGTCTCCTGTTTAATGTGTGCCTCAGAGTTCAGAGCCTTATGAGTTTGGAACTTTTCTTTAAGATGCTCAACCTCAGCGAGGAAAGCCTTGTTCATTGTGAAGTTTGGATGTCTGCTCATCTGCAAAGACCTCAAGGCAATCTAGTGTGGACAATATGTATTCATCACTGCTGGTGATCCAGGCAGTATCTTCTGATGTACTGCTTGTTGAGGCAGTATCTTCTCCTCTGATGGTGGTCGGGCCAGTATTTTTTTTACTTCTGTTGGTCGTGACATTAAGTATAGCCTAATCACAATGGTGGTCTGATCATCTTTGCATAAAATGGCCACAGATACAAAAGGTCTGGGTCTCATAATATGTGATTATCTCTCAGTTGATAAACCCTGTGATGGACTGATGCCCTTGCCAAGGTGTTTCCCAGCCTCATTTCCTACTGCATGCTGGGATACATTCCCTGCAGCCTCTGTGACCCTGTTAGGAATAAGCCAGTATGTAAAATGAGTGAATCTGAATGTGGAATGATATCAGAGCCTCCATTAGTCTTCCTGTGAATGGCCTATCAGTAAACACCTGCTAATATCATCATATATCTGACGGTGATGGATGAGAGTCATTCTCCTGCGATAGGAACAGTATGGCTGATTGGCCTCCCCGACTCAGACGAGCATATTGGCCAAAAATGACACTTTAACGAGCTCTTCCCGGGTGTTAAGTGCTGCGCGCCGGCCCCTCTTCGCAAGCCGACGCCTGGCTGACCCCGGGCCGTGCTTCCCCCCCGCACAGGGCCGGCTCGCTCCATTGGCTGACAGATCAGACTGCCATGGAGACAGCTCATTAGTGGAATAATGAGAAGCACAGCAGCCACACGTCCTCTTGTTATATCATATCTGTATCGACATATTTGTGGTGGAGGACAGAACATTGGGTGCTAGTGGGTGCATGAAATGATTAAAATAGGATTATGGCATTGTTCATCTCTCACTCACTTAAATCTTTGTTCAACAAGGGAACAAATTCACCATCTTTGCTTATTGGCACATCTATTTTTCCCCTTATTAAAACAATACAGTAGAGTTTCAAAAGATTGCCTTCTTTTAATTATAATGATATCTATTGCTTTCAGCTGCCACTAGTTCAAAGATGATGTATTTGACAGCATTTTCTTTATGGTTGAGTTTTTACCTCATACTCTTTTAACTCTGAGTCATATGATACGAGCTTCATAATGAGTGATCAGACTGTCAGCTGTAATGTGAGGATATTTGTTGTCAATAGATGAAAAGTCTGAATCCCTAACATCAGACATTTTTGTTCTACTCAACAAACACACAGCAATAGTTCTGTTAGATGTCTCTTAACAGATAAGTATCAAAGAAAGGTTAAATACAACCTTTTTAAGGAAATAAAAAGTTATATTTTACTGTCGATATGGCTTCTATACCGATATAGGTCATCCCCTCTCTCAAATGAAATATATGTTTTTGGGTGAAATTCTAAATATAAATACTCTTTATGAAATAACTCAATGAAATTAAAAGTACTGAGTATTTTTTCGTTTAATTAAGACCTTTAGTGCAAAATGCACACAGGAGTTTCACCAGATCTTTAGAGAAAAGTAAGAAATCAATGTTTTTATTTGTACACTGGATATGTTCAAATGCATGCACACAAATACATAGCAATCAGATTGATAGGATGTCGACAGGTGGCGTCCAACTCTCATCGGAATTTGACCCTGAACCACAACGTCCTGTTAGATCAGGGGTGTCAAACTCAAGGCCCGGGGGCCAGATTTGGCCCCCGACTTCATTTTATTTGGCCCGCAAGAGCTTGCAAAAAATACAATACGTTTATTATACGGTTTCATGCCACTTTACAGAAGCATGATGTCCCTAAACTACATGTCCCACAATGCATCTCATTTTGTGACATGCGCACTGAAGAGACTTGCCATTTCTGCTCTCAGACGTAGTTAATTATGAAGTTATTACCCTATCCGATAATAATCCAATGCAGAGGCAATAATGTAATATAAAACATTATTTTATATATATGTATGTATATTTATATAGTCTTAAAGTTACAACCGGCCCTTTGAGTGCAACCTTAATGCTGATGTGGTCCGCGATGAAATTGAGTTTGACACCCCTGTGTTAGAGGGTGGGCAGTGAGGGCCAGTCACTGCCCACCCTCCCCTGGCTTCCAGCACCACTCTTCCCGCCTGTTCCAGAGCCAACAAGAGGCTCTTTCCCCTGCCTCCCCCAACCTACGAGCAGCTGTTTGTTGCTCCCTACCTGCTATTCCCAGATCTGTGGGCGTCGTGTAGCCAACCTCAACTGGGAAAAGCCAGGCCTGCCACCCTTTGTCCCTGCATTGATGGACCAGGTTCTGGAACTTGGTGGCTTTCCTTTTCGAGGCCTCTTCGCACCGATCTTCCCAAGGGACTGACAGCTCAATAATGATGATTTTCTTCACCTCCTCCAACAATATGACCATGTCAGGCCTCAGGGGGTCAGTCTGACGCAGGAGTTGTACGTTGTTTTGCACATAAAGACTGTAATTCTTCTGTTTTTCTGAATTATGGCTGAACTGAACTGCTGTATGACCAATGTTTTATTCACTGAAATGATGTTGTGCTCTTATTTATTAGGTTGATTTAAACGGTATGGAAGCCACTCGGAGGAAAGAAAATATCATTTTCGTCATAAAAATGAGAAATAATCTCAAAATAATGACTTAGGATATCAAAATAAATATCAAAATGATTCAGTATTAAGGCAGAACATGTAAATGGCAGGTTTCTGTAAGACTGGGCAACATGACAAACAAGTCCAAATGCACATAACACTGTGGCTAGGTGTGGTTCATAATCTTACTTATCCATTTAATTTAATGAAGATTATACTCTTGTGATATTTATGCAAAATCAATGATAGAAGCCTCCTATGCAAAGTGTCTGTCCATCCAAAGCAGATCCCTGTTCTCACGTTAACAGATAACTGCTTAACTCTTCTTTAACCCTCATCAAGCTCACTTATGGCGCATTTCCACCGCAGGCCTCGCTCGATTTAGTACGGTTTTGTTAGGCCTTGTTAGGCCCGACTCACTTTAATGCTGCGCTTCCATTACAGTTTAGGAACTGGGGTAGTATCTATAGTAACGCAGTGTAGGCGGAGCTGTGACGTCATCTTCAATGAGCACCCCAGAAAAACAACATCAGCCGTTAGCTGTTAGCACTCAGAGCTCACAGCTCCTCATATCTGTTCAGAAACTAGACACAAGTTAAACAAGTACAAACCACAGACTGTCTGTGTCATGGCGAGTACAGTCGCTGGTTTATTTATGTCTGTAGGCCGTTGTTGTGAGTGTGGACGGTCGGAGCATATATTGCGTTAGCTTAGCCGATCTCCATTTAGACAACACGCATTTTAAAAGGTTTTTCGCCTGCCGTCTGTCTGCAGACTTGTCAAAGCATTAATTCATGGTTTTTACTAACCGGTATCAGTATGTTGTTACTTCGGCATCATTTTGAAACGTGTAT
Organism: Trematomus bernacchii; assembly: GCF_902827165.1. NCBI lineage: Eukaryota > Metazoa > Chordata > Actinopteri > Perciformes > Nototheniidae > Trematomus > Trematomus bernacchii. The sequence goes on from NW_022987656.1 coordinate 2,068,748, forward strand.
TACAATTAAATCACGGTCAAATATGTTCATCTTGTTGTAGTTGTAGCCCCCTTGCCAGCGATTCTCTCTATAGTTTAGCAAACTCAGCCCGACTTAGCCCTGTTTGTTGGCCCCGATAGAACCACGATTTTGTCGGGCCATAAAAAAGGTGAAAAAGTAGCCCCGCGCCGGAACTAGGCATAGTGGAAACGCAACCAAAAACGGGCCCGGCACGACACGGCACGCTTAAAGGTAGGGTAGGTAAGTTTGAGAAACCGGCTCGAGATCGCTAGAATTTGAAATAACACAACCGGAGAAAATCTGCCACTTGCTTACAGAGCCCCTCCTCCAACACACACGAACGCGCACATGACCAATGAGGGCACGAGATAAGTTTGTGCACAGATGGAAGGCTGACAGGCAGGTAGGCCATCCAGTTATTTTAGCCGGGCCGGCTAAAATGATTGGTCGTACTTTTTACAGTATTACGGCTTCCACAGATGACATTTTTTTATGGATTTTTTGTCAAAGCACTTAAGATATTGATTGCTATCGGGATGTTAAGAGCATTCCATGGAATATAACAAAAAGTGTATCTCGAGCCGGTTTCTCAAACTTACCTACCCTACCTTTAAACCGCGCTCCGAGCCATGGTGGAAATGCGCCATTAGATCCTCACACAGAGCCGGCCCGACCCATTAAGCGACTAGGAAAAAAAAAAAACAGATTTTTTTTTTTTTTTTTATCTCAGTACACCGTCGCCGTGATAAGTATGTTTAATTAATTTTGTTAATATGCCTAGATTGCCTACTCTCAAAGTCATGTATTATATTATTGAGTCAATCATATAATACATTAACCGTGCTTTACCTGAACCTCATCCCTGGTGGTCTAGTGGCTAGGATTCGGCGCTCTCACCGCCGCGGCCCGGGTTCGATTCCCGGTCAGGGAACACTCTTTTCCCCGGGCGCTGTACAATAGCTGCCCACTGCTCCTAGTACTAGACTCCTTGTACTAGGATGGGTTAAAAGCAGAGGCCAAATTTCACTGTGTGTGCTGTGTGCTCTGCATGTGTGACCATTAAAGAGGGTTTCATCCCTCCCTATTCTATCTATCTATGACACTAGAGAGGACGGCAGAATTGTAATTTCCCGTGTTCAGTGAATGCAACAGAGGCAAGGCACCAGACCAACCAGAGAGTTGAATGGAAATAAACATCTGTCTTATAGAGTGGCGAAGTCACGCCCACTTACTTCCGGGTAATGGGACCTTATTTCGGAAAAATTATGCATTGAAGTCAATGGGGAGAGAAAACTTATCTTTCGATCCCGTTTGAATTGTGCCATGAATTACACATATGATGTTTGTCAATCTTAAAGGAGACATGTCATGCTTTTCCGGTTATTACCCGTCCCCTTGTGTGTTATGAAGGTTTTTATGCATGTAAACGGTGTGCAGAGTCAAAACCCTCAAAGTACACCCTGTAGCGAGTAAAACTCTAACACAGAAAATACCTCCCCAAAACGTCTCGTTGGAGATATGTCATTGTCCATTTGATTCTTCCGGGTACGGGGTGACGTAACCCGTACCCGGAACAAAATGGACCAATCCGTGGAGCCGTTACGTTACATCCGCGGAGCCGTTACGTTAAGCCCCCGCTGATTGGTCCAAATTGACCAATCCACAGACTTCCTCACACACACATCTGTGTGCAGGGAGCAGGCAGCTCAGCTGATTTATCCTCCCTGGCTGCAGGCTGATAACAGACAGTTGGGATCGCGGCGAAATTCTCTCTGCAGACCCATTCTCACAGCGTTTATCAACCTTTTTCTTACTCAATATCAAGCCACACTTATTGTTTTTACTTTGGCTGTGAGTTTGTGTGTACTCAGGATGAGTTTGGCTGTGTTTCGCTGTGTATCGCTAAACAAGGAAACAACACCTCCACGGAGCTCAGCGCGATTCACAACGTCCCGACCAATCAGAGCACACTGTGCTCACAGGGAGGGTGGGGGCTGGATCTATTGGAGCTACAACGAGCCGTTAAAGGCAGAGAGTGAAATGCAGTGAATACATGTAGTTTACAGAGATGCTGTATGAGAAACCAATGTGAGTTTGGAAAATTGCACATTATAAATCTATTCTAGTAGACCTCAACAATGGAATTATGATCAGTGGAAATGGCCATGACATGTCTCCTTTAAAAAATCATTTCCATGTCAAAAAAGTCACAGTTTGTCGTAAAACTGTTGAAATATAAGACTATGAAAAATACGCAACTAGAAAGACTACAAATCCCAGAGTCGCGTAAGTGATGTCACAATTGAGACACTACGATATACGTATAATACCGTATGTATACGATCAGCGCCATATAGATAGAATCTATCTATATGGCGCTGGCTAAGATAAGATAACTTTCACAAGATGCCTGTGTGCTTAGTACCAGGTTGTTATTATACCAGCAATGGGTCTTGCTCGTTCTTTCGCTTCCCGTCTGATGAAAGAGGAGTGTGTGGATCAAGCTAGCTACCTAGCTAGTAGCTAGCACGTTAGTTAGCATTACAGCCTTGTCATTTGTATTAGCCTTAACATGAAGTAACATTAAGTAACCCAAAATGTTAAACAGTAAGAGTAGTAGTCATATTTCGTGAACCCTTTGAAGAGTACTGTCACCGGTGTGATCATTCTATAATACACCATTTAAGCCCGGGGGAGAAATGCTAACGCTAACGCTAGCGATCTTCTCTACTTCATGCTATCTGCACAAATGGTTGACATTAAACATTAAAACGACCAGGCAGTTCAGAGAGAATCAAAGGAAGGCAGGCAGGCAGCTTTGCATGACATTCTTCAGGACGTGTTTCATTGTGGTGATAGTGAGGGTAGTCAATCGTTGTTGACAAGACAGTAGTGACGGCCATCTTGGTGACGTGTGTTGTTGACCAGAGATGTAGTTCATTGAGCATTTCACACAAACAAATGTGTTACTTCAGTTTTACGACACATCTTTTTTTTTTTACTTGCAAAATTATCTTTTAAATTGACAAACATCATGTGTAATTCGTGGCACAATTCAAACGGGATCGAAAGATAATCTTTCTCTCTCCATTGACTTCAATACATCATTTTTCCGAAATAAGGTCCCATGGAGGTCCACCGGAAGGGGAGGGACTTCGCCACTCTATTGTCTGACAGGTACCTATCCTGTGAGCTGTGACAATGTTTAAAATAAACTGTCAGTCGGACTCAGAGTTTTTGAAGATGGACATAAGAACATTTGTTCTTAAAAAAGTCGACAATTCTCAAGTGGTGGCTCACACAACAACCCCAGAGCCACCACTTGAGCCAGGTAAACAAGGTATGTAAATGTCAGTAAACTTCCAAGTTATGCGAACATGTAAGCAAAGCATAAATTACAGCTACGTTAACTTTACTTTGAATTGCGGGGGTAAGCTAAACCGTTAGCAAGTAGCTAAATGTTATGTTTTTTAGCGTTAGCTGGTGATTTCAAAGAAAGCTCTCTGGAAAATATTGACTTACTGTTCGACATGAAGCTAGAAGCTACCTTACAGTACACAGTTGATCCTGAGTCCTGTCAGTTAAAGTGTTTCATAGTTAGCTTAGCTAAGCATCAACCTAGCACTGAAATATATGGATGTTATGTGACAGTATTTCTGAGAAAAAGTCAGCTGAAATGGTGGCATAGTTGCCACTGCTTTACGTGTCGACAGCATGTTTGAACATATTTGCAGCAGTAAATGTGGCTGTTTGGCCACTGACGTTGCCATAACAACACCTGAATTTAAATGTGCAACCTCTTTTTGTGACAGATTTTTGCATGAATAATTCTTCTGAATGATATTCCTATTGACAGCTAGTTTATATGTGAACATTATGAGATGGACAGCCAGAGAGAATAAATGAAAAACAGTTATGAAATACTATATGACAGTAAAACAAGAATATAGTTTAAAAGGAGAGTGATTTGTAAAATATCCATAAAGAAAAATCTGTTTACAGTTCTGTTTCATATGGGTGTTGAGAGATGTATCCATAGATCTCTTAATGTTGCTCTCAAAGTGCACCAGATTGATGCTTTTAACTTCAATATTTAAAAAAAAGTCTTCTCGGGGGAGCATGCCCCCGGACCCCCCTAGAGGAGGTGAGGACCCCCCTAGAGGAGGTTAGGTCCACGGTGTTTACATGCTTATTTATACAATATGTGTGCTTATACTAACATAAGACAAAAGTTGGTTCCGTGTTGTGTGTAGTGAGAACGCGCTAGAGTGAGGGGGGCCCCCAAGCCAAAGCTCGCTTAGGGCCCCCAAAAGTCTAGGGCCGGCCCTGTCCTCACAAATACGTTGTTTTTTTCTCTGACCTCAATCACAACCAAGTCCTTTAAGTCAGAATATAGCAAGACAAATCATAAACACAAACAACCTTTTTGTCTTGATTATTTTTGCAATGCATTCATATATTAAAGTGGTGTGTCTAAATCAGTGCAAATTAGAAGAACATTTAATATGATTTGGAGTTGAGTAATTGGGATCTGTGCTGATCCATCTTTAGATGATCTTAGAAGATAACATTTAGACTTGTGGCCTAAATATCAATGCTGCACTTTTCTACAATAACTAACATGTAAAGCGTTTGTATGGAATTATTTATGGCCAGAAACAAGTGATAGGGTGAGTATTTTAACTTAAATATATCACTATGAAACTTCATCTTCACTCGTCAACTTCATTCCTCCAACTTGCAGTAGATGAATGAATGATTTATGAAAATCCTTCAATCTGAGAAACATTACTCACAGTTTACTTTGACCAACAATTGTGGATCTTTACACATCATTCTCCACCAATGATGATCTCCTGAGCTGAATGTGGTTTGGGTAATGGAGCTCAAAGGTTGCCTGTCAGAGTCCAGTTTGTTTATAGCAATGATCGGTAATGTAAAGTGTGTTGTAAAAACCAATGATATATTATACAACACAATATAAAATTAAGTTTAAAGCAAAAACATTGTGAGAAATACATTTATTGAAATAAAAATGTTTTTTCCAAATGATTATCGGTGGTGTCATTATGTGCATTTAGAGCCTGTTCTCTTAATGTTCTCCTGGCTGACAGTGTGAAGGCTTCAGAGTAGACAAGTTTGATCAGAGCTCATTCTGCAGTTTATCCCTCTTTCCACTAGATGGCGATCTTGCCCACATCATGGGCTCTGTAGTCCAAGGGGAACAGAGACTACCTGCCACGGAGGTATCACTCCTGTATACTTTTGCTTTACTAAACAACTCTTTGGAAAAGAAGCTGAGAACAAATTACCAGAGTGTAGGAGTACTCTGTTACAAGTAAAAGTCCTATTCAAAATGTTACTCAAGTTAAAGTACAAAAGTATTAGCATCAACTTGTAAAGTACCAAAAGTAAAAGTACTCATTATGCAGATTGGCCCATTTCAGAATTATATATTTTGTTTTAATTATTGCATTAATGTGGTTATCAAAGCTATATGTTTAAAAAATGTCATCTGAACCACAGTCATTTTAAAAACGTGAAGTTCTTTTATTTTTTTATTTTTTTTGCACATAAAGTGTAGTAAGCTGAAAAACAAATCCATATATTACCTTATTATTCATTTATATTATCATCAAACTGTAAAATATAGAGTTGTTTTGCTCTACTATACAGCACATGAAATACTACTCAGGGTAATATATTAAATCGCAATAGTGATAATTTAAAATATTCTGTATTTTAAAAGAACAATTAATACATGGTTATTACTGTGACACCACAGCATACATAAATATACAATATCAGGTTGCTCATATGATATTTAACACTGCCAAAAAAACTATTGAACCAATCAGTATAAGGAATATCCAAACATCTACATTGTATACAGTGGTTAACCAGAATTCACAAGATACTTAAGATTCTGCACTCAAGTATTAAAATGTACATTACATTTTAACAGAACCCATTAGCCTGTTTAGGTAAAAGGGCCTGTTTCAGAGTTATATTATTATATTTATAGATATACATGTGGCTTTGTTCTTTCATTATAACTAGTGCATTAGCATTTACACAGCATTTTTATGTAAATTGGCCATGAGATGAAGTTGTAGTCCTACAGCCATGTATTATTTCAGTATTAGATGGTTTCCTTCGACAAGTCATCATGTTTTTATATGTCATTGTACATTTCTTCTGTTTGGTTTTATTTGATCGAATGCATAATACAATATAACACTAAAGCTAAGCTAAAAAGCCACAATACTGTACATAAATGTGCCTCATGCTCAGCATAATGACCATTTGTCCAATTAAAAACATTTTTTAAACGGGCTGTGAAATTGTTAGGATATAATAACATGAGTTTAAAGACAATGTCGTTTTACTTAGACGGTATTACAACTTTATTTTTCATTTGTTCACCTCCATCACAGCTGTGCGGAAGTGACACAGCAGGCGCGCGCCCCGTCACGTCACGCGAGAAAGCAGAGAAGCAGAGCGAGACAAAATAACATCAACAACACTCGGCAGCAGATCTAGCTCGCGGCAGTGCGCAGACATGTCCGACACGTCGTTAAAAGCCCTAAAGGACTGCATGGACTCGTGAAGGTGAGCTCGAACCAACGGTCACGCGCCTTTACCGTTAATTTAACAAGAGTCGTAGCAGGAGGGGGAGTGTGTGGAGGGGGGGGGAGGTCCACGCAAACATTGCCGCGTCATTAAAAAATCCCATATAAATGTTACACTACTAAATAAACCCCGTGCATATGTGTTCACAGTGGCAGCGTGTTGTTGTTATAACGACATGTTGGTGACGGTGTTTCTAAAGAGTCCCCTCGCACAGCTGATATGTCTTGTGTTTTGGTTCAAGGGTTCATGGGCGGAGGAATGAGGAAGTAACCTTAGCGTAGGCTACTAAAATAAAGGCTGGAGGAGAGCTAGAATGCAACTCAGAAAGCATGCACAGCGAAGTCAATAATCTACCTAGTTTACGTTAGTCCAAACAAATAGTTGTCATGACGTTAGATGATATCAGTGTAACCTTGCAGCACGCACGCTTTACCAGCATACAAGTGCATGTGTTTTGGCTGCAGCTTGTCACATGCTGTTTGTCATAACGGTAGCATAGAAGCTACCACATGTTATGATTTGTAATATGTTCATAACACACATTTTAAACGTGTTATTTTTTTAGCAAAACTCGTTACTGTGTTATAATGTATTCTCGCTTGTTGGAATTAAGGTGAGTTTGATATTTTTGTCAGCTAGGGCTATAACTAACTTAAATTCAATATCAGTTCATATACCACATTCTTATATGAGGGATTTTGTCTATAAAATGTAATCAAATAGTGAAAAACTCCCATCTTAAGATCACAGAATCAGTTGTGATGATTTCAGATGTCTTATTGTGTCAGTCCGTATACCAGTGGCAATCATTTTACAATCAAAGAAGAAATCAAAAATGTATTAGAAAATAATTAAGTGGTGAATTTTTACTTTATAAAATGTGTTTTCAGTTTTTTTTTATCAAAGACTCAATTATCGTCTAATTGTTACAGCTCTTCAGTAACCTTATGTTATAAATGTACATTAAACATTTTCATTGACTTGATGTTTGTATTTACCTTCTAGGCTATGAATTCCTCTGAGCATGGAGACGTTTCAGATGAAGACATGCTTGAGAAAGGTAACTAATGCAATCTGTACCTGCAAAGGTTTTAGTATAGCAACCCATTTGTTATCAAGTTAAAAAAATACATTAATATTCACATGCTAGAATTTCCAGATAAGATGTAGGTCAATTTCCTCATTAGAAGACACAAAACAATATCAAAGTGGCTAAAAAACCAAAAGGACTGATCACATGAAGTCTGCTCATCTAACAAGATATTATGTATGCATCTATATCATTATTAATAACACTTGTGTCTTTATGTGTCGGCCAGAAATCAAATATTTAAACTAAGTGGTCTCTCATGATTTACAGAACAAAAGCATGACCAGGATGTTAAGGAGGAATCAGACGACTTGGCTATTTGTGCGTCCCCTGAAGGGCTTAGAGGAGGACCTCCTGGAGCCACTGAGGCTGCTAAACGTCCCTCTGCAGAGACGGGCCCTCACACAAACCAGTCCACAGGCAGCAAGAGAGCCAGGGTCTCTAGCGAGGTAAATCTATAAAAGTACACAGCACAGACAATATGCATATGCACTTGTTTTAAAGATCAAAGTTATCATGCGTTTTTAAATGTCATCTCCTCTGTCTAGATGAGGCGGTACTTGCTGGATGACAGCAGCAGACATGAGCCTCTTTGCCTCACCACAACTGGCGAGAGGGGGGGTTACATCCAGCAGAAACCCAGAGTGTCCTACAGAAAGCCTCTCTTCAGCATCTCCCACAGGATCTCAGAAAAGAGGACCACACCAAGTCTGGAGCAGCAGGCCAGCATCCTCTCGTCAAAGCTCAGAAGTTCGGAGGAAAATGGCCCATTGGATTCTCTGCCCACCATAGACGCTTTAGGGCAACCTCCGTCAACGGACTCCAGTCTTTATCCTCTCATTGAGAAAATGTTTCTCATTCTCAATACCCTCAATTCAAGCATGACACAACTGCATAGCAAAGTGGACGTGTTGACGCTTGAGGTGATGCGAATAAAGAAGCAGATCAAGCCAGCTGAGATGGTGACGGAGTTCCAGCCTCCTCCTGAATACCTGCTAACAAGTGATGAACTGAACCAGCTGATGGAGCAGACCTCCAGCGCCGGGGAGCTCGGGTGTCGGCTGCTGGTGCATCTCTTCCCTGAGCTGTTCAAAGCCAGGGAGTGCTCTCACGAGTGCATGGCCAGCAAGAGAACACTTGAGTCTCTACATCTGCAGCTGATCCGCAACTATGTTGAGGTGTGCTACCCTTCAATCAAGAACAACAGCGTCTGGCAGGAAGAATGCCTCCTGCAGATTAATGACTTGTTTAATCGCTTCTGGGCACAGAGGGACATGGAGAGTGCTCGGCTGCTCCGGAAGCAGACAATCACGGCCGCCGGGATAAAGCCCGAGCACCCTCAAACCTATCGTTTCATTAATGAGCAGGGCCGGGAGGAGCACGTTTCTTTAGATAACCAGCAAAGCAGCGAGGGTGTGGCAGACCTTGCTTTCAATATTCAAGCCACGGAGGAGCTGGACGAGTTCTCCTCACCTGAAGACTTTGTTATTTTCCTTATGCACCGTCTCTTCCCTGAGGTTTTCGAAGAGGGGAAAATGCCAGAAGGCTCCAGCAGTTTCAGTAGTGCGGGGCAGCTAATTCTGGACTCTGACAAGATGGAAATAATAAGAAAGTACATGGAAGCTAATTTCCCAGATGTGCCTGAGGACAGCTGGCTTCAGGTGTGCATTCAGCACATGGAGGATGCACTGGAGGGTCCTCACAGTATTGGCGATGGGAGCGAACCTGACAATAACAATGATGAGGGCTATGACCTGGCCAGTCTTCCAGAAGATGTGTCTATAATTCGGGTTTCAGATGCGGGTGATGGTGAAAGGCCTTGCCGCAAAGCCAAAAAGTCGCTGCTTTCACCTGTGGATTTTGACAATCTGGAGATTCCTCTTCCTGACTTCACCGTCCACCAGGAACACCTCCTGTCCAGGGAGCAGCTGAAAAACAACTATGAATGTAGCCTGTCCATCGGGAACTTTGCCTCTCGGCTGCTGGTGCTCATGTTCCCCGAGCTCTTCACCCACGAGAACACCAGGAAGCAGTACAACTGCAGCGGTTCTCTTGGTAAAAAACAGCTGGACCCCGTTCGTGTGAACTTGATCCGTCATTATGTGCAGTTAGTCTACTGTCGGGCCAAGAACGACAGAGTGTGGATGTTGGAATTTGTGGGCAAGCTCGATGAGAGGTGCAGGAGACGCGACACGGAGCAGAGAAGGTCCTACCTGCAGCAACGCAAAGTCTACGGTCAAGACTCGGATCAGGACTTTCTTTGCCAGCTGAACCAGCTCAATCAAGACAGCATGAGGGAGGATTCAGACGTTCCTTCTTTACCTCCTGAGAAAAGTAGCAAAGACTTTTGTAAAATACCCCTGGACGAACTGACTGTATCCAAGCCCGACTTCCCTGTACCTTCTGTCTACCTGCTCTCGGACACTGAGGTACGGGAAGTCGTCCAGCAGAGTCTCTCTGTTGGGAACTTCGCTGCCCGCCTTTTGGTGCGCCTCTTCCCTGAGCTCTTCACTCAGGAGAACCTCCGACTGCAGTACAACCATTCAGGGGCCTGCAACAAGAAGCAGCTGGACCCCGTGCGCCTCAGACTGATCCGTCACTACGTGGAGGCAGTGTATCCTGTGGATAAGATGGAGGAGGTGTGGCACTATGAATGTGTGCCAAGCATCGACGAACGCTGCCGGCGCCCCAATCGCAAGAAGTGTGACATTCTTAAGAAGGCCAAGAGGTCAAGCACTGTGTCCTAGTTACTTTTCACTTAGGCAACACCTGTTGGAATAAAAATAATTGCACAGTATATAAGCTGAAACTGCATCTTTGAACTTTTCAAACAGTCCTATGTAGGATGAAGCCAATCTGTTATGATTTATTTCAGTACTATTCAGTCATATTTTACCTTTTGTCTACAGCAGTAGTTTATGTAATCATGTTAATGTTGGATAAATAGATTAAATGCTTCTATTTATAAGCCAAAACTGTCATAGCTTCTTTAACATACTTTGTTGAACAATGTTGTAGCGTTAACAACAATAACAATGATAGTAGCATATAGCATAGCTCACACTATGGATAGAAATTAATCACAATGAAGTGATACATTTCCGTTGCAGTTACTGATGTAGCATTGTGCCATCACGGTTTTAATAACAATGTGCTTATGTTAAGCCTTCTTATAGAAGTTTATATTATAAAGACAATTAACATGACGGTGGATCATGGTAACTATTTCTAATAAAGTCACAGCTATAAACATGACATTTGATTGCACTGTTTTACATAAAGGAACTGTTTTTTGTGACAGTTTTTACCGAACACTCTCCAACAAGCTCTATACTACGCAACACATATATTGCTTCTACAGGTTTTATTTACCATTTCATATTTCTCCCTTAATCAAAAAATTGCAATGAGGTATTGCGGAAAGGATATCAGTAGCCAAACCTTCCAAAACGCCAACAACTCTCAGTTAGACATGATCTCAAAGTGCACCTTTATTGGAGGACTCTCACAGTATAGAAGGGGAAGGTAAACACTAAATATATTTCTCTGAGAAAACTGTCGACATGTCAGCTACAAGCCTTAACATTACACTTTTGTAATCCATTAGAGATCCAACTTTTTGGAGATTGCCGGTCAATTGACGGCATTCAGTTCTGCCGGTGTTGTTGCCTTCATTAGCAAATGGTATTAAAGTCCACACTGTCCTGTTCAAGTTCATGGCTTGAATGCCTCCTCTTTGGGAAGCTCTAAACATTTCCATCGTCGTATGGCAACTTTGTACTTTTCTGTGTGGCTCATTTCTTCCAAAACCCTCCGAAGGCAGACTCTCATCAGAGTGACAGTGTTTGTTTCTCCGTTCTCCGACAGGACCAGGTCCAATGTGTCCCCAACTTTAACCTAAACAAATCAAATATATAGGAGCAATTAGAAATAAGATTGAGACACTAGTGGAAAACTAAGAAATGAGAGTAGGAATATGTTGTTCGTTACTCACCATTTTACTTTTCTTGATGAGTTTTTGTCCATTTAGCCTGAGTTTGTTGTCATAGAAGGACACCTCTATTTTACTGGAATAGGAGAACAGACAGTTAGTCTATACATCGACTGCTATAATATGAGAACAAATCTGAAGACGTCTCAAAATCGGTCAAACCATTTGGCTGATAAATCATTCTAATAAATAAGTATAGTAATAAGTAGTGAGATATGAAGATGGGATGAAATGGTTGTATCTCAGAAGTTACAAGGAAGTTCAAGTATTGGGCATCTTATCCAATAACTAAGAGTACAGTATTATATGTCGTGTCAGAAAAGTTGATGGTATGCCCTTGTGATCTATACATTTAAAAACTTTACTGTTTCATACTTTCCAAAGTATGTCTGTACCATATTTCCAGAATTTAGACCAGGGTTGTCCAAACTATGGCCCGGTGCCAACTGCGGCCCATTTTTTATTGGCCCTCAGCCAATTCAAAAAGTATGCTTTTCCTATATTTTATTTCTTAAATATATATCGAACATATATTACACCGTAGTGTAATTCATGTGTTAATAAGCCCATTTTCAAATCAATTCAGTCAATTTAAATTGAAACATTTTCTTTCCAAATCTTAGTTGGTAAAAAATAATCCCAATAATTTATCTGCATAACAAGTTTGAAATATACCCTTCTAGTGATGGGAATTATGGCTCTTTGAAGGGAGCCGGATCTTATGGCTCCGTTCCTTTCAAAGAGCCGTTTTTTTTAAAGGGGGCGGGGTTACTAGGTTTATCGAAATAATCACTAGGATGATGATTGACTGTATTGCCAGACCTAATGTCAATAATCTGCATTTTAAACATGACACAAGGTGGCGCCATATCCATGTCACTCATGTCAGTGAATGTACTTTGAATTTACCCTCTGTATGTTTTAAGTAAATAAAGTTGCCTTGCCTTGAATGAAATTCACGCAACTCTTAATATTAGATACTGTGTTTTTAAGTGGCGATGGAGATTATTTGTTGACCCTGCTTTAAAGGATATTTTGCCTTTACAAATAGTGCGCTTTATCACTGCCTGGGTTTTGGTTGAAGTGCATCCAAATGCTGCTGCGTTTTCACGTTTGGCTCATTTTCCATCCGAAAAACACGTCGTCCACCTGTCCTGTACCACTTGTTATGACTTCTCTCTCGCGCGTATTCCGTTAAGACCAACCCCATCTCACTCCTCGTGCTGAAACCTACCAATCAGAGTAGGGGCGGGTCTTCACAGAATACGTTTGGGGAACAAAATCAAGCTTTTTAAAAGGCGAGTGGATTTTGGCAGGCAGTGAGTGAATCTACCATGAATCTTCCACAGAGTAACTGCATCGGGGGCTGTCAAATCATAGTTTAATAATGTTTTGAAAGTTTGTGTATATTTTTCAAAGATGAAAATATGTCTGCATGAAGAAACTCACTTGCGTGCCATGTCCAGGCCGGCTTTCATGATGACGTCATAGCGAAAGGACTGCACGTGTTTCTCAATATCTTTATAGTCCTTTGGTAGATTCTCCTCCACCTCTTCTTCATAATCACTGTCCTCTGGGTCTTTTTTATCTTCCTCCTCATCTTCCTCCTCCTCGTCCTCTTTCACTGTCTTAGCCGCACTCTTCTTCTTGTTGCTTTTAAACCTCAGAGGATTGACGGACCATCCCCTGACGGCGTCTCGGCCCCGGAGAGCAGGCCTGCTGTGACAGCCGAGTGCGGGGAAGGCAGAGCAGCCCCACAGCTGCCGTGTGTGGATGGTCCTCGGACACCATTCAGCCTGCCTCAGTCCATATCCAGCAGCCAGCAGGTGGCGGGGGTTCAGCCTTCCTAGCTGCCTCATGGCGAGTGCCTGCACCACCAAACTCTGCATGTTAGCACTCCACCCAGTCACTAGAAAAACAAAGATGGTTAGGAAGCATTGTGATAAATAACAGCTAATAATAAATCTTGTTCAGACAAATTCAGGTACAGAAAGCCAGCCATATTGGTATCACACAATTATGCATTTAGTATCAAGACTTTTTAATAACTGAATGAGCTATTGCCCTCAAATATGTATCTGTTGAATCTCCTCTTAAAATAATGTGTCAACTGTTGTTTACAATGTCAAAAGTTAAATATAAGGATGCATATTATATACTTGCTATGCAATCATGTCCTATTTCAATGTATCATTTCAATATTCAGGCAAAAAAGTGGTTGTTTTATTAAATACATTTGAAATGTTCTCTTTTTGATGCTAAAGTACCTATGTAGTCATGCCCCTTCAAAGTAAAAGCCTCATTTTATTTCTAACCCCAGTTTTGTAATATATAATAATAATAATTTAAATGTAAGACTGTTACATCAAGTATTCTGTTAAACACCAATAGCACAATGGACACACTTTTGGGTTTAACTATTTGTGTTAAGGTGTGTTAAAGTTGCGTTTATTGATTTACCGGAAGTAATATTTTTCTTGTCCACTTGACAGCATTCGAAAACAAACATTTATTGAAAGTAGCGCTATACCTGTTGAGCAATGTTATGTATCTTTATCTTTTAATATAAAATGCTGTTAATGTACCTTTATGCGGAGGTTGTCTCTGCTTGGTGGAGCTTGACATGTTTCACGGTGAAGCTGAAGGAGAAACTGCTAGCTAACGTTAGCTCAACTTCTCTTCAGTGAGCACGTGCACTCATTTATATCCTTCCATGTGCAACAATCCACGAGCCCGTAACCAAAAGACAGTATAGCCTGTTTACCTTGGTGCTAAATGTCACATTTGAAGCTGCTAACACGCAATAAATAAACGGTATAGTCCACTCACCGATGGAATAACCTTCTTATTCTTCTTCTTTGGATTCTACAGAGATTACAATAGCGTACTGCTGCCCTCTAACGTTACTGTTTGGTACATTTTCATCAGAATACTTACACACTTTAAGCAGTCCTCCAAACACTTCTTCTTCTTCTTCTTCTCTCTTTTAATGGCGGATCGCAAACAGCTTTTATTTGCATACCGCCACCTACTGTACATGAGTGTGTAACATCATGTTGCTACACAACAATTGTGAATTTTGAATGTCCATGTTTGTACTAGTGTTTTCCTTCTTAAAATGTTTTTTAAATATTTTGAGATTTGGTTGAGCAGGGTATACTTTTACTAGTCCTTTTATTAGAGATGTGTCTGTTGTTTGTGTTTGTTTTTAGTTGTCAGGATGGAACCCTTGTCTTTTTCTCTGCAAACAGAATCTACCTACGGGTACAAATAAATAACCTGAACCTGAACCTGATTCCATCACTCAACTCATGGACATATACATCCATGATCCAAACAAATATAAAGTAAAATAAAATAAAAACATAAAATAAATAAAACAAAACAAAAATCCATGATCTATTCTTTCTAACCTAATGTTATTTTACCTGCCCCAGTTTCACTCCGAAAGGTAAACAGTGCCTAAAGGATATAACTTTATCCTTTAGTTTTTCTCTTTCAGCTTTATAGATGTCACAATGTAATAAGATATGTTCCACATTTTCTTTAACTCCAAAGTTCTTTACTTTTCCCCATGACATACAGAGTACTATTCAATGATGTGTGATTTAGTCTGAGTCTAGCTATCATGATTTCCTCCCTTCTGTTTCTTTCTTTATAAATATGAATTGTGATTGTCTTTTGTACTTTATGATACTCTTTGCCTTTCTGGTCTTTCTCCCACCTTTTCTGCCAGATCTCCAGCCCTTTTTTCTTAATTACTGCTTTTCCTTCTCCTTTTCCAAGTTGAACTGGTAATGTTATTTCCTTTTGTAATTCACTTTTTGCAAATGTATCAGCTAACTCATTCCTTTTACGCCCTCATGTGCAGGCACCCAGCAGAACTGCAGATCTATACCGCCTCTGTGAAGTCTTAACAAGCTATGGTTAAGTTCTATGAGTATATCTTCTCTGACAGTTGTTGTTGTTGTTGTTGACTGTATGCTTTTTAATATGGATAATGAATCTGTGCATATCACCACCCTATCTGGTCTGACCTCTTCAACCCACTGTAATCCTATTAGTACTGCCAGCATTTCTGCTGTGTACACTGAGAGTTGATCAGACGCTCTTTTGGAGATCGATATTTTAAAGTCTGGGATATACCAACTCAAACACACTCTTCCTTGTTCTTAGAACCATCTGTGTACATTTTGAGGTAATTGTGATAATTATTCCTGAGGTACATACTTGATTCCTACTTCATTTATTTGTCACTCTCTTTTCTTTTCTAGAATACTCATATCTACCAAACAAACACTGCCCAATCCTCAACTTTTTAATGAAAACTAAACCTTTTTCTACTGAATGACAAATTATCTTTTGCTTTTTTTCACAAAAACAATATCTGTTTTGTATTTTCTCATTCCCCCCGTTTATTTTACTGATATGTTTATCATTAACGTTTTTTTCTGGATGTCAACATTGTATAACTGATTGAAATGGTGTCTGAGCAAGCATTCTTAAACAAGTGAACTGCTACCTAATTTCCCTTAGTTTGCTGTTGTGTTGATAAAGCAATTGGTGGATAGTAACAAAGTACATTACTCAATTACTGTACTTAAGGACAATGTTGAGATACTTTTACTTAACCTGAGTACTTTTAGTTTATGCTACTTTATTGTATTACTCCACTACATTTTAGAAGCCAATATTGTGCTTTTTACTTCACTAAATGTATTTGACAGCTAGTTAGCAAGTTACTAGGTCATTTAGATTTAGATTATTAGCTTATACAACAGTTAAATCAATTATTAACCCTCCTATTGTCTTCGTTTTCCCCCCCTTACTTTGGTGTTCGCGGTCAAATTTGACCGGTCCTGTTTTATCTGCTATTACATTAACACAAAAACCATTAATCATCACCAAATTTCATTTAACACCCTTTCAAACTGTACATATTGTATCAGACTACTGGTATACATGAAAAACTGCAGTAAATATACAAAGAATAGACACTGAACATGTATTGCGTGTGCCAGGTGTGATCCATGTGGGGGGATGGGCACATAAGAGCGGGAAATGTGTCAAATTGTTCTGTGTGTTTGCGTGTGTCAGGTGTGATCCATGTGGGGGGATGGGCACATAAGAGCGGGAAATGTGTCAAATTGTTCTGTGTGTTTGCGTGTGTCAGGTGTGATCCATGTGGGGGGATGGGCACATAAGAGCGGGAAATGTATCAAATTGTTCTGTGTGTGTGTTTGGGTTTGTGACTGCCAGGTGTGATTCACATGGGGGGATTGGGCACATAAGGGGGGGGAACACATTTAGAGTATGTGTGTGTGTTTGTGTGTGTGTTTTATCTGATCCGGATGGTTACTAATTCCTTTTCTTTATGGCGGTCATTTTTTACCGTGAACACCATGGGTGTTACAAAGTTGACTAAATCATCCAAAATTCAATGAAAGTGGTGATCAGCAGTTTTATATGTTCAAATGTCTACTGTGAAGGATATCATAAAGCCTGCAATCGAATGTAAAACAAAAAAGTTATGATTGATGAAAGTAGTAAATCGGTCAGATTTGACCCGAAGACAACAGGAGGGTTAAATGACATATAAATGTATAATTATCTATGTTAAAATATCAAGTAGTTTATAAAGCAATTCAAATTAGCTCTACGTATACCAGCTGTGATGAAAAGATGAATGCATAGACAATCATAATCCAATAGTGAAATAAACATGATTCTGGAATGTGCCATTTTGCATGACGAGTAGGCTACTTTTACATTTAGTACGTCTTCAAGTATATTTTAATGCCAATTAATATACTTTTATACTTTTACTGAAGTAAGATTTTGATTTCGGGACCTTTGCTTGTAATGGAGTATACAATTTAGTATTAGTATTTTTATTTAAGTAATAAATCTTAGTACTTCTTCGTAAAACCCAGCACGAAACCTGCTCTATATTTCTCTGTCTGTCAGTATGCCTGAAATTAAATGAGATGTCTCTTATGAAGACAGAGCATGCTGCTAAGTCACTGCATGATTCCATTGCCTGGTTTATTGTCTTCTATCCACCAAAGTGTATATAGTATTGCCATCACCTCTGCTACAAGTATACTAGGCTTATTGTGCTTATGTTGCAAAACAATAAGTGAAACAAAAATAAAATTAACCATTATTTCAGTTATTTATCTGCCATATTGTTTTAAAGTATAAAAATGGTAAACTGTTACAGTATAACTCACCAGAAAGCTACATCCAGACATGATACAGTTCATTAGGTGTGACAGGGAGTCAGCATGCAACCACAACCCTGAAACCAAATCATAAACAGTCAAATTAGCCTTCATTCGTTTTATTTTTTACAACTGTGCTATTCCAACAGCAAGTTTTCAAAATGTGTTCAATCAGAAATGTTTGAGGATCCGAGCCAGGACCATGTTTTAAACATACATGGACTTCCCAAAACATATACTGCAACTTTTCCAGCATAAGATCAATTTGAATACATAATTGAAAAGGTCAAGTTATTTATACAGCCCATTTGGTTATGAGGATAACATCATTGAACAAGAAGCATTAAGTGGTTGCTTTATGTCTGAGTATATCAATATATCAGCTTGAATACTTTATCATTTGAAGGGAATTTACATCAACATTCAGCTTCACTACAATTCATAATGTCTAGTCAAGTGCATAATACTGGTGTCACAACAATGTAAGAACACGTTTTTCTAGGATGCATACAATATGTTCCTGTTAAAAAAGTCTTATAAAGGTTGTATGATGTCCACGTGTAAACATAAGTGCGTTTGCATCCTTGCATATCTCCCTGTAAACTCTTCTCAAAAGAGTCAGGGATGAATCAACATCTTTAGGAAAATGGTGACATGTTGGTGTGTGCTGTGCTCCACCACTGTCTGAGCACATTCAATACACACTTGACGGGGAAATGTTATATTTTACAGGTAAAAAAATTGAGCATTGTTCCTTTACTATAGACATAATGAACATATACTACAATATATCATATGCTGGTGGTTTACATTCAGGTATGGTTATTAACACATTTTCTTAGCAGAATGAAATCATGCAAATGTGAGTATATATTGTTCTTTTTGCAGTGACACACACACTGTGGTTAATGATCGATGTGACATCCACCTGTGTGGTAGACTGAATGTAAACCTGTCCTTGTCTTTTCTGACCACAAGAATGTGGTGACATGTATGTGTTTGTACCACAGTTGTCGGCGTGTTTAGTCGTGGCAGTAGGTAGAAAAACAATTACATTGCACTCACTGAAGACTGACTTTAATCCGTTTTCTGGATTAGTTGATACAAATCAGGTGCCAGATGTTAGATCCAAATCCCAACCTCAATATATGAGCAGAAATATTAGTCACAGGAAACTGGATTTGATTGATACAACTTGAATAGTTGCATTAAAAAGATTAACATATGAAAATTGTTATTTCAACTAATACATTCAATTTGAAATTATGCTATTCAAGTTGAGCAATTCAAATAAAAAACAATTCAGTTTCAGTGACACAAATATCTTCCCATATTAAACACCTTAACAATGTTCAAAGCTTTTCTGCCTTTTTTCATCACATTTAAATCATTCCAACACCTACATTGGAGGTTTGTAGGACAAAATGTTTCAAAAACATCAACTGTAAACATTAACATCCAAAATAAAGGCGAGTTTCTCTCCGGAGCTGCCGTATAGCACCAACAGTCAACAGTCAAATAGGGAGAAATAAATTGTAGAATAAATACATCAGTTATACCAAATTCTCCATCAAACAGAAGCCTTGGTAAACTAAAATGCAATCCAAACACAATAAATGTTTGCTTCAAATAAAGGGCACGAGAAAACAGGTTTATACCAGCTTTCTGGCGATGTAAAAGGCATTCTGGGGAATGCACCAAGTCACTAACATAAGTAAAAATACATTTAAAAAGTAGTAGGTACTCGGTAAAAAGTAAAATTACAACAGTTCCCCGTGATGTAAAATGTCATAGATTGGTATAACTGTGAGTGAATGAGAGTATCCAAGAGAACGTTTGTCTCTTCTGGATTGGAGGTTTCAAAGTTGACCGATGTCTCTCTGTAACATGCATTAGCCCAACATATTTCTCTGATGTTCCTCCTCACACTTTTCACTTTATTTTTCAAAGTTATTGCTGTAAAAATCTGACTGGACTGAATGATTGAGATGTCTAAACCTGCCCGTCTCGTCTGTGGCCTCGGAAAAGGTCTTATGAGGTAACTACAGCTTCAGTTTCATATGTGTGTCAAACAAGAGACCTTGAAAGCTATGGCAAGGATGTCCAGTGTAACAGTCTGTGTCTGCTTGGTTGTCATTGGAAGCCAGACAGATTTATTTCTTCCATGTGTGTGCATTGTAGTAGGTTTACATACCACCATCGCTTTGTTCCCCCTCACTAATCACTGTGATTGCTTTGGTGATTCTCACAATCGGGATTCAGGAATTTGTTTCAGGTAGTGTGCCGATACAGCATTAATCGGTGTACCCCACATTAAGACGTGTTCACATAGTCTGTTTCTGATGTCCAAAGTGTTTGTCTGCTACAGAAATGCTACTGTTTTGTCAGTTGTCATAAGGAAGTCTCCACACAGGAACCATTTCTGTGCAAGGACCTGTGGTTGTGGCAATTCTCGCTACAGTGGACGATGAGCACTGGGTAGCAAAGTGCGTCCTCATATTCTGGAGGTTCCTCTTCATCTGTGGCGGGGCGCTCTGAGAGACAGCGGGTGTTTTCGCTGGGGCTTTCCTGGTCGTCCAAGCTCCCGCTCCTCCAGAAGCAGCTGCGCTGGGACCCGTAGCGCCGCGCCAAGGAGAAGCGGCTGCCGCTGAAGGGGATGCGGGAGCTGGCACCGGTGCAGATGCTCAGGGCACTCCTGGAGAACACTGAGGAGCAGCTGATGGCTCGGTGGCAGCGCTCACAATTCTGACGGAGCCCGCTGAAGCTGGACGGGCATTGGGCCAGGTCCATCAGGCCAGCCTCCGAGTAACTGGGCACCAGTTGCTGGTTGGACCTAATGTGCCATTCCAGTTCCGTACTGTCAATGGTATTAACACGAGGGATACGCCGCCAATATGGCCTATCATCACATGGCGTCACAGGGATGTAATCGTGCCCAAAGAGCTTCTCAACGCGGTAGTGGACGTATGCAGTGTGATACTCTGTGAAGACCCTGAGAGGCCAGGAGAAAGTGAAGAATGAGGCGAACCAGAAGACGTAGTGGGACAGATACCAGGGGTGGTGGTCTGGGTCGGACAGAACCATGACGTACTCCTTCAGGTCAATGTTCTTCAGGTGCATGCCCTCCCTGGCTTCCATGTAGTCATCAAGGCCCTCATTGTCGGTGAAAAACCTGGCTCGCTGCGTAAGGTAAGAATTCTCAGACTCTACGTTGGCGAAACTGAAGCACTTGGTGAAGCGCATCTTAGTGAGAGCTGACTTCTCCAAGCCCAGCAGCTGTTTGGAAACATCTTTGACGTTACAGTGACTGTAGTCAAATTCTGCTTCTGCCACATGTGTGTTGACACGTTCGTGGTAAACCTGGGTACTAGTGTAGGCGTCTCCATTGCGATAGCGCGTGACTTGCCGGGTTCTGCGAACATAGTGATAGCTGATGGCCTTCCACCAGATGCAGGGCTTGGCTTGCTGCATCCTTTGGATGCGCTCGTAGATGCCCTCCACGTCCACTTTGTGCTGCAGCTCATTCTTGACATGACAGTGCCAGCACTCCACAAGATAGACCAAGTAGAGCATTCCCAGTAGGGCCAGTGGGATGTAGATGTATCCATCAGAGCAGGGACTGTCATGGTACATCATGGATTTCCCTTTGAAGGCACTGTCAAAGGTGAGGCGGGTCACCTTGGTGACATGACACCAAACCATGGCTCCCATGCAGCCATACATGAGTATGGACAGGAGAAGGCATTTCCAAAAACTCTCCCGGCATAGTGACTTGCTCAGAGACTGCTTCAGGGGTTTTTGCTGTTGAGTCGAAAACAAACAGACAAAACAAAAGATGAAGTCATACAAAACAGTTATCTTATCATTAATCATCTACCTTACATGTAATTGATAACGGCAACACGTTAAGCACATTTCGGGTCATGTTACCCTACCCTTAAACCAAAAATGCCCTTGTAAATAAGAAGTTTATTCAGCTCTGTAGAAAATTCATGTCATTTTATAAGCGCGAGAGGGATATATGCTGGCTCACTACAGCAGATGTGAGATGAAAGACAGGTAAAGATGTTAGGATTACAATCATGTGGCCAACCATTTTACTCTGCATTTATTAACGTTTAATCTCAACATGCTGCTATTCTGAACTGCATGAACATTATTGTTAAACCAAAATCCCTGGCAATCTTTGACGTGCACCAACATTCTTCAAACATGGATCCATTATAGGCTGCGACAAACAGAACACAACAAAATGAATGTGGTAATGAATAAGCCATGCTAGTAGCCTACCTCCTCTCTAGTGTCCTCCTCCAAAACGGTGGTGCTGCTTTCACTCGCTGTCGCAGCCGATGCTGGGGGGGACATGTTGCTGGGAATCTATTGATAATAATGATAGGGCGTGGAGTAGGGAGAGATTTTACTACGTTGCTCTGCAGAGACGCTCAACCAAGACGAGCATGGCATGTGTTATCATGTGGTGACACTCCACCTGAATACACTCGATGGAGGCATGAACGGTAACAAATAAACGGATCTCTGGTGGCTGAGAAACTAAAGAAAAACACGGCGAAGGTGTCTACAGGAAAGCCCGCATCCTTCCCTTCTTCTGTTCAGCTGTCAATAGCGCAGTAACATGACCGAATATGATGCTGTATTAGCAGGTAGTTATTAAAAAATGAACATGCCCTGCCCCCCCAGGGCCTCGTGTGTGCGGGGGCTAACGGTGCCGTTACCGGGCTGCAGAGCTGGTGCTGAGGCAGGTGCACGCGGAGATGTTGTTGCATAGGCTAAATCTGTCACTTAAAGGGAAAGTCCACCCTAAAACTCAGTCTTTAAGATTCCACAGGAAAAATAATTAATTTTCATCCACAAGTCAGTTTTTAGTGTGGAATTTGTTTTATTTTTATGGTGCACAATGGCACTTTTTTTTTTACAATTCACTTATTGTCTGCAGCCTCCTACCATTATTTTTCTTTCTTATTTTTTTGCAATTTAAGAAATGATTTACAAAGCATATAATCAAATAAACCCAGATACATAGGTTAACTACATAACAATCGACAAATCAGGAAAACAATTAAATAATAATAAGTAAACAAATGGAAAAACATAATGGATACTTTACTAATACTCAGGTGTACATTCATTTTCAGTTCTTACCTCTACTTATCACAGCTGTTTCCATACACTGTGTGAAAGACAGAGCACACACTCCTCAACATAACTCTGACTGACTGATGCTGAGCTTCATCCAGCAGAAGGACCTCCTCTTCCTCACACTTCCTCCAAACCCAAGGGGATCATGCTCATTTTCACAACACAGTGTCCATGCATTTTTGTGATTTTTTTTCTAGTTTGTTACACAACTCTATTAGGTTAGTTGAAAGCAATAATATTAAGTTGAACAAATTCAAACGTAATATGATTGCTTTCAACTAACCTAATACAGTTACATGAAATGTGTTGAAATAATACATTTAATTAAAGCCAACCGTTCAGGTCTTTCAGTATATTTGATGTTTGTGTTATAAGCAGTAAATCTGCACTGTTATGGTGATTTCTGATGGTGACTGATGTGCTGTTTGCTGCAGCAAAGAGAGAAGTGAAAACTACACCATTTCCGGATTTACAATTAAATAAATAAATAAACTGTTGCGTAAAGTTCCACTTAGTATATAATAATAATAATAATAATACATTTAATTTTTCTAGCGCTTTTCCTGGTGCTCAAAGACGCTTTACATAAAATCAGAAACAGAAACAGTACAAAAAAAACATAAAAACATTAACAGTAGTCGTAATCCAAGTGCGAGTAAAGTGTGTGTGTGTGTGTGTGGGGGGGGGGGGGGGGGGTTGTTGATCAGAGTTTGAAAGCTAGAGTAAAATGTGTTTGCAAGAATTTAATAAATATAAAATACCAAGGCAGTTTCCAGAAACCAGAAAACCAAACAAAGTCTGCAGCACTAGAGCAATGAGACCGAAGTATCAACACATTAAAACAAAGAAGGGGGTGTACAGTTGCAGTTTACATGTGGAATTGATTATATGAAGCAAACTCAATTAAAGATCAATATCATTTTTTTTAAAACGTAGAAAAACATGCATGTTCTCATAATTCAGCAGCAAGCCATGAAAGAGACTTTGCTAATATCAAAATCACATGAAATTCTGGGTCACAATTATGCGTACAACATCTTAAAAAAATACAAAAATGATTTCAGAGACCCATTCACAGTCTTGGAGGGTAACACTTTTTAGTTTTTAGTGTAGTTGCTTAAGTTAAAATGTCTTGCTTGTAGTGATAAAGATGCATGCGTATAGCATTATGTAGAAACCTGTTACACCTACGTAATGTGTTTTGTTACTGTTTTATACATTTTGAAAGATATGAGAGGCTTCAAATGAATATTAATGCATTACATCATTGTCTTATAGTTTTTCACAGGTAGATGAATTTGAATGAAAACACTTAGATGGTGATTCGGTCCTTTTCCAGATATTGTTCTCACAAAAGTGTTTGTTTTGTCCTGGTGTAATCCGAAATGGTAGACTATCCCCAGCCTCTGGACTACTTCCTGTTGTGTTAAACTGCTACTGCTTTTCCCAGGGTCTCCTTTTCTGATGACGATGAGAACCCTTAAAGGAAAGAGGAATACGGTTATGATTTAAGAGATATCAAGGTTTATGTTTTATTAAATACATTTGTAATTTTGTAAATCCAATTTAATCTTTTGGTAACATTTGCTTTTTTGGTCCACTAGGTGGTGCTGATGATGTTTTTTTCTTATGATGTCAGAAAGTTGGTCAGAACAAAGATGAGTTATTGAAGAAAGAAATCATAAATGTGCTTTAGATAATTCAATGAAATTGTTTAGCAGTTGAAAAGGTTTAAAATTGCATTGTTACACAGTTTAGGAATATACATGATTCCAATTTCGACAATCTACAGTCTGTTATTTCTGTAGACCGCTGCCCAGACCAAGAGACTATGTGCAGTCATATTAATCTGCAAAAAGAAGATCCGGTAAGTGTAAAAACAGCTATGGCAAATTACGTTAGTTTGGTTAATCCATCAGAAAACACAGTGGAACATTTCCTGAATGTTATTTTGTATGTTGGAAAGCCAAAATGATGGATTCATGATAGCTTATCTCTCCAGAGTAAAGAAAAGAAAGATTGAACAAGAACAAGAAAACAGTGCAAGAGAAGGAAAGAGGTTAAAAGACACAAAAAACGATAGTACAGCAAACTCAACAGAAGACTGACAGAAAGATAACACTAAAATGAACAGTGTTGAATATTGCTATGTTAAATGGCACATTATCTCTTACATATATATCAACCTATGTTATCGCAGTACTCAGCCTATTGCCAATCATGAAAAATCCTATTGATATCGTATCATGACTTAATTATCTGATAATATCGTATCATGGGGCCTCTATTGAGTCTAGCAATCATGGTTTTTGATCATTTTCAATTTAGATGCCACATGCATGAAAAAACTTCAGCCTTTTTTTACCCTAAAAATTCAGATCACACCAGAATAAACATGCAATGAGAAAGATAACCTGCAATACGATTTTGAAAAGCAGCTCCTTACAGAGTACATGTTGGAGAGGTTGTTGAAAAGCTCTTGACCTGCGCCCACTTTGTTCCTCACTCCTCGTATGGTCCCATTCTTGCTGCAGATATTAATCCGTTGTTTGCTGAAGAGCCTCTCTCTCTTGGCACTGGCGTACAAAAGCAAGTCATCTGGTTCACAGCCGTTCTCATCCGCACTAGTTTCCACCACCAGACCGTTCAGATGGCGATTGGCCTCACTGGTGGGAGGCAGGCCCCCCTGCTTGGCCTCTGGACTGCTGCTGGTGCGTTCAGAGTCCACTGAGTCCGACACCGAGCCGCCCCAGGCCCTTTCATCCTTGAACACCTCCGCCAAGACCCGGCCGCTGTTGGCAGACGCCACTCTAAACCTCACTGTTTTCCCAGACCTTTCTTTCTCCTCTTTCACTTTTGGCCCCTCCATTGACAGTCCCATATGGGTCACATCCCATTCAGAAAAGCCACTCGTGCTCTTTCAGCCACAGCCATAGTAAAGTGCAATTATCAAACAATAAAATCCCCATTGACACGTCAAAATGGGCTGAACGAGTGCACAAACTAGACACCAAAATGGTTAATAATACATGAGCTTCTGCCATGGTAACAGCTAAAACAGGCACACAGTAAATTGATATTACCAGGTTCAATTATTTATCAAGGTTAGTTTTCAAACAGCAGGTAGACTACTCCTGTGACTGCTCTTTAATTCCAAGTGCCCTTAAAGGCCTACAGATAACCTTCTGCTGCAAACTCCATTACCCTCTGTCCCTGAAGTAAGAATCATGTATCAAACATCAACCAACTTTTTGTATACATTACATTATAGGATTATGGCTATAAGAAAATGTTTGCATGATAATGGTATTGATTTGTAGTGAGAGATGCTTTTCGGCACAATGGCATAATGAATAGAGCTTTGGCACTACAGTAGTTACAGTTAGCTAGGCTACATTCATAAGAAATGCATACAAATTTCAAAATCAAGGTTGTAATAAATAAACACAAAATGTCCCCTGTCCCCAAATATATAGTTTAGTGGGAATGCTGATAGAGCATTCCAACTACTTGTTGTGCTACGCACGAAATTCTTTATTATTATTCCGCCGGGTTATTTTGCGCCTCTTCTGCTCCCACATTCCACATCGCAGAAACTCTGTTCGAACATCAAAACGTTCAGCTCGGTCGTGAATCAATGGCTATTACTTTTCTTATTCATAACTTTCATAATTCCAGAGATACATCCCATAATTCATCACATTTTTAACATGGAAGTCAATGGAGAAACTCTTCAGACTTGAACAATCTTCATGCAACTTCAACTGCTAACTGCTCCTTCATACTTTCACTCAGAAACCTCATTCCAACTTTAAAATGTTAAACATCTTTCTGACATTATTCATGTAACACCACTTTTAAATCTGATTCTTACTTTTAGAGATATTAAACATTGTTCAGACCTTGGTAAAGAGGCCTTCTTCAGATTTAGAGTGCGTGATGTCACAGAGTGGAGGACAGATTGAAATTCGCCTTCATATTTATTTTTAAACCTGCCATAATTCCCAAACCCTACATTCCTAAGACATAATTTTTCATGAGAAACGTAGGAAAACATCTCATATCTTGAAATATAAAAAAAACGTAAGCAAAACAATTAAACAAAATGCCTCTTGAGGGCATGAAGTGACAAAAACTTTCAACATGTCTCCATTAAAACCCATTGTAATTTCAGGCTGATATTTCCTCACAGCAGCAGCCGCACACCTTTAGTTAAACTGCCAAAAAGGCCACATTATTAACCTGAAAGTACACAAAAATTACACTTCAGATACTCAACTTCCTTGACATGCTTCACGTTTTGAAATTTCACAGATATCTGTTATCGTTCTTCCACAAAACGTTCACATGTAAGAGGTTCATCTCACATTCAGAACAATGAAACCTTTGAAGTCTAGGCACCTCGTTAGCTCAACTATAAACACCTGTGCAATGGAATACGATGATGTCATCACTCCAACTGACATGCTCAGGGGCCTCATTTATAACGCCTTGCGTAGGATTGACGTAGGAAGGTTGCTTACGTAGTACAAAGCACAAAAATAGGTACATAAATTTTCCGCCATTTTCCGATTCACAAAACATTGCGTACCGGCGAGGGAAGTGCGTACGGCACTCCCTACGCCTGTTTCCCTTGATAAATCACAATCGACTCGTAACGCCCATATTTGCCTATACATAGTCAAAGAAACGCCCATTCATTCATTCATTTTTGACTGACTGCATGAAGAAGATCGCAGGAAATTACGATAGAACAGCTAAAAAAGACATCTCACACCGTGTCAGATTTTGGTTATTGTGGGGAGGTCGAGATAAATCATATTGTTTGGTGGATGCAGTTTGAACCAGAGTAGCAGCATGGAGGTCGGATCGTCACCAAAATAAATAAATAAGTGGTCCGAAAAAAGTTAATGACAAAACAAATACACATAACCTTCCTCAGGCAGTGTGTTTGTCCCGGGGACAGGAGACACCCCCTTGATGAGAAACTGTAAGAAATGATCGGGGAATCCCTCCGGAGTGGAGTCATGACGACTGGATCTGAATTATTTTTGTTGTATTTGGTGGTTTGTGTTCCAGCTGTCGATCAGCAACTATATATACATAATCCACCAGTTAAAGGAAATACAACTAATGGATTGTGTTATATTAGCTGTACAATTTACCACATATGGTGTTCTTAGTTTCCATACCTCCTGTGTTTTACGAGCGACTTATCAAGTCTTGGCAAACGGCATAAAACACGATTAAACGTGATAGTATATAAAACCATGCTCGTATCTACAACCTATAGAAATGCAAAACGGCGTCAGTTTAGACGTAATTCTGTCCTCCTGCTTACCGCATCATTTATGAGAAAACATTTCATAACATTAACACAACATATTCGAGGTGGTTTTAAATAGCATATCCGTATTTATTTATTTCTCCAAGTTATGTTTTTGTGTGCACTGAGGAGTCTCAAACAGGCGTTTGTTTAATCATTTTAAGATTGGCTTTAATCAATGTTTGAAAATGAATTCTTCATATTTGATAAATGAGAGGTAACATTTTATTTATGGTATTATTTCCACATATTTCTCTCCATTCTTCCTTCTGCCAACGGTGTCGCAGTTTCTCGTCTCTCCCGTTTGTGTGCTTAGTGCGTACGCATGGGTTAGAGTTTGCGTGGAGGACAGCACATTTTCCCGTCAAGTTAGTATTTTATAAATCGCAAACATTGCGTAGAAACTGGCGTACGCCATTTTTTGAGCGTATATCCCTTTATAAATGAGGCCCCAGAGCAGCAGACTTCAGATAATGGTTAATGGTCGTGCCCTCAACAGCTCTACGTCAATTATGGGGTGTCATCATATGCCGTTCAAGAGAAGAGAGAGAGGGCGATCAAGAGTCAGTTCTAACTGTTCATTTAATTCTCTCTCTCTCTCTCTCTCTCTCTCTCTCTCTCTCTCTCTCTCTCTCTCTCTCTCTCTCTCTCTCTCTATCTTCCTCTTCCTCAATATCTTCCTCTATCTTCCTCTTCTTCAATATCTTCCTCTATCTTCCTCTTCCTCAATATCTTCCTCTCTCTATCTTCCTCTTCCTCAATATCTTCCTCTCTCCATCTTCCTCTTCCTCAATATCTTCCTCTCTCCATCTTCCTCTTCCGCAATATCTTCCTCTCTCCATCTTCCTCTTCCTCAATATCTTCCTCTCTCCATCTTCCTCTTCCTCAATATCTTCCTGTTTTATGGCGAGGGATGCGTATCCCTCGCCATAAAACACGATGTCCCTTTAACTCATATGAAAATGTTCAAAAAGTGCTCAAACTTCACATGTGTGCTAACAGTCCAGCCGTGAAGACATCTACGGGACAGTTTTGAGATTTCTTAAAATGCAGTTGCCATGGCAACACAATGCTCGCCATGAAACACGGTTTTCTCATAACTTCAGTGAAAATGCTCCAAACGCCCCAAAACTTCACAGGTTTGGTAACGATGCAGCCATCAACGCATCTAAGCGTATTATGGGATGTCATCAAATGCCGTTGCCATGGCGACAGATCATTCGCCATCAAGTTAGTTCAAAAGTTTGCAGTTCAAATATTCTGCTGCTTTTCCAAGCCTTTTTACTTTCTTTTCTTCTCTCATCACACATTCAAGCCCCCAGTGTTCATGTATCATTTCAATCTAAATTCTTCACTTTCTTCTTACACATTACATTTCAGCATAGCAATTCAGCGTCAGCTTTTCAGCATAAAGCATTCCCACTAGCAATTTCTTCAGGAGTTGCATTCTCTAGTTTATGTTGCTATGCTACCAAGGGTGAGTAAACACCACCAGCCAAAAGATCATCACTTTATCAAATTATTATAGTAAAATAAACCTAGGAGATTGCCCTAATTGTTACTGTCATCATGTATTTTTTCTTTAAAAATTATGACTTTATTCTCAATGTAGTACATTTTTTCTCAAATTATTACCACTTCTCAGAAAATACAAATATGTGGGATATATTTTTAATATGCTGCTCAAAAGGAACCCATGGGATTGTTCTGCCTGGGGCACTGACACACTCTGATGCCTTCATCACGGCAGACAAGGAGAAGGTGTTCTTGCTTTGTCAAATTGTTGTAAAAATGTTAATAAATATAAATGCGGATGCAACTGTACTTATTGCATAACAAAATTATATTCTGATTGAATTCAAATGGCGTCATGTATTTTTATACTATGAAAGATTTCCTCAAATTGGATTTTTTTTGTATTGCACATTATTTATATTGTAGGCTACATATGCAGTAGTTTTCACATAATATATATAATTCACTCGACTACGCAGCAATATATGAACATAATACTCTAGGCCTATTATCTTTTTTAGAATCACAAACATGTAATTCCACTCCTGACCTGAGGATGGTAGTAAAGCTACTGATTAACCACCACCGAAGAAGCTGGAGGACCGCACGTGTAGTAGTCTAGTGTCAACATGGGGAAAAGAAACCAGAAACAGCAGCTATTCACAACTTTAACCAAGAAACAGAAGAAACACTTAAAGGAATTCGGAGAGGAGCATCCGTTTCATGATGTGTAAGCAGCACAGCAAAGTCCGGCTTGTCTTTAAGTATCAATTTAGCTACTTTTATGTTAGCCATATAGCTAAGTTGCACTCAGACACCTGTGTTAACAGTCAAGCCGTATACAGTAGGTAATGTTCGCTAAATGTTATAATGGTGGTATTATTAAAAAACATATGACGAATATTTTTCGAAGGAGTACGTAATTTTAACGATATACCCGATATTTGATGCGTTAAGGGTGGTTGACAAGTCAAATAAAAGTTAAATAGCTCATGTGTGCTAATATTAGATGTATGCTAATGTGTGTACTGTAGATATATCCATTTATTACAACAATGGCTTCAAGAACCAACCACAAGAATATTAACTGCACTATTTTACCTACACAAAAGCCTTTGACCACATGGATGAATTACTCTGTACAGACATTGGATAATAGATTTCATTGGGTTAACAACTCGTAGTTGATTTATAGATTTATTTTTATGTCAGTGATGGTTGAGGCATATAAGTTTCCTAACGTGTGTGTTCCGGTAACCTGTCTTTTTGTCCCTAAAATTCTAGACATAGCCTTCCTTCACACTTTCTTCACCATGCTATTGTCTCCATCCAGAGTTTTTGGTCAAGTCCTTTGCTTTATCTATAAATATTGTAACACCAACATGTTATGGTCTAATGTTATCTAGTCAAGTGTGCGGTCAAAAAAATAAATGCTTGTGTTTTAAGAAAGTGACTCAATTTGTGTTTTTATACAGAGTCGGTGCAAGACCTGAAAGAACTGAGATATTGGAACTGGTGAGTAGCTTTGATGCCCAACCTATGCTACGTCAGATTGATGATTGCACAGATGGCAAACCTTTCCGGGGGACCTCCATGGGACCTTATTTCGGAAAAAGTATGTATTGAAGTCAATGATGAATGAGAGAAAGATTATCTTTCGATCCCGTTTGAATTGTGCCACGAATTACACATATGATGTTTGTCAATTTAAAAGATAATTTTGCAAAAAAATAAAAATGTGTCGTAAAACTGAAGTAACACTTTTTTTGTGTGAAACCGCTCAATGAACTACATCTCCGTCTCGCACCACACACCAACGACAAACTGACTTTTTTGACATCGAAATTATTTTTTAAGATTGACAAACATCATATGTGTAATTCGTGGCACAATTCAAGGCAAGGCAAGGCAAGTTTATTTATATAGCACCTTTCAACACAAGGTAATTCAAAGTGCTTTACAAAAATGGAAGACATTTTAAAAATGGCATTTAAAATCAGTCATTAAAAAGGAAAGATAATAAAATAAACATTAAAAGAAAAAATACATGGATAAAAGTTAAAAGTTACAGTGCAGTTTAAGATGTGAATAGTTCAATTAAAAGCAGCGGCAAAAAGAAAAGTCTTCAGCCTGGATTTAAAAGTAGTAAGAGTTGCAGCGGACCTGCAGGTTTCTGGGAGTTTGTTCCAGATATTCGGAGCATAATAACTGAATGCTGCTTTACCATGTTTAGTTCTGACTCTGGGGACAGAAAGCTGACCAGTCCCTGAAGACCTGAGGGTTCTGGATGGTTCATAATTTAGCAGTAGGTCAGACATGTATTTTGGGCCTAAACCATTCAAAGCTTTATAAACCAGCAACAATATTTTGAAATCTATTCTTTGACACACAGGAAGCCAGTGTAAAGACTTCAGAACAGGAGTGATGTGATCCACTTTCTTAGTGTTAGTGAGGACTCGAGCAGCGGCGTTCTGAATTAGCTGCAGCTTTCTAATAGAATTTTTAGTGAGGCCTGTAAAGACACCATTGCAGTAGTCGAGTCTACTGAAGATAAAAGCATGGACAAGTTTTTCCAAATCCTGCTGTGACATTAGTCCTTTAATCCTAGATATGTTCTTTAGGTGATAGTAGGCTGATTTAGTAACTGTTTTAATGTGACTGTTGAAACTCAGGTCAGAGTCCATGACTACACCTAGATTTCTGGCTTTATCTGTTGTTTTGAACATTGCAGACTGAAGCTCAGCGCTAACTTTTATACGTTCTGCCTTGGCTCCAAAAACCATTACCTCAGTTTTATCTTTGTTTAATTGGAGAAAGTTCTGACACATCCAGTCATTGATTTGTTCAATGCACTTACTCAGTGTTTGAATTGGAGCATAATCTCCTGGTGAAATTGTTACGTAAATTTGTGTGTCATCCGCATAGCTATGGTAACTTATTTTGTTCTTTTTCATTATCTGAGCCAGTGGTAGCATGTAGATGTTAAAGAGAAGAGGCCCCAAGATGGAGCCTTGAGGTACCCCACATGTCATATTTGTCAACTCAGATGTGTATTTACCTATAGAAATAAAGCTTTTTCTGTCCTTTAAGTAGGACTCAAACCAATTTAGAACTGTTGCCGAAAGTCCCACCCAGTTTTCTAGTCTAGTCAAACGGGATCGAAAGATAATCTTTCTCTCTCCATTGACTTCAATACATAATTTTTCCGAAATAAGGTCCCATGGGTCGGGAAGTAGATGGGCGTGACTTCGCCTCTCTATAGCAAGGATCTCCCGTCTGAAATATCTGAAATAAATTGTGGACCACCCAGTCAGATACACTCCAGTTTAGTTATTTTGTACCTATACCAAAATGAATATACACATTAAAAGGTGTTCTCTCCGCACCTCTGTTAAAGCCAGCCAGTCCAGAACATTCAGATGTTGAGCCTGATGAGTTGGAGGATAAGAATGAGGAAGAGGAGCCCGAGCAGAAATCAGCCTATCAGAAGCTTCTTTCAACTCTAAGCAAAGCCACCAGTAATGACCAGAGTGAAGAGGAGAGCACCGATGAAGAGGAGGAGGAAGAAGAGCTTCTTGGTGAAGGTGAGTTTTTTTTTTTTCAGCACACTGAGGACAGGAGCTGCATTGATCAGTTGACTAATGGATTAATTTAGTATAAAGACAGATAAATAATCAACCACTGTTTTGATAATTGATTAGCCTTTAATGGAAAAATGCAGTTTTCATATATATATTTTAGGGATGCTCCGATCGATCGGTCACCGATCGAGATCGGCCGATACTCACTCTCTACCGATCGATCGGTGCTCTCTAAACATGCCGATCGCGAGAGCTGATCGCATGATGTAAAATACATGACACTTTTCTCTGTGCGCGGCAAAACAAGCTCGCCAAAATGGCTTCACCAGTCTGGCAGTATTTTAAGGTGTCCGAAAATGACAATAAAATAGCGATATGCAACGTGTGTGTGAAGCAGAAATCCTGCAGCTCCGCCCGCTGTGACGGACCGGTGAGCGGAGCGAAACACACAAGAGTTAGACCTAACACACTTAGCTATTTTATCTACCTCTGGAACAAGCTAAACTAGTTATAAATATATTTATTCTTCACTGTCGGGTCACTCATTACTGGATCAGTGAGCTGCATGAGATACTGACAGGCTGTCAGGGGAGGGAGGGGGGGGGGGGGGGGGGAGAGAGGAAAAGAGAGCGCTTCCGCTCATTTCTCCCGTGTTATTATCCAAAGTGAATGTAAACTTGAATAATGTACATCATTTGAATGTTATAATTAAGTTGACTGTTGTTTGTGGAAGCTCCAGTGAATGAGCCCCATTAACTGAGTTTTAAACATCACTTTAAATGGAAGATTTAAAGTGATGTTTAAATCTTCCATTTAGGCCTGCCCACTCGATCGGATCGGCGATCGGTATCGGCCGATACTGATTCCGGCGATCGGTGATCGGCCCCAAAATTGGCGATTGGAGCATCCCTAATATATATATATATATACATATACATACGTCGCTTAATCCAGATTGTAAATAATCATTGGTTGCACCCTCACTGAGGACGCTATAGGGCAGGGGTCGGCAACAGGCGGACCGCGGTCCGGATCCGGACCCAGACGCCGACCTATACGGACCCGGACCTATAATCAATACATTAATAGGGGATTTCAATTTTGACGGGGCGATTCTATTTTAACCGCCGCCGACAGGGGGCGAAAGAGACGAGTGAGCGATACAGGGAGAGAAACACAGAAGAAGAGATGAGAGCGCGGCAGAGAGAAGCGGAGAGGAAAGTGAGTGAAGAGAATAATTAGCGATACAGGGAGAGAAGCGGAGAGGAGAGTGAACAGGCGTGTTAGCGGCAGACAGGGAGAGACAAATAATTACACATGGCGCTCTCCAAGAAGAGGAAAGTGGACAGTGAGAACAGAGCTTTTAAGTGGATGGACTCATTCATGTTCATCCTGCCCACTGGGAGCACAGAGCCAGTGTGTCTCATTTGTTCAGAGACCGTGGCGCTCATTAAAAGTTCCAAAACGCCACTATGAGACAAAACACAAAGTGTTTGACCAAACATTCCTTCTCAAGTCAGAACTGAGGTCACAAAAAATAAGCAGTCTCAGAGCCCGATATGATCAGTCCACCAGGATCAAAATGAAAACTAAATATCGTTCCAGGGCAGGCTAACCGAGGCTAACCAATGAGCACCTGCATGTGTGTATGAGAATGGCCCTGACACCATTTCAGCCCAGATTTACAAACTCCTGGCAGGACAAGCTCAAGCTCAATTCTCGCACTGAATAAAAAAAAGTGAGTGAGGGACTGCAATATAAGAGGGAAAGAAAGAGAAACTTTAAAACTGTTCAATTGTTATGTGTAAAGCAGTGTTAATTTCGTCAACGAAAACTATGACGAAAAATGTTCGTCAACGACCTTTTTTACATGACTAAGACGAGACGATGACGAGCTAAAAATAGATTCTTGATAACGAAAATTTGACGAAATGTATATTTAGTTTTCGTTGACGAGACGAGACGGGACTAAGGTGTTAATGGTGGACTAGCGGACATTTAAAATGCAGGGTATTTCCCCCCAAGTGTCCGTCTTGTCTGTCAAAATGCATCTTACATTTCTAACTTGCAATATCATTATTTCCGCTCTCTTCACTCCAGAAGAGCGATCTCCCTCTCTCTCTGTGTGTGGGGGCGGGGCCTAACAGACACGCTGCAGCGGCAGAGATCTGCCGGGGACGGAGCGTTCAGAGAGTATAGAGACACTCTACAAGACTCGATGTGGACAAAGCTCGTTTGCCATGTTTTCGCGTTAGCGCGTTGACACGAGTAGAGTAGTCTGTCCAAACAGCCGGCCAAAAGGCGTCATATTCAGTCGGAGAAATGCACAATTTTCGACTTCCTTAACTCGTAGCTCTGTTGCCCCAATTACGAGTAACGTTATCACATCAGGTGTGCAGAGGTGGGAGAAGTACTCAGATCTTGTAGCTAAGTAAAAAAATACCATAGTGTAGGAAGAGTTCCTCAAGTCAAAGTATGATCATCAAAATATATTTAAAGTAGCGACAGTAAAAGTAGTCGTTGTGCAGATTGGTCCATTTCAGAATAATATGATATGTTTTATAATGATTGATCATTAAAGTGTTCTCAAAGCTGGTAAAGGTGCAGCTAGTTTGAATGATATATTATATATCTGTATACTGCAGGGTAGCTTGTGAATTTACTAAAGTCTGAGTTAACACTTGATTATATTTCACATCATTCATCCACATCTGTAAAGTAACTAAAGGTATTAAATACATGTAGTGGAGTAGAAGTACACCATTTAACTATGAACTGTAGTGGAGTAGAAGTACACAGAAGCAAAACATTTAAATACTCCAGTAAAGTACAAGTACCTCAACATTTTACTCAAGTACAGTACAATATTTTAACATAATTATATATATTTCATTTATTTCACATTTTAAATAAAGCAATTAATTCGGTTAACAATTTGTTAGTTTTTTCCTTTAAAAAATAACAAAAAGTAAATACAAGAATACCGTTAAAGTACCGGATCGATAAGCAGTTTCGATAAGACTAGTAGTACTGTTAAAAACCTTAGCGATACCCATCCCTAGATATTACACAAGTAAAGTGTTAAGAGAGTGAAATGTTGCTTTACGAATTTCAACACTTGATGCTGTCACCTTGATTACAATTTCAGATTCCTGTATTTGCCTAACTGAATTGGTTTAAAGAGAGAAAACATTTTGACTAAAAGTTGACTAAAATTTAATTTTTCATCGACTAAAAGTTGACTAAAACGTTTTGAGTTTTCGTCGACTAAAACTAGACTAAAACTATGAAGGATAGAAATGACTAAAATGTGACTAAAACTAATAACCATTTTCGTCTAAAGACTAAGACTAAATCAAAAACAGCTGCCAAAATTAACACTGGTGTAAAGACTGATATTGTTCTATAATTGTCTGAAACTGTTAAGTCATGATGTGAAACGGTTAACAAAGGGAAACTCAAGCTGCTGCTACACTTTATTTTATTTATCTAAAATTAAGCACTATTAAGATGCACATATTTTCAAAAGCTATTTTATTTATTTTCTCTATTTTATTTTTAAATGTAGCCCGAGAGGAACATTACACATATCCACAGTATTTACTGTATATCTGGATCAGTTCAATGTTAATTGACAATAAATATTGTTGTTTTTGAATTGTACTCTTTTTATTTGATTGGCAGTCAGTTGTTGATTACATGCAGCTACTTCAATATATATCACACTAATTCATAAAGCAAGCTAGACATTTTGATGTTCCGGACCTTTGCATGGGGAGATTTTCTCTAACTGGACCTCGTTGAATTTTAGTTGAATACCCCTGCTATAGGCCAACATGCTGCAGCTGTCTGAATACTGTTTTGCTCCAAATCGTAGTGGACAGTGATGGAGTTGATGATGACAGTGAGCATGATGAAGGAGGTGAGGAAGAACCTGAGGATGCAGATGAGGCTCTGACTGAAGCGCTGGAAGGAGAGGAGATGAAGGAGGCAGGAGATGAGTTTGAAGACAAGGAACATGAAACTCAGTTCTGTCTGGAGACCAACTTCACAGAGGACGGAGGACAAGAGGACGCTGACAGCGATGCAGAGCAAGATGACAGCAAGGGTAGGAAAAAGATTCATAGCAATTAATAGTTATGTCAAATATGTCATCCTACATTCCCTGTCTGGATGCATGTTATGTCATCCTTTGTATTTCCAAAATAAGTGTACTCCCTGCTTTATAAAAAAGGTTAAGGAATATTAAACCCAAAAAATCCTTTTAATGTGGCTTTTAATTGAATTGTATTTATTTGTATTTTATTCTTAATGTATTATTCTGATCTTGTTTTTGTCAGCCCTGTGTTTATGACTTCTGTTGGTATTGAGTGTTTTTAATCACACAGTTATGTGTTACTCTGTGTATTGTATAGGAAAGGGGGTTTTGTTTTTTATAGTTTTGTTGTTTCTTTTCAATTTTGTTTATTGGGTTTGTGAAGCGCTTTCAATGATGTTTCTGTTTATACAGACATATTTGTGCAGCATTTGAACACAGAGCTTAGTGAAGACGATGTGCAGAAGATGACGACTGGCAGCAAAACTAAGGCTCAGATTACGGTATGAAATGCACAATTCTTCAAGATCAACCACCTTTTTATTAAAGTCAATTCTAACTACAGTTGATGTGTTTTACTTTCTGCGTTTCCCCCTACATTTAGTGGCCAAAACTGGGCTCTTTACTTTGCACCAATCCCTTGGAGAAATTTGGACCCATCGGCCCCCACAGAGACACAAACCTGCCAGTGTTCCACAGGGTTCTGGAGAGCCACTGGAGGGATCTGAACAAGATCTCCAACTTTAAGGGGGTGTCGGAGGAGATCAGCCCACTGCAGCAAGAGCTGCTGTCTCTGATGGGCTCCTACAAGGACTTCTACTTCCCAGAGATGTGTCCTGTGAACCAGGGCCCACAGGTCTGCAGCACATACTGCCTCCACGTGCTCAACCACGTGCTGAAGGCCAACTCCAGAGTCCTGGCCCACAACGCGCTGCTGAGGGAGCAGAAGACCCAGAACAGAGCTGGAGCTGAGCCAAAGGACGAACCCAGAGACCAGGGACTGACCCGGCCCAAGGTGAAGTCCTGGATACATTAGGATTGGCTTCTCAACGGAGCTCCATTTAACTTTTTTTAACTCTCACAAAACTGTGTAATTTTAGGGTATTTTGTGCCTGTTTTAGTCTCAAATACCAAGAGTACTGTATTAGTAATACATTGCTAATTTCCTCTCTGGTTTTCAGGCTGAATCACATTTTATACTTTTTTTTTACAGTGTTTGCAGTAGTACACAGTGTTGGGTGTAACGCGTTACAAAAGTAACGGAGTTACAGCAATGTATTGCTTTTTGCTGTAACGTAGTAATGTAACCCATTACTAATGAATTTTGGGTAATATACTACCCGTTACAATTCTCAGTAACGCAGTCACAACACATTTTAACTTGAAATTAAATGGTGTTTTGTTTTTTAAGAATTTACCAACATCGCGAGACACTCCGACACCAGAGAAAACTTGTGCGGGTAGATTAGTAAGCCTGGTGTTTACCCTTCAGGTTCATCAAGATCCCTCCGCTTCGCGTCGGGTGTTCTTTTCCCCACAATGACCGCCTCGCTGCACATTATCCCGCTTATTACACGGCCATATACTAAACAAACAACAGAGCCCATTCCGTGTTCCTGTTATTGTTTACTTCCTCTCTGCCTTCTGGTGATTTATCTGACGTCCAGCGCTCCGTTTTTTAACCTCTTTTCCTTTCTCTTTCTTGATCCTCCTTAGCAACCTTCATTATAGTCCTTGACAGTGGTCTGTACTACTGTATTAACAACGTGTCACATGTTAAGAATTTACAATCAGAATCGAGTATTCAACTAAGCCGTGTAATAAAAGTTGTTAGTAGCCTTAATGGCCTACACAGTTGTTATGCTATACCACATTGCCCTTCACTGGATGTATAATGAGCTGCACTAAACTACATTTTAGCATTTAAAATACCTAGCCATTCTTTTGCGGTTATTTTGGTAAAGTAACTCAAAAGTAATATAAAAGTAGTGTAACTCATTACATTTCAGAGACAGTAATATTATAATGTAACTTATTATTTAAAAAAGACAGTAATATGTACTGTTTTACATTTTGGAAGTAACTTGCCCAACACCGAGTACACATTTGTGTAGAGGGGTGCCATGCCTTAGATGTAAGGGGGATTATGTTGTTACACATTGTAAAACTTTCATTAAAAGTTTAAAAACATAGAAATCATTATGGAAATCATTCATTTCACTTCTCCCAGCCTGTCAGCGAAATGGAGTGAATCACATTTCCCCTTGAACAGCATACAATTCACAAATAATATATGTGTTATATGAAATGCAAAATGCATCAGTATCAGTCACTCCCTGATTGTTAGATTTAAAAAACAGTTTATTCGGTGATGCTCCAGCCTATACTTACGCAGCAGTATGGATTATTGGACACCCACAGTGACATTAATGTCCTCTGCTATCATCGTCTTTCTAAATTATTCCACAATATTACATTTTCCAGCTCTGATTTTGATGATGTTCTGATTATTCCAGGCCCTGATCCTGGTCCCGTTCCGCGCCGGAGCTATGCGAGTCGTCCAGACGCTCATCGGCCTGCTGGAGTCCAAAGGCAAAAAGATCGTGGTGAGCAACAAGAAGAGGTTCAAAGATGAGTTCGGAGAGGAGGAAGATGAAAATCCGTCCAATCTGCAGAGACCAGACGATTACCGCACCATCTTCTCGGGCAACGTGGACGATCACTTCAGGATAGGTACAGTTTAGTAAACCTGAATCAACATACTCTTGGATATCCTCCCTGAGTCTTTCTGTCTTAATCTTGTTGTTGTCCTCTTTCTTGAACAGGCATCTCCATCGTGAGGAACAGCATACGTCTGTACGCCCCCTTTTACTCCTCCGACATCATCATTGCGTCTCCGCTGGGCCTCCGCACAGTGCTGGGAGCAGAAGGAGAAAGTAAGAGAGACTTTGACTTCCTCTCCTCCATCGAGATGCTGGTGGTGGACCAGGCGGACGTCTTACTCATGCAGAACTGGGAACACGTGTTGGTGAGAATATCACCTGCTTGCAACGCTACACATAGCTGCGTTATGACATCAACTGTTTGTTTTTTTTTGTTGGGAAGGATGTGACGCCATCTGCTGTTCATTTGAGAATTGGATTAATCACAACATATTGAAATGTTGCATTTAACTCTAAAGGCCAATCAGACTTTCAGCATGTTTTTGTGAAAGTATTTTTGGATTCTGATTTGTAAAAGTCACTATTGAAAACTTGGTTGTAATGAAAAATAAATGTATGGCTTAAGGGAAAGTAGTGCACCTTTTTTATGTGATTTTTTTTAGTAAATGTTAAAGGTTATTGTAGTCCATTGAAGAAATTAGTTTAAAAAAAGCTTAGTTCTACTGCTCGTGGAGCCATGCTGCATTGCCTTCATGTACCAGGATGCATTGTGCTCAAGCTTCTGACACCCAGCCCTTACACTGTGGGTATACTTATAAAGTTGTGGTTTCCTAGTGCAATCAAGCGTGAACTAAGATGGCAACAACTCTATTTTCAACATTGTCAAAGACAGTGCATTGCAGCTTTGCTCCTTCTGTTTTTAACTCTAATACTAAAAGCCCCACCTAAACTCACTCAGCATTTGACCAAGAGCCAACTCAACCAAAACATACTATTGCATTAGGTGAAAAAACGATTTACTCAAAGAAAATCTGCCCCCAAAGCCATGCTGTTATGGTCATCCTCTTAGAAAGTGATACATTGATGTCTCATTCCAGTGTTTCCCACAGATCTGAAATATACTTGTGGTGGTAGCCGGGCACGAGGGGGGAGAAAGAAAGAAACGTCTTCTGTGTTTCTCGTAAGGTCTCCCTTTCTGTTGGTCGCTTGTTA
This sequence comes from Trematomus bernacchii, assembly GCF_902827165.1. Lineage (NCBI taxonomy): Eukaryota > Metazoa > Chordata > Actinopteri > Perciformes > Nototheniidae > Trematomus > Trematomus bernacchii. The sequence goes on from NW_022987656.1 coordinate 2,110,236, forward strand.
GCGGACCCTTCACGCGATAGCAGAGCGAACAGGTACAGGAGGCGTAGAGCGAGGGATCATTGTCCACTAGTTAATCGATCGCAGATGGCGTCTACGGATAACAAAAAACAAAAAAAAACTAAATGGGTCGGGAAATATACTTTGGCGGGTTTGTGGGAAACCCTGCATTCAACTAATGACACAATCCGTCTCTCTACAGCATGTGATGCAGCACATTAACCTGCAGCCGCTGGACCCTCATGGAGTGGACTTCTCCAGGGTGAGGATGTGGAACCTGAACAACTGGGCCCGGCACTACCGGCAGACAATGGTGTTCAGCTCCATCCAGGACCCTCAGATCAACAACATCCTCACCAAGCAGTGCGCCAACTACCGCGGACAGGTACGTCATACAGTTAGCATTACACCACTTTGTGGCACACGCAGTTATTTAAATAAGGAAGGCTTTTGACACTGTTGACCACCAAGTGCTCCTTACAAAGCTGACGTATTTCAATTTTTCGGCAGATTCAATACAGTGGGTTAAATCTTACTTATCAAACAGAAAACAGTGTGTTTTGGTCAACGGTACCAAATCCCCCTACCTTGTAAACCCTGTTGGGGTTCTACAAGGTTCCATTCTTGGACCATTACTGTTTTCTCTGTACATTAATGACTTGCCTAATGTATGTCCTGATTTGAATGTATAAATGTATGCCGATGATGCGGTCATCTTTGTACACGGGAAAAATACTGAAATAATCACATCCTGTCTCTCAAATGCATTGGACAAGGTTCAACACTGGCTGAACAACATTTGCTTACAGTTAAATGCAAAAAAAACAGTATGCATGATGTTCAGTAAACGACCAGTCAAAATGGAAGGATCCAATGTGTTTTTAAACGGAGCAGAATTAGAATTAGTCCCACACTTCAAGTATCTTGGAGTCATACTGGACTCGAACTTGACTTTTAAGAAACATATCAAGAAAGTATCCAATACCGTTAAATTCAACTTTCAAAATGTTAAACAAATTAGACCTTTAACTGTCAATGCTGCAAAGTCATACCTCCACTGTATGATTCTTTCCCACATTGAATACTGTTTTACAAACTGGTCGTTTGCTTGTGCCACAAACCTGAAACCCATAGAACAGCTGTACAAGAGAGCTATCAAGGTGTTTGACAGAAAGCCTTATTCATACCACCACTGTACCATCCTTGAGAAACACCATTTCTTGAGTTTTGACCATTTTAAGTCTTTTAAAAGTATGTGTTTTATTTATAAATGTTTACATGGACTGGCCCCCCCCCTCCCTTAGGGGAATTCATCCACAAAAAACACACTGGACGCTGCACTAGGTCAGAAACCAGAGGAGACTGAAGTCCACCGTAGACGGATCACTTTTGGACAAAATGTTCTATCAATTAAAGGCAGCTCTTTGTGGAATAGCCTCCCAACTGAGTTACGGGATTGTCCCACTTTGAACAGTTTTAAAGGTCAACTAAGGCCCCGGCTCCACGGGAACGCATACGGCAAAACGCATCGGAGTAACGCAAACGCAAACGCAAAAAAGCTTCCGCCCACACGCAATATACACCGGATTGTGTCAAGCTCCACGAGACGGCTCCGTTTACATCCAACCGCTGGAAAAGCTGCAGTACATATGCCGAGCCTGTACGTGGAGCTGTAACTTCCTCCACAAAAGCAGCGAAGAAGAATGGTTGTCATGAATGCACTTTTGTTTATTCTCCGCGGTGGGGGCCGAGGGATCCGGGCAGAGTTTTTCGCCGGTCAACGTGTGTTAAAGTTTAAATCTTCCGGACAAAATTATAAAAGTGCCGGTCAAAGGTCTTCATTGTTATTTATTGAGCTTTAAAACAAATGAATAACGACGATATAATGATATATAATAATAAAATACACAGAGCCTGTCTCTTTTTCCTCTCTTCTGACAGCGTCAGTGTCTGTCTCATGCAGCAGCTGATCCAGTAATGATGACTCGACAGTAAAAATGAACATATTTATAACTAGTTTAGGTAGTTTGAGAGGTAATTAAAATAGCTAAGGGTGATGATCTGACTTGAAGTGTGTGTTTTGCTCCCGCTGCATCACAGCGGGAGGAGCTGCGTGTCTCCGTCCTGTCAGATTAGACTTCACTCGCGTTTATGTCCATATCGAGATAAAGATAAATAATCTGAATTCAGTGTACAGTGTACTTTTGCGGGGGTGAGCAGCAGAGGTGGGGAGAGGATATTGCGTCGTCATTATCAGAAACGGATGACCGTATAGGCTACCACACGGCCCCGTTGGACCCCCCAGAGCGCTCCGTTCCCAGATCTATCCACCTTTGGACCCGTTGTCGTTTGCAGGGTCCGTTTCTACGTTTCCGTTACGGCGTCGTCTAGCTTAAAGGGCTATACGCATGAGAAATATGTGGATTCAACCCGTTTTCGTTCCCGTGGAGCCTAGGCCTAAAAGAATGGTTGAGAAACAAACAAACGTGCAATCACCGCTAGATGCACTTCAATACAGGGGTATCTCCTCCTGCACTTTATGTAGCCCTTTTATCTTCTCCTGCACTTTATATGTCGTTGCTGCTACATTGTACTGCCATGTGGTAAATGCTTATATGCTGCTCATGCTCTTTCTGCATATCATTTATTTTGCTATGTATATAAATGTCATGTTCTTAAAGGTGGGGTATGTAAGTTTGAGAAACCGGCTCGAGATACACTTTTTGTTATATTCCATGGAATGCTCTTAACATCCCGATAGCAATGAATATCTTAAGTGCTTTGACAAAAAATCCATTAAAAAATTTCATCTGTGGAAGCCGTAGTACTGTAAAAAGTACGACCAATCATTTTAGCAGGCCCGGCTAAAATAACTGGATGGCCTACCTGCCTGTCAGCCTTCCATCTGTGCACAAACTTATCTCGTGCCCTCATTGGTCATGTGCGCGTTCGTGTGTGTTGGACGGGCTCTATAAGGAAGTGGCAGATTTTCTCCGGTTGTGTATTTTCACAAACTTACCTACCCTACCTTTAAATGTTGTATGTGAGGGACTACGGATGGAAACTAGCTCAAAGCTAAAATCCGGCATGTTTACGTTTTTAAAGCATTATTTTTTTTAAATGTTCATCAATGTGCACTGTCCCTCGTCAAATAAACGATTAAATGAAAATGAAAAAGAAATCAACAAATTGTCACAAGGCAGAAGTGATCTTATAAACCGTTTTCCTATTTAAACTAGAGATATTTTTTTCCCACACATTCAAAAACACGTTGTCAAAACAACCCTATTACTTTAGTCATCTGGATATCTGAAGAAATCCCTGGTTTCTGCACTGCAATTCGATTATGTTGGTTATTTTAAAGTTGATTTCCCTATTTTTTTTAACTCACAGATTGCGACCAAGAACATGCCGGAAACTGGCTCCATCTGCCAGGTGATGGTTCAGCTGCCTCACGTGTTCCAGATGTTCCCCTCCGACAGCTTCATCGACCATGATGCACGGTAAGCTGGTCAATCACCTAATGCCATCATCGCCTGACCAAGTGTGGTCTCTATGAGATAGACCAGGTTTTTTTATATGCTTCACGGTAAATATCATGTGGCCATTGATTCATTGAGCAACACCGTAGACTACCACTTTTACCCAGTAAACGTATGACAATTAGCAGCTCTTGTTTGCAGTGTATCCATGGTTAAACAGACAGAAACAAAACGTACCTCCTAAGTTAAGATATAGATTTGTGCGATATTGATCATATCCTAGACCCAATATATTTTTTTACGAAATACCTCTATATGGATATTGCAACAATATTGTAGGGTTGGTGCTTTTTGCAATGAGGTTTTCGATAAATAATCATCAGTAATGTGAATATAAGGACTTTGTGGGTAATACCAGATAAAAAAGGAAGGAAAAACAACTCTTGTGACATATTGCATTATCTTAAATGTAACACACATTAAGAGTCAGACCAAAATGTCATTAATATGTTTGATTTATTGCCAGGCACTAGCGAGATAAACTATCATTTTACTGTAAATGTTCAGCTCCTTTATTTGAGCACATCTTTTGGTCTGAGATTATGAGATTTAAATCTGACAATCGCTCGGTTCATCCGAACAAAATGTAAAGCTCTTCTTTTATTCCCGCTGTTCCCCACCCTGCCCGTAGGTTTCAGTTCTTTTTAGATAAAGTGCTGCCTCAGTACAGGGACTCTGTTATGTCCCACACGCTGATCTACGTCCCGTCTTACTTTGACTACGTCCGGTTGCGCAACCACATGAAGAAAGAGGAGATAAACTTCGCCAGCATCTGCGAGTACTCCAGCAAGTCGGAGGTGTCGCGAGCCCGACACTTCTTCCAGAAAGGAGATCATCAGTTCCTGCTCTTCACTGAACGCTTCCACTTCTACAAGAGGTCAGCTCTTTTTATAAACTGATAACAATAAGTGTACTGATGAGAGTGAGCATATACAAACAGCACTTGGGACTGCCGGCGATATCTTTTGATGGATACATGATAGTTGCTAAGCAATGAAGATGCACACTTATCTTTAGTTTTTAAGTTATTGCACATAAAACATTTGAAAAAGGTCAAAGTGACCGCTCTAGTGTCAAAGACTGTTAACTTTATTACTGTTGATAAGAGTAAACATCACTTGTTGCCCTAACAAATGAATAACAGATGTCATTCCTTTTAAAGAGTTCAGGGACCTCTTACTTCACTTTGTATGTGTGGAGTTCAATCTAATCATATCTGGTTTACTCGTGTCATTTGGAAATGACCGTCACTGTCTTTTGTTTCTTTAATGTAGTCAATTGTTATTAAAAACACTAATATGTTTTTTAATGACACAAATTAACATTGTAATTCTGTTGTTCTTCATATGTTTCTGAAGGTATTCTGATAGAATCATGATTTGACTAGGTGTTGTAACACTCCTGGAGATTTCCTGTGTATCTGAAGGCCTTATTATAGAAATCCTTTTCTTTCTTAAAGAGGCCCTCTTATGCTCCATAATCAGAAATGATTGCTGCCTACAGTTGGAAAGTACTAAAAAAGTGTTATATAAATATCTTTGAAGAACTGTAATTGAATACCTGTTACACAGACATAACAGACAGTCTGTGATATGAAACATGTTTTAAATGTAACGTTTAAACTCTGCTTTCTCCATTTTTTTTTAATTTAGGTATACCATCAAAGGGATCCAGAACCTGATATTTTATGGCTTGCCCTCCTACCCGCACTTCTACAGCGAGGTGTGTAACATGCTGGCAGCGGGGGGTCGGGGGGAGGAGGCCAGCTGGACCTGCACCGCCCTCTACTCCCGCTACGATGCCCACAAGTTAGCTGCCATCTCTGGAGTGCAGCGAGCCGGACAGATGCTGCACTCCAACAAGACTGTTCACCTCTTTGTTACAGGAGGGGAGGATAACGCCTCCTGATGGAGAGGGACACATTCAAGAGAGACACTTCATAAAACCAAGGGAGATATCTGCTGTCGCCCGTTACAGCAGGAGGATCTGTTGTTGGATGAAAGTGGCCTTGTGACACATCAGTCTTGAAAATGTGGATAAACACCAGATTAAAACATAATTATGGGTTTGGTTAATGTGTCGTAGATGGAAGCCATCCAGAGATATTGGTCACAAAATGAAGAGATCATAAAAAATAGTCAAACTGTGTTATAAAGCTCCTAGGTGATCAGGCTGTTGAAATGTTGAATGAATGAGTATTTCCAGTTTATATACATACATTTTTCTTCCCTTTTTAATTGTTAAAAGTTCATATTTGTAGCAATACCTGTCCTGATTCACTATGGTTGTAACAATGATGGCAAACCCAATATAAAAGCTTTTCAAATTAAAGCTGGGGTACGCAGCTTATTTTTGGCATCATTGTACATTAAATATCTAGGAGAAAACTATACTTAAACACCTGTAGTAACGTTTTTATAAAAGTTTCAAAGAAGTTTTTACAAAAGCAAACGCTGTTTTAAGATGGTGAAAACAATAAACGGCATAATATCCTGAACGAGTATTTGTTAACACTTCAAAGGAACCCCCCCAAAATAAGAAGCACATCAAAATAGTTGGACATTATCAGGAAAGTGGTGGAGAATAGTTGAGCTTTAAGGATCAAGGTTCTTTATTTTGTCATACGAACATAGCTACGGTGTAGTAATGCCGATGAAATTCTTAGGTCACAGGCTTCTCCAACAGTGCAACACAATAACACAGATAAACAGAAACATATAGTGCAAGTAAATAGTAATATAGTAAATACAAAAGAAAAATAGTTAAAAAAAATACGGGAGTGTTGCTGTTATTATCCGGTTAAGAATTTTAGGAGTTTTAAGCCAGAAGAATTTAAAGTAGTACTACTTATGCTAATGACAAACTATTTTATGAAAACGTTTTTCCAAATGTTTTTCTTTAAACTGTGAGCAGGTCAGTGAAGTATGTTATGTCTTCGGGAGTGATTTTTGTGGATGTTAAACACAAGCTTAAAGGATAAGCAATACCAGCCGGTAGACCAAGGGAACGAGTGTGAGAATCTGGTAAATTACTGATCGGTTTTATAGACTTTATGAGCCCAGCTTACTCAGTTGTTCTGTTTATCTGACCACCTGAAAAAAGGAATACTGTCAACAAATAAATCGGACGACCCCAGGGCCATTACAGTGCGTTTCTACCCTTTTAAAAAAAAGATAAGAGACAAAGCAAAACGGACACCTTACATATCCACCCACGTAATTATTAACTGCCTGAGTTGCTGCAATAGTGACTTTGGCCACATCATTATAGTGGTTCCTCCATTGGTGGCGGTCCCGGACAATAAGTCACATCTGGAATTATGGACGACAAGACAGAGAAGCTCAACCTGAAGCGGGAAGTTGGGCTGGTGGGAGCCGTGTCCCTCATCGGTGGGACGATGATTGGATCTGGGATCTTCATGTCCCCACAGACGGTGCTCTCCACCATAGGCAGCCCTGGAGCCAGTTTGGTTGTGTGGGCATGCTGTGGCTTACTGGTTATAATGGCGTCTTTCTGCTACGCTGAGCTGGGCACTGTTATCAGAGAATCCGGGGGGGAGTACATCTACATCCTGAAAACCTCAGGCCCAGTCGTCGCCTTCATGCTAATCTTCAGCTCTGTGTTGTTTGTGAGACCTGCTGGTGTCGCCGGCATCTCACTGAGTTTTGCTCAATACGTCGTGGCTCCTTTCTACACAGACTGCCCCCCTCCGTTGCTGCTGGTGAAGGGCATGGCTGCAGTTTCAATATTAGTGCTTGCCACCGTGAACTGCCTTAATGTTCGCTTTGCAATGAAAATCCAAGTTTTTTTTATGGTGGCCAAGCTTCTGGCGCTGGTGGTCATCATAATAGGAGGGTTAGTGATGCTCATAAGAGGGCACACTGAAAACTTTGAAAACTCCTTCGAGAACACAAATTTGGGCCTCAATCCAATTGGGATTGCTTTCTACCAGGGACTGTGGTCCTATGATGGCTGGAACAACCTGAATTATGTAACTGAAGAGTTAAAACGTCCAGAGGTAAGTAAGTTAAAGGTTATATGGGGTTTTTGTGGAAGCGGTTAAACATTGAAGGATTAGAAGAAGATAAGGAACAATGTGCAATCTATTTAATTCATACACTGGCCGTCTCCCAAAATATCACCTTAAACCAATAAAGTAAGAAATGTTTTCTCAAGTGGTGTAATCAAGTGAAAGGGTGTGTTATAAAGTATGTTTATTACGCTTTTTTATTAAAGCCATGACAACACCCATTGTAGAATATACACCCCTTGTAAAAGTGGTTGTCAAATGTTGAGGTCACAAGTTTTACTTTTTTAGGGTTTGGTTTTGACATGCACACTGCTATTTAAAATAATAATAAAATACTGATATTTTGCCAAATTCCAAATAAAACATGTTTCATTTATAGCATTTATAGGCAGAAACTCCAAACTTTTCAATATAGAAAAAATATGCAATTGTTTCAGACTTTGAAAATGAAAAGCAAACAAAGTTTATGTATGGATTTTGATATAACACATTAGAACAGTGGTTCTCAAACTTTTTCTGTCAGGCCCCCCCTTTGGAGAAAAAAATAAGTCGGTCCCCCCCAACACAAATAGTCACGTAATGGACCAAGTTAACATTTATTAAAATACATCAATATGAACGTGTGCATTCCTTTGCTAGAACAGTGGTAATAAAACAATGCTCCATAAGTCTGTGTGGTCAAAAAAATAAATACATAATACAATTGTGCAATCCCTTTGCTAGAACAATAAGTTATAATACTTTGCCACTTTGCAATCTGTGCAAAAAAATGAAAAGAAAGAAAATGCTGATATTTGGCAGAAAAGTGTGTCTTATCATTAGTGGCTGCAATGAGCCCGTTTGGCGCTGCACATTTCTTCAAAATGGGGTTGCAGGCTCAGTGGCGGCGCCAGAGATTTATTGTGGGGGTGCTGTGGGGTAGCTTGACGCTTCATAGAGGGTGCTCAAACATTTAGGGTTTCCAATTAATGTACCGGTCGCTACAGTGGAATTTTCTACTTCAACAATCCCCGCGCAAATACACAGTAGCTACACCCGCGACAGTTACAATGAAGGCTCGATAATCAGCTCACGGCATGTAGGTGTAAGCAGGGGTAAAGTGCTTCTTTTTTTTAAGTGGGGAGTGGACCTAACATAGGAGGGTCCGGGGGCATGCTCCCCCGGGAAGATTTTTTTTTAAATATTGAAGTTAAAAGCATCAATCTGGTGCACTTTGAGAGCAAAATGAAGAGATCTATGGATACATCTCTCAACACCCATATGAAACAGAACTGTAAACAGATTTACTTTTTCTTTATGGATATTTTACAAATCACTCCCCTTTTCAACTTTATTCTTTTTTTACTGTCATATAGTATTTCATACCTGTTTTTCATTTGTTCTCTTATTTTTTTAAACTATAATGATCATATAAACGTGTGCCTCGGAAATAATTGTTTACATTAATCGTGACCAAAACGTTTGAGACCCGGCCACTATCTCGCTAGCACCAGATGCTAACAACAACGATCTCCGGTACCGGTGCGCTCTCTCTCTCTCGCTCGCGCACGCACACAAAATGGCTCGTTCCACACACACACACACAGAGCCGAGCTTTAATGAAACACAGAGACCCAGACGTACTTGTACTGTACTGTATCATATTGGTGGAACGTGATTCTGACGTGATTCAAGATGGCGCCTGTGTCGGCTCGCCGCTCCCTCAGCTCTCTGCCTTTAGCTATCCTGTTTTTGTTTTATGTTTGTCAGAATGTCTCTGCTCTGCTCGTTTACGATCGCCAAGCTCTCCTCCACCTCAGACCCTCACTGGAGTTGATATTGCTGCCCAAACCTACATCTGGCAACCATAAATCGTCCCCCCCCCCTCTACTGTCGAATATTCCCACCTACCTGTGCCGGTTGCCCTGCATCCTGCCTCGCCGAAAGCGCTTTAGACGACGGGCAAAGCGTGGTGGTGCACTGGTCCATCTTAAGGCATACCTGACGGCTTCTTCTGGGACTTATCCACGCCTCGGATGTCATGGCCCTCCCGCTGCACGCCATGTGAGGGATCGATGGATTCGCCCTGTTTTTCCGGAGCTGCGGACTCTGCTGGGCCCGCTGGCAGCTCCTCCTGCCCGACTGACTGCTCCCGGCCCGCGCGGCGTTCAACACGCACATCTTCGTCAGCTGAGACGCACTACACCTTCGGCAAGCCCGGAGCGAAAACTTTGCATGGCTTTGCTAAATGCTAGGTCGATAGCAAACAAAACGTTCCTGCTAAACGACTTCTTCACCTCTCGTGAACTGGATTTTATGTTTCTGACGGAGACCTGGGTCCACGCTGGCGAGTATACACCGTTCTCTGAACTTCTTCCTCCTGACTGTACATTCTTCAGCTCCCCCCGTGCCACCGGCCATGGTGGGGGCATAGCATCAGTGTTTAGAGCTAGCCTCCAATGCCGATTGCTTCACCCTGTAACTAGCTATGCTAGCTTTGAGTTGCAGCTTTTTGAACTGAACCCGGCCTCGCCTATACTCTGCGCCAGAGGTGTGGACTCGAGTCACATGACTTGGACTAGAGTCAGACTCGAGTCACCAATTTGATGACTTTGGACTCGACTTGACAAAATCACAAAACACTTGCGACTCGACTTGGACTTGAACACCAATGACTCGGGACTTGACTTGGACTTGAGCCTTCTGACTTGAGGTGACTTGATAATTTAATTCAGGGGTCTCCAACACGCCGATCGCGAGCTGCCGTTAGAAGAGCAGATTCCCGTTGGGGAGAGCAGAATCTTCAGCCGCTGCAACTCTTGCTGTGAATCCATGCAGGCAGGGGCGGGACTTTATTTTGCTGAGCCACAATGCGGCCAATCATATGCGAGGACACACTAGGATCATACCATTATGTGAAAGAAGGGTGGGGGGCAGACGCTCCAAAGACAGCAGGTGTAGTGGTACAGGCCAGCTACAGAGCCACGGGGAGACGGGGAGCCGGATTTAAATGCAAGCGCGTCGGAAAAAGTCAAGAAATTTGCGAAAACCGAAAAAATAAGCAGCATCTGGCTGCATTTCAATGATATTGGAGAAAGCAAAGCTGAGTGCAGGATTTGTCAAATGAAAATAACCTTCAGAGCAGGGTTTTTTTTTGGTAACCACTCAGGATTTATTGCCAGAGGTGGGAGAAGTTCAGATCTTGTACTTGAGTAAAAGTACCAGAGTGTAGGAATACTCGGTTACAATAAAAAGTCCTGCATTCAAAATGTTACTCAAGTAAAAGTAGAAAAGTATTATCATCAAAATATACTTAAAGTACCACCTGCAGAGGGATCTAGATTCAGGTTTTTTTCCGCATAAAGACCGCCTCGCTGCACATTATCCCTTGCATAAAGATAGGTTGTGGGTCCCTTATAACATGTTGTACACCGTGGAAATAAACATTCTGGTTACCCTAACATCAGGGATCTTATACATTAAACTCCTTCTGAATCAAACCGCCACGGTAGCCTTACCTTACTGATCCCTCTTAAAATAGAAGAAAACACGTTACTTTACCAGCAGAGAGAAAATGGATTATTAAATTATTAATGTGACTAATAAAGAGCAGTTTAATTATTAAGTATTATTCTGTTGATCGATGTCATTACATTTGTTGAAAAGCACATAATGACTTGTTTAAGACTCGTTTTGTCAAAGTTTAGGACTTGGACTTGACTTGAACTTGCCCATCCTGACTTGAGACTTGATTTGGACTTGAGCGCAAAGACTTGAGACTTGACTCGGACTTGAGCGCAAAGACTTGAGACTTGACTCGGACTTGCAAAACAATGACTTGGTCCCACCTCTGCTCTGCGCAGTCGTGTATCGTCCGCCAAAGTGCTATAAGGATTTTATAAATGACTTTTCTGACTTTCTGTCCGGGATCATGGTGAAATATGATCGTGTTTTGATCTCCGGAGACTTCAATGTCCATGTGTGTTGCGAGTCCAAACCTCTGGTTAGGGACTTTTTAAATCTCCTTGATTATTTTGGTCTCGTTCAGTCCGTGGCTGGCCCAACACACGAAAAAGGACACACCTTGGACTTAGTATTATCGTTTGGACTGTCTTGACTGCCTCACAGTTCTCTGATGTTTTTTAATGCTTCTCCGATGTGTAAATGTGTTTTAATGCTGATGAGCTTATCTCCATGTTTGATTCGACATGCACACTAATACTGGATTCTGTTGCTCCTTTTACGCTTAGACGCACCAAAGTTCTATCAGAGCCGTGGCTCAATGACTGTACTTATGCTCTTAGACGCGCTTGCAGGCGTGCAGAGAGAAAATGGAAAAAGGATAAACTCCATGTCTCCCTAGAAATCCTTCGTGCTTGCCTTTCTGACTACCAGACGGCAGTCAAAGCAGCCAAAACAGAGCACATTTCTCTGTTAATCTCCAAAAACAGCCATAAACCTCAGGTTCTTTTTAATGTCCTCAACTCTATCATTAATCCCTGTGATGTTTCTTCTATTGTCCCATCGACTACTCTCTGTGATAAGTTTCTTACATTTTTTATTGAAAAGGTATCTGCTCTTAGGCTAGCCCACACTAGTGCTACCCCAGATCCTGCTCCTTTTCTGTGCCCTGCTGTCCTCGACCACTTTGAGCCTGTATCCCTCTCTTCTCTCTCGGATGTAGTCAAGCACCTGCGGCCGACAAACTGCACCTCAGATAGCATTCCCTCTCGCCTTCTCAGAGATGTTTTTGATTCAGTTGGAGCAAGTATTTTATTACTTTTAAACACCTCTCTTACCTCAGGATGTGTCCCAGCTGCCTTCAAACATGCCGTGGTTAAGCCACTCCTTAAAAAGAAAAATCTCGACCCCTCCATTCTCGCAAATTTTAGGCCCATCTCCCAGCTACCTTTTTTATCAAAAGCCCTGGAGCGAGTAGTCTACGCCCAGCTGCAGTCTTTTTTAACCATCCATGGAATCCATGAAAAGTTTCAGTCTGGCTTCAAACCCATGCACAGCACTGAAATAGCCCTTTTAAGAGTTTTTAAGGATCTGCTCCTAGCCGCCGACTCAGGTAGCCCAGCTGTCTTGGTGCTGTTAGACCTGACAGCTGCCTTTGACACTGTGGACCATAGCATCCTGTTGTCACGGCTTGAACAGTCTGCTGGCATCACAGGCTCTGCCCTTGCATGGTTCAGGTCCTCTTACCTGTGGGGTTCCCCAAGGCTCGATTTTGGGCCCCATCCTTTTTCTACTGTACATACTGCCCCTAGGTTCAATTCTCACAAAACACAACATCCCCTTCCACTGCTACGCCGACGATGTACAGATCTATCTGCCACTCAATTCAAATGTTAACTCATTACAGCTATTGATGGACTGCTTAGCAGAGATCAAATCCTGGCTGAGCCAACATTTCCTCAACCTCAATGAGAGCAAGACTGAGGTTATCTTTTTTGGACCCCAACTTCTAGCCTCCCAGGTTGATATTCTGGGCTCCCTCAAAAATAATATCCTCCCCTCTGTCACGAACCTTGGAGTGACCTTCAATAGCGCTTTTAAATTCGATAAGCAGGTCAACAGCGTAGTCAAAACCTGCTTTTTTTAAATACGACTATTGGCCAAGACTAAGTCGTTTTTATCGTTTGAGGACCTGGAAAGGGTTATTAATGCCTTTGTTACCTCGAGGTTGGACTACTGCAACGCTCTGTACGTGGGTATGGACCAGGCGTCAATTAAACGCCTGCAGCTAGTCCAGAACGCAGCTGCACGTCTACTCACTGGCCACAAAAAGCGTGACCACATCACCCCTATTCTGGCCTCACTGCACTGGCTTCCAATTCGGTTCCGAATTGATTTTAAACTCCTTTTATTTGTTTTTAAAGCACTAAATGGGCTGGCTCCGGCCTATATAGCTGAACTCCTCCAGCGCTACACCCCAGCCAGAGCTTTAAGGTCTGCTGACCAGCTGCTGCTGGTAGTGCCCAAGACCAGGCTTAAAACCCGAGGGCACCGAGCCTTCGCAGCAGCTGGCCCGAGGCTCTGGAACACTGCCCCTCCATGTGAGGTCGGCCCAGACCCTAGGGGTTTTTAAATCTACTCTTAAGACACACTTCTTCTCCCTGGCCTTTTAGTCAGAGCGGAGCACGACACCTGACTTTTCCCTGTGTTTTCTTTTTAAATATCTGTTGTAATTTATTGTCTTTTATTGTGATTATAGAAATGTGTTTTTATGTGATTGTAGTTATTACATGTACAGCACTTTGGCCCGACCAAAAATCGCTTTTAAATGTGCTCTATAAATAAACCTTGATTTGATTTGATTTGATATTATTTTCGAATCAATAATTTTTCAAATTATGATTTTTTTTTTTGTCATGCCTCTGCGCATACAATAATATTTAGTGGAATTTCATGAATCTTGGCAATCTTGGAGCCTTTATTCGTCCCACAGTGGGGAAATTCACGGCGCTTTCACATTGCTGTTGGGTGACTGTATCGCGCTCATGGCCAGGGTGGACTAGTGTTCTGGGAATCTTTCTGCTGGGCTGGTCTGTTTGTCTGACCGGCCTTCACTACACCGGGCTGGCCCAATCTCATATGTATTCACCCTCAGGCATTACGGTCTTGGCAAATGTAGGTGCTGTAAAGTCACTGGCAGAAGTGAGTTACTATGGTTATTATAAGCATTGGCGTTGCCAGGTAATCGTTTGGTAATGTCAGCCGATGTGAATTTCGACAAAAAGGCCTAATATGGTCTTTTTGAATATAACAGCCTATCAAAGAAAATAAAGTAAATGTTTGTGTGTTAAAGCAGCTGCCTTTGGTTTGATGGCATATGACCATCTATCTTTCCATTGATCCCAATCCAGATGCTTTCAAGTTTAGCAAAAAAAAATGTAAAACGCAGTCAGCAGAGCATAAAAATCTTTATATTTTTAGTCCTGATCAGATCTTGCAGGTCTTGCATAATGGAAACACCCTTTCATGCCAGATCATGTCAGATCACGTCAGAAAAACAACTTTTGCTCCATTTCGAAAGGGAAATTCCAAATGTATTACTTTATTGTTTTAAGGTGATGTTTGGAGAGACGGCCGGTTAATTTATCAATTATATGGAAACCAGCTGCAATGGCTCAACGATCCACCAGGTGGGTAAGTGATTAAAGGAGAGGTGTCATGGCCATTTCCACTGATCATAATTCCATTGTTGAGGTATACTAAAATAGATTTATACTGTGCATTTTTCCAAACTCACATTGGTTTCTCATACAGCATCTCTGTAAACTACTTGTATTCACTGAATTTCACTCTCTGCCTTTAACGGCTCGTTGTAGCTCCCAAAGCTCCAGCCCCCACCCTCCCTGTGAGCACAGTGTGCTCTGATTGGTCGGGACGGTGTGAATCGCGCTGAGCTCCGTGGAGGTGTTGTTTCCTTGTTTAGGATACATAGCGAAACACAGCCAAACTCATCCTGAGCACACACAAAGTCACAGCCGAAGTAAAATCAATAAGTGTGGCTAGATATTGAGTAAGAAAAAGGTTGATAAACGCTGTGAGAATGGGTCTGCAGAGAGAATTTCGCCGCGATCCCAACTGTCTGTTATCAGCCTGCAGCCAGGGAGGAGAAATCAGCTGAGCTGCCTGCTCCCTGCACACAGATGTGTGTGTGAGGAAGTCCGTGGATTGGTCAATTTGGACCAATCAGCGGGGGCTTAACGCAACGGCTCCGCGGACGTAACGTAACGGCTCCACGGATTGGTCCATTTCGTTCCGGGTACGGGTTGACATCATGCCGTACCCGGAAGAATCAAATGGACAATGACGTATCTCCAACGAGGCGTTTTGGGGAGGTATTTTCTGTGTTAAAGTTTTACTCGCTACAGGGTGTACTTTGAGGGTTTTGACTCTGCACACCGTTTACATGCATAAAAACCTTCTGTGAGCCTCTCCGCTCACACAGGGTTCAAAGAGGGATGGAAAGAGCAGGGTTTGGGTTGAACACAGGCGTTTATTAGCACCAAAACAAAGTGTACAACACGGGTTGCAAAACGTTGCCCGTGTGGGATCCTTCACAGGTCCTTCGGCGGCCTCCCAGGATCCTGCCTACTGCAAGACAGACCAGAACCAGTTTACAACATGCTTTTATTCAGTGACTGATTACCTGATTCCCATCAGCTGTCTGGCCTGAGGCCGAGCCATTCCCTTCACACCAGCAGCCGGTGCCCTAACCCAGTGGTTCCCAAACGGTGTGCCGTGAGGCAAGTCCGGGTGTGCCGTGGGATTTTGTGACAACCATACGTTATTATTGCAATATACAACTACACAAAAATAATAATTTTTTTATTTACTATATCAGTACTTTGTATGCACTCATTTCATAATACAGAGGCAAACTCTATACCTAAAAACAATTCTTTAAAAAAAAATCCTCACAGAACCCCATATTTCGCTGTTAACGCAGTTGCACAGGTGGGAATTATAAGACCGTGACACATCGAAGGCTGAAGGACAACATTAAAACAGAGAAACACGCAAGAGGGAAAATGCTTTCTTGTGCGGAGCAAACCACCAACCACCAGTGCAGAGACTGCCGACAACCCACCACCGAAAGAAAAGAGGAAAAAAAACTGTCAGCAGACAGTATCATGAAAGTTACCTGTCTTATGGCACTGCAGGCGAGCGGCAGATTTTCCCTACAAATAGACGAATCTACTGACATAAGTGGGGCTGCCCAACTTCTGGCAAACGTCAGATATGTTGATGCTGACTCTATCAAAGAGATGTTTTTCTTCTGCAAATAAATGGAAAGCCATACTACGGGAGAAGATGGTGAATTACATCAAATCAAGGCCCCTGAAATCTCGCCTCTTCTCCCAGCTGTGCGCCGAGATGGGAGCCGACCACCAAAGCCTGATCCTCCACACAGAGGTACGTTGGCTGTCACGGGGGAAAGTCCTATCCCGTCTTTATGAGCTTCGGGAAGAGCTTTTGGAGTTTTCACGTGAACGCTGTCCCACATAAAGACAAGCTCGAGGATGAGAGGTGGTTGGCCAGGCTGGCTTACCTCACAGACATATTTGGGCATCGCAACGAGTTAAACGCCAAGCTTCAGGGCAGGAATGAAAACATTTTATCATCCACAGACAAGATTCGGGGGTTTATGGGCAAACTTATCCTGTGGCGCGAGGCTTTGGAACAGGGCTCCATGGACATGTTCCCGCTGGCATCAGCTGCGCCGCAGGCAGCTAGGGAGCGCGCTGTATATGCCAAACACCTTCAGACCTTAAAAGAGAGGTTTGACCGCTATTTTCCACCTGTGGCTGACATCGAGGACTATGACTGGATCCGAGACCCATTCCACCCGGAATTCCCAACAGAAAAGCTCACTATGAAAGAGAGAGAGGAGTGCGCAGAGCTCCGTGTGGACCGCACACTGAAACTCAAATTTAGTGAGCTCCCACTGGATCAGTTTTGGTTGGCTTCTGCATCAGAGTACCCAAGCATCTCCCACCACGCGATTGAGCAACTTCTTCTTTTTCCCACTACCTACCTGTGTGAGTTGGCGTTCTCTACTCTGGTTTACATGAAGAACAACAGGAGGTCACGGCTCTCTGTTGAACAGGACTTGCGAGTGGCCCTCTCCTCAGTGCCACCAAGGATTAAAAAAATCTGCGCGCCCGACAGGTACATGTATCTCACTAATTTGTAAGTCTGCAAAATATTTACAATAGCACATGTTTCAATGCTGATTGCTGAAATGTTACATTTATAATTTGTAGTTCAGGCCCATGGACAGTGCAGCTTCCTTGCATTGACAGTTCTCTGTGCTGAATTTCTGCTGAGTCTTTGCCTCATTTTTTATTTTGTGACCTGTCTGGTTTAAATGAGTGTGTTGCTGCTTTGATGAAGCCTAATTTGATAAAGTTTCAAATTAATTTCTGAAATATTTCGTTAATAAATATTTCATGAGTAATATAGTTGTCTTTGTCACATTTTATTTGGCATTAGTAAATAATTATGCACATTTACAGATATTTTACATGATATGAGTGATAACACGTGTTATAAGGGCTATTTTGCACAATAGGTGTGCCTTGAGATTTTTACTTGTCCTTTGGTGTGCCTTGGGCACAAAAAGTTTGGGAACCACTGCCCTAACCACACCCCGCTGCCACATCTTCATAACACACAAGGGGACGGGTAATAACCGGAAAAGCATGACACCTCTCCTTTAAGAAACTGCCACATTGGAACTCATATGAAATAAACAACTGATTATAGGGTGTGTGCTTCTAACACAGACACAAAACAACTGGTGGTTTCTATGCATGAAATAGTGAGAAAACATGCCTCTGGTTAATCATTATTTAACTTATTTTCTCTATAAAAGCTGTTGGGTTGAAAGCAAAACAGGTGAAAAGTTAATTCACTGTAGAATACAGAAGTTACTGTTGATGCCGTGGCTTTATCTGAAAACGTAATTCGATTTATGGACCGGGACACATATTTATTTAGATATTTTTTAAACAAGATTGAATAATTAGCTGTAACGTTTCTTTCTCTGCTTAGGTAAATCAAGGGGGATTTATCTCTGGAGCCTTGTCATCTCACCTCTAACAAGAATATTTATAGTGCGAATTGTTCATTTCACTATATTATTGTTTAACTATTACTGTTTAATATTACTGCTAAAACAATCACAAATTGCGTTTATTCACAAATGTTGTGCAAGGATAAAATGAATCAGTAGTCTGGCTTTAATGCAAATGAACAGGCTCGGCAGTTCATTGTAGGTGATCAGCAGGGGGGTGACTCTTTGTTTCACACCTGGCCGATGGCCCATCGGAAAGTGCCACAGGTCTCACACCTATGGAGAACATAGTGTATTTGAGGCCTACTGTAGGCTCCACGGGAACGAAAACGGGTTGAATCCGCATATTTCTCTTGCGTATAGCCCTTTAAGCTAGACGACGCCGTAACGGAACGGTAGAAACGGACCCTGCAAACGACAACGGGTCCAAAGCAAGGGCGCCGGAAGCGGGGGGGCCATTGGCCCCCCCACTTTTCAGCCCTGCCCCACATTTTCGCAGCGGCGGATGCCGTGGAACACTGTACAAATCCCGTTTCAATAATTCCCCTCTACTCTAAAGTCGCATCTAAAACACGATCTGATATAGCTGTGTATATTTTGTTATGTTTGATTGTTATATTCAATCTCATTAGCTACAGGCATTTTTTAAGCTTGTAAAGCTCTCACTCGCCACTCTGCTGTTCCACAGCGCCGCTTCCCCTCCCTCTGCTGAAATTATGAATGTAAGGCGTATAGTAATCATAGATAACACGGCAGGGTCCGTTACAGTTTGATTTTATCTGATTTCAAATAAACAAAGTCTTGGCTTTCAGAATATTAAACTTGTTTTGGCAAATTCAGATGATAAATACAACTATGAAGCTTGTAACGGCATAATTACAAGCAACGGAGTAACTTTACGTCACTGCAGGCATAACAGCAGCCGGTGTTTCTCGTGAGTGTTTTCCCCGGGAAACAAACACAATACACACAAACGCAAAAATACACAAACACACACACACTCGCGGGCTTCCCCTATCTTCCCTTCGTACTATTTTGATAATTTGCTCCGCTAATAATCAATCAGATCGATCCAGAGAAGAAGGCCTTTTTCTCAAAATGATGACTCTGTAACAGTCATTATATAATGTGACATATTTTGCTTAATATTTGGAGTAGCCTACAACAACAATCCTGATATCATTAGAAAGCTATGAATCTCCTCTTTCCAACAGTGTATACAACTCAAAATGTGTCTTCGGGTCAATGCGAGTGATTTCGATGGAGCAGGTCACTTTGCATTAGGTAAAATAAAGCAGGCAGACATAACAGGAAGAATATGTACATTTTAACCCAATCAAATAGGACATTGTCACACCATTCAAATGTATCCATGTAAATTACAACCAATAAAAAAGCTTAGATTTGTTTATTCGTTACGTTGTTTACTTTATTTGTCACGTTGTTCTGTGTGTGTCAGCCGTTAACCTAGATAGAAAAAATATATACACTTGCAAACACGTCAGAAGAACCAGCGCAGAAGAAAACTATACAGTCAATCTAAACTTAAATTAACAACTGGAAGGTCACATCCCTGACATCCACGTCTCCGGAGCCTGGACCTTCATCAATCATAGAAACAGCGAAGCCAGATGAACCCAAAAGCAACAGCTCTGCGGCCGCAGAGACTGTCAAAACCGCCGCCACCGCCGTCGTTGAACCGAAACAGGCTGCGTTCCGACTGCATGGAGGTTTGTTGTCGGGACATTGAGACGGGTAAAGCTGCAGCTAACTGACCGCTAGATTATTTGGGCAAAGAGAAAGGTACTTCAACGCAGAATGGTACAAAAACAGAGAGTGGTTAATTCTTTGCAAAACCACTAAACGGGCCTTCTGTGAAATATGCAGATTTGCTGCTGTCAAACGGCTTGTAACTTTCTCAAAATGTGGAGATGATAGCTTTGTTAATATCGGAGTTAATAACTGGAAAAAGTGCCCAAGCCTCCTGGACAGCCACGAAAAGTCTCATTTCCACAGAGTGTATTAAAAAAAAGTGCGCTTTCTTCAGTCAAACACCAGTCAACATACAGCTTGTCAAACAACAGCGTATTGAGCAGGACAAAAGAAGAGATGGAATGATGGAGCAACTGCGCAATTTCCAAAAGAACTCGTAGCTGAGAAAAACCCCACTCTGAAGAGCTTCATGCTCACCGGGAAATATGCATCATGAGACAATTATGTCGCGTTTCCACTACACGGACTCGCTCGGCCCCGCTCGGTATGGCTGGGCCTCGTTAGGACTGGCTCACTTTATGGCGCATTTCCATTACAGTTTAGGAACTGGGGCAGTATCTATAGTAACGCAGTGTAGGCGGAGCCGTGACGTGATCTTCAGAGGACCCCAGAAAAACAACACAGCCGTTAGCTGTTAGCACTCAGAGCTCACAGCTCCTCATATATGTTCAGAAACTAGACAAAAGTTAAACAAGTACAAACCACAGACTGCCTGTGTCATGGTGAATACAGTCGCTGCTTTATTTATGTCTGTATAGGCCGTTGTTGTGAGTGTGGACGGTCGGGGCATATACTGCGTTAGCTTAGCCAATCTCCATTTAGAAAACAAGCATTTTAAAAGGTTTTTCCCCTGCCGTCTGTCTGCAGACTTGACAAAGCATTAATTCATGGTTTTTACTAACCGGTATCAGTATGTTGTTACTTCGGCATCATTTTGAAACGTGTATTACAATTAAATCACGGTCAAATATGTCCATCTTGTTGTAGTTGTTGCCCCCTTGCCAGCGACGCTCTCTCTAGTTTAGCATACTCAGCCCGACTCAGCCTCGTTGCCTCTGGCCCTGGCCCCACGATTTTATGAGGCCAGAAAAACTGTGAATTAGGACCCGCCGGCCGGTACTAGGCCAAGTGGAAACGCAACCAAAGACGGGCCGCTGACGTCACAGCCCTCTTAAACCGGGCTGCGGGCTGTAGTGGAAACGCGCCATTATATGAACTTATAAATCTAATGTATCGGGAGTCTCTCACCACTATATTAACTGAAATGTAAAAGCAATGCAAAACATGCAGTTATTGTGCTTCCAGCAAACATCCACTGATAAACTGCGATGTTAACAACCTCATGATAACCTCATATGTTTTTAACTTAGGATCTACCATGTGTTTAGTCTAGAAAAAGGTAAATGTGTGCATTTTATTATAAAGTTGTGTATATTTACAGACTGTTGCAAAAACTAAGAAACTTATAAACATCAGGTTTAAAACTAAAAGAGCTTTACAAAAAAGTAACACAATTAGAGATGTTTGGAGTTTCATTTTAGTTATTAATTTACATTTTTTGTCAAAGAGATGCTGATTTGATACCGTTGATACAGTTACGGCATTTCCTGTTTCTGCCGGAGAGAGGGGAGTTTGTCCCAAAGCTTGCCGCTGTATCTACTCCCTCCATCTGACAGGAGGGAGCCTCATGTGTCACTCCACGGAGTTCACTCCGTCACGGAGGGGGAGTGTGTAGGGGTAGGGTGTAGGGCGTGGTTTGGGATTGGGCCATACACACGCACTTTTTTGGCCCCCCACTTCTAAAATGAATCCGGAGCGCCTGGTCCAAAGGTGGATAGATCTGGGAACGGAGCGCTCTGGGGGGTCCAACGGGGCCGTGTGGTAGCCTATACGGTCATCCGTTTCTGATAATGACGACGCAATAGCCCCGCCTCTCCCCACCTCTGCTGCTCACCCCCGCAAAAGTACACTGCACACTGAATTCAGATTATTTATCTTTATCTCGATATGGACATAAACGCGAGTGAAGTCTAATCTGACAGGACAGAGACACGCAGCTCCTCCCGCTGTGATGCAGCGGGAGGAAAACACACACTTCAAGTCAGATCATCACCCTTAGTTATTTTAATTACCTCTCAAACTACCTAAACTAGTTATAAATATGTTTATTTTTACTGTCGAGTCATCATTACTGGATCAGCTGCTGCATGAGACAGACACTGACGCTGTCAGAAGAGAGGAAAAAGAGACAGCCTCCGTGTATTTTATTATTATATATCATTATATCGTCGTTATTCATTTGTTTTAAAGCTCAATAAATAACAAAGAAGACCTTTGACCGGCACTTTTATAATTTTGTCCGGAAGATTTCAACTTTAACACACGTTGACCGGCGAAAAACTCTGCCCGGATCCCTCGGCCCCCACCGCGGAGAATAAACAGAAGTGCAGCCATGACAACCATTCTTCTTCGCTGCTTTTGTGGAGGAAGTTGCTGCTTTTGTGGAGGAAGTTACAGCTCCACGTACAGGCTCGGCATATGTACTGCAGCTTTTCCAGCGGTTGGATGTAAACGGAGCTGTCTCGTGTAGCTTGACACAATCCGGTGTATATTGCGTGTGGGCGGAAGCTTTTTGGCATAGGAGTTTGCGTTACTCCTATGCGTTTTGCCGTATGACGCAAAACGTCAAGCGTTTTGCTTGACGGGTGTTTTTTTCAGCGTCATTGTTATTCTCTTTATGTTAAAATGACTGCCAAAAATGTTTGGCCTCTCTAATTTCTGTCCCATTCCCTGGGCTTCTCTGCTCATGGCCCAACCAGTTCATTAGCATTACAATGTGTCCTTGATCTTATATTGTAAAGGTAAAAGTATGAGCATCAAACATTAGGTAGTGTAAACTGTGGAGGAAACTTCTGTGTAGTAATGCATGGAGTCACCGACTCAGGAAGGAGACACGGTGAGAGTTGGAGCTTTGATGTCAAACACTGATGGGTTTATTCAGAGTATTCGGCCGGAGGATTCACATCACAAATCAAAGAGTCAGAGGTTCTGACCACACGATAGAGTTGCCACGTCAATTCTGAAGAACCTCTCTCTATGCTAGACCTTTTAACGGGTTCACAGAGAGAAATCAACATCTCTGAAGGAGTAGACTAAACACTGAGTCACCTGCGTCCGACGCTCATGGCCTCAAGGATTTCACATCCTAGAGCCCACAAACACCGATAAAGAAGTGCCTCAGTGTTCCCACAACAATTACCCTTCGTGCCAGTCAAGTTGACTGGTCACACACTGGTGACAACAACACATATGGCACCAAGGCCTTTCCTTAAAGGAGATAACACGTCACAGAGCAAAAGGTTAGATATCTAGAAGAATTATTCCTTAACAGTTCCTCTCTTTTTATCATTTTTGATAACCTTAAAACATTAGTCTAATAATTCTGGTCAATACTTAAATCAATAGGCGTCTTCAGATTCGAGTGTGGTCTCACCTTACATTCAATTACATCACAAAGTAGAGTAAGATTGAAACATTCAATCACAATGATTGATACAGGCAATCATAATAGAAAAAATTATCTCTCATCAGTGTTTGGAGCATCTTTTGTCAATAAGCACAATAATGAACACACATAAAAACACAGATACATAATAGCAAAATATTTGTTTTGAACTAATATCTTTTATCATTTAAACCAGGGCTTCTCAAACTCCGGACCAAGGTCCGGATCCGGACCGAACTGCAAATCAATCCGGACCAAACCCTGTGTCCCATTATATATATAAAAAAAAAAGAAAAAAAAAAAAATCTGATTCTGATAAATTAATGTACATCATTATGTACGTGCGTCTTGTGTCTGACGCGTAGTGAGAATGAACGTGCATATATATTTACTTGTGTGCGCGAGCGTGACACTCATTGCAGACCGCAAGTTAACCGCAAGTTTACCTTGACTTTCTAATGCTTCTAATGCCTTTTTTGCCGAGGTTCAAGGCATTGGCTACAGACAAACAGCCAAGCCACCATACTGTATATATGTATTGAATGTGTGAGTGTATAAAGCGGCGCCGTTTGCCGACAGGCAAGGCAGGCAAGTGCTTGGACCAGAAGGGGGCCCCCAAAGAAAGTAGATTAAGAAGGTCCACAGCAACGACAACATGAAAACCCTTTCATTTACTGCAACGACATGTCGGGAAACCCCCTCAAGGGGGCCCCATGCATAGCGCGCCATAAGAAACTGCTTCTTAATTTCAGTTTCGTTTCAGGGGGGGGGTGACTTCACTGGCATTGATCCGGACCAGTGACCTTGTATAAAGTTCACAAGTGGACCTTTAATAAAAAAGTTTGAGTACCCCTGATTTAAACCATTAGTTAATGTCATTTATCAAACTATAAAATCAAAACCAGAAACAGCTTAAAGATTTGCTTTAAGGCAATCACTAGTCAAAAGCATTTAAAACTTAGGATCATAAGAGATCCAGCTAAGGCATAACATTCACAGTGGTGATTTGATCAATCTGTAATCGGCAAAGTTGCAGTGTCCTCAATTTTAGGATTACTTTACGTTTACTTCATTACGCTTTAGCCAAGAGTAAGGCACTTAGTCTTAGTAAAATCAGTACATTCATTTTAGTCAAGTACATTGTTCAAAATCTGAAAAGGAAAAGTTAGGCAAATATTCAAAGACTTTTGTAAAAACCTGGAAAGGAAAGATTAAACATTCTTAAAACTTTAATTCATACATTTGTAAATGCTACAACTGATCTGTACCAAATTAAGTCTATCACTTATTCTTATTAGCCATACTTACCTGAAAATCTACTTATGGTACTTGGAAAGGGTTCTTCTGTGTTTATCTAATGTTGAATATAGAATATCAATTTCTTTAAATTATAATTCTCTAATTTGAGGATCAAATATGCTACATAATTGTTATATCAATTATTATAAATATTTGTTTTGGGCCAAAACTGAAATTAATCCAGTACTTGAAACATCATTTTATGTCTGTCTGTGCATGGGTAATACATTAAAGAGTTGTGTTGTTAAGCCTGATTGCTGGATGATTAAGGATATTAACATTATCTGTTATAATATTAGAAATACCTTATTATTCAATACCTTATAATCTGAGAATATTTATTTATTAATTTTGTTTAGTGTGAAAATGTAATCTGATCTGACTAAATATATTTATCACCACTATTTAACACATGTCTGGTCATTGGAAATATAAAAAACAATCATTAATTGTACATCTTTATACATCTGGTCATTCAATTCAAAGTTCATCTTTGTACGAGAGCTGGAAGAACATGTCCGTCAGTCTTCGTTCTCCTCCTCCCTTTATGACACCGAGTGTCTGGTGTGTAAAGGCATCCTGATACTGTAGATTAGCACTGAGGTGCTGATTGGCTCAAACTCTTCTTCATCAGAGCGCCATATTTCAACCCCCCAATTGCTCTGCTTTTGTGTGGCTCATTCAGTGAGCACTGTAGTTAATCCCCCAGTTGCCCCTTTCACACCGGCGCTTTTCCAGCTCCTGCTGGGAGCTAGAGCCTGAAAAGCGCTGGTTTTTCCTATTCACACCGCAGCGGCGGCGCGTCATAGCTCCGGAATGCGGTTCACTTCCAGCTCCAAAAAGTTGTCGGTCCAGAGGCAAGAGCTTTGGAGCTATGACGCGGCGTCGCTTACGTCTCTCTTACGTCCGTCGAGGCGGAGGCGGGGGCAGGGGCATGGTCAACCTCCTGAACAACAACAAAATGCCTGCGTTTTATCCAGTTTGTACACAACGATGGAAGACCTCAAAACACCGAATAAGCAGCAGTGGTCCACTGAAGAGACCAGCTACCTAGTGGCAATCTGGTCTTCCGAAGAGGTACAAAGGAAGCTGGAGGGGAGCACGCGGGCCAAAGCCATTCTGCAGCAATTGAAGCGAGAGATGACGTCCGCTGGTTATGACCGTAGCATTTTACAAATTAGCAACAAATGAAAAAAACTGAAGAAGGATTATCGGGACCAAAAGAAAGAGCTCGGACGGAGTGGCAGCGGTCGTACGAAAACAAGTCCACATTTTGACTTGCTAAACTCGGTCCTCGGAGACAGACCGACGAGTGGTGTGGGATGCACCGTGAATTCGCTTTGTCTCTCGTCAATTGGGTTGGAGGACGAGTCATTTAATGCTGGTGAGTTATGCATTACTGATTTGTGTTATTTGTGCCTTTTTGTTTTACAACATAAACTAAACCATGTAGCTATAGACAGACCTGGCAATAATAGCTAAAGTTTACCTACTACAGCTACCGGGTGGGCACCCATGCGCTAGCATGCTAATGCTAACAATAATAAACAAAGGTATCCCCATGGCAAAGACAGCGAACGCCTCCAATGTATCTTCTTTCTTCTCACTAACGATGTATGATTTGTTGAAGGGCTACTTTTGTTCATTGTGTTTATATTGTGTTTACAGGCATATCTCGTTTGGAGTGCAGTGAGTCGGAACCACCACCACCGTCGGCGTGTAGCTCGCCCGTGCACATGCTTGGGTCTCTTGCCACAACAAGCAGCTCTTCCCAGGAATCTCTGGTGACCCTAACCCAGCCAGTGGGCCGTAACAAACAGGGTAAGGTTTACAGTGTTCATAATGGTAATACTGTTCCCTGTTGCCATTTATCATGGCATTGTCATTGTAGTAGTTGTTGAAGTTATGCAACTGCAGCCATAATAACAATAAAACATTTCATTACACAGTATATAATTTACACCTCCTAGAATGCCATGAACACGGTGTTGACCTCATTATTATTTTTCCCTTTGTAGTTAAAAGGAAGCGGGATTCGTCATCTGGCCTTGTCCCGTTAATGGAGAGGAGTGAAGCCAGGGACGAAGAGCTACTGGAGCATAGCCGGGCGATGCTTCAGGAGGTGCAGAACGGCAATGCTGAGTTCCTACGGATCTTCAACGTCACAGAGCAGAGCAGAATCGAGCAGAGCCGGATCGACGGACTCGCCAGAATCGCAAAGGCCGAGCAGGACAGCCACATGCTTGGCTTGTTAGACAGGATGGTGAAGGTGATGGAGGCCAACAGCAAACAATGACATTATTTTTGTATCTCCATTGTTCATGCCCCTTTTGTGTACATAATTTTTAAATACACTTAGTTATATAATATATACAGTATGTTCTCCACACTTTTTTGTGAATACTTGTATACATTCTTTTTTAAATACACATAGTTATAGTATATACAGTATGTTCTCCACACTTTTTTGTGAATACTTGTATACATTCTTTTTTAAATACACTTAGTTATAGTATATACAGTATGTTCTCCACACTTTTTTGTGAATACTTTGTATACATTATTTTTTAAATACTCTATTATATAATATACAGTACAAATATTGTCCATACGTCTGATTCTTTGATTTGTATGTACAATAAACATAAGTCAAAAGTCATGTCTTATTACATTTAATTTTTTCAGTGATCCACTGCAAACTAGCTAATGTCACTATGATAAAACACTGAACTAAAACAGTGGTAGATGACAAGTATGACTACTTGTATGCTAAGTCTGATTCTGCCATGCATTCTTTAAACAAAATGATGCTAAATGGAATCGTTACCTGTGTTATCTAAAATAAATGTGTCATTGTCAAGCTGGAGCAAGGCACACCATTTATTTTATTCCTATTTCTCTTTAGAAAGAAGTTAGGATATAAAATACTGACATAAATCTAAGTGAAGGAAACAAACTCAAATGTACTGTGCCCTTACCCAGCACAAATGTAATGACATAAAGCTGAGGTTAGCACTAAATTGTTCATAACACATCCAAAGAGAGAGCGACCAATCCCTGATGAATGTTGAGCACAGCTGTATCTGCACAGCAGCTCAGGTGACTGCACACACTCACACACATTTTATTTTTATTTTGATACGCTTTGGGTATTGCAATTTCACACGTTTACAAAAGTAGCTTAATAAATGTAGCTCTCGGGTGAAGAAAAGTTGGAGACCCCTGGTCTAAACCTTTTGGGTATGCACTATTTTTATAAGAATATTGTTCATACCTGTTTATCTGTTTACATTCTGTGATTTGTATACAAAAGAAAACACAATTCAAGTCTGATCCAGTGATTTTATTGTAAGAGGCATGATACAAAATAGATCAGGTTTAACTGCAGTAATATTAGTGGTTCCCCATGTTGAAATACTCCATCAATGCAGATCTAACGTCAGCTCCTTCTTGTCTACTGTTCTCTGGAAAGGGGTGTAAAGGGGGTTGGTTGTACACAACTTCATGGCAATATTCAGTCGTCCCTTGAAAAGTCGTCCGATGCCTTCCATTTAGTCTCGTAAGAGGATAACCACAGCGAACAGCGCTTCAATACAATCGGCCATTGTTGTTGTGATTTCCGCGCGGTTTGGGTTTTAGGAAGCAGGCACGTAAACGGTTACGTCATGACGCAAACGATGAGGCAATGACGCAGTACCATCCCGGCTCTTGAGCGGTGTGAGCGGTGTGAACAGAGCGGGAGCTGAAAAGGGAAACGGGAGCTGAACCAGAAAAGCTCTCGCGAGGAGCTAGAAAGTGAAAAGCGCCGGTGTGAAAGCCGCAAGTGAGACGGAGGCTCATCTGCCGGTATTCCTTCTGCTATCTGCTTGAGTACAACTGCGTATTCCTGATGCATCCAGGTGTCCCCCCCGTGATGGGAGAGGTTAGGAAGACATCAAACTCCTCCAAGAAACATGGAACATTGTATTATAGAAGCCTCTGAAACCCTCGCTCGTCCTGCAGGGTT
Source organism: Trematomus bernacchii (assembly GCF_902827165.1). Lineage (NCBI taxonomy): Eukaryota > Metazoa > Chordata > Actinopteri > Perciformes > Nototheniidae > Trematomus > Trematomus bernacchii. The sequence goes on from NW_022987656.1 coordinate 2,138,961, forward strand.
GTCTGCTAGAGCCCACCGAGCAGAAAGATGAAGAGAAGAACCCCCTCTTATCAGAAAGGTGAAGAGAAGAACCCATCTCGAACGACCTCGTGCTTCCTTGCACGTGGCTGGGGGTGCTCTCTGCACCCGGAGAGTGTGACCCTCTCTCTCTGACCCTTGGCCTTGAGAGCTGTCCTAGTTATTGGGTTAACACCTGATAGGGATGTTTTTCTGAGTGAAGACAACTCAAAGTAATGGATTAGCACATTATCATTTAATTACAAAAATAGGATAGGCCCCTCAGAATTATTTGGGAGCCTTCCTGACACATGCACATTATCATTTTGAAGGTTTGTGTTAGTCATTTAACATGCAAGAATCATATACTCATCAGTCCATAGCAGAGACATGTTATTGTAAGTTAAAGGTGAGCATGTCCCTGTGGATATAACCCCTTCTCAATGATTCTAAATGTATATTAATTCACCATTTACCTTTTGAATATTTAGTCTCTTCCATAAAACATAGGTTTGAGAAATAAATTACCCAATATAAAATCAATTACTCAATATAATTGACTCTTCCCTCCCTTTTCTTACATATGGTACATATGAAATAATAACTTAGTAGTCTATTTAAACATGGTATAGTTTATAATCTATTAATCGAGAAGACTCAGTATCACCTGTGTGCAGCTTACAAAAAACCATTGTGAGAAACATATATTATGCAGGAAATTGATACATTTGTTGAAAAACAAAGCATATCTGATTTGGGAGGAAAAGTTTCATCCCTTTAACATCTGAGTTATTACTGATGGCATAGCATGAATGATACTGGGTGTCTGAGGGTGTCATTACTGAGAAATGTCAAACAAAATCAAAACCTTACATTTGAAAACAGGTTTGCATTCCTCCACTTAAGGTGACGTTATCATTGGAAACAATAAAAGCTAATTGTTTTGATGTAGAATCTATATATTGAATCGTTAGAGCAGAACAGAATGGTTGTATTGTAGCCTGAGTTTTGTGCAGCCTTTAGTTTTACCAGGTGGAAACATTGTCTATATAATGTGAATACATGTAGAACTAGACATTAAGAGACCCCTGACATTAGGCCTATTTGAAACAATAGTAGGGGCTTTTACCAGCTCGCCAACTTACAGGCATCATAGCAGTATGAATAGCCTTAAAAACAACCCACTCTGCGGTAACGAGAGTCATGTATCTGAACCAAATGCCCTAAGTGAAGCCGTTAGTCTCATCTGACTGACCCAAGGGTTGGTGCTGGTGTGACAGGGAGGCTTCCAAGTGTTTATAGCAGATGTCATGCTTTCAGTTCATGGCTCGGTGGGGGGGAGCAGACCCATGTGAGACAGTATCAACGGCTGTAATGTTCAGTTTGAGGAGTGTCATTCTCTCTGGGAGCAGGAAATGGTGTCCATTCAGACCAGACCATTAATGTCATGTAGAGCAGCCATAGCATCTCTGTGACTGCACTCAGCCGGACTGCAGCAGGGCAGAACTGGGTGACTTTTAGTGAAGCCGTCCAAGGCCATAGACAAAATGGAACCACGTACTAACAAAAGGGACACAAGGTCATCAATGTCTCTCTTTACCTTTGGCCTAATTGTAAAACAAATTAGTGGAAGAAATGTGGAACACTAATCCATCATCATGTGACATTTAGAGTTAATTTAAATAATTACTTATGGGTTGAAGTCAAATTAACATTAACATTAGAACTAAAGTCAGTCAAAATTGGACTTGCACGGATCAGAATCTAATCAATACACCATTTTCCCAGCTCTGTAATGAAAAAGATATCAAGATTAGGTACATTACAGGAGTGTTAAAACATCCAAACATGCACACTTATCTTATTCTAGTAGAGATTAGAGGACAGGTCTAATGTTGTGAACAAAATGTCAAGTCAAGTTATTTTATCTTATGTACCACATTTAATTTAATAATTAATCTTAAATTACTAATAACTTTAAAGAAGGCAACAATTTACAATGTGGATAAGGTGACTACTTATCCAAAGTGTGTGGGTGTGTGTGGGTGTGTGTGGGTGTGTGAACAGCTTGTCTGCCCAAGGTTAAAACATTTGGGACAGCAGTGAGAATGTTATGAGAAACAATTTGTTGCTTAGACTGAACTCGAAAGAAGCTGAGATTAGAACATTTGAAATAAATCAAAACACTTGTACATTAATTAAATACATTTGACATGTAGCTTGAGCTGGGTTCAATACTTTCTTTATGGTATTTAAATTGGGCTCAAGTAGAACCTTTACATGGATTTGGCTTGCAACACAAAGTGATACCGATCTTTGTCTGTTATGATTTGAAAGTCTCATGATTTAAAGTGTAGGGCTGTGAAGGAGAGGCCCTTGGAAAACAACCTCTACTTCTTTGTTAACTGTAATTACTTATTGTAAAGAGATTGCAACATTATACTTTTTAAATAATTGCTCAATTCATTTAACACATTTATTATGCACACTGTAATGAAAACGTCAACAAATATATTGATCCTGGCTTATCCAGCGACCTTTACTCTTTTGTTCATAAGCTCGGTTTCAGAAAACTTGTCAGTAGTTTAACAACTATTAGAATTGTAGTAATGCATGGAGTCACCGATTCAGGAAGGAGACACGTGAGAGTTGGAGCTTTGATGTCAAACACTGATGGGTTTATTCAGAGTATTCGGCCGGAGGATTCACATCACAAGTCAAAGAGTCAGAGGTTCTGACCACACGATAGAGTTGCCACGTCAATTCTGAAGAACCTCTCTCTATGCTAGACCTTTTAACAGGTTCACAGAGAGAAATCAACATCTCTGAAGGAGTAGACTAAACACTGAGTCACCTGCGTCCGACGCTCATGGCCTCAAGGATTTCACATCCTAGAGCCCACAAACACCGATAAAGAAGTGCCTCAGTGTTCCCACAACAATTACCCTTCGTGCCAGTCAAGTTGACCGGTCACACACTGGTGACAACAACACATATGGCACCAAGGCCTTTCCTTAACCTGTTTCACGCCTTCCCCCCGGTACCGGGCGGATAAACGCGTCATTTGCAGGAAACAACGTCTAAGGAATCTTAATATTGAATAAAACTATGAATGTGTTATATCCATGTAACGGGAAGAAACTCAGCTAACTGATCTTTTTAATTTTTTTTTTCAAAAAAAACCCACAATGCTAGCACTCAGCCTCTGAATTAGCCTCGATCGAAAAAACGGGACCGACAAAGGCACATAAACTCACTCAGAACTCCCTTATTACTTATCCTAGATGCACAACCAAACACTATTTTTTGGTGTCCTGGAGACACTGAATCTAACGGTGCCCACCTCAACACTCAGTGATAAACATTCGCGACGCTATCAACGAAAGCGTACATCATCACATGTGGAGCCAAGAAGCTAAACATATAAATATGGCTTACCTTGGTCAAAAGTGGTCTTCAATGGCATTAAAACGATAAAAAAACGATGCTGCAGTTAATCCATAGGTTCATCCTATGTGTCTGTGCCTTCTTTGAAATTATTTCTGATAATCCATAAGCAATACAACTGCGTTTTAGTTTCCAAACTCCAGAAGGAGACATTCCTCCAGTTTAGTTTCGCTTTCCACACGCGAAGCGGCAACATTTTTTCTTTACAATGTGTGTCTATGTAGGTATCCTCCTTCGATTCTATTGGCTCTAACGGTCACAAGGGTATGTCAACCAACCAGATCGAGCAAGGGGGGCCAGAGATAGGTCAAATCCACCCAAATGACCCCAGATGGCCCAGTTTTTGGCTAAATCTCTCTAAAAAGGTCAAATTTCACTTGTTTTGCATCAATCTTGATACAGGGTACTTATTATATGTTGTACTTTGGATTCCTAAAGCTTTTAGTCTACTAACCCATCATCCAAGGGTAGTTTTCACTATCTGTAAAAAATAATTTTTGGACGGACACTATAATTTACAGTTTTTTACTATGTAAAATCTGAATTTTCTTTAAAATAAAAAACATTTATATTGATTCTGACACTTCTACATCCAACTCACAGGTTTATCATTACTTTGAGAAAAGATTATTAATTTAACCCTTTTAGAAGGGAAGATATGGTCATTTGTTCTGGGAATGTCATTTTCGAGCCTGAGACCTGAAAAACAGGCTCAGAGTGGAACAGGTTAAAGGAGATAACACGTCACAGAGCAAAAGGTTAGATATCTAGAAGAATTATTCCTTAACATAAACATTTTAATTATGGAGACAGTCCATTTTCAAAATAATGAAAGACTACACATTATTGAATTACAATTCAGATTATAAAATAAGATATACTTTATTTGATCCAAAACATTTTTTGCACATTATTAGAAATTAAAAAGCGTAGAAAATAAACAATTATATAGCTGGCATGTGTGCAATATTATAAATAAATACAATTGTAAAAGTAATGTGTCACATTTCCCTGTGAAAATAAGGGATTAAGAATATGTGATTATTTATGTGTATCTGTGAAGGAAGCAATCTCATCGTAAAACCCTGCAATCGAAAAAATGGGCATGTCTACACTGGAATCAACGCCTTCTCAGGACACAGGGCGAGGGTTAGGGAATGCCTTTGAGGAGACAGTAACAGTCCAACAATGGAGAGTGACACAAAGAGGATCAATCTGAAGAGGGAAGTGGGCCTTATAGGATGTATATCATTCATTGCTGGCACCGTTATAGGATCTGGGATTTTCATCTCCCCCCAGTTTGTGCTGGCTGCTATCGGCAGCCCCGGGGCAAGTCTTATTATATGGACCCTCTGTGGTTTCATATCCATGCTAGCAGGACTTTGCTACGCTGAACTGGGAACAGTCATACCAGAGTCTGGAGGAGAGTTTATCTACATCCTGCGGACAGCCGGAAAAGTGGTGGCTTTTATGTTTTCCTTCAGCTTCATCGTGGTCATGAGGCCTGCCAGTGCCACAGGAGTTGCTCTGAGCTTTGCTGAATATGTTGTTGCCCCCTTCTACAGCGGCTGCACCCCTCCAATATTGGCAGTAAAGTGCATAGCTGCAGCAGCTATCTTGGGTCTGACCGCCGTCAATTGTCTGAGCGTACGCTTGGCTGTCCGCATCCAGGTGGTTTCCATGGTATTCAAACTAGTCGCACTGGCCGTGATCATATTGGGAGGCGTTGTGATGCTTTTCCAGGGACACACTGAGAACTTTGAAGAGCCCTTTGAGAACACAAATGCTGATATCAGCTCCATTGGCATTGCTTTCTATCAGGGCTTGTGGTCCTTTGGCGGGTGGAACACTTTGAATTACCTAACTGAGGAACTGAAGAATCCAGAAGTAAGAGTTTTACTTTTTGCACAATTAACTTTCATTTTCAATATTTTCTTAATTTACCATACAGTTTACTTATAATGTATAAAGATCTTGTTATCATGTGTGACAAATCAAAAGTACAGAGATGGTATACTTGCATTTAGCAATAGGTGCAATTAGCAATGTATTCTGAGACATCTTCACTAACAGTGCAGTAAAGTACCGCAATCATTTCATTGTGAGGTCATAAAAAGGGCAGAATAACTTCATAGTCATTTACAAGCTTGATTAAAGAATAAAAGGAGTTATAGGTCCTAACATTGTCTCTGAGGGCAAAGTATTTCTAGGGGAGGGGCTAGATTAAAAGCAATTCTCGCTCTCTATATATTAGCATCCTGGGCTGGTTCTGTCTGGGTCACCAGGGGACCAGCTCTTTGTTATACCGTGGCACATCAGGGGGGGGAGCTGAAACAAAGCTAAGAAAGGCTCTGCACCCATCCCTGTGGTGAACAGAAATCAACACTCTTATCATGCAATGGCAGCTTAAAGGCATCCGGGGGTAGTGGACAATAGAAAATGTGGTTGGAGCACAGTAAACTCTCTATTGACATAATACATCTCTGTTTTGCTTGACATACCTTGTTTCTTTGAAAGAGAAAATCAATGTTGTACATCTTTAATTAAGCTAAAAAATAAGTTCTGAAATGTCATTGTTAATATAATTTTAAACATTTTTAAAATGGGAGTCTATCAAGTTTTCCCACATTTTTATCGAAGTTTCATAGAAAGAATTAAAGAGTCTCAAATGGCGCGTTTCCACTGCAGGGTGGAGCTCGCTTTAAGCGTGCCGAGCCGTGCGGGGCCCGTCTTTGGTTGCGTTTCCACTTGGCCTAGTACCGGCTAGCAGGTCCTAATTCACAGTTTTTCTGGCCCCATAAAATCGTGGTTCGAGGGCCAGGAACAACCAGGCTGAGTCGGGCTGAGTATGCTAAACTAGAGAGAGAATCGCTGGCAAGGGGGCTACAACTACAACAAGATGAACATATTTGACCGTGATTTAATTGTAATACACGTTTCAAAATGATGGCGAAGTAACAACATACTGATACCGGTTAGTAAAAACCATGAATTAATGCTTTGACAAGTCTGCAGACAGACGGCAGACTAAAAACCTTTTAAAATGCGTGTTTTCTAAATGGAGATCGGCTAAGCTAACGCAGTATATGCTCCGACCGTCCACACTCACAACAACGGCCCATACAGACATAAATCAACCAGCGACTGTATTCGCCATGACACAGGCAGTCTGTGGTTTGTACTTGTTTAACTTTTGTCTAGTTTCTGAACAGATATGAGGAGCTGTGAGCTCTGAGTGCTAACAGCTAACGGCTGATGTTGTTTTTCTGGGGTTCTCATTGAAGATGACGTCACGGCTCCGCCTACACTGCGTTACTATAGATACTACCCCAGTTCCTAAACTGTAATGGAAATGCGCCATAAAGTGAGCCAGTCCTAACGAGGCCTAGCCATACCGAGCGAGGCCGTGTAGTGGAAATGCGCCAAAAGTGTGTCTTATTACAATTTACTGTCAGAGAAATAACCTTTTAACTATTCTTTTTTAAATGTCCCTCAGTTTTGCAGACGATCTCAGACTACTTATTTACCCTGACACCCAAACATCTAACTACCACTGGTTAACACTCAAACCCATAATTATTTTAAATGATTGCAGTAAAAAGTTCAAACATAATTGTCTGTTAAGGGAAAACAACTGGATGTAATGAGCAAAGTCTCAGTTCAGTCGCCACTCCTCGGTTTAGTGGCTGGTCGTTGGGGCACGGCTCTATAATTGCCCAACATTTCGCAGTTCATCTACAGCCAGTTTAGTGCATGTCTAGTGTGAATGCGTTTGAGAAGACAGCAGCTCTCTAACGATGGAAGGTAACACACAGAAGCTCAATCTGAAGAGGGAAGTGGGGCTCATAGCAGGTGTATCATTTATTGCTGGAACCATGATAGGTTCTGGGATTTTCATCTCCCCCCAGTATGTGCTGGCTGCTATCGGCAGCCCTGGGGCAAGCTTTGTAATCTGGACTTGCTGTGGGTTGATATCCATGTTGGGAGGGCTCTGCTACGCTGAACTGGGAACAGTCATACCAGAGTCTGGAGGAGAATTTATCTACATGCTGCGGACGACAGGCAAAGTGATGGCTTTTATGTTTTCCTTCAGCTTCATCGTGGTCATGAGGCCTGCCAGTGCCACAGGAATTGCTCTGAGCTTTGCTGAATATGTTGTTGCCCCCTTCTACAGTGGCAGCACCCCTCCACATTTGGTGGTGAAATGCGTGGCTGCAGCAGCTATCTTGGGCCTGACCATAGTCAACTGTGTGAGCGTACGCATGGCCACCGGCATCCAGGTGGTTTCCATGGTATTCAAACTAGTCGCACTGGCCGTGATCATATTGGGAGGCGTTGTGATGCTTTTCCAGGGACACACTGAGAACTTTGAAGAGCCCTTTGAGAACACAAAGGCTGATGTCAGCTCCATTGGCATTGCTTTCTATCAGGGCTTGTGGTCCTTTGAGGGGTGGAACACTTTGAATTTGATAACTGAGGAACTGAAACATCCAGAAGTAAGACTCGATGAAATGCAAATGTTAATTTGACATTATATACATGTGCAATGAACTATGATACAATCTTCACATTGTAGATTTACTTTCAACTTCGTATCTTTTTTGTTTCCTCATTGTTTATTCATTTTGTTGGGCAATCAATACTTATCATACAAAATGATAAATTCACATTGGTCAAGAACACCTATCCCTTACCACAAACATCATCTCATATTAATCATACTTGAGTTACATTTTGAATGCAGGACTTTGACTTGTAACAGTGTATTCCAGCACTGTGGTACTGCTGATACAACTTGAACTATATCTCTGAGGAGCTAAAAAGACCTGAGGTGAGACTGTAAAGAGCTGGATTGTTGCATGAAGACACTGTGAGGACATGTGTTTATTTGCTGCAATCAAAGTCTTATCTAACTGTGACAAAGGTTTGTGTATGCAAGTGTTTTTATCATGTGAGTGTGTGCAGTGATTGTAAAACACAGCCACAAGTGGGAATTGAAAGATCATAGATCAATATGAAAATTAAAACTGCGGTCACAGATGTGCACGCAGTTGTGGGCGGGCCTTCGCATCCGAGCGCCTGTAGGGGAGTGTCGCCGGTCGTCCCGGCGTCCAGCGGACGCGCGCGAGTCCGCCGAAATGAGCCGTTTGTCAAATGTTTGCGTCCCGGAGTCCCAGGTAGTGATGTGTCGGTCGCGAACGAGCCGGCTCTTTGAGCCGGCTCTTTTAAGTGAACGACGGGAGCCGGCTCGCGCCCGCGAACGAGCCGTTTTTTTGTTTTTGTTATTTTTTGTTAAGTAATACAAGACAGAATGATATGATGATCTCCGCGCTACAGCTGCTCCGTGCATGCATGCAGTGGCATGTAATATCCAAGGATTAGAGACTGTTGGATGCTGCTGTTTAGAGCATTGCAATACATTTATTTGTATTATGTTTTTTTATGATTAGAGACGGTTGGATGCTGCTGTACTGAGCATTGCAATATATTTATTTTCACTATGTTATTTATTTATGATTATCCTTGGGCTCGGCAAAGATTTGATGTCAGCTGTTGCTGTCTTTTTTTCTATAGTTAATACTGAAATAGAGCCCTGCTGTTTTGTCAGGGCCTTTTCTTTAAATATAATTTTAAAATGTCGATACAGTAGCCCCTTTTTTTAAATGTCTATGCTTAAGTTTTTATAGGTGTTGCTATCTGCTTTGTGTAGCGTGGTTCTACAAGCAAGTCTGTGCATTCATTGGGTGGTATCAGAGAGATACAAGGGTCTGTAAATGCAATGAAAACAATTGGCCACAGCAAATAATTGATATTAAACATGTAATTTTTACTTTTGAATACTTCAGTACCAAGGATGTATTGAATAATTTAAGTGATATGTGTACACATATAAATCATTAGTCAAAAAAGGGCTACATTTGATTGAATTATAAAAGGTATAATATGTGGTAAACTGAAGAGCCGTTTGGGAGCCGAAAGAGCCGGCTCTTCTTGGTGAGCCGAGCCAAATGATCCGGCTCACCAAGAAGAGCCGGAATTCCCATCACTAGTCCCAGGTCCTCCGGCAGCGACCCGGAAACGGATGTGGGCGCGCCGCCTGGAAGCAAATGGAATTTCTGTAAAGGCTCGTCGAGGATCGATTATGGCGGAAGCTGTCTGGAGGAGCAGTAACCGTGGCGTGTGGTGCAGTGGGTTGTGCAGACTTTCTGCCCTTTACCGTTTGTTTACTCAAGAAACGCATCTTCTCTGGATATTAGGCCATGTATATTTTTAATACAACTGCTTTAATTGTGAGCCGACATTTACAGTGACAACAGCTGCTGAGGCCAGTGCAGAAAGCAGAAGAGTGTGTATAATATATATCACTCAGTAATATAAGTAACAGGCCAACATTACACACTGTATTTGTATGCTTTAGTAGATATCTACAAATAAACAGTTGATATTTTGCATGAAACCAAATAGTGTAAATGGTGAAAAATGGTATCTTCTCTGTTAGCTTACGACCGCCCCGATTGAGCTAGCAACTTCTTCATTCCCAATTCAGCATGGCTGTGGATATGGGCATAATTTGTCCTTGAATGGAATGTTTCCGATCATTTCCCTGAGAGCAGTGTGCAAAAATGTGCTCAAAATGCATGGCAAACGGCCATCTTTCAAAATGGCCATTTGTCTTGGGGGCGGGGCTAATGAAACGCCATGTCAAAAATGTGTGCCATGATAATAGCAATGTGTATACAGCGTGTCATGAATATGGGGAAAACTATATGCGATGAGTGACTAACCCCTAACCCTAACCCTAACCCTAACCCTAACCCTCGTCAAAAATGGTACATTCTCTGTTCGCTTACGACCGCCCCGATTGAGTTAGCAACTTTTTTATTCCCAATTTAGCATGGCTGTGGATATGGGCTCAACTGGTCCTGGAGTGGAATTTTTACGATCATTTCCCCAAGAGCAGTGTGCATAAATGTGCAGAAAATGCATGAAAAACGGCCATCTTTCCAAATGGCCATTTTTCTGGGGGGCGGGGCTAATGAAAAGCAATTTGAAATATGTGTGCAATCATAAGAGCAATGTGTATACAGTGTGTGGTGAATATCTGGAAAACTATATGCGAGTAGTTTGGAGTAACCCCTAACCCTAACCCTAACCCTAACCCTAATCCTCGTCAAAAATGGTACATTCTCTGTTAGCTAACGTCCGCCCCGATTGAGCTAGCAACTATTTTATTCGCCATTTAGCATGATGTTGGATATGGGCTCAACGTGTCCTGGACTGGAATTTTCCCGATCATTTCCCTAGGAGGTGTGAGCAAAAATGTGGTTAAAATGCATGAATAACAGGCCACTTCTGAAAATGGCCAACTTTCTGGGGGGAGGGGCTAATGGAAGCCATTTGGAAATATGTCCGCAATTCCATGAGGCATGTCTGTGCCAAGACTCGGGTCGCTGGGAGAAACTATATGTGACTACCGCACAATAGGGGGGCGCTACTGAGCTGATTTCACAAAACGTACGATTTTATTGTACAGTCTGGAAAAGGTCCTGGGCTGTGACGTGTGTCCCAAGTTTCACGTCCGAAGCTCATTTTAGCGAATTTGTGCTATTTAAATCGTCGAACATGCCACATTCTCCGTTAGCTTACGAGCACCCCGTGTGAGCGGTCGACAATGCGTTTCGCAATTTAGCATCACATTGGATATGGGCTGAACTTGTGCTGGATTGGAATTTTTCCGATCATTTCCCTAGGAGTAGTTTGCAAAAACGCGCCTAAAACGCACATTTTCCAAAATGGCCGACTTTATGGGGGGAGGGGCTAATAGAAGCCATTTTGAAATATGTCGGCAATTCCATGAGGCATGTCTGTGCCAAGACTCGGGTCGCTCAGAGAAACTATATGTGACTACCGCACAATAGGGGGCGCTACTGAGCTGATTTCACAAAACGTACGATTTTATTGTACAGTCTGGAAAAGGTCCTGGGCTGTGACGTGTGTCCCAAGTTTCACGTCCGAAGCTCATTTTAGCGAATTTGTGCTATTTAAATCGTCAAACATGCCACATTCTCCGTTAGCTTACGAGCACCCCGTGTGAGCGGTCGACAATGCGTTTCGCAATTTAGCATCACATTGGATATGGGCTGAACTTGTGCTGGATTGGAATTTTTCCAATAATTTCCCTAGGACTAGTTTGCAAAAACGCGCCTAAAACGCACATTTTCCAAAATGGCCGACTTTATGGGGGGAGGGGCTAATAGAAGCCATTTTGAAATATGTCGGCAATTCCATGAGGCATGTCTGTGCCAAGACTCGGGTCGCTCAGAGAAACTATATGTGACTACCGCACAATAGGGGGCGCTACTGAGCCGTATTTGCAAAAAGGCACAATGTTTTTGTACAGTCTGGAGGAGGCCGTGGTCTGTGACGTGTGTTCCAAGTTTAAAGGCCGTAACTGTATTTTCCCGCTACTTATGGCTCGGTACGTTTTTTAACCCTTCGATTTTGAAAAAAAACTGAATAGGTCACGCCCACTTCCGTCATTGGTTGCGCCCCTTTAAATCTCAGTTCATACTCATCCTGCCAGTATGTGTATGACAAAATATATTTATTTCGTCCATCGGATCTTGAGGTATACATTTGTTGTGCTTTTGGCGCCCCCTATTGTCCAAAATGAACATGCTTTTTTGTGCCTATTCCCCAAGACAGACTGAACCTATCCACCGAAATCTGTGATATTTGGATACATTGCGGATGAATTAGGAGCATTTATGTCTAAGCCACACCTTTTTGCTAATACGTTGCGATTGATGTCGGGCACATTTTTCCACACGTCGTGCTCATGTTCTACGGTAGTGTGTCTGACCCTCCACTGATGCTGTACACTAAGTTTGGTGTTGAAAAGCCAAAAATTGAAATTATAGTTCATATTTCACTGTTTTTCACATTATGCTAATTAAAAAAAAATTAAAGTAGGCGGAGCTTAGGGATATGAGAGGATAATATGTAGGGCTGCTCCACCCGGATAAGTGTGCAAAATTTCAGGTCCATCCGATTTACGCTGCGACTATGTACATTTTTCGAAAACTGAATTTTGACAGGTGGCGCTAGTGAGCATGTCGGAAATGTTGCAACCATCGAATCCAGAATGTAAAATGGTTCACCCGTCCTGGCGGCGTTGCCAAATGTCGCTACGTGAATAGTGTGGGAACCCCCTCAAAAACAGGTCCAAAGCGCAGACCCGGTAAAATAAGAATAAGAACACGACCGATTTCAATAGGTCTTCGCACACTTCGTGCTCAGGCCCTAATAATAAATTAATAAATGCCCTTAAATAATGACAATAACTGCAGAGTCTGCACTTGACATATGAGAACATCTAAAGCTTATAAACCCTAATTCCTGGAAGGGACGCCACATTTCCCCCCCAAATAAATCCGAACAATTATTCAAATACATTTTTCTAGTTTAAGTGATGAATTATTTTTTCTTAAACCATCAAGTTGGAATATTACAGAATAGTTTTAGGTATAAAAAGCAGGCCACGCAGATGGTTTTAGGTAGGTAATGATTATTTTCTTCACTTAAAGGTAGGGTAGGTAAGAATGGAGAAACCAGCTCGAGTGCGCTAGAATTTGAAAGTACGCAGCCGAAAAAAATCTGCCCCTTCCTTCAGACTTCCTTACAGAGCCCCTCCTCCAACACACACGAACGCGCACATGACCAATGAGGGCACGAGATAAGTTTGTGCACGAGATGGAAGGCTGACAGGCAGGTAGGCCATCCAGTTATTTTAGCCGGGCCGGCTCAAATAATTGGTCGTGCTTTTTACAGCGCCACGACTTCCACAGATGACATTTTTGTATGTATTTATTGTCAAAGCATTTAATATATTCATTGCTATCGGGATGTTAAGAGCATTCCATGGAATATAACAAAAAGTGTTTCTGAAGTGAATTACCTACCACACCTTCAATGTGTTATCTGGGCTGTTTTTTTAAGATTGAAATTCGAAATGGATCATTTCATATTAAAAAATGTTTGTAGAATTGTATGATGCTTGACAAAGGTTGAAACAAATTCTATCAGGGCTTGTGGTTATTTGGTGGATGGAAAACTTAGAATTATCTTAGTGAGGAGCTAAAACATCCAGAAGTAAGAGTTTACTTTTGGCAAAATTAACTTTCATGCTCAATATTATGTTGTGGAGTCCTGGAGATACTCTTTGCTGAGTATCACTGTATAAGAGTTTTATCCCATCCTTTGTGGAGGGGGCATAGTTTAAAGTGGACCTATCATGCTATATTTGAATAATATATTGTAGGGCCATACCTATATAAAACATGTCTGTGAAGTTTTTTTTTCAAAATACCAAACAGATCATGCATTTTAGCCATGCCTCATTTCGCTCTATTTGCTCTTTTCCAGCCCTGTTTTTGCAAGGGCTGATTCTGTGAGAAGTCTTCTTCGCTGCTTTTGTGGCAGACTACAGCGCCACTTACAGGCCTGGCATATGTACTACAATGTCTCCAGCGCTTTCGAGCGGCAATGGCCGTGGCCGTGGCCCAACCCCCCATTCCCCTGATAGGTGGAGAGTTGCCCATATAGGCGGAGCTCCCTGTTTCTGACGTCAGAACAATTTCAAATCTGTATCAGCTCCGTTGCAGCCCCGTTTTTAGAGATTTGGGTATGGAGAAAAAGAGAGAGGGTTGTGTTTTCTGACACTTGGTGAGTTCCCTGACACACCGGGGACACATATTCATGTATAAAAGACGTACAAAAGTGCATTTTGCATGATAGGTCCCCTTTAAGTAAGCCATGCCCATTTCCCTGGTGGTGGTCCCTCTTCTAATCAAAAGGCTCTTGGGATCTCACTTGCAGGGACATGACACCAGGGGTGGATGACTGAAAGCTTTGAATGTTGTAGGACTGCCTTGAAAGACCCTTCAATAACTTTAAACAAATTCCCTGGGAACCAGTATGGTTCTGTCTTGGTCACCAGTGGAACAGCTCTTTGTTCTTGCAAGTATACCGGAGAGGTCTTGGGAGTTTACGCATCCACTCAAAATGTGCGCTGTACACTTAGATTTAGCTTACATCTATGACCTTCAGAGGATCTTTGGAGTGAGAGCTGTTTCTGTACATACTACTGACAAAAAGTAATTGCATTTTTTTGGACGTCACAATAATAATAACAAGTCCATGTTAATGAGATAGTTTAGCTGTATAAAGTGGCACAGCTGGGCAAGGTTTGCACCCTCCCCTGGAGTGAGCAAAGATCAAAACTCTTAATATTCGAAGGCAGCCTAACGACATCCAGGGGTCAAGTGGACAATAGAAAATGTGGTTTGGGCACAGTAAACTCACTATTGATATGTTCTGGAATTTCATTGGTATTGTTTGGGACAACTACATTTCCAGTATTGTGCCATTCTTAGAATTCCCTGTGGAAGCTAAACTAAGATATGCTAGAGAACTATTACTGGTTCTGACTGTGTTTTTCTACGTGGACAGAATATTTTTAGTACATCCGAGGGTCATGTGAACTCAGGTGTCTCTTTTTATTGCAGATTATGTGGTTTTCATGGCTTCATTAAGCAATACATTTCAGTGCACACTAGATTGCAGGCAGTGTAAAGTTGCTGGAAAGAGAAGTGTTAGGGTTAGCGACATTATGACCAAGGGGGGGGGGAGGTGTTGCAAGTGTCCAGAACAATTTCCCATAGTCTTGAAGACTGGAGACCAGACACCGTTCTGAAAAGTGTTGTCACTTCACAATGTTCTCAATAAAACCTCTTTGATGATGATGCTTCTGGAGTTTTTTGGCCAATAGGAATCAAGGTAATTGCATCGTCTTCTCTTCCATGGAAGAACTTTTTGTGGTAAAACTATTACTTTATACATCCATGGATACAACTTGATTGGACATGAGTTTGAAGTATGTCTCTTTTGTTGCTAACTTAACATTAGATGATTATTTGCCAATAAACGTGTGTTTGTGTGTCGTAATAATCTTTTACTGACGTTACCCTGTTGTATCTTTCCAAACTTGGTAATAATGGAAATCTGTTGATAGCCGGAAGAAAATGTTGTCTTTTTTCTTTATTTTCTTCGCAGAGTTTACCAGAATACTTCATTTACATGTTAAAATAAATCTTCTGGGGGAGGATGCCCCCCTTCAGGGGTTTTGGTTTACAAACATTTCACCTTTTCCACATCTTGTGAGTTTGCAGTTAACAAATCTCAAAGTTTCTCTTATTACTTTTTACTGTCAGTCAGAGAAATAACCTTGGAACAAGCATTTATTTTAGAGATATTGTGCCTCAATTTTGCAGACAATCTCAGACTACTTATTTACACTGACATCTAAACCCATAATTATTTAACATTCTTTGCAGTAAAAAGTGAACACATGATTGTCTGCTAATGGAAATAACTTGATGAAATGACCAAAGTCAAAGAGGAACATGCCTCCGTTTAGGGTCTGCCTCTTAGGACACGGCTCCATAATTGCCCAACATTTCGCAGTTCATCTACAGCCAGTTTAGTGCATGTCCAGTGTCCACTGCGAATGCGTTTGAGAAGACAGCAGCTCTCTAATGATGGAGGGTAACACACAGAAGCTCAATCTGAAGAGGGAAGTGGGGCTCATAGCAGGTGTATCATTTATTGCTGGAACCATGATAGGTTCTGGGATTTTCATCTCCCCCAGTACGTGCTGGCTGCTATCGGCAGCCCTGGGGCAAGCTTTGTAATCTGGATTTGCTGTGGGTTGATATCCATGTTGGGAGGGCTCTGCTACGCTGAACTGGGAACAGTCATACCAGAGTCTGGAGGACAGTTTATCTACATGCTGCGGACGACAGTGAAAATGGTGGCCTTTATGTTTTATTTCAGCTTCATCGTGGCCATGAGACCTACCATTGCAACATAAATTGCTCTGAGTTTTGCTGACTATGCTGTTGCCCCCTTCTACAGCGGCTACACCCCCTCCAATAGTGGTGGTAAAAGTAAAAGTTTTACAACTTCAGTCGAGTTAATATAAAATCGAAGGAATACTTTGAGCCCTTTTTATTATCTTTGGATTACATTCTTCAGGTGTCTCTGTTACATCTGCACTGTTTTCCCAATCATCGCTCCGATATGACCATGACGGACAAAGAACCTAAAGCCCTGAAAATGAGGCGGGAAATTGGGCTGATTGGTGGTGTAGCACTAGTATCAGGAACCATGATCGGATCCGGGATATTCATGTCCCCTCAGTTTATAATGGGCTACGTTGGAAGCCCTGGAGCAAGTCTGGTGATCTGGGCTCTCTCTGGAGTTGTAGCTATGTTTGCAGCACTGTCCTATGCAGAGCTTGGGACAATCATCCAGGAATCTGGTGGAGAATTCATCTACATACTGAGGATCTATGGTTCATGCCCTGCTTTTTTTGCAGCAATCACTTTTGTTGTGGTTGTGAAGCCGTTTGGCATTGCAGCAATGGCGATTAGCATTGCAGAATATGCTCTAGCACCCTTTTACAACAGCTGCCAACCTCCTGATCTGGTAGTGAAGTGTGTTGCAGCTGTGGCTATACTGGTCGTTGCCATAGTAAACATCTTGAATTCCCGGATTGCCGTCAGAATCCAAGTGGTGTTCTTGGTGGCCAAAGTGCTGGTGTTGACATTTATTGTTATCGGAGGAATAGTGAAGCTCATACAGAGCAGCAGTGTCATTGTGGAAAATTTGAAAGTTGAGAATGCATTTAAAGGCACTCAGTACTCTTTGAGCACTCTGGGAATGGGTGTTTATCAAGGACTCTGGTCTTACGCTGGGTGGTACAACTTGAACTATGTCACTGAGGAGCTAAAAAGACCTGAGGTGAGACTGTAAAGAATTGGATTGTTGCATAAAGACACTGTCAGGACATGTGTTTGTTTGCTGCAATTTTAGTCTTATCTAACTGTGACAAAGGTGTGTGTCTGTTAGTGTTATTATCATGTGAGTGTGTGCAGTGATTGTAAAATGTGAAAATAGATTATCTAGGTTTTTT
Organism: Trematomus bernacchii; assembly: GCF_902827165.1. Taxonomy (NCBI): domain Eukaryota; kingdom Metazoa; phylum Chordata; class Actinopteri; order Perciformes; family Nototheniidae; genus Trematomus; species Trematomus bernacchii. Next base: position 2,156,440 of record NW_022987656.1, read on the forward strand.
TTAAGATTGAATTTGGTAATTTTTATATCAAAACAATGATTGTAGAATATTATAATGCTTGACAAAAGTTGAAGCAATCATTTCTTAGAAGAGATTCAATTATTAACATCTTGCCTAAAAGAAAAAGCTTCAGCTTACAGTGAACCTTGTTGGAATTTGGGCATTAAAAAAGACGTGTCATTGGATGATCGAATCCTATCATTTTCCTTTTATTGACAATTGTAATCGGGAGGAAACCTAACATTTGATGACTGTCATAGTTTTACTGAAAAACTTCATAACCTTATCACTTTGTTAATGGGACAGGATTGGTGCCAACATTTTTAAACGTGCTTTGTCAAAGCAGAAAAATACTTCAGTTAAGGATTTTAGGTCAATCGATTATTCAAGTGTCAAAATTACAACTAAACATCATGCTATCTTAAACATAAAAATGATGTTGCCTTTTTTCTTCCAGGTGAATCTCCCCAGGGCGGTTGTGATAGCCATTTCTCTGGTGACTGGCTTATACCTGCTGGTGAATGTGAGCTACCTGACGGTTATGACTCCAAAAGAGCTCATGTCCTCAAGCGCTGTAGCAGTAACCTGGGGGTAAGACAGCATCTGATATTGTTTTAATAGATTCAGGTAGACAGATCCAGCCTGTTAACTTGACATGCTATTTTGACTGTTAAAATTGCTCATTTCAAAGGAGCATGGAAAGAGTGCACTCCTGTGACATCACACAGTGATTTTTCAAAGAATACATATGATGCTAATTCGGAGTTTCATATTTGTATATTTGGTTTCTTCTATAACTTGGGTACATGTTTAATGTTCAAAAAACACATACTTTTTGTCATAGTGTCTGTCTGAATACATCTATGTACCCTATGTCTGAAACTTTAGAGTATTTATATAGCATTTCAACGTTGCGCATACATTACCCAAAATGCAATATGAGCACAAAAAGTTGGTTCTGATGGTGTGGTGCAGAAGTGAGTCCTAAAACCCGGATTTCAGTTAGCATTTTACCACGTCCGATTTCCTTGTCTCAAAGTCGACGGTTTTTATTTTTGTACGTGTTTGTGGCTAAAGCTAAAAATAAGGTCTGTGTTTAACACAAGTTTTGTTCTAAAACATAAAATACGTCGTAGAGATTACCTTGCCAAACAAAACGTTTTCAGTTAATCTTCAATCCAAACATTTTCAGGACAAGTCTGAATAAAATTCCCATGTTTACACTTTCTATGTACTGCAGCATGTGGCTTTAGAACATTGGAAAGGTTCCTGTTGCAACTTTTGTGAGAACTTGTGACTTTTTCCACAGGAACAAAGTGTTAGGAAGCTGGGGCTGGACCATGTCTGTGGCCGCAGCGTTGTCTGCTTTCGGCTCACTGAACGGAACGTTCTTCAGTGGGGGCCGTGTGTGCTTTGTTGCTGCCAGGGAAGGTCACCTGGTTAGCATCTCCACTTTATGATTAAAATAATAGTTAGATTGTTCAGGAGCATAAGCGTGACGATCTTCATGCACTGACTTGTGTTTACTCTCTAGCCAGATATCCTAGCCATGGCTCATGTCCGCAGACTGACTCCATCTCCAGCGCTGATCTTTACCACTGTGGTCTCTCTTCTGGTGCTGATCCCCGGAGACTTCCAGAGCATTGTCAACTTCTTCAGGTGAAAGCTGGGTCTGATTTGCATGTGTTTTAGGTTTGTTTTGAGTTGATTGGATTTCAGTTTAACAAATACATATTTAATAGTAGATTAAAAACCCTAATCCTCACAAAAAAAACAAAAACTAAAGAGGGTTTCAAGTATCTTAAGTATTCAATATGAAATAATTAATAGATGTATCCAGTGTATCCTAAAAATAAAAACCATGACTGTATGGTCAGCACATGACATACGAGGACGTTTAAAGATTAGATTCCCATAGTCCAGGAATGGACGCTTCGTTTTTTCTAGTTTCATTCATGAATGATCTCTTAACCATCAAATACATTTTGGAGGTTGTGGGTATTGCCAGTTATGGATAACTAGCCTGCATGATAATGACAGTATAAAGGCTGTGTGAAGGATTCCCCTATCCTGACAAAAGCCCCAAAAGGCCCAAAAACATGACATAGAGTTATAGAAAATAGATGTCTGGTATTTTATCATTTTCTGCCTTTGCATGTATTTAATGTTGACATTTCTTCCTTATTACATGTTAGTTTCACTGCCTGGTTTTTCTATGGCATCACCCTCTCTGGACTTGTCTATCTCAAGATTAAGAAGCCGGAGCTCCCCAGGCCATACAAGGTCTGTATCACACACATTCAATCTTAAAGAGGCCCTATTATGCTTTTGGGGGTTTGCCAGTATAGGTTTTAGTTCATGTAAATGGTCTGCAAAGGCTTAGGCGCCGTTTACACGAGGAGAAAACTGCTTGTATCTGCATAGTTTCGCGTGCGTATAGCCCTATTATTTACACGAGGCCGATAGAAACTGACCCCACAAACGATAACGGGTCCCAAGGTGGATAGATTTGCAAACGAAACGCTCTGGGGGGTCAACCGAGTCCGTGTAATCACCTCTATACGAATATTTCCTGAAAAAATAACGATAGCCCCGCCTTTCCCCACCTCTCCTGCTCACTGCTGTAGCATGGCTGTGTTAATTAAACGCACAAGGGGTTCTTGAATGAAATAATATTATAAAAGGCAAACCAGAATTGTTAACGCCCAATATACTCCTTAAACAAAATAAACAGAGTCAGATTTCATGCATTGATCCATTATATTGACAAAGGAGGATCTCACCCGGTGTTTGTAGAGAATATCTCTCTGAGCGAGTCCTCTCCACGGAGACATGCTCCTCCTCCTGTCAGTAGCTACTGCTAGTGCTACTGCTACTGACCATGCTACAGATATTAGTGCAAAAATATACAGCTCCTCTACCACAACCATCAGCAACAAGTGGACATGGAGAATTACATGAACTACATGTTGCTAAATCCACGGCGGGGCGTAAACAGAAGGGTAGCCATGGCAACATTGCTGCGGGGCTGCTGCGGAGTCTTCTTCACTGCTTTTGGTGTATTTTGTGGCGGAAGTTACAGCGCCACTTACAGTCCCGGCATATGTACTACAGCGTTTCCAGCGGTCTCGTTTGAACAGACACGTTAAATGAAACAAATGCATGTGAACGGAACACTTTTTTGAATACGCATACTGTGCATAAACGCAAACGGTCCCGTGTGAGCGGGGCCTTAATCCCAAAGATCCCTCCAGAGGGAATTCTCCCCCCCCCCCACCCCCCCATAGTGACATCACTATTTAAGGTGCTTGCCCCACTTGTAACACATTGTACATGATAAGTGTAAGGGGTGGGACGTTTCCGACACATCTCTAAGCGGTTGACCAATAACAACAGAGCTGGCCAGCTAACCAATCAGAGCAGACTGGGCTCTGGTTTCAGACAGAGGGTTAAAAGAGGTGCTGCAGCACAGGCAGTATCATAAAAATAAAGAGCTGTCAACATGTCAGAGTAGAGACACAAAATACAAATATATGAACCTGAACATTTGCATAATAGGGCCCCTTTAAACACCATCAACATTAACATTTGTCTTAACACGTATGAGAATCTGTCTCTCTTTTTCCACAGGTTCCCATTATACTCCCAGTCCTGGTCATCATTGTGGCAATATTCCTTGTTCTTGCACCCATCCTAGACAACCCTCAGATAGAATACCTCTATGTGTCTTTATTTATCCTCAGTGGAGCTATAGTGTACGTTCCCTTCATCCATTTCAAGCTCTGCCCAGGGTTGCTGACCAAGCTAACAGTGTTCCTGCAGCTCTTCTTAGAGGTGGCCCCGACAGAGAAAAACCTGTGATATTGGTGGAAGAATCCAGAAGAAAAGGCTGTTGTTCCAGTTTTGTTGCTTGTGCTTTTCAACTACACCTGTTTTTTGCAATGACACTCATGAGATGTTGCGGTTTACATTTGGTAGCAACTTACTATTACCTCTTGTTTGTCATTGATGAGTTGTTTGTCTTTGACTTTTAACACTCTGATATGTGTTGTCTTTTTGCACAGGTGCATTTAGCTGATGCGAGCACAAAGAAAAACTAGTACATCTGTATTCAAAATGTCAATCTATTAGAAGAAGGGTAAAATATGACATGTTGCTGGACAGCCTGTGTACCTAAACACCTGAGAATTCCTGTGCTTTTTGTTGCAAGATTTCTTTAAAAACATTTTGATCTGGAAACTTTTGCAAATTAACATTTATAACAAGCTCAAATGAAAATAAACACAGGAATTCCCAGGTTATATATAGGCCATATATATATATATTTAGAAGAAAACGCAGCAAATCTACACTTAAGAAGCTGAAACTGTGAAAATTAGCAAATAAAGTTTTGTTTTCACTCATTGTTTTAGTTAAGTGTAGGTTAATCCACATCAACACATCATTTTTTTAAGTTTTTTAATGTGGTTATGTGTTGTGTATATGAAAATCTGAATCTATAAAGTGTCTGTCAAATAAAGCTTCTTAGTAAAAGTGCAATATTTCCCTTTGAATTGTAACGGAGTAGAAGTATAAAGAAGCATAGAAAGAAAATACTCAAGTTTAAGTACCTGAAATGTGTACTTAAGTAGTACTTGACTGTCCCGAGTGACTTTCCACCACTGTAATTATGTTAGCACAAACCAAAGAATAAGCTATATATTAACCTGCTGAACATTTAGCTTACTAAGAGTCTCCATCTCCATTGAGCTGACCTTCCTTAATCTAATTTGATGTTTTGAATCTTAAATACAAAATGAGCACTGATACAGATGTGAATTTACAAAAAAATGTTTATTAAATAATTGTTATCCATCAAACGGATAAAAACAAGACATGGCCAATCAATAGTGCAACTTTCACAAGACAGAAGATTGTTTAACACAAAACAGGAAAGAGCAGAGTGTGTGTGTGTATACGGGCATGCATACACACACCAAATGTATCTATGACAACACATATCATATAAAGTGAATCTAGTCTGTCTGGTTACGTATCTTGTTTGTTTTACTTTAACATTCTGTAGTGGCTGTGGCTCATGGCGTAGGGGGGTCGATCCCCCACTACTGAAGCCTACGAGTCAAGATGTTTCTTTATGTGTAAGTGTTAAGCTTGGCAGCTGTTTGAGATTGAGTTTAAAATTGAAGGAATATTTGAGCTCATCAATTATAAAAGCGCTTTTTAGTTTAGAATTTAAGTCATCGTAGTTAGCCTTCATAGTTTTAGTCGATATGAAGTTATAACATTTAGTCAACTTTTATTCTATTTCCATCAAATCTAGGCCAGCCGAAACCAATAATTCTGTCATTTGTGACAAACTTTGTTCACAGAAGATAGCATCTTATAATTATTTGATAATAAAAACGCAGCTCGACCCCCATTCATACTGACTGTGTTTATTGGTGATGCGCACCCACCCAGCCCGTAATGAGAGCCAATCTGCTACGCCTGACATGGAAAAAAAAAAAATCATAATATAAAATAATAACCCGAACCCAATTCAACTTGTACATTGACTTTATGCCTTAGTAGCACTGACAACTGTCTGACGGAGAATAATTGAGCGGTAGGGCATGTGGTATGTGTGTTTTTCAGAGAGACAGAGATGGGAACAGAAGTAGAAGTTATAATAAAATGATTTTAGTGAAGTTTATATTTTTTAACTACATTTTTGTTTTCATGAATATTGCATGTTGATGTTGATGTCACAGTTGGTCTTCAATGGCATCAATGCCGCCTCATCATTGTCTCCCTTCAGTCATGGAAAAAAAACATATTTTGTCATAGTTTTGAAATCATCACGTGTGTGTGTGTGTGTGTGTGTGTGTGTGTGTGTGTGTGTGTGTGTGTGTGTGTGTGTGTGTGTGTGTGTGTGTGTGTGTGTGCGTGCGTGCGTGCGTGTGTGTGTGTGTGTGTGTCACTCAGTAAGAATCACTCCGCTCTGGCTTTCTTCTCTGTGCCGTTAGAAGCTTTTGATTGGCTTTCAGCTCCACAGCTCGGCTCCCCTGTCCCGCCCCCCTGTGATGTTTGCTGGTACAGCATGTGAAGCCGCTCTGCATTCATGTCTGCATCCTCCGCCCCCTCGCAGCACTTTATCCACGACTGAGGGATAGCCTCGATGCCGTAGTGGGCCCCGGCGATGGCCCCTGCCATGCAGGCTATGGTGTCTGTGTATGAGGTGTGATTTGTATGAGGTGTGATTTGTGCCAAAGAACAGATAACTAAGCTAACTGAGCGGAGAACTGACGTGTCAACGTGCGCCAACGCCTCCATCAATTGTGAATGGGTTGACGTAGAATACAGGCGACGTCATGATGATGTCAGACGTCAGACGTCACGGCGACGTACCATAGGTGCGCTCAAAGTACGCGCTCAAAGTACGCGCTCACGTAGCGGCGGCGTAGCTTAGAAAGCACTATCTTAGATATGCGTGTTGATAACGTACGTGTGGATAAGCGTGTGAATAACGTATGTGTCGCCTCCGTTAGCATTGTATAGCATTATCCTATATTATATCTTTCGAATGATTCCGCTCCTAGTTTGGAGAGTGTTACAGGTAGCCTACACTTTCTCATCGGCACAGTATTGGTATCAGAAGAGAGGGGAATCATAATTAATAATCATTAGGATGAGAATATTTGCTGGTGTTGTACTCGAGACCGGTCTCCAAACCACTTTTTAACGGTATTGGTCTCGGAATCGACTGCATTTGGTTTCGTATTGTCTCTGTATCAGACCTATAGGACTCGAGATGTTATGTCAAGACCGGTTAAGACCACGGCTGTGGCTGGGGATGTGATGAGGGTCGGGAACCGAAATCCGGTTCCGATTTGGAACAAATAACAATTGTCCGGTATGGAGATTAATAAGAGTTGTGTTTAGCAGCTCTCTCTCTCTCTCTCTCTCTCTCTCTCTCTCTCTGCTCGGGAACAGCTGATTGCTGCACGGCGATCAGCTGTCCCTCCCTCCCTCAAGGTGTGTGTAGGTGTGTCTGTGTGTCTCATTCACTGTCCCTCAGGTTGTAGCATGTTTCGATTGCCAGTTTGTGGCTTGTATGTCTTGTGAACGCAACGCTGGCATGATGTGGCCTGCTGACATGGCGTCTAATAAACACACACTCTCCGTTTCTCACGAGACCAGCGCGCTGCTGTTTACATTAGTGTGGACTGGACCGACTGAAACTGACGGCAAGATTAATTATTGTGGAAGGATGGACCCCCATCCTGCAAAAAAAGGCAGCGAAATGTCAACAAAACAGTTTCTCAGTCCAATGCTAAGTTAGTGGCAGGCCCTGTGTGGCTGGAGACTATAAGGCTACACAAAACCCAAACATGTCCTTAATGTTACTCAAGGCAAATATATGTAATATAACCGTTAGACTGCAGCTAACTGTGGGGCTACAAACCCCTCATACTGTGAGTGAATAACTTGAGATGGTTATGTTGGGGAGACAATCATTATGGTATTAGGGCATGCAAATACAGGGTCAACTAAGTGATAAAATAAGTGTTGCATAATATATGTTCTTGAATAATGTTATTTCATAAATAGTTGTTAATGTAATGATTACATGTTCTCCTTATTCAGTTCCACTATCAGATGATGCTGATGGTGATGACCCTGAGGGAGAGATGCAGGCAGAGCTCAGTGGACAGAACTGGCAGGTACAGAGGAAACTGTTTCAATAGGCTATGACTATGAAAACACTGAACAAAACAAAGGAAATGTAATGACAACAGTATAAGCAAACTATGTTCATGTTCTCTCAATAAGTTACTATAGTTATATCTCTCACAGGCTCCGCCCTCTACTGGACTCTATGGGTACTACCTTATCCCGCGTGCATTCTCCCACTGAGACTTCTATAGACGTAGCCGGCCCAGGGGGGGCCTACCTGAATGCGCGCGCATCACACCGTATAAAAGGAGGCCTCGCCTCCTGACTATCATCCTTTTTCTCTTCAGCAGCGGAAGTGATTCCACGAGCTTCGAGACGATTGAGAAAAAGAGAGTAAAGTGTAGAACCTACCCGAAATGCCCGAATCTAATTACCCTTCTGCTTCACGTCCTTGGGGCCTGACCACGCGGTGGGTAATATGGGCCTGACGCTGACATGCCCAGACTGCCAGATGATCCCGCGGTTCACACGAGAGCATCGTGGGCAGCACTTCCTGGCGAGGGCTACCCCGCAGGAGGAGTCGGTGGATCTGGAGCTCGACGTCGTGGACGTAGGCGATTCGGGGAGCGAGGTGACGTCTCCCGGTTCTCCGATGGGGTACGAGGAGGACACCTCGCTGACCGGAGGTCCAACTCTCAGGTCTGCGCGGATCGATTTCCCGGCGGTGATGACTCTGGCGGCGGAGCGTGTAGGCTTACCGCTCCCCCCACCGCTGCCACCGAGGCCTGTAAACCTCCTGAGATTTATGGCCCGGTGCGTCCGGCGCAGCCGACCTTCGTTTCGCCCCAGCTGCCAGAGGTATGGCGGTGTGTGGAGGCGACATGGCAGCAGCCATTTAAAACGAAGGCCCCGATAGCCCCCATCTGCTTCCACGGCTGGTTGGGCGGAGGGTAAACGTCCTCTGCCCCCGCTGCCCCGGGACCGAGACACCTGGAATATCTGGATAAATTGTTCAAACTCGGTACGCAGATGGCGGCTGCGGCCGATAATCTTGCCGTGTTGGCGTCTTCCTGATCACCCCTCAGGCAGACGCCCCCGCCCTCCCGTCTCAGGACGAGAGCGATTATTCGGACCACGCTGTTAGTCAGATGAGTAATCTGATTTATGGCGTGGCCACCGCAGCAGGGCGGATGATTTCCCTGGCCACAGTGGCGTCTCGTCACGTGTGGCCAGGGCTCACGGCCCTATCTAAGAAGGACCGAGAAGATCTCCTCGGAGTCCCCGTGTCCACGGAGGGGCTCTTTGGGTCGGTCTCCTCGGTCACCCAGCGCTTGTCCAGCTTTCGCTATCGCTGGCTCCTCCTCAGGCCCCGCTACGTGCCTCCCTCGCGCATGCAGGGGAGGGAGCGTAGTGCGACAGTGAAGCGGAGGGAGAGGCGCCGGCACGGGGGTCCCGTAGCTGCGGCACCCTCAACCTCTACGGCCCACCCCGTGGCACCGGCATACCGGCTATCACGGGGAAGGGCTGCCCGACCGAGGCAGGCTCCGCAACAGCAGAGCACCCGGGTGGGGAGCTCCATCTTCGCGGACTTAACTGCCTATTTAATGCCCAGATCCCAGTCAAAACTTTTAAAATAAAGATGGTGTTGATCTGTATCCAAGTCTGAGTGTCCTTTGTTTCCACAATACACTTGCACATGTTGATGACTGTACAAATTCCCCACTCGCCGCCCCAGCTATAGCTCCCGTTAGGGAGGAGGCTAGTGGGAGTGCGCAGATGAGAGTGATAAACCGCAGGCAGCACTGTTATAGTGCGGTGCGGGTACAGGGACATTATGGCCGACGTTTTTCTGTTAGAAAACATTCTATGCCTGAAGCTAAGACTCCAAATAATGCTGTTTACTATAGTGATAGGGGCTGCAGTATAGCAACGCCCGTACTTGTAAAGAGGCGCGTGGCGGTGCGTTCAGGGGCCTTAGTAAAACACACTACGCCTGTAAAAACTCCGGTTAATGCTGTTTTCCATAGTGAGGAAAATAGCATTATGACGACGTGCGGCCCCCCCCCGAGAGCGGGCCGCGGTGCGTTCATGGACAGAAGAAGCTCCGATTAATGCCTCTTTCTCTCTAAGAGGAAACAGCATTATGGCGGAGCTCGCGCTCTCACGGGAGCGTGCCGTGGTGCGTTCAGGGACCTCAGTGAAAAATCTGCCGTTTTTTTCTCTGAGTGGAAACTGCATTATAGAGTGGCGAAGTCCCTCCCCTTCCGGTGGACCTCCATGGGACCTTATTTCGGAAAAATTATGTATTGAAGTCAATGGAGAGAGAAAGATTATCTTTCGATCCCGTTTGAATTGTGCCACGAATTACACATATGATGTTTGTCAATTTAAAAGATAATTTTGCAAGTAAAAAAAAAAAAAATGTGTCGTAAAACTGTGAAGTAACACATTTGTTTGTGTGAAACGCTCAATGAACTACATCTCTGGTCTCACAGAACAACACACGTCACCAAGATGGCCGTCACTACTGTCTTGTCAACAAAACGATTGACTACCCTCACTATCACCACAATGAAACACGTTGTTGGAGTAGAACACTTCTGCTACGCGCCGTTTGTTGGATGAGGCTGGATCTCTATTAAATTAAGAAAGGAATTGAAAACACCGGAATCAAAGTTATAACAAATTATCTGAGTTTACTTCTAGTAGGAAACCAAACACATATACAAGTTATACAGAGTACTCGAGCACTCCGGGCTTTCAGGCTTGTGATGCGATGCGGATAAAAGCATCGGGACCAGACAAACTCATCAAACGAGAAGAAATTGGACTTCAAGTTTGTGATGCGATGCGGACACAGATATCAGGACCAACAAACTCACCAAACCCAAAAGCATTTTACACTCAAAAACATCAGTATTTCTATCTATTTTTGGGGCGGAGATGGGTCATCTCTTCCTTCCCATTTTTCTCCCAAGCGAATTAGAGAACCCCTGGGGAGGAGCTGTGTAAGCTGACCACCTCCCCCAAGTGTCCTGACTGGCTGGATTCGCTTCTGGCCGAGGTCAATAGTTCTCACCAGGACTTGAAATTCCAAAGTCCCCTAAGGTCAAAAGTCAACCTCTATCTTCGATTCGAATCTTAACTCTATTCCTTTCCATGGGGTTTTTTCCCATAAACTATCCTCCTTCAGACATTTAAACTTTTCCTCACCTATTTAACGATGTCTTTAACGACTTAACCTGTTTCACGCCTTCCCCCCGGTACCGGGCGGATAAACGCGTCATTTGCAGGAAACAACGTCTAAGGAATCTTAATATTGAATAAAACTATGAATGTGTTATATCCATGTAACGGGAAGAAACTCAGCTAACTGATCTTTTTAATTTTTTTTTTCAAAAAAAACCCACATTGCTAGCACTCAGCCTCTGAATTAGCCTCAAGCGAAAAAAACGTAACATACTAAGGCAACTAAACTCACTCTAACTCAGACCCGGCGGCAGACATACATCTGTGGGCGGGCATTTGATTTACCAGGGCGGGCCGACCCCCAGGCCCCACCCCATTTTAACGTAACATATGTGCATATATAGTTGCAGACAGATTTAGGCGTTATTTTTGTGCACGCAATGAAACATTTTGAGCATAGGAAATGTTTCCGCTGCTGCTGCACACTAGTGTTCATTTCGTTGACTAAAACTATGACGAAATATGTTCGTCAACGACCTTTTTTTCCATGACGAAAACGAGACGATGACGAGACGGCACCGACGGCAGTAAACAATAACTGTAACGATATCATCATGCAATATCGTTATCAAAGATAACGTTACATCTCTGATAGTCAGTTTTTCTCCCAGCAGTTCCATTTCCGGTGCTGCGGCTGGGCAGCAGCTGTGTGTCTGTGCCGCGCGCGGCGGCACATTTGAATTACACCGGGCAGAGGCAGAATATGAACTGTCAGGAAGACTCGGGTCTAACTCATGGTCTAACTAACCTTATTTAACAGAAAATAAAATGGCAACAATAGGGCTTGGGAGCAGTGGTCGCACTCGCGTTAACCGAATACCCCCCCGTCAGCGCGAGTGAGTGATAAATTGTGCACTCGACGGGAAATAATGGATTATGACGGAAATGTTACGATCCTGTCCGTCAAAATGACTGACAACGAAAAAGTCTAAAGCCACCACTGCTTGGGAGAAAGAAACAATGTGATATTTGGGCCCATTTTCGCTACATTGAGGCGGAGAAAAAAACCGAATGCATTGTTTTATCAGAAGGGAAGCAATGTGGCCATAACACAGCTGGTAAAAACACCACAAACCTGACCAGATACTCTCTGACTGCAAAGCTGCTTTCTTAATCATTCAGCCTGTGTTTTTCATCAAATAAGGACAAGATATAATCTTATTGTGAAATAAGTTTGACTAAAATGACAAATTATTGGTTTTGGCTTGACTAGTTTGACTGAAATGTTCTATATAATCTGATGACTAAAAAAAGACTCAACAGTTTTCTTTGACTAAAATAAGACTAAAATGCTCAGATTTTTAGTCGACTAAATCTTGACTAAATAAAAACAGGATGAAGGTGACTAAATATGACTAAAACTAACAAGGAAATTTAACACAGGACTAAGACTAAAACTAAATAAAAAAATAGCTGACGAAATTAACACTACTGCACACGCTCTCTCTCCCACAAATGTGCCACATAACCAACCATTTGTAACGCTGTGCCAATTTGAGCGAGCACGGGGTGGAGAGGTTGAGCGAGGGAGAGAGGGACTGGAGCAGGAGTTTGAGGGCTTGAGAGTCAATTTCTCTTCAAAATATAATTGATATGCTTGCAAAATATATTTTTCTGTGCTCAAAAATGTTAAATTGCGCGCTCAATAACATTTCCAATGCTCAAAATGTTTCATTGCGTGCTCAGGATAGAGGCACAACAATAGCGCTACTTCAGCACCATGGATGGACAGCGACGCTACACATCAAACAAGCAGAACCAGCATGCAGCTGACTCATATACTCATATATACACCTATGAGTAATACAAAAACCTTTAATTACATTACAGAAAAAAGCTGTGAGAATGTTGCATAATGTACTACCTAAGAACAAACAATTTATTGAGTCAAGGCTGTTAACATTTAAAGATTTAATAGAATATCAGACGGCTTTAGTTATGCAGCAAAAAACAGAATACTGACAGAAAATATACAAATATAATATGCAAATGTATTTTAATTTCAGAGGATGAGCATCAGGAGGAAATTACATGTTAAGCATCAGTTTGCACGTACTACTTTAAAGCAGAGGTGTGTCTCTTGGCGTAAAGAAGTGGAATTAAACAAATAACAAATATATTGGCAAACATACAGTGAAAAGAACACACTGAAAAATACCCAATATTTTGTTCACATTAAAGCTTGAAAACAACAGCTTAGCCTACATCGTGATGTGATTGTTTGCTACTTACACAATGTACTCGGGGTGGGCCTAATAAAGCTGTAGCCGACGTTTCCCAGATGAATGGAACCTCCTCAGCAACATGTCTTTCCACTCATTCTTGCATTTTTTTGTCAGGTCCTTCTCGAAACCAAGTTGGATTAAATTTGCTTTCCGAGTGTGAGACATGCTTCTTCGGTGCTCACTGAAAACGTTTTTCAGTGTGGAAAAAGAGTTCTCACATAAAGCTGTCGAAGCTCCAAAGGTAAGTGAAACCTTAAATGCGGTGAGAACACTTGGCATTGCCTCAAGCGTCGTGTGGAGATGACCAAGTACGTTTTTCAATGTCCATTTCCCATCCTCTGGTGGTGTGAAGCTGTCCACGTGTTTCAGAATCAGCTTTTTGGCCACAATGAACTCAGCATCAACGAGCGTGGTTCCAGTCAGTTTAAGCAAAGGTTCCACTTTTTCGGGCTCCAGGAAGAAGCTGCTTTCCGGGTTGAGTGAAGCAATAGCCTCCATGAATGCGCTGTTTCGCTCTCCAAAGCGGCGCGCAATTTCTCCCGTAACTGCATCAATGCAGCTGTAAAACAGCCGCCGTTGCTCTGTCATCTGGTGGTTTTCTTGTGTTCCCACTCCCACTGTCTCTTCAACAACATAATCCTCCAAAGTTGTGTTAAGAGTTCGCCTTCTCTTGGTGGGACCGGGATGGATAGTATCATCCTCTCTCTCCTGTGCGCACTCACTCCACATCTCCGTGAACACCTTTTCGGTGCGCAGGGCCTCAACACACTCTTTGGCAGTGTTGACAAGCTGTACTGCCGTTTGAAGGTCCATTTCCTCCGACTGCATCATCCTGTTAGCTGGCTCAAGCAGGGACAATATCTTGCATACTATCTGGGTGTGGAATTTAAAGCTTGGCTTTAAAATTCTGCTCAGCAAGCCTGCTGCCTCCATCCTCAAGTCAGCTGGAAATGATGCAGAGTGTTCAACATGTCGGAGTAGTTCAACTATATCCTGAAAAGATTTCAGAATAATCTGAACAGTGGCCAGGTGCCCTGTCCAGCGCTGTTCCAGTAAACGCTTCAGCGTGTTTCCCTGGTAATGTGCAGCAACGGTGGGCTTTCGTGTGAACTTGTAGAGGACATTACAGATGTTGAATAAATCCTCGATGGCTCTCTCACCGGACATGGCGTGAACAACGACCAAGTGCAGCTGGTGGTTGAAGCAGTGCACATATGGGATTTCTCTGCCCAGTTCATCTTGAAGGAGTCTTTGAACCCCACCGTGTCTCCCCGACATAAGACTTGCCCCATCGTATACCTGGCTGAGAATTTTGTCTGTGCTCAGGCCAACTTTGCGTATTTCATCAATGAGTGTCTGTGTGAGGGTTTTTGCATCACCTGCAACTGCTGTGGCGATTGTCAAGAGCCTTTCTTTTATGACATAGTTCTCATCAACAAAACGCAGTACAATTGAAATGTTTTCACAGCCTGTTGGGTCTCGGGTTCCATCCATTTTGACAGTGTAAAAGGAGTCGCCTATTTCCTCAACAATATGCTCCGTTACGACTTTGCTCATCAGGTCAATTATGCCGTTTTGTATATCATGGCTTATGTAGGTAGCATTTTTGGGAATGGTGGGGGCAATTTTCGCGAGTTCTGGGTCCTTTTCGATGGTATACTCAAACAATGACAAAAATAACCCACTGCCAGACTTGGACATACACTCTAAAGAGTCGTGGTCACCTCGGAAAGGAAGATTGCTGGTAGAGAGAAAAGTCACAATGTCAATAATGGAGCCCACGTAATATCTGTTACGAGCCAGCTGATCTTTGTTGACAAGAGTTGTGATTTCCTGACCAGTCTCGATGCGCATTTGTTTTTCTCTCCACAATTTCTCACACACTAAATGTTCCTTGGAAGAGCTGTGTTTGCTAAGACCCGTGCCCTTTTGTAAGGCATGCTTCCAGTCTTTGAAGCCTTTTACGGTGAACGATGCGTCATGATGATGAGCCTTAAACTTTCTGCATGGGAAACAGTACGCAGCATCGCCTTTCACGGAGTATTCAAGCCAGGGTCGGTTTTGGTACCATGAGCTGGCAAAACTACGTTTTTTCCCGGAGAACAGCCGAGATGGAAAACTATCCAGGACTACCTGTTTTGGTGTATCCACGCCAAGGTCCTCTGGAACTAGAAAACGAAAATCTCCAAGATCACGAGCGTTTAGAATGGGAGCTGGGCCTGGGCTGCTTAAGGATGAACTGCTGCTGCCCTGCTCCGAAGAGGCTGCGTCTGACAACGTTGACTCGGGTCCTGGTGGAGGAGAAGGTAGAATAGATGGCGGGGGACACGTCAAGTTGCCAGAATCTGGTGCTGAGTTGCCACAATCATTTTTTGAGCTCTTATTGTTCGTGAACCACTTCCTAATATCCATTGTCGCCGATACATATAAAAAAGGATAATAGCCAAACTAACCGCCAGAGTAAACTGACAGGCTGCTGTGACGCGTCTCACACACACACACACGACTCAACCCCGCGAAAAACCAGTCTCGCGCATTCATTCAGAATTTCATAGCAAAATAAAAAAATTATATTATACTAATGTTTCAACATAGTTTAATACAAAAATAAATGTTATGACAAAGCCCTACAAATAACAACAATAAACATAATAATACAAAAATGTAAAAAAAAAATGTATATAATAATTTTTTTTTTAATCAACCCTGATTTCTCATGGGCGGGCCCAAATCCTGGATGGGCGGGCCCGGCCCCATGGGGCCCGCCCATGACGCCGGGCCTGCTCTAACTCCCTTATTACTTATCCTAGATGCACAACCAACCACTCGTTTTTGGTGTCCTGGAGACACTGAATCTAACGGTGCCCACCTCAACACTCAGTGATAAACATTCGCGACGCTATCAACGAAAGCGTACATCATCACATGTGGAGCCAAGAAGCTAAACATGTAAATATGGCTCACCTTGGTCAAAAGTGGTCTTCAATGGCATTAAAACGATAAAAAAACGATGCTGCAGTTAATCCATAGGTTCATCCTATGTGTCTGTGCCTTCTTTGAAATTATTTCTGATAATCCATAAGCAATACAACTGCGTTTTAGTTTCCAAACTCCAGAAGGAGACATTCCTCCAGTTTAGTTTCGCTTTCCACACGCGAAGCGGCAACATTTTTTCTTTATAATGTATGTGTATGTGAGTCTCCTCCTTCGATTCTATTGGCTCTAACGGTCACAAGGGTATGTCAACCAACCAGATCGAGCAAGGGGGGCCAGAGATAGGTCAAATCCACCCAAATGACCCCAGATGGCCCAGTTTTTGGCTAAATCTCTCTAAAAAGGTCAAATTTCACTTGTTTTGCATCAATCTTGATACAGGGTACTTATTATATGTTGTACTTTGGATTCCTAAAGCTTTTAGTCTACTAACCCATCATCCAAGGGTAGTTTTCACTATCTGTAAAAAATAATTTTTGGACGGACACTATAATTTACAGTTTTTTACTATGTAAAATCTGAATTTTCTTTAAAATAAAAAACATTTATATTGATTCTGACACTTCTACATCCAACTCACAGGTTTATCATTACTTTGAGAAAAGATTATTAATTTAACCCTTTTAGAAGGGAAGATATGGTCATTTGTTCTGGGAATGTCATTTTCGAGCCTGAGACCTGAAAAACAGGCTCAGAGTGGAACAGGTTAAGGACAACATCTGGCTTTTAGGGATGATAAGAAGCGATGTTGGTGTGTTGGAACACAGAATCTCTGGATCAGTGAGTTTGAAAGTAAGAATAACATTCCTATTCTAAGTGACTTATCAAAACCCGTTTGTGATTACCTAAAACAGTTCAAACAATACATGTTCACTAAAATACAGTGTAGAATCATATCTTTTTACTTCAACGTCCTGAAGAAAGTCATGCAAAGCTGCCTGTCTGCCTTCCTTTGATTCTCTCTGAACTGCCTGGTCTTTTTAATGTTTAATGTCAACCATTTGTGCAGATAGCATGAAGTAGAGAAGATCGCTAGCGTTAGCGTTAGCATTTCTCCCCTGGGCTTAAATTGTGTATTATAGAATGATCACACCGGTGTGACAGTACTCTTCAAAGGGTTCACGAAATATGACTACTACTCTTACTGTTTAACATTTTGGGTTTGATTCCGGTGTTTTCAATTCTTTTCTGATTTAATAGAGGCCAGCCTCATTCAACGAACGGCGCGGAGAGGGGGGGCTATTCAGCCACCAGAAAAGTGTTCCACTCCAACAAGTGGTGACTCCCGACGTTTGTGAGCTGATCTCTAGAAAGGGACACCGACAGCCAGGGGACAGAATCCAGTCTGATGAAAGGACTAGGAGTGTCTGGATCAAGCTAGCTAGTAGCTAGCACATTAGTTAGCATTACAGCCTTGTCATTTGTATTAGCCTTAACATGAAGTACTTCATGTAAATCTGTCTTCCCAGGAGGAGATGGGTTTCCTCTCAGCAGAGATTCAGGCTCTGGTGCAGAAACAGGCTGTGTCTGTTGTGCATCCTCAGCACAGAGAGAAGGGTCTTTATTCCATGTATTTCCTGATTCTCAAGAAAACAGGGGAATTCAGACCTATTCTAGATTTCCGGGGCCTGAATCGTCATATTTCCAGCAGGAAATTCCGCATGTTAACTGTGAAACAGTTACTAGGGCTTGTGCAGCCAGGCGATTGGTTCACCACCATCGACCTGAAAGACGCGTACTTTCATGTGGAAATTGTTCCAGAGCACAGAAAGTATCTGCGTTTTGCCTTCCAGGGAATAGCCTACGAATACAACAGGCTGCCGTTCGGTTATTCCCTATCCCCACGCACATTCAGCAAATGTGTGGCCACAGCGCCTCAACCGCTGCGCGCACACGGCATGAGAGTTTTCTTTTACATAAACGACCTCATAGTCATGGCTGGGTCCTGGGAACAGGCATTGTTTTGCACAGCACAGTTGATCACACACCTAACCAAATTAGGTTTTGCGATCGATTGGGAAAAAGGAGCACCCCCATACCTCGCCAACAGGCGTTGTATTTGGGTGTGGTGCTCGATGCAGACGCGCTGCGTGCCACCCTGTCAGAGAGCAGACGTGCGCCCCTTCTCATGGCGGTGCACAGGCTGCGACAGGGGGCAACAGTGACAGCTTTAACTGTCATGCAGACTCTGGGTCTCATGGCGGCTGCTCACATGGTGGTCCCGCCGGTTACTACATATGCGCCGCCTGCAGAGGTGGTTCCCCAGCCTGCGTTTGGAGGCACAAACGACGGCTGGTGACCATCCCTCCCCCCCTCAGTGGGGGCAACCTCCGGTTTTGGGGGTCTCCACTGGGACGGGTGACCTCCTACATCACAGTGTTCACGGACGCGTCCGGAACAGGATGGGGAGGGACCTGCCTGAAGAGAGCTATAGGTGGGCGCTGGGCTCTGACAGAGTTTCGACACAGCAACCTCCTAGAGCTACGGGCAGTAGTGTTGGTCCTCCAGCATTTCATGCCCCTAATTCAAGGGAGACATGTAATGGTCAGGAGCGACAACAGCACCACAGTGGCTTATATCAACAGGCAGGGCGGAGTCCGCTCCGCCTCCTTGTTGACCACAGCGGAGGAGCTGTGGTTATGGGCCTCAGAGGTGGTGTTATCTCTGAGAGCCCTCCATGTCCCGGGACTGGAGAACAGAGGGGCCGACCTCAGATCGAGGGGCGGCCCCCTGCCAGGCGAGTGCTTCACCCGGAGGTGGTGAAGCAGGTCTGGGCCCAGTTCGGGAGAGCAGAAGTGGACCTGTTCGCCAGCCGGCGCAACAGCCACTGTGCCCTGTGGTTCTCCATGGCCCTGAGCGACGACCCGCCCTTGGGGGTGGACGCGTTTGCCAGAGGTGGGGACTCGAGTCACATGACTTGACTCGAGTCAGACTCGAGTCGCATATTTTTTGACTTGAGACTTGCTTGACTAACATTGATAAAAGACTTGACTTGACTTTGACTTGGTATTCATGACTTGAGACTTGACTTAAGCTTGAGACAGATGACTTGAAAGGACTTGTCTGTTTAAAATTAAATATTTGCGTTTGTTTTTGTAGTGAGATATTACGTTTAGTTTTTTCGAAAAACGTGATTGGGTGATTATAGCGCCATGCGCGCAAACCTGGCAACCCACTAGACGGCAGGAGTGTCAGTTAACATGGCAGCGGCTAGCGTTACTCCAAAAATAGTGAAGTTTGGATTCAAGGATTATGTTGTCGATGACGCTAATAAGAAGAGAACAGGGGTATGCAGGGTCTGCAGCATAAATATCAGTGACACGACCACCACAACATCCAACTTCATTCGTCACTACAAAAAAACCCACAGAGAAAGGTGCGTGAATGTGTTGTGTTAGCTAGAAAGCTAACGTTAAGTTTAAGCTACATTAGACTTGGTTTCAAATCGATTAAGCATTGCAAAGAGAAGACAAAACGGTAAATGAACACTAGAACCGCCAAGGGATTCATTTGTACTAACCCCGATACTGACGGGCTGTCAGGAGAGAGAGAGAGAGAGAGAGAGAGGAAAAGAGATGCCTTGTTTATTTCCCCTGTGTTATTATCAGAAGTTACTGTAAACCTTTGAATAATGTAGTTCATCTACTTTTAGTAGTTTGTTTAAATGTTTTAATTATGTTGTTTTTGTTTGTAGAAGTGCATCATTCCTTGATTTATTGTAAAATGAATCTGAACTTTTTGATCTGTTATGATGATAAACTGAAGCAATTTCTAAATTAACCCAATTAACTGAGTTTTAAATCGTCCTACTTAGTTTATAAGGAAATTATGAAGAGGAACAAATTAAATGATTTGAAAATGATATCTATGTAGGTGCTGACGCTGTTGGCGGTTCTAGTGTCAACAGACATTTAAATTAAATATGTGTAATGGCAAATGCCATATATGATTTTCTTACCTGGAATTCTGCCTTTTTGAACAGACTTTTTGATTGAGTCCTAGCTATATTGTCTGCAGTTCTAGGGTTAATATGAATCTAATATGATTGTCATCGGTCTAAATTAGATTTCAAATGATTAACTGTGTATGTAATGAAGATCATAGTGTGGGTTAAATCCATTTTCATAACCACTGTCTTTTAACTGATTTAAATGCGGAAACTGGGCTTATTCATCAGAATTTCGTATGACTTGACTTGACTTGACTTGACCTGAGCAATGACTTGACTTGACTTGCTTGACTCTCACCACAGTGACTTGGGACTTGCTTGATACTTGTACGTCAAGACTTGAGACTTGCTCATGACTTGCACATGTAGGACTTACTCCCACCTCTGGCGTTTGCACACGAGCCATGGCCAAGGAAGCTGCTATACGCCTTTCCACCGCTGCGTCTCATTCTCCCTTTCCTGGGGAGAGTGAGGCGAGAACGTCTGGCAGTCATTCTGGTAGCACCGAATCGCGTCGGGGCTCCGTGGTACTCAGAAATGACACAGATGAAGGTGGGCCAGCCCTGGGCGATCCCCCAGTTCTGGGGGGCGATGTCTCAAGGGGCAGGTGCAATCGGGGCGTTACCCACTCTGGGCCGTCCTCTTCAGGCTTGGCTCCTGAGAGGGACAGGCTGAGACAGGGTGGATTGTCTGACAGCGTTATTCAGTCTATCCAGGCAGCTAGAGCAGAATCCACCACAGCCTGTTACAGGCCAAAGTGGCTGAGATTCCAGCATTGGTGTGAGGAGTGGGGAATAGAGCCCCTATCTTGTGAGTTGGGCTCTATTTTATCCTTCTTACACTTACTGGTGGACAGAGGGCTGGCGCATTCCACGGTGAAAGTGTATGCAGCAGCCATCTCGTCCTGTCATGAGGGTTTTTGGTGGCAGGTCAGCCTTTAATCAACCACTGATGTCGCGGTTTTTACAGGGGGTTAGGAGACTGCGCCCTGTAGTGCACGTCTCCACCCCGCAGTGGGACCTGCCCCTGGTCACAGAACCATTTGAGCCTCTGGAGCTCTCCCCTCTGAAAGCATTGTCGTGGAAAACAGCTTTGCTTCTTGCCTTAACGTCAGCCAAAAGAGTGTCCGAGTTAACTGCTCTGTCGGTGCACCCGAGTTGTTTACTGATTCGGGGTGGCCGGAGCGGCGCGACACTTAGACCGAACCCCTCCTTTGTGCCTAAAGACCTAAGGAGTGTGTTCAGGTCGAGGGCTATTCAGTTAGGGGGTTTTAGTCTCCCCCCCATGGGGGGCCAGGGAGGGTAAACTGCACCTCCTCTGCCCGGTGCATGCGCAAGCATGTTATGTGGAGCGCACGGCTGCCTTAGACGCACCGAACAGCTGTTCGTGTGCTTCGGGGGCGGGGTGATCGGCAAAGCTCTGTCCAAGAAACGCCTGGCAGGCTGGCTCTGCGAGTGCATTGCACATGCCTACGGACAGGCAGGGAGAGCCTGCCCCACGGGGATTCGTGCGCACTCCACACGGGCTGTAGCTGTGTCAACAGCCTTATTCAACAGTGTGGAGGATTTATGCACAGCAGCGTCTTGGTCGACGCCAGGCCCCTTTATAAGGTTTTATCTCTTGGACATGTCTGGCTCTTTCTCCTCGTCTGTGCTTGCTGGGGCAACACAGGATTTGTAGGGGGGGGGGGGTTGTGGGTCAGTTTGCATCTGACCCCCTCCCCGGACGTGATGCGCCTTCACCTTTCCTGGGCCCTCTGAGGGTCCCGGGATAGGCAAGGGGCGCGCTGGCTGCACAAATCACACCTCATAGATTTGTGCCAATGAACGAACTCACTGAGCAGACAATCGTGTCGATCGTCGCCTACCATGCCGTGAACTATGCCGTGAGAGAAGTAACGTGACACTCTCGTCGCCACCCCTCTCGTCTGAGAAGCTACGTGACGTCTGCGTCTGAAGTTACTTTACTTTGGTAGTTATCACCAAATAACCCAGTAATGTTACAGCTACTTAGTTGCTGTTCAAGCTAGACTCTATTTCAATATAGTTTTGGTATTAAAATAATGTTACACCTCTTGTATGCCCTGAATGCAAAAAACAACCACAGACAAGAATATATATTTTTAATTATCAAAATGATAACAAAGGCTGAAAAAACAGGAGAAGCCTGTCTTCCCTTGGTCTCCAGGGGAAAACGCCACTGTATATCACCAAGTTTTCATATAGTTTTGTGTGTGAAATAGATCGCTGCAGTGAACACGACTTTATGTATTTGTTTATGGTTTATTTGATTTGGAGGGATGCAGTATACATAGAAGTTCAGAGAAGAGGCAACCCCTATTGTTTATTTTATTTCATTTCATTTTGGCACCATGGCAGAGGCAAATATAGAGTTAATGTGCGGAGATTATAATGTCCCGTTTACTAAAATATGTATTGTTTTATGATGTTTAGTTGACAAAATAGTCACTGTGCTACATTTTGCTGCACTCAAGCATACATCTGAAGACAAGAGTTGTGTCCCCCTTTGGCCACAAGGGGGAGTATATATATATTTTTTTATAGATGTTGCAACTATACAGAGCTTTGGCAATACTATATGTAACTGAGGTCATGCTAATAAAGCTATAGAATTGAATTGAGTATACCTTTAAGTGAGCCGTCAGGAGGAAACAAAGGTTGGCCAACACATTGCCCTTTAATGCTGAGAAAGGCTGTACAAAGACGTGAAACGATGTGCTGCAATGTCTGTGTATTTTTGAAGAATGCCAAATAAAGGAAGAAAGTAATAACTCGCACTGAGTCTTTATACATTACTTTATTTCTATTATATAGAAACACTATCCAATGATTTATTATGTTTGTGTTACACACACACCATTACTGAATTCATTCTAAAACCAAGAATAACCTACATACAACAATAGGGAGCCCTGGCTCAAGGACGGACAAAACAAGGACACCACACATGATTATTTTCCAATTACAGTATATTTATTTAAAGAGAGTAACTCAATTGTGATATCAGTTCATCAGTAATGTGTGTAGTGTACGGGTGTGTGATGTGTCAGCAGGGCCGGACTGGGACCATAGCAGGCCGGGAATTATACACCCAGCCAGGCCACTACCAGTTTTGTTTGGGGGCGTTTTGCTGGATGTATCGTCAATATTTACAATGTTGCTGCCCTTAGTGATAGCCCTACAGTTTGAATCTACTACTTAAATAGAAACATATGGACATAGGATATTGTTAAAAAAAGGTGTGCATATGTATTTGGGAACCTTTCCATGTGAACATGTTTTATTTGGGGGTGGACCTCAAATGGATTAAACTCTGATCAATAACTATAGTAACTTATTGAGAGAACATGAACATAGCTTGCTTATACTGTTGTCATTACATTTCCTTTGTTCAGTGTTTTCATAGACATAGCCTATTGAAACAGTTTCCTCTGTACCTGCCAGTTCTGTCCACTGAGCTCTGCCTGCATCTCTCCCTCAGGGCCATCACCATCAGCATCATCTGATAGTGGAACTGAATAAGGAGAACATGTAATCATTACATTAACAACTATTTATGAAATAACATTATTCAAGAACATATATTATGCAACACTTATTTTATCACTTAGTTGACCCTGTATTTGCATGGCCTAATACCATAATGATTGTCTCCCCTTTAGACAACACAACCATCTCAAGTTATTCACTCACAGTATGAGGGGTTTGTAGCCCCACAGTTAGCTGCAGTCTAACGGTTATATTACATATATTTGCCTTGAGTACGGACATGTTTGGGTTTTGTGTAACCTTATAGTCTCCAGTCACACAGGGCCTGCCACTAACTTAGCATTGGACTGATCAACTGTTTTGTTGACAGTCGATGTGCACATCAGGCTACAATATAGAAAGAAATGTGGCTCATAATGTTCGCTCACTTACTTTCTGATTCGTCATTCTATACCATACGGGGGGTTCTGAATAAATCAGTGATTTTAGCACATTTCGCTGCCTTTTTTTGCAGGATGGGGGTCCATCCTTCCACAATAATTAACCTTGCCGTCAGTTTCAGTCGGTCCAGTCCACACTAATGTAAACAGCAGCGCGCTGGTCTCGTGAGAAACGGAGAGTGGAACAACCAATCACATCTTCATTATTCTTCTGAAATGTCAATGTACCCATTCGCTAGTCTGACACATAGACTGTATAAAGGTCTGGTCTGACAGGTGCGTGGTTCTCACTGCGCCTCATACCGGTGCAACTTTGAACACCTTCAATATATGCCGCATTAATTGATATGGCCTGCAGTCACCGCATCTGGGCTGAATTAAACACGTATTATTTTAGTCCTGTGTGTTTATTAGAGGCCATGTCAGCAGGCCACATCACATCATGCCAGCGTTGCGTTCACAAGACATACAAGCCACAAACTGGCAATCGAAACATGCTACAACCTGAGGGACAGTGAATGAGACGGCAGACACACCCACACACACCTTGAGGGAGGGAGGGACAGCTGATCGCCGTGCAGCAATCAGCTGTTCCCGATCAGAGAGAGAGAGAGAGAGAGAGAGAGAGAGAGAGAGAGAGAGAGAGAGAGAGAGAGATGATAGAGAGAGAGTAGCCAGATGGAGAGAGTATAGAGAGAGAGAGAAGAGAATATATTAGCTAGATCTAGAGATCGCTCCTCGCTTCTCGTCTCGATCTCTCTATCTCTCGCTCTCGTCTCTCTCTACTCTCTACTCTCTCTCTCTCCTCTCGTCTCTCTCTGCTCTCTCTACTCTCTCTCTCTCTCTCTCTCTCTCTCTCCTACTCTCTCTCTCTCTCTCTCTCTCTCGTCTCTCATCTCGAGCTGCTAGAACCGGATTTCGTGGTCTTAACCGGTCTTGACATAAAATCTCGAGTCCTATAGGTCTGATACAGAGACAATACGAAACCAAATGCAGTCGATTCCGAGACCAATACCGTTAAAAAGTGGTCAGGAGACCGGTCTCGAGTACAACACCAGCAAATATTCTCATACTAATGATTATTAATTATTATTCCCCTCTTCTGATACCAATGCCGATGAGAAAGTGTACCTGTAACACTCTCCAAACTACTGTAGGAGCGGAATCATTCGAAAAATATAATATAGGATAATGCTATACAATAGGCGCGTTCACACCAAGTACTTTCCTGTACTTAGTTCCGGCACTCAGAGCCCCGGCGCTTTTTACCCCAGGGCACTAATGGCGCAGTTCCACTGCAGCGCGGAGCTCGCTTTAAGCGTGCCGTGTCGTGCCGTCCCCTTTTTTGGTTGTGCTTCCACTAGGCCAATTACCGGCGCGGCACGGCGCGGGGCCACTTTTTCACCTCTTTTCTGGCCCTAGAAAATTGTGGTTCTATCGGGGCCAACAAACAGGGCTGAGTCGGGCTGAGTATGCTAAACTAGAGAGAGGAGCGCTGGCAAGAGGGCTAGAACTACAACAAGATGGACATATTTGACCGTGATTTAATTGTAATACACGTTTCAAAATGATGCCGAAGTAACAACATACTGATACCGGTTAGTAAAAACCATGAATTAATGCTTTGTCAAGTCTGCAGACAGACGGCAGGCGAAAAACCTTTTAAAATTCGTGTTTTTCTAGATGGAGATTGGCTAAGCTAACGCAGTATATGCCCCGACCGTCCACACTCACAACAACGGCCTATACAGACATAAATAAAGCAGCGACTGTATTCACCATGACACAGGCAGTCTGTGGTGTGTACTTGTTTAACTTTTGTCGAGTTTCTGAACATATATAAGGAGCTGTGAGCTCTGAGTGCTAACAGCTAACGGCTGTGTTGTGTTTCTGGATTTCTCATTGAAGATGACGTCACGGCTCCGCCTACACTGCGTTACTATAGTAACTACCCCAGTTCCTAAACTGTAATGGAAGCGCAGCATGAAGTGAGTCGGCCCTGTTAAGGCCCAACGCGGCCAAGCCGTACCGAGCCGTACCGAGTGTGGCCGAGGCCGACCGTGTAGTGGAAATGCGCCATTAGTACAGATCGCGTTCACACCGGAGTACTTTTCCCTGAGGGAAGATTACGCAAATGAGCCGCTGGCGTCACTTCTTCTTCTTCTGCTTTGGCTTTACTGGCAGGCCACAAACCACTTCACGGCGAGTACAGTAGGTGGCGGTATGCACCTTAAAGTTGTTTGCAATCCGCTACAAAACAAGAGAAGAAGAAGAAAAACTTCCCGCGTATACTGCGACGCCCACCCACTCGCTGTACATTAGGCGTCTGTTGTTTACCTTCCGACCTCAGACATGATGGAGATGGAGTCGACTGAAGTTGTGCTGTTTGTGCTCATGTTATACAGCTTTGTAACTGAGTTAATGCAGCCTGAGCAACTTGCGTACAATAACAAAACAAGCCGAGCACGAGTGGTGGTGGAGAACGCTTTTGGCAGACTGAAGGGCAGGTGGCGGTGCTTGATGAAAAGAAACGACTGCAAGATGGACAAGATCAAAATCCAGGTGGCAGCATGTTGCATATTACATAACCTTTGTGAAAGTAATGATGAGTACAGGGACGAATGGACTGCCTTACCGGCGACCCAGCTTGATGGGCCAGCCATTGCCGAGGCTGGGGGGCAAGACACGCGCACAGCCCTTATGAGGCATCTGAACAGCGTGTAAATTGTACATTGTAAACATTTTGACAATAAAGCTGATCTTTTGTACAGTGCTTTTGTTTCTCTCTTTTATTTTCCAGTCAAGACAGGCAACATTACAATAGTGTACAGTGTGGCAATATAATAACAATAAACTGTGCCAGGTGTGTTGTATGCACAGTAAATAGGCTCAGCAGCAAACCCACCTTTATTATTTATTATATATCTTCCTGAGACCCACTGCATCCGTCTGCCATAAACACTATGGAAACCTACATGTTAGTTTTGGTCCATAGTGGACTCCATTTTGTGTTGTGTAAAATGAGGGGGGGGGAATTAAAAGTTTGCAAATCCCCATGTCCTCCTCAGAGGACAATCATAAAAACATTTAGTTTTAGGTCAAATAATATTTAAAATTATATAAATTATCATATTTGTGTATGTGCCTCTGCCATTCCTCCACAAGGTTGCAACATTGATGATAAATAAATGACAAATAAAGCTTTGCCAGTTTATAACCGATGAAACATGATGGTATCAGAATAATCACTTACATGTGATGTATAGGATGCTACACAGGTCACTAAAGATAAAGTGTCAGGAGAAATAAGCAAGATACAGGATCTGTTTAATCGCCATGTAGGTTTTCTTTATTGCACTCTCAAGACATAACAGTAAATAGAAGTTCACATTTTTAATGTAAATAAAATAGAAGTTGTACATGTAAATTAACATTATCAATATAAAATAAAGTGTCAGTTGTATCAAGACTATATAATAACAGTAATAACAATAATATAAAATGAACTGGTGAGCATCTTGTCCTCCGTTTCCTGGGCCTTGGTGAACAGCACCATCTGATCCCCGTGCATCGACTCTTTCACCACGGCACGCCGGTCCTCCAACGCCTGGACGGTGTCAAAGAAATTCGCATCCCGTGTCCGCTTTCCTAAGAGGGGAAAATAAGCAAGATACAAGATCTGTTTAGTCGCCATGTAGTTTTACAACATACTAGGAATGTGTTTACTAGTCAACATTGGACAGGGTGCAGGCCGGGACAAGACAGTGTACACAATGGAGGTGTATAGTACAAGATAATATAGGAGCAAATAGCATAAAATATATATATATACACACACACACACTGAGTGTGTGTGTGTGTGTGTGTGTGTGTGTGTGTGTGTGTGTGTGTGTGTGTGTGTGTGTGTGTGTGTGTGTGTGTGTGTGTGTGTGTGTGTGTGTGTGTGTGTGTGTGTGTGTGTGTGTGTGTGTGTGTGTGTGTGTGTGTGTGTGTGTGTGTGTGTGTAGCTGCCGCTCAAAGTGCCCTTCTTTATTGTTTTGTATTTTTGAAGAGTGCTTCATGTATGCTTGAACTTTGTTTAATGTTGTTGAGGCAAGTTTTCTTACCGGAAGTCATGTGACCTCTAGCCCGGATGTTTACAATGTTTGTGAGAGAGTAAAAAGGCGCGAACATTTGTAAATGCTGGTCTAGGCGAATACGTTTTCACGCTGTTTCATAATTGTACCAAGAAGGAAATAAACATGATTGTGAACATCAGTTCGATGCGTAACGTTCTTTCAAGACAAAGTTACAGTGTGTGTACCTTTGCGTTTGGTTGCTGGTAAGGGGGACGACCAAGCGCTGTGATCTAGAAGGCAAAGCTCACTTGTTTCCAATCCCGAGAGTTGTCCATCCTCGCCTGAAACACACGATTAGTGCCATGAGTTAGTGAAGCAAATTACAGAAACACTGGACAGTTATTCACAAGTCAAAACGTTTTCATAGCGGCCGAGAATATCTAGCTAGCTAGATGTTATTAGCTAGCTCGGGGCCGGTGTTAGCCAGTTCAGCCTAGCATGGCTAGCTTGATCTACTGAGCAAATAAAAGTACATCTGAGACCATTATTGTGCAGATTAAAACCCCAGTGCATGTAGTTGATTTTACCTTCGTCGTGGTCGTCATCGTTGGCCACTGAATCCGCCGTTTGAGCGGCCTCCCACACCATCGGTCGATGCTGTCCGGGATAAAAGGTCTGTGGCCTAGCAGAGCATCCAAGCGTTCGTACCATTTACTGGTCTTCCGGTCGTTACCACTCTTGTTATAATAGTCTTTAATTTGTTTGTAGTCCTGCCTGAGTTTCTTTATTTTTAGCCGGTATGCCGTGGCGCTGTGCACGATTCCCAGGTCGAGTGAAAGCTACTGAACTGGCTTCAGTAGCATTCCCTGGGTCGCGTCCTCGGCGTAGATCTCCAGAAGCGCCGACACCTCCTCATCACTCTACCGCTCCGATGATTTCTTGATGCTTGCCATAACTGCTTTCAAAAACAAACTACTCTCCGTCGGTGCGCTGGGTTTTTGTAGCGAGGAAAAACAATGGCGGCTCTACACAACATTTCACAGTTGTACGGGGCGTGGTTTGCAATTCGCCCAGCCAATCAGCACTGGGGCACTTTTTTCCCACAGGAAAGTACGATCTCTCAGCGGGCACTAAAAATGGGGGTAAAAGTTCCCGAGATTAAGTACTCTTTTTGGTGTGAACGCGACATAAGGGGTACTAACGGAACTAAACGCGAAAAGTACGGTGAAAAGTACTCCGGTGTGAACGCGGCTAATGCTAACGGAGGCGAGACGTACGTTATTCATGCGCTTATCCACACGTACGTTATTCACGCGCATATCCACACGTACGTTATCAACACGCATATCTAAAATAGTGCTTTCTAAGCTACGCCGCCGCTACGTAAGCGCGTACTTTGAGCGCACCTATGGTACGTCGCCTGTATTCTACGTCAACCCATTCAAAATTGATGGAGGCGTTGGCGCACGTTGACACGTCAGTTCTCCGTTCAGTTAGCTTAGTTATCTGTTCTTTGGCACAAATCACACCTCATATTTCTGTGTCCCCTCCCAGGGCCAGGCTGTACGCTATTGTCCTCTCCAGGCCGCCGTAGTTCTCTGGGAGGCATTCTCTGGGCTGCAGGCAGTGCAGGACGCAGAAGATGGCAGTGGGGACTGAGTGGAGCGCCGCGATGCCGTTACTTGGAAGTAAAGACAGGAAACGTTGAGTGATAAGAAGTAAGGATAATACCATAGACTGTATATATAAAGGATAATACACAGGAGATGGGCTGCTCTAAAAGCAAACATGTCAAATAAATGTGTTTGGGATCAGGAGGGATTTACCACTTAGTGAAACAATCCATTTGCTCTGTCCTGATAAATCCTTAAAAAAGTCAAAAATTGATATTCTACTATATGTGTTGTCATAACCAATCACAGTAGTGAAAACATTATTATTACATTAAAGGTGGGGTAGGTACGTTTGAGAAACCGGCTCGAGATCGCTAGAATTTGAAAATACACAACCGGAGAAAATCTGCCACTTCCTTATAGAGCCCCTCCTCCAACACACACGAACGCGCACATGACCAATGAGGGCACGAGATAAGTTTGTGCACAGATGGAAGGCTGACAGGCAGGTAGGCCATCCAATCATTTTAGCCGGGCCAGCTAAAATGATTGGTCGTACTTTTTACAGTATTACGGCTTCCACAGATGACATTTTTTTATGGATTTTTTGTCAAAGTACTTAAGATATTCATTGCTATCGGGATGTTAAGAGCATTCCATGGAATATAACAAAAAGTGTATCTCAAGCCGGTTTCTCAAACTTACCTACCCCACCTTTAAGTGATTTTAAGTGACTAAGAACTATTTGAAGAACGTCAGGAAACTATAACAGGTTTTTTCCAATATTTTCAGACAAGTGATTAATTGAGAATTTACCTGGGAGATTGTTTAATGATACAAAAGTGTAATTTGTTGGATAACAAAACAAAATGCTGTGCGTGTACAATAAAAAAAATTGGAAACAGTCAATAGGCGCTTTCACACCGGAGTACTTTTCCCCGTACTTTTCCCGTTTAGTTCCGATAGTTCCTGGGATTTTGCGTTCACACCAAAAAGAGAACTTAGTTCATGAGAACTCTTACCCCCTTTTTAGTGCCTGCTAGAGAGGTGGTACTTTCCTGGGGAGAAAAAAGTTCCAATTTCTGATTGGCTGGGCGAATTGCAAACCACGCCCCGTAAAACTCAGAAAAGTTTTTGTAGCCGCCATTGTACTTGCTGGCATTAGCATTATTAGCATTAGCATTAGCCCCGCGCACCAACGGAGAGAGAATAACTTATGGCAACACAAAAGAAAACATAGGAGCGGTGGAGTGATGAGGAGGTGTTAGGAAAATATCACTCGACACCAGGTTGAGAATCAATAATCAGGTACTAATTTATTCTTGCAAGAAGGAGCAGAGTTCAATCACATACAAAGGATATGGTTTAACTCACACACATGGGGTATGTTGCTCAACGGAGCAGGAAAAAACATCCGGCTTATATAGTCCAAAATACAGGAGATAACAACAAAGTCGTAAATCGAGGTGGCGCTAATATCAGCCGCGGGTGTCGGAAATGCGTCGGGTCATCTGCGATGGGTCATCTGTGACGTCTTCTGGACTTCCTTCACGCCTCATAGTAATGAGATATGTAGGAGACAACAAATATGTGTCTGTCTCCTCATTAGGGATGGGAATTTGAAAGCAAATGTATATTCGAATATTCGACCCCCCCAAAAACAGTTAACCGGTTAACCGAAATGTACATATCCTATAAAACAAAATTGGGTCAAAAAAAGATGTTTCAATAATTTTGGAAATAAATAAATACATGTTCAAATAAGTATAGAAACCAAGTCGAATTTGTCAAATGTATTGAACTGGTGATCACAGTTTGACAGCTATAGGCCTACAGCTTTCACGCGGAGGCGATTCACAATCAGGCCAGCTGTAGAGAAGACCCTCTCAGCTGGAACGGAGGTTGCGGGTATAGCAAGGTATAGTATGTATATATATAAGTTTAATTTGGCATAGTTTGCACTCTACACCGCACTCACTAACCTGGTCGAAATATTTCCACACATTACTCATTTTTGACGCCATGTCTGTTGTGTAGGACTTCTTAGAGTGTAAATAATTACCGGACTATGACTGGTAAAATATGTTGTATACCGGCAAAACTAAATCTCTCCTGTCAAAATGTCTATGTACTTTGCCGCCACACACGGTTGCCAAGCAGTGCTTGTTGTTGTTTAGGCTGGCCACTCATGTGTCGCGAGTGTTGACAGGGGGCGGGGGAGCACGCTCATGAACTGTTAGCGCCGGAACCTCCCAACGGCTGGGAGCGCATTTGCGCCGCATTTGGGCATAAGATGAGGTTTGAGTCTGCGTGATTTTCGTGTAGGCAGGGGCAGCAGGCATATCATTAGCTAGAACTAGCTAGATCTGATGGATTTGGACATAAACGCGAGTGAAGTACCGGACGCGCGAGAGAGAGATCAGCACCTGCAGCTCTGCCCGCTGTGAGGGACCGGTGAGCGGAGCAAAACACACCTTTAGACGTCACCTAACACATTTAGCTATGGCACTGTCGTATACATTGAATTATTAAATTTGATAATATGTAATCAACTTAGGCATCCCTCCCAAAAAAAGAAAAAAAAATATTCATAACTCATATTCGAATACCTGAATAATTATTCGAATACCTGAATAATTTCGAATATTCGATTAATCGTTCCCATCCCTACTCCTCATAAAGATCAACAACCTGAAATGCCCTGCCTCCTCCTATCATAAAGAGGCAGCTGCAAGGTCGTACATAGTTCAGAATCACACATGATATCAGTGCATTAAAACAAACCCAAAGAGGAGACAACAGTATTTTCTCCAACAGGGGGTGTCGGCGTTCTGGCGATTTACTCGGAAGGCTTCAGTAGAACAGTAGGGACACGGCTCTATAATTGTCCAACATTTCGCAGTTCATCTACAGCCAGTTTAGTGCATATCCAGTGTCCACTGTGAATGCGTTTGAGAAGACAGCAGCTCTCTAACGATGGAGGGTAACACACAGAAGCTCAATCTGAAGAGGGAAGTGGGGCTCATAGCAGGTGTATCATTTATTGCTGGAACCATGATAGGTTCTGGGATTTTCATCTCCCCCCAGTATGTGCTGGCTGATATCGGCAGCCCTGGGGCAAGCTTTGTAATCTGGACTTGCTGTGGGTTGATATCCATGTTGGGAGGGCTCTGCTACGCTGAACTGGGAACAGTCATACCAGAGTCTGGAGGAGAATTTATCTACATGCTGCGGACGACAGGGAAAGTAACGGCTTTTATGTTTTCCTTCAGCTTCATCGTGGTCATGAGGCCTGCCTGTGCCACAGGAATTGCTCTGAGCTTTGCTGAATATGTTGTTGCCCCCTTCTACAGTGGCAGCACCCCTCCACAGTTGGTGGTGAAATGCGTGGCTGCAGCAGCTATCTTGGGCCTGACCATAGTCAACTGTGTGAGCGTACGCATGGCCACCGGCATCCAGGTGGTTTCCATGGTATTCAAACTAGTCGCACTGGCCGTGATCATATTGGGAGGCGTTGTGATGCTTTTCCAGGGACACATTGAGAACTTTGAAGAGCCCTTTGAGAACACAAAGGCTGATGTCAGCTCCGTTGGCATTGCTTTCTATCAGGGCTTGTGGTCCTTTGATGGGTGGAACACTTTGAATTTGATAACTGAGGAACTGAAACATCCAGAAGTAAGACTTGATGAAATGCAAATGTTAATTTGACATTATATACATGTGCAATGAACTATGATACAATCTTCACATTGTAGATTTACTTTCAACTTTGTATCTTTTTTGTTTCCTCATTGTTTATTCATTTTGTTGGGCAATCAATACTTATCATACAAAACGATAAATTCACATTGGTCAAGAACACCTATCCCTTACCACATACATCATCTCATATTAATCATACTTGAGTTACATTTTGAATGCAGGACTTTGACTTGTAACAGTGTATTCCAGCACTGTGGTACTGCTGATACAACTTGAACTATGTCACTGAGGAGCTAAAAAGACCTGAGGTGAGACTGTAAAGAATTGGATTGTTGCATGAAGACACTGTGAGGACATGTGTTTGTTTGCTGCAATTGTAGTCTTATCTAACTGTGACAAAGGTGTGTGTCTGTTAGTGTTATTATCATGTGAGTGTGTGCAGTGATTGTAAAATGTGAAAATAGATTATCTAGGTTTTTTTTAAGATTGAATTTGGTAATTTTTATATCAAAACAATGATTGTAGAATATTATAATGCTTGACAAAAGTTGAAGCAATCATTTCTTAGAAGAGATTCAATTATTAACATCTTGCCTAAAAGAAAAAGCTTCAGCTTACAGTGAACCTTGTTGGAATTTGGGCATTAAAAAAGACGTGTCATTGGATGATCGAATCCTATCGTTTGCCTTTTATTGACAATTGTAATCGGGAGGAAACCTAACATTTGATGAGTGTACATAGTTTTACTGAAAAACTTCATAACCTTATCACTTTGTTAATGGGACAGGATTGGTGCCAACATTTTTAAACGTGCTTTGTCAAAGCAGAAAAATACTTCAGTTAAGGATTTTAGGTCAATCGATTATTCAAGTGTCAAATTTACAACTAAACATCATGCTATCTCAAACATAAAAATGATGTTGCCTTTTTTCTTCCAGGTGAATCTCCCCAGGGCGGTTGTGATAGCCATTTCTCTAGTGACTGGCTTATACCTGCTGGTGAATGTGAGCTACCTGACGGTTATGACTCCAAAAGAGCTCATGTCCTCAAGCGCTGTAGCAGTAACCTGGGGGTAAGACAGCATCTGATATTGTTTTAATAGATTCAGGTAGACAGATCCAGCCTGCTAACTTGACATGCTATTTTGACTGTTAAAATTGCTCATTTCAAAGGAGCGTGGAAAGAGTGCACTCCTGTGACATCACACAGTGATTTTTCAAAGAATACATATGATGCTAATTCGGAGTTTCATATTTGTATATTTGGTTTCTTCTATAACTTGGGTACATGTTTAATGTTCAAAAAACACATACTTTTTGTCATAGTGTCTGTCTGAATATACATCTATGTACCCTATGTCTGAAACTTTGGAGTATTTATATAGCATTTCAACGTTGCGCATACATTACCCAAAATGCAATATGAGCACAAAAAGTTGGTTCTGATGGTGTGGTGCAGAAGTGAGTCCTAAAAAACGGATTTCAGTTAGCATTTTACCACGTCCGATTACCTTGTCTCAAAGTCGACGGTTTTTATTTTTGTACGTGTTTGTGGCTAAAGCTAAAAATAAGGTCTGTGTTTAACACAAGTTTTGTTCTAAAACATAAAATACGTCGCAGAGATTACCTTGCCAAACAAAACGTTTTCAGTTAATCTTCAGTCCAAACATTTTCAGGACAAATCTGAATAAAATTCCCATGTTTACACTTTCTATGAACTGCAGCATGTGGCTTTAGAACATTGGAAAGGTTCCTGTTGCAACTTTTGTGAGAACTTGTGCCTTTTTCCACAGGAACAAAGTGTTAGGAAGCTGGGGCTGGACCATGTCTGTGGCCGCAGCGTTGTCTGCTTTCGGCTCACTGAACGGAACGTTCTTCAGTGGGGGCCGTGTGTGCTTTGTTGCTGCTAGGGAAGGTCACCTGGTTAGCATCTCCACTTTATGATTAAAATAATAGTTAGATTGTTCAGGAGCATAAGCGTGACGATCTTCATGCACTGACTTGTGTTTACTCTCTAGCCAGATATCCTAGCCATGGCTCATGTCCGCAGACTGACTCCATCTCCAGCGCTGATCTTTACCACTGTGGTCTCTCTTCTGGTGCTGATCCCCGGAGACTTCCAGAGCATTGTCAACTTCTTCAGGTGAAAGCTGGGTCTGATTTGCATGTGTTTTAGGTTTGTTTTGAGGTGATTGGTTTTCAGTTTAACAAATACATATTTAATAGTAGATTAAAAACCCTAATCCTCACAAAAAAAAAAAAAACTAAAGAGGGTTTCAAGTATCTTAAGTATTCGATATGAAACAATTAATAGATGTATCCAGTGTATCCTAAAAATAAAAACCATGACTGTATGGTCAGCACATGACATACGAGGACGTTTAAAGATTAGATTCCCATAGTCCAGGAATGGACGCTTCGTTTTTTCTAGTTTCATTCATGAATGATCCCTTAACCATCAAATTCATTTTGGAGGTTGTGGGTATTGCCAGTTATGGATAACTAGCCTGCATGATAATAACAGTACAAAGGCTGTGTGAAGGATTCCCCTATCCTGACAAAAGCCCCAAAAGGCCCAAAAACATGACATAGAGTTATAGAAAATAGATGTCTGGTATTTTATCATTTTCTGCCTTTGTATGTATTTAATGTTGACATTTCTTCCTTATTACATGTTAGTTTCACTGCCTGGTTTTTCTATGGCATCACCCTCTCTGGACTTGTCTATCTCAAGATTAAGAAGCCGGAGCTCCCCAGGCCATACAAGGTCCGTATCACACACATTCAATCTTAAAGAGGCCCTATTATGCTTTTGGGGGTTTGCCAGTATAGGTTTTAGTGCATGTAATGTCGCGTTTCCACTACACGGCCTCGCTCGGCCCCGCTCGGTATGGCTGGGCCTCGTTAGGACTGGCTCACTTTATGGCGCATTTCCATTACAGTTTAGGAACTGGGGCAGTATCTATAGTAACGCAGTGTAGGCGGAGCCGTGACGTGATCTTCAGAGGACCCCAGAAAAACAACACAGCCGTTAGCTGTTAGCACTCAGAGCTCACAGCTCCTCATATATGTTCAGAAACTAGACAAAAGTTAAACAAGTACAAACCACAGACTGCCTGTGTCATGGTGAATACAGTCGCTGCTTTATTTATGTCTGTATAGGCCGTTGTTGTGAGTGTGGACGGTCGGGGCATATACTGCGTTAGCTTAGCCAATCTCCATTTAGAAAACAAGCATTTTAAAAGGTTTTTCCCCTGCCGTCTGTCTGCAGACTTGTCAAAGCATTAATTCATGGTTTTTACTAACCGGTATCAGTATGTTGTTACTTCGGCATCATTTTGAAACGTGTATTACAATTAAATCACGGTCAAATATGTCCATCTTGTTGTAGTTGTTGCCCCCTTGCCAGCGACGCTCTCTCTAGTTTAGCATACTCAGCCCGACTCAGCCTCGTTGCCTCTGGCCCTGGCCCCACGATTTTATGAGGCCAGAAAAACTGTGAATTAGGACCCGCCGGCCGGTACTAGGCCAAGTGGAAACGCAACCAAAGACGGGCCGCTGACGTCACAGCCCTCTTAAACCGGGCTGCGGGCTGTAGTGGAAACGCGCCATAAATGGTCTGCAAAGGCTTAATCCCCCCCCCCCCCCCCCCTAGTGACATCACTATTTAACACTCCCGCTTCAATTGGCTAGCTCTCTAACACATTGTACATGATAAGTGTAAGGGGTGGGACGTTTCCGACACATCTCTGCGGTTGACCAATAACAACAGAGCTGGCCAGCTAACCAATCAGAGCAGACTGGGCTCTGGTTTCAGACAGAGGGTGAAAAGAGGTGCTGCAGCACAGGCAGTATCAGAAAAATAAAGAGCTTTCTGAACATTAAAGCATGTCAACATGTCAGAGTAGAGACACAAAATACAAATATATGAACCTGAACATTTGCATAATAGGGCCCCTTTAAACACCATCAACATTAACATTTGTCTTAACACGTATGAGAATCTGTCTCTCTTTTTCCACAGGTTCCCATTATACTCCCAGTCCTGGTCATCATTGTGGCAATATTCCTTGTTCTTGCACCCATCCTAGACAACCCTCAGATAGAATACCTCTATGTGTCTTTATTTATCCTCAGTGGAGCTATAGTGTACGTTCCCTTCATCCATTTCAAGCTCTGCCCAGGGTTGCTGACCAAGCTAACAGTGTTCCTGCAGCTCTTCTTAGAGGTGGCCCCCGACAGAGAAAAACCTGTGATATTGGTGGAAGAATCCAGAAGAAAAGGCTGTTGTTCCAGTTTTGTTGCTTGTGCTTTTCAACTACACCTGTTTTTTGCAATGACACTCATGAGATGTTGCGGTTTACATTTGGTAGCAACTTACTATTACCTCTTGTTTGTCATTGATGAGTTGTTTGTCTTTGACTTTTAACACTCTGATATGTGTTGTCTTTTTGCACAGGTGCATTTAGCTGATGCGAGCACAAAGAAAAACTAGTACATCTGTATTCAAAATGTCAATCTATTAGAAGAAGGGTAAAATATGACATGTTGCTGGACAGCCTGTGTACCTAAACACCTGAGAATTCCTGTGCTTTTTGTTGCAAGATTTCTTTAAAAACATTTTGATCTGGAAACTTTTGCAAATTAACATTTATAACAAGCTCAAATGAAAATAAACACAGGAATTCCCAGGTTATATATAGGCCATATATATATATATTTAGAAGAAAACGCAGCAAATCTACACTTAAGAAGCTGAAACTGTGAAAATTAGCAAATAAAGTTTTGTTTTCACTCATTGTTTTAGTTAAGTGTAGGTTAATCCACATCAACACATCATTTTTTTAAGTTTTTTAATGTGGTTATGTGTTGTGTATATGAAAATCTGAATCTATAAAGTGTCTGTCAAATAAAGCTTCTTAGTAAAAGTGCAATATTTCCCTTTGAATTGTAACGGAGTAGAAGTATAAAGAAGCATAGAAAGAAAATACTCAAGTTTAAGTACCTGAAATGTGTACTTAAGTAGTACTTGACTGTCCCGAGTGACTTTCCACCACTGTAATTATGTTAGCACAAACCAAAGAATAAGCTATATATTAACCTGCTGAACATTTAGCTTACTAAGAGTCTCCATCTCCATTGAGCTGACCTTCCTTAATCTAATTTGATGTTTTGAATCTTAAATACAAAATGAGCACTGATACAGATGTGAATTTACAAAAAAATGTTTATTAAATAATTGTTATCCATCAAACGGATAAAAACAAGACATGGCCAATCAATAGTGCAACTTTCACAAGACAGAAGATTGTTTAACACAAAACAGGAAAGAGCAGAGTGTGTGTGTGTATACGGGCATGCATACACACACCAAATGTATCTATGACAACACATATCATATAAAGTGAATCTAGTCTGTCTGGTTACGTATCTTGTTTGTTTTACTTTAACATTCTGTAGTGGCTGTGGCTCATGGCGTAGGGGGGTCGATCCCCCACTACTGAAGCCTACGAGTCAAGATGTTTCTTTATGTGTAAGTGTTAAGCTTGGCAGCTGTTTGAGATTGAGTTTAAAATTGAAGGAATATTTGAGCTCATCAATTATAAAAGCGCTTTTTAGTTTAGAATTTAAGTCATCGTAGTTAGCCTTCATAGTTTTAGTCGATATGAAGTTATAACATTTAGTCAACTTTTATTCTATTTCCATCAAATCTAGGCCAGCCGAAACCAATAATTCTGTCATTTGTGACAAACTTTGTTCACAGAAGATAGCATCTTATAATTATTTGATAATAAAAACGCAGCTCGACCCCCATTCATACTGACTGTGTTTATTGGTGATGCGCACCCACCCAGCCCGTAATGAGAGCCAATCTGCTACGCCTGACATGGAAAAAAAAAAATCATAATATAAAATAATAACCCGAACCCAATTCAACTTGTACATTGACTTTATGCCTTAGTAGCACTGACAACTGTCTGACGGAGAATAATTGAGCGGTAGGGCATGTGGTATGTGTGTTTTTCAGAGAGACAGAGATGGGAACAGAAGTAGAAGTTATAATAAAATGATTTTAGTGAAGTTTATATTTTTTAACTACATTTTTGTTTTCATGAATATTGCATGTTGATGTTGATGTCACAGTTGGTCTTCAATGGCATCAATGCCGCCTCATCATTGTCTCCCTTCAGTCATGGAAAAAAAACATATTTTGTCATAGTTTTGAAATCATCACGTGTGTGTGTGTGTGTGTGTGTGTGTGTGTGTGTGTGTGTGTGTGTGTGTGTGTGTGTGTGTGTGTGTGTGTGCGTGCGTGCGTGCGTGCGTGCGTGCGTGCGTGCGTGCGTGTGTGTGTGCGTGTGTGTGTGTGTGTGTGTGTCACTCAGTAATGGCGCGTTTCCACTACAGCGCGGAGCACGGTTTAAGAGGGCTGTGACGTCAGCGGCCCGTTTTTGGTTGCGTTTCCACTTGGCCTAGTACCGGCCGGCGGGTCCTAATTCACAGTTTTTCTGGCCTCATAAAATCGTGGGTCTAGGGCCAGAGACAACGAGGCTGAGTCGGGCTGAGTATGCTAAACTAGAGAGGGAATCGCTGGCAAGGGGGCTACAACTACAACAAGATGGACATATTTGACCGTGATTTAATTGTAATACACGTTTCAAAATGATGCCGAAGTAACAACATACTGATACCGGTTAGTAAAAACCATGAATTAATGCTTTGACAAGTCTGCAGACAGACGGCAGGCGAAAAACCTTTTAAAATGCGTGTTTTCTAAATGGAGATTGGCTAAGCTAACGCAGTATATGCTCCGACCGTCCACACTCACAACAACGGCCTATACAGACATAAATAAAGCAGCGACTGTATTCGCCATGACACAGGCAGTCTGTGGTTTGTACTTGTTTAACTTTTGTCTAGTTTCTGAACATATATGAGGAGCTGTGAGCTCTGAGTGCTAACAGCTAACGGCTGTGTTGTTTTTCTGGGGTTCTCATTGAAGATGACGTCACGGCTCCGCCTACACTGCGTTACTATAGATACTACCCCAGTTCCTAAACTGTAATGGAAATGCGCCATAAAGTGAGCCAGTCCTAACGAGGCCTAGCCATACCGAGCGAGGCCGTGTAGTGGAAATGCGCCATAAGAATCACTCCGCTCTGGCTTTCTTCTCTGTGCCGTTAGAAGCGTTTGATTGGCTTTCAGCTCCACAGCTCGGCTCCCCTGTCCCGCCCCCCTGTGATGTTTGCTGGTACAGCATGTGAAGCCGCTCTGCATTCATGTCTGCCCCCTCGCAGCACTTTATCCACGACTGAGGGATAGCCTCTATGCCGTAGTGGGCCCCAGCGATGGCCCCTGCCATGCAGGCTATGGTGTCTGTGTCTCCTCCCAGGGCCAGGCTGTACGCTATTGTCCTCTCCAGGCCTAGTTCTCTGGGAGGCATTCTCTGGGCTGCAGGCAGTGCAGGACGCAGAAGATGGCAGTGGGGACTGAGTGGAGCGCTGCGATGCCGTTACCTGGAAGAAATGACAGGAAACGTTGAGTGATAAGAAGTAAGGATAATACTATTAGAAGTATTCGATGTTCTCGCGCCCAGGAGAGGAGCTTAGAATGAAGAGACTAATGGAGTCTCCGAAAAGGTTCAAATTGGTTGAGTTTAATTAAATGGCACGATGATACAACAAGCAGAGGTTAAAGAAAAGACAAAGCCGGTGATGTCTCTCGAGAGGCTGCAGCGAAGACAAGTCTCGTCTTGTCCTCCCCGATCTCCTTTATCTCTTCTCGTTCTCTCCTGCTGTGCAGATAGGGGGACCGCCCTCCTCGGTCTTCAATCGACATCGCGTGAAACAGAGGATTTCGACATTTTGTATTCCTTGCT
This sequence comes from Trematomus bernacchii, assembly GCF_902827165.1. Lineage (NCBI taxonomy): Eukaryota > Metazoa > Chordata > Actinopteri > Perciformes > Nototheniidae > Trematomus > Trematomus bernacchii. Next base: position 2,197,713 of record NW_022987656.1, read on the forward strand.
TACTTCCTTAAGTCTTTTCTCCTCTTTATCTCTTTCTTGACTTTTTATTTACGGTAATACTTTATAAACAGCTGTAATAGTTTAGAAATCCTAGAAACACTTTTACGGCACAGTTCTCATTTACGGTAATTCCCTCTGACGTCATAGCTACTCACGTATGTGAAAACACTTTACGATCAACTGTACCTTCATTTAATATTCAGCAGTAATAATATCTCGACGTCTATAGATGTAGTGTTAAAGTCCGTAGGTTTTGGTGTGCAACACTCCATGTCATTTTCACTTTACATTCAGAAAACATTGTTAGCGACATGCTACATACTGACCGGATATGAAGGATTTTCAGAATAAAAGCTTGGCATTGAGATTTTATGAGAACTTTATGACCGGATATGAGGTTTTTTTCACAATAAAATAGCTTTTAAACTGACGATATATTTTAGACTAAATTATGCTATTGTAGTGCCGAGAGAAGGGAGACGGAGGCGGTGTATCAGAGTTGCAAATCTCTCTTTATTGGAGAGCAGAAATCGACGTGCTGTCGGGTTGCAGGAAAGAGGAGAAGAGAAAGTGAAAGAGGAGGACACACAGTAGGTACCCCGGAGGTACCGTCAACATATGTGTCCGGGCGGAAACAATACCCCCAACCTGTAGTTCCATGATTGGATTATGTAACCCCAGTGTATGCATCAGTGATCACTACACTATTAAACATTGATTTTAATTTCTAACAATACACAGGAGATGGGCTGCTCTAAAAGCAAACATGTCAAATAAATGTGTTTGGGATCAGGAGGGATTCACCACTTAGTGAAACAATCCACCGGCTCGAGATCGCGAGAATTTGAAAATACACAACCGGAGAAAATCTGCCACTTCCTTACAGAATCACACATGATATCAGTGCATTAAAACAAACCCAAAGAGGAGACAACAGTATTTTCTCCAACAGGGGGTGCGGCGTTCTGGCGATTTACTCGGAAGGCTTCAGTAGAACAGTAGGGACACGGCTCTATAATTGCCCAACATTTCGCAGTTCATCTACAGCCAGTTTAGTGCATGTCTAGTGTGAATGCGTTTGAGAAGACAGCAGCTCTCTAACGATGGAGGGTAACACACAGAAGGTCAATCTGAAGAGGGAAGTGGGGCTCATAGCAGGTGTATCATTTATTGCTGGAACCATGATAGGTTCTGGGATTTTCATCTCCCCCCAGTACGTGCTGGCTGCTATCGGCAGCCCTGGGGCAAGCTTTGTAATCTGGACTTGCTGTGGGTTGATATCCATGTTGGGAGGGCTCTGCTACGCTGAACTGGGAACAGTCATACCAGAGTCTGGAGGACAGTTTATCTACATGCTGCGGACGACAGGGAAAATGGTGGCCTTTATGTTTTATTTCAGCTTCATCGTGGCCATGAGACCTACCATTGCAACATAAATTGCTCTGAGTTTTGCTGAATATGCTGTTGCCCCCTTCTACAGCGGCTACACCCCCTCCAATAGTGGTGGTAAAAGTAAAAGTTTTACAACTTCAGTCGAGTTAATAAAAAATCTAAGGAATACTTTGAGCCCTTTTTATTATCTTTGGATTACATTCTTCAGGTGTCTCTGTTACATCTGCAGTGTTTTCCCAATCATCGCTCCGATATGACCATGACGGACAAAGAACCTAAAGCCCTGAAAATGAGGCGGGAAATTGGGCTGATTGGTGGTGTAGCACTAGTATCAGGAACCATGATCGGATCCGGGATATTCATGTCCCCTCAGTTTATAATGGGCTACGTTGGAAGCCCTGGAGCAAGTCTGGTGATCTGGGCTCTCTCTGGAGTTGTAGCTATGTTTGCAGCACTGTCCTATGCAGAGCTTGGGACAATCATCCAGGAATCTGGTGGAGAATTCATCTACATACTGAGGATCTATGGTTCATGCCCTGCTTTTTTTGCAGCAATCACTTTTGTTGTGGTTGTGAAGCCGTTTGGCATTGCAGCAATGGCGATTAGCATTGCAGAATATGCTCTAGCACCCTTTTACAACAGCTGCCAACCTCCTGATCTGGTAGTGAAGTGTGTTGCAGCTGTGGCTATACTGGTCGTTGCCATAGTAAACATCTTGAATTCCCGGATTGCCGTCAGAATCCAAGTGGTGTTCTTGGTGGCCAAAGTGCTGGTGTTGACATTTATTGTTATCGGAGGAATAGTGAAGCTCATACAGAGCAGCAGTGTCATTGTGGAAAATTTGAAAGTTGAGAATGCATTTAAAGGCACTCAGTACTCTTTGAGCACTCTGGGAATGGGTGTTTATCAAGGACTCTGGTCTTACGCTGGGTGGTACAACTTGAACTATGTCACTGAGGAGCTAAAAAGACCTGAGGTGAGACTGTAAAGAATTGGATTGTTGCATGAAGACACTGTCAGGACATGTGTTTGTTTGCTGCAATTGTAGTCTTATCTAACTGTGACAAAGGTGTGTGTCTGTTAGTGTTATTATCATGTGAGTGTGTGCAGTGATTGTAAAATGTGAAAATAGATTATCTAGGTTTTTTTTAAGATTGAATTTGGTAATTTTTATATCAAAACAATGATTGTAGAATATTATAATGCTTGACAAAAGTTGAAGCAATCATTTCTTAGAAGAGATTCAATTATTAACATCTTGCCTAAAAGAAAAAGCTTCAGCTTACAGTGAACCTTGTTGGAATTTGGGCATTAAAAAAGACGTGTCATTGGATGATCGAATCCTATCATTTTCCTTTTATTGACAATTGTAATCGGGAGGAAACCTAACATTTGATGACTGTCATAGTTTTACTGAAAAACTTCATAACCTTATCACTTTGTTAATGGGACAGGATTGGTGCCAACATTTTTAAACGTGCTTTGTCAAAGCAGAAAAATACTTCAGTTAAGGATTTTAGGTCAATCGATTATTCAAGTGTCAAAATTACAACTAAACATCATGCTATCTTAAACATAAAAATTATGTTGCCTTTTTTCTTCCAGGTGAATCTCCCCAGGGCGGTTGTGATAGCCATTTCTCTGGTGACTGGCTTATACCTGCTGGTGAATGTGAGCTACCTGACGGTTATGACTCCAAAAGAGCTCATGTCCTCAAGCGCTGTAGCAGTAACCTGGGGGTAAGACAGCATCTGATATTGTTTTAATAGATTCAGGTAGACAGATCCAGCCTGTTAACTTGACATGCTATTTTGACTGTTTAAAATTGCTCATTTCAAAGGAGCATGGAAAGAGTGCACTCCTGTGACATCACACAGTGATTTTTCAAAGAATACATATGATGCTAATTCGGAGTTTCATATTTGTATATTTGGTTTCTTCTATAACTTGGGTACATGTTTAATGTTCAAAAAACACATACTTTTTGTCATAGTGTCTGTCTGAATACATCTATGTACCCTATGTCTGAAACTTTAGAGTATTTATATAGCATTTCAACGTTGCGCATACATTACCCAAAATGCAATATGAGCACAAAAAGTTGGTTCTGATGGTGTGGTGCAGAAGTGAGTCCTAAAACCCGGATTTCAGTTAGCATTTTACCACGTCCGATTTCCTTGTCTCAAAGTCGACGGTTTTTATTTTTGTACGTGTTTGTGGCTAAAGCTAAAAATAAGGTCTGTGTTTAACACAAGTTTTGTTCTAAAACATAAAATACGTCGTAGAGATTACCTTGCCAAACAAAACGTTTTCAGTTAATCTTCAATCCAAACATTTTCAGGACAAGTCTGAATAAAATTCCCATGTTTACACTTTCTATGTACTGCAGCATGTGGCTTTAGAACATTGGAAAGGTTCCTGTTGCAACTTTTGTGAGAACTTGTGACTTTTTCCACAGGAACAAAGTGTTAGGAAGCTGGGGCTGGACCATGTCTGTGGCCGCAGCGTTGTCTGCTTTCGGCTCACTGAACGGAACGTTCTTCAGTGGGGGCCGTGTGTGCTTTGTTGCTGCCAGGGAAGGTCACCTGGTTAGCATCTCCACTTTATGATTAAAATAATAGTTAGATTGTTCAGGAGCATAAGCGTGACGATCTTCATGCACTGACCTGTGTTTACTCTCTAGCCAGATATCCTAGCCATGGCTCACGTCCGCAGACTGACTCCATCTCCAGCGCTGATCTTTACCACCGTGGTCTCTCTTCTGGTGCTGATCCCCGGAGACTTCCAGAGCATTGTCAACTTCTTCAGGTGAAAGCTGGGTCTGATTTGCATGTGTTTTAGGTTTGTTTTGAGTTGATTGGATTTCAGTTTAACAAATACATATTTAATAGTAGATTAAAAACCCTAATCCTCACAAAAAAAACACAAACTAAAGAGGGTTTCAAGTATCTTAAGTATTCAATATGAAATAATTAATAGATGTATCCAGTGTATCCTAAAAATAAAAACCATGACTGTATGGTCAGCACATGACATACGAGGACGTTTAAAGATTAGATTCCCATAGTCCAGGAATGGACGCTTCGTTTTTTTCTAGTTTCATTCATGAATGATCCCTTAACCATCAAATACATTTTGGAGGTTGTGGGTATTGCCAGTTATGGATAACTAGCCTGCATGATAATAACAGTACAAAGGCTGTGTGAAGGATTCCCCTATCCTGACAAAAGCCCCAAAAGGCCCAAAAACATGACATAGAGTTATAGAAAATAGATGTCTGGTATTTTATCATTTTCTGCCTTTGCATGTATTTAATGTTGACATTTCTTCCTTATTACATGTTAGTTTCACTGCCTGGTTTTTCTATGGCATCACCCTCTCTGGACTTGTCTATCTCAAGATTAAGAAGCCGGAGCTCCCCAGGCCATACAAGGTCTGTATCACACACATTCAATCTTAAAGAGGCCCTATTATGCTTTTGGGGGTTTGCCAGTATAGGTTTTAGTTCATGTAAATGGTCTGCAAAGGCTTAGGCGCCGTTTACACGAGGAGAAAACTGCATTGTATCTGCATAGTTTCGCGTGCGTATAGCCCTATTATTTACACGAGGCCGATAGAAACTGACCCCACAAACGATAACGGGTCCCAAGGTGGATAGATTTGCAAACGAAACGCTCTGGGGGGTCAACCGAGTCCGTGTAATCACCTCTATACGAATATTTCCTGAAAAAATAACGATAGCCCCACCTTTCCCCACCTCTCCTGCTCACTGCTGTAGCATGGCTGTGTTAATTAAACGCACAAGGGGTTCTTGAATGAAATAATATTATAAAAGGCAAACCAGAATTGTTAACGCCCAATATACTCCTTAAACAAAATAAACAGAGTCAGATTTCATGCATTGATCCATTATATTGACAAAGGAGGATCTCACCCGGTGTTTGTAGAGAATATCTCTCTGAGCGAGTCCTCTCCACGGAGACATGCTCCTCCTCCTGTCAGTAGCTACTGCTAGTGCTACTGCTACTGACCATGCTACAGATATTAGTGCAAAAATATACAGCTCCTCTACCACAACCATCAGCAACAAGTGGACATGGAGAATTACATGAACTACATGTTGCTAAATCCACGGCGGGGCGTAAACAGAAGGGTAGCCATGGCAACATTGCTGCGGGGCTGCTGCGGAGTCTTCTTCACTGCTTTTGGTGTATTTTGTGGCGGAAGTTACAACGCCACTTACAGTCCCGGCATATGTACTACAGCGTTTCCAGCGGTCTCGTTTGAACAGACACGTTAAATGAAACAAATGCATGTGAACGGAACACTTTTTTGAATACGCATACTGTGCATAAACGCAAACGGTCCCGTGTGAGCGGGGCCTTAATCCCAAAGATCCCTCCAGAGGGAATTCTCCCCCCCCCCCCACCCCCCCATAGTGACATCACTATTTAAGGTGCTTGCCCCACTTGTAACACATTGTACATGATAAGTGTAAGGGGTGGGACGTTTCCGACACATCTCTAAGCGGTTGACCAATAACAACAGAGCTGGCCAGCTAACCAATCAAAGCAGACTGGGCTCTGGTTTCAGACAGAGGGTTAAAAGAGGTGCTGCAGCACAGGCAGTATCATAAAAATAAAGAGCTGTCAACATGTCAGAGTAGAGACACAAAATACAAATATATGAACCTGAACATTTGCATAATAGGGCCCCTTTAAACACCATCAACATTAACATTTGTCTTAACACGTATGAGAATCTGTCTCTCTTTTTCCACAGGTTCCCATTATACTCCCAGTCCTGGTCATCATTGTGGCAATATTCCTTGTTCTTGCACCCATCCTAGACAACCCTCAGATAGAATACCTCTATGTGTCTTTATTTATCCTCAGTGGAGCTATAGTGTACGTTCCCTTCATCCATTTCAAGCTCTGCCCAGGGTTGCTGACCAAGCTAACAGTGTTCCTGCAGCTCTTCTTAGAGGTGGCCCCGACAGAGAAAAACCTGTGATATTGGTGGAAGAATCCAGAAGAAAGGCTGTTTGTTCCAGTTTTGTTGCTTGTGCTTTTCAACTACACCTGTTTTTTGCAATGACACTCATGAGATGTTGCGGTTTACATTTGGTAGCAACTTACTATTACCTCTTGTTTGTCATTGATGAGTTGTTTGTCTTGACTTTTAACACTCTGATATGTGTTGTCTTTTTGCACAGGTGCATTTAGCTGATGCGAGCACAAAGAAAAACTAGTACATCTGTATTCAAAATGTCAATCTATTAGAAGAAGGGTAAAATATGACATGTTGCTGGACAGCCTGTGTACCTAAACACCTGAGAATTCCTGTGCTTTTTGTTGCAAGATTTCTTTAAAAACATTTTGATCTGGAAACTTTTGCAAATTAACATTTATAACAAGCTCAAATGAAAATAAACACAGGAATTCCCAGGTTATATATAGGCCATATATATATATATTTAGAAGTAAACGCAGCAAATCTACACTTAAGAAGCTGAAACTGTGAAAATTAGCAAATAAAGTTTTGTTTTCACTCATTGTTTTAGTTAAGTGTAGGTTAATCCACATCAACACATCATTTTTTAAAGTTTTTTAATGTGGTTATGTGTTGTGTATATGAAAATCTGAATCTATAAAGTGTCTGTCAAATAAAGCTTCTTAGTAAAAGTGCAATATTTCCCTTTGAATTGTAGCGGAGTAGAAGTATAAAGAAGCATAGAAAGAAAATACTCAAGTTTAAGTACCTGAAATGTGTACTTAAGTAGTACTTGACTGTCCCGAGTGACTTTCCACCACTGTAATTATGTTAGCACAAACCAAAGAATAAGCTATATATTAACCTGCTGAACATTTAGCTTACTAAGAGTCCATCTCCATTGAGCTGACCTTCCTTAATCTAATTTGATGTTTTGAATCTTAAATACAAAATGAGCACTGATACAGATGTGAATTTACAAAAAAAATGTTTATTAAATAATTGTTATCCATCAAACGGATAAAAACAAGACATGGCCAATCAATAGTGCAACTTTCACAAGACAGAAGATTGTTTAACACAAAACAGGAAAGAGCAGAGTGTGTGTGTATACGGGCATGCATACACACACCAAATGTATCTATGACAACACATATCATATAAAGTGAATCTAGTCTGTCTGGTTACGTATCTTGTTTGTTTTACTTTAACATTCTGTAGTGGCTGTGGCTCATGGCGTAGGGGGGTCGATCCCCCACTACTGAAGCCTACGAGTCAAGATGTTTCTTTATGTGTAAGTGTTAAGCTTGGCAGCTGTTTGAGATTGAGTTTAAAATTGAAGGAATATTTGAGCTCATCAATTATAAAAAGCGCTTTTTAGTTTAGAATTGAAGTCATCGTAGTTAGCCTTCATAGTTTTAGTCGATATGAAGTCATAACATTTAGTCCATTTTTATTCTATTTCCATCAAATCTAGGCCAGCCGAAACCAATAATTCTGTCATTTGTGACAAACTTTGTTCACAGAAGATAGCATCTTATAATTATTTGATAATAAAAACGCAGCTCGACCCCCATTCATACTGACGGTGTTTATTGGTGATGCGCACCCACCCAGCCCGTAATGAGAGCCAATCTGCTACGCCTGACATGGAAAAATATCAAATCATAATATATAAAATAATAACCCGAACCCAATTCAACTTGTACATTGACTTTATGCCTTAGTAGCACTGACAACTGTCTGACGGAGAAGAATTGAGCGGTAGGGCATGTGGTATGTGTGTTTTTCAGAGAGACAGAGATGGGAACAGAAGTAGAAGTTATAATAAAATGATTTTAGTGAAGTTTATATTTTTTAACTACATTTTTGTTTTCATGAATATTGCATGTTGATATTGTCACAGTTGGTCTTCAATGGCGTCAATGCCGTCTCATCATTGTCTCCCTTCAGTCATGGGAAAAAATCATATTTTGTCATAGTTTTGAAATCATCACGTGTGTGTGTGTGTGTGTGTGTGTGTGTGTGTGTGTGTGTGTGTGTGTGTGTGTGTGTGTGTGTGTGTGTGTGTGTGTGTGTGTGTGTGTGTGTGTGTGTGTGTGTGTGTGTGTGTGTGTGTGTGTGTGTGTGTGTGTGTGTGTGTGTGTGTGTCACTCAGTAATGGCGCGTTTCCACTACAGCGCGGAGCACGGTTTAAGAGGGCTGTGACGTCAGCGGCCCGTTTTTGGTTGCGTTTCCACTTGGCCTAGTACCGGCCGGCGGGTCCTAATTCACAGTTTTTCTGGCCTCATAAAATCGTGGGTCTAGGGCCAGAGACAACGAGGCTGAGTCGGGCTGAGTATGCTAAACTAGAGAGAGAATCGCTGGCAAGGGGGCTACAACTACAACAAGATGGACATATTTGACCGTGATTTAATTGTAATACACGTTTCAAAATGATGCCGAAGTAACAACATACTGATACCGGTTAGTAAAAACCATGAATTAATGCTTTGACAAGTCTGCAGACAGACGGCAGGCGAAAAACCTTTTAAAATGCGTGTTTTCTAAATGGAGATTGGCTAAGCTAACGCAGTATATGCTCCGACCGTCCACACTCACAACAACGGCCTATACAGACATAAATAAAGCAGCGACTGTATTCGCCATGACACAGGCAGTCTGTGGTTTGTACTTGTTTAACTTTTGTCTAGTTTCTGAACATATATGAGGAGCTGTGAGCTCTGAGTGCTAACAGCTAACGGCTGTGTTGTTTTTCTGGGGTTCTCATTGAAGATGACGTCACGGCTCCGCCTACACTGCGTTACTATAGATACTACCCCAGTTCCTAAACTGTAATGGAAATGCGCCATAAAGTGAGCCAGTCCTAACGAGGCCTAGCCATACCGAGCGACGCCGAGCGAGGCCGTGTAGTGGAAATGCGCCATAAGAATCACTCCGCTCTGGCTTTCTTCTCTGTGCCGTTAGAAGCTTTTGATTGGCTTTCAGCTCCACAGCTCGGCTCCCCTGTCCCGCCCCCCTGTGATGTTTGCTGGTACAGCATGTGAAGCCGCTCTGCATTCATGTCTGCATCCTCCGCCCCCTCGCAGCACTTTATCCACGACTGAGGGATAGCCTCGATGCCGTAGTGGGCCCCAGCGATGGCCCCTGCCATGCAGGCTATGGTGTCTGTGTCTCCTCCCAGGGCCAGGCTGTACGCTATTGTCCTCTCCAGGCCTAGTTCTCTGGGAGGCATTCTCTGGGCTGCAGGCAGTGCAGGACGCAGAAGATGGCAGTGGGGACTGAGTGGAGCGCTGCGATGCCGTTACCTGGAAGAAATGACAGGAAACGTTGAGTGATAAGAAGTAAGGATAATACTATTAGAAGTATTCGATGTTCTCGCGCCCAGGAGAGGAGCTTAGAATGAAGAGACTAATGGAGTCTCCGAAAAGGTTCAAATTGGTTGAGTTTAATTAAATGGCACGATGATACAACAAGCAGAGGTTAAAGAAAATACAAAGCCGGTGATGTCTCTCGAGAGGCTGCAGCAAAGACAAGTCTCGTCTTGTCCTCCCCGATCTCCTTTATCTCTTCTCGTTCTCTCCTGCTGTGCAGATAGGGGGACCGCCCTCCTCGGTCTTCAATCGACATCGCGTGAAACAGAGGATTTCGACATTTTGTATTCCTTGCTTACTTCCTTAAGTCTTTTCTCCTCTTTATCTCTTTCTTGACTTTTTATTTACGGTAATACTTTATAAACAGCTGTAATAGTTTAGAAATCCTAGAAACACTTTTACGGCACAGTTCTCATTTACGGTAATTCCCTCTGACGTCATAGCTACTCACGTATGTGAAAACACTTTACGATCAACTGTACCTTCATTTAATATTCAGCAGTAATAATATCTCGACGTCTGTAGATGTAGTGTTAAAGTCCGTAGGTTTTGGTGTGCAACACTCCATGTCATTTTCACTTTACATTCAGAAAACATTGTTAGCGACATGCTACATACTGACCGGATATGAAGGATTTTCAGAATAAAAGCTTGGCATTGAGATTTTATGAGAACTTTATGACCGGATATGAGGGTTTTTTCACAATAAAATAGCTTTTAAACTGATGATATATTTTAGACTAAATTATGCTATTAAACATTGATTTTAATTTCTAACAATACACAGGAGATGGGCTGCTCTAAAAGCAAACATGTCAAATAAATGTGTTTGGGATCAGGAGGGATTCACCACTTAGTGAAACAATCCATTTGCTCTGTCCTGATAAATCCTTAAAAAAGTCAAAAATGATATTCTACTATATGTGTTGTCATAACCAATCACAGTAGTGAAAACATTATTATTACATTAAAGGTGGGGTAGGTAAGTTTGAGAAACCGGCTCGAGATCGCTAGAATTTGAAAATACACAACCGGAGAAAATCTGCCACTTCCTTACAGAATCACACATGATATCAGTGCATTAAAACAAACCCAAAGAGGAGACAACAGTATTTTCTCCAACAGGGGGTGTCGGCGTTCTGGCGATTTACTCGGAAGGCTTCAGTAGAACAGTAGGGACACGGCTCTATAATTGCCCAACATTTCGCAGTTCATCTACAGCCAGTTTAGTGCATGTCCAGTGTCCACTGCGAATGCGTTTGAGAAGACAGCAGCTCTCTAACGATGGAAGGTAACATACAGAAGCTCAATCTGAAGAGGGAAGTGGGGCTCATAGCAGGTGTATCATTTATTGCTGGAACCATGATAGGTTCTGGGATTTTCATCTCCCCCCAGTATGTGCTGGCTGATATCGGCAGCCCTGGGGCAAGCTTTGTAATCTGGACTTGCTGTGGGTTGATATCCATGTTGGGAGGGCTCTGCTACGCTGAACTGGGAACAGTCATACCAGAGTCTGGAGGACAGTTTATCTACATGCTGCGGACGACAGGGAAAATGGTGGCCTTTATGTTTTATTTCAGCTTCATCGTGGCCATGAGACCTACCATTGCAACATAAATTGCTCTGAGTTTTGCAGAATATGCTGTTGCCCCCTTCTACAGCGGCTACACCCCCTCCAATAGTGGTGGTAAAAGTAAAAGTTTTACAACTTCAGTCGAGTTAATATAACATCTAAGGAATACTTTGAGCCCTTTTTATTATCTTTGGATTACATTCTTCAGGTGTCTCTGTTACATCTGCAGTGTTTTCCCAATCATCGCTCCGATATGACCATGACGGACAAAGAACCTAAAGCCCTGAAAATGAGGCGGGAAATTGGGCTGATTGGTGGTGTAGCACTAGTATCAGGAACCATGATCGGATCCGGGATATTCATGTCCCCTCAGTTTATAATGGGCTACGTTGGAAGCCCTGGAGCAAGTCTGGTGATCTGGGCTCTCTCTGGAGGTCTTGGGAGTTTACGCATCCACTCAAAATGTGCGCTGTACACTTAGATTTAGCTTACATCTATGACCATCAGAGGATCTTTGGAGTGAGAGCTGTTTCTGTACATACTACTGACAAAAAGTAATTGCATTTTTTTGGACGTCACAATAATAATAAGTCCATGTTAATGAGATAGTTTAGCTGTATAAAGTGGCACAGCTGGGCAAGGTTTGCACCCTCCCCTGGAGTGAGCAAAGATCAAAACTCTTAATATTCGAAGGCAGCCTAACGACATCCAGGGGTCAAGTGGACAATAGAAAATGTGGTTTGGGCACAGTAAACTCACTATTGATATGTTCTGGAATTTCATTGGGATTGGTTGGGACAACTACATTTCCAGTATTGTGCCATTCTTAGAATTCCCTGTGGAAGCTAAACTAAGATATGCTAGAGAACTATTACTGGTTCTGACTGTTTTTCTACGTGGACAGAATATTTTTAGTACATCCGAGGGTCATATGAACTCAGGTGTCTCTTTTTATTGCAGATTATGTGGTTTTCATGGCTTCATTAAGCAATACATTTCAGTGCACACTAGATTGCAGGCAGTGTAAAGTTGCTGGAAAGAGAAGTGTTAGGGTTAGCGACATTATGACCAAGGGGGGGGGGGAGGTGTTGCAAGTGGCCAGAACAATTTCCCATAGTCTTGAAGACTGGAGACCAGACACCGTTCTGAAAAGTGTTGTCACTTCACAATGTTCTCAATAAAACCTCTTTGATGATGATGCTTCTGGAGTTTTTTGGCCAATAGGAATCAAGGTAATTGCATCGTCTTCTCTTCCATGGAAGAACTTTTTGTGGTACAACTATTACTTTATACATCCATGGATACAACTTGATTGGACAGTTTGAAGTATGTCTCTTTTGTTGCTAACTTAACATTAGATGATTATTTGCCAATAAACGTGTGTTTGTGTGTCGTAATAATCTTTTACTGACGTTACCCTGTTGTATCTTTCCAAACTTGGTAATAATGGAAATCTGTTGATAGCCGGAAGAAAATTTTGTCTTTTTTCTTTATTTTCTTCGCAGAGTTTACCAGAATACTTCATTTACATGTTAAAATAAATCTTCTGGGGGAGGATGCCCCCCTTCAGGGGTTTTGGTTTACAAACATTTCACCTTTTCCACATCTTGTGAGTTTGCAGTTAACAAATCTCAAAGTTTCTGTCAGGGTTGAGTAAGCAGGCAGGACCCAAATGCAGATCTCCAAGAATATTCCTTTATTTCAAGGTACGAAGTAGAACACAGATCACTACCCTGTGACACAGTCAAATACCAACAATGAACCAACCATGACAGACAGAAAAACCAGAACTAAAATACACACAAGACCAATCACACAAACAAGACACAGGTGAGGAGGGAGGAGAAAACCCAGGGGCACCAGGTGAACACAATCGGGCACTCAGGCAGGACAGGGGTGAACACCTTTCAAAACAAAACAGGAAACAAAAGACAGAAAAAGACAAGACAAAACCCAACACAGACAGATCGTAACAGTACCCCCCCCTCAAGGGACGGATCCCAGACGTCCCAAAAAGTCCAAAACATTCCAGCAGGGTGGGTGGAGGGGGTCTGGAGGAGGGACGCACAACCAGGACCAACAGGGTGGGTGGAGGGGGTCTGGAGGAGGGACGCACAACCAGGACCAACAGGGTGGGTGGAGGGGGTCCGGAGGACGGGCCCGGAAGGGGTCCCGGGCGGACGGCCCGGGAGCAAGGCAGAGTCCAAAAAGGGGCGAAGGCCACAGCGGGCGAACTCGGGGACCCAGGCATGAGAGCAAAGGCAGTGGTTGGGAGAGTCAGGGGGCCGGGCTCGAGGGCAAAGACCACGGCTGGGGAACTCAAGGGGCCGGGCTCGAGGGCGAAGGCAGCGGCTGGAAGAGTCAGGGGGCCGGGCTCGAGGGCGAAGACCACGGCTGGGGAACTCAGGAGGCCGGGCTCGAGGGCGAAGACCGCGGCACTCAGGGGGCCGGGCTCGAGGGCGAACAAGAAGGCGTCTACGGGACAGCTCCGGAGGACGGGCAGGAAGGCGCTGACGGGACAGCTCCGGAGGCCGGGCAGGAAGGTGCCGACGGGACAACTCCGGAGGACGAGCTGGAAGACGCCGACGGGACAGCTCCGGAGGCCGGGCAGGAAGGCGCCGACGGGACAGCTCCGGAGGCCGGGCAGGAAGGCGCCGACGGGACAGCTCCGGAGGCCGGGCAGGAAGGCGCCGACGGGACAGCTCCGGAGGCCGGGCAGGAAGGCGCCGACGGGACAGCTCCGGAGGCCGGGCAGGAAGGCGCCGACGGGACAGCTCCGGAGGCCGGGCAGGAAGGCGCCGACGGGACAGCTCCGGAGGCCGGGCAGGAAGGCGCCGACGGGACAGCTCCGGAGGCCGGGCAGGACCCAGTATCGGCCGGACAGGAACCGGAGCTGACGGGACAGGCGTAGACGGGATCCAGAACATGACATGGGCTGGTGTCAATGGGACCCCGGATGGAGCAAGGGCTGGTGTCGACTGGACCCCCAACGGAACAGGACACAGAGTTGGCAGGACCCCCGGCGGGACAGGTGTCGGCGGGACCCCCAACAGGACAGGATCTGGTGTTGGCAGGAAATCCGGCGGAGCAGGTGTCGGCGGGGCCCCCAACAGGACAGGACATGGGGTTGGCAGGACCCACAGCGGAACAGGTGTCGACAGGAAACCCGGCGGAGCAGCAGTCGGCGGGACCCCCAACAGGACAGAATCTGGGGTTGGCAGGGCCCACAGCGGAACAGGTGTTGGCAGGATCTCCAACGATACTGGACGTGGAGTTGGCAGGACCCTCGGCAGGAGAGTTGTCGGCGGGGCCCCCAACGGGACAGGACATGGAGTTGGCAAGACCCCCGGCAGGAGAGTAGTCGGCGGGACCTCCAACAGCACAGGACATAGGGTTGGCAGCACCCCCGGCAGGAGAGTAGTCGGCGGGACCTCCAACATCACAGGACATAGGGTTGGCAAGACCCCCGGCAGAAGAGTAGTCGGCGAGATCCCCAACGGAACAGGACATGGAGTTGGCAAGACCCCCGGCAGAACAGTTGTCTGCGGGACCCCCAACGGGACAGGACATAGGATTGGCAAGACCCCCGGCAGAAGAGTAGTCGGCGGGACCCCCAATGGGACAGGACACGGAGTTGGCAAGACCCCCGGCAGAAGAGTTGTCTGCGGGACCCCCAACGGGACAGGACATAGGATTGGCAAGACCCCCGGCAGAAGAGTAGTCGGCGGGACAGGACATGGAGTTGGCAAGACCCCCGGCAGGAGAGTAGTCGGCGGGACCTCCAACATCACAGGACATAGGGTAGGCGTCGGCCGTAGAGCCAACAGGACACGGGGGGCTGGCGTCGGCCGGAGAGCCAACAGGAGACGGGGTGCTGGAGTCGGCCGGACCACCGACAGGAGACGGGTGCTGGAGTCGGCCGGACCACCGACAGGAGACGGGGTGCTGGAGTCGGCCGGACCACCGACAGGAGACGGGGTGCTGGAGTCGGCCGGACCACCGACAGGAGACGGGGTGCTGGAGTCGGCCGGACCACCGACAGGACACGAGGGGCTGGAGTGGAATCCACAGGTGGACTGGAGGAGGCAGGAAATGCAGCAGCAGACGTCAAAGTCGAGACCCGAGCAGCGAGGCCCGGGAAGCATAGAGCCAAGGACCGCTGGCTTTCCTCAAAGTCTCGCCACGCCTGCTCATGTTCCTGAGAAATGGCGTGCTGGAACGGAACAGAGGGCGGAACCATGGCTGCATGGGCCGGTTCTGGAGCCGGAACCATGGCTGTTGGGGCCAGAACTGGGGCTGGAACCATGGCTGTGTGGGCCGGTTCTGGAGACTGAACCATGGCTGCTGGGGCCTGTACTGGAGCCCAAAGCATGGCTTCTGGGGGTCGGGCTGCTAGCCTGGACTTGCGACTCCTTCTCCTAGGAGCCTTTTGGAGGCTCCGTGGACCTCCAAAAGCCAGACGAGTGCCCGCGAACGGCTCCTGGACAGGAGCAGGAAATGGGGAAGAAGCAGGGGTTGACTTCAGACGGAACACACCGAGATGTATGGTGTTAGGTTGGGAGTTGGGAGGCAGGGGGCTAGCATGCCTGGGGCTAGCAGGCCGGGAATCACACGTCGACAGGAAATCCAAAATCCAGTCAGGTAAGAACTTAACTAGAGATGGATCCACTGTTGCCACCTGGTGAGCCTCTGCCAGAGCAGCCTCTCTCTGCTGAACACTGGACGCTCCCCTCCACCTACTATAGCAGCAAGCCAAAGAAAAGGTAAAATGTTGTAATCCCACCTCAAATGGATCTGCTGGGCCCATTTCTGGTTGGTTCATTCTGTCAGGGTTGAGTAAGCAGGCAGGACCCAAATGCAGATCTCCAAGAATATTCCTTTATTTCAAGGTACGAAGTAGAACACAGATCACTACCCTGTGACACACAGTCAAATACCAACAATGAACCAACCATGACAGACAGAAAAACCAGAACTAAAATACACACAAGACCAATCACACAAACAAGACACAGGTGAGGAGGGAGGAGAAAACCCAGGGGCACCAGGTGAACACAATCGGGCACTCAGGCAGGACAGGGGTGAACAACTTTCAAAACAAAACAGGAAACAAAAGACAGAAAAAGACAAGACAAAACCCAACACAGACAGATCGTAACAGTTTCTCTTATTACTTTTTACTGTCAGTCAGAGAAATAACCTTGGAACAAGCATTTATTTTAGAGATATTGTGCCTCAATTTTGCAGACAATCTCAGACTACTTATTTACACTGACATCTAAACCCATAATTATTTAACATTCTTTGCAGTAAAAAGTGAACACATGATTGTCTGCTAATGGAAATAACTTGATGAAATGACCAAAGTCAAAGAGGAACATGCCTCCGTTTAGGGTCTGCCTCTTAGGACACGGCTCCATAATTGCCCAACATTTCGCAGTTCATCTACAGCCAGTTTAGTGCATGTCCAGTGTCCACTGCGAATGCGTTTGAGAAGACAGCAGCTCTCTAACGATGGAAGGTAACACACAGAAGCTCAATCTGAAGAGGGAAGTGGGGCTCATAGCAGGTGTATCATTTATTGCTGGAACCATGATAGGTTCTGGGATTTTCATCTCCCCCCAGTATGTGCTGGCTGATATCGGCAGCCCTGGGGCAAGCTTTGTAATCTAGACTTGCTGTGGGTTGATATCCATGTTGGGAGGGCTCTGCTACGCTGAACTGGGAACAGTCATACCAGAGTCTGGAGGACAGTTTATCTACATGCTGCGGACGACAGGGAAAATGGTGGCCTTTATGTTTTATTTCAGCTTCATCGTGGCCATGAGACCTACCATTGCAACATAAATTGCTCTGAGTTTTGCAGAATATGCTGTTGCCCCCTTCTACAGCGGCTACACCCCCTCCAATAGTGGTGGTAAAAGTAAAAGTTTTACAACTTCAGTCGAGTTAATATAACATCTAAGGAATACTTTGAGCCCTTTTTATTATCTTTGGATTACATTCTTCAGGTGTCTCTGTTACATCTGCAGTGTTTTCCCAATCATCGCTCCGATATGACCATGACGGACAAAGAACCTAAAGCCCTGAAAATGAGGCGGGAAATTGGGCTGATTGGTGGTGTAGCACTAGTATCAGGAACCATGATCGGATCCAGGATATTCATGTCCCCTCAGTTTATAATGGGCTACGTTGGAAGCCCTGGAGCAAGTCTGGTGATCTGGGCTCTCTCTGGAGGTCTTGGGAGTTTACGCATCCACTCAAAATGTGCGCTGTACACTTAGATTTAGCTTACATCTATGACCATCAGAGGATCTTTGGAGTGAGAGCTGTTTCTGTACATACTACTGACAAAAAGTAATTGCATTTTTTTGGACGTCACAATAATAATAACAAGTCCATGTTAATGAGATAGTTTAGCTGTATAAAGTGGCACAGCTGGGCAAGGTTTGCACCCTCCCCTGGAGTGAGCAAAGATCAAAACTCTTAATATTCGAAGGCAGCCTAACGACATCCAGGGGTCAAGTGGACAATAGAAAATGTGGTTTGGGCACAGTAAACTCACTATTGATATGTTCTGGAATTTCATTGGGATTGGTTGGGACAACTACATTTCCAGTATCGTGCCATTCTTAGAATTCCCTGTGGAAGCTAAACTAAGATATGCTAGAGAACTATTACTGGTTCTGACTGTGTTTTTCTACGCGGACAGAATATTTTTAGTACATCCGAGGGTCATATGAACTCAGGTGTCTCTTTTTATTGCAGATTATGTGGTTTTCATGGCTTCATTAAGCAATACATTTCAGTGCACACTAGATTGCAGGCAGTGTAAAGTTGCTGGAAAGAGAAGTGTTAGGGTTAGCGACATTATGACCAAGGGGGGGGGGGAGGTGTTGCAAGTGGCCAGAACAATTTCCCATAGTCTTGAAGACTGGAGACCAGACACCGTTCTGAAAAGTGTTGTCACTTCACAATGTTCTCAATAAAACCTCTTTGATGATGATGCTTCTGGAGTTTTTTGGCCAATAGGAATCAAGGTAATTGCATCGTCTTCTCTTCCATGGAAAAACTTTTTGTGGTACAACTATTACTTTATACATCCATGGATACAACTTGATTGGACAGTTTGAAGTATGTCTCTTTTGTTGCTAACTTAACATTAGATGATTATTTGCCAATAAACGTGTGTTTGTGTGTCGTAATAATCTTTTACTGACGTTACCCTGTTGTATCTTTCCAAACTTGGTAATAATGGAAATCTGTTGATAGCCGGAAGAACATTTTGTCTTTTTTCTTTATTTTCTTCGCAGAGTTTACCAGAATACTTCATTTACATGTTAAAATAAATCTTCTGGGGGAGGATGCCCCCCTTCAGGGGTTTTGGTTTACAAACATTTCACCTTTTCCACATCTTGTGAGTTTGCAGTTAACAAATCTCAAAGTTTCTCTTATTACTTTTTACTGTCAGTCAGAGAAATAACCTTGGAACAAGAATTTATTTTAGAGATATTGTGCCTCAATTTTGCAGACAATCTCAGACTACTTATTTACACTGACATCTAAACCCATAATTATTTAACATTCTTTGCAGTAAAAAGTGAACACATGATTGTCTGCTAATGGAAATAACTTGATGAAATGACCAAAGTCAAAGAGGAACATGCCTCCGTTTAGGGTCTGCCTCTTAGGACACGGCTCCATAATTGCCCAACATTTCGCAGTTCATCTACAGCCAGTTTAGTGCATGTCCAGTGTCCACTGCGAATGCGTTTGAGAAGACAGCAGCTCTCTAACGATGGAAGGTAACACACAGAAGCTCAATCTGAAGAGGGAAGTGGGGCTCATAGCAGGTGTATCATTTATTGCTGGAACCATGATAGGTTCTGGGATTTTCATCTCCCCCCAGTATGTGCTGGCTGATATCGGCAGCCCTGGGGCAAGCTTTGTAATCTGAATTTGCTGTGGGTTGATATCCATGTTGGGAGGGCTCTGCTACGCTGAACTGGGAACAGTCATACCAGAGTCTGGAGGACAGTTTATCTACATGCTGCGGACGACAGGGAAAATGGTGGCCTTTATGTTTTATTTCAGCTTCATCGTGGCCATGAGACCTACCATTGCAACATAAATTGCTCTGAGTTTTGCAGAATATGCTGTTGCCCCCTTCTACAGCGGCTACACCCCCCTCCAATAGTGGTGGTAAAAGTAAAAGTTTTACAACTTCAGTCGAGTTAATATAACATCTAAGGAATACTTTGAGCCCTTTTTATTATCTTTGGATTACATTCTTCAGGTGTCTCTGTTACATCTGCAGTGTTTTCCCAATCATCGCTCCGATATGACCATGACGGACAAAGAACCTAAAGCCCTGAAAATGAGGCGGGAAATTGGGCTGATTGGTGGTGTAGCACTAGTATCAGGAACCATGATCGGATCCGGGATATTCATGTCCCCTCAGTTTATAATGGGCTACGTTGGAAGCCCTGGAGCAAGTCTGGTGATCTGGGCTCTCTCTGGAGGTCTTGGGAGTTTACGCATCCACTCAAAATGTGCGCTGTACACTTAGATTTAGCTTACATCTATGACCATCAGAGGATCTTTGGAGTGAGAGCTGTTTCTGTACATACTACTGACAAAAAGTAATTGCATTTTTTTGGACGTCACAATAATAATAACAAGTCCATGTTAATGAGATAGTTTAGCTGTATAAAGTGGCACAGCTGGGCAAGGTTTGCACCCTCCCCTGGAGTGAGCAAAGATCAAAACTCTTAATATTCGAAGGCAGCCTAACGACATCCAGGGGTCAAGTGGACAATAGAAAATGTGGTTTGGGCACAGTAAACTCACTATTGATATGTTCTGGAATTTCATTGGTATTGGTTGGGACAACTACATTTCCAGTATTGTGCCATTCTTAGAATTCCCTGTGGAAGCTAAACTAAGATATGCTAGAGAACTATTACTGGTTCTGACTGTGTTTTTCTACGTGGACAGAATATTTTTAGTACATCCGAGGGTCATATGAACTCAGGTGTCCCTTTTTATTGCAGATTATGTGGTTTTCATGGCTTCATTAAGCAATACATTTCAGTGCACACTAGATTGCAGGCAGTGTAAAGTTGCTGGAAAGAGAAGTGTTAGGGTTAGCGACATTATGACCAAGGGGGGGGGGAGGTGTTGCAAGTGGCCAGAACAATTTCCCATAGTCT
Source organism: Trematomus bernacchii (assembly GCF_902827165.1). Classification (NCBI taxonomy): domain Eukaryota; kingdom Metazoa; phylum Chordata; class Actinopteri; order Perciformes; family Nototheniidae; genus Trematomus; species Trematomus bernacchii. Next base: position 2,218,256 of record NW_022987656.1, read on the forward strand.
TGAAGACTGGAGACCAGACACCGTTCTGAAAAGTGTTGTCACTTCACAATGTTCTCAATAAAACCTCTTTGATGATGATGCTTCTGGAGTTTTTTGGCCAATAGGAATCAAGGTAATTGCATCGTCTTCTCTTCCATGGAAGAACTTTTTGTGGTACAACTATTACTTTATACATCCATGGATACAACTTGATTGGACAGTTTGAAGTATGTCTCTTTTGTTGCTAACTTAACATTAGATGATTATTTGCCAATAAACGTGTGTTTGTGTGTCGTAATAATCTTTTACTGACGTTACCCTGTTGTATCTTTCCAAACTTGGTAATAATGGAAATCTGTTGATAGCCGGAAGAACATTTTGTCTTTTTTCTTTATTTTCTTCGCAGAGTTTACCAGAATACTTCATTTACATGTTAAAATAAATCTTCTGGGGGAGGATGCCCCCCTTCAGGGGTTTTGGTTTACAAACATTTCACCTTTTCCACATCTTGTGAGTTTGCAGTTAACAAATCTCAAAGTTTCTCTTATTACTTTTTACTGTCAGTCAGAGAAATAACCTTGGAACAAGAATTTATTTTAGAGATATTGTGCCTCAATTTTGCAGACAATCTCAGACTACTTATTTACACTGACATCTAAACCCATAATTATTTAACATTCTTTGCAGTAAAAAGTGAACACATGATTGTCTGCTAATGGAAATAACTTGATGAAATGACCAAAGTCAAAGAGGAACATGCCTCCGTTTAGGGTCTGCCTCTTAGGACACGGCTCCATAATTGCCCAACATTTCGCAGTTCATCTACAGCCAGTTTAGTGCATGTCCAGTGTCCACTGCGAATGCGTTTGAGAAGACAGCAGCTCTCTAACGATGGAAGGTAACACACAGAAGCTCAATCTGAAGAGGGAAGTGGGGCTCATAGCAGGTGTATCATTTATTGCTGGAACCATGATAGGTTCTGGGATTTTCATCTCCCCCAGTATGTGCTGGCTGATATCGGCAGCCCTGGGGCAAGCTTTGTAATCTAGACTTGCTGTGGGTTGATATCCATGTTGGGAGGGCTCTGCTACGCTGAACTGGGAACAGTCATACCAGAGTCTGGAGGACAGTTTATCTACATGCTGCGGACGACAGGGAAAATGGTGGCCTTTATGTTTTATTTCAGCTTCATCGTGGCAATGAGACCTACCATTGCAACATAAATTGCTCTGAGTTTTGCAGAATATGCTGTTGCCCCCTTCTACAGCGGCTACACCCCCTCCAATAGTGGTGGTAAAAGTAAAAGTTTTACAACTTCAGTCGAGTTAATATAACATCTAAGGAATACTTTGAGCCCTTTTTATTATCTTTGGATTACATTCTTCAGGTGTCTCTGTTACATCTGCAGTGTTTTCCCAATCATCGCTCCGATATGACCATGACGGACAAAGAACCTAAAGCCCTGAAAATGAGGCGGGAAATTGGGCTGATTGGTGGTGTAGCACTAGTATCAGGAACCATGATCGGATCCGGGATATTCATGTCCCCTCAGTTTATAATGGGCTACGTTGGAAGCCCTGGAGCAAGTCTGGTGATCTGGGCTCTCTCTGGAGGTCTTGGGAGTTTACGCATCCACTCAAAATGTGCGCTGTACACTTAGATTTAGCTTACATCTATGACCATCAGAGGATCTTTGGAGTGAGAGCTGTTTCTGTACATACTACTGACAAAAAGTAATTGCATTTTTTTGGACGTCACAATAATAATAACAAGTCCATGTTAATGAGATAGTTTAGCTGTATAAAGTGGCACAGCTGGGCAAGGTTTGCACCCTCCCCTGGAGTGAGCAAAGATCAAAACTCTTAATATTCGAAGGCAGCCTAACGACATCCAGGGGTCAAGTGGACAATAGAAAATGTGGTTTGGGCACAGTAAACTCACTATTGATATGTTCTGGAATTTCATTGGTATTGTTTGGGACAACTACATTTCCAGTATAGTGCCATTCTTAGAATTCCCTGTGGAAGCTAAACTAAGATATGCTAGAGAACTATTACTGGTTCTGACTGTGTTTTTCTACGTGGACAGAATATTTTTAGTACATCCGAGGGTCATATGAACTCAGGTGTCCCTTTTTATTGCAGATTATGTGGTTTTCATGGCTTCATTAAGCAATACATTTCAGTGCACACTAGATTGCAGGCAGTGTAAAGTTGCTGGAAAGAGAAGTGTTAGGGTTAGCGACATTATGACCAAGGGGGGGGGGAGGTGTTGCAAGTGGCCAGAACAATTTCCCATAGTCTTGAAGACTGGAGACCAGACACCGTTCTGAAAAGTGTTGTCACTTCACAATGTTCTCAATAAAACCTCTTTGATGATGATGCTTCTGGAGTTTTTTGGCCAATAGGAATCAAGGTAATTGCATCGTCTTCTCTTCCATGGAAGAACTTTTTGTGGTACAACTATTACTTTATACATCCATGGATACAACTTGATTGGACATGAGTTTGAAGTATGTCTCTTTTGTTGCTAACTTAACATTAGATGATTATTTGCCAATAAACGTGTGTTTGTGTGTCGTAATAATCTTTTACTGACGTTACCCTGTTGTATCTTTCCAAACTTGGTAATAATGGAAATCTGTTGATAGCCGGAAGAACATTTTGTCTTTTTTCTTTATTTTCTTCGCAGAGTTTACCAGAATACTTCATTTACATGTTAAAATAAATCTTCTGGGGGAGGATGCCCCCCTTCATGGGTTTTGGTTTACAAACATTTCACCTTTTCCACATCTTGTGAGTTTGCAGTTAACAAATCTCAAAGTTTCTCTTATTACTTTTTACTGTCAGTCAGAGAAATAACCTTGGAACAAGCATTTATTTTAGAGATATTGTGCCTCAATTTTGCAGACAATCTCAGACTACTTATTTACACTGACATCTAAACCCATAATTATTTAACATTCTTTGCAGTAAAAAGTGAACACATGATTGTCTGCTAATGGAAATAACTTGATGAAATGACCAAAGTCAAAGAGGAACATGCCTCCGTTTAGGGTCTGCCTCTTAGGACACGGCTCCATAATTGCCCAACATTTCGCAGTTCATCTACAGCCAGTTTAGTGCATGTCCAGTGTCCACTGCGAATGCGTTTGAGAAGACAGCAGCTCTCTAACGATGGAAGGTAACACACAGAAGCTCAATCTGAAGAGGGAAGTGGGGCTCATAGCAGGTGTATCATTTATTGCTGGAACCATGATAGGTTCTGGGATTTTCATCTCCCCCCAGTATGTGCTGGCTGATATCGGCAGCCCTGGGGCAAGCTTTGTAATCTAGACTTGCTGTGGGTTGATATCCATGTTGGGAGGGCTCTGCTACGCTGAACTGGGAACAGTCATACCAGAGTCTGGAGGACAGTTTATCTACATGCTGCGGACGACAGGGAAAATGGTGGCCTTTATGTTTTATTTCAGCTTCATCGTGGCCATGAGACCTACCATTGCAACATAAATTGCTCTGAGTTTTGCTGAATATGCTGTTGCCCCCTTCTACAGCGGCTACACCCCCTCCAATAGTGGTGGTAAAAGTAAAAGTTTTACAACTTCAGTCGAGTTAATATAACATCTAAGGAATACTTTGAGCCCTTTTTATTATCTTTGGATTACATTCTTCAGGTGTCTCTGTTACATCTGCACTGTTTTCCCAATCATCGCTCCGATATGACCATGACGGACAAAGAACCTAAAGCCCTGAAAATGAGGCGGGAAATTGGGCTGATTGGTGGTGTAGCACTAGTATCAGGAACCATGATCGGATCCGGGATATTCATGTCCCCTCAGTTTATAATGGGCTACGTTGGAAGCCCTGGAGCAAGTCTGGTGATCTGGGCTCTCTCTGGAGTTGTAGCTATGTTTGCAGCACTGTCCTATGCAGAGCTTGGGACAATCATCCAGGAATCTGGTGGAGAATCCATCTACATACTGAGGATCTATGGTTCATGCCCTGCTTTTTTTGCAGCAATCACTTTTGTTGTGGTTGTGAAGCCGCTTGGCATTGCAGCAATGGCGATTAGCATTGGAGAATATGCTCTAGCACCCTTTTACAACAGCTGCCAACCTCCTGATCTGGTAGTGAAGTGTGTTGCAGCTGTGGCTATACTGGTCGTTGCCATAGTAAACATCTTGAATTCCCGGATTGCCGTCAGAATCCAAGTGGTGTTCTTGGTGGCCAAAGTGCTGGTGTTGACATTTATTGTTATCGGAGGAATAGTGAAGCTCATACAGAGCAGCAGTGTCATTGTGGAAAATTTGAAAGTTGAGAATGCATTTAAAGGCACTCAGTACTCTTTGAGCACTCTGGGAATGGGTGTTTATCAAGGACTCTGGTCTTACGCTGGGTGGTACAACTTGAACTATGTCACTGAGGAGCTAAAAAGACCTGAGGTGAGACTGTAAAGAATTGGATTGTTGCATGAAGACACTGTCAGGACATGTGTTTGTTTGCTGCAATTGTAGTCTTATCTAACTGTGACAAATGTGTGTGTCTGTTAGTGTTATTATCATGTGAGTGTGTGCAGTGATTGTAAAATGTGAAAATAGATTATCTAGGTTTTTTTTAAGATTGAATTTGGTAATTTTTATATCAAAACAATGATTGTAGAATATTATAATGCTTGACAAAAGTTGAAGCAATCATTTCTTAGAAGAGATTCAATTATTAACATCTTGCCTAAAAGAAAAAGTGAACCTTGTTGGAATTTGGGCATTAAAAAAGACGTGTCATTGGATGATCGAATCCTATCGTTTGCCTTTTATTGACAATTGTAATCGGGAGGAAACCTAACATTTGATGACTGTCATAGTTTTACTGAAAAACTTCATAACCTTATCACTTTGTTAATGGGACAGGATTGGTGCCAACATTTTTAAACGTGCTTTGTCAAAGCAGAAAAATACTTCAGTTAAGTATTTTAGGTCAATCGATTATTCAAGTGTCAAAATTACAACTAAACATCATGCTATCTCAAACATAAAAATGATGTTGCCTTTTTTCTTCCAGGTGAATCTCCCCAGGGCGGTTGTGATAGCCATTTCTCTGGTGACTGGCTTATACCTGCTGGTGAATGTGAGCTACCTGACGGTTATGACGCCAAAAGAGCTCATGTCCTCAAGCGCTGTAGCAGTAACCTGGGGGTAAGACAGCATCTGATATTGTTTTAATAGATTCAGGTAGACAGATCCAGCCTGTTAACTTGACATGCTATTTTGACTGTTAAAATTGCTCATTTCAAAGGAGCATGGAAAGAGTGCACTCCTGTGACATCACACAGTGATTTTTCAAAGAATACATATGATGCTAATTCGGAGTTTCATATTTGTATATTTGGTTTCTTCTATAACTTGGGTACATGTTTAATGTTAAAAAAACACATACTTTTTGTCATAGTGTCTGTCTGAATACATCTATGTACCCTATGTCTGAAACTTTGGAGTATTTATATAGCATTTCAACGTTGCACATACATTACCCAAAATGCAATATGAGCACAAAAAGTTGGTTCTGATGGTGTGGTGCAGAAGTGAGTCCTAAAACCCGGATTTCAGTTAGCATTTTACCACGTCCGATTTCCTTGTCTCAAAGTCGACGGTTTTTATTTTTGTACGTGTTTGTGGCTAAAGCTAAAAATAAGGTCTGTGTTTAACACAAGTTTTGTTCTAAAACATAAAATACGTCGTAGAGATTACCTTGCCAAACAAAACGTTTTCAGTTAATCTTCAGTCCAAACATTTTCAGGACAAGTCTGAATAAAATTCCCATGTTTACACTTTCTATGTACTGCAGCATGTGGCTTTAGAACATTGGAAAGGTTCCTGTTGCAACTTTTGTGAGAACTTGTGCCTTTTTCCACAGGAACAAAGTGTTAGGAAGCTGGGGCTGGACCATGTCTGTGGCCGCAGCGTTGTCTGCTTTCGGCTCACTGAACGGAACGTTCTTCAGTGGGGGCCGTGTGTGCTTTGTTGCTGCCAGGGAAGGTCACCTGGTTAGCATCTCCACTTTATGATTAAAATAATAGTTAGATTGTTCAGGAGCATAAGCGTGACGATCTTCATGCACTGACTTGTGTTTACTCTCTAGCCAGATATCCTAGCCATGGCTCATGTCCGCAGACTGACTCCATCTCCAGCGCTGATCTTTACCACTGTGGTCTCTCTTCTGGTGCTGATCCCCGGAGACTTCCAGAGCATTGTCAACTTCTCCAGGTGAAAGCTGGGTCTGATTTGCATGTGTTTTAGGTTTGTTTTGAGGTGATTGGTTTTCAGTTTAACAAATACATATTTAATAGTAGATTAAAAACCCTAATCCTCACAAAAAAAACACAAACTAAAGAGGGTTTCAAGTATCTTAAGTATTCAATATGAATTAATTAATAGATGTATCCAGTGTATCCTAAAAATAAAAACCATGACTGTATGGTCAGCACATGACATACGAGGACGTTTAAAGATTAGATTCCCATAGTCCAGGAATGGACGCTTCGTTTTTTCTAGTTTCATTCATGAATGATCCCTTAACCATCAAATACATTTTGGAGGTTGTGGGTATTGCCAGTTATGGATAACTAGCCTGCATGATAATAACAGTACAAAGGCTGTGTGAAGGATTCCCCTATCCTGACAAAAGCCCCAAAAGGCCCAAAAACATGACATAGAGTTATAGAAAATAGATGTCTGGTATTTTATCATTTTCTGCCTTTGCATGTATTTAATGTTGACATTTCTTCCTTATTACATGTTAGTTTCACTGCCTGGTTTTTCTATGGCATCACCCTCTCTGGACTTGTCTATCTCAAGATTAAGAAGCCGGAGCTCCCCAGGCCATACAAGGTCCGTATCACACACATTCAATCTTAAAGAGGCCCTATTATGCTTTTGGGGGTTTGCCAGTATAGGTTTTAGTTCATGTAAATGGTCTGCAAAGGCTTAATCCCAAAGATCCCTCCAGAGGGAATTCTCCCCCGCCCCCACCCCCCCATAGTGACATCACTATTTAAGGTGCTTGCCCCACGGGAACGCATACGGCAAAACGCATAGGATTAACGCAATTGCAATCGCAAAAAACGCGCAATATACACCGGATAGTGTCTGTTCACACGAGACAGCTCCGTTTAGCTCCAACCGCTGGAAAAAGCTGCAGTACATATGCCGAGCCTGTACGTGGCGCTCTAACTTCCTCCACAAAAGCAGCGAAGAAGCTAGGTTGTCATGGTTGCCCTTCTGTTTATTCACCGTGGTGGGGGCCGAGGGAACCGGGCAGAGTTTTTCGCCGGTCAACGTGTGTAAAAGTTTAAATCTTCCGGACAAAATTATAAAAGTGCCGGTCAAAGGTCTTCTTTGTTATTTATTAAGCTTTAAAACAAATGAATAACGACTATATATAATAATAAAATACACGGAGCCTGGCCTCTCTTTTTCCTCTCTTCTGACAGCGTCAGTGTCTGTCTCATGCAGCAGCTGATCCAGTAATGAGTGACCCGGCCGACAGTAACAAATAAACATATTTATAACTAGTTTAGGTAGTTTGAGAGGTAATTAAAATAGCTAAGGGTGATGATCTGACTTGAAGTGTGTGTTTTTGCTCCTCCTGCCATATTCGGTCGTCCTAGTGTGGCAGAATGGTCTATATGACACTAAACAGTTACGCAAACGGCCGTATGCGTTCCCGTGGGGCAAGCACCTAACACTCCCGCTTCAATTGGCTAGCTCTCTAACACATTGTACATGATAAGTGTAAGGGGTGGGACGTTTTGGACACATCTCTAAGCGGTTGAGCAATAACAACAGAGCTGGCCAGCTAACCAATCAGAGCAGACTGGGCTCTGGTTTCAGACAGAGGGTGAAAAGAGGTGCTGCAGCACAGGCAGTATCAGAAAAATAAAGAGCTTTCTGAACATTAAAGCATGTCAACATGTCAGAGTAGAGACACAAAATACAAATATATGAACCTGAACATTTGCATAATAGGGCCCCTTTAAACACCATCAACATTAACATTTGTCTTAACACGTATGAGAATCTGTCTCTCTTTTTCCACAGGTTCCCATTATACTCCCAGTCCTGGTCATCATTGTGGCAATATTCCTTGTTCTTGCACCCATCCTAGACAACCCTCAGATAGAATACCTCTATGTGTCTTTATTTATCCTCAGTGGAGCTATAGTGTACGTTCCCTTCATCCATTTCAAGCTCTGCCCAGGGTTGCTGACCAAGCTAACAGTGTTCCTGCAGCTCTTCTTAGAGGTGGCCCCGACAGAGAAAAAACCTGTGATATTGGTGGAAGAATCCAGAAGAAAAGGCTGTTGTTCCAGTTTTGTTGCTTGTGCTTTTCAACTACACCTGTTTTTTGCAATGACACTCATGAGATGTTGCGGTTTACATTTGGTAGCAACTTACTATTACCTCTTGTTTGTCATTGATGAGTTGTTTGTCTTTGACTTTTAACACTCTGATATGTGTTGTCTTTTTGCACAGGTGCATTTAGCTGATGCGAGCACAAAGAAAAACTAGTACATCTGTATTCAAAATGTCAATCTATTAGAAGAAGGGTAAAATATGACATGTTGCTGGACAGCCTGTGTACCTAAACACCTGAGAATTCCTGTGCTTTTTGTTGCAAGATTTCTTTAAAAACATTTTGATCTGGAAACTTTTGCAAATTAACATTTATAACAAGCTCAAATGAAAATAAACACAGGAATTCCCAGGTTATATATAGGCCATATATATATATATATATATATATATTTAGAAGTAAACGCAGCAAATCTACACTTAAGAAGCTGAAACTGTGAAAATTAGCAAATAAAGTTTTGTTTTCACTCACTTTAGTTAAGTGTAGGTTAATCCACATCAACACATCATTTTTTAAAGTTTTTTAATGTGGTTATGTGTTGTGTATATGAAAATCTGAATCTATAAAGTGTCTGTCAAATAAAGCTTCTTAGTAAAAGTGCAATATTTCCCTTTGAATTGTAGCGGAGTAGAAGTATAAAGAAGCATAGAAAGAAAATACTCAAGTTTAAGTACCTGAAATGTGTACTTAAGTAGTACTTGACTGTCCCGAGTGACTTTCCACCACTGTAATTATGTTAGCACAAACCAAAGAATAAGCTATATATTAACCTGCTGAACATTTAGCTTACTAAGAGTCCATCTCCATTGAGCTGACCTTCCTTAATCTAATTTGATGTTTTGAATCTTAAATACAAAATGAGCACTGATACAGATGTGAATTTACAAAAAAAATGTTTATTAAATAATTGTTATCCATCAAACGGATAAAAACAAGACATGGCCAATCAATAGTGCAACTTTCACAAGACAGAAGATTGTTTAACACAAAACAGGAAAGAGCAGAGTGTGTGTGTGTATACGGGCATGCATACACACACCAAATGTATCTATGACAACACATATCATATAAAGTGAATCTAGTCTGTCTGGTTACGTATCTTGTTTGTTTTACTTTAACATTCTGTAGTGGCTGTGGCTCATGGCGTAGGGGGGTTGATCCCCCACTACTGAAGCCTACGAGTCAAGATGTTTCTTTATGTGTAAGTGTTAAGCTTGGCAGCTGTTTGAGATTGAGTTTAAAATTGAAGGAATATTTGAGCTCATCAATTATAAAAAGCGCTTTTTAGTTTAGAATTGAAGTCATCGTAGTTAGCCTTCATAGTTTTAGTCGATATGAAGTCATAACATTTAGTCAATTTTTATTCTATTTCCATCAAATCTAGGCCAGCCGAAACCAATAATTCTGTCATTTGTGACAAACTTTGTTCACAGAAGATAGCATCTTATAATTATTTGATAATAAAAATGCAGCTCGACCCCCATTCATACTGACTGTGTTTATTGGTGATGCGCACCCACCCAGCCCGTAATGAGAGCCAATCTGCTACGCCTGACATGAAAAAAAAAAAAATCATAATATAAAATAATAACCCGAACCCAATTCAACTTGTACATTGACTTTATGCCTTAGTAGCACTGACAACTGTCTGACGGAGAATAATTGAGCGGTAGGGCATGTGGTATGTGTGTTTTTCAGAGAGACAGAGATGGGAACAGAAGTAGAAGTTATAATAAAATGATTTTAGTGAAGTTTATATTTTTTAACTACATTTTTGTTTTCATGAATATTGCATGTTGATATTGTCACAGTTGGTCTTCAATGGCGTCAATGCCGTCTCATCATTGTCTCCCTTCAGTCATGGAAAAAAAACATATTTTGTCATAGTTTTGAAATCATCACGTGTGTGTGTGTGTGTGTGTGTGTGTGTGTGTGTGTGTGTGTGTGTGTGTGTGTGTGTGTGTGTGTGTGTGTGTGTGTGTGTGTGTGTGTGTATGTGTGTGTGTGTGTGTCACTCAGTAAGAATCACTCCGCTCTGGCTTTCTTCTCTGTGCCGTTAGAAGCTTTTGATTGGCTTTCAGCTCCACAGCTCGGCTCCCCTGTCCCGCCCCCCTGTGATGTTTGCTGGTACAGCATGTGAAGCCGCTCTGCATTCATGTCTGCATCCTCCGCCCCCTCGCAGCACTTTATCCACGACTGAGGGATAGCCTCGATGCCGTAGTGGGCCCCGGCGATGGCCCCTGCCATGCAGGCTATGGTGTCTGTGTCCCCTCCCAGGGCCAGGCTGTACGCTATTGTCCTCTCCAGGCCGCCGTAGTTCTCTGGGAGGCATTCTCTGGGCTGCAGGCAGTGCAGGACGCAGAAGATGGCAGTTGGGACTGAGTGGAGCGCCGCGATGCCGTTACCTGGAAGAAATGACAGGAAACGTTGAGTGATAAGAAGTAAGGATAATACACAGGAGATGGGCTGCTCTAAAAGCAAACATGTCAAATAAATGTGTTTGGGATCAGGAGGGATTCACCACTTAGTGAAACAATCCATTTGCTCTGTCCTGAGAAATCCTTAAAAAAGTCAAAAAATGATATTCTACTATGTGTTGTCATAACCAATCACAGTAGTGAAAACATTATTATTACTGTTGGGGAAATATTTTTCAAGGCCCATTACTTTGACCCAGTTTATCAGTTCATACTGTCCTGACTGAGCACACGCACCTGTAACCTTGGCTGCTGTGCTCTCAGTGTGTCTCCCTGTTCCTGCCTATTGGCGTCAGCTGATAGAGGTGTTATCATTCTATCATGTTATGCACAATGTTGATTATTCTCTCTGAACTAGCTAAATACATGGGTCTGGGATAGAGTTCTTCAGAATTGACGTGGCAACTCTACCGTGAAGTCAGAGCCTCTGACTCTGGACTTGCTTTGTGAATTCTCCGGCCGAAGCTCCTAAATAAACCATCAGTGTTTGACATCAAAGCTCCAGTTCTCCCCGTGTCTCCTTCCTGAGTCGGTGACTCCCACTGCATTGCTGCACAGAAGTTTCTCCCACAATTACATTAAGTGATTTTAAGTGACTAAGAACTATTTGAAGAACGTCAGGAAACTATAACAGGCTTTTTCCAATATTTTCAGACAAGTGATTCATTGAGAATTTACCTGGGAGATTGTTTAATGATACAAAAGTGTAATTTGTTGGATAACAAAACAAAATGCTGTGCGTGTACAATAGAAAATGTTGGAAACAGTCAATAGGCGCTTTCACACCGGAGTTGCAAACCACGGCCCGTAAAACTCTGAAGAGTTTTGTGAAGCCGCCATTGTATTTGCTGGCATTAGCATTATTAGCATTAGCATTAGCCCCGCGCACCAACGGAGAGAGAATAACTTATGGCAACACACAAAAAAACATGGGAGCGGTGGAGTGATGAGGAGGTGTCGGCGTTCTGGCGATTTACTCGGAAGGCTTCGAGTACTACTACTGAAGCCGGTCCCCAACTCCGGGGACTTCCGGCCGGGGACTTCGGGTGGCAGTATATGCCGTGAAGTTGTTTGCTGCCTGCCAGTAAACCCAAAGCAGAAGAAGAAGTGACGTCAGCGGCTTCATTTGCGTAATCTTCCCTCAGGGAATTCCGGTGTGAATGCAATCGGCTCTTTAGTTCCATGGGGGTACTGAGTGCTGGGAACTAAGTGCTGGGAACTAAGTACGGCAAAGTACTTGGTGTGAAAGCGGCTAATGGCGGGACCGGAAAAGGACGAATGGATGACTAAAACCATGTTAAAACCTCGATGAAAGTCGGGATTAAGTGAAAATCAGCAGATACTGACCCAGTTCAGAGATGACCTCCTCGATGCTGACCTTGCTGCGGTGCATCAGGTCGCTCACTCTGTGGAGGCGCTCGCAGAACGGCTTCTCTGCTTCCTTTAGGCTGCACAGAAACACCATGTTAGACAATCACGAAAAGAAAAACCCCTGCAGTACTTCCTGGAAACCATTAGAAATTCTCTTATGGTTATATTAATGTAGTTCTCACATTCTGGCGTCATTGAGCGTGGCCTCGTTGCTCTCCACGTCCTCCATCTCTATGATCAGCGTGCTGATGAACTTGAGGGGCAGGTCCAGCGCCCCCTGCAGGGAGAGGTGCACGGCCAACGCCTGCAGCACCGCCCCGTTATAGCCAAGAGAGCAGGAGTGGGTCAGCATGGCCCCGCGATGAGCAAACTGCAGAGGAAAAAAAATTAAGAAATCACACCAACTCTGTACCAACAAGTCAGGGGGCTAGCAATGCAACTGTGTTCAAAACATATTCAACCGAGAAAAGAGTCAAAACAAATCAAAACAACTAAAAGGCAAAACTTAAATAAAATGATAAGAAAACTTAGATCATCTTTCTTCTGTTATGCGGTTTAAGAATATAACGGTTAAGAAAATCCCGCCCGTCTGCATCTTCCACACAGGTTGCCCATAGAAGTGTCTTTTAATAGGATGGCAGTGGGATTTGTAGTCTTTTTTTTATTCCATTGACTACAGATGTTGCCACTAGCTGACAATATAATTTGACCTTTTCACAAACTAAAACTGCATTATTTTCGATGAGTTAACCAATAAATATTATAACTGCGGACTCCGAGAACATAATTCATCATCATCTGTGGATAAACACAAGAAATGATCTTATGAGCCTTTTCTGTGTTCTTTTACCATGACGGTAACACAGTTAGTGTCAGTGGGTTACTATTGTAACGTAGACTGTTCAGAGTAACATCTTTTAACAATACATTTCTTCCATTTTAGTTGAGTAAATAATAAACACACCTTGTGCATATAAAGATAGAAGATGTTTGTCTACATTTTCTTGTGACTTTTACACTATCAACTGGGTCTGGATGTTGGCTGACATTGCGTTTTATTTACCACAGTGTCATATATCCCAGTGTAAGTGTTGTACAGTATATTGACACCGTTAGCCAAGACGCCTAAAGACATTGGTCTTAGAATGATAGAGGTGTTATCATTCTATCTTGTTATGCACAATGTTGATTATTCTCTCTGAACTAGCTAAATACACGGGTCTGGGGTAGAGTTCTTCAGAATTGACGTGGCAACTCTACCGTGAAGTCAGAACCTCTGGCTCTTGGACTTGTTTTGTGAATTCTCCGGCCGAAGCTCCTAATAAACCATCAGTGTTTGACATCAAAGCTCCAGCTCTCCCCGTGTCTCCTTCCTGAGTCGGTGACTCCCACTGCATTGCTACACAGAAGTTTCTCCCACAGCTTTGAGTATATTATTTGTGTTTTTTATTCTTTCATCTGTATATAGCACATGAATTGTTTGGCCTTTTTTAAGCTAATGTACTTGCAGGATTCTTACTGTTTTGAATTTGTATCCTCTTGATTGATTGCACACATTATAGGTGGCTATGGATAAAAGCTTCAGCTAAACAAAATATAGTGCAACGGTACTTGGCTAAAGTATTTGAAATTCTGAGAAATAAGTAGCTTATTACATTATTCTCACTAATGTGAGTTTATCTTTTACAATCAGGGATCACTTAATTAAAATGGCAAGTTAGGACTCTATGTGAGGCGATTCTCAGAATGTGCATAGCTTCGACAATACATGGGGGTGGTCTTTGTCCGGAGGATGTTTAATGCTCACCTTCTTCACATCAGCTGGGTCGGGGAAAGCCAGTGCGAAGGGGGCCGCCCTCATGGCTCCCCCGTTCCCAAAGGAGCCCCGACCATTAAACTGGTCTCTAGCCGGCCGGTACACGTCACTGAGCTGAGGAGAGGACAGCTTCTTCAGCACCTGGATCACTCCGGATCCATACCCGCGGCCCGGGGACGCACTGTACTCCTTAGCAAACCTAGAGGGGGAAACACAGGGAGTGTATTGTTTACCTCAATTTATTTGAAAAGCTTTGGGACAATATTTACACTTTAATACACTTAAACTCTGCAGATAAGCTTTTGGTGTTTCGTCCTCTTACCTGCGAGCCATGTCCCGCTCATCGAAGCCGGCACGGGTGAGAAGAGACTGGATCACACAACGTGCCATGGCCGTGTCATCACTGTACTCAAGGATACCTAACACACAAACACACACGCACAGGCACACATATAAACCCTTTGTTGACCCTACTGGCCATAAGACTGTTCTCCTGAGCTCTGCGAAGCGGCACAACTTACAAATGTTTATATTATACACACACATGTATATATTCCACATATCCTAAAGTATCATACTTTACAGTGTATAGTTTCTATTCTACTGGTCAGTATTTGATTTGACATTCTGTTCTATTTTTTGGTTATTGGTTTATGTATATATTTGTTTCTATATAGAAGAAAAAAACAGTGGCAAAAAGAAGTTTGGTGACGCAGCTTTCATTAACTATGCCCCAAAGCCATGGAACAAAATACCTGTAGACATCAGGGAAGCCAGCTCGGTGGAAGTCTTTAAAAAAAACTCAAAACACATTTGTACAATTTAGCCTTTTAGGAAGCAAACACAAGGTTCAAGGTTCTTTATTAGTCATACAACCATAGCTACAGAGTAGTTATGTCGATGAAATTCTTAAGTCACAGGCTTCTCCAACAGTGCAACACAATATTACAGAAAGACAGAAAAATATAGTGCAAGTAAATATTAAAAGTAACTGCAAAAAGAAAGGAATAGTTTAAAAAAAAAAATTAAATAGTGCAATAAGAGTCTATATGCAAGCTATTTGAATGATATATTAGGTAAATAGATAAATGATTACTAAGTAGCAGAATGTTATGAATGTTGTTACAGCAGTTCAGATGTTTAACAGTCTTATCGCCTGTGGGATGAAACTGTCTTTGAACTCCTGCTCTCTGCTGCACTTTCTCAATGCATTGCGATGCATTTGAACCGGTCACCTGATTGTGTGTTGAATTTGCACTATCCTCCTTTTAATGCACAATTTCATTGGTGTACCTTTAATCTAAATGTATTTTTTATATATGTAATGTCTACTCTGTGCAATTTTAGTTTGTTTTTATGTCTTTTACTGGTATCTGTATACTGTGTAATATCAATTTTCTGTGAAATATCTATGTGAAGCACTTTGGACTGCAAGTGTTGTATGAAAGGTGCTATACAAATAAAGATTATTATTATATCTGCGATTTACTTACATGATATAAATACACACTTTTACTTCCGTCTTTGTGTCTTAAGTACATTGCATGTTTGTTTAACTGTTCATAGGGCTTGGGAGGCGTGTAGCGTAGTGGACTAGTGCGTTGGTGTTCGGATCAGGGGACCACAGGTTCAAACCCCACTGCAGTCAGCATGTCGTTGTGTCCCTGGGCAAGACACTTCACCCCAAATTGCTCCTGTGGGGATTGCCCACAGTATTCAGCATGTAAGTCGCTTTGGATAAAAGTGTCTAACAAGTAACATGTAATGTAATATTTGAATTACACTGAAGCTATTGTACACAAAAGCCTTTGAGTCTTTCAATGTTGATGCACAAGAACAGCTTGCATTGCATAGCAGCATTACAAGAATCCAGCAGGGTCTATGGATTGAAGATAACAATCACTATGTGTTTGATGACTAGTAAAGTGTTTTGGCCAAATATTCTCTAATTCGAAGTGTCACATGTTTTTTTCAACTTTAAATGGTAGGGAGACCAGGGACAGTTGTAACACGGGACAGTTGTAACGCCTTCAATATCTCCAATCACAAACCAGCTAGAGTTATGAAACTCACTCTGCACATGCTCAGTTAGATGGAAAGATTGCTGTGAAAAAAAGGAGCCACGTTTAAATCTGCCGCGAAAGATATCAGCGAAAGTGTGTTTCTGAGGTAAAACATTAACAACAATTATATGATGTATTTTTTGGATACTGTCTTGAGGTCAAATGTCTAGGAATCCAAACTAGTATTATTAGAATCACTGTTTTGTAAGCTAAACATGTAACTAGCTAAATATGGGTCAAGCTAGCAATCAGGGAGGTTCACAGGGGGTGAAAACATGACTGGTGGTCCTGGGACGGTTGTAACATGGACCACCAGGGACGGTTGTAACATGGCACATTTACAATGATGGCTCATTTGCTCGAATGATCAATATTGTTGATTGGTGTGCATTGTCCCTGTAAAAATAAACAGAATAAAATACAGTACAGTAAAGTGTGTGCGTATGTTTACAGTATGCCAAATATCAGAAAGAGGAAGACAGACAGGGGAGTGCCACTTCCTCTGCTGCAGAGGGCCTCAAATGAAGTTCAGGAGGGCAAATCAGTCAGGGCAGTGGCAAAGTCCCATGATATATGCCATGTCACTCTGTACCGGTTCCATAAAAAGAGGCTGAGGTTGCAGAGTCAGGGATCCAAATCACCCCAAAGAGTAGGCTACTGGACACCCAAGAAGGTGTTCTCAACAGAGCAAGAGATGCTTTTGAGAGACTACCTGATGGAGGCAGCTGATTTATACTATGGTCTCAGCTCAAAGAAGGTAGGTCTACATCATTAAGGTAGAATAGGCTATCTATACAGATGGAAGTCACTTTTACACCTGCCACAACTGTGAATCCGATTAATTCCATCTGGTGTTCTGTTTTAAGTTCTGTTCATTGTTTGTTGGAGGATGTATGAAACCCCATTAAAATCTTGTTGCCTTAGAATTTGACAGCTTTCCCTCTTTTTTGTCATGTAGTGTGAAAAAAGGTAACCGTTATTAATATGTTACAACCGTCCCTGGCATGTGTTACAACTGTCCCTGTACACAGGGACGGTTGTAACAGTTGAGTTTTAAAAAAAAAATACATTTTCCAACCTGTACTTATTTAATAGAAACATCTTAAATACATTGTTTCAGTAGTTGACACATTGAGAATGTATAATATAGCAAAATGGCTATCCTAGTGTAAATGGTTTTTTACTTATTGGGGAAAACCCAAAAAGTGTTACAACTGTCCCTACATTTTGAGTTGCTGCACATCATTCTGGGTACCCATTGCTGATGGGTCCCTTCCTTTGATTTGGACGTTTATGATAGAGTACACAGATGCGAGTCATTCAGAATGAATGCATGCTTTTACAGTGTTGTTAATCCCCCTATGTAAGGCTTCATTGACCCAGAATATTGCCCTAGTTTAAAGCAGGTACCTGACCACTATGACAGGCTGATATATCATTCACAGCCTTTCTACAGGAGAGGTTAGCATTGGTTAAGCATGCATCTCTCGTACTGCTACCTATATATCCTATTTCAGAATAAAATATATAATTATTTCTCTAACCATTCCCTTTGGTGTCGTCGTCCAGGCTGCTGAGATGCTGCAGCACGCTCTCCATGGGAACCTCCTCCGCTCCTTCAAACTCTCCGCCGACACAATCCCCCAGCACGGCCGCCACCAGCGCTCCCCTGAACCGGGACAAAGACGCCGGGCCGCCCGCTGCCGCCGCTCTCGCTGCCGTCATTGCCATTCATCCGCCGGGGAACAGACGTCAACCTACACCGAGAAAACAGTCCTCTGGTCGGCTAACCGGACTGTCAGACAGGGAGAGGATACAGCGCAGACAACAACAACAGATGTCGGCTCAGCTCCCCCTCAATTCTGCTTCCTGACAACGATGGGATGCCCCTTGACCCCGATGCACATAGAAATACACACATATAGAGCGGCTCTCGTGTAGATGTTTCTATCAAGAAACCGGCTGCTGTGGTTTCTATATTTCTGTACAAGGACATGAGTAACAGAAGAATATGCAATTAAATGAGACACACTTTATTAATATAGGTAGTTGTCGCTGACTAGTCGTTGAAGGGTTTATATTTGGCCTCAGTTGACGGATTTTGTCTCTGCTTATTTGAATATTTTTACAAAATAGCTCACTCTTCTCTCGTGCCCGCAGTTTGCGCAAATACTATGTTTTTTACGGTAGTGCAATAGATTTCTTAAGATCGCCCCCTGCTGGATAGGAGTTCTGACCCTGACAGGATTAGATCATTTTTCAACGCCTACTCAATAACATCATTAAATAGATCTAAAACACTTGAACTGGGAACAAATTACAGGGAATTTTATTTCCCGTTTGGTCCTTTTCTTCATTGTGCTCTGTGCAAATTGTCTAGACTCTAGTGGATACAAAGTGACAAAATGATCATACCACAAGATTCAAGATTCAAAGTGTTATTGTCATATAGGCTAGCTACAGTAGCTACAGTGTAGTTATGGAAATGGTAATCTTAAGTCCCAGGCTCCTCCAACGATGCAACATAAATATATAAGACATTAAACAATAGAACACATTTAAAGAACAATATAAATAAAATATTGCAAGAAGAAAAAGGAGAAATTAAATAGTTCAAACTTATATTGCAAGACCAATGTGCAAGTAATGCAGGAGAAGTGAACTACATGTCAAAACACGTGTTATTTGGCTGATTGATCTTGAATGAATGAATATAATTGCAGCTACAGGCCTTTTCTTATCACTTCCAATTAATATATAATCTAAGAATGTTAGTAACCTATTTCAATTGTCTGAATAAGTTACACCTACCCTTACATGAAATGAGTAAGGTCAAAGTCATTTCATAGGCTATAATATTGAGAGCGATGATATTTTGCAGATGATGTTTTAGGTACCTACATATTTCTCGGTATAACACATTTTGTTTAAAAAAATAATAATTCTTACAATGTTTAGTTGTGTATGCAATGAATTATGTATCATATATTATGACAGTCAGATTTTGGTAAAATGTTATGGATAAATTAAATGTGTTTGGTTATTATCAAGCTATGTAAACCACAGTGCAACCATTAAACTACAATGCCTATTCGTCACTGAAGGCTTCTCAATTCTCTAATTTCCCCTCCTCGACTCCTATCCTCGTGTCTTAGTCCCGCCCACAGGAGATGCGAGCGGAAGAGTCGAGGAGGGGAGCTGAGGGGAGAGGAGGGGAAGCAGCAGGCGTTTAGAGAAATGAGAACTCCTCTCCTCTGAACGGTCATTTTAAAGAGACGTCCATTAATGATGACAGGAGGCAAAGCAGCCCGCTGTATAGAAAACTGTGGCCGTTTCTCAATCGCGAGGATATTGGCTTCCAAGCCAATATTTCAAGGATGCTACGTCATCGAGTGCCGCCGAAGGACTGTTCCAATCTCCAGCATACTTGGAATTCCACCGAGGCCGCGTCCTTGGTTTGGGGGAAATTTCGAGGCTGCACATGGTTAGACTTCGCGTCCTTAAAATCCCCACAATGCTTTGCTCATGGACCAATTTCCCCAAATCTGTGGCGGAAGATGTAAGGCGGGGCCTCTCATATGACGCACACCTGCACACTTGCTAGCCTGTTCCACTCTTTGTTTTCCGAATGCCAGGAAGTATTCTTGCCTCGCTTCTGAAGCAAGATGCTCGGCTCGGCTGTGCTACCAAGCCAGCATCCTCGCGATTGAGAAACGGCCTGTAGTTTCCCCACAGCAGCAGGCGCACATTCATGACGTCCGCTGGCGCATCATAAACACGTTGGATAGTGAAAGTTCAGTCGGATTCTCAAAGCACCGCAGTCTCTTCTCCTAAGTCCTTTTGAATTCTCCTATCCACTATCCCTTAACCCCGATAGGATTTGATAGGAGCTGATTTTTGGACTATTCGACTGCATTTTTTGATTTTTGCATTTTTTGATTTTTGACAACCGGGGTTGCAGTCGAATAGTCCAAAAATCAGCTCCTAACGTCTATCCCTATCGTCTATCCCTTGACTTCTGTGTGAAACGTCACAGGGTTAAGGGATAGTGGATAGGAGAATTCAAAAGGATTTAGGTCTTAGGTAGGTGTGCGTCTGCTGCTATGGGGAAACTATGGAAACTACAGTTTTCTATACAGCGGACTACAACATGGATGTATAATAAGAACGAGGAACTACTGTAAACTCATCTAGAGACTCTGCACCGTGCTCTGATGCTGTTGTTTTATGCTTTATGAACGGGGACAACAGAGAAACATATTCTTCATGACCAAAGTTGGAATTGAAATAAAAAAGGAAAGTGAAACTTATGCTCGTCACCCTCTCCCTCCGGTCCACATTAATACAAATGATCCCAATACGTATGACTGTATGAACTATGAAAAGATCTTAAAATCAATACAAATGGATTTATTATAAACGTTAGTCCTTAACATCTATCACTGTGTATATCAGCATTCAAAAATCTTTTAAAAGTTGAACAAACCCCACACAGCTCAGTAAACACTGGAATGTTGACTTTATTTGATAATTTCAGTAAAAACTAACGTTCATATTTCTCTTTTCGATTATAATACTGATGAACGTTCAAAACAAAGCACTTTGGCAACTTACCACATACGTTTTAAAATGCTTAATAAGCACCGTAACTTTCATGATATCATTTCTCGGTCATAATCGGTTGTTTCCGTGAACGGCCGAATGTTGTGTGACGGCAAATGCTGCGGCTGCAAGGCATTGTGGGGCAGCATTTTCTCCTCTCCTTTCGTCAAGGGAGGTCCAGTGGTTCCTAAGCTAAAGGAGGTTATAAAGGAAGTTTGAAACCTCGGTTGCGGTCGAATAGTCCATTTAGCTTAGGAACCTTCCTAACGGAGTGAAATGACCCGGAAGTCCCTCAGTGGCAGCCATGATAAGTGCCGTTCGAATTCTCTAAATTAAAAGGAAAGGAGGTTTCAAACTTCCTTTATAACCTCCTTTAGCTTAGGAACCACTGGACCTCCCTAACCGAAAGGAGAGGAGAAAATGCTGCCCCACAATGCCTTGCGGCCGTTCACGGAAACAATCGATTATGAACGAGAAATGATATCATGAAAGTTACGGTTCAAAACGTATGTGGTAAGTTGCCAAAGTGCTTTGTTTTGAACGTTCATCAGTATTATAATCAAAAAGAGAAATATGAACGTTAGTTTTTACTGAAATGATCAAATAAAGTCAACATTTCACAGTGTTTACTGAGCTGTGTGGGGTTTGTTCAACTTTTAAAAAGATGTTTGAATGGTGATATACACAGTGATAGATGTTAAGGACTAACGTTTATAATAAATACATTTGTATTGCTTTTAAGATCTTTTCATAGTTCATACAATCATACGTATTGGGATCATTTGTATTAATGTGGACCGGAGGGAGAGGGTGACGAGCATAAGTTTCACTTTCCTTTTTTATTTCAATTCCAACTTTGGTCATGAAGAATATGTTTCTCTGTTGTCCCCGTTCATAAAGCATAAAACAACAGCATCAGAGCACGGTGCAGAGTTTACAGTAGTCCCTCGTTCTTATTAAACATCCCTGTTGTAGTCCGCTGTATAGAAAACTGTAGTTTCCATAGTTTCCCCACCGCAGCAGGCGCACATTTATGACCTCCGCTGGCGCATCATAAACACGTCGGATAGTGAAAGTGCAGTCGGATTCTCTAAAGTACCGCAGTCTCTTCTCCTAAATCCTTTTGAATTCTCCTATCCACTATCCCTTAACCCCGTGACGTTTCACTCCGAGGTCAAGGAATAGACGATAGGGTTAGAACTTAGGAGCTGTTTTTTTGGAGTATTCGACCGCAACCCTCCTTTCCTATCATTTAGAGAATTCGAACGGCACTTCTCATGGCTTCCACTGAGGGACTTCCGGGTTGCTCCGGGGTGGAATGGCGTCTTTTGGCGCAGTTCCACTACAGCGCGGAGCTCGCTTTAAGCGTGCCGTGTCGTGCCGTGCCCGTTTTTGGTTGCGCTTCCACTAGGCCTAGTTCCGGCCCGGCCCGGCCCGGGGCCACTTTTTCACGTCTTTTCTGGCCCAAGAAAATTGTGGTTCTATCGAGGCCAACAAACAGGGCTGAGTCGGGCTGAGTATGCTAAACTAGAGAGAGGAGCGCTGGCAAGGGGGCTACAACTACAACAAGATGGACATATTTGACCGTGTTTTAATTGTAATACACGTTTCAAAATGATGCCGAAGTAACAACATACTGATACCGGTTAGTAAAAACCATGAATTAATGCTTTGTCAAGTCTGCAGACAGACGGCAGGCGAAAAACCTTTTAAAATACGTGTTTTTCTAGATGGAGATTGGCTAAGCTAACGCAGTATATGCTCCGACCGTCCACACTCACAACAACGGCCTATACAGACATAAATAAAGCAGCGACTGTATTCACCATGACACAGGCAGTCTGTGGTGTGTACTTGTTTAACTTTTGTCGAGTTTCTGAACATATATAAGGAGCTGTGAGCTCTGAGTGCTAACAGCTAACGGCTGTGTTGTGTTTCTGGAGTTCTCATTGAAGATGACGTCACGGCTCCGCCTACACTGCGTTACTATAGTAACTACCCCAGTTCCTAAACTGTAATGGAAGTGCAGCATGAAGTGAGTCGGCCCAACGCGGCCAAGCCGTACCGAGCCGTACCGAGCGTGGCCGAGGCCGACCGTGTAGTGGAAATCCGCCATTTGAGTCCTGGAGAGGAGGATATGGAAAGTGCATCTGAAGGAGAAGGAGGATGGAATGAAGTAAGGAAAAAGACTTCAAGAAAGAAGATAGACATGTCAAGTGACAGTCTTAGTGAATCTGATTTGCAGAATGAATTGAAGAAAGTAAAGAAAAGGATTGAGAATGAAGAGTGGAAAGTGATTGTGGAGTTTGGTGAGCAATCCGCAGCTAAGCTACATCCAGTGGCCCTGACTAAAGCGATTCACAAAGAAATTGGATCGATAAAACAAGCAAGATTTCTGAGCAAAGGACGGATGTTGGTTGAAATGATGAATGCAAAACAACAGGAAAAGTTACTGAAAATGAAGACCCTGAATGAAGTTCGGATTAAATGCCATGTTCCTGGAGCAAATCGGAAAATACTTGGAGTTGTCATTGGAGTTCCGATAGAAATCGGCATAGAAGAACTCAAGAAAGAAATTAAAGGGGGAAAAGTGTCTGTAGTTAAGCGTCTTCCTACTAGGTATCAGGGTAAGATAGTGGATAGTTTGTCTGTTCTTCTTCAGTTTGAAGAAACAATTCAACAGAAGATTATGATCGGTTGCATGAGCTTTCCAGTAAGAGAATTCATCCCTAAACCTTTGCGGTGCTTTAAATGCCAAAGGTTTGGGCATGTGGCAGACAAGTGCAAAGCAAATAAGCCCAGGTGTCCAACATGTGCGGGGGAACATGAATATGGTAGTTGTGCTGCAGGTGCTAAGGTGAAATGTTGTAACTGTGGTGGGGAACATAGTGCTGCGTATCAGGGCTGCGAAGTGCAGAAAAAGGCCAAGGAGGTGCAGAGATACAAAGTGCAAAATAAAGTCTCATATTCTGAAGCAACAGAAAAGGTATCACTAAACATAGCTAGGAAATCCCAAGTAGCAGCAAGTATATTCTCTTCAAAAGATTTTCCCAAACTCCCACAGGCAAAGGAAAGCTCCACAAAGTGTTCACATAAGTGTGTGATAGGAGAGGATGCATTGAGTGTTAATAAGTACACATTTGTGGCCTTTATTGGAAAAGTGGTGAATGTTGCTTTGCAACAAACAAAAAAGAGGTCAAGACTGAAAACAATAGTGGAAGCAGCAGGTGAATGTTTGGGGATAAAGGATATAACGGTTGAAATGATACATGATATGTTAGCCCCCAATAATGATGATTCACAGATTAGTGAGTAGATTGATGGTTTTTCTCATTCTGCAGTGGAATGCTAGAAGCCTTATTGCAAATGGACAAGAATTCAAGACCTATATATATCAGTTAAAAGAAAAACCAGACGTTATTTGTATTCAAGAAACATGGCTGAAGAATCATTTGGACTTCATTATTGGGGGATATAGTGCTATAAGACAAGATAGAAATGATGGTCAGGGAGGGGGATGTGCAATCTTTATCAGAGAAATAATGTCTTATAGTAGGCTAACATTTAAGAGCAGTCATGATTTAGAAATAGTGGGTGTAGAAGTTTGGATTAATAAAAGGAATATTAGTGTCCTGAATTTTTATAATCCATGTAATAAACTCAAAATAGAGGAATTAGACAGTCTTTGTCAAGGAAATGAAATAATATGGTGTGGTGATTTTAATGCACATAATACAATGTGGGGAGGGAGATCAACAGATTACAACGGACAGGTGGTGGAGGACTTAATGGAGGCAAATTAATTAGTTTGTTTAAATAATGGGCAAGGTACAAGACTCAATTTTAGAGATGGAACAGAGTCTGCGATCGATCTAACTCTGGTAACAAGTGAATTAGCTTCTGGTAGCAGTTGGGAAGTATTGGCAAATAACAGTATTGGGAGTGATCATCTTCCGATTATAATCAAGTTTGATATAAGTAATGTGGTTGAGCTAGACGGTATCATGAGATGGACTTTTTCTAAAGCAAATTGGGAGATGTTTGCTAAATTGTGTGATAATGAATTTGATCAGATTGATATGGCAGGAAGTATTGATGATATAAATGAGCAATTTACTTCAAATATAATTAAAAGCGCTAATCAATCTATTGGGAATAAAACTGGTAAACTTTGTAAATGTGTTAAGATGGTACCGTGGTGGAACAAAGAATGTAATGATGCAATCCGAAACAAAATCAGGCTGTTTGGAAAGCTAAGAAAGACACATTCATTACACAATTTATTAGAATATAAGAAGGCACAGGCTCAGGTAAGGAAGATTGTTAAAAGAGCAAAAAGGGAGTGTTGGAGAGGATTCTGTTCAAGTATTGGGAGAACTACGCCATTAGATAAAGGATGGGGAATGATTAAGAAGATGAGGGGAATTAGACAGCAGAGTAACCTGCCAGTGTTAGAGAATGGAGGGGAAATTGCCACTGGTGCTATGGAGAAGGCAGAAATTCTAGCTAAACATTTTGTTAAAGTTCATTCTTCGGAAAATTTGACAGAAGAAGGTAAGATCAGGAGGCAGGAAGTGTTAGATGAGCATCCTAATGTATATGAAGAAAGACATTCGTCGCAGAGTGTTGTAAATGTACCTTTTTCTATTCAAGAGTTGAGAAGAGCATTAAGTAAGTGTAAAATGACTGCTCCTGGGAAAGATAATGTATGTTATATAATGTTGACCAAATTAAGTGATTTTGCATTAGGAAAGCTGTTGGAGATGTATAATAAGATTTGGGAGAAAGGGAAGCTGCCAATAATATGGAAAGAGTCTGTCATTATTCCTATTAGAAAACCTGGGAAAGATCCAACTAGTCCAGGCAGTTAAAGACCTATAGCTCTGACATCGCACTTGTGTAAAGTTATGGAAAGAATGATAACAGAAAGGCTGAAATACTACGTTGAGAAAAATGAACTAATGACTCCTTATCAGAGTGGGTTTAGAAGAGGGCGGAGTACTTTAGATCCACTGCTGTGCCTGGAATCTGAAGTTAGGAAAGCCCAAGCGAATAAGGAGTGTGTTGTAGCTGTATTCTTTGATGTGGAAAAAGCTTACGATATGATGTGGAAGGAAGGATTATTAATAAAACTGGACATTATGGGTCTGGGAGGTAATGTATATAATTGGATTATGGATTTTTTGTTTGGCCGTGCCATCAGAGTCCGAGTTGGCAATTCTTATTCTCGAAGGCATGAAGTTGAAAATGGAACCCCACAGGGGAGTGTAATTAGTCCTCTTTTGTTTTCTATCATGATAAATGATATATATACACAAGTAGGATCTGATATCGGTAAGTCACTTTTTGCAGATGATGGAGCTATTTGGAAAAGGGGCAGAAATGTAAATTATATTGTAGGTAAGATTCAGGAAGCCATTACGGAAATTGAAAGCTGGTCTCTGACATGGGGGTTTAGATTGTCGGTGGAAAAAACTGAAACTTTATTTTTTACGAGGAAAAGGATAGGTGAGGAGGTTAGGTTAAAACTTTATGGACTAAAGAAAGTGAAGACATTTAAATTTCTGGGAATATGGTTGGACGAGAGAGTCACATGGAGTACTCACATTGATAAAGTAGTAGATAAATGTAAAAGGGTTTTAAATGTTATGAGGTGCTTGGCAGGCACTAAGTGGGGGGCTGATAAAGCTGCTTTGAGGAACGTATACACAGCATTAATTAGATCAGCCATAGAATACGGACTAATAGTGTATGGTTCAGCTGCATACTCTTCTCTTCAAAAATTAGATAGAGTCCAGGCACAAGCACTAAGGATATGCTGTGGGGCAGTCAGATCTACACCAGTGTAGGCACTTCAGGTAGAGGTCGGAGAAATACCAATTTTTTTGAGGAGAAAACAGTTAATTGTTAATTACTGGGCAAATCTACAGGGCCATAAAGATACTCACCCTACTAAACAAACTGTAAAAATAAGTTGGGAAAGTAACAAAATGAAAAAATAAAGTTTTTGTGTTTGTGTTTCGGAATTATGTAAGGAATTCAAAGTTAAAGAATGGAATATTAGTCCGACGATGTTGTTATCAGCTGTTCCACCATGGTTGCTACCTCAACCTATAGTAGATTTATCTTTATTGAAAAGGTTACATTCAATGAAAAACAAAATTAATGTACAGGCTTATGTGAATACTGTTCTACATGAACAATATGGGCAGTTTATACAAATATTTACTGATGGATCCAAAAATCCAGAAAATGGTCAAACTAGTTGTGCATTTTATGTTCCTGAATTAAAAGTAAAAGTGGGAAAGCGGACGAGTGATCATATCGCAGTATATACAGTAGAGATGATGGCTATCTCACTAGCACTTCAGTGGGTAGAGGAAATACAGCCAATGCGAGTGGTCATTTGCTCTGACTCCAGTGCAGCTCTGGAGAGTATAAACAACTTCTCTTCAGAATGTCGACAGGATATTTTACATGAAATTTTACACATCATGTTTAGGTTAGTTCATCTGGGAATTGTTGTTCAATTTGTGTGGTTTCCAGCGCATGTGGGTATTAGAGGGAATGAGGTAGTGGATCAACTGGCAAAATGTGGTTTGAAAGCAAACCAGATTGATATTATGGTACCCATCAGTAGAGCAGAAGTAAAATCTGTTACAAAAGTTGTTATCAAGCAACAATGGCAAAAACTATGGGACAGTAACACCAAAGGAAGACATTTATACCGGATACAAAGGGAAGTAGGAACGGGAAGCACTTGGGGGAGTAGTAGAAGAGAACAGAGCATTAACAGCAGGATAAAAGTGGGTCACTCTGGATTAAACTCATCACTGCATCTGATTGGAAAACATCCAAATGGCAATTGTGATGGTTGCCAACAACCAGAGACAATACATCATGTATTTTTTAGCTGCCCGGATTATAACAGACAAAGACTCATTCTGAAAACTGCACTGGAACAACTCAACATCAAGGACATGGATTTCAAGTCAATATATTAAAGTAAATCAAGAAATGAAGCAAACAAGTTGATCTTCAAATTCCTCAAAAGCACTGGTCTGAGGACAAGGATTTAGTATAAACATTTAATAAATCAACAGTAGGTGGCGATATATGCTCCAAGTGGAAGCGATTTGCCATTAAAGAGAAGAAGAAGAAGAAGAAGAAGAATAAGACTTCCGGGTCATTTCACTCCGTTAGGAAGGTTCCTAAGCTAAGACGGTCACTACCGGAGGACCGAGGAGTCGAGGAGGGGAAATTAGAGAATTGAGAAGCCTTCATTGTTTCATGCAAAGCTAAAATTACCGTATTGGCACGAATATAGCGTGGTGTATTGTTCACAACAGGACATTTGAATGAGCAGGGGTTCGGTGTGTGGTCCATATGTGAGGACGACTAGAAAGTAAATGCCAATACGCATTTACAACAGCAGACTACTCTTCAACGAAAACATTTTCAAAATTAGTGGAGCAAAGTACTTTCACTGACAACTTCCTACAATGTCTGCAAGCGTAGAAGAAGAGGAAAATCCACCAGAAAACAAGGTAACTACATCGTCCTCGCTCGACACATTCGTCTGTATGTTTAGAGCAGCGTAGCATTTATCGGGACTTAAGGGGGTGGAATATAATAATAATGTTTATGTTTTATTAATCACCAGAAACTAAGAAGCGTTGTATTTTTAGGCTTGAATGCTTCATTTATTTTTGCCAGAAAGCGTCTCACAGAGCCCGCCATGTTCCTACCGTAGGCCAGAGTGGACAATCCGAGCGGTCATTCGCGTTTTTACTTGAAAGTGGCAGCACTTCGTGCATCGGTCACTATGATCGGTCACCTATCATGTAAAATGCACCTTTTCATATTATTTAAACATAAATATGTGTCCCCGTTGTCTAGAAAGTCTCACGTAGTTTTTTGGAAAAACAACCCTCCCTGTTTTTTGCCTGCTCAAGTTTTCTAAAAAAACAGCTTTCTAACGAGCGAATTAAGATTTGGACTCCCATCTATTGTCACAATCAGAAACTGTATTCGTTCCACAGAGGGGTTATTTACATTTTTACAGCCAAAGTGAAGATGGAGACAAACAAAAGTTATGCACGGACTCTATTAGAAAAGGCATGTACATAATATTTAAAATATTATTCGTTTTTAAAGTAACATTCGTAATACATTTCCAATTTTCACAGTGTAACTGCAACAAAAAGTGACGATTTTCCTTTTAAATTAATATTATTTTATTATGTAGACCTCAGGCTGTTAGAAATGCATTTTGATTACTTCTAATAAATTAACTGCAAACAGATAATGTACAAGCCCAACACGAAATATGTCATGGATAGGTTCAAGTAGATTACATATATTTTCATTGCATAGAGATGGGGGGAAAAAACATTTTCAAGAAAATGCTTTGTCCCTTTCTTTACAATATATTATACTCACTATACTAATAATGAATACACTGCAAAAATAGTTGCTTCCCTGTAATTATTTTTCATTTGACTGAAGACTTGTTTCCTTACCTCGGTTATCACAAAAATGGATATGCCACCAACTAAGGCTGAAGAATGGGTCAATACCAACTGTCCGTGAAACGTCCAATCTGGGTACTTATGTACCATTTTGGAGTACTTGTACTTTAATACTTTTATAGTATTTACATGTTATGCTAATTTAAACTTCTAGTTCACTTCATTTTAGAAGCCAATATTGTACTTTTTTCTCTATTGCATTTATTACATTAATAATACTACATATAAACTATGCTATATATCCATAGGTGAAAAAACCCAACACGTATATGAAGTATTTCAATTATCTTCATCTTTACCAGCTGTGATGAACACATTAATGCATTAATAATAATATTTCAGTCATTTAATATTTATTGATACTTGTACTCTTGGTACTTTACATTACTTAAGGTATATTTTGATGCCAGTACTTTCGTTATTTTACTTAAGTGAGATATTGTATGCAGGACTTGTACTTGTAGTAGGCTACTTGTAGTAAAACTAAAAGTATAGTGAAATATCTGTTAACTTCTTCCACCTCCGCTGTCAGTTACAATCTGCAACCTGGCCATTAGATGTCACTAACTCCCACACCGCCTGCTCCTTTGGCCGGTTCACATTGTTGTTTTTTTGTATCTTCATAAAGTATACTCAAACACATTTAGGAGTTGTCTTGTTTTTACAGTTGTTACCCCCCGTAGCCGACTAAGTTAGCTTGTTAGCTCATTGAGTTGACAGCAGCATCCTGTATGTTAGTATCTGCTTGAATACATAACCTCATAAGTGGGTGGGTGTTTGGAAGCGCGGCGTCTGCAGCATAATTAAAACATGGCGGATTCAGAGGAATTTAGACTTAAACGATTAAAGGTAAGAAATAAAAACATGGAGCATATGTATAGCAACACATAGGCGGCGAGCTAAATTCAACAGTCGATAAAGCTACATAATACGACACTTAGTTATCAGCTTCCGGTCAAGATGTGCACATTTAAGCTAACGTTAGCAAGCTAGCTTTCCACCCTGTGGCTTGCTGCTGTTCTGCACTGATGCATGCCCCCACGCCAAACTCTGTCTAACAGCCTGTTTATATCAGCAAACAATAAAACAAAAATAATATGATGCAGGTTTTTTGTCAACCCAAAGAGCTTTTATTATTCCAGCCCTGCAGATGTGTTTTGTAGTGGACGGCTGCTTCCAAAAGCCCCTGCATCGAGGAAGGATGCTGCAAACAAGTGGACATTTTACTAAATTAACATGTTGCCATGAGAATCCCTTGCGTTGCATGTTATTATGACCCGGAAGACTCCAGCAACCAATACAATGTGTGACTGGATTGTGTGGTGTCTGTGTGTGTGTCA
Organism: Trematomus bernacchii; assembly: GCF_902827165.1. Taxonomy (NCBI): domain Eukaryota; kingdom Metazoa; phylum Chordata; class Actinopteri; order Perciformes; family Nototheniidae; genus Trematomus; species Trematomus bernacchii. Next base: position 2,248,843 of record NW_022987656.1, read on the forward strand.
GTATAATAATACAAATATGCCCGCACGCCTCAAATCGCCACATTTTAAATGGGCTTTGGTGGGACGCCCCCTCCACACAACTGATAGGACAACATGAGGCCTGCAGCCATTACAATTGAAAATAGAGAGACATTTAGGGCATAAAGGTTAGTCAGAAAGTTCACAATTTTAACCCAAACTGTAAGACAGGCAAGACTCTATGGGATCCTTCTGGGCAAGTCAATGTGATAACAACAGAAGCACACGTGTATTAAACATCTGCATTGCATTGGCTGCATTGCTCACCTGCAGGACCCTGATTGTGTGCATGCTGTCTCAATGACATGGTTTTTAAATAGAGAAGAGCCAGAATGATGATCACCCACCTTAGCTTTTCCTGCTCTTTCATTGCTTATTAGATATATATCTAACATATATATATATATATCTATATATATATATATATAACATATATATATATATAATATATATATATATATATATATATATATATATATAACATATATATATATATATATAACATATATAACTATATTTATATGTTATATATATATATATATACATCACTACTTTCTTTAGAACAATTATGTGTTCATAATCAATCAATCAACAACTATATATATATATATATATATATATCTATATCTATATATATATATATAACTATATATATATATATATATATATATGTTTATATGTTATATATATATATACATCACTACTTTCTTTAGAACAATTATGTGTTCATAATCAATCAATCAATCAACAACTATATATATATATATATATAACATATAAACATATATATATATATATATATATATATATATATATATATATATATAACATATATAATATATATATATATATGTTTATATGTTTTATATATATATAGTTATAGTTGTTGATTGATTGATTATGAACACATAATTGTTCTAAAGAAAGTAGTGATGTACAAATGACCCTCCTGTGTGCAGCTTGGGTCAGGTTTGTGATGAAGGGTTAAACCCTGTTGCATTGTTGTCTGAGATCAAATTAGCTGCAGGGTTGTTAGGGCATTTTATGGTTCATTCAGTTGAGAAATGGAGTAGGAATATGATAGTGGCCTACAGCATGAATATAAGAGAAAAATAAAGAGTGCACCTTTTTAAGAAAGAAACTGGAACCAGAACCTGATTAGGTGTCTAAATTCTTCAAATTATTTTAAATAAAGAATTGTGAATGTTTTGTGAACATTTAAGGGTTAAGTTATGTCTATATATATATATATATATAGTATTTAAAGTGAGGGTAAAAGTTCCACAGTAATGAAAATTGTGTTCCATTTGCCATTATGAGGTTTTAAGCAGTCAGGAGGTTTTACAGTGAAGTATGAATGAACTTGAATTTCCCTCGTTTTTAAATCCTAACTTATCTCTCCCCCACAGCATGAAGAGCGGCTGTCCCGAGTGTTTGACGAAGTGATGGGGCTTGGACACTTTGCTGACTCCTCCGGGGGCTCTGCCACCTCCTCCAGGAGTGAAGGTCAGGACGAGACAAAGGGAGTGGACACAACTTCAGCACAAGTGGAACAGCAACCGGTTGAAGAGGAGGATAGCAACGGCAGCAGACAAGAAGAAAAGATGGAAGAGGGGGCGGAAGAGTCTTCCTTACCGTGCATTACCTCCCCTTCCTCCGTCCCAGGCTCATCGTTTACAATGGGAACCAAAGAAGTCGGAGGTGGCGGAGGAAGTGGAGGGGCAGCGTTTGATGACGCACAGGATGGACTCCCTGCGTTTGGGCCAGGAGAAGAAGAAGAAGACTGGCACTTTGCCCTGCCGTCGGACAGCCTGGGAGATGTTAATGTGGTAAAGGATAAAAAAAAAATGGCACCAGAAGTGGAGATCAACGCCACACAACGCAAACCCTTCCCTCCTCAGCCCAGAGAGGTGGAGGACGTAAGCACAGAGTCTGCTAACACCTCCCACTCCTCCCAGGACCACACACCTGAAAACAGCCACGGTAAAGCCACACGCACATGAGAAGTTTCTGCACATGCAATCGCGCTACAACGGCCCAAAAAACGTCCATTAGTAGAAATGGGCTGCAGCTTCCAAAACTATGCAAATATAAAAACACAAATGAGTCGTAACGCATGCAAATGAAGAAACATCTTCACCAACTTGACACACTGCTGATTTGTCAGGATGTTTTTTGAGCTGTCATTAAAAAAGACACACTGCCATTTTTAACATCAAGTTGGTCAAAAAGAGTACTATTTTTATAAAAAAATATATAGTGTCCTTTGTAAGTCACGAAGTAGCTTTCCGGAAGTCTGGGAAAATAACCTTGATGATGTCATTGAGACGTAACGTTATTAGGGTTGTTATTGCTTTAAAATAAATGGGCATCTATTGAAAGACAGCATTGAGTTGCATTAGTGGAATGGGAATTGTAAGAATTATTAATTTGGTAGCTTGTCATATACTTGATCTAAAAGTCCAAATGTCTTGACCTCTTCTTTGACTGTCCTCTTTTTAAAATGTGTTCCTTGTAAGTCTGTTTATTTTATTAAAGTGTAATTCAAAATGGCTGCACCAAATGTGGCTAGCCGTCACACATCCTTTGTCAGCAGCCAAAATCGTATAGAACTACAGAGGGAGCTTTGACATGCTCTTCTGCATAATAATAGCTTTTAGTGAGATTTTCCTTAGAATTTGACAGTGTGTTCATTATCCATTATTTCCTAACTTCTTTGGTGGTATCTTTTCTGCCTTTCTGTCAGACGGGGGCATCCAGGACCAGGCGGAGGAGACAGAAGATAGCCAGGAGGGAGAGGTAGGAATCGTGGTCATATAATCCCTTAACATCTTTAAAAACGTATCGAGATAATGATGAAAACTCTTTATATTTCAGAGGACAGAGGTAGCTCCGATGGAGGACAGTAGTCCCCCTCCTATCAATATTAAAGATGAACCCATCGATGAGGGCTACGACGCTGCGCTGCTGCCTCAGAGCTCCATCAGACAGATCAAAGAGGAGCTGGAGCATCAGGAGGTCAGTTTGGGGAGAGTTGTGTAGATTTGTAATTCTCTTATTGATAAAACGAACAAGATTTAACTGCAAAACAATAACATAGTTGTCTAAAAGCTGCTGAAAGCCCATGCTTTCTGGTGATTGTGAATAATTATAATAATACAATGTTTCCTAGCAAAACAGAAACTAGACATTTTATCTATTAATCGCTGATGTTGTTTATTAACATGACTTACAACAGTACTACATGAGAGGGAATCATTAACCATTTATAAACAATCTGATCTCCTAATGTGTGCTCCTTTTAGGAAGAGCTGAGGATCAGCTCCGTCTACTCTGTAGGTGGAGGAAACACCTTTTCGCCTACCGGTGAGTTCGTTCATGTGTTCATTAAAGGCCCGGACACACCAAGCCGATTTTGGCCGTCGATGGTCGTCGACACGCCCTACTCAGATTGGTGTGTCCCGCACCGTCGTGTCTTTTCAGCCGTGCCGACACCTTTTCGGGCGAAAACGCACCGATTCGACATGTTGAAAGCCCCATGAGCTTCTCGTTGTAGAGTGAAAATGGAACGCACACGCTATTTGTTGTTTGTTTATATCACGCAGTCTGTTCTTCTTCTCTCGGTTATCACGCAGTCTGTCTTCCAGTTGTTGCCTCTTTTGAATGACGAATACACACTACCGCCACCTGCTGGTTATTGCCACTCACGCATGCGCAGTTCGTACGTGCTTCTTGGCCGTCGGCTGAAGTCTTTGCGGTGTGTTCCAGTGCGACACATGGCCAAGACGCAGAGACGCGAGGCGACACAACAGTCAGGGGTCCGTCTGTGTCAGTTCTTTTGTGTCAGCTTGGTGTGTCTGGGCCTTAACACTAGAACCGCCAAGGGGGTACATTTTACCCCTGAGCATTTTCAAATGCATGTCACTCTGTTAAAATACAACCCCTACATCTCTTATTTCATGACTTTTCCTAAAATTGTTTTATTTATAATCTGGTGAATTGTGGGGTGTGTGGGATAAAAGAAAAAGAAAATATAAGCATTAATACCTAGAACTGCGGAAGGGGGTACATTTTTACCCCTGATGAACATATGTCGCGAGCCGTTGTGATTGACAGCTGTCCGCGAGCTGATGGACGTTCACGCCACTGGTCCGGTTGCTTAGTAACGCCCATTGTAGAGAAATGTTGATAAAGAAATGTCATATCACCAGCGAAATACACCATAGGTTAGTGATTCAGATAGAAAACATGGACCCTAACAGAAGAATGAATGTGGAAGAAGCCCTAGCAATGCTCCAGGCGATGAGCGAGGCCGAATCCGAAGGGGGAGAGAAAACCGATGGAGAATCTGATGAGGGAGAGGTCAAAGATCCGTCATTTTCAACGGAGGAGGAATCCTCATCTGAGGATTGGGAGCCGACACCCCGAAAAAGGCCCAGGGTTCTGGTGGCAGGTAGACTATAGTCCCACATCTTCGAACACCCACACCTGAAACTCAAATATATATCAGTCCTACATATTCTCAAGTGGCAAATTATCACAACCTAATTACCTCCTCTTAGCGAGACCACCCACTCCTCTACCCATGTTATCGCATCAGCCTGCTGACGCTGTGACAGATAAACCAGGTAAGCCTGTACAGTCTTTAAAAACATAAATTTGACCAATCCATTTTAACAAACTAATTATACATATTTATATTGTTTAGTGTCGGCCCATCATGATTCGCATGAGACTGGCAAGGATGGAACTCTCTGGATACCAGAGAATCCTGGACTGCGCACTGGGAGAGTGAAGTCTAACAATGTGTTGACAGAAGGAGCCGGCCCAACCGCACATGCGCGCCGCAACATAGACGACCCTCTGAGCGCATTTATGTGTCTGATGGACCCTGTGATGCTGAAGCACATCTGTGACTGCACGGTGGCAGAGGCGCACCGGTGTGGAGAGGAAGGATGGAAGTTGAGCTTTGCTGAGCTGAAGGCGTTCATTGCACTTCTTTTAGCGCGGGGCGTGCACAACGGGAGAATTGTGGAAGACTTGTGGTCTCAAGAATGGGGTCTTCCCTTCTTTAGCACAACTATGGCAAGGCACCGATACAGAGACATAATGCGCTTCCTGCGTTTTGATAAGAAAGACACCAGGCGCAGTCGTCTTGGAAATGACAAGTTTGCCCTTGTGAGTGAGGTGTGGGACAGGCTTGTCCAAAACAGCATCGCGTGCTATAAACCAGGGTCCGAAATAACTGCAGGTGAGCAGTTGCTCCCCACAAAGACAGGGTGCCCCTTTACTCAGTATATGCCCAACAAACCAGACAAATTTGGTATTAAGTTCTGGCTCGCTGTTGATGTGGAGTCAAAATACATGTTAAATGGCTTTCCCTATCTCGGGAAGGATCCGTCCCCTTCTGCAACCCAGAGCCAGGGGGAGAGTGTTGTCCTGGAGCTGATGGAGCCGTTTTTGGGGAATGGGAGGAATGTGACGACTGAACACTTTTTCACCTCACTCCCCCTGGCCCACAAACTCCTGGCAAAAAATACAAGCTTGGTGGGCACCACTAATAAAAATAACAAATCACTGCCTCCTTCTGCACACCAACGAGCAGCACTGTTCACCACCAAAGTGATGAAAAGTGACCAAGCAACGCTCACCATCTACCAGGAGAAAAGGAAGAAGAACGTGTGCATCCTCAGCACAATGCACAGATCAGTGGAGATTTGCGATGACACGAAAAAAAAGCCAGAGACAGTCAACTATTATAACAGAACGAAGGTGGGAGTTGACATGCTGGACAAAATGCTGAGACAGTACTCTGCTCGAGCCACAACCAGAAGATGGCCAGTCGCTGTTTTCTATAACATACTGGACATTGCAGCAATGAACGCGTGCGTCCTGTACCGGGGCTGCACCGGTTCAAACCCGTCCCGGCCAGTGTTTATCCTGGAGCTGTGTAAGCTGCTGCGCAAAGAGCACATCAGTAAGCCCAAAGTAGGCATCTTGCCATCATTCCCCGAAAAGAGAAGGAATTGCGGTGTAAAGCGCAACTGCAGAGAGAACAAAACCACCAAAACATGCATGGTGTGCCAACGTGGTGTGTGTGGACAGTGCAAGGGAATAGTGAACGTCGTGTGTGCCGATTGTGTGTGTGGCTACAGCACAATCACATTTAGTTGAGAAAATGCCTGTCAGTGGTGGTATCATTCCTTAATTGTGTCACTAATCATCTCATTTGAATAACCGACTATAACGTTTGTGTCGTTTCTGTTGCAGTTTACATAAAAATGTCAAATGGGCTGCCTGTAAAATGTCTTGAGGGACAGCACCCTGCTTACTCAAAACACGTTATTTTCCAAAATGCATTTCAATGTTAATAAATGTTTTTTAAATTAAAATGTAATTGTTTATAAAATGTTAATATGTGGTATTTCCTTTTTGTTTGACCGTTGTAATATTTTGAGTAACTTCCAAATGAATTTTAAAATGCGTCGATCTGCACTGAGATAAAGCAATTGTAAAATGATTAACACCCAATAAACTAAAGTTTGAACAATTATTTTGTCAAGTCTTACTTATTTAAAACATAGATGAACATGAACAACCTAACAGCATAAAGAAATATCATTTTTGCGAGTACTGACGCTGTTGCATCTGGGGGTAAAATTGATTGTTCTTGTGTCTAGTGTCAGAGGTATCTGTTCTTTGATACTTTCTTGAGACCAGCTGCTAAAAAAAACAATCTAGAAACAAATAATCCATGGATGTGTTTTTAGAAGTAAAACTCATCAAAATATATTTTTACTTTAGTGTTGCACGATTCTGAAAAATTATAATTATTTTTGGCTGATATTAAAATATGATTTGCAATATTAAAGGGATATTTGCAACATTATAATAACATAATAACATACCATTACATTTTATTATGGTTTTAATATTATAATTTTATTCTGTCTAGAACTTTTTTCTATGCCAGGACTTCTTTGCAGTGCTACAATACTTTAATTATAAATTATGTTTTCACATATTTAAATGAAAAAAATTGATCTTACTCAGATTTGGATATTGCACTAGTCAAAATTGCAATTTTGATAATATTTAGATGAATTCTGCAGCCCAATTTTCGTTTTCTTAACCAACCTTTCCCCTTTCATCCCCTCAGTGCCGTTAGCAATCCCAGCCCCCCCTCAGACAACCTATTTTATCCAAGGTAGAGGGACCCTGCTACAAGCCATGGCCCAGATCCCGCTCAGATCCCCTGCTTCAGTCCCAACCTCCCTCCCATCCCTAATTTCTGTCCCCCCACGCCAACCTCCGCCCTCTGTTCCCGGCAGCGTTCGCTGCAGCGGCTGCTCTAAGGTACAGTTGTTCACATATTTATACGTTAATTAAAACACTCATGTTTTATGCATCTCTATTATCATACAATATTGACAGAGATGTATTTGCTACATTGATCAACCATATAAATGAAACAGTGGTGTAAAGTAACTAAGTACATTTACTCAAGTGACATTAGGGACTTGTACTTTACATGTGTTGCTATTTTGTACTTCTACCCCACTACAATTCAGAGGCAAATCGTGTACTTTAGCTCCACAACATTTATTTTGTACCTTTAGTTACTTTGCAAATTTGGATAAATGATGTGAAATATAATCAAGACTTTAGTTCCACCTGGAGTAAATCACAAGCTGCCCTGCAGTATACAAAGTAATTCAAACTAGCTGCACCTTTACCAGCTTTGATAACACTTTAATGATCAATCATTATAAAACATATCATATATATTATTCTGAAATGGACCAATCTGCACAATGACTACTTTTACTCTAGGTACGTAGATTTTGATGTGAAGACTTTTCTTTTGTAACATTTGTACACTTGTAACAAAGTACTCCCACCTCTGAAATGAAATGATCATGTTTAATGTGTCGGGGCTTTGGGCAGTGATGTAGGCTTTTATTCTTGTAAGTTTATGGCTGTGTCAATGGTTGCAGGTTCTGCTGAAAGGTCAAACAGCGTTTCAGAGGAAAGGCTCCACGCAGCTCTTCTGCTCCACAGTGTGTCTGACGGGCCACCTGCCTCCAGCCAACAAGAACCGAGTGTGCTTCCAGTGCAACAGGTTGGTACACCTTTGTTTTCAGTATGAACTGAAATCAGGGTTCTATACAGGCAAGAGTATCCTTAAGCTGTATCTCCTCTCTTTACCTGTAGCTTGTCCTGAAAAAATAATAATATGGCTTTCCGGTGCTCAATCCCCCCTCCATCTGTCTACCATTAAATACCCAATTTACCTGATGCCTTCAAATAAAATCATAAATAACTAATTAAATGTACTTGAATAATTACACAGAAAAAGTATCAAGTTACTTTATACATAAAAGCAAGTAATACAAGTTTGTTAACAAACATACAACCATTAAGTATGTTTATTAAAAGACGATCTCCAAACAGCCCTTATAAACTCACCGGCCACTTTATTAGTTACAACTCGCTAGTACCATACAACAATATTCAGGCTGGCCACAGCCTGAATATTAAAGATTTAAAGTTTAAAGATCTCCTATCATGCTGTTTTTAGGCATATATTATGGGTCTCAGATATATAAAAAAATATAAAAAACATGTCTATGATGTGTTTTGCTCAAAATACCAAACAGATCATGCATTTTAGACATCCTCATATCCCTCTCTTTCAGCCCTGTTAGAGAAACGCTGATTCGGGGTCCTTAGCTTGAAAAAAAAAAAAAAGAGGGGGAGCTTGTGCCTGCTCAGAATTCTGCCACAGATACAGCTAAATGCTCCCGTGATTAAACTCCATATCATGTTCTAAACCACATCAAGGATTATCTCTGAAACAGTATGGAGCTCAAATGCTTTTTCTCTTGCGGGTTTACCACAAGGTGAGTTCCTTTTTTTATTTCCTGCTTTTTAACACATGTGCTCTCCAGTACAGGTTAGCTCTGAGTGTTAGCAATGCTTGCTAATGTAAACAAAGACCACATTACATCCAAAACAGTCGAGCATCGTTTCTGATAGGGCCGTGGGTCCACATTTAAAAAAATTACGTCATATCGGACGCAAGTCTGTATCAGCTCCGTTGTACCCCCGTTTTTCTAGATTTGGGTACGGAGGAAAAGAGAGAGGGTTTTGTTTTCTGACACAATTTGAGAGTTCCCTAACACACCGGGGACACATATTTATGTATAAAAGACATCAAAAAGTGCATTTCGCATGATGGGTCCCCTTTTAAACAATGCTCAATTGGTACTAAGAAAATATTTATAATTCAATACTGACTTCTTAAGCTAAGTCCATGCATTTATATTGGTGCCACTGTTACCTTGACATATATCTGCTAAAAACAGCATCCATCAACCTCATAATTTCTCTTTTTGTACCTTTTACCACATCTCCTATTCCTTACCTGAGTCTTTTGAACACTGTATTAATTCCTCGTGCTTTTCTCTCTGCAGGGAGATCCTTCAGCCCAGGGACATGGTCACAATCCCCGGAGACAACAACACCCTCCTCAACTTCTGTGGCCAGTTCTGTCTGGCTGTCTTTAAAAACAAGAAGAAACAAGTCGATAAGGTTCCTGAAAAACAACTGGAGAAGAAACCTGAGAGGCCACCTGAGAAACCAGCAGAGCCCCCCTCTGATATACCCTTCTGTGCTGTCTGCAAGATCTCCAACAAGGTATGAGACAGATTTGAAAAGAAAGACAGATTTTCAATGTTTGTTGCGTCTTCACTCTACAGTCTGATTGTCTTTCTGTTCCCTGTGTTTGTTATCTTCTCTGCAGCAGATTGAGCATGAGGTCACCCATCATGGTACTCTGTACAGACTCTGTAGTGACAGTTGTTTTGTAACCTGGCGCAAGTCGCGGAAGTTAGCCATGAACTGCTGTGAAGGCTGTGGACTTTACTGTAGCAGCAGCTCGGGCTCCTGTCAGACGCTCACTGTTGACAGATCACAGCTCAACTTCTGCGGCCCTACCTGTATCGGCACCTACAAACAGGTAGGCGTTTGCATAAATTATGTTTTTTTATAACCTTGTTTGGAGCCTTTTGAAGTAATGATGGTTTGGCATGTAGGATAAACGTATGGCTATACATATTGGCTTATTAGTTAGGGTTGACCCAACAGCTTCTGATTATTTCAGCCGATATTCTGTTAAAATATGCAATGAAGATATAGGTTTAAGAAACAGTTGAAGATTGATATGTACGTGATTCTTTATTCAGTAAACTCACTTTTCATGTGGTATTCCTGATAATGCTGCAATATGGACCAGAAATCCGTGTCAAAATCTGCAGCTGGTAATGTTAGCCGTTAGCATTCGTTGGGCAGCACAGTCCTGCCTGGCTAAAAAAAAACGAGCTTTGAGCTAATATTGAGTAACAATATGATGCGTTCAAGCTCAATTCAGTAAACATTTTGGAGAAAGAAATCTTGTAAAAATGTGTATGTTAGTAAGAAAGTACAGTTGTTTCACAGCAGTATAAACTAGATAGTAGAATATATTATGAACTGTGTAACTACATTACTTGCTCTTAGCAGCTTATAATACATACATCTAACTTTTTTTAACCAAAGCAAATATTCAAATGAAAAAAAAAACATTTCGTATCATTTGAATAGTTTTTTTTACGCAAATAACTATAGATGACACTGACAAAAATGGCATGTACCATATTACTATATACATGACTGTTTATAAAAAGTACAGTATAGTGGAGTGCTGAAAAAAAGTTTGCAACCATAACCATGTATACCAGCTTATATAAAAATAACAATAAGAAAATGATTTGTAAATCAGCAAAACAGCGTCATCCGGAAAAAAACATGATTGGTGCATCTCTCATTTAAGTGGCACCGAATGCTAATAAGAGTTTGACTACCCAAATATCATGTAACATTCGGAAATCACAGAGCAATGTCATGTTTATTAAGCTAATGTACCAGATTTAAACCTGTAATTATGATACACACAGACCTGCAAAAAGACGGTGGAGTGTGTCTACTGTCACAAAATCGCGATGGTGTCCTCCACCATCATGGAAAGAGACCAAAAGGGCAAAGTCCAGCTTTACTGTTCGTCTTCATGTGTTGAGCTGAGTCGACCCCCCCAACACATTCTCACTGGTAGGACACAGACACACAACCACATTTATTAAAGGGGCCCTATCATGCTTTTGGGGTTTTCCCTTTCCTGTCGGGTGTTGTATACGTTTTTGTGCAGGTCTGCATGGCTCAAATCCCTGTGTTCCCTCCAGAGGGAGTTTGTCTCCCACACATAGTAACATCATTATGTAACACTTGCGCTTCTAGTGGCTTAGGGCTCCAACACACTGTACATGATGGGCTAAAGGGCGGGACATCTCTAAGCAGTTGACTAATCACAACAGCTAACCAATCAGAGCAGACTGGGCTCTGGTTTCAGACAGAGAGTGAAAAGAGGTGGTGCAGCACAGGCAGTATGAGAAAAATAAAGAGCTTTTTGAACATTAAAGCATGGAGACATGTCACAGTAGAGACACAACATACAAATATGAACCTGAACATGAGCATAATAGGGCCTCTTTAAATGTATAACAGGTGGCTCATTACTTTTCTTTAATGAATAGGGTTTAATCTTATTTTACAGTGTGTAGCTTCAAGCACCTCCAAAGCATGGAAAAGGGAAAGCATGTTTCATTATTAGTTAAAACACATACTACATAGCATTTTTTAATTACATTTTTTATGTTATCTTTTTCCCTTAGGTGCTGCGTTCCCCTGCTGCGAGTGCAAAGTGTCGGCTGTTCCTCAGTACCACCTGGCCATGGTGGACGGGACCATCCGCAACTTCTGCTCCTACGACTGCGTTTCTATCTATAGGGTAAGAACAGTTTTGTTTCTAATCATGGAGCATGTGTTGGTTTTGTAGATTTGACATTGGTGTAATTTTCCCCTCCATGTCTCCACAGAAGTCCGGTAACACCTCTCAGCCAGACCTGACCAATGGAACCCCCGCTCTCAGGGACCCCAAAGCAGGACCCTCTGCCGGGGCCAGCTCAGTCCCTCCCCTCCCTCAGGACCACCCGTCTTCTGTAGCCTTCCCGGGCCACCATCCCAGTCATACCTCAGTGCCCCCGCTCGAGCCTCCCTCCCAGGCCCCCGCCAAAACGCCTGCTGTTCAGCCTATGAAACCAGCAGAAGGGGGGCCCAAGGACATATCCAAGCTGACCTGCCATCAGTGCAGCAAAGAGTTCAGCACAAAGCCGCTGCTGTTCAGTCACCAGGTAAGGAGCCCAGATCACATATTATGACTGCTGCTGAATTGTCCAAAAAACAGATCCTATGTCTTTTCCTGACAATTTCTCTTTAACCTTCGGGAAAATCGTCAAGGGTTTGAAGCAAAATGTGAAGGAGAAATTATTAGGACTGAGGTAGAGTCAATGTGCCTCAGTGAAAACCTCTAAAATTCAGTAGATGAACAACTAAAAGTGCATCTTGATACTTTTTTGTTTGATGTGTGCTTTATAAACTTTGACAACAGTGAGAAATATATCAACTCATTACCAGGGTTTGAATTCAAATTAAAGAAATGAAAGGGAAACAAAATGGTTGCTCGCGCTCAACTTCCTGTCAACTCATTTGAATCAACATGAATCCCATTAGTATGTAGATATTTGAATAATGCAAAATGTACGCATTATGCATAGCCTGTACGGCAGGGGTCGGCAAATAACTTTTGACAGTCTCTTCTCTGTCATTGTAGACCGAATGCTTCTCGTTTTGCGCCGTCCCGTTCAAATGACAATCACATTTCCTCGCTCGCGCCAGGGCCGGGGGATAGGGTTACAAGGCTCGCGTCTTGTGCTGCATTCACTTGCACTCGCACATTAGGGATTTTCTCGCATAAATGTCCGATGAGCCACAACTTTTCTTTCAAAACAAAGCTGCCAACTGGGGTGGCAGCATATGCACCACCACTCCTCGCCCTCCACGATCAAGCGGCTTCTCCGATTTTGTTGTCAATGTTTTGACTGAACTTTATTACTATTCACATAAGTAAACATTACATTTGAATGATTTAGTGAGCTGGTGTTATTTTTTTCAAACCACAAGCCGCATGTTGGCTATTTCAGCACCACGCGCTGTCCACCTACTTATTGATCCACTATCAGCGTCAGTGCACCCCGCGGCCAGATTATGTGCTGTGTGTCATTCACTCTCAACATGGATACAAGTACAATAAGCATTCTTCAGGTGTAGGTAGATTCTCTATTCGGACATTATAGCCTATATGTGCGACCGTCGGTCCGATATTGTAAAACATTTTTTATCTCAAAAAAATATTTTATTTTTATTCTCAAAATACTTTTCCGGGCCAAATATTATTGCTGGCGGGCCACTAATGGCCCGCGGGTCGCCTATTGCCGACCCATGCTGTACGGCCTTCACATGTGCTACTGCGCATATCAACATTCAAGCATGTTAAATACAAAAATAATTAGCTTAAAGGTCCCATGTCATGCTTTTCCGGTTATTACCCGTCCCCTTGTGTGTTATGTAGCTTTTTATGCATGTAAACGGTCTGCAAAGTCACCCACCCTCAAAGTACACCCTGTAGCGAGTAAAACTCTAATACAGAAAAGACCTGTCTATGCTGCCCCAGAACTTCTCGTTGGAGATTTAGGAGATTTCTCTTTTACTTCCTGGGTACAGTGACGTGCCCATACCCAAATGGACCCATTGGTCCAATCCGTGGAGCTCCTCACACACACACACACACTCTCAGCGGCGAAACTGTGACGGGGGGGGGTGCTAGTGGAGCCTCGCAGCTGCGTTGCGTTAAATTAGGGCCGCAAGAAATTGTGGGAAAGCATAATATTCTTTATTTTCGTAAAGGATGGCTCAGTGTATCCTAAAATAAAGGAGATTATAAAGGAAGCATTGGAGCTCCTTCCTTTCATCTAGATAATTCAAACCGCTCTTATCATGGCTGACACATCCGTGTCCTTCCCAAGCAAATAAGAATATTCAACTGCAACATATTAAGTCTGAAAATGTACCCTTTTCCCAACCTGAATGACGAGTGTGCCTCTCATGATGATAATATGAATTGCTTCCTGCAGGCCAGTATTTCTATGTTCTGCAGTGAGATGTGCTGTGACCAATATATAAGCCAGAAGAATATCCTGATGCCGTGCGAGATCTGCAAACGTGAGAAACGGCTCCATGACACCCTCTGCTACAACCAACAGGACCTGTTTTTCTGCAGTGCCGGTGAGTCAATGTTTAAAAGTATTCCTCGGGAAGGCTTGTAACCTTAAAGCTGCTTTTTAATTTTAAGTTAAATAATATCCTCAGTTCATATGAGAAAACCTCTTGGGAATAAAAAATTATCCTTTTCAGTACTGATTTTAATTTATAGAATAGCCAATTTTCAGGTTTCATATTTGTATGTCGTGCCTCTACTGTGACATGTCTCCATGCTTTAAAGGGGACCTATCATGCAAAATGCCCTTTTTTATGTCTTTTCTACATAAATATGTGTCCCCGGTGTGTCAGGGAACTCACGCAGCGTCAGAAAATAAAACCCTCTCTCTTTTCCTCCTTACCCAAATCTCTAAAAACAGAGGTACAACGGAGCTGATCCAGATTTGCGTCCGATATGACGTAATATCGGAAATGTGGACCCACGGCCCTATCAGAAATGTTGCTATCAGAAACAATGCCTGACTGTTTTGGACATAATATAGTCTTTGTTTGCATTAGCAAGCATCGCTAACACTCAGAGCTAACCTGTACTGGGTGGGACTTTCGGCAACAGTTCTAAATTGGTTTGAATCCTACTTAAAGGACAGAAAAAACTTTGTTTCTATAGGTAAATACACATCTGAGTTGACAAATATGACATGTGGGGTTCCTCAAGGCTCCATCCTGGGGCCTCTACTCTTTAACATCTACATGCTACCACTGGCTCAGATAATAAAAAAACAACAAAATAAGTTACCATAGCAAAGCGGATGACACACAAATGTATGTATCACCAGGAGACTATGCTCCAATTCAAACACTGAGTAAGTGCATTGAACAAATCAATGACTGGATGTGTCAGAACTTTCTCCAATTAAACAAAGATAAAACTGAGGTAATGGTTTTTGGAGCCAAGGCAGAACGTATAAAAGTTAGCGCTGAGCTTCAGTCTGCAATGTTCAAAACAACAGATAAAGCCAGAAATCTAGGTGTAGTCATGGACTCTGACCTGAGTTTCAACAGTCACATTAAAACAATTACTAAATCAGCCTACTATCACCTTAAGAATATATCGAGGATTAAAAGACTAATGTCACAGCAGGATTTGGAAAAACTTGTCCATGCTTTTATCTTCAGTAGACTTGACTACTGTAATGGTGTCTTTACAGGTCTCACTGAAAAATCTATCAGAAAGCTGCATCTAATTCAGAACGCTGCTGCTCGAGTCCTCACTAACACTAAGAAAGTGGATCACATCACTCCAGTTCTGAAGTCTTTACACTGGCTTCCTGTGTGTCAAAGAATTGATTTCAAAATACTGCTGCTGGTTTATAAAGCTTTGAATGGTTTAGGCCCAAAATACGTTTCTGACCTACTGCTAAAGTATGAACCATCCACAACTCTCAGGTCTTCTGGGACGGGTCTGCTTTCTGTCACCAGAGTCAGAACTAAACATGGAGAAGCAGCCACAGCTCTATTGAGCCTTCTATTCCCATAGCACTCAGTAGTAATGATTTTATGTGCTTTTTTAATGATAAAATTGTTACTCTTAGAAACAAAATTAATGACCTCTTGCCTTTGACCAGTATAGTGTTATCAACAGCTCCCGGAAACGTAAGTTCTAATATTACACTAGATAGTAAATTAGAATGCTTTTCAGCCATAAACCTTGAACAATTGAAATGATTCTTTCTTCTAAACCATCAACGTGTATCTTAGACCCAATTCCAACTAAGCTGTTAAAGGAAGTTTTTCCATTCCATTGGTTAAAGTCACAAATGACCTTCTAATAGCCTCAGACAAAGGACTTGTCTCTATTCTTGTCTTGCTCGATCTCAGTGCTGCATTTGACACTATCGATCATGATATCCTATTGCAAAGACTAGAGCACTTAGTAGGCATAAAGGGAACTGCTTTAGGCTGGTTTAGGTCCTATCTATCTGAACGGTCTCAGTTTGTGTGTGTCAACTATGAATCTTCCATGCAAACCAAAGTTAGCCATGGAGTGCCACAGGGCTCAGTGCTTGGACCTATTTTGTTCACACTATATATGCTTCCGTTAGGCAATATTATAAGGAATCATTCTGTAAATTTCCATTGTTATGCGGATGATACTCAACTATACTTATCCATCAAGCCTGATGAAACCAATCATCTAAATAAAATTCAAGACTGCCTCAAGGACTTAAAAACATGGACGACCTTACATTTTTTGATGTTAAACACGTTATAAACGAAGTTATTGTACTCGGCCCAAAGAATCTACGAAACAAACTATCTAAAGATAGTATATTTGATCAGGATTTATCTTTTAACGCCCACATAAAATCAATCTCAAGGACTGCCTTCTTTCATCTACGTACATTGCAAAATCAGGCATATCTTGCCTCAAAACGATGCAGAGAAACTAATCCATGCATTTGTTACTTCAAGGCTGG
Source organism: Trematomus bernacchii (assembly GCF_902827165.1). Lineage (NCBI taxonomy): Eukaryota > Metazoa > Chordata > Actinopteri > Perciformes > Nototheniidae > Trematomus > Trematomus bernacchii. The sequence goes on from NW_022987656.1 coordinate 2,265,549, forward strand.
ATTATTGTAACTCTTTATTATCAGGGTGTACCAAAAAGTCAGTTAAGTCGCTTCAGATAATTCAAAATGCTGCAGCACGTGTACTAACTAGAGTTCGGAAAAGGGACCACATTACTCCTGTTCTGGCTGCCTTACACTGGCTCCCTATAGAACACAGGAAATAATTTTTAATTCTTCTTCTCGCCTACAAAGCCCTTAATGGGCAGGTGCCATCTTACCTTAAATAACTCATTATACCCTACTGTCCAACTAGGGCATTGCGTACCAAGAATGCACGGTTGTTGGTTGTTCCTAGAGTCTCTAAAAGTACAATGGGAGCCAGAGCCTTTTCTTGTCAAGCTCTACTTTTGTGGAATCAGCTTCCAGTTTGTGTTCGGGCGGCAGACAGCCTATCAATTTTTAAGAGTACGCTTAAGACCTTCCTTTTTTATAAAGCTTATAGTTGATAAAATAATCTAATAAGAGTGCATTGACGTAGACACGTTGTGCCTCTTCACCTATACATTTTAGTTCTTACTCTTTTTTCCTTACTGATGGTATGTAATTTGGTTGTGTGTGTAGACGGTGGAAGCAGGGAGAGGCATATACGTGCCTTGATCCCTGCCGAGTCGACGCACAACTGTTGATTGGTGTCAGTGCCAGAAACACTTTTTAGGAGCAATGCGCTCATGGTATAGATGTGGAGCATACATCTTAATTCCTACTCTTTTTCCTAACCCTATCCTAAGGGAGTGCATGTACGTAGACACGTTGTGCCTCTCCACCTCTGTTCCTTACTTCTTACTTGCTACCCCTTTCCCTCAACCTATCCTAAGGGAGTCCATGTACGTAGACACGTTAGTTTACCTGCTATAGGCTTAGACTGTCGGGGGACACCTTACCTCTTCCTTCTGTCTGTCTGTACCTGTGTACTCTCATGTTCCGAATAACCCAGCTTCCCCCAAATTTATTTTTGGTGTCTATCTACGCCGGGATCCTGAGTCGTGGCTGTTCCTGTTGCTGCGATCCTGTGTCCTGGATCCTCTATCCTGAGTCCTGAGTCTATCCGAAGTCCAGGACCTATCCTGAGTTCTGGATCTGAGTCCTGGACTTCGAGTCGTGGCTGAACCTATCACTGTGGTCCTGCCTGACTCTCATCATACTACTTCCCTGATGGCTCCCACAGGATTGTTGACATCCTTGTGGATTCATCTTCTTATTATAGACACATGCATTTCCAAACATTTGGTCTATCTATGCCAGGGATGGGCAAATGGCGGCCCCTCTTTTTGCGGCCCTCAGATTAATTTATAAACAACGTAATTAATAAAAAAAATATAAATATATATATATATTTTTATTTGTTTACTTGTAGTACTGATACCGTCCACTAGACTCCTAGTTACGTCGCGTGCTGCGTACATGATTTCAAATACCGCGAAATAATCTGTGACGCGTTTGTGTGTATTGTGTTTGTTTCCCGGGGAAACACTCACAAGAAACACCGGCTGTTGTTATGCCTGCTGTGACGTTAAGTTGCCGCTTGTAATTATGCCTTTACAAGCTTAAAAGTTGTAGTTATCATCTGAATTTGGCGAAACAAGTTTAACATTTTAAAAACCAAGACTTTGTTTATTTGAAATCAGATAAAAACAAACTGTAACGGACCCTGCCGTGTTATCTATGATTACTATACGCTTTTCATTCATAATTTCAGCGGGAGGGAGGGGGAGCGGCGCTGAGGAACAGCAGAGTGCGGGTTGACAGGTGTCTGTGTTGACATTCCCCTTATTGTGGAATAAGGGGAATGCAGAGACAGGCTACAAGTGTCTTAGGTTCAAGTTAGACAACTAATTTCTGGGTAGTGTTCATGACTTCATGTTTATGTCATCTTAATGGTTAATCTCAATGCACACACATTTTCCGTGCTTTCCAATAGTTTAAAATAGTTGTATTCCACTGTTAAATAACCTGTTCAATACAAACATGCCACTTGTAAAAATTAAATAAAATTTCTGTGAACTGATATTTGTTTAGTGAGCTTATTAGAGGATGTTCCCTGAAAGATTGTAAAATGTCAATGAAGATGTCAGACTTAGTATATTTGTTAATAATTACATACAACACATGGAATTTGTGTGTGTGTGTGTGTGTTCCAAGTGAATCTGCGGCCCCCTGGTGGCCAGTACATCAATTATGTGGCCCCCACCACCATCAAAGTTGCCCATCCCTGACCTATGCTGTAAAATGTATTATCTCTTCGATTTACACACGGCATCTATTGCACGTCTGTCCGTCCTGGGAGAGGGATCCCTCCTCTGTTGCTCTCCCTGAGGTTTCTCCCATTTTCCCCGTTAAACTGTGGGGTTTTTCTCTGGAAGTTTTTCCTTGTACGATGTGAGGGTCTAAGGACAGAGGGTGTCGTATTGTCATACTGATATTCTGTACAAACTGTGAAGTCCACTGAGACAAATGTAACATTTGTGATATTGGGCTATATAAATAAACATTGATTGATTGAGTTTACTCTTTGCAGACCATTAACATATACAAAAACCTATAGAACACACTACAGGAGAGGGTAAAGCCCCAAAAAGCATTATAGGGCCCCTTCATTTTGTGATTTTATTTTATCTTTTAAGTGTGGTGTTTTCTTTATGTATTTCGACATGCACATGTAAAGTCTCTTTGAGTACCAAAATGTATTATTATTATTAACCTGGTGAATCATAATCGCCCTATTTTTGTATTAATGACACTAATAATAGTCACCCTTTCTGTGTTCCAGACTGTAAATCCGTGTTCAAACATGAGCGGATGGCTCTATGCAAGGATTCCTGCAGCTACTGCTCCGGCTTCAGCACCAAGATGCTGCACAGCCACTATGGAGGCCGGATGGAGGAGTTCTGCAGACCCCACTGCATGTCCCAGTACACTGTGCTCTACTATGGGGTAGGCTGTCCTTCAACTGTGCACGGTGTGCCTGTCTGTTTATCCACCGTTTTTTTTTTTTTTTAAATCTTCTTTCCCCTTTCTTTTCTCCCCCTCTGCTCTCCAGATGGGTCGCTGTGACAGCTGCAGGAAACAGGGCTCCATGACGGAGAAGCTGCAATGTTTGGGTTCAGTCCGTAACTTCTGCAACCTGCCCTGCCTGCTGCAGTACTGCCAGCTGCACTTTGAGACCAGCCACAGCAGCAGCAACGGAACAGGAACTGCCCCACAAACTCCATACGGTAAAATCAGTGTGACACATTAAGATGTCGAGCAGCAGTCTGAAATCCAACAAACCTAAAACAGTATTTTTCACAAGATTCAGCTCAAAATGGAGCAGATAAAGCTAGTTTACCATGGGATGTAGGAGAGATTGTTCTGGAGGTGCCTGGTTTAGCTAAGCAACAACCGTGGTTAGAGAACATCAACAAATGAAGTGAAAACCACCATGCTCAATCCGCACCGTTTCCATCATGTTTTGGAGTGCATACAGGGATGATAGAATAGAAGATAAAAAGAAAAGCTGTTATCTCACAAGTTAATAACTTTGGTATGTTCCTCTCTCCTTCCAGCTCCAACACAGCCCCACCATTCCTCAAAGATGAATCCTGTCATCGCGGATGTGGTTTCTCTGGCCAACGGCTCTGCCACTCAGCCCAGTGTGTCAGCAGACACTGCTCTAACTGGTCAGTTATTTTACTTACATATAGTTAGTGCCGTATAGAACAGTTTAAAGCTTTATTTATAGTGTTGACATCAACATTTGAATGCTGTCTATCCATTATGATTAAAGTCACTTTCTGCACAGATTCACATTAGACAATATTATTATTAGTCTTATTTTATTTGTAGGATTACATTGAAGTGGCTGCGTATGATTGTTTCTGACTGATCCAAACATTTCTAATAACGTTCAGAGCGTTTTTAAGTCCAAAAGTGATAATTCATTGAAAAAAGATCAAATAATTTCCAAAAATCCACACTTTTTTAGCGAAGTACTTAAATGATGACGTTATTAACCTCCATTTGCCTGGCGCTTAATGCTAAGTTAAGACATCTTCACTTTCATTACAAATGTAGGGAGCAAGTTTATAAACATTCAAAGTTGATTTAAAAAAATGTAAACTAATTTTATCCAAAACATCCCTTTTTTTCTTCTTTTTTTAAATATATAAGGGTGATGACCTAATAAAATATAACAATGCTAACATTTTAAAGCATTTGGTACAGCTTTATTTAAAGCCACAACACTTGTTATATTTTTATAATATGCATATGTCACAGTGGGGTTTGATGCAGTGCTGATTTATTTATATTTTCTCTTTTGTAGAAACACTTCCAACCACCAACATTGACGGCAAGAATCTAGACCACGTAGGTACCCTGGGTGTGCGTGTCATGGCTAAAAAATGTTACACTATTGATAATAATAATATTAGAACCAAAGTCAGTGCCCACATTTCTTTTTCTGAAAATGTTTGATCTGGTCAGAAATAAAACTATTGTCCCCTGCAGCATGTGACTTATTAAGAACTAGATCATATCTTAATTTAATTTAGCCGTTTTTCAATTTGTAATTTCCAGGCCAGCACTCAGACTGACGCCATGCAAGGGCCTTCGTCCCGTCGCCGTCAAATGAAGAACAAGTCAGTTCTGTGTCGGCCCTTCACTATGGACCAGGAGAGCATGTGCCAGCTGCTCTCCCCCTCTGCTGAGTCAGCAGGTAACTACAGAACACACACACACACACAAGTTTGGGTAGCCCTGTCCCACCTCACTCACACAGGATACAGAACTAACAACTATTTCAATAATCTAATAATCTTCTGATTATTACTTTGGTTGATCAATTATTATCAGATGAAAAGACAAAACGCTACATTTTCTTTCTACAGGGTTTTATTCAGAAACAAAACGTATTCCTTTTCTGCTTGTACTATCCTCTTTCACAACAGTAACTTAATGTACTTTTACCCCAATGGGTAAATGTACACTTAATGTGTAAAATCTGCTTCCTCTGGAGTAACAGGTTAGAACGGACAGAAATGCCTTTTGTCTGTTTTACCTCCTATTTTGTAAAAGATCAATGTAGCTGGCCGTTAAAAAATAGCTTTCTCAGGGGGCCGGCTACATTGATTTATAAAAAACGGGGGGAAAAGACAGAAGGAATTACTCTCTGACTTTGCAATGGTTAGTCTCTCCATACACCATGATTTCAAATACTCACTCCACAGATACATTTAGTCATCACCTGAGCTTAACAGTAGTATCAAAATTCTTATATACTATTTGTTTAAAATACTATTCATGAAGAATTGTTATGATAGCACTCATAGAGGTAGACCCTTTCCTCTGGGCCATGGCTGGTGTGCCTTTTTGTTGGGTGTTTGTCACAACCCTACTCACCATCTAATTCAGTTTCATTCATTCTTTTGGTGCTATCAATCGTTCGATGTTCACAACTAGCTGTTTCGATAGTTGCAGCAGCTCTGCTAGATAGCTCCTCTCAACCCGACCAGACATCTGCGGAAGCTTCCACATCTCCATCACCGTCGCCCAAACCTCAGGGAGAAACTCAGCCGAGCGACGCCGTGCCTGCACGACTAACCGGACGCCATTTCCTGGGCAGAAGGGAGACGGACTCTGACTGCAAGGTCTGCTCCCAACACAAGAGGAAGAGGGTGGAGGAAGAAGAGCAGCAGCAGGAGGAGAAGAAGCAGAAGATGGAGGAGGATGAGGGGACGGAGAGGAAAACAGAAATAGAACCGGAGGAGGGAGTAAAGGATGAGAACAACGGGGAGAACAAAGAGCAGGAACACTCGGAGGTGAAGCTTTGTGAGCAGGAGGGCGGGACTTTGAGGAGGAAGACGTGGTATTTCTGTAAGACGTGTTCAGGGGAGCCCAGCCTCTGTCCTGTCCCCTGTTTTGAACTCTACCACACCAGACTGATCTACAAAACGGCTCCTGGACTGGAAGCACAAGGTGAGCCTTCTGAGTCCCACACCGCATGAATACTTTCTCATGAGAACACCATGAAATAGTTTCCTTTTTAAGTTATCATTTGGACAGCTGTATCTATGATTTTAAGGATTCCAATTTCAAGGGACAGTTCACATCCAACTCACATATTTTCCCTCTTACCTCTAGATCTATTTATTCATCTGTATTGTTTCTGAGTGTCAGAGCTATTGGCCATAGATATGTCTATATAATGAAACTAAACTGCACTCAGGTTGTGGCGCTCAAAGCCCAAAGAAATGTTAATTTGACATACTCAACATAATCGTCTTTTTCCAGACCCTAACCTGCTAGATGTTAAACATTAATGGCGTCCTCCTCTGATTACCGATAACGTTAGCTAGCGGAGAAGATGCACACTTCCTTCTGCGGGGCGATACCATTGATTGGGGTTAATTGGTAGTTCCTTAATCAAACTGCTGTGAAAAAAGTGTGTTGATTGTGTCATGTCTTTTTGAAAGAAAAAAAAAAAACATGTTTTTCAAATGTATATTTTGCCGCTCTTAGCACTGCAAGCCAAGTGACATAAACAGTAGTTCAATCAGGAGAGACGTTGATGTATGGAATACATATTTATTACCGGGACACATAATATGAATGTAATAATGATTGCCACAATTATAACAGGAGAATGAAATGGTGTTTGGCGATTAGGCCCCAGTTTGCAGGATAATCATTCAGGAGGGGGAAGAACCGCTCCGATGAAACCCCCCGGGGTCTAGACACTGGTGGTGGTGATAAGTAGGAGGCAACGGACTGAAGGGAGAAGGTTTAGCTTGGTCCTGAAGGAGACAGGAGGCGAAAGGGGTGGAGGAGGGTTGCGTATTGTCACCTGAAATGACAGCTGGCAGAGGGAAGAGCAGATATAAAGGGATTAGCGGGAGCTATGATAGGCTTGTGAGAATGGAGAGAGGAGAGATTGGTTAGCTGGGGAGTGACGCCCCCGATCACTTAATGAGGAAGGAGAGTGTAATGAGGTGACGTGTAATCTGAATGAAGAGCTTGGTCTTCCTGATTGAACTTACGCTGAGCTTCATTTCCTTTATTTATTTATTTTTTGTTTTAACATATATTTTCTGAGATTTTACATATACAAACAAATACAAAATAAATAAATTAGACCTGTTCAAATGAGTTAGTGATTCATGTATAATATAACATTTCTGAAGTTCCATTATATAGAAAAATCGTAATCTTCATTTAAAAAAAAAATATAGCACTACAGTTAAGAGGAAAAATGTGAATTTAGATTTTTGCCGTGAACTGTCCCTTTCAATGCAATGTCAATCCTAGAAGCAACAATGCTCTGACATCTCTGTGTCTTCTTTCCAAGTCAATTGAACTGACTTCCTAAGAGGGTCGAGTATATCACCCGGGTCTTTCTCTCCACAGCCTCCTGACCTGCTGCCGGAGAAGTCGTCGCCCCCCACCCCACCCCGAGCCCCTCGACAAAGAATAAACCTCTCCAGGATTAACGGGTTCACACCTTCACTCCTTTGCTGTCCTCTACACCCATTGTTGTGCCTGTCTGTTGAAATCCATCCCTGCAAAGACATGTTTTCCAGCATTGACATGAATTTGGCAACATTTTTAAGATAGAGATTGCATTATTTATGAAGTACAGATCATCTTGGCTGCCTGTTTCCTCTTCCAATAAAGGGTATTTATTCTGTGTTTTTATTCTGACTAACACTATGGATGAGAAAACTTCCTCAAGTGCTTCAATGACTTACAACATGTTCTCTTATTAAAGAACATGTTTACCTCAATCTGCCACAATACTTGACCCTGTTATTAAAGCTGATCTTAGAACATGTGTCAAGTGTCTTAAAACCTGTCATTTCTTTATTAAGTGAGTTGTGTATGGTTTGTTAATGGACAGTATTTCCACTCTATTTCTACAAAAACACAAACAAGTATGTTTTTACAGCCACCATTGCACCCCTGATGTGTTTTCACACCCCACTTTACATTAGTCTTTCACGGTCTCACTACAGCAGCAGAGATGCATCATGCAAATTGGTCACTGTAAAGAATTAAGGTCGGATGTTTTTAAGTGGGAGGCAAGATTTCCTTGGGGGGGCTCAATGAATGAAAATGCAAAAATGTATCATTAACCATCCAAAAAAATATCATAAAAAGGCCTAAAAGTGGGTTGTTTGGTTTAATAGTCCCGAGAAACAATATAAGGTTCGGAGGTATTTTCCCATTTTCCAGGAGTCAAACTAATAAATGCCTTACAACAGACTTTTTATTTTTTATTTTTTATAAATACATTTGATGTGAAGTGGTGTCAGATTGCAGTATTGCATTATATAAAGTGTTCAGAGGATCACATAATACAATCATTATCCGAGAGGCGTACAGAAATGTAGCAACACTGGGCAATTTAACCTGCTTTGGGGGGGGGGGGGAAGGCTGTTTCTGAGCTTTTTAGGCCAAATACACTTTCACATTTTGAAATGAGTTCCTAATGTATGTCATGTACAGCAGAGAAAACCCATGCTTAAAATGACACAGAAAATGTGCTAAACAAGGAAACGCAGGTTCATTGAGTTGGATTCAGGCATGAGGCCCAAATCTGAAATCACATGAATATTTTGAAGTGTCTCTGTGAGTGTCATACAGCTGGTTTTGATTTTCAGTTCTCTTATTTGAACTGTTACACTACATATTGACGTTTATTATGAATGTGTGATGTAAGTTAAATTCCTTTCTGTCCCTCATGCAGTAATGGTAACCAAGGTTGACTTCTACTCATCCATCTGTATCTTTAATTAACAATTTTCTTTTTCACACGTTTTTCAACTTTCTGTTATGTTTGTAACTTCTCAAATGTAACAGTGATTTTGTTTTTTGTATTCCTTATTTGCTTTTTATCATTACACTGACATGGATCAGTTTGTGAACGCATTAATTTGCTTCTTTTTTTTTAATAATATTGTCCACGCCTGGAAATGATGGTTTCGATCAAGGCAATTAACTTTTCTACGTTTCAATAAATTGAATTTGTGAGTAAAACTTAGTTTTGTCCGGTGTCTTATTTCACAGATTTCTTCTGCCCAAAGCCCAGAGTTCATCATAACTGTTAATGAAATGCTGCTAACACACAACCAAGGGGAGACACATCAGTCCAAACCAAACTACCAAGAAGTATTTCACTTTAACCTTGGAAATAATTGCTGTCGTAATCATGGCTTTATGCAAGATATTACGTTCCCTTGTTGTCTAGGGTAAAAGGGATGTAACAAAATATGAACTAACACTAGTTAAACTACTAACCATGTCCCACACAACACACTTCACAATCTGCACAGGTCACACACTGACAGCCATGCAGCTCACAGGAGGAGGGAGAGAGAGAGCAGCCTTCCTCAGCCCTTTATGCACCTGGAGGGAGACAATCAGGGGGAGAGAGGGGGGGGGGAGACACACAAACACCACGGCACGTAACACAAGACTTAAACTCACTTACATTTAAGCATCATTACACTTATTCGTAGGGAATATCAGTAGAAAGAGTTGTGCTCTAAATGTTAAATTACAGATGAACTCATGTTCATCAAAACGACACAGTGTGCTGATGATAAATAAACGGTATAGATGTTTTCAAAATGTGTTTTATTAGGAGTTTTAGGTTGCAATAAAGACACACTTAAATATGTTGTCAATTGTTAACATGAATTTAAAGGATAGCAACATTTCTCTCATTTGTTTTTTCTTTCATTTCTGCATTATAAGAAAATGATCTTTTTTATTTTAATCAATACAAATATAGTGATCGTGATTTGAACAGTATACTTTATTTAATAAAACCTTTGAAGTTGTATTCAATAAAAATGTAATTTGAAACAAACTGATTCCTCTTTTAATGAAAAAAAATGTTCCCTTCAATTTTTGTGAAACAGTTTTGTTATGTTTATTTTTATATTTCCTCCTTATTTGTCTTACTGTTTATTTTTCCAATTTTATTAATTCGATTTGAATATTTCTGTCTCCCTTTCTCTCTCTATACCTTCCTCCTGATCTCCCTCACCTCCTCCTCCAGGTGTGCTTCCCCCCTCAATGAGTGTCTCAGTAGGGGGGGAGAATGTGAGGGTGTTGCTGGTGCCAGTCCCAGTCCCAGTGCCCGTTTTCATCCCAGTGCCCATGAGCATGTACTCCCAGTACACACCTTTTCCAATGGCGATTCCTGTGCCCGTACGTCCTAATATATTCTAAGAAAATTGTTTTTTTTTCTGCAGCAAATGTTATGTAAACGTGTTCCTCCTGTTCCTCCCAGGTTCCAGTACCTATAGTAGTACCACCACAGAAGAAGGAGACGAGAGATGCTGCAGTGCAGTCAGAGCCTCAGGCTGTGACGGAAGAAAAGCAGAGAGATGTTTCCACTGCAGGTGAGCAGCACAGAGTCCCTGTCCTAACATGGTGTATTACAGCCATTTCAATCTGGATACAGTGGTAATATTCAGGAAAACTCTGATTTGACGAGATTAAAATTGTACATTTTGAGAAAAAAAAGGTTAATAGATTCGGAGTGGAAATCTCTGCAAGCAATGTGAGTTCTTAAAAAATATAAACTTTTTTTTTTTTTTTATCTTTTAAATGTATGTTAATAGAAGATTCGCTTTTTGTGTGCAGGTGAGGCCGCTTTTGTCCAGGTTTTTATGTCTTCAAAGGACACCAAAATGATCAGTTTTTGATCAATTACTCAAATCATGAAAGAATCTATTTTTTCTCGCATGACTCCATCATGAACAAAGAATCCAAGAATGGAGAAAAGTCTTAGGGAATGAACCTCAATGTACTTAATTTAACAAAAACCAAACAATGTAAAAACATCTGTTTACAAACTGCAACCAAACTAATGCAGTATAATCCAAGCCTCATTTGAACAGTAGTATGCTCACTACTTCCTGAACACAATCATTGTTGCTAAAACATCACTTTTGAACTAGTTTCAGTGAATATGTGTTGGGGAAGAAGTGAACATATGACCGGATAATTGAGAAGTGTATTAAAAAGCACAAGATGGTTTATAAGCAGATGTTTGATATAGATTTGCTATCTTCAGTTTCTTTTTTTTAAAGGGGCATTATGCAAATGTTCCGGTTCATATTTGTATTAAGTGTCTCTACTGTGACATGTCTCCATGCTTTAATGTTCAAAGAGCTCTTTATTGTTCTCAAACTGCCTGTGCTGCAGCACCTCTTTTCACCCTCTGTCTGAAACCAGAGCCCAGTCTGCTCTGATTGGTTAGCTGGCCGGCTCTGTTGTGATTGGTCAAATGCTTAGAGAAGTCCCACTCCTTCTACAATATGTTGGAGTGCTAACCAATAGAAGCGCGACTGTTACATAGTGATGTCACTATGTTCAGAATTAAACAAATGGAGTGCAGTATAATCCAGGAATTAAACAAATGGGGGTGTTTCAGGCAGGGGGGGGGAGTGTGTGGGAGACCAACTCTCTGGAGTGAACTTTGGAATTTTAGCCTTTGCAGACCATTTACATGCACAAAAACCTATATAACACTACAGGAAAGGGAAAACCCCAAAAAGCATAATAGGGCCTATTTAAATCATATAAAGCATGAGATACAGTATGTTTGATAGATTATAAATCCGAGTACTCAATAATCAAAAGTCACCAATGTCTTTTCCTCCATGTTTCTCTGTGTGTGTGCTACAGACCAGATAAGTCCTCATAGTGGGGACATGGAGTCAGAGGTGGTCGCCCCCATGATCCGTGAAGTTGAAGAGACTGAAAAAACAGTACAGGCCGACCTGCCGCTAACTGTGAGTTCAGAGAGGAGCACGGAGTCATCTGATCCCCAACTAAGCACCCAGCCAGAGGTTACTACGACAACTAGCGAGCCTCCTACCACCAGTGCTGAGCTTCAACCTCCCTCCTCTCCATTGATGGACCTGGAGACTGATATCCCAACTGGTGAGACGTCCTACTACTTCACATAAATGGGTTTGTTGGGTAAAAACTGGATTTTATGCTGCCACAACTTTTGTTTGTTTCTGCAGAGTCGTTGGATCAGAAGCCAGCTGCTCCACAGAGAGGAGTGAAGCGATCTAGAGACCCTTACTGCAGCCGGAAACGGGTGAGATTCTGCTCAGAGATCAGCAAAAAACTTCAATATTTTGTGGCATTATAAAGTCACTTATTCACCACAAAAAAACTTGAGCAATGCAAGTCTTAGACAAAATTACAAAAAAGTATCTTAAATGACTTTATTTAACAAAAACAATAACGACTATTTCATCTTTTTTTATTGTCAATTTCATATCAGTGAAATGCCTGACTTTTGCCACAAGAACATTTAGCTTGGTAAGGATTGGTTTAGGGTTACAAGAGGCAGGAGTTCCAGATCATTGTTTTATTGTATATTATGGACTGTTGATTGTTTGCTGGTTGATATGGCAGAAAAAGGGGATAACACCTCACAGTTAGTTTACATATTATATTTATAGTTCAAGTATTATGGCAGCAAAGACAATAGACAATAGACAATATTCAAGTTTTTTGTACATTTGTGAACTTTTCCATGAGAAGAGAATAGTCACTTTTGTTTTTACTTAAACCTTCTCTGATATTATCTCCCCTGGCTCCATAAGAATTGTTTACCTACCAAAGCCCCAAAACGCTATCATATTCCTTGGATGTTATGTAATATATTGTTCATAACCACAATGTTTCAATTACGCCCAACATGCATTTTGTGCTCAAAGTCAATCTTTCATTGCATTTGAATCCATCCAGAGTCGAAGGCGTACTGGCTCCTTGAACCACAGTGCAGTGCGGACTCCCCCCGCCTCCAAACTGAACCACGTGTACGGGGTTAAAGCCTGGAGAAGCTGGGTCCAACAACAGAACCAACAGCCCACAAGATGTAAGACTTCGTTATCAACATCCAACCCAATGATTTGTTCCGTTTTAAACTGTTTTATTCTACACTAGTTGTGTTTTGTGGTCTCTCCCCCTGCAGCCAACATGGTGGATGTTAAAGAGGACGTGCTTCAATGTGACTCTGCTGAGCTCAGCTTCGCTCTGTCTCACTTCATCACTGATGTGAGACGGCCCAATGGAGAGACCTACAGCCCAGACAGCATCTTCTACCTCTGCCTGGGGATACAGCAGGTACACACACACACACACACACACACACACACACACACACACACACACACACACACACACACACACACACACACACACACACACACACACACACACATACACACACACACACACATACACACACACACACACACACACACATACACACACACACACATACACACACACACACACACACACACACACACACACTCACACACACACACACACACACACACACACACACACACACACACACACACACACACACTCACACCAACACACACATTATATTGTTTCATTAGTTTCCATCTTGATTTACGTATTTCTTTTAGGCAGAAGTGCAGAGAAGTTAGCATCGCAAGGGCTCCCATTATAAACGCCAATCAGAATTCTCCATTGGATTTTGGAATATTGAATACAAAATAAGCTATGAGGGAAACACACGTTTATGATACATACACATTTTCTTCAGCAGGATCATCTCCACATATTAACAAACCTTTTATAGAAGTTGAATCGTCAATGCAACAGCCAGAAGTAAATAAGGTAATGCTAGGCTATAAACTAACTACATGACGGTTAAATGGCGCTAAGCTAAAGGCAGCTAATGTTCGGCGTGATGACGTTTAGTAGTTTAATTAAGCCATGTGTTAGCAACTGCAGTTTTTCTGACACATAGAAGCTTCAGACATTCACCAGTGGGGTATTAACTGTATTTTATGTCAGAGAACTATCTTATATTTAACCAAAGCTCTTATTTTAGGCATCTAACCAAATACACATGCTATGCTAAGTCATTTCATTTCTTTTCAAACCTTTATTTATCCAGGTGTATCCCATTGAGATCATTGATCTCTTTTTCAAGGGAGACCTGCTCAAGTAGGTTCCACATGAAACATAAAAACATAAACAGAACAACAAAAAGGACATCATACAGCATCATTACAGGGATTACAATTTACATACTATCCACATGAACAGGTACCAACAGCTTCCGATTCAGTAGCATCCAACCGAGCTTTAAAAACATTTAGTGGCACCAGATTGCTCAGTTTCCATTTCAATTGCAGACTATTCCAAGACAGGAGCTGCGCATCTTGGAGTCATGCTTACTAATGCTAAGTCATTTCCAGGTATTAGGACTTCCTGCAGCACCCATTGATTTCCCCTTCTTTTCTTCTTCTCTTTGGACAGTATCTGTTCTCAAAGGGCCGCATAGAGAACATCTTCACTGACGAGCTCTACAGTCAGTTTACCACCAAGATCAGCGGGATGCTGCAACTCTGGAAACCTAAACTACTAGTACCGAGTGGTAATATCATAAAGCCATAGTGGAGATATTCATCAAATCACACCACAGTTTAATCATGTCTATTTTCTGAAATAACCAGTCAATGTATTTTCATTTCTAAATGTCCTCTCTGTATAAAATGTGTTATGTCAGTTATAGATTCAGATTATATACAACTTTAAAGCTGCACTAGTCAATATTTAAATATTGACGACTACATGGATGTGTAATTACAGATTACTTTGATAACAGGTTCGCCATATCCAATTTATAAGTTGATAACATGTAGTGTTTACAGCGTGTTCTACTGGCCAGAGGTGGCCAAAGAAAATATGAATGGTTCTAAATATAAGAAGATTCTCCCAACTCTTTTTTATGCTTTTAAAAAATAATTTTAAGCACTCTACTATTTACATTTTTTAGTTCTGATTTAAGATATTTAAATTATTAGGTGAAATGTACAAAAACCTAGAGAAATCTGTCATTTCCTCTCAAGGTGCGCTTCACTTGGTTTATTATAGAGTTATATATTTTTTTCAGTTTTAATCTAATACACATTTCAGAACTTGGTCATTTTAAATTCTATATTTTAACCAGATTACGGATTGTATTCATCGAATGCCTGGATCAAGTTATCAGAGAAACATGCAGAGCTAAGCTTGGTAAAATCCTGCTGAACTCTAAACGCCACTAAACTCCGTATTTGTTCATGTTTGTTTTGGACAAACCCCGCCCCCTCCACCGTCCTCCTCCAGGTGCTGCAGTCTCCTCCCGGGTGGTGGAGTCCTACCTGTGGGAGTGTAAGCAGCTGGGCGCCTACTCCCCCATCGTGCTGCTCAACACGCTGCTCTTCTTCTGCACCAAGAACTTCGGCTTCACCACTCTGGAGCAGCACCAGAGCGTCTCCTTCATCAACTTCACCCGACTCTCCAAACCCTGCAACAAAGCCGGAAAAGTCCTCTACCTCCGATACCAGCGGAGCAGCAAGGACCCCCACCGCACAGGTACACTAAAGTAGAGGTTTTTTCTTCTTTTTGTATAATTTTGGTTTTACTGAATGAGTTGGGGTTTAATTACATAACAATTCAAATGTCAACATGACACCAAAAATTCACAAAAAGATAAAGAATAACAATGTTGATGAAAAATGGTTGTCATCAAATAGTATTGTATCCCACTCATACTGGTAAAACAAGCAAACAAACAACCACCTCCCACCCACAGTAGAAGTAGAGTTTTTTTCTATCCTGCTGAAATTCTTAATCTGACGGTATGTGGTATAAAATATCAGGTATCCGTAATTGTTAGTATGACTACCTGAGTCGTGGTACTTTCTTTGTTTTCAGAACGATATAGAAAAAGGCAGGGAGAGGAAGAGATGCTGGAGATGCTTGAAAATGTCGCCAACCCTCTACACTGTCCTGTCAGGCTTTACGAGTTCTACCTCTCCAGATGGTGAGACACACACACACATGTACATACACACACTGAAAACACATCTATTTAGATTCGTTTTTTTATTAGCGACAACCCCATTTCACTGCTCTTTTAATCTTTATTATTCTTATTATTTATTTTTGATATTGTTTTATTTATTTATTTATTTTATCGTTTTATTAGTGACATCCCCTTTTAAAATGGTCTTTTATTGTTTTTTTCCTTGTTCTTTTTTAATATTATAATAATGATAAATTGTAATTATTGTATTTATTTAATGTATTTATTGTATTTAATCATTTTGTCTTATGTCTACCTTTATTTTACAGAGAGAGATGATTATTTATTTTATTTGACTTATTCCACCTTTTACTTCCCTGCTTCCCTTGCACTGTTATGTTATATTGTAATGCTGCATGTGTGCAAAACGCTTAAAAACGTTTGACCTGAAGTAAAAAAAAATAGTTTTACTTGCGATTTGTGTAATGTTGTTAAAGCACTCTGAGCTGCACCTGTGTATGAAAAGTGCTATACAAATAAGCTTATTTTTATGATTGTTATTGTTATTATTTTTATTATGATCCTCTCTGCTCTCTGACAGCCCGGAGTCGGTGCAGACGAGAAGCGACGTGTTTTTCCTGCAGCCGGAGGAGGTTGTGCACACTCACAGGTCAGTGTGTGCTCCAACATTAAAGAAACACACAAGTGACACATGAGTGTGTCACTTTATCACCAGGGCTTTCTACCCGCCATTTTATTCATACTGTTTATATTTGTACCCTAATATGATGTTATGGCTTTAGGGTCAAAATGATCTGCCACTATGTTTAACAGCAGAGAAAAAAAGGTCCCCTATTATACTGTTTTTCAACAATAGATTATAGGTCTCAGATAAATACAAAACATGTCTCTGAAGTGTTTGGCTCGAAATACCAAACAGATCATTGTAGCATCCCATAAACCCCTCTGTTTCAGCCCTGTTTCAAAAGTGCTGATTCTGTGTCTGTAGCTTTAAATTTCCCACGAGCTGCTGCTGGCCACGCCCCTCTGAGAGATGATTGGTTAAAAAAACACAATGGAGCTCTTGGAAGGGGTTCCGGGGCCCTTTCTCATGTCATCAAATGTCCCTCCTCGACTCCCCTCCTCGACTCCTATCCTCGAGACTTAGTCCCGCCCACAGGAGATGCGAGCGGAGGAGCCGAGGAGGGGAGCCGAGGAGAGAGGAGGGGAAGCAGCAGGCGGTTAGAGAAATGAGAACTCCTCTCCTCTGAGCAGTCATTTTAAAGAGACGTCCATTAATGATGACAGGAGGCACAGCAGCCCTCTGTCTGATGGACAGATGTGTTCATGATGACTTATATATTTACTTTGATTCATTCACAGTGCGGTATAATGAGACAATAACAGGCTACAGATGCGGACATACACACAGACACACATATATGTATATACAATTTCAGAATCAAACAGAGCACTCTCATAATAACGTAACACTATCAGAGACTGGATATATCCCCCCCCCCCTCTCTGGTCGCTACAATGAGGGAAATAAATGACGGGCCAAAAGTTTTATTTACAAGTATTACAAGTAAGCAGAGGACACCAAACCAACTGAGACCTGTCTGTCCGCTGCATCTACGCACACACTGTACCACACACGCACCTATACCACACACACGCACCTACAGCTCCTAAAGCATATAATCAGGCTACAGCCGTTGTGTATTTTATTATGTGAAGCACTAAATGGTTTTAGAAAAATATCGACTTTGTTTGTAGATATCTACAAAACTAAAGCAAATAAAGAGAGTAGGCCTGTTATACTGAGTGATATGATATATATTATACACACTGCTCTGCTTTCTGCACGGACCTCACAGCTGTTCTCACTGTAAACATCGCGTCGCGATGAAAGCAGTTCATCAAATAATATCCAGGGGATGCATGCAGAGCTGTCATTGGCTGAGATAAGTCCGGCCGTGCGTCTCGACTCTTTGAAACATCACTGTTGCCGGAAATGCATCCACGAAGGAGCCGTGGAGGACCGTGGAGGACCCATCAGTGTATCCTCGGTTAGAGCTCCTCCAGAGAGCCTCCTCGACGCTCGATGCTCGGTCCTCGATGTGCATTTAGAGAAATGAGATGTCCTTCAACATGGCGCGCTAAAATTCATTTCCGGGTCACTACCGGAGGACCGAGGAGTCCAGGAGTCGAGGATGGGACATTTGATGACATGAGAAAGGGCCCAGGTGATAATGTGGGGGGGTGTTACCTTGGTTGGTGATTGGCTAATGGTTGCACCACCCAAAAACATTATGACATCATAAAGTGGCCAAAATCTGATCAGCTCATTTTCAGACAGGTTTTTATATAAATGGATCAGGACAAAAAGAGAGGGAATCTTTTTTCCTGAAACTTTCTGAATCTCTTTACACAGAGGGGACATATGTTGATGCATAAAGACATGAAAAAGTGGATTTTGAATAATAGGGGACCAATATAAGGCTTCTTATTCCATATAAATAAACCCTATGGACTAACTCTATCCTTACAGAAAACCCATGATGAGGTTGTTTATAAACAACTCTATAAAAGCTACAAAAAGCAACACTACAGCTTCTACTATCATTACCTAGGTATCTCTGGCAATATATGCATCCGGACCTGATCCGGACCAGCACCAAGTGCCAGTCACACAGTCAGAATTTTGTTTAGGGGAATTTTCTTATTTTTATGTAATGTCTATTTCTGACCCTGCAGTTCCCTGTGGTACAGCTGTCAGCCACTGGAGGGCGCCACTCTGCAGAGCATGCTGTCTCGCATCTTAGCCGTCAGAGAGGTGCACCAGGGGCACGGAGCAGCCTCGGCCCCCGCTGATGACGACGCTTTACCGTGAGGGGGGACTCTGCCTGTGATATTCTCCACTGACGTACAGGTTAAAGGGAATCACTGGTGACCCAGCCCCCTTTATTCAGACAAAGACTGACAGGTGTTTGAACTGGGCACACAGAAGAGAAAGACAATTAAAACACATTTGAAGAACATTTCATACGGATCATTGTGTTTACTTTCCTCAGTTTTCATTCCCTCCCCACATATATGAGTTTACATACTTTGTCATAAGTCTGACAAAGGGATACATTGTTAACACTGTCTCCTTCTTTCATTGTGTCACAGTGATAATTAAGGCCATCATTAGTACATATGGCAGTTCATTTTACAGTCAGCTAAGGTCCATGCTGAGCCTGTCAGATCAGCAATAGAGTGGTGCAGGGATGACGTATTTTTGTAGGCCGACCCGGAAATAAACTGCACATGGGTTCCCTCGACAAAAAAGCAATGGGATCTCTCCATAGGATAGCTATTTTCCAAAATCCTATGGAGAGATCCCATTGGCTCTGAGACGAGGGAACCGAAGTGGTAAAATGCTAACTCACTTCCGGGTTTTAGGACTCGTCACTGCACCACTCTATACTAGACTGTGCGAGCAACAAACAGACAAGAGTGTATACGCTGAATCATCTCTTTATTACAGAGTTTAAAATTGATACTTTATCGTTATTGCCCCTACTTGCATTATAGTCTAGTTGCCAGCATAGTGAAACCCGGAAATGTAGAACCCCAAGTTTTATGATAGAAATGTAAAGTACGGGTCCCCAGCACATAGAAACAGCCGGATGCTAACTTGCATATGTTGGGAACACAGTAAGCATAAGTTTCTTTAATTTAGATATATGGCATTATAGCCTATGTAAACAATAGTTATAAAATGGCAGTTTTAACCAGAAAGTGGCCATATTTGTACTCCCAGTTTCTATGTGCTGGGGACCCGTACTAAACATTTCTAACGTAACACTTTGGGGTACCTAACATTTCAGGGTTCACAACAGGACTCTATGAGCTGGCGACTAAAACATCGTAGAAAG
Organism: Trematomus bernacchii; assembly: GCF_902827165.1. NCBI lineage: Eukaryota > Metazoa > Chordata > Actinopteri > Perciformes > Nototheniidae > Trematomus > Trematomus bernacchii. The sequence continues at coordinate 2,285,316 of NW_022987656.1, forward strand.
AAGAAAAATGACAGATCTTGGTACTGGTATTGAAGGATTGCATTTAAAGAGGCCCTATTCTGCTTTTTGTGGGTTTCCCTTCCTGTAGTGTGTTCTGCAGGCTTGTATGGTATGTAATGGTCTGCAAAGGCTAAAATCCCTGTGTTCCCAGAGGGAGTTTCTCTCCCACACACTCCCCCCCCCCCCCCCCCCCCCCCCGGCTGAAACACTTCCATTGGACTTTACTTCCGTAACATAATGACATCAATATGTAACATTCGCGCTTCTATTGGCTAACGCTCCAACACATAATGCGTGATAGGGGGGGTCTCTAAGTTGTTATCCAATCACAACAGAGCCCTCCAGCTAACCAATCAGAGCAGACAGGGCATGAAAAGAGTTGGCAGAATGAGAAAAATAAAGATATTTCTTAACATTAAAGCATGGAAACAGTAGAGGCACAAAACCTGCAGAATATGTCCTCTTTAAATGTCTAATTTAATATGTTAGTAATCTGTATATCAGTGTCACCCTCCTTGTAATAAGAGAGGACACTCATAGTGCCTCTCATATTTGTACTGTTTTATTATCTACTTATGTGATATTACTTTTTTAATTTGTCATCCCGTGTGGCCTTATTTCCTCTTTTCTTTCCTCAATTCTTTCCTCTGGAGATAAAGTAAAAAAGTGGCTCATGACCCACATCCACTTTATTTCAGTGAATTTAATCAAAATAGTCCATGTAGGTATTTACAGACCACCTTGATTGATTTGGGATATTTCCAAATACAATTATTATAATGATAACTACAATGGGACCAATACTCTACTCCCCCAATATTATTTTCTCCTCTTTTTTTTGTTCTTCCATTCCATTTGTTCCATCATTTGAAAAATAAAATTTGGATGAGCGGCAGACAAGTTATTTTTTCTATCCCGCTGTATTATAACAAATTGTGTTAATGGTTTATGGTATAGTATGGCTTGTGTTGGCCATACTTACAATCAAAACAATATTATGACGATTTGCCTAAAATGTGTCAAGAGCGGCCCTTTTGTTTTTATTCATCTATCCATCTGAAATGGATGTCTGCTGCAGATAACAGCTGCAATAGAACTCTTATTTTGAAAAGATTCTGATCTTTGTTTTTTAAATGGCATATATAGATGGAAACATGGACAAAATGTTCCCAAACCTGTCAGGATGTACTGAACATGAACACCTTTACTTCTTGTAATGTCCATTTGATATCATAGACTTTTGGATCATAATTTGGATAATCACTCATTTCCAAAATAGTTTTAACCTTTTTTAAATTTTCCTTTCATGAGTGGTTCAGAATTCTCGATTTTTAATACAAAATAGTTAATTTGTCCTTTTTTTTATGGTCATAATGACTCGACTACCCACAATGCTATGTGGTAACACCATGTTTCTTGTAATGCTTTTTTTGCCTCAACATTTGACTCATGTTTGATAACAAAGCTTTACATTGCCGTGGGGACTGATTATAAGATTCCAATCTAAGAGGTCTGTAAATTATATTTCTTAAACCACACACTGCTGAATATCACTGCTGCCGTCTGAAGCTCCGCGGGTCAGATTCTATCGTCATGCACAAAATGCTGTATTTCCATAAAGTGTTAAAAAATCATCTTATTCCCTTCTTTTCATTTCAAATCGGACGTTGAGAGTGTGTGTGTGAAATATCAGTGTCTTACAATATTTACTAATTCAATATTAGTAGAGACAATTTATGAAACCGACAAACAAACAGATATATAGAAGTGGGAGGGCAGAAAGCATAGCTTATAAAGAAAATAGCCCTCCTGTTAGTCATCCAGTTTCAGGATGAAAACATTATAAATAAATCAGTATATAAATACCCACACAAATAAACAAAATTCTATATCTACATACTAGACATACACATATACTGTACACACGTATATATGTACACAAATACATACACCCATTTCCAGGGCGAAAAGTAAAGAAAAATACATTCATAGTCCATGTACAGATTACAAGACAGTTTCATTTCTCATACTATTTTTAAATCAATTAGGATCATTATTAATATTATTAATATATATATAATACATAATATATATATATATATATATTATGTATTTATGTATCTATTAAAGGTAAACCAAAACACAATGACAAAGAACAAAAACAACAAACAGGCAAAAGGAATCCTTTCTATTATTCTAGGTATATCCTTGTTGGTTATTTGAAGTAGTAAAGTTGTTCTAGGGCTTTCTACACAAAGTGTTAGTTTGCCTAATTGGCTACTTTCTGACTGAAATTTGTTACTGCTTTTGGACGTTATAAGGTATTTTGTTGTAGAAAATATTGTGCATCACCATAGCTGTTTTAAGCTTAACAAGGTCAACACATTTTAATAGACTGAGTTTTTAAAAAAGCAGAGATGCATGTTCACATTTTCCTACCCCCCATACAGTATGTACAATCAGAAAACTGAAAATGAACTCTAAATGCAAGTAATCAACTGATGAAGTTGAATGTTGATATATTTAAGTTAAAATATTTACCCAATCACTTTTAGTGTCTGGCCTTAAGTAATTTGGAGACAAATTTCAAGACACAAGTTAATTATTTTGATAAAAGTCCCTATTGTTATTAAGGCCACATGTGTGAATTTCATCTTGTGCTAACATCTAGAAATTCCAAACACTGAATTCAAATTAATATCAATGAGTTTCTGATGTTCACTGATTTAGAAACACCTTTCTTTAAACATTTATTTGAATGCATCACAAAGTAATCAACACAAATATGTTGTATTTATTTATAAAAGTTCCATTTCAGAATAGGCAATCACTTAATGACATAAATGACTTGGTTTTGATAAAACACAAAAGCCAAATTGTCGCAGTCAAAGGTTTGGAAGCCCAACCTATGGAAGCCCATTTCTGCCAATGATGGGGAAACAATATTCTCTAAGCCAGGGGTTTTCAAAGTGTGGGAAGATGAGCCTCCCCTCAGAGAACATAAGCCGCGCCCCCCCTCCCAATTATTATTGCTATTATTATTATTGTTATTGTTTCTATAATGCAGGGGTATTCAATTGCATTTCAAAGAGGTCCAGTAAGAGAACATTTCATTAAATGCTCTGTTTTCGCTGTCTACCTTTCTCTTTTTTGAGAACGCCATTTTGAAATTACTCTGTTTCTCTCTTCTTGTCTCGTCTCTGTGTGTGTTTGAATCTATCGTGCTGACTCACTGACTGCACCGATTTGATTGGCTGAGTAGCGTCAGTGCCATATAGAGAGAGAGTTCAGTCAGACAACTCACGTATTTCTTTAACATGTTTATTAGAAGCAGCATATAGTTGAGTTTGGCAACTAGGCTCGGGCATCATCACTCCACAGATATACATAGCACGATGAGTGATGATTAAATAACTAACCCCGAGCCTACAGGTGGATGCTGGGATGGAAGCTGGGGTGGTGGTGGGGCAGGCAAACAGCAGCAGCATGAAACACAGCAGTAGCAATGTGAACGCAATAGCAGGGCACGAACGCAGCAGCAGCAGCAAGCAATGCATGGAGAGAGATCTGGCAGGTTAAATAGAGCGGCATATTAAGGAGACTCTGTTTGGTTGGTTGTAGAGTGGCAAGGGGCGTTATGTATGAATGTGCTCGAGCGTTATGTATGTGCTCGGCGTTATGTATGAAGTGCTCGAGTTGACTGCCTGAACTAGCTCGCAGGCTTCGCCACATTTATGACAACGGAAGTCCAAAATGCTTGATCGTCACGTGGTTCAGGGAGAGTCAATAGTTCCCCGGAAGTTCGTGGCGGGACATATGAATGCATAATTACCGGAGATAGAACTACGATTTTTGGTGATAAGTGGTGAATAAAGGTTTTGATTTGCAATATTTATACAACATACCGATATGTGTATGTATTTACATCAATATGTTTTAAAAATAAAATAGAATCTGCTAATATTTATGGGTAATATTAGGAATAGTGTGAACAGCTAGTTTACTTGTTAACATATACATGTTAGGCTAACGTTGCCTTGGTTAAAGAGCCTGTTGCTGTTGTGTATTGCTTTGAATTATTTAAAACAAATATTATCTTCTTAAACAGGTATGGTAGTCAGGAGCATCACTTCCTAATGTTTATTGATATATTTGGAGGGAGGGGATTTCAAGGAATGCTTCAAAATTTAGATTAGATTAATTTCTACCATTTTTTAAATTCATGGTGGTTTCAGTAATCCCATGGTAATTGAGGACATAAGTAATCTAAATGACTAATGTACTCTTTATGACTTTCAGAAAGGACAGGAGACCAACAGGTGACTATCAAAGGACTAGCAGCAACATGATTATGACGTTAAATGTGTTGTTTTAGGAACATTCATTGTAAATACATGGAATTCAATAAACATTGAATAGCATGTCATGCAGTTTGTCTGTGCCTTTTCCTCCGTGTTGTCCTGGCATATAGTCTCCACCATGGTTTGCTGTGCTGCCTGGGGATGCTCCAATCGCTCAGAGAAAGGAGTAAGAATCAGAATGTACGGCTTCCCCACTGACACAGAGAGGAGGAAAAAATGGCTAGCTCAAGTCAGCAGGAGCAATTTAACAATCAAAACAGACAGCCGCAACAAAATATGTGAGGTAATCATATTTTTCACAAAACGAAGACCACACCATTGGGAAGCTTAATGTCTGTTTAATAAAAATAAGGAACAGGGAGAGGCTTGCAAAACTCTGGGAGTTGAGACTCAGGTGCAGGGTGAGGGTCTTATTGCAGGTCTTCAGGCTCCATTGAATCCCCCTGGGGTTCTTGTGCTGAAAGAGGGAGACAAAGACAGGAGAAAGGGTTAGATACATCTATATAGCAACCTATAGGATGGGACATTGCTGACCTATTTTAAACTTACCTTGTGTTTTCACTCTCACTTAAGTCCCTCTCCCTTTGCCATCAATCCAAAATCAGCTGAGCTGCAACATAATACAGACAGGTAATAATCAACAGAATCACAAGGACATTATATGGCTCTGCTAAAAACACTCACCCATAAGTTACGTTTTTGTTTACTGTTTGGAAGTCTCAAATATGCACTCTAAATCCATATCAATAGCGATGTATCACAAAAATAGCTCTCTTCCTTATTATTGTGTAACGTTAACTATATTATACTAGCTTGAACTCCAAAATGGATATCCTCATTTCACCACCTCCACCCACTACAATCACACGCCCCAATGTTATATTTAAAGTGGACCTATCATGCTATATTTGAATAATATAGTGTAGGACCATACCTATATAAGGCATATTTATACTTTTTTTTTTTCAAAATACCAAACAGATCATGCATTTTAGCCATGCCTCATTTCGCTCAATTTGACATTTTTTAGCTCTGTTTTTGCAAGGGCTGATTCTTTGAGAACAGCACCACCTACAGGCCTGGCATATGTACTACAGCGTCTCCAGGGCTTTCGAACGGTAATGGCCGTGGCTGTCTCCTCCTGATTGGTGGAGTTGGCCCAATAGCCGTAGCGCCACTGTCCTGACGTCAGGACAGTGTTCAAATCTGGATCGCTGACAACACCCAATTAATTCTGTCCTTTCCCCGCTCAGAGATCCAGGTCGTCGCACGCATCTCTGCTTGTCTAGCTGACATCTCTCAGTGGATGTCTGCTCACCACCTCAAGCTCACCCTCAACAGCTCTACGTCAATTATGGGGTTTCTTCAAATGCCGTTGCCATGACAACACAATACTCGCCATGAAACACGGTTTTCTCATAACTTCAGTGAAAATGTTCCAAACGGTCCAAAACTTCACAGGTTTGGTAACGATGCAGCCATCAACGCATCTAAGCGTATTATGGGGTGTCATCAAATTCCGTTGCCATGGCGACAGGTTGTGAGTTCGAATCCCGCCAGGAACATCACCACTAGTGTGCCCTTGAGTAAGGCACTTGGTCCTTAGTTACTCCAAGGTTCAAGGTTCTTTATTGTCAATCTGACATAGCTACAGAGTAATTATGTAGTTGAAAATCTTATGTCACAGGCTTCTCCAACAATGCAACATAATAACATAATAACAATAAGAGCAAGAGCAATACAAAAAGAAAAATAGTTATAAAATAAAGTGATGATGTGGAATAGTGCAGTACGAGTCTATATACAAGTTATTGGAATGATATATATTAGATATTAGATACATATTACTGAGTAGCAGAAGAATGTTTTGAAGTTGTTTCAACAGTTCAGTTGTTTAACAGTCTCACTGCCCGCGGGAAGCAACTGTCTCCGAATCTTCTTGTCCTTGCCAGGATGCTGCGGTAACGTCTGCCAGATGGCAACAGAAAGAACAGTTTGTGGCTGGGGTGATGGGGGTCTTTGAAAATCCGTAGTGATTTCTTCCTGAGCCGCTGGGAGTAAAGGTCCTCCATGGATGGCAGCTCCATCTCCAGGGAGAATGTCCCTGTAATTGGTAATTGTAAGTCGCTTTGGATAAAAGCGTCAGCTAAATGAAATGTAAAAAAATGTAATGTAACGGTTTGCAGTAAAGTTGTGGGGTGCTGAACTGTTCCTTTGAATCTTTTGAATTTTGATACATGATATAATTACTTGTCTTTCAAATTTGAAGGAGGGTGAGCAAGCATCTTGAGGAATATTCATCATTAACTCCTCCAAAAAATATGGTTTATTCAATAATAAATGAATATGTGAATCATAACAGTGATTGACAGCTGATAGGAATAATATGATTGTTAATAGTATCATATTCATTCAGACAAACATCGATGAGACAGTTAATTAATGTACTTATTGCAGCAGTCTGCATAGATTTGGTACCCCTGCTGGTCTAAGAGTGAAACAAACTCATTCAGTTATTGTTCAGTTAAAACTCATTAAATTATGTCTGCCACCTTATATATTTCTATTTAAGGCTTTAATGATGTGCCACAATAATGTCACCTAATGTTATTGAGTTACAATATTAATATTGTGGCTTTCCAAGTTAACATTGATTGATATGAGTGTGATTAAATCAGCATATACTTCTGCCAGGGGATGCCACCCCTCAAAATCTCCTGCCACCCTCTTGCCACCCCATGAATATTTGTCTCAATCCGCCCCTGGTCCCTGGGCAAGACACTTCACCCCAAATTGCTCCTGTGAGGATTGCCCACACAGTATTGAGTATGTAAGTCGCTTTGGATAAAAGCGTCTAACAAGTAACATGTAATGTCATGTCATGTCATCAGGCTTGAAATTTCACTATGTGACTTTAATTAGAAAATATTCGAAAGTCAAGGTTATACAGACGGTAAAACACATATAGGCTATACTGTTTTTTATAAGATTATAAATCGAGGTTTGACCTAATTGTCAGTATTGATTTGTAAACATTAGGCCAGTCCCAAACCGTCATTTGAAATGAAGATGAGAATTTTCAACAAAAAATGGATGGCAAGAGAATGTTCAGCATTTGCAGCATTATGCAACTTACAAAGGCAGAAAGACATTCACTATCTGTGCTAATACAGAACCGTTCTTTAAAACACTGACATTGAGCGCAGGAAAGCTTCATTTATTGTAAGGTTTTTTTGTTATTTTCCCTCTCCTGTGCAGGTGGTTGTCAGGTCCATGCTTCTGATCCACGACCCACATGGCCTCAACCCTCTATAAAAAGTGTTGGCTCATTGTGAAGAATGTGGCTCCCTCTAGCCGCTAGTAAGGTGTCACATCAGTATTTCAAGTACATTTCATTAAAGATGCTTTCTGTACATTTTCTCTGCAATATGCTCTTTGTGTGTTTTCCATCTGTGAACACTTGGTAATGCATGTGATTTGACCTGCTCTTAACAATGTGCCATATACATATGCAAACAACAACATCAAATGGTATTCCTTTGATATTATTGATAATAACTGAAGTATTATGAAAGTAAGCTTGCTCAACATGAAACAAAGTCAAAGCTGTTACTGTCATTTCAAATGAATGGCTGTACCCTGATGTTCTATATACACATATCATAGAAATACATCATTTCAAATGAATGGCTGTGCCCTGATGTTCTATATACACATATCATAGAAATACATCATTTCAATTGCTTGAAGTCTGTTTAATACATTGTAACTTTGTCAGATATATCATATTAGTATGTGAAAACAATACTAGTTTACAAAACGACTGTCGTGATGATAAACCCATGCTTGGGTTTTGCTTAAAAACTAAACTTAAACAAACAAAATGTAATTCATAAAGGCTCTTCAAGAACAGTTGCCTTAAAGTCAGCGGACAGTTCCCTTTAACCAAGATCAGATACAATTTTTTCAGTAAAAGTATGCGTTTTCGTCTCAGGCAGAACAAATAAAACTTATAAAATAATTGGGGTGTAATACATTTCAAAAATAACTTATTTCTACATTCCCTGCTGCCAGAGCTCGTATTATGCTGTGGGAGTTATCAATCATTTTAGCTAATTTGATTAAATTAGTTTTTCAGGCACACATATTTTCAGTCATTGACATGACTGTATTAGGTTAGTTGAAAGCAATAATATTAAGTTGAACCTAATGTTCTTTAAGTTAACTTAATATTATTGCTTCAAACTAACATGATGCAGTTATGTGAAATCTGTGACATAACACATTCAATTAAAGTCAACGTTTATTTTCTTTCAATGTAGGCTCGTCTCTTTCACATAGGCTTCAGTGTACAGTGTATTCATAATGTTTAGATGTGTTAGAAAAGCTGCAGCAGGCTGTGTGTTAATGGAACATGTTACAGCCTTGGTGGCGGTCAGGAGACAGGAGAGAACTCATGTGTTCTTGGCACTGACTAGGACGACTTAATCTCCTCCTCATCTCTCTGGACATCTGACACCAGCTGCAGGCCGTACAGAAGGTGGCAAACAGACAGTCCCTAAACATGGTGTCCTGCAGGAAATACAGGTGAAAAATAGGATTTACAGACTGCATCATTGATTCTGATCATTATTCATACACTTGGTTTACCTTTCTAAAGTCTTTTTTAGAAGTAATTCTAAAGTAATGTTTTGAAAAGTAGGGATACCAAAACCCTGAAATAGCGACACTTTCCTTCCAGGACTGAGGTTTTTTTTTTTCTTTTACCAAAGGTTCACAAAACCTTCAAAAGGTTGCTTTCTAAACCCAAGCCATGATTTCCTCCCAACTCTAACAAAGTGTGGACCTTTATTGTGTCAGTAGGAATACAAAAAAACACACAAACATTTTCCTAAACCTTAAGGAAATTGTTGTTTGTTGAACTGTTGAAAATCTTAAAAATCTTGAATATCACTTTCATATTTTTGTCGAATCAGACTCTCGTGATTGTTAACACTTTCTGGCTTTACAAGTTCAAATCATGTAACTTGACATGTCTCCCTAAGTCTCAATGAAATACAAAATGATAGTATATCAACAGAAATCGCAAATAAAACTCAAATATTTCTGCCATCTGACACCAACAAAAGAGAATCGTGTCTTACTTTGATGCCGTAGCGCTCCCTCATGGAGACCCTCATGGACATGGTGACGGGAGGGACACAACAAGACATGTCCAACAGGGGGAGACAGAGACCCTGCCCATATGTCTTGGTTGTTTTACAGGCGAAGCAGGGACAGCACCAGAAAGCAAAACAACCTTTACCAGAAATAAACAAATACCAGATAAGCAACCGATAAACACACCTATTGTAAAAATGACCAACACCTGTAAGATCCCAGAGACAAAAAAAACACACAAATATGCACACAATCATTTAAAGGTCCCATCATATGTTTTTCTGGTTATTACCCGTCCCCTTGTGTGTTAGGAAGGTTTTTATTCATGTAAACGGTCTGCAGAGTCACAAACCCTCAAAGTACACCCTGTAGCGAGTACAACTCTAACACAGAAAAGACCTGAAACCAGAACGCCTCGTTGGAGATTTTCTTTCTTCCATTTTTTCCTTCTGGGTCCTATTGACGTAACAAAGTCCAAATGGACCAATCCGCGGAGCTCCGCACACACACACACACACACACACACACACACACACACACACACACACACACACACACACACACACACACACACACACACACACACACACACACACACACTCACTCAGCCTTATCTTTTCTCAGCCGCGGTGCTGCGCGGAGCTCCGTACACACACACACTCGGAGCTCAGGCTGTGAGTGGGGGGGGGGGGGGGGGGGCAGGAGCTCCAACAAGCCGTGTGAGACAGAGAGTGAATACACATACTATACAGAGATGCTGTATGAGAAACCAATGTGATTTTGGAACATTGAACAATGTAAATCTATTCTAGTAGACCTCAACAATGGAATTATGATCAATAGAAATGGCCATGACATGGGACCTTTAAGATACTAATAAATAATTAGAGTAAGTCAATTACCTTTCCTTTCTAAATATTTCAGGTTCACTTTTTTTACATCAGACTTGGCTGTGTATTTTTGCTGTTATTTCATAAAACATGGATGAGTATCTAACATTATTATTTTGAAGTATTTAGTTCAAATCGACACATAAGATTGGTAGGTTTGTTGCAAAAAATTACACATTAAATCAGTAAGGAAATTACAAAATGTACTGTAACCCTTTGTGTTTTTATGATGCAGCTAATATCAAAATATGAAAGATTAATGTATTTGAAAACTACAGAATAAAAATGAACAACATCTTGTCCTTTGAGTAAGCAAACGATGCCCTTTTGACACATAATCATAGCATGACTGTGCACAAGAGATACAAATCAAATATAAACTATACTTGTAACTTCTCTCATAAAGAAAAGAAGTGCAGATACTTACACTCAGGCACATTTTGAAAGCAGTCACAGATCCCTGATCCCCACTCATCAGAGTCCCGGGTGTCCATCACACACTGAGGCTGGCTGTTGACCATTTTGGAAGTCATGATGGCTTTCTCAAGGAGGAACTAGGACTTAGAGTTCATGTCAAAAATGTTTGTTATTGGTGCTTGTACAAAATACAGTCATATGCAAAGTGTCAACAAAGAAATCATGGGTGCTGGCAATACCCTTGCTACAAGATTGAAACAAAAACACCACATACTTTACGTATTTCATAGATTCAGTTAGAATGTTGCATCATTTTACAGTATAATATAATTTGTTCAATAAGATATTGTAGAAGGACACCACTCCAGTGCTGCTCTGGTGGAGGCTTGTAAGCATGTGAGCGTTAGAAATATAATACTAACCCGAGGACAAAGTATTGAAATGTTTTTTTGTGTTTTTGGCATGGCGAAAAACAGGTTCATAGATACACCTTTACCGCATTTGGTCTAACAAGCATATAGGTCAAGCTAATGGGGCTGCTGTGACTCAGGAGATCTGATGGAGCACGTTTTTCACCAATTACAAGGTTGATGGTCAACATTGTAAACACTTTGGACTAAAGCTTCAGCTACATGTAATACATGTAATGTAACCAAAGTGCTTTTGATAAATGTGATTTATTTTGATCATGGCCGTGAGATTTCCCTATTAATAACCAAGTGGTTAGTTAAGTAACCATGACAAAGAAGTCATTTATTTGGGTTTGTGTGTTGGAATAACAGCCTGCCGATAGATCAGATATCACCAGTATTTGTCATCCCGGAGGGGAATTACAGACAATGTGCTGTGTCATCATTTGAGTGACTTGTTAGAAAATAAAAGTCAGGTAATTTAAATTGTCCAAACAAAATGCTTTTTTTGTCAAGAAAACCTTTTCCACATTTCTAGAGTTTCTCTTTGATTTTCAATATATTTAGGGTCCAAACATCCTCTGCCATTTGAATTATCACATTCTTATATATTTTTTTGTTGACAATAACAGTTACATCTTTCAGCCAACCAGATTAATGAAGAATACACACATCTATAAATGGTCAACAAAGGTATTTTCTTTCTGACCTATGGATATAAAGGTGGAATAATATTTCATGGCAAATTGCCTTAAAGCAAAGTTGGTGCTAGTTAGTGCTATCCATACAAAGAGCACACACTCTACATTAGAGAAAAATAAGATGACACAAATACAGACAGGTTACAAATAATAAAAGCACTATATATAAATATATAGAGTAGCTACTACTTATGCATTATCATGATAGTGCCGAGTTAATATCTTACCTGTGTATTTGTGTGTTGAGAGAGCTCTGAGTCGTACGTCCTGTTACAGCCGGTGTCTGCACTGAAGTGCATATCTCTTTAAATATTCAGCTTTTAAACTCTTTTTTTAACATGGAACTCAAAGGGAGGAGCCTTCAAATCCTCTTTTACCTACACCTTGCGCCAAATGCTTCTCCTTCCACATACTTTCAGCTAGAGACTTCATTCCAACTTTAAAATGATCACAACACCTTCAGCTATTCAATTCTTATTCAAATATTTGATATATTTTACACTTTTTGAGATATTTAACTTAGTTTGGAGCTTGGGGGGGGGGGGGTGCTGTTGGCTGTGCGTGGTGATGAAAAGCTCCACGCAGGGGCCCCCAGTGAATGTTTGCCTAGGGCACCCACAGACTCTAGTATCGCCACACCCGCTAAGAACTAAGGTGAGGCTATTACATGAGCACCACCAAATACACGTCATGACCTCATGTCCGAAACTTATGTGACACTGTTGCTTAATGCAGTGGTTCCCCGACCTTTTTTGTGTCGTGTACCCCGTGAGCTGGTCGTCATTCTATAAGAACCCCCTCCTCACTCATCTGTGATGATTCGCCTACATTTTGTACTGCTCTTTAAATGAAAATCACTTTTATCACCCTTAAAGGTCTCCTATTTTACTATTTTTAGGCATATATTATGGGTCTCAGATATATACAAATATATAAAAAAACATGTCTATGAAGTGTTTTGCTCAAAATACCAAACAGATCACCCATTGTAGCCATGCCTCATACCCCTCTATTTCAGCCCTGTTAGAGAAGTACTGATTCTGGGTCAGTAGCTACAGGGCCACGCATGTTTGCAGAAAGCTGCAGAAAGAAGGAGATTCCCAGCTGTTATGACCCTGGGTCATTATGTCATTTGTGTGCGGATATTTTCCCCTCCTCCTGTGAGAGTCTGGCCGTTTCTCAATGTCGAGTATACCTGCTGCAGAGGCAGAGCCACTATTTCAAGTATACTACGTCATCGAGTGGCGCCGAATGCTGGGCATTTAACATGCATTTAAACAGTCCTTCGGCGCCACGCTATGACGTAGTATACTTGAAATAGTGGCTCTGCAGCAGGTTTACTCGACATTGAGAAACGGCCTCAGTGTGGCTGTGTGTGTGTGTGAGTGAGCAGGTGGTGCCCGTTAGCTGATTGGTCCACCTGAAGAGACAGGAGCATTTAAGCTGCAGCCACTCAGTTCCTCTGCCCTCTCTCTCATCGACCTCTCCTACTCCCAACTCCGTGTCTGTTGTAGAAAACCTGATCTATCGTTCTGTGTGGTTAAATCTAACGATTACCGGTCCTTTTGTACTTTTTGGTATCTTTGTAAAGATAAGCTAATTTAATCTGTCTTGAAAGACACACTTTGCTTTGCCCAGGAGTGCGACACCCTTTTCTTTTGTTCAAATCCTGTTTAGACAGAAACCGGGGGGGGGACACACACATAATTGTCCTCATTGAACGTCCGATTCGCTCCCTTTTTCCTCTGTGTACACAGCTCGAGTGTGGGCATTGGCCTGTCATCTGATTTAATTTTTAGTTGCTGCTGTAGCGGAAGTTTAGTAAAGTTATGTTTGATTAAGTACGCCAAATCTCCACCCTCCATAATGCTTCATTTGCTTGATAATTTCAAACGGCGGTGATGACAGTTACAGTAGGCTACTACAGTACGTAGTAAAACTGATGTTGATGGGATTTGATGGGATGGCAGTGTCTAATCAAATCGCCAGCCGCCAGCCGCCTCTGAAGGGAAGCCAGAGGCCGCTGGCTTCCCTTGGCATGGCCCTGACCAATCACAGGTTGGCAGGGGCATCACGTGGGCCTCATCTGATTGGTCAATCCCTCCATTTTTTTTCACCAAGGGAAGCCCGATTCAGCTGGCCTCCTCTCGCATCATATTTTTCACAAAACGAAGACCACACCATTGGGAAGCTTAATGTCTGTTTAATAAAAATAAGGAACAGGGAGAGGCTTGCAAAACTCTGGGAGTTGAGACTCAGGTGCAGGGTGAGGGTCTCATTGCAGGTCTTCAGGCTCCATTGAATCCCCCTGGGGTTCTTGTGCTGAAAGAGGGAGACAAAGACAGGAGAAAGGGTTAGATACATCTATATAGCAACCTATAGGATGGGACATTGCTGACCTATTTTAAACTTACCTTGTGTTTTCACTCTCACTTAAGTCCCTCTCCCTTTGCCATCAATCCAAAATCAGCTGAGCTGCAACATAATACAGACAGGTAATAATCAACAGAATCACAAGGACATTATATGGCTCTGCTAAAAACACTCACCCATAAGTTACGTTTTTGTTTACTGTTTGGAAGTCTCAAATATGCACTCTAAATCCATATCAATAGCGATGTATCACAAAAATAGCTCTCTTCCTTATTATTGTGTAACGTTAACTATATTATACTAGCTTGAACTCCAAAATGGATATCCTCATTTCACCACCTCCACCCACTACAATCACACGCCCCAATGTTATATTTAAAGTGGACCTATCATGCTATATTTGAATAATATAGTGTAGGACCATACCTATATAAGGCATATTTATACTTTTTTTTTTTTCAAAATACCAAACAGATCATGCATTTTAGCCATGCCTCATTTCGCTCAATTTGACATTTTTTAGCTCTGTTTTTGCAAGGGCTGATTCTTTGAGAACAGCACCACCTACAGGCCTGGAATATGTACTACAGCGTCTCCAGGGCTTTCGAACGGCAATAGCCGTGGCTGTCTCCTCCTGATTGGTGGAGTTGGCCCAATAGCCGTAGCGCCACCGTCCTGACGTCAGGACAGTGTTCAAATCTGGATCGCTGATGACACCCAATTAATTCTGTCCTTTCCCCGCTCAGAGATCCAGGTCGTCGCACGCATCTCTGCTTGTCTAGCTGACATCTCTCAGTGGATGTCTGCTCACCACCTCAAGCTCACCCTCAACAGCTCTACGTCAATTATGGGGTTTCTTCAAATGCCGTTGCCATGGCAACACAATGCTCGCCATGAAACACGGTTTTCTCATAACTTCAGTGAAAATGTTCCAAACAGCCCAAAACTTCACAGGTTTGGTAACGATGCAGCCATCAACGCATCTAAGCGTATTATGGGGTGTCATCAAATTCCGTTGCCATGGCGACAGGTTGTGAGTTCGAATCCCGCCAGGAACATCACCACTAGTGTGCCCTTGAGTAAGGCACTTGGTCCTTAGTTACTCCAAGGTTCAAGGTTCTTTATTGTCAATCTGACATAGCTACAGAGTAATTATGTAGTTGAAAATCTTATGTCACAGGCTTCTCCAACAATGCAACATAATAACATAATAACAATAAGAGCAAGAGCAATACAAAAAGAAAAATAGTTATAAAATAAAGTGATGATGTGGAATAGTGCAGTACGAGTCTATATACAAGTTATTGGAATGATATATATTAGATATTAGATACATATTACTGAGTAGCAGAAGAATGTTTGAAGTTGTTTCAACAGTTCAGTTGTTTAACAGTCTCACTGCCCGCGGGAAGCAACTGTCTCCGAATCTTCTTGTCCTTGCCAGGATGCTGCGGTAACGTCTGCCAGACGGCAACAGAACAGTTTGTGGCTGGGGTGATGGGGGTCTTTGAAAATCCGTAGTGATTTCTTCCTGAGCCGCTGGGAGTAAAGGTCCTCCATGGATGGCAGCTCCATCTCCAGGGAGAATGTCCCTGTAATTGGTAATTGTAAGTCGCTTTGGATAAAAGCGTCAGCTAAATGAAATGTAAAAAAATGTAATGTAACGGTTTGCAGTAAAGTTGTGGGGTGCTGAACTGTTCCTTTGAATCTTTTGAATTTTGATACATGATATAATTACTTGTCTTTCAAATTTGAAGGAGGGTGAGCAAGCATCTTGAGGAATATTCATCATTAACTCCTCCAAAAAATATGGTTTATTCAATAATAAATGAATATGTGAATCATAACAGTGATTGACAGCTGATAGGAATAATATGATTGTTAATAGTATCATATTCATTCAGACAAACATCGATGAGACAGTTAATTAATGTACTTATTGCAGCAGTCTGCATAGATTTGGTACCCCTGCTGGTCTAAGAGTGAAACAAACTCATTCAGTTATTGTTCAGTTAAAACTCATTAAATTATGTCTGCCACCTTATATATTTCTATTTAAGGCTTTAATGATGTGCCACAATAATGTCACCTAATGTTATTGAGTTACAATATTAATATTGTGGCTTTCCAAGTTAACATTGATTGATATGAGTGTGATTAAATCAGCATATACTTCTGCCAGGGGATGCCACCCCTCAAAATCTCCTGCCACCCTCTTGCCACCCCATGAATATTTGTCTCAATCCGCCCCTGGTACCTGGGCAAGACACTTCACCCCAAATTGCTCCTGTGAGGATTGCCCACACAGTATTGAGTATGTAAGTCGCTTTGGATAAAAGCGTCTAACAAGTAACATGTAATGTCATGTCATGTCATCAGGCTTGAAATTTCACTATGTGACTTTAATTAGAAAATATTCGAAAGTCAAGGTTATACAGACGGTAAAACACATATAGGCTATACTGTTTTTTATAAGATTATAAATCGAGGTTTGACCTAATTGTCAGTATTGATTTGTAAACATTAGGCCAGTCCCAAACCGTCATTTGAAATGAAGATGAGAATTTTCAACAAAAAATGGATGGCAAGAGAATGTTCAGCATTTGCAGCATTATGCAACTTACAAAGGCAGAAAGACATTCACTATCTGTGCTAATACAGAACCGTTCTTTAAAACACTGACATTGAGCGCAGGAAAGCTTCATTTATTGTAAGGTTTTTTTGTTATTTTCCCTCTCCTGTGCAGGTGGTTGTCAGGTCCATGCTTCTGATCCACGACCCACATGGCCTCAACCCTCTATAAAAAGTGTTGGCTCATTGTGAAGAATGTGGCTCCCTCTAGCCGCTAGTAAGGTGTCACATCAGTATTTCAAGTACATTTCATTAAAGATGCTTTCTGTACATTTTCTCTGCAATATGCTCTTTGTGTGTTTTCCATCTGTGAACACTTGGTAATGCATGTGATTTGACCTGCTCTTAACAATGTGCCATATACATATGCAAACAACAACATCAAATGGTATTCCTTTGATATTATTGATAATAACTGAAGTATTATGAAAGTAAGCTTGCTCAACATGAAACAAAGTCAAAGCTGTTACTGTCATTTCAAATGAATGGCTGTACCCTGATGTTCTATATACACATATCATAGAAATACATCATTTCAAATGAATGGCTGTGCCCTGATGTTCTATATACACATATCATAGAAATACATCATTTCAATTGCTTGAAGTCTGTTTAATACATTGTAACTTTGTCAGATATATCATATTAGTATGTGAAAACAATACTAGTTTACAAAACGACTGTCGTGATGATAAACCCATGCTTGGGTTTTGCTTAAAAACTAAACTTAAACAAACAAAATGTAATTCATAAAGGCTCTTCAAGAACAGTTGCCTTAAAGTCAGCGGACAGTTCCCTTTAACCAAGATCAGATACAATTTTTTCAGTAAAAGTATGCGTTTTCGTCTCAGGCAGAACAAATAAAACTTATAAAATAATTGGGGTGTAATACATTTCAAAAATAACTTATTTCTACATTCCCTGCTGCCAGAGCTCGTATTATGCTGTGGGAGTTATCAATCATTTTAGCTAATTTGATTAAATTAGTTTTTCAGGCACACATATTTTCAGTCATTGACATGACTGTATTAGGTTAGTTGAAAGCAATAATATTAAGTTGAACCTAATGTTCTTTAAGTTAACTTAATATTATTGCTTCAAACTAACATGATGCAGTTATGTGAAATCTGTGACATAACACATTCAATTAAAGTCAACGTTTATTTTCTTTCAATGTAGGCTCGTCTCTTTCACATAGGCTTCAGTGTACAGTGTATATATAATGTTTAGATGTGTTAGAAAAGCTGCAGCAGGCTGTGTGTTAATGGAACATGTTACAGCCTTGGTGGCGGTCAGGAGACAGGAGAGAACTCATGTGTTCTTGGCACTGACTAGGACGACTTAATGGTTTCTCCTCCTCATCTCTCTGGACATCTGACACCAGCTGCAGGCCGTACAGAAGGTGGCAAACAGACAGTCCCTAAACATGGTGTCCTGCAGGAAATACAGGTGAAAAATAGGATTTACAGGCTGCATCATTGATTCTGATCATTATTCATACACTTGGTTTACCTTTCTAAAGTCTTTTTTAGAAGTAATTCTAAAGTAATGTTTTGAAAAGTAGGGATACCAAAACCCTGAAATAGCGACACTTTCCTTCCAGGACTGAGGTTTTTTTTTTTCTTTTACCAAAGGTTCACAAAACCTTCAAAAGGTTGCTTTCTAAACCCAAGCCATGATTTCCTCCCAACTCTAACAAAGTGTGGACCTTTATTGTGTCAGTAGGAATACAAAAAAACACACAAACATTTTCCTAACCCTTAAGGAAATTGTTGTTTGTTGAACTGTTGAAAATCTTAAAAATCTTGAATATCACTTTCATATTTTTGTCGAATCAGACACTCGTGATTGTTAACACTTTCTGGCTTTACAAGTTCAAATCATGTAACTTGACATGTCTCCCTAAGTCTCAATGAAATACAAAATGATAGTATATCAACAGAAATCGCAAATAAAACTCAAATATTTCTGCCATCTGACACCAACAAAAGAGAATCGTGTCTTACTTTGATGCCGTAGCGCTCCCTCATGGAGACCCTCATGGACATGGTGACGGGAGGGACACAACAAGACATGTCCAACAGGGGGAGACAGAGACCCTGCCATATGTCTTGGTTGTTTTACAGGCGAAGCAGGGACAGCACCAGAAAGCAAAACAACCTTTACCAGAAATAAACAAATACCAGATAAGCAACCGATAAACACACCTATTGTAAAAATGACCAACACCTGTAAGATCCCAGAGACAAAAAAAACACACAAATATGCACACAATCATTTAAAGGTCCCATCATATGTTTTTCTGGTTATTACCCGTCCCCTTGTGTGTTATGAAGGTTTTTATTCATGTAAACGGTCTGCAGAGTCACAAACCCTCAAAGTACACCCTGTAGCGAGTACAACTCTAACACAGAAAAGACCTGAAACCAGAACGCCTCGTTGGAGATTTTCTTTCTTCCATTTTTTCCTTCTGGGTCCTATTGACGTAACAAAGTCCAAATGGACCAATCCGCGGAGCTCCGCACACACACACACACACACACACACACACACACACACACACACACACACACACACACACACACACACACACACACACACACACACACACACTCACTCAGCCTTATCTTTTCTCAGCCGCGGTGCTGCGCGGAGCTCCGTACACACACACACTCGGAGCTCAGGCTGTGAGTGGGGGGGGGGGGGGGGGCAGGAGCTCCAACAAGCCGTGTGAGACAGAGAGTGAATACACATACTATACAGAGATGCTGTATGAGAAACCAATGTGATTTTGGAACATTGAACAATGTAAATCTATTCTAGTAGACCTCAACAATGGAATTATGATCAATAGAAATGGCCATGACATGGGACCTTTAAGATACTAATAAATAATTAGAGTAAGTCAATTACCTTTCCTTTCTAAATATTTCAGGTTCACTTTTTTTACATCAGACTTGGCTGTGTATTTTTGCTGTTATTTCATAAAACATGGATGAGTATCTAACATTATTATTTTGAAGTATTTAGTTCAAATCGACACATAAGATTGGTAGGTTTGTTGCAAAAAATTACACATTAAATCAGTAAGGAAATTACAAAATGTACTGTAACCCTTTGTGTTTTTATGATGCAGCTAATATCAAAATATGAAAGATTAATGTATTTGAAAACTACAGAATAAAAATGAACAACATCTTGTCCTTTGAGTAAGCAAACGATGCCCTTTTGACACATAATCATAGCATGACTGTGCACAAGAGATACAAATCAAATATAAACTATACTTGTAACTTCTCTCATAAAGAAAAGAAGTGCAGATACTTACACTCAGGCACATTTTGAAAGCAGTCACAGATCCCTGATCCCCACTCATCAGAGTCCCGGGTGTCCATCACACACTGAGGCTGGCTGTTGACCATTTTGGAAGTCATGATGGCTTTCTCAAGGAGGAACTAGGACTTAGAGTTCATGTCAAAAATGTTTGTTATTGGTGCTTGTACAAAATACAGTCATATGCAAAGTGTCAACAAAGAAATCATGGGTGCTGGCAATACCCTTGCTACAAGATTGAAACAAAAACACCACATACTTTACGTATTTCATAGTTTCAGTTAGAATGTTGCATCATTTTACAGTATAATATAATTTGTTCAATAAGATATTGTAGAAGGACACCACTCCAGTGCTGCTCTGGTGGAGGCTTGTAAGCATGTGAGCGTTAGAAATATAATACTAACCCGAGGACAAAGTATTGAAATGTTTTTTTGTGTTTTTGGCATGGCGAAAAACAGGTTCATAGATACACCTTTACTGCATTTGGTCTAACAAGCATATAGGTCAAGCTAATGGGGCTGCTGTGACTCAGGAGATCTGATGGAGCACGTTTTTCACCAATTACAAGGTTGATGGTCAACATTGTAAACCACTTTGGACTAAAGCTTCAGCTACATGTAATACATGTAATGTAACCAAAGTGCTTTGATAAATGTGATTTATTTTGATCATGGCCGTTGAGATTTCCCTATTAATAACCAAGTGGTTAGTTAAGTAACCATGACAAAGAAGTCATTTATTTGGGTTTGTGTGTTGGAATAACAGCCTGCCGATAGATCAGATATCACCAGTATTTGTCATCCCGGAGGGGAATTACAGACAATGTGCTGTGTCATCATTTGAGTGACTTGTTAGAAAATAAAAGTCAGGTAATTTAAATTGTCCAAACAAAATGCTTTTTTTGTCAAGAAAACCTTTTCCACATTCTAGAGTTTCTCTTTGATTTTCAATATATTTAGGGTCCAAACATCCTCTGCCATTTGAATTATCACATTCTTATATATTTTTTTTGTTGACAATAACAGTTACATCTTTCAGCCAACCAGATTAATGAAGAATACACACATCTATAAATGGTCAACAAAGGTATTTTCTTTCTGACTATGGATATAAAGGTGGAATAATATTTTCATGGCAAATTGCTTGCAATTGCAAAGTTGGTGCTAGTTAGTGCTATCCATACAAAGAGCACACACTCTACATTAGAGAAAAATAAGATGACACAAATACAGACAGGTTACAAATAATAAAAGCACTATATATAAATATATAGAGTAGCTACTACTTATGCATTATCATGATAGTGCCGAGTTAATATCTTACCTGTGTATTTGTGTGTTGAGAGAGCTCTGAGTCCGTACGTCCTGTTACAGCCGGTGTCTGCACTGAAGTGCATATCTCTTTAAATATTCAGCTTTTAACTCTTTTTTTAACATGGAACTCAAGGGGAGGAGCCTTCAAATCCTCTTTTACCTACACCCTTGCGCCAAATGCTTCTCCTTTCCACATACTTTCAGCTAGAGACTTCATTCCAACTTTAAAATGATCACAACCACCTTCAGCTATTCAATTCTTTCAAATTTTTGATATATTTACACTTTTTGAGATATTTAACTTAGTTTGGAGCTTGGGGGGGGGGGGGGGTGCTGTTGGCTGTGCGTGGTGATGAAAAGCTCCACGCAGGGGCCCCCAGTGAATGTTTGCCTAGGGCACCCACAGACTCTAGTATCGCCACACCCGCTAAGAACTAAGGTGAGGCTATTACATGAGCACCACCAAATACAACGTCATGACCTCATGTCCGAAAACTTATGTGACACTGTTGCTTAATGCAGTGGTTCCCCGACCTTTTTTGTGTCGTGTACCCCGTGAGCTGGTCGTCATTCTATAAGAACCCCCTCCTCACTCATCTGTGATGATTCGCCTACATTTTGTACTGCTCTTTAAATGAAAATCACTTTTATCACCCTTAAAGGTCTCCTATTTTACTATTTTTAGGCATATATTATGGGTCTCAGATATATACAAATATATAAAAAAACATGTCTATGAAGTGTTTTGCTCAAAATACCAAACAGATCACCCATTGTAGCCATGCCTCATACCCCTCTATTTCAGCCCTGTTAGAGAAGTACTGATTCTGGGTCAGTAGCTACAGGGCCACGCATGTTTGCAGAAAGCTGCAGAAAAAGAAGGAGATTCCCAGCTGTTATGACCCCTGGGTCATTATGTCATTTGTGTGCGGATTATTTTCCCCTCCTCCTGTGAGAGTCTGGCCGTTTCTCAATGTCGAGTATACCTGCTGCAGAGGCAGAGCCACTATTTCAAGTATACTACGTCATCGAGTGGCGCCGAATGCTGGGCATTTAACATGCATTTAAACAGTCCTTCGGCGCCACGCTATGACGTAGTATACTTGAAATAGTGGCTCTGCAGCAGGTATACTCGACATTGAGAAACGGCCTCAGTGTGGCTGTGTGTGTGTGTGAGTGAGCAGGTGGTGCCCGTTAGCTGATTGGTCCACCTGAAGAGACAGGAGCATTTAAGCTGCAGCCACTCAGTTCCTCTGCCCTCTCTCTCATCGACCTCTCCTACTCCCAACTCCGTGTCTGTTGTAGAAAACCTGATCTATCGTTCTGTGTGGTTAAATCTAACGATTACCGGTCCTTTTGTACTTTTTGGTATCTTTGTAAAGATAAGCTAATTTAATCTGTCTTGAAAGCCACACTTTGCTTGCCCAGGAGTGCGACACCCTTTTCTTTTGTTCAAATCCTGTTTAGACAGAAACCGGGGGGGGGACACACACATAATTGTCCTCATTGAACGTCCGATTCGCTCCCTTTTTCCTCTGTGTACACAGCTCGAGTGTGGGCATTGGCCTGTCATCTGATTTAATTTTTAGTTGCTGCTGTAGCGGAAGTTTAGTAAAGTTATGTTTGATTAAGTACGCCAAATCTCACCCTCCCATAATGCTTCATTTGCTTGATAATTTCAAACGGCGGTGATGACAGTTACAGTAGGCTACTACAGTACGTAGTAAAACTGATGTTGATGGGATTTGATGGGATGGCAGTGTCTAATCAAATCGCCAGCCGCCAGCCGCCTCTGAAGGGAAGCCAGAGGCCGCTGGCTTCCCTTGGCATGGCCCTGACCAATCACAGGTTGGCAGGGGCATCACGTGGGCCTCATCTGATTGGTCAATCCCTCCATTTTTTTTCACCAAGGGAAGCCCGATTCAGCTGGCCTCCTCTCGCATCATATTTTTCACAAAACGAAGACCACACCATTGGGAAGCTTAATGTCTGTTAATAAAAATAAGGAACAGGGAGAGGCTTGCAAAACTCTGGGAGTTGAGACTCAGGTGCAGGGTGAGGGTCTCATTGCAGGTCTTCAGGCTCCATTGAATCCCCCTGGGGTTCTTGTGCTGAAAGAGGGAGACAAGACAGGAGAAAGGGTTAGATACATCTATATAAGCAACCTATAGGATGGGACATTGCTGACCTATTTTAAACTTACCTTGTGTTTTCACTCTCACTTAAGTCCCTCTCCCTTTGCCATCAATCCAAAATCAGCTGAGCTGCAACATAATACAGACAGGTACATAATCAACAGAATCACAAGGACATTATATGGCTCTGCTAAAAACACTCACCCATAAGTTACGTTTTTGTTTACTGTTTGGAAGTCTCAAATATGCACTCTAAATCCATATCAATAGCGATGTATCACAAAAATAGCTCTCTTCCTTATTATTGTGTAACGTTAACTATATTATACTAGCTTGAACTCCAAAATGGATATCCTCATTTCACCACCTCCAACCACTACAATCACACGCCCCAATGTTATATTAAAGTGGACCTATCATGCTATATTTGAATAATATAGTGTAGGACCATACCTATATAAGGCATTATTTATACTTTTTTTTTTCAAATACCAAACGATCATGCATTTTAGCCATGCCTCATTTCGCTCAATTTGACATTTTTTAGCTCTGTTTTTGCAAGGGCTGATTCTTTGAGAACAGCACCACCTACAGGCCTGGAATATGTACTACAGCGTCTCCAGGGCTTTCGAACGGCAATAGCCGTGGCTGTCTCCTCCTGATTGGTGGAGTTGGCCCAATAGCCGTAGCGCCACCGTCCTGACGTCAGGACAGTGTTCAAATCTGGATCGCTGATGCACACCCAATTAATTCTGTCCTTTCCTCCGCTCAGAGATCCAGGTCGTCGCACGCATCTCTGCTTGTCTAGCTGACATCTCTCAGTGGATGTCTGCTCACCACCTCAAGCTCACCCTCAACAGCTCTACGTCAATTATGGGGTTTCTTCAAATGCCGTTGCCATGGCAACACAATGCCTCGCCATGAAACACGGTTTCTCATAACTTCCGTGAAAATGTTCCAAACAGCCCAAAACTTCACAGGTTTGGTAACGATGCAGCCATCAACGCATCTAAGCGTATTATGGGGTGTCATCAAATTCCGTTGCCATGGCGACAGGTTGTGAGTTCGAATCCCGCCAGGAACATCACCACTAGTGTGCCCTTGAGTAAGGCACTTGGTCCTTAGTTACTCCAAGGTTCAAGGTTCTTTATTGTCAATCTGACATAGCTACAGAGTAATTATGTAGTTGAAAATCTTATGTCACAGGCTTCTCCAACAATGCAACATAATAACATAATAACAATAAGAGCAAGAGCAATACAAAAAGAAAAATAGTTATAAAATAAAGTGATGATGTGGAATAGTGCAGTACGAGTCTATATACAAGTTATTGGAATGATATATATTAGATATTAGATACATATTACTGAGTAGCAGAAGAATGTTTTGAAGTTGTTTCAACAGTTCAGTTGTTTAACAGTCTCACTGCCCGCGGGAAGCAACTGTCTCCGAATCTTCTTGTCCTTGCCAGGATGCTGCGGTAACGTCTGCCAGACGGCAACAGAACAGTTTGTGGCTGGGGTGATGGGGGTCTTTGAAAATCCGTAGTGATTTCTTCCTGAGCCGCTGGGAGTAAAGGTCCTCCATGGATGGCAGCTCCATCTCCAGGGAGAATGTCCCTGTAATTGGTAATTGTAAGTCGCTTTGGATAAAAGCGTCAGCTAAATGAAATGTAAAAAATAATGTAATGTAACGGTTTGCAGTAAAGTTGTGGGGTGCTGAACTGTTCCTTTGAATCTTTTGAATTTGATACATGATATAATTACTTGTCTTTCAAATTTGAAGGAGGGTGAGCAAGCATCTTGAGGAATATTCATCATTAACTCCTCCAAAAAATATGGTTTATTCAATAATAAATGAATATGTGAATCATAACAGTGATTGACAGCTGATAGGAATAATATGATTGTTAATAGTATCATATTCATTAGACAAACATCGATGAGACAGTTAATTAATGTACCTTATTGCAGCAGTCTGCATAGATTTGGTACCCTGCTGGTCTAAGAGTGAAACAAACTCATTCAGTTATTGTTCAGTTAAAACTCATTAAATTATGTCTGCCACCTTATATATTTCTATTTAAGGCTTTAATGATGTGCCACAATAATGTCACCTAATGTTATTGAGTTACAATATTAATATTGTGGCTTTCCAAGTTAACATTGATTGATATGAGTGTGATTAAATCAGCATATACTTCTGCCAGGGGATGCCACCCCTCAAAATCTCCTGCCACCCTCTTGCCACCCCATGAATATTTGTCTCAATCCGCCCCTGGTACCTGGGCAAGACACTTCACCCCAAATTGCTCCTGTGAGGATTGCCCACACAGTATGAGTATTGTAAGTCGCTTTGGATAAAAGCTGTTTTCTTCTAACAAGTAACATGTAATGTCATGTCATGTCATCAGGCTTGAAATTTCCACTATGTGACTTTAATTAGAAAATATTCGAAAGTCAAGGTTATACAGACGGTAAAACACATATAGGCTATACTGTTTTTTATAAGATTATAAATCGAGGTTTGACCTAATTGTCAGTATTGATTTGTAAACATTAGGCCAGTCCCAAACCGTCATTTGAAATGAAGATGAGAATTTTCAACAAAAAATGGATGGCAAGAGGAATGTTCAGCATTTGCAGCATTATGCAACTTACAAAGGCAGAAAGACATTCACTATCTGTGCTAATACAGAACCGTTCTTTTAAAACACTGACATTGAGCGCAGGAAAGCTTCATTTATTGTAAGGTTTTTTTGTTATTTTCCCTCTCCTGTGCAGGGGTTGTCAGGTCCATGCTTTCTGATCCACGACCCCACATGGCCTCAACCCTCTATAAAAAGTGTTGGCTCATTGTGAAGAATGTGGCTCCCTCTAGCCGCTAGTAAGGTGTCACATCAGTATTTCAAGTACATTTCATTAAAGATGCTTTCTGTACATTTTCTCTGCAATATGCTCTTTGTGTGTTTTCCATCTGTGAACACTTGGTAATGCATGTGATTGACCTGCTCTTAACAATGTGCCATATACATATGCAAACAACAACATCAAATGGTATTCCTTTGATATTATTGATAATAACTGAAGTATTATGAAAGTAAGCTTGCTCAACATGAAACAAAGTCAAAGCTGTTACTGTCATTTCAAATGAATGGCGTGTACCCTGATGTTCTATATACACATATCATAGAAATACATCATTTCAAATGAATGGCTGTGCCCTGATGTTCTATATACACATATCATAGAAATACATCATTTCAATTGCTTGAAGTCTGTTTAATACATTGTAACTTTGTCAGATATATCATATTAGTATGTGAAAACAATACTACTTTACAAAACGACTGTCGTGATGATAAACCCATGCTTGGGTTTTGCTTAACTAAAACTAAACTTAAACAAACAAATGTAATTCATAAGGCTCTTCAAGAACAGTTGCCTTAAAGTCAGCGGACAGTTCCCTTTAACCAAGATCAGATACAATTTTTCAGTAAAGTATGCGTTTTCGTCTCAGGCAGAACAAATAAAACTTTATAAAATAATTGGGGTGTAATACATTTCAAAAATAACTTATTTCTACATTCCCTGCTGCCAGAGCTCGTATTATGCTGTGGGAGTTATCAATCATTTTAGCTAATTTGATTAAATTAGTTTTCAGGCACACATATTTTCAGTCATTGACATGACTGTATTAGGTTAGTTGAAAGCAATAATATTAAGTTGAACCTAATGTTCTTTAAGTTAACTTAATATTATGCTTCAAACTAACATGATGCAGTTATGTGAAATCTGTGACATAACACATTCAATTAAAGTCAACGTTTATTTTCTTTCAATGTAGGCTCGTCTCTTTCACATAGGCTTCAGTGTACAGTGTATATATAATGTTTAGATGTGTTAGAAAAGCTGCAGCAGGCTGTGTGTTAATGGAACATGTTACAGCCTTGGTGGCGGTCAGGAGACAGGAGAGAACTCATGTGTTCTTGGCACTGACTAGGACGACTTAATGGTTTCTCCTCCTCATCTCTCTGGACATCTGACACCAGCTGCAGGCCGTACAGAAGGTGGCAAACAGACAGTCCCTAAACATGGTGTCCTGCAGGAAATACAGGTGAAAAATAGGATTTACAGGCTGCATCATTGATTCTGATCATTATTCATACACTTGGTTTACCTTTCTAAAGTCTTTTTTAGAAGTAATTCTAAAGTAATGTTTTGAAAAGTAGGGATACCAAAACCCTGAAATAGCGACACTTTCCTTCCAGGACTGAGGTTTTTTTTTTTCTTTTACCAAAGGTTCACAAAACCTTCAAAAGGTTGCTTTCTAAACCCAAGCCATGATTTCCTCCCAACTCTAACAAAGTGTGGACCTTTATTGTGTCAGTAGGAATACAAAAAAACACACAAACATTTTCCTAACCCTTAAGGAAATTGTTGTTTGTTGAACTGTTGAAAATCTTAAAAATCTTGAATATCACTTTCATATTTTTGTCGAATCAGACACTCGTGATTGTTAACACTTTCTGGCTTTACAAGTTCAAATCATGTAACTTGACATGTCTCCCTAAGTCTCAATGAAATACAAAATGATAGTATATCAACAGAAATCGCAAATAAAACTCAAATATTTCTGCCATCTGACACCAACAAAAGAG
Organism: Trematomus bernacchii; assembly: GCF_902827165.1. Taxonomy (NCBI): domain Eukaryota; kingdom Metazoa; phylum Chordata; class Actinopteri; order Perciformes; family Nototheniidae; genus Trematomus; species Trematomus bernacchii. The sequence continues at coordinate 2,313,703 of NW_022987656.1, forward strand.
AATCGTGTCTTACTTTGATGCGCGTAGCGCTCCCTCATGGAGACCCTCATGGACATGGTGACGGGAGGGACACAACAAGACATGTCCAACAGGGGGAGACAGAGACCCTGCCCATATGTCTTGGTTGTTTTACAGGCGAAGCAGGGACAGCACCAGAAAGCAAAACAACCTTTACCAGAAATAAACAAATACCAGATAAGCAACCGATAAACACACCTATTGTAAAAATGACCAACACCTGTAAGATCCCAGAGACAAAAAAAACACACAAATATGCACACAATCATTTAAAGGTCCCATCATATGTTTTTCTGGTTATTACCCGTCCCCTTGTGTGTTATGAAGGTTTTTATTCATGTAAACGGTCTGCAGAGTCACAAACCCTCAAAGTACACCCCTGTAGCGAGTACAACTCTAACACAGAAAAGACCTGAAACCAGAACGCCTCGTTGGAGATTTTCTTTCTTCCATTTTTTCCTTCTGGGTCCTATTGACGTAACAAAGTCCAAATGGACCAATCCGCGGAGCTCCGCACACACACACACACACACACACACACACACACACACACACACACACACACACACACACACACACACACACACACACACACACACACACACACTCACTCAGCCCTTATCTTTTCTCAGCCGCGGTGCTGCGCGGAGCTCCGTACACACACACACTCGGAGCTCAGGCTGTGAGTGGGGGGGGGGGGGGGGGCAGGAGCTCCAACAAGCCGTGTGAGACAGAGAGTGAATACACATACTATACAGAGATGCTGTATGAGAAACCAATGTGATTTTGGAACATTGAACAATGTAAATCTATTCTAGTAGACCTCAACAATGGAATTATGATCAATAGAAATGGCCATGACATGGGACCTTTAAGATACTAATAAATAATTAGAGTAAGTCAATTACCTTTCCTTTCTAAATATTTCAGGTTCACTTTTTTTACATCAGACTTGGCTGTGTATTTTTGCTGTTATTTCATAAAACATGGATGAGTATCTAACATTATTATTTTGAAGTATTTAGTTCAATCGACACATAAGATTGGTAGGTTTGTTGCAAAAAATTACACATTAAATCAGTAAGGAAATTACAAAATGTACTGTAACCCTTTGTGTTTTTATGATGCAGCTAATATCAAAATATGAAAGATTAATGTATTTGAAAACTACAGAATAAAAATGAACAACATCTTGTCCTTTGAGTAAGCAAACGATGCCCTTTTGACACATAATCATAGCATGACTGTGCACAAGAGATACAAATCAAATATAAACTATACTTGTAACTTCTCTCATAAAGAAAAGAAGTGCAGATACTTACACTCAGGCACATTTTGAAAGCAGTCACAGATCCCTGATCCCCACTCATCAGAGTCCCGGGTGTCCATCACACACTGAGGCTGGCTGTTGACCATTTTGGAAGTCATGATGGCTTTCTCAAGGAGGAACTAGGACTTAGAGTTCATGTCAAAAATGTTTGTTATTGGTGCTTGTACAAATACAGTCATATGCAAAGTGTCAACAAAGAAATCATGGGTGCTGGCAATACCCTTGCTACAAGATTGAAACAAAAACACCACATACTTTACGTATTTCATAGTTTCAGTTAGAATGTTGCATCATTTTACAGTATAATATAATTTGTTCAATAAGATATTGTAGAAGGACACCACTCCAGTGCTGCTCTGGTGGAGGCTTGTAAGCATGTGAGCGTTAGAAATATAATACTAACCCGAGGACAAAGTATTGAAATGTTTTTTTGTGTTTTTGGCATGGCGAAAAACAGGTTCATAGATACACCTTTACTGCATTTGGTCTAACAAGCATATAGGTCAAGCTAATGGGGCTGCTGTGACTCAGGAGATCTGATGGAGCACGTTTTTCACCAATTACAAGGTTGATGGTCAACATTGTAAACACTTTGGACTAAAGCTTCAGCTACATGTAATACATGTAATGTAACCAAAGTGCTTTTGATAAATGTGATTTATTTTGATCATGGCCGTGAGATTTCCCTATTAATAACCAAGTGGTTAGTTAAGTAACCATGACAAAGAAGTCATTTATTTGGGTTTGTGTGTTGGAATAACAGCCTGCCGATAGATCAGATATCACCAGTATTTGTCATCCCGGAGGGGAATTACAGACAATGTGCTGTGTCATCATTTGAGTGACTTGTTAGAAAATAAAAGTCAGGTAATTTAAATTGTCCAAACAAAATGCTTTTTTTGTCAAGAAAACCTTTTCCACATTTCTAGAGTTTCTCTTTGATTTTCAATATATTTAGGGTCCAAACATCCTCTGCCATTTGAATTATCACATTCTTATATATTTTTTTGTTGACAATAACAGTTACATCTTTCAGCCAACCAGATTAATGAAGAATACACACATCTATAAATGGTCAACAAAGGTATTTTCTTTCTGACCTATGGATATAAAGGTGGAATAATATTTCATGGCAAATTGCTTGCAATTGCAAAAGTTGGTGCTAGTTAGTGCTATCCATACAAAGAGCACACACTCTACATTAGAGAAAAATAAGATGACACAAATACAGACAGGTTACAAATAATAAAAGCACTATATATAAATATATAGAGTAGCTACTACTTATGCATTATCATGATAGTGCCGAGTTAATATCTTACCTGTGTATTTGTGTGTTGAGAGAGCTCTGAGTCGTACGTCCTGTTACAGCCGGTGTCTGCACTGAAGTGCATATCTCTTTAAATATTCAGCTTTTAAACTCTTTTTTTAACATGGAACTCAATGGGAGGAGCCTTCAAATCCTCTTTTACCTACACCTTGCGCCAAATGCTTCTCCTTCCACATACTTTCAGCTAGAGACTTCATTCCAACTTTAAAATGATCACAACACCTTCAGCTATTCAATTCTTCAAATTTTGATATATTTTACACTTTTGAGATATTTAACTTAGTTTGGAGCTTGGGGGGGGGGGGGGTGCTGTTGGCTGTGCGTGGTGATGAAAAGCTCCACGCAGGGGCCCCCAGTGAATGTTTGCCTAGGGCACCCACAGACTCTAGTATCGCCACACCCGCTAAGAACTAAGGTGAGGCTATTACATGAGCACCACCAAATACACGTCATGACCTCATGTCCGAAACTTATGTGACACTGTTGCTTAATGCAGTGGTTCCCCGACCTTTTTTGTGTCGTGTACCCCGTGAGCTGGTCGTCATTCTATAAGAACCCCCTCCTCACTCATCTGTGATGATTCGCCTACATTTTGTACTGCTCTTTAAATGAAAATCACTTTTATCACCCTTAAAGGTCTCCTATTTTACTATTTTTAGGCATATATTATGGGTCTCAGATATATACAAATATATAAAAAAACATGTCTATGAAGTGTTTTGCTCAAAATACCAAACAGATCACCCATTGTAGCCATGCCTCATACCCCTCTATTTCAGCCCTGTTAGAGAAGTACTGATTCTGGGTCAGTAGCTACAGGGCCACGCATGTTTGCAGAAAGCTGCAGAAAGAAGGAGATTCCCAGCTGTTATGACCCTGGGTCATTATGTCATTTGTGTGCGGATATTTTCCCCTCCTCCTGTGAGAGTCTGGCCGTTTCTCAATGTCGAGTATACCTGCTGCAGAGGCAGAGCCACTATTTCAAGTATACTACGTCATCGAGTGGCGCCGAATGCTGGGCATTTAACATGCATTTAAACAGTCCTTCGGCGCCACGCTATGACGTAGTATACTTGAAATAGTGGCTCTGCAGCAGGTTTACTCGACATTGAGAAACGGCCTCAGTGTGGCTGTGTGTGTGTGTGAGTGAGCAGGTGGTGCCCGTTAGCTGATTGGTCCACCTGAAGAGACAGGAGCATTTAAGCTGCAGCCACTCAGTTCCTCTGCCCTCTCTCTCATCGACCTCTCCTACTCCCAACTCCGTGTCTGTTGTAGAAAACCTGATCTATCGTTCTGTGTGGTTAAATCTAACGATTACCGGTCCTTTTGTACTTTTTGGTATCTTTGTAAAGATAAGCTAATTTAATCTGTCTTGAAAGACACACTTTGCTTTGCCCAGGAGTGCGACACCCTTTTCTTTTGTTCAAATCCTGTTTAGACAGAAACCGGGGGGGGGGACACACACATAATTGTCCTCATTGAACGTCCGATTCGCTCCCTTTTTCCTCTGTGTACACAGCTCGAGTGTGGGCATTGGCCTGTCATCTGATTTAATTTTTAGTTGCTGCTGTAGCGGAAGTTTAGTAAAGTTATGTTTGATTAAGTACGCCAAATCTCCACCCTCCATAATGCTTCATTTGCTTGATAATTTCAAACGGCGGTGATGACAGTTACAGTAGGCTACTACAGTACGTAGTAAAACTGATGTTGATGGGATTTGATGGGATGGCAGTGTCTAATCAAATCGCCAGCCGCCAGCCGCCTCTGAAGGGAAGCCAGAGGCCGCTGGCTTCCCTTGGCATGGCCCTGACCAATCACAGGTTGGCAGGGGCATCACGTGGGCCTCATCTGATTGGTCAATCCCTCCATTTTTTTTCACCAAGGGAAGCCCGATTCAGCTGGCCTCCTCTCGCAACAGTGAATGCAATCTACTGTTTCACCATAACATCTAGAGGGGCGCTGTTTGTTTCACTCTTTGTAAAATACTCAATGAGTGGGGGAGAGACGGGCCGGCAGCAACACACAGCAAAGGAGAATTATCGAAACAAACCAAGTGTTTTTAATTATTTATTTAAATTATAACTACAATCCGAGAAAACAGGGGAAGCCTGGCTTCCCTTGGCCTCCGGGAGAAAACGCCACTGAGGTCAGGTCTGCCCTGTGGCTGTCAAGGTACAGGCCATTATAGATGTCCCAGCGCCGTCGGGGGGATGGCTGGCTATTACCGTGCGTTCTGCAGACATTTTTCTGATGTTGTAGCTCCCTTGGCGAGTTTAGCAAGTCCCAAAGTCCCTTTCCAGTGGTCATCGTCATGTCAGTCGGCTTTCGAGGCCGCCCTCTGCAGTGCCCCTGTGCTCGCTGCTCCAAACTTTACCCGCCCTTTTAAACTGGAGTCATTATGTCATTTGTGTGCGGATATTTTTCGCTCCTCCTGTGAGAGGCTGTGTGTGTGTGTGTGTGTGTGTGTGTGTGTGTGTGTGTATAGGTGGTGCCCGTTAGCTGATTGGCTGCCTTCGACAGCCTGATCTATCGTTCTGTGTGGTTAAATCTAACGATTACCGGTCCTTTTGTACTTTTTGGTATCTTTTTAAAGATAAACTAATTTAATCTGTCTTGAAAGACACACTTTGCTTTGCCCAGGAGTGAGACACCCTTTTCTTTTGTTCAAATCCTGTTTTCTCCTGTTTTTTCGTTAGGTTAGGTAGAAGCCTGTATTTTTTTTTACTTATTTTTGTTAGGCAAGATGTATGTGTGCCCAGGGTTATTTGTTTATGTGGGTATCTCGCCTCCTTTAAAAACAAACAGGTAATTAAAATGACCAAAGGCATTTTTTTCTGTCTCATTGTCCATGTCTTGGGAGTGGGGAGAGTGCAATTTTGTGCTGCGCCTAGGTTCCCCTAGACCTGGGCGTAACACAGCTAAATGCTGCCTTGATTAAATGCCACATCATGTTCAAAACCACATCAAGGATTATTTCTGAAACAGTATTGAACTCAAATCCTTTTTCTCTTGCGGGTTTACCACAAGGTGGGTGAGTACTTATTTATATCCTGCTTTTTTACATATACTCTCTCCTGTAGCGTTAGCTCTGAGTGTTAGCGATGCTTGCTAATGTAAACACAGACCATATTACTTCCAAAACACGTAGCGCATTGTTTCTGATAGCGACGTTTCTGATAGGGCCTTGGGTGTAAAGCTAGCCCACATTTCCGATATTACGTCATATCGGCAGCAAATCTGGATCAGCTCTGTTGAACCCCCGTTTTTAGAGATTTGGGGACACATGTTTATGTATAAAAGACATAAAAAAGTTAATAAACTAAGCTAATAAGAGCACTACATCATTTCAGTGAATAAAACATTGGTCATAGTTCAGTTCAGCCAAAAGTAACAACTCAATGTAGCATCAAATCATAATTATTTTATTCAAATCCATCTTCACATTTTATGTTATTACATCCCAGTACACGCACACTAGGAATATTTGAACAGTGAATGAAACGATGTATAGCTTTCAGTGTAAGCTTTGTTTGTTTAGCAAAATAATTAAGCACCATATCGAACAGCATTAGTCAAGTTCAGCGATAAGTGCCTTGAACTGTTCAGTTACGTTCTATTTTATAACAAATAAACCTTGAAAAACAGAAGACACAAGACAAGATAAAAACATTCATATCCAAAGCAGGAAGGAAGAAAAGAAATGTGAGAAAAAAACAGTAACAATTTATGAAAAAAGAAAAAAGGAAAGATGGACAAGAACTGCTATCACTGTGCGACATTCAGAGGAATTACTGCGGGATTCTTTAAAACTGTAGTTTCATTGATTAAAAGCCAATTGTCAATAATTCTACAATGATGCGTTTCTAGCATACGGTCCGAGCCCCTAACTAACTGTTGCATAGGGGGAGACAACGTGGCCTGAGGATCTAGGCCAGGTCCTCTTCGCCTTCGCCTTCAAACTCGCCCTCCTCCTCAGCGGTGGCGTCCTGGTACTGCTGGTACTCAGACACCAGGTCGTTCATGTTGCTCTCAGCCTCTGTGAACTCCATCTCATCCATGCCCTCGCCAGTGTACCTGAAACAAGGACATATTACTCACTGCATACAACATTCACTCTTTCCTGACATTTATTGGCCAAACGATTCATCTTGAAATACGTAAACCCTCTATCACTCACCAGTGGAGGAAGGCCTTGCGGCGGAACATGGCGGTGAACTGCTCTGAGATTCGCTTGAACAGCTCCTGAATGGCCGTGCTGTTGCCGATGAAGGTGGCGGCCATCTTGAGGCCCCGTGGAGGAATGTCGCAGACGGCAGTCTTCACGTTGTTTGGGATCCACTCCACGAAGTAGCTGCTGTTCTTGTTCTGCACGTTCAGCATCTGCTCGTCCACTTCCTTCATGGACATGGGGCCTCTGAAGATGGCGGCTACCGTGAGGTAGCGGCCGTGGCGCGGGTCGCAGGCTGCCATCATGTTCTTGGAGTCGAACATCTGCTGGGTGAGCTCAGGAACCGTCAACGACCTGCAGGAAGAACAACCATCAGTAAGTGTTTATTTTAAATGCATTAGTAAAAGTGTTAATTTAAATGGTGTCAATCCATTCAAAAAAGTAATTGCCTTAATAGCGTTTTAAAATACTAGCATATACATGTATTTTAGGGGGGAAAAAACTAAAACATGTGTGGTGTTGTAATAAAGAAAAAGCATGACAAAAGGGTGAGTGTTATACATGTAGCCTGTGCCAGTTAGTCCTTTCACTCGCATTCCATTCATAGCCAAACATCCTCGCTGGAATTACGGAAAGAAATTGAGGTCAAACTTGCAAACATTTCCGTTACTTGTATTTTAAAAAATATGACTATTTCAAATTGTGGGTCCATTTGCTGTTGACACGTTGTAAAAGCCCCCGCCGCGGGACAAATGAAGGATATGTGATCATTACAGCTATTTAATATTTTTGTATTTACTACACCAAGAAAACCCTTGCGAAATTGAATTGTACCAGAGTATAATGATGTAATGACAGTAAAAATACAGCTTGAGGGTCTGACAGTCTCTCTACCTGTACTGCTGGCTGCCTCGGCTGGTCAGGGGGGCGAAGCCGGGCATGAAGAAGTGCAGCCTGGGGAAGGGCACCATGTTGACGGCCAGTTTCCTCAGATCAGCATTGAGCTGGCCGGGGAAGCGCAGACAGGTGGTCACCCCGCTCATGGTGGCTGAGACGAGGTGGTTGAGGTCTCCGTAGGATGGCGTGGTGAGCTTCAGTGTGCGGAAGCAGATGTCATACAGCGCCTCATTATCAATGCAGAAGGTCTCATCTGTGTTCTCCACCAGCTGGTGGACGGAGAGGGTGGCGTTGTACGGCTCCACCACTGTGTCTGACACCTGGAGTGAGAGGAGGAAGAGGGAGCAGCATTATAGCAGAAGTAAGATGAGAAAAATAGTTAATGTTGGAGTATTTTGGTGTATTATAAGCACCTTGGGGGAAGGCACCACGCTGAAAGTGTTCATGATGCGGTCTGGAAACTCCTCTCGGATTTTGCTGATTAGCAGCGTGCCCATGCCTGAACCGGTCCCTCCACCCAGGGAGTGTGTGAGCTGGAAGCCCTGCAGGCAGTCGCAGCCCTCCGCCTCCTTCCTCACCACATCCAGGACCGAGTCCACCAGCTCGGCTCCCTCAGTGTAGTGACCCTTAGCCCAGTTATTACCAGCTCCGCTCTGGCCTGTGTCACATGCAAACACACAACTCTATAACATGTGGCAACACGTCCTAAATCTACAAAATATTAGGGCTTCGTTATAATTGCAAACACAACTTAATGTCAGTGAGCAGTGCATACACAAGGCAGCAATACAAGAAAGGAATGATAGTTCTAAAGTTATACTCTCTTTCCACTCATTCATCAAAATCCAACTTTATCAACCCAAGTTAAAACAAGAATTGTTTTACATCCTTACCAAAGACAAAGTTGTCTGGTCTAAAGATCTGGCCAAAGGGACCGGACCTCACCGAGTCCATGGTGCCGGGCTCCAAGTCCACCAGCACTGCCCGGGGGACATACTTTCCGCCTGGTGATCCAAACACAAAGAAACAAATTATTCCGTATTGTTTTATTTAAGTTAAAGGGGACCTATCATGCAAAATGCACTTTTTTATGTCTTTTATACATAAAGATGTGTCCCCGGTGTGTCAGGGAACTCACGCAGTGTCAGAAAATAAAACCCTCTCTCTTTTCCTCCGTACCCAAACCCCTAAACCGGGGCTACAACGGAGCTGATCGGTGCATGTTTACATTAGCATCGCTAACACTCAGAGCTAACCTGTACTGGAGAGAGCATGTGTGTGAAGAAGCAGGAAATAAAAAAGGAACTCACCTTGTGGTATAACCGGCAAGAGAGAAAGCCTTTGAGCTCCATACTGTTTCAGAAATAATCCTTGATAATCCATGATATGGCGTTTCATCACGGCAGTATTTAGTTTAGACAGTAGCTGCCGCATGAGCTCAGCCCCCTCCTCCTTTTTTTGTTAAAGCTTTATACATAAAATCAGCCCTTTTGAAACAGGAAGTGAAATAGAGGGATATGAGGCATGGCTAGAATGGGTGATCTGTTTGGTATTTTGAGCAAAACACTTCATAGACATGTTTTTTATATATTTGTAGGCTATATATCTGAGACCTATGCTATTGCCTATAGCATGATAGGTGACTTTTAAGCATTATTTGTATTTTTTTTTATCGCTGCATTATGACTCAAGCAAACCCCTGTTCGTCTTCATGTTAAGTTTAATAACATACTTTGCCTATGAAATCATGAGGATACACAGCAAAAAGCACATTGTAAGCTAAATTATATCATAAAAAAAAAAAAATGCCAGTTTTTTTCCTCTTTTCTTTCGGTGGTGGGTTGTCGGCAGTCTGCACTGGTGGTTGGTGGTTTGCTCCGCACAAGAAAGCGCTCCATTTTCCCTCTTGCGTGTTTCTTTGTTTTAATGTTGTCCTTCAGCCTTCGATGTGTCACGGTCTTATAATTCCCACCTGCAACTGCGTTAACAGCGAAATATGGGGTTCTGTGAGGATTTTTTTTTAAAGAATTGTTTTTAGGTATAGAGTTTGCCTCTGTATTATGAAATGAGTGCATACAAAGTACTGATATAGTAAATAAAAAAATAATTATTTTTGTGTAGTTGTATATTGCAATATTATAAAACGGACAAGTCAAATCAAGCAATCTTGATTGGTTCTTAGCCGTGGTATACTGAGCGTATACCACGGGTAGAATTGTAAGTTACTTTTCACAACAAGTCAGTATCCCTCCGCGTCTGAGAAAAACAGTATACAGTTGGGCTGAAAAGCAAACTGCTTGCAGTTTGCTTTTCAAACTGGAACAAGAAAGCAGCGGAGAAGTAACGGGGCAGAAACCCTCCTTTTTACGCAACGGTCCAGACATAGACATCAAACGGCAAAAACATATTCAGTGTGCAGTTCCTTTGGCATTAGGGCAGGGATATTTAGATACTTTCCAAGGTTTGACATAATGAATTGTGCTACTTTTAAAGCAAGCAACGATGTTTTCAAATCTGTAATCAAAAAGGTCCGCAAAAACGCTATCGACCAATCAGATTGCTTGATTTGACTTGTCCGTTTTATAAATATATTTACATTTCTTCCGTTACGAAACAAACTTACAAAGCATAAGATGGAAACATTTAAGATTAACTTCAACCTCCGGGGGGGTCTTACTATGGAGGAGTGGATTGAGGAGTGCCTATCTCCAGAAAAAAAAGCACCTAAACAACGACATGCAGAGCTACGTGAAGAGCAGGTAGACCAACTGGAAAAGTACCACCATTCAATAGCTTTCTGATGCGGGTCTTGAAACAAAGCAGAGAAATTATGACCGTTAGTGGCCACAGGTGCGAAAGCTCTCTCCAGAGCTACTGGAAGCCGAATCTCGGGGACCGGAGAAAGTGGAGCAATATTCTCGCCACGCCAAGCAACAGCCTAGAACAACCTCAACCTATACAAGTGACCACGTAAGCCATGCTACTGATGCTGGACAGTTTTTCAGTGGGTGCACAATAAACGGCAACATACAAATGAATGTAAATAAATAGCCAAATAATGGATCAACGCTCTCTGTCTAATATGTTCGCTAGCTGTTAGTGTTGTTGCATAGCAACCACCTCGCACTGTTTCGTGCAGAAGGCAACGGAGGGACTATTTTATTTTGAACATCATTATTTACTAATAAAAACTATTTAAATTAGAGTGTGTATTTTTCTTTCATATTGCCACACTTGGTAACCGTTTTATAAAAGCAATAGCTCACTTCAGGCCGTGGTATATGGCCATTATATCACAGTTAAGGGGGTTGTCGAACCACGCCCCTTAACTGTGATATAATGGCCATATACCACGGCCTGTCGTGAGCTATTGCTTAAATAACGTATGGTTGTCACAAAATCCCACGGCACACCCGGACTTGCCTCACGGCACACCGTTTGGGAACCACTGGTCTAATGGATAGGGAGGTGGGCTGATGATCCGAAGGTTGCGAGTTCAAATCCTGCCTGGAACACCACTACTAGTGTGCCCTTGAGTAAGGCACTTAGCCCTCGGTTACTCCAGGGAGAATGTCCCTGTAGTTGGTCATTGTAAGTCGCTTTGGAATAAGGCGTCTGCTAAATTGTAAATTATATTTTTGGGAGAATAAACCCCACAGATCCTCAACTCCGGTGTGTTTCACTCATTAACAACGCAACACAGAGCAACAAGAACGTTGTCTACAGTAGCCATGAACTCGCATGTATTATCTTATTTGAGGGGGGGGTGGATGAGTGAATAGACCCGAATAGATTAAGGGGCCTTTGGCTTTTCTTGCGGTGCCCCCACAAATAGAATCAAATTCTGTGGGAAACACTGCACCTAATAACAGAATAAAACAAAGTTACTCGCTAATTCTTGTATATTATAATACGTTAAAGCTGCATTATTATCTTGAGGTTTTGTTGGCTTGTTGCCGTATCCTGGAAACGGCGGAGCCAGGGCCGGCTCTAGCCAATTTGATGCCCTAGGCGAGATTTACCATAGCCAATAACAAATAAATGTAACTTGTTTTTTTGTTGTTGTTCATTCATATCTTATTTTACCTAGTTAACATTTATTTAGTAATGCACATTTTATTTCTCCAGTTTTAAACGATATTTTGGTTTACTGTCCTATAGTATACATTGAAATGATTTCAACCCTGTTTATTCCAATAATTATAAAGGAGTGCCTTGGAAATATGTGTTTACATAAATTGTGATCAAAACGTTTGAGACACACTGAGATAACTTAGACTGAAGTGAACTATCTAAACACTCAGAGTTCTTTACCTCACTGAGCTGTAGTTATCAGCCTCTCAGTCTGTCAGGAGAGAGCTCCCCTCCACCTTTGTTGTAGAAACATCTTCTTCTTATATCTGTTAGCGCAGCTTGCACCAGATTCTAATAACAACAGCGCCGGTACCGGTGCGCCCTCCTCCCTCTCTCCCTCGCTCGCTCCCACGCTCACTTTGGCTGTGGGCGCCAGATAAGCAAACATCCCCCACTTTCATCACTTACAGCGCCCATCGTACAGGGCAAATGAAAAGTGTAACCGGGGTGAAAAGGGTGTTACATTTACTTAATTTAGTGGGAATGCTGTTAACAGCATTCCAACTATAGGTTATGCTACGGACGGAATTCTTATTATTATTTAGTGGGAATGCTGTTAACAGCATTCCAACTATATGTTATGCTACGGACGGAATTCTTATTTAGTGGGAATGCTGATAACAGCATTCCAACTATATGTTATGCTACGGACGGAATTCTTCTTCTTATTATTATTATTAGTGCGAATGCTGTGCCACAGCATTCCACTATAGTACTTCAATTTCTTTATTAGTGCGAATGCTGTGCCACAGCATTCCACTACAGTACTTCAATTTCTTTATTCTTCCCCTTAATATTATTATTATTTCACCAATACTTTGGCTCTCCATAACTTCAGCTTACTTTCAGCTGCAGAAACCATTCAAATATCAAACTATTCAGCCTGTTCAGGAATCGATGGGAAACCTTCAACTTTTTAAAAATATTTTATACTTTTTGAAATATTCAGCTTTTTAAACTCTTTTTTTTAACATTGAAGTCAATGGGAGATGCCTTCAAATCCTCTTTTCCTACACTTTGCGCCAAATGCTACTCCTTCCACATACTTTCAGCTAGACACTTCATTCCAACTTTCAAATGATCACAACACCTTCAGCTATTCAAACCTGACTTTTATTTTTGATATCTTTTACACTTTTTGAGATAATTAACTTTGTTTGGAGCTTGGTAAAGAGGCTTTCTTCAGATTTTAACATTAGTGTGGATGGAGCAGCTCGTTAAGTCTAGAGTGCTTTGATCTCAAAACAGAGTGCAGCAGTTCTTCAAATTCTCCCCCAAAAATGTTTTAAACTTGCCATAATTCCCAAACCCTACACTCCTCAGACATATTTTTTCATGAAAAACGTAGGAAAACCTCTCCTAGGTTGGAAAATGACACATAATTAACAAAATAATTAAACAAAATAATTAAACAAAATGCCTCTTGAGGGCATGAAGTGACAAAAACGTTCAACATGTCTCCATTAAAGCCCATTGTAATTTCAGGCAGATATTTCCTCACAACAGCAGCTGCACACCTTTCTTAAACTGCCAAAAAAGCCACATTATTAACCCGAAAGTAAACAAAATTACACTTCAGATACTCAACTTCCTTGACATGCTTCACGTTTTGAAATTTCACAGATATCTGTTATCGTTCTTCCACAAAACGTTCACATGTAAGAGGTTCATCTCTCATTCAGAACAATGAAGCCTTTGATCTATACATAGCTCGTTAGCTCAACTATCAACACCTGTGTTTGAACACGATGATGTCATCACTCCAACTGACAGTTGTCAGTTCAGTTGTCAGTTCTCTCTCACTCTCACTCACACTCAGACACACACTCTCTCACACAGACACAAACACACTCTCCCTCTCTCTCACAGACACATCAAGAGAAGAGAGGGACGATCAAGAGAAGTGAGAGAGGGTGACAGAAGAGTGATAGGGCGATCAAGAGGAGAGAGAGAGGGCAATCAAGAGAAGAGAGAGAGAGGGCGATCAAGAGGAGAGGGCGATCAAGAGGAGAGAGAGAGGGCGATCAAGAGGAGAGAGAGAGGGCGATCAAGAGGAGAGAGTGGGCGATCAAGAGGAGAGAGAGAGGGCGATCAAGAGGAGAGAGAGAGGGCGATCAAGAGGAGAGGGCGATCAAGAGGAGAGAGAGAGGGCGATCAAGAGGAGAGGGCGATCAAGAGAGGGCGATCAAGAGGAGAGAGAGAGGGCGAGCAAGAGAAGAGAGAGAGAGGGCGATCAAGAGAAGAGAGAGAGGGCGATCAAGAGAAGAGAGAGAGGGCGATCAAGAGGAGAGAGAGAGAGGGCGATCAAGAGAAGAGAGAGGGCAATCAAGAGAAGAGAGAGAGAGGGCGAGCAAGAGAAGAGAGAGAGAGGGCGATCAAGAAAAGAGAGAGTAATGTAACCTCCTAATGTAATGTATTACTCCTATGAAAATGTTCAAAAAGTGCTCAAACTTCACATGTGTGCTAACAGTCCAGCCGTGAAGACATCTACGGGACAGTTTTGAGATTTCTTCAAATGCCGTTGCCATGGCAACACAATGCTCACCATGAAACACGGTTTTATCATAACTTCAGTGAAAATGATCGAAATGGCCCAAAACTTCACAGGTTTGGTAACGATGCAGCCATCAACACATCTAAGCGTATTATGGGGTGTCATCAAATGCCATGGCGACAGATAATTCACCATCAAGTTAGTTCAAAAGTTTGCAGTTCAAATATTCTGCTGCTTTCCCAAGCCTTTTTACTTTCTTTTCACATCTTAATACAAATTCATTCACTACTACTTACATCTGATATTTAACTCCTTCAGCCTATTTTCAGCTGCAGAAACCATTCAACTATTACATTATTCAGCTATTTCATTACATCAAGGCTATACATGTTTTTTTAAACCTTTTCTTTTAAATATTAAGCTTTTTCTGCATTTTTGTAGCTAAAAGCAGCTACCATTCAGCTAATAACATATTCAGCTTTTTCAGCTAAATTCAGCCACAAATGTTCACAGTTTACAGCATTCGCACGCATTTTCTGCAGGAAATGCATTTTCTAGTTAGTGCGAATGCTGTTTACAGCATTCCACTATAGTTCTTCAAATCTTTATTCTTCCCCTTATTATTATTTCAGCCAATACTTTGGCTCTCCATAACTTCAGCTTACTTTCAGCTACAGAAACCATTCAAATATCAAACTATTCAGCCTGTTCAGGAATCGATGGGAAACCTTCAACTTTTTAAAAATATTTTATACTTTTTGAAATATTCAGCTTTTTAAACTCTTTTTTTTTAACATTGAAGTCAATGGGAGATGCCTTCAAATCCTCTTTTCCTACACTTTGCGCCAAATGCTTCTCCTTCCACATAATTTCAGCTAGACACTTCATTCCAACTTTCAAATGATCACAATACCTTCAGCGATAAAACTTGTTATTCAGATTCTTCATATCTTTTACACTTCTTGAGATAATTAACTTTGTTTGGAGCTTGGTAAAGAGGCTTTCTTCAGATTTTAACATTAGTGTGGATGGAGCAGCTCGTTAAGTCTAGAGTGCTTTGATCTCAAAACAGAGTGCAGCAGTGCTCCCCAAAAAATGTTTTGAACTTGCCATATTTCCCAAACCCTACACTCCTCAGACATATTTTTTTATGAAAAATGTAGGAAAACCTCTCCTAGGTTGGAAAATTAAAAAAAATTAAGAAGAAATATTAAACAAAATGCCTCTTGAGGGCATGAAGTGACAAAAACGTTCAACATGTCTCCATTAACCTGTTTCACGCCTTCCCCCCGGTACCGGGCGGATAAACGCGTCATTTGCAGGAAACAACGTCTAAGGAATCTTAATATTGAATAAAACTATGAATGTGTTATATCCATGTAACGGGAAGAAACTCAGCTAACTGATCTTTTTAATTTTTTTTTTCAAAAAAAACCCACAATGCTAGCACTCAGCCTCTGAATTAGCCTCGATCGAAAAAACGGGACCGACAAAGGCACATAAACTCACTCAGAACTCCCTTATTACTTATCCTAGATGCACAACCAAACACTATTTTTTGGTGTCCTGGAGACACTGAATCTAACGGTGCCCACCTCAACACTCAGTGATAAACATTCGCGACGCTATCAACGAAAGCGTACATCATCACATGTGGAGCCAAGAAGCTAAACATGTAAATATGGCTCACCTTGGTCAAAAGTGGTCTTCAATGGCATTAAAACGATAAAAAAACGATGCTGCAGTTAATCCATAGGTTCATCCTATGTGTCTGTGCCTTCTTTGAAATTATTTCTGATAATCCATAAGCAATACAACTGCGTTTTAGTTTCCAAACTCCAGAAGGAGACATTCCTCCAGTTTAGTTTCGCTTTCCACACGCGAAGCGGCAACATTTTTTCTTTATAATGTGTGTCTATGTGAGTATCCTCCTTCGATTCTATTGGCTCTAACGGTCACAAGGGTATGTCAACCAACCAGATCGAGCAAGGGGGGCCAGAGATAGGTCAAATCCACCCAAATGACCCCAGATGGCCCAGTTTTTGGCTAAATCTCTCTAAAAAGGTCAAATTTCACTTGTTTTGCATCAATCTTGATACAGGGTACTTATTATATGTTGTACTTTGGATTCCTAAAGCTTTTAGTCTACTAACCCATCATCCAAGGGTAGTTTTCACTATCTGTAAAAAATAATTTTTGGACGGACACTATAATTTACAGTTTTTTACTATGTAAAATCTGAATTTTCTTTAAAATAAAAAACATTTATATTGATTCTGACACTTCTACATCCAACTCACAGGTTTATCATTACTTTGAGAAAAGATTATTAATTTAACCCTTTTAGAAGGGAAGATATGGTCATTTGTTCTGGGAATGTCATTTTCGAGCCTGAGACCTGAAAAACAGGCTCAGAGTGGAACAGGTTAAAGCCCATTGTAATTTCAGGCAGATATTTCCTCACAGCAGCAGCCGCACACCTTTCTTAAACTGCCAAAAAGGCCATATTATTAACCCGAAAGTACACAAAAATTACACTTCAGATACTCAACTTCCTTGACATGCTTCACGTTTTGAAATGTCACAGATATCTGTTATCGTTCTTCCACAAAACGTTCACATGTAAGAGGTTCATCTCTCATTCAGAACAATGAAACCTTTGAAGTCTTGGCACCTCGTTAGCTCAACTATCAACACCTGTGTTATGGAACACGATGATGTCATCACTCCAACTGACAGCAGTCAGTTCTAACTGTTCATTTCATACTCTCACACACACACACTCTCTCTCTCTCTCTGTTAAAAAAGTGCTCAAACTTCACATGTGTGCTAACAGTCCAGCCGTGAAGACATCTACGGGAAAGTTTTGAGATTTCTTCAAATGCCATTGCCATGGCGACAGACCACTCGCCATGACCACTCGTCCATTGGGCTGTAAGCCCAATGGACACGGTCCGATCGTCCCCCAATCTTCACTTGTATATCACCGGTCCATGCCTCAACAGCTCTATGCCAAATCTGAGATCTCACCATATGCCGTTTCCATGGAAACGCTCGCTGTAAGTCCAATGGACACGGTCTGATCGTCCCCCAATCTTCACTTGTATATCACCGGTCCATGCCTCAACAGCTCTACGCCAAATCTGAGATCTCACCATATGCCGTTTCCATGGAAACGCTCGCTGTAAGTCCAATGGACACGGTCCGATCGTCCCCCAATCTTCACTTGTATATCACCGGTCCATGCCTCAACAGCTCTACGCCAAATCTGAGATCTCACCATATGCCGTTTCCATGGAAACGCTCGCTGTAAGTCCAATGGACACGGTCCGATCGTCCCCCAATCTTCACTTGTATATCACCGGTCCATGCCTCAACAGCTCTACGCCAAATCTGAGATCTCACCATATGCCGTTTCCATGGAAACGCATCCCTCGCCATAAAAGACGGTGTCGCTGTAAGTCCAATGGACACGGTCCGATCGTCCCCCAATCTTCACTTGTATATCACCGGTCCATGCCTCAACAGCTCTACGCCAAATCTGAGATCTCACCATATGCCGTTTCCATGGAAACGCATCCCTCGCCATAAAAGACGATGTCGCTATAACTCCTATGAAAATGTTCAAAAAGTGCTCAAACTTCACATGTGTGCTAACAGTCCAGCCGTGAAGACATCTACGGGACAGTTTTGAGATTTCTTCAAATGCCGTTGGCATGGCGACAGATCATTCACCATCAAGTTAGTTCAAAGGTTTGCAGTTCAAATATTCTGCTGCTTTTCCAAGCCTTTTTACTTTCTTTTCTTCTCTCATCACACATTCAAGCCCCCAGTGTTCATGTATCATTTCAATCTAAATTCTTCACTTACTTCTTACACATTACATTTCAGCATAAAGCATTCCCACTAGCAATTTCTTCAGGAATTGCATTCTCTAGTTATGAATGTTGTTACATCAAGGCCGAAAATTAGGATGAGCACAAACGGTCAAAAATGTTTTTCCCCCTCCCAGAGCTGCCAGCGCAGCGCCCCATCCCTAGATATGGCGCCCTAGGCGAACATCTATAATGCCAATGCTAAGGACCGGTGTTGTGTCAAATTATGCACCCCCGTCGTGAAATGCACCCCTTGACACGGGAACACGCATTTGAACCATAGACTGTATATATAAATGGACGTAGGGTCCGTGACGTCACCCATAGGATTCTGCAGAGTTGCCGAGAAGCCCTTAGTAGGCGGAGTCGGCCACTAACGGCTCGACAGTGGTGTCAGAGTTCCGCTCCCGCCTGCTCCAAATAAGGGCAAAGAGGCGGAGCCGAGGCGGGACCTGCTGCCACCGGGCTGGAAGTTCCAGAGTTAGCTGAAGCTACCAAGCTAAGCTAACATGCTCCCCATCTGCACACTGCCGTCGCATTTTACGTTTCTAAGGTAAGCAGACATGAGACTATTCAGCAAAACTATAAATAATAATCTAAGTTGAGTTTTTAGCATAATACTTCAGAATCTTAAAATCCTTTAACGTTTGTATGCAATGTGCTAAATGCAACACTGGAATCAAGCAAATATTAATATGTTTGCATGACATTAGTTATTTATATTTTGCCATCACTTAATTATACGTTTAATACATTTAAGTCAAGCTAAGGTACATGTGATGACAGCTAGTTAGTGCTCTTACCTGTGAGGCCTCCTCCAAACAGCATTATAACCAGACTGTATCATTAAAACTACAAGTACCAGTTCTAGATCCTTGACTTTAGACAAACAATTCAAAAAAGACAAAATGTATTTAAAGACCAATCTTTATTTGAAGGTGCCTCTTAACCTGAGATATTAGTTATACAGTAATAGTATTGACAATCTAAAAAAACTGAGCAACTCAACAGTCAACTTTATATTTCTTATTGTCTAAAGCATTCATTATTTTCATTTTCCCCCTCTCATATTCAGTGTGGAGTGTGGACGGATTGAGTCAGCGTGGTGTCCAGAGAGCTGCAGAGACTTCAGAGAGAAACCTCCGTGTGATGGACGTCCTGTCTGTTGGTTTGGCCGGAGAGGACTGAGGGTCTTTCCTCTGCGAGGAGGACCAGGCCTGATGGAGGAGCCCATGCATAGCTGATACCACCTGATCAGGCCTAGTCTGTCACTTTATTTGACTAAATGTGTTTACTTATACATTTAATAGGTTTACACCTTCTGTCCATATGTGCTTTTTATTTAAAACATGTTTGATTAACTTTTGGTTCACATTTCAATAAATTGAATTTGTATTTGCACTCCTTTTGTCCATTATTCTTACTGAAAATGTTAGATTACACATTCACATCCGACTGAAGATTGGCCCCATTTATTTGCGTTGCAAACTCTGCGGTACAAGGTACATGTTGTGAAGCTCATGAAGTGAGGCAAATAGAAATAATCAGCTGATGGAGTGTAGATGTGGAAATAGGTGCATTCGATCAGCTGACTGTTTTCACAATAAAAGTAGTTTCTTAGTGAATGTCCTGTACTGGTCTTAACATCTCATAACATCAGCTTTTAATTTTCCTATTGGATGTTTTTCTTGACCCTCGGAGAAAGAGGAGATGCTGAGTCGTGTCTTTCAGGCATGTCCTTTCCTAACAAAAATTACAGGAAACATAAAACATATTATTGCAGAACAAGTGTGTTATTTATGAAAGAGGTGTGTTTGTGTTTAGGGGCTGTAGATATAATTATTTTGTAATTGTAATGTTTTTTTTTATTTCAACAGTGAGCTACAAAGACAATCAGATTATGAATGAACAGTATGAAATTCATCAACATTGAAATGTATTTTATTATCAAAATAATATTTAACTGTTATTAAAACAAGCTTGCTCTGTTGTCTCACTGAAAGAATCACTTTTACCACGTTTTTACAGACAATATTGAGAGATAAATAGCAGTTGTCACTATGCGTTAAATATCTTTGCCTTCAATACATTCAATTAGAAAGCTGACAGTCATATTGCTTGTTAACAACTAAATGTAACCTTTTGCATGGAAAAACCCCTCAACTTAACTGATGTGTAGGTGATCTAGTATTTAGTATTGTTTAATGGAATTTATAAAACGGACAAGTCAAATCAAGCAATCTGATTGGTTCTTAGCCATGATGTACTGAGCGTATACCACGGGTAGAATTGTAAGTTACTTTTCACAACAAGTCAGTATCCCTCCGCGTCTGAGAAAAACAGTATACTGTACAGTTGGGCAGAAAAGCAAACTGCTTGCAGTTTGCTTTTCAAACTGGAACAAGAAAGCAGCGGAGAAGTAACAGGGCAGAAACCCTCCTTTTTACGCAGCGGTCCAGACATAGACATCAAACGGCAAAAACATATTCAGTGTGCAGTTGCTTTGGCATTAGGGCAGGGATATTTAGATACTTTCCAAGGTTTGACATAATGAATTGTGCTACTTTTAAAGCAAGCAACGATGTTTTCAAATCTGTAATCAAAAAGGTCCGCAAAAACATTTAAGATTAACTTCGACCTCCGGGGGGGTCTTACTATGGAGGAGTGGATTTGATTGAGGAGTGCGAGTGCCTATCTCCAGAACAAAAAGCACCTAAACGACGACATGTAGAGCTACGTGAAGAGCAGGTAGTAGACCAACTGGAAAAGTACCACCATTCAAAAGCTTTCTGATGCGGGTCTTGAAACAAAGCAGAAAAATTATGACCGTTAGTGGCCACAGGTGCGAAAGCTCTCTCGTGCTACTGGAAGCCGAATCTCGGGGACCGGAGAAAGTGGAGCAATATTCTCGCCACGCCAAGCAACAGCCTAGAACAACCTCAGCCTATAACCACGTAAGCCATTCTACTGATGCTGGACAGTTTTTCAGTGGGTGCACAATAAACGGCAACATACACATGAATGTAAATAAATAGCCAAATAATGGATCAACGCTCTCTGTCTAATATGTTCGCTAGCTGTTAGTGTTGTTGCATAGCAACCACCTCGCACTGTTTCGTGCAGAAGGCAACGGAGGGACTATTTTATTTTGAACATCATTATTTACTAATAAAAACTATTTAAATTAGAGTGTGTATTTTTCTTTCATATTGCCACACTTGGTAACCGTTTTTAAAAGCAATAGCTCACTTCAGGCCGTGGTATATGGCCATTATATCACAGTTAAGGGGGTTGTCGAACCACGCCCCTTAACTGTGATATAATGGCCATATACCACGGCCTGTCGTGAGCTATTGCTTAAGTATATCAGTGTATTAAAGTCAATACTTCATTTATTTAAACCAATATCTTTCTTGATTCTTTGTACAGTATGAAAAAAGAGTATTTGTACCTGTGCTGAAGTTCACTGCTGTGAGGAGTCCAGTGCTGTCTCTCACTCTCTGGTCCAGCCTGTCTGCATCACCTGGACACTTTAAACAAACAAATATATGTGTAAAGAACCATGTGTACAAACAATATAACTTATTATCTTCTGTTGAACATGTTGGATTGTGTATTGTCCGAGTCAGGGTCCTTTTTACTTTACTGTAACTTTGGAAGTTGTGTTACCAATGCTTACTGTTTATTTGATACCAATTTGGTAATGCAATTAATAAAAACAACAAGGTTTGGGTTTGTTCTTCAGATGACTGATGTTAACGTGTAAGCTCAATAATGAACTCCAGCTCAACCAACCATATTGTAATATCTAAGTAATCATCTTGAAATATGACATTAATAATTGTAATATACACACATCTTATTGTGAGGTTGATTTCACATACACTACTTCGACGTTAGCTTGTCTACATACTTGAGCATAGCCAATTTAAATTAACCTTAGCGATGCATACAGTTCCTACCTACATAATAAAATATCTCTCTAAGTTACAAGGATGACCTTATTTTATCAACCTCAAACAGAAGCCTTTTCAGGGATGCAAACTCATCAGGTATGAAAAAGGTGACAAGGATCCGAGCCCCCACGGAATATCGGCTTTAAAATGAGGAATAACAGAGGATTTTAGCAGTCAGAACAACTAAAGCAGCAGTTAATAATAACAGAAACGCCAAAGAGTCACATCTAATAGAAATATATTTAAGCATTTATTTTAATTGTGGAGCAGTCAGTTTATAATTTTGGCAGGACTGTTGAGCATTTTGAAAATGTATTTTCATGCCTCTGTGCAAGGCTGTCTTTCTATCTTTATAGCCAGTGGTGTAAAGTAACTAAGTTCATAAACTCAAGTACTATACTTGGGTACAATTTTTAGATACTTGTACTTTATTTAAGTATTTCAATGTTTTGCTACTTTGTTCTTCTTCTCCTCTACAGTTCAGAGGTAAATGGTGTACTTTTACTCTACTACATGTATTGAATACCTTTAGTTACTTCACAGATGTGGATGAATGATGTGAAATATAATCAAGTGTTAAATCAGACTTTAGTTCCACCTGGAGTAAATTCACAAGCTACCCTGCAGTATACAAAGTCATTCAAACTAGCTGCACCTTTACCAGCTTTGAGAACACTTTCATGATCAATCATTATAAAACATATCATATATATTATTCTGAAATGGACCAATCTGCACAATGACTACTTTTGCTGTTGCTACTTTAACTATATTTTGATGATAATACTTTTCTACTTTTACTTGAGGAACATTTTGAATGCAGGACTTTTACTGTAACAGAGTATTCCTACACTCTGGTACTTCTACTTTTACTCAAGAACAAGATCTGAGTACTTCTACTTGTACTCAAGTACAAGACCTGAGTACTTCAACTTTTACTCAAGAACAAGATCTGAGTACTTCTACTTTTACTCAAGTACAAGATACTTATACCACCTCCGTTTATAGGCTATGAAAGAAACTATTTGAAAACGAAGGCTAAAGCTAACGTTAGCAGATAGTGACAATGTATGCTAGTTAGCTAGCTCAACGATTCATTAAATAATATTGCGACAGAAACACTTTTCAGTGCACATCACGCTCTGCTGCTCCGAACACCCCGTTCTAACCAGCGGTCCAGTCTGTGCCACAGTGACTCTGGACCGCACAGTTAATATTAACGAACGCACCGTAGGTAATGTAGCTGCTGAAGCTAGACCCTCATCCCGGAGCAGCAGAGCCTTATTATACATCCATGAGCAGAGCTGACAGGAAGACTTGTGCTCGCGCTTCATTATAATATATAAAAAAAGAACCCCATGCGTGTCATGATGGCACATAACAGCTCGCGGCCGCAGATTACTCCGGGTCCCAGACCCCCCCCCCATACCCCAAAAATATTTTTATTGCAGATCTACATGAATCACACAAACGACCTATTTTGGAATCAAAACGGCGAATTTCGCCGAAAGGTGACAAGTTTGCATCCCTGCTTTTGTTCTACAGTATTATCCCACTTAACGCTTAACACTTGTCTATTTCGTTTTAACCTTTATATATACAGTCTATGGTTTTAAGTTAACTTGGAGGCTAAGATTAGTATCGTTAGCACCGATGTAGCTACCACTCGCTTACACGCAAACCCAAGCCTTAACATTCATTACGTAGCTGATTGAAATCATAAACACATAAATAAAGTACTCGAATTTCACTTACCGCAAAACGGCATTCATGCACCATCTGTTTTAACCGCAGAGCGAGTCACAATAGTCCGATATATAAGCATGAAGAACAAACAAACACGGCCGGGGTCAAGTTGTGTTCCCTGGATGAACTGAGCAGGCAGAGTCCCTGTAGCTTCACAGAGACGGAGCAGCTAGCAGAGAGACAAGAAGCTAACAGCAGCAGTCACTTGACAGAGCTGTCACTCAATGTGACCACGCCCTAATTTATGCAAAAACTTTAAGACCTAATATAAATAAAAGGGTCATGTTAGAAAACAATTCACTCACAGATTCATAATCATGAAGGTGGAATCTAACTATATCAATAATAATATTTATTGCATCCAGGGCTAGAAACGTTTTTTTTCTGCTGTGAAATTGGGCATTTTAACATGGGGGTCTATGGAAATTGCTCCTTTCTGCAGTCAGCGCCTATCGGCCAATATATGAACTGCAGTTTGTGGCACTTCCGTATTGGCGTCCCGGCTCTTCCCCAGAGTTTGCCGCTTGATTTGAACGTATAGTCCGCTATTCTATTTTGTCTTTTTGATGGTTGGGTCATCGAATCCTGGATTTTGCATTCATTCGTCACATATTTTTCAGTACATTTTTTATGTAATATATGTTTTTATTTAATTGTGACGTCCTGTCTGTATACTTGTGCTTTACAATGTATTGTTTATTTTTACATCAAGTGCTTGAGGGTGGGATTAATAGAAACATTTTTATTTTGGGGGGTGCTTTTTATGAACAGCCTGGGTGCCACGATATGCACCCCTTGCTATCTCTGACAATACACGCGTCACATACATGAAACTTGCTCCATTTATTGGTACTAGTCATACAACTATACCCTCCAAAGTGCTTGAGGGTGGGATTAATAGAAGCATCTTTTTTGGGGGGGTGCTTTTTACGGCAGGCCAGGGGGTGCATTTCACGACGGGGGTGCATAATTTGACACAACACCGGTGTTATGCCGTAGATTGAAGCCTTGCCGTAGATTGAAGCCCTGTTCGCGGTCACGAGCAAAGGTGACGTCATCGCCTGTATTGAGCGTTCGCCTAGTTTTCTAAGCGGAAAAACGAAAGATACTATTTACTTTCTCTCTTTTGAATGATATATTTCCCATCAGATTAAACAGCAAACGGCTGAATAAATAATGTGCATACGTGGAATAATGTGCGTGGAGGCTCGTTTTAAGGACACTTTTCAGATCTGTCACAATCTTCGTATTGGAACAAACTTCAGTTTTTGAGTCCACTCTGTTATGTTCCTCCTTCCTACAGAACAGACAATGACAGGATAATATGTCATTTGTCAGTATAGTCCTATTTTTTAAAACCTTCTCTGTTGTTTAAGTGTCTGATAACCACGAATAGTAAGCAATGATATAACAGTAATTATATAACATGTCAGACACTGTGTTATTTTCAATCAAGCCTAAAAGATTATAATGTGTTCAAACTGGCTTCACTCGCTTGAATTGCTCCTTTGAATGTAATTTTCCTCTGTGGTTTCCTACTCAACACATGTTTGTATTGTAATGCCACTCATATTTAATTTTTTATTGTATTTTAAGGTGACATTGAATGCTTTGAAAGGTGCCCTAAAATAAAGTGTATTATTGATCTTATATCTGTGCCTATATCACACTATTAATGTTCCTTATTTTAGACTAGGTTAATCCTGGTGTCAATAGGGAAGATCTGCACTGTTCTCTACATAACATTTTCAGCAGAGCAGGTATTTCTCCTGCCAGATTTGGAACCCCCCCCTATCATTTTGTCCAGGATGGTCATACACTCACCAAAATCACACTGGTGTTGCCTGTTCCCCTCTAGTTTGTGCTCACAAAATAATTTTACTCTGGGCCCATTAGGTAAAAAACTAAAGAGGGGCTTCCATATATTTTGTTTGTTCCAATACGAAGATTGTGACAGATCTGAAAAGTGTCCTTAAAACGAGCCTCCACGCAATTGTATGCACATTATTTATTCAGCCGTTTGCTGTTTAATCTGATGGGAAATATATCATTCAAAAGAGAGAAAGTAAATAGTATCTTTCGTTTTTCCGCTTAGAAAACTAGGCGAACGCTCAATACAGGCGATGACGTCACCTTTGCTCGTCCCCGCGAACAGGGCTTCAATCTACGGCAAGGCTTCAATCTACGGCATAACTCCGGCCCTGGGCGGAGCTACCAAAGGTAGCTCGGTGCTAAAGCAAAACTAACCTGAAGCCTCGTTGTAATACACGTTGATGCGATCCAGCTG
This sequence comes from Trematomus bernacchii, assembly GCF_902827165.1. NCBI lineage: Eukaryota > Metazoa > Chordata > Actinopteri > Perciformes > Nototheniidae > Trematomus > Trematomus bernacchii. The sequence goes on from NW_022987656.1 coordinate 2,339,938, forward strand.
CAGGTCGCTGTCCCCATGGTATGACCCGGTTGGGTCGATGCCATGTTCGTCGCTTATGACTTCCCAAAACTAGAAGAGAATAAAACACAACAACGGTCAAATTACCTGATACATGGCATGATTGACATAGTATGATGGTATTTAACTGCAGCAAGTTACAAGATGCATTTTGTATCTTGTAAATTGTGTAACTTGCTGCAGTTAAATACCATCATACTATGTGCAATATGTGCTATATATACATTTTATAAAACGGACAAGTCAAATCAAGCAATCTGATTGGTTCTTAGCCGTGATATACTGAGCGTATACCACGGGTAGAATTGTAAGTTACTTTTCACAACAAGTCAGTATCCCTCCGCGTCTGAGAAAAACAGTATACAGTTGGGCTGAAAAGCAAAGGAACAAGAAAGCAGCGGAGAAGTAACGGGGCAGAAACCCTCCTTTTTACGCAGCGGTCCAGACATAGACATCAAACGGCAAAAACATATTCAGTGTGCAGTTCCTTTGGCATTAGGGCAGGGATATTTAGATACTTTCCAAGGTTTGACATAATTAATTGTGCTACTTTTAAAGCAAGCAACGATGTTTTCAAATCTGTAATCAAAAAGGTCCGCAAAAACATTTAAGATTAACTTCGACCTCCGGGGGGGTCTTACTATGGAGGAGTGGATTGAGGAGTGCGAGTGCCTATCTCCAGAACAAAAAGCACCTAAACGACGACATGTAGAGCTACGTGAAGAGCAGGTAGTAGACCAACTGGAAAAGTATCACCATTCAAAAGCTTTCTGATGCGGGTCTTGAAACAAAGCAGAGAAATGATGACCGTTATGGCGCGTTTCCACTACAGCCCGCAGCCCGGTTTAAGAGGGCTGTGACGTCAGCGGCCCGTCTTTGGTTGCGTTTCCACATGGCCTAGTACCGGCCGGCGGGTCCTAATTCACAGTTTTTCTGGCCTCATAAAATCGTGGGTCCAGGGCCAGAGACAACGAGGCTGAGTCGGGCTGAGTATGCTAAACTAGAGAGAGCGTCGCTGGCAAGGGGGCAACAACTACAACAAGATGGACATATTTGACCGTGATTTAATTGTAATACACGTTTCAAAATGATGCCGAAGTAACAACATACTGATACCGGTTAGTAAAAACCATGAATTAATGCTTTGTCAAGTCTGCAGACAGACGGCAGGGGAAAAACCTTTTAAAATGCTTGTTTTCTAAATGGAGATTGGCTAAGCTAACGCAGTATATGCTCCAACCGTCCACACTCACAACAACGGCCTATACAGACATAAATAAAGCAGCGACTGTATTCACCATGACACAGGCAGTCTGTGGTTTGTACTTGTTTAACTTTTGTCTAGTTTCTGAACATATATGAGGAGCTGTGAGCTCTGAGTGCTAACAGCTAACGGCTGTGTTGTTTTTCTGGGGTCCTCTGAAGATCACGTCACGGCTCCGCCTACACTGCGTTACTATAGATACTGCCCCAGTTCCTAAACTGTAATGGAAATGCGCCATAAAGTGAGCCAGTCCTAACGAGAAATTATGACCGTTAGTGGCCACAGGTGCGAAAGCTCTCTCCAGACCTACTGGAAGCCGAATCTCGGGGACCGGAGAAAGTGGAGCAATATTCTCGCCACGCCAAGCAACAGCCTAGAACAACCTCAACCTATACAAGTGACCACGTAAGCCATGCTACTGATGCTGGACAGTTTTTCAGTGGGTGCACAATAAACGGCAACATACACATTAATGTAAATAAATAGCCAAATAATGGATCAACGCTCTCTGTCTAATATGTTCGCTAGCTGTTGTTAGTGTTGTTGCATAGCAACCACCTCGCACTATGTTTCGTGCAGAAGGCAACAGAGGGACTATTTTATTTTGAACATCATTATTTACTAATAACAACTATTTAAATTAGAGTGTGTATTTTTCTTTCATATTGCCACACTTGGTAACCGTTTTATAAAAGCAATAGCTCACTTCAGGCCGTGATATATGGCCATTATATCACAGTTAAGGGGCGTGGTTCGGCCCGACGCGAAGCGGAGGGTCGACAACCCCCTTAACTGTGATACCACGGCCTGTCGTGAGCTATTGCTTAAATATACATATGCCATTAATAACTGTGTAATATATACCTGCCTGCTAAATCCTAAGAACTGTTACAGGATTTGTATTTTGGAAAGTATTTTTCTTTTACTTTTAATATTATATTTGTTATTATATCATAACTTAGTACTTTTTTTCTTAACATAGGTAACATTAAGCTGTCTGTGGCTCTTTCCTGCTGTAACGATGAAAATGTCCCCTCTGTGGTATTAATAAAAGGTATTCTGATTCTGACTTAGCTTTCCAAGTATGTAGCTATCGTTAGCATTTTTGCTAAGTACGCTAACCGGCCGCCCGCTAACCGGCCCGCCCAAACTAAATGCAACATCCATGCATTTTATGAATGAGTTAAGAATTCACTTTTACATCTAAACTATAATTACCTTAGCACCAATCTGATTTCCACACTGGCCTGCCTGGAGGTGCACAATTTCCCTCATTTTGGTTGAATAAAAAAATTCCAAACGACCGAAAAAGACAAAGGCGTAACTCTGTAGTGATCCAGCTAGGAACTAACCGGAAAGGCGGGAGTGTTGCAATTTAACGTTTCCCGATTGGTCCAAAATAAATCTACCGTTTCCCAGATTGGTCCAAATGTATGTCACTCATGCTCATCAGTCATCTCATTGGTTTAGAGAATATGGTGTGTAGTTTTGACTGGTAAGGGCGTGTCAATGGCGGTTAGCAAACAGCTTGCTTTAGGTGCCTTTACCGCCACCTTCTGGAGTGGAGTGTGAATATATATTATCCCTGTCCTTTTGAAAAACCTAAACACTGCCCTGTATGCCACATCCCCTGAATGAATAATGTGCTATTTAGCCCCGTGTGACTAATCTTATTCTGACAATGATGTCCTCTTTTTTACTTGTTGACTTCATTTGTTTCTCCAACTATCCGTTGAACATTATAAAAATGTCTGCCCTTTACTCCTCTATCCCACTCATCCCGCCATTTCTTTTTCATTTGGGATTTGATGCTTGTGATCTCAGCCTTGCTAAACTTCACACTAATACTAATTTGTCTCTAGTCACCAACTTTGCATATTTATTTGTCATCTCATTTCCCTCCAACCCAATGTGGAGAAATCCAGATGAAATAGGTGACTACTCATGCCCTTGAGATTCTATGAAGTGTTTGTGATCTTTCCAGTACTACAGTATGTCTTGTCTTGTTTCTGAATGCATATGTTTAATGCTTTCCAATCCACTGCTGGAGGCATATCCTATCAATACAATCCTTGTCTGACCTTTCACGGACAGAACTCTCTGCATGTTCCCACTCAGCGGCTAAATTGTTGGTTATTTAGTTAGTCACTAAACACTCATAAATAAGATCACTATATTTCAGTAAACAAAGCATTGGTTCAGTTCAGAAACAACACAATGTTGCACCAAATCATAAATCTTTTATTGAAATGAATCTTTGCATTTGTTGTAATAACATCGCAGTACACGCACACTAGGAATATTGTAACAATGACCAGTTCCTTCAAAACAATTAAGCTCCATATCAAACAGGATTTGTCACATTCAGCGATGAGTGCCTTGAACTGGTCACTGTTACGTTCTCTTTCATAACAAATCTTGTTACCTTGCATCTTGAAAAGAGTGAACAGAAGATACAAGACAAGATAAAAACATTGATATCCAAAGCAGGAAGGAAGAACAGACGGTTGAGTACAAAACAAAGACATTTAAAAAACAAGGCTGGACAAGAACTGTTATGATTGTGCGACATTCAGAGGAACTACTGTGCGATTCTTTGAAAATGTAGTTTTATTGATTAATATCCAATTGTCAATAATTCTACAATGATGCGTTTGGGCTTGGCTTCTAGGCCAGCTCCTCTTCGCCTTCATCCTCAAACTCGCCCTCTTCCTCAGCGGTGGCGTCCTGGTACTGCTGGTACTCAGACACCAGGTCGTTCATGTTGCTCTCAGCCTCTGTGAACTCCATCTCATCCATGCCCTCGCCAGTGTACCTGAAACAAGGAAATATTACTCACTGCATATAACTTTCAATCTTTCTTGACATTTATTTGGCCAAACCATTGATCTTGAAAAAATGTAAGGTGATCAATCCGTCAACCCTCTTATCACTCACCAGTGGAGGAAGGCCTTGCGGCGGAACATGGCGGTGAACTGCTCTGAGATTCGCTTGAACAGCTCCTGGATGGCCGTGCTGTTGCCGATGAAGGTGGCGGCCATCTTGAGGCCACGGGGAGGAATGTCGCAGACGGCAGTCTTCACGTTGTTTGGGATCCACTCCACGAAGTAGCTGCTGTTCTTGTTCTGCACGTTCAGCATCTGCTCGTCCACTTCCTTCATGGACATGCGGCCTCTGAAGATGGCGGCGACCGTAAGGTAGCGGCCGTGGCGCGGGTCGCAGGCTGCCATCATGTTCTTGGAGTCGAACATCTGCTGGGTGAGCTCAGGAACCGTCAACGACCTGTAGGAAGGCAGACCATACGATTATTGTTTATTTTAAACGCATTAGTGAATGTGTTGTTTTAAATGGTGTCAATCCATTCAAAAAAGTAATTGCCTTAATAGCGTTTAAAATACTAGCATATACATGTATTTTAGGGGGGAAAAAACTAAAACATGTGTGGTGTTGTAATAAAGAAAAAGCATGACAAAAGGGTAAGTGTTATACATGTAGCCTGTGCCAGTTAGTCCTTTCACTCGCATTCCATTCATAGCCAAACATCCTCGCTGGAATTACGGAAGGAAATTGAGGTCAAACTTGCAAACATTTCCGTTACTTGTATTTTAAAAAATATGACTATTTCAAATTGTGGGTCCATTTGCTGTTGACACGTTGTAAAAGCCCCCGCCGCGGGACAAATGAAGGATATGTGATCATTACAGCTATTTAATATTTTTGTATTTACTACACCAAGAAAACCCTTGCGAAATTGAATTGTACCAGAGTATAATGATGTAATGACAGTAAAAAATACAGCTTGAGGGTCTGACAGTCTCTCTACCTGTACTGCTGGCTGCCTCGGCTGGTCAGGGGGGCGAAGCCGGGCATGAAGAAGTGCAGCCTGGGGAAGGGCACCATGTTGACGGCCAGTTTCCTCAGATCAGCATTGAGCTGGCCGGGGAAGCGCAGACAGGTGGTCACCCCGCTCATGGTGGCTGAGACGAGGTGGTTGAGGTCTCCGTAGGATGGCGTGGTGAGCTTCAGTGTGCGGAAGCAGATGTCATACAGCGCCTCATTATCAATGCAGAAGGTCTCATCTGTGTTCTCCACCAGCTGGTGGACGGAGAGGGTGGCGTTGTACGGCTCCACCACTGTGTCTGACACCTGGAGTGAGAGGAGGAAGAGGGAGCAGCATTATAGCAGAAGTAAGATGAGAAAAATGGTTAATGTTGGAGTATTATAAGCACCTTGGGGGAAGGCACCACGCTGAAAGTGTTCATGATGCGGTCTGGATACTCCTCTCGGATTTTGCTGATCATCAGCGTGCCCATGCCTGAACCAGTCCCTCCACCCAGGGAGTGTGTGAGCTGGAAGCCCTGCAGGCAGTCGCAGCCCTCCGCCTCCTTCCTCACCACATCCAGGACCGAGTCCACCAGCTCGGCTCCCTCAGTGTAGTGACCCTTAGCCCAGTTATTACCAGCTCCGCTCTGGCCTGTGTCACATGCAAACACACAACTCTATAACATGTGGCGACACATCCTAAATCTACTAAATATTAGGGCTTCGTTATAATTGCAAACACAATTTAATGTCAGTGAGCAGTGCATACACAAGGCAGCAATACAAGAAAGGAATGATAGTTCTAAAGTTCTACTCTCCCAACAAAATCCAACTTTATCAACCCAAGTTTAAACTCACAAGAATTGTTTTACATCCTTACCAAAGACAAAGTTGTCTGGTCTAAATATCTGGCCAAAGGGACCGGACCTCACTGAGTCCATGGTGCCGGGCTCCAAGTCCACCAGCACTGCCCGGGGGACATACTTTCCACCTGGTGATCCAAACACAAAAGAGACAAATTATCTTATTTAGTTTTTATTTAAATTGAGCATTATTTGTACTTTTTCGATTGCTACATTGTTATTCAAACAAAACCCTGTTCGTCTTTATTTTATGTTTAATAACATACTTTGCCTTTGAAATTATGAGCAGACATCGCAAAAAACATATTGTAAGCTTAATTATTATATAATTTGTTTCATAATAATCACAGGAGGCGTGTAGCAAAGTGGGTTGTGCGTTGGTGTTCGGATCAGGGGGTCACAGGTTAAAACCCCACTGCAGTCAGCATGTCGTTGTTTCCCTGGGCAAGACACTTCACCCCAAATTGCTCCTGTGGGGATTGTCCACAGTATTGAGTATGTAAGTCGCTTTGGATAAAAGCGTCTAACAAGTGACATGTAATGTAATAATTGTTGTAGGCATGTTAATACAGTTCAGTGTTCTTACAGCAAACGGTTACAATTAATAACAGAATACAAACAAAGTCACTCGCTAATTCATGTATATTATAATAAGTTAAAGCTGCATTGTTGTTTGGTTGTTTGGGACTATCGCTCGACTCCACTTCGAGCGATAGAATTACTAACAAAGAATTTCTAACAAAGCACTTATATACTAATAAAGGACTGGCTTATCTAAAGCCAGTTGAGTAGCACTTCAAATGTTTTGGCTCTATGAAACCTGATGTACTTATATGATTCTGTTTTCTTCAAGTTTGTATCTTCTTGGTCGAATGCACTTATTTTAAGTCATTTGGATAAAAGCGTCAGCTAAATGCAATGTAATATTATTATCTTGAGGTGTTGTTGACTTGTTGCCGTATCCTGGAAATGGCTACCAAAGATAGCTCGGTGCTAAAGCAAAGCTAACCTGAAGCCTCGTTGTAATACACGTTGATGCGATCCAACTGCAGGTCGCTGTCCCCACAGTATGACCCAGTCGGGTCGATGCCATGCTCGTCGCTTATGACTTCCCAAAACTAGAAGAGAATAAAACACAACAACGGTGAAATTACCTGATCATTTGCATGACTTCGCTTGCCAAGATGTAGCCATCGATAGCATTTTTGCTAAGTATGCTAACCGGCCCGCCCAAACTAAATGAAACATCCGCGCATTTTATGAATGAGTTAAGAATTCACTTTGAAACCTAAACTACTATTACCTTAGCGCCAATCTGATTTCCACACTGGCCTGCCTGGAGGTGCACAATTTCCCTCATTTTGGTTGAATTAAAAAATGTCAAACAACCGAAAAAGACAAAGGCGTTACTCTGTAGTGATCCAGCTACGAACTAACCGGAAAGGCGGGAGTGTTGCAATTTAGCGTTTCCCGATTGCTCCAAAAGAAATCTACCGTTTCCCAGATTGGTCCAAATGTATGTCACTCATGCTCATCAGTCATCTCATTGGTTTAGAAAATGTGGTGTGGAGTTGTGACTGGTAAGGGCGTGTCAATGGCAACTATGTTGCATTGTTGGTGAAGCTTGAGACTTCATTGCCATTTCTACACTGTAGCTACTGTGACATTAAAGCCTTTGAATTTAATTGAATATTGTCCACCCAAAGCTCTTCATCTGTCGCTTTTCCCTCTCGACAAATCTCTAGTTTGTTTCAGGCATTTCTCCCATCTCCACCATGGATGTATAATAAGACCTGGATACAGCGTGGGAGGCGGGGTCTCGTTCTTTCCTATGAGAGCTGCTCATTGGCGCATGAGGACAAAATGGCCCAACTTTTGAGAGAGCGAGGGTCCTTCTCAGGTCGATTAAATGGAATCCATGGCTGCGTTTCACTTCGGTTAAATGGATTCCTTGCGTCCCTCACTTGCGTCGTTTCCCTGCGACTAGTCCCTCCCACCAGGGAAGCATGGAGAGACGCAAGGAAACCACGAGAAGCAGGGAAATGAGTTTTAAGAGCAATGGGACGTCCTTTCCTCCGGAGCGTCACGTGAAGCGACGTCCGTTTGTGATGACGCCGCACAGCTGATCGTCTGACAGCAGCCAGCTCTGTCCCCGTTATTTTCACAAACACCCCCGCCTCTGTTAGTACACATTTACTGACACAAACATTTGTATCATCTGTTGTAGACCCAAATAAATCAAATCAAATAAGAACTCATTCTCAAAAAAGATAAACGCCATTCTTAAAATGTATAAACGAATATTAGTTTGATTAATATTGATTAGAGTGCACAATATAAATAAAAGAATTGAGAGAAGAAAGAGATATGTTATCTATCAAAACCCAGTTAGATTAACATTCATTGGATTGCACACTTAGTTTGTTTGTGTGGATATGTAGCAAATTAACATGTTATATAGCACTTAATGACTGACTGAATGGAAATGACAATAAATGAAAATGTAAAACGAAAAAAGCGATCACGAAAATGTTTCCAATAAATGAATGAAATGATTTTAGTCCACTTTGTTGTTCAGATATATCACATATTTGTAACTGAATGATGCATTAATTGAAACAAAACACAGTATGAACTGAGGAGTGAGTCCCGTGAGTTTCATGTGTTTTCTTCACTCCGCTGGGAAACTGCTCTCATGTCAAGAAGCATCAGATCATTGCATGCGCTGCATCGTCCAATCAGTGAGCGATACACAGTAAGGGGGCGGGGCGAGTGTCTGAGGATTTCATCGAAGGATGGTCTGGTGGTTCCTCGATTATAGCTCCTCCATTATCGCTCCTCGCTCCTCCGGCAAAAATAAGGCCATTGGGACGCTACTCAAGATGGCGCAGACAAATCAACTTCCGGTGAGACCGAGACCGAGGAGCGAGGAAATGAAAAATAAGAGAAGTGAAACGCAGCCATGCTCATTCGCGCATGATGATAAAATGGCCCAACTTTTGAGAGAGCGAAACGTCACAGATTACCCGGCATGCCTGAGAAGTACCCGTATGTGCGCTCATAGCGCATGCGCAACTTTAACCATGCCCCCCAAAATGCTCGTTCACATCAAGCCCCCAGGAAGTGCGCCGGACTCAGATGAAAATATTCGTGCTGGCCAAACGGCGGTACTACACTTCCTTTTGGTTGCCAGGCCCGGTGTCAGTACCATATGTGTTCTGGTCTTGATTTTCAATAGTGACATCATTAATAATCAGTTTTTGGATTTTCTTTTTCACTTGTCTTTGCTTTTCAAGATTGAAGAAATAAGAAGTGTTTTTCTCTCCTTGCTCAATCCATCGGGCTCTCGAACGAATAAAAGCTCCCTTTGCTTTTTCCAAATACATGTTGTCTAATTGAGTTTGTAAATTGTTCAGTTGAATTTGCTCATCCAATGATAACTCAGCTTTAAGGCATAAATTATTAATTGCACTTGTCATCTCTTGTTGTTTTTGTTTCTTTAATCTAGAAGAGTATTTACAGGATTTTATCGCAATCTGTCTCACACTAAATTTAAACCATTCCCATTTACTGAGAGATGACATATCCAAAGCCAGAGTTTCTTTTATCAGTTGTTTGATCTCTCTACAAAAATCTGCATTCTCCAAAAGACTATTATTGAATTTCCATATAGGGTTAAGATTGGGACTGAAGTTGCATAGTAAAAAGGACAAAGAGATGACACAGTGATCCGTCAGAGGTGATGCTGAAATGTCACACTTTGAGACATTATTAGTTAAACTAGAAGAGATTAACCAATAATCGAGCCTAGAGCACTGACCATTGTTAGAAGAGTTAAACCAGGTATATTGTGAAGAAATGAAGAAATTAGACTTTTTTATAGCAATTTATATAACTCAAAGTTTTCTAAAGAAAATTGTGATAACTTTTTTAGTAAAATTACAGAATTCAAAAAGACAATAGATTATTCTTTTAAACAGTATATGGACGATGGACTAAAAATTGAAGAATTAGATAGTGCATTACTGCAAATGTCTGGTGGCAAATCACCAGGGCTGGATGGTTTAACCATAGAGTTTTATAAATGTTTTTGGTCAGATGTGCGAGAAATGCTTTATAAGGCGTTCACAGATTGCATTTCAGCAGGAAACCTTTCGCCAACCATGAAACATGGCCTTATTACCTTAATTCCAAAACCAAATAAAAATAATCTTTTGTTGGATAATTGGAGACCTATTACCCTGTTATGTAATGATTACAAACTTTTAGCACATGTTTATGCTAACAGGTTAAACTCGGGTCTGAATCAACTAATAGATGAATGTCAATCAGCCTTTATAAAGGGCAGAAGTATTCATAACCATACCAGACTGATATTGGATATGCTTGATTACCAGGAGTTTATTGATACTGAAGGTCTCGTACTATTTCTGGATTTTTACAAGGCTTTTGATACTGTTGAACATTCCTTTTTAATGGAAACTCTGACATTTCTGGGTTTTGGTGAACATTTCTGCAACATAATTAGGATGCTCTACTCGGACATTTATAGTTCTGTATCTTTGAACCCTGGAATGAGCCCTAGGTTTAAGGTTTTACGTGGTATTCGACAGGGTTGTCCTATTTCCCCCAAATTATTTATTCTGACCACCCAAGTATTAACAACGCTTATTATAAAGAATCACAAAATATTAGGCATTACCCTCTTTGACAAAGAGTTCAAAATTAGTCAATTTGCGGATGACACATCCATTTTCCTAAAGAATAAATCCATGGTAAAGGAAACTCTTAACACAATTTCAATTTTTTCAAAAGCATCAGGGTTATCTCTTAATCTTTCAAAATGTGAATTACTCCCTATCCATTCATGTGATGATTCCACTATTGACTCTATTAGAGTGGTACCTGAGGTGAAATATTTGGGAATAACATTATCTAAAAATTATATCAGGAGAGAAGATCTTAATATTTGTAACCGTATCACAGATATGAAGAAATCTCTCAGTCGTTGGTTAACTAGAGATCTTACTATTTTTGGCAGAGTTCTTCTTACTAAAGCAGAAGGTATATCTAAACTTATTTATCCATGCCACTCATGTTTTGTCTCTTCGGCTAATATAAAAAAAGCCAACTCAATTATTTTCCAATTCTTGTGGAGAAATAAAACTCACTACATTAAAAAGTCACAGCTTGTTAAAGAATATGATAAAGGCGGAATTAAAGCTTTAGACTTTGAATCGATGATTGGAACAATTAAAATAAAATTGTTGAAAGCCTTTTTGTCCCAGCCAGAATCCATGTGGTTCCATATTCCAAAGGCCATATTTAAACGTCTAGGAGGGTTTGATTTTCTTTTAAAATGTGATTTTGAGGTTAATAAGATTCCGACCAAATTGTCAAATTTTCATAAGCAGATACTTCATTATTGGAAGATGATATTTACCCACAATTTTTCTCCTCATGGATCTACGTTATGGAACAATAGAGTGATTATCATAAACAGAAAATCCTTGTTTAGGAGTGATTGGCATGAGAGGGGTATTTTGTTTGTTAGAGATTTACTAGATTGCAATGGTAAACTGCTAGATTTTTTGGCCTTTTCAACGAAATACAATATAACGTGTACTGCTAAAGATTATAACAAAATCTGTAAAGCAATTCCTGTACCACTTATTGGAATGATTCATAATACTTTACTGTACTCAAATGTTGTATCAGTTTTACCTAATTTGGAAATTATTGGCGATACTCTTAAGAATAACAAATCTATTAATGCTTCCCTGAAATCCCACATTTTTCACAATTTTAACAGAGGCTTATTTCCTCAAGTGACCGATTTAGACACTTTATCTGTAATGGAAAAAGCTCTATCTGATTTTATAAAATGGCCTATTTCCCCTAAAGCAAAAGAAACTCATTTTAAAATTGTTCATAAAATCTACCCGGTTTCTACTTTTTTAAATTCAAGATTTAAATTTGAAGTGGAACCATGTTCCTTTTGTAATTTATCTGATGAATCGTTGGAACATTTATTTTTCTCTTGCCCCTTTTCTGAATTGTTTTGGTCGAATGTGAGAGATTGGTTGTTACTTAAATTAACAAATATTCCGGCCTTCAAAATATATCACATTTTATATTATATTGATCATTTGGACTCTCCCATTTCTGATTTGGTAAATATAATTATTATTTTGGGTAAATACCATTTACATTGTAGTAAATGGAGAGGAGGCAAGCCCTCCTTTCCCTGTTTCATAAATGAGTTCAAGTCCTTTTTTCTGTCCCTTAGAAAAATACAATCTTGTAACCTGTCTATAAAGATTTGCAATGACATTTCCAAATGGTTATTATTTTAAGTAAGCTTAATGCCTCTTAAATGTTTTTGTGCCTTTATGCTTTTTTCTTTCCCCCTGGCTCTTACTGGATGTATTAGTTATGTTTTTTTGTCTTATTGTGAATGAATGTCTTGAACTTATGTTGATAAGTTGATGATATCCTCACCGAGCTTTTGTATGTTTAAAAAAATGTTCAATAAAAAAAAAAAAAAAAAAGTACCATATGTGTTCGCCCTACCATATGTGTTCGGGGTCCGTCGCTTACCAATGACGTCACCCATTGTGATTGGCTGTACGGAATCGTAGTAATCAGCAGCGAACCGCTTCAACACGTGTATTTCAGTGTATTCACGGCATTCATTTTGTTATTCTACAGTATTATTGTTTTATAGTTATTTGTTAATAGCCGCGTTCACACCAAGTACTTTCCTGTACTTAGTTCCGGCACTAAGAGCCCTGGCGCTTTTAACCCCAGGGTACTTAGTACAGATCGCGTTCACACCGGAGTACTTTTCCCTGAGGGAAGATTACAAGTACAGTAGGTGGCGGTAAGCACCTTAAAGTTGTTTGCAACCCGCTACAAAACAAGAGAAGAAGAAAAACTGATACAGGATCTGTTTAATCGCCATGTCGGTTTTCTTTATTGCACTCTCAAGACATAACATTAAATAGAAATATTTTAAATGTAACTAAAGTGTCAGTTGTACATGTCAGTAAACATTGTCAATATAAAATAAAGTGTCAGTTGTACTATATAATAACTAATAACAATATAAAATAAACTCCCAGCTGTAGGGAGTCTCAGCAGCAAACCCACCTTTATTATATATCTTCCTGAGACCCACTGCATCCGCCTGCCATAAACACTATGCAAACATACATGTTAGTTTTGGCCCATAGTGGACTCCATGTTGTGTTGTGTGAAATGGGGGGAATTAAAAGTTTAGGTCAAATAATATTTAAAATTATATAAATTGTCATATTTGTGTATGTGCCCCTGCCATTCCCCCACAAGGTTGCAACATTGATGATAAATAAATGACAAATAAAGCTTTGCCAGTTTATAACCGATGAAACATGATGGTATCAGAATAATCACTTACATGTGATGTATAGGATGCTACACAGGTCACAAAAGATAAAGTGTCAGGAGAAATAAGCTTAATCGCCATGTCGGTTTTCTTTATTGCACTCTCAAGACATAACATTAAATAGAACAATTTTAAATGTAAATAAAGTGTCAGTTGTACATGTCAGTAAACATTATATATAAAATAAAGTCATAACAGTAATAACAATATAAAATAAACTGTCCCAGGTGTAGGGATATTCCCAGCAGCATGCACACCTTAGTGCAACGTTGTGTGTCGTGTGTCAGTATTTACAAAAAATATACCAAATAAACTGTTATTAAATGCAGTTTGTCGCTCATCCTGCCGCTGCGCCGACGCTTCCTCATGGCGCAGCGCCCACACTTCATCCTGGTGCTGCTGGCGCTCCATCTGCTGCCTGGCGCTCCATCGAGGTGAGCATCTTGTCCTCCGTTTCCTGGGCCTTGGTGAACAGCACCATCTGATCTCCACGCAGCGACTCATTCACCACGGCACGCCGGTCCTCCAACGCCTGGGCGGTGTCAAAGAAATTCGCATCCCGTGTCCGCTTTCCTAAGAGGGGAAAATAAGCAATATACAATATACAAGTTTAGTCGCCATGTAGTTTTACAACATACTAGGAATGTGTTTTTTGTATTTTCACAAATAGAATTAAGGTTTCACAAATCTGAAACTGTGTTATAAAGAATCTTTTGACTCTCTGGGATAATCCAGTCCAGATTTGATGAGTGTAGGTATAGTGGTTTTAGATCAGGACCTGGTCTAATGTGGTCTACATGTAAAAAAAGCACTGAAATCTCCCTTTTTTTTATTTTCACAAATAGAATTAAGGTTTCACAAATCTGAAACTGTGTTATAAAGAATGTTTGGCCTCTCTGGGATAATCCAGTCCAAATAAATCGGCTATGCAGCGATTCAAGAGGTTCAAACACGGAGGATTGTTCCTTTTTGAAGAGTGCTTCATGTATGCTTGAACTTTGTTTAATGTTGTTGAGGCAAGTTAAACATAAAATATGATGAATATTATGAAATAAACATGATTGTGAACATCAGTTCGATGCGTAACGTTCTTTCAAGACAAAGTTACAGTGTGTGTACCTTTGCGTTTGGTTGCTGGTAAGGAGGACGACAAAGCGCTGTGATCTAGAAGGCAAAGCTCACTTGTTTCCAATCCCGAGAGTTGTCCATCCTCGCCTGAAACAGACGATTAGTGCCATGAGTTAGTGAAGCAAATTACAGAAACACTGCACAGTTATTCACAAGTCAAAACGTTTTCATACAGCGGAGAATATCTAGCTAGCTAGATGTAGCTAGCCGGGGCCGGTGTTAGCCTATTATGGCTAGCATGGCTAGCTTGATCTACTGAGCAAATAAAAGTACATCTGAGACCATTATTGTGCAGATTAAAACCCCAGTGCATGTAGTTGATTTTACCTTCATCGTGGTAGTCATCGTTGGCCACTGAATCCGCCGTTTGTAGTCCTGAGTTTCTTTATATTTAGCCGGCTGTGCACAATTCCCAGGTCGAGTGAAAGCTACCGAACTGGCTTCAGTAGCATTCCTTGGGTCGCGTCCTCGGCGTAGATCTCCAGAAGCGCCGACACCTCCTCATCATTTCTTGATGCTTGCCATAACTGCTTTCAAAAACAAACGCAACGCACGGAGCGTTGTGTTTTTGTAGCGAGGAAAAACAATGGCGTCTCCACACAACATTTTCAGAGTTGTACGGGCGTGGTTTGCAATTCGCCCAGCCAATCAGCACTGGGGAACTTTTGGAGCACTTTTCACCCACAGAAAAGTACGCTCTCTGAGCTGGCTCTAAAAATGGGGGTAAAAGTACCCGAGATTAAGTACGATTTTTGGTGTGAACGCGACATAAGGGGTACTCACGGAACTAAAACGCGAAAAGTACGGTGAAAGTACTCCGGTGTGAACGCGGCTAATGTAACCCAATTTGTGTTCTTTGAAATTGAAAAGGATATCGCATTGTGTTTGTTACATTCGTTGCAGTTGTATAGGCTATGTGTTAAGTGTAATTTGGCATGTCCTATTTATGGACATGTGTTACAGGCTTGGCCTGTCACTTTAAGAGTAGCAGCCGCAAGGGGTTGTGGGTTTTTGGAAGTCCGGTGTGTGTAAAATGTGATGGCCAAGGCGAAGTGCGGAGGTATGAAGAGAGAGACGAAAGTATAGAGGAGTATAGTGTCTAGTTTGTATGTATTCAATTCAGTGTCCATGTAATTGAAGAACGTAAATAAACGGAGGTTCTTCCCACGGCACCCGAACGCATCGTCTTCATCCTTTTTCCCCTCGAAATATCTGGACAGCTAGTTACCGGCTGACAACGAGCCAAGTCAGAAACCACCGGTGTGTATCCGAAACTACGGTTTCGGTGCCGAGATACCGTCAGTATAAAAGGTAACATTGGGGGCTCGTCCGAGATTTTTTTTTTTCTACGGGGGAGAAGAGTGGAGTGGATTTAATGGCAGCGTTCGGAGCTAACGCTAATGCTAATCACAGACTGAGACAAGCTGATGCAGCTAACGGAAAAAGCCCACGGAAAAGCTCTAATCCATTCTTGGTGAATATTGATGAGGCTGTTCAAAGTCAGGTGGACATGTTTGACCAGACAATTATGGATTATACTGGGTATGGGGACTGCACCAACCCCTTTCTGACTAGCATGGAGCTAACGCTAGCCGGAGCCGCAAGCTACGCCACGCCGCCGGAAGCATCACTGGCGCCAACTAACCCTTTCATCATGCCGACAAAGGAGCAAGCACAGCCAAATAGTGAGTTTCTCACCCACTTTCCACCAAAATGTGACCGTTTAATGAGCATGGTATCAACTTCAGCTAAACCAGCTAATCCTTTCACCTCCATGGACTATAGCCACTCTATGCCGACCATCCCAAGTTACTCAGCTCATTCACAGTGCCTTCAGCCGCCAGTGTCACCATTAACACCCTGTATGCAGCAGCCTGCCACACTGCCTTGTAAAGTACAAGCTCACACATGCTCAGCTGTGCACTGTGGGACCGCACCTGGCCAGTGTGAGTGCGATCAGCCTAACATGAGGAGAGCTTGGTCTGAACCACGCAGCTCTGCAGCTCGTGCAGCACACAGAGAGGACTATATGGACACAAGTGATGAAGATGAACACCGTGGACACAGAGAGAGAATACCAACATTACGCCCAAGCCAGTTTGATGGGGCTGGCTCGTGGAGAGACTTCCTCTTCCATTTTAAAGGATGTGCTGAGGCTAACCACTGGTCAGAGAGGACTATGGCTGTGCATCTCAGATTCAGCTTGACTGGACCCGCGGCTGCCATCATCCACAAGAACCCCAGATCTACTCGCTGGAGTTATCAGCGGATGGTGAGTGAGATTGAGGCGGCCTACGGACCGTGTTCAGAACATGCTGCTGCCATAGGCATTGAACTGAGACAGAGAGTCAGAGGACCGGGGGAGGCCCTGCACCTGTTAAGAGACGACATCTATGAAAAAGTGTCAATTGTGTATGCTGACCGTAATGAGCCGGAGCAGGACGTCATCAGTGTGGAGATTTTCACCAACGCCCTTGCCGATGCAGAAGTGATCCAAAGACTACTGGAGGACAAGCCGCGCACCTTGGCTAGAGCCTACGAGATAGCCCACAGGTATGAAGCCACCAGACGGGCTGCCAGAGCCGTCACACAGCTAATGCAGTCTGGTTATCGCAATGCTGCAGAGCGGAGACCCAGGGCAGCTATGGTGCACGAAAATGCTAATGTTTCCGCCTGTATGGAGGCTTTCGGGGTGGCTGAAGAGTGGGCTGCGGAGCCCGCTAGCACCCAGAGTAAAGCACCGAGGTTTAACCAGCAGTGGTCGCCTAACAGAGCTAAACCTGTACAAATGAACTCTAGAGAAGTCATCTGCCACAACTGCTCTGGTGTGGGGCACATACAAAGGAACTGTCCCTCTTCCCGAAAACGCAAACAGCATGCACCTAATAACACTCCAGCTCCTGACTCAGGTACGGTGGTCACATGCAATAAAGGCTCTGATGATGACATGAGTATCCGGATACTGATACAGGGACATGAACTGTGTGCTCTGCTCGACTCTGGCGCTCGGAGGAATGTACTCCCCCTCCGCCACTTCAACGCCATTCCTGTTGAATCGAGGCCTCAAATCCAGCCATCCATCGTACAAGTATTACAAGGCATCGGTCCCGAGGGCATCGCTGTCCGAGGGGAAGTCAACCTGCCAGTTCAAGCCGGAAGCAAGGTAACCAATGTGAACTTTATTATAGCAGACACAGCTGAAAATACAGAGGTTATCCTGGGGCACCCTTTTCTGCTGCAGTCACATGCTCACTTGGACTATGGTCGCAGGGAAATCACCCTCTTCGGTGAGAGAGTGCCTCGCTCAAAACCCAGCAGACAGCCTGAAGTGCACCTCGTCAGGGTATCCCGCACAACAGTATTGGAGTCGGGGTGTGAGTATGTGGTGCCTGGTACTGCCCGCCTCCGCTCTGCTGTTAACAAAGATATGATGCTGACCCCCACTAAAGGCTTTGTTGAGAGACAGCACGTCCTGGCAGCCCACATTGTTGTACAGACCCGGCATTCCTCCAACATTCCCATGCGGATTTACAATCCTGGTCCTGCATCTGTTACTCTGAAGAGAGGGGTGGTGGTCGGAGTTCTTCAGCCAGCGGAGGTGTTGGGAGAAGTGGATCTCCATCCGACCAAGTCCCCAGTAACATCAGACCCCAATGACTTTCCTGTTATATCTGTGCCCAGTCATCTACAGGACATGTATGCAGAGAGCTGTGCTCACCTGTCTGAGGAGGACAGAGCCGGGCTAGCTCACGTGCTACGGAGGTTCGGTGATGTCTTCTCCACCGGGCCCACTGACCTTGGCCGCACCAGCTTAGTGCAGCACGACATACAGACTACTCCTGGGCAGCCTGTGAAGCAGCCGCCACGCAGAATGGCCAGAGACAAACAGATTGCTGCAGATCTGCAGGTACAGCAGAGCCTGGAGTCTGGTGTAGCTCGTCCCAGCAACAGCAGCTGGGCTGCACCTATTGTCATGGTGAGGAAGAAAGACCAAAGCCCGCGATTATGTGTGGATTACAGACCCCTTAACGAAAGGACTATTAAAGATGCCTATCCCCTGCCACGTATTCAGGACACTCTGGACACACTCTCCAATGCCAGGTACTTCAGTACACTAGACTTGACTTCAGGCTACTGGCAGGTGGAATTGACACCAAGGGCCCGCAAAGCCGCAGCTTTCTGCACTCGCAAGGGGCTATTTGAATGGAACGTCATGCCCTTTGGACTGTGCAATGCACCGGCCACGTTTCAGAGGCTAATGGACAGAGTATTAGTGGGATTGCAGTGGGAGACCTGCTTGGTGTATCTCGATGACATCATCGTCCTGGGGCGGGACGGTTCCGAAATGCTAAGCCGGCTCAGTGAAGTGTTCGCCAGGCTACGAGGAGCTAACCTGAAGCTGAAACCGTCAAAGTGCTGCCTTTTCCGGGAGAAGGTGGGTTACCTTGGCCACATTGTCTCAGCCCAGGGTGTGTCTACTGATCCAGAGAAGGTGAAGAAAGTGGCAGAGTGGCCTACGCCTCGTAACATCTCTGAGGTACGTCAGTTTGTGGGCCTGGCATCATATTACAGACGCTTTGTGGAAAACTTTGCTACGATAGCTAAACCTCTTCACGAGCTGACCAAAAAGTATGCACGATTTAATTGGACAGAGGAATGCCAGGAGGCATTCACAGAGCTGAAAGGACGACTGTCAACAGCTCCTGTCCTAGGCTACCCCCTTGACAGCGGCGAGATGCTTCTCGACACCGATGCTAGTGACTGGGGAATCGGAGCAGTCCTCTCCCAAATCCAGGGGGGTGAGGAGAGGGTGCTAGCCTATGGAAGCAGGAGGTTGTCAGCCACAGAACAAAACTATTGCACCACCAGACGTGAACTTCTGGCAGGCGTGGAGTTTGCCTGTCACTTCAGACAATACCTGCTTGGCAGACCATTCACTCTCCGGACTGATCACAGCAGCCTGCGCTGGTTAACCAGGTTAAAAGAACCAGAGGGACAGCTGGCCCGCTGGCTAGAGAAGCTGGCAGAGTATGATTTTCAGGTGGTTCATCGACCGGGGAGACACCACCAAAATGCAGACGCACTTTCCAGGAGGCCCTGCAGGGAGTCGTGCCCCTGCACAGTGCCAGAGCATGACAGCGAGCGACACCAGCATAAGGGGGTCCAGTGTGACCTGACAGACAGTACAGCTGAAGTTGCCATATATACTCCCACAGAGCAACCTCTAGTGGGGGTAGCTGAGCCAGAGTTTCCTCCAGTGGGGGTAGAGGATGCCTGCAGTGACAACAATAACAACTATGACCTGCTAAATCCAAGCATCAACTGGGTGAGTGATATTCCCAACACCAGTTTATTCTCTGGGTGGACTCAAGAACAGCTGAGAATGGCTCAGGAATCTGACCCTGACATTGCACCAGTAAAAAAGTGGATGGATGAAGGGAGAGGCCGGCTGCCATATGCAGACATAGCCCACTTGAGCCCCGCTACCAAATCATACTGGGCACAGTGGAATAGACTTAACCAGAAAGATGGAGTGCTAATGAGGAAATATTATAGCACTGAAGGAACAACGTTTTACCCCCAGATTGTGCTGCCTCATATGTACCGCAGTTCAATGATGGAGCAGATGCATGATGGTCCTGTGGGAGGCCATTTTGGAGTAGAAAGAACTCTCACACGCCTGCAAACCAGATATTTCTGGTATAACATGAAGGACGATGTCACACTCTGGTGCCGCACCTGCCCCAGCTGTGCTGCTAAAGCTCGCCCGAAGAAAACTCCTCGAGCGGCTATGGGCACGGTGCGAGTCGGTGCCCCCATGGAGAGGATTGCAGTTGATGTGATGGGCCCTTTAAATGAAACAGAGAGACACAATAGCTACATACTAGTAGTGCAAGACTACTTCAGTAAGTGGGTAGAAGCCTATCCAATCCCAGACCAGCAAGCATCCACGGTGGCAGAAAAGATCGCCTCTGAGTGGGTGTGTAGGTACGGAGCTCCCCAGTGCTTGCACAGTGACCAGGGCACAAATTTCGAGTCAGCTGTTTTCCAGGGGATGTGCGAGCTGCTGGGGATTGACAAGACTCGAACTACCCCATTTCACCCACAGTCTGATGGACAGGTAGAGCGCTTTAATGCCACTCTGCAGAAAATCCTGGCTACTACTGCAGACAGATGTCACTGGGACTGGGATCTCATGATGCCTTATGCACTCATGGCTTATAGAGCAACTCGACACAGCTCCACCGGATTGACACCAAATATGATGCTTTTTGGAAAAGAAGTCACTGAGCCAGTCGACCTGGTCGCTGGTTTGCCACCTGACAATGACAATATCGACACTAACACCCCCCCTCAATATGTCATGAAACTGAGAGAACGTCTGGAGCTGTCTCACCAGCTAGCACGAGAAGCTCTTGGGAAATCTGTTGAGCGAGCTAAAAAACAGTATGACAAAAACATTTGTCAAACCCAACACAAAGTGGGAGATGCAGTCTGGCACCTGATTAAAGGCACCAAAAGGGTTAAAAACAAGGTACGAAAGTTTCTGCCATCCTACGAGGGCCCTTACTTCATTGTAGGCATGTTGGATGACCTGATCTATAGACTCAAAAAGAGCCCCAGAGCCAAAGTCAAAGTTGTCCACCATGACAAGCTCAAGCCTTATTATTCCAGGACCCCATTAGACAACAGCTGGGTGTTCAAAGACACAGAAGCCTGGGCGCCTGTCGAGGTGCCGCCCCCTCAGCCAGACCTCAACTCATCTGACACAGTCATCGGGCCTCTCCACCTGTGGGACCCCCCATCAGACGCAGAGGATCCAGCTGTGGAGGCCCTCGAGGACCCAGGTTCTTCACTGCCAGTCACGCCGAGCAGCAGCTGGCTTCATGACAGACTTCCTCGGACTCAGCGCCCTTCCAGGGCCCCGGCCAGTGATCCCCTACGGATTTCCACCCATCTACAGAGACCCCAGCGAGTCCGCAGAGTTCCTGACATGTTAGGTGACTGGGTCAGTCACTAGGGTTTGTTATAGTTTAACCTGAGTCAGGGTGTCAGCAGGTTTGTTCCTAACTCAGTAAAGGAAAAAAAAGTTCCAGAGTAATTCTATGCTCTTAAGCTAAAGTTATTTAATTATATTGTTATACATCCACAGTTTGTGGCTCTATTTCATTTAGTTGCCTGTGGTAATGAGTAATGTGGATACTGTTTTACTGCTTTGACACTTGATGCAGGATGTAACTGGTTAGAGAAACCAAACAGATGGTACAATTGTAATGCCTAAGAGCCACATCATATATAGAGTGAAGTCACACAGTGTTGAATTTAACTGGGTTGATTAACTACATCACAGTATGTTATGTACATGTCAGTATGTGTGTTTATACACCTTTGAAACGTTAAAAAAAAAAGGATCTATGCAGTATGCTTCGTGGACATTTTTATGGACATTGCCTCATGATTCAAGCTGTTTCCACAGCAAGGAAGACACCTTCAAGGACTGTGGGGAATGTGTTGCCATTAATGTTTCATGCTTTCCTTTTATAATGTTTACATGCTGGAGTGATGTTAAGGGTTGTTTTATCATCATCCAGAGTGGGGGTAGTGTTACAGGCTTGGCCTGTCACTTTAAGAGTAGCAGCCGCAAGGGGTTGTGGGTTTTTGGAAGTCCGGTGTGTGTAAAATGTGATGGCCAAGGCGAAGTGCGGAGGTATGAAGAGAGAGACGAAAGTATAGAGGAGTATAGTGTCTAGTTTGTATGTATTCAATTCAGTGTCCATGTAATTGAAGAACGTAAATAAACGGAGGTTCTTCCCACGGCACCCGAACGCATCGTCTTCATCCTTTTTCCCCTCGAAATATCTGGACAGCTAGTTACCGGCTGACAACGAGCCAAGTCAGAAACCACCGGTGTGTATCCGAAACTACGGTTTCGGTGCCGAGATACCGTCAGTATAAAAGGTAACACATGCTTTTATTTTGAAGGAGAGTTAGCGCAGTTGACAGGAAGTTGTTGTTGCTTTGGAAACAACGTGACAGAGATTAATGACTATGTTTACACTTCATTCATTTATTGTTGGGCCCTTTCTGTCCACTGTGGTTGCTTCTGGAAGCCTAAACCTTTTCTGATCTGTCTTGATCCCCTTTGAAATGTAGAGACTGTGGGACACTTTTTGCAGTTTAGGCCTTGTTAAGTGTATACAATTCAGAATGTAATAAGCAATAGGCCTTTCCATGTGGATATTTTAACTAGCCTACCTATTTATTTAATTTACAGAAAATGGGCTTTCTTGTGAAATGTATCATTATTGTGATATGAAATGACCTATATTATGAAAGGAGCTTTTAGTCATAGAACACGTTCCTATTACTGCTTACCTCTCTAGCCAACAGCTGTTGCTCTTCATGTCCAAGTCCCCTCCGTTTCTTTGTGGGCAGCTGCTGAGATCCACTGCTTTCACCAGAAGGAATGGAGTCCCTGATCCAAACCACAAGTAACCATGTACAATTACTCATTGTGGCAAGAATTGACAAATTAACTTGACTATTTGAAATAGTAGTCAGAGATACACCTTATAAACGTTATATAATATATACATTTCCAGTAAGCCCGTTTAAGATATTTAAACAAGTATGTGTGAGTTGGTCTATTGTGTTCAGCTAAATCACATTTAGGTTTCACAGATTTCCTATAATAAGCACATCTCAGCCATTGTAAATAATGATTTACCTGATTGTTTGTATGCTGCTGGTGAACCTCTTGATGAGTCCTGTGATGTAGACAGAGTCGATGTTCCTCTTCTGCAGTTGGCTAAACAGCATGTCTACATGTGGCATGATCTTGTGGAACAATGTCAGGAAAAAGCAAAAAACTTCATCTTCCATCATTCGCACAAAGCCCCCGGCTTCTCTCACTGTTATGGGATCAAAGTCACCTGAGTCTCTGATTGTCTGGAAACACCTCAGGATGTTCTCCTTGTGCTCATATACAGTGTTAACAGCACGACTGTGAAAGTTCCATCTTGTTGTGGAAGTGCCAGGAAGTCTGTGTGCCACCACTTGATCCAGGATCGCAGTTCGCTTGAATGACCTGGAGAAAAATGCAGCAAATCCACCAAGGTCTGAAAAAAATGTTCTTATCTTGGGGATGTGGGATGTTGCCTGCTGCATAATTAGGTTCAGCTGATGCGCATAGCAGTGAATGTAGTGCGCACTACTGTACACATCCTTCACTTTCCGCTGAACTCCACCTTTAGCTCCCCTCATCACCGCTGCACCGTCATAGGCTTGGGCGATTAGTTTGCCCTGTTGTCCATCGGGGAGGATAGTGCCCAGCCTCTCCATCAGCGCGGTGGCAACTGTGTCAGCATTCGCATTCTGAAGAGGAATGAACTCAAAAAAACGCTCCTGGACGTTGTTATGCGGGTCGATGTAGCGTAGCACAAGCACTAACTGGCAGTGGGTGGAAATGTCAGTTGTCTCATCCGCCTGAATAGCTAAATAACTGGCATTTTTTACTTCCTCCAGAATGTAGTCTTTACAAACTGATAACATGCAGTCCAAAAGTTCATTTTGCACCGTCTTTGAGGTGCCTTTGAAAACCGTAGCCGTGTTAAGGTGATCCTCCAACACGCTATCTAACGAGGCCAGTAGATTAACTAAACCCAGAAAAACGCCGGGGTTGTCGGATGTGTCAGTCTCGTCGTGGCCACGCAAAGCCAGGTCAAAGCCCCCACAAAATTTCACACAATCAATTATTTTAGACAAGACGTGCCTATTCGTGTCCACTTCTTCATTGTGCTTTTTCACCGACATCTTGTACCCTTGATCTAGCTGTGCGGCTATGTTAGCTTTGCCTAGCATGGCTAGCTTAAAGGTGTTTGTCATGTGTGCCTTCGTGCACTCGTGCTTTTTAATTCTTTCGGACAAATGCTTCATATCATGTACTCCCATCACAGTCCACGGGCACATCGTATCTGTCCCCGGCTGTTTGAAGAGCAAGCATGGGAAACAAAAGACAGCATTTACCTGTTTGCATCCAGCTAGCCAAGCCTTTTTTGTGTACCAGCTACTTGCGAAGCCTCGTGTATAAGTTTTGTCTTTTTCACGAGATTGCTGCGATATATTCAAATCGGGTTGGTCCGGTCCAAGGTCTTTAAGCAACAATTTATCTGCCAAACTTCTCCTTTCGAAAGGATTGGAGATTAGCTCTTGAACAGAATTAGGCGGGGACCGAGGTCCGGAGACTCCACCTGCACAAGAAGCCATCCTCATCAACTACTGCGTCAACCGGATACGAGTCACTGTCCAAACTACTCACAGACTGCACGGGGCGCTGACATTGGCGCCCCGTGACCGTCATATTTGACGACGCTGATTGGCTGAAATTATGTTTTCGCGGCATAGTTTACACGTTACAGATAGCAACAGTCAGCTGCTAGTGGCTGCTGCTGCACTGGTTGAGGGCTCCTCTCTTAGCGCCCCAGACGAGAGAAGGTACACGGGCAAGGCCAGGCAGGAAACATGTGACTTATCAGTAACTTTAGACATCGTAACACAATTTTAAACGAGATTTTATTGTAGATTATACATTTTACTGATACCAATTATATAATATTTACCTTGTTCATTAAAAATAAAAATAAAAATATATATTTTTTAAAATATATTTTTTATTTTTATTTTTATTTTTATTTTTATTTTTTAATATGGGAAGAGGTGGGGCGGCGCCCCTAGCGCCCCTATGGACCGGCCGCCACTGCAGCCCATGTAGTATAATATTTTACAAATGATGAATTACAGCAAACATGTGCAATATATCCATTATTACAGCTCCGTGGGCTGGCAGTAAGGCGATATGGGTCCGTTCTTATTGTACATCCATGGGTAAAGATAAACGCATGTACTAGTGCTGAACACGTAACATGAATGTGCCGAGCGGCGCAGTCCCGTGGGTTAGATGCACGTTCATAATGCAGAGGGAAATAACTCACAGAATAACGTTATTAGCACATTTTTACAACTTGAGGAACGAATGTTTTTAATAAGGGCTATACAAGTGTTCATACTGGGTAGTTTATTTAGTTTAAAAAAAATTATCCAACGATTTACAGACCACTCTTTCCCCATGTAAGTCAATGGGAAAAAGTGTTTCCGGTGTAGGTACCATATGTGTTCGGCCTACCAGATGTGTTCGGGGTCCGTTACGCTTACCAATGACGTCACGCATTGGCTGTACGGTAACCCAAGAGGACATTTTACACGGTCAAATTCCGAATGTATTGAAACTCCAGACTCAACGTAAGAGCTTGAGCCTCTTCGGGGGGTGCTAACATTTAAACATACACTTCATTCTTTACTTTGTCCGTTATTATATGTAGAAGATATTACTTTTTTCTCCGTCATGTTGTTTCCATAGCAACAACTTCAAAATAAAAGCATCTAAATAGATTTGTGTTCTACACACCAAAATACGTTATTTGAACACCCCTCTCGATCGATTTACAAGAAAAATTAGTATGGCCCGCCCTAATACACCAACGCAGTTTTTAAAGATATACATTTTTCAACACAGAATCATTTGCCAAATTACACCATATCCAATCATTTTACGAGTCAGAAAATGCTATCTGTTCATTGCAGTTATTGTTTATTGAATTAGATTACCATGAGCTCAACATAATTATGTAGAGTACAAGTCCACAGCCAAGAAAATGTTATTTGCATATCATTTTATTTATGAATATGGAATTATGGAATTCTAACACTGGAATTTGTTATTATTTACTATAACTTTATTATATTATTCGGGTACAGCCCTACTGTACCAAAATATCCGAATATTCGTTCGTTGGAGTACTATTCGGGTTTCAATTTCGTTATTCAGATATTCGTTTTTGTTTTTTTTCCCCGTTTTTTTTTTCAAATTGAATTTATTGAAATCTCCAATATCAACGTAAGAGCTTGTGCCTCTTCGGGGGGTGCTAACACTTAACCATAAACGTTATCGTTTACTTTCTCCGTCTTTATATGTAGATATTACTTTTCTCCGTTAAATGTATATATTGTAGTGACTTAATTTTAAACAGTAATATTGTTCTGTTGATGCTCAGATAGATGTCCTGTTATTCTGATAGGTTCCATTCACAAGAAAGCTCTTTGTTTGTTACACATCTTATAGGGGACACTAATGACATTATGACTGATAGATGTGAAAAGGTGATTCTGTTATTTATTATGTCTTGATTTTTTCATTGTGCATTATTTCATAGGTATGTGATACCATACTGAGTCACGCAAAGGAGAGATTTTCCTTCACCAAACACCTAATCAGCTCCACCCTCCTGCAAGGAGACCTGTTCCAGCAGCACAGCCGAACATTCCCTGAAGCAGCGCTGGAAACAACTGTGGAGGCCTACCCTCTACTGGACAAGGCAAAGCTCAAGACGGAACTGTCCCTCGTCTATGACAATGACCAGTTCAGGGCTTGCAGTGGTGCTGTTACTCTGCTCCAGTTCTTCCTTGACAATAATCTGCAGGAGACATTCACAGAGACTGTCATTCTTCTGAAGGTTCTTGTAACCACACCCATGGCTACGGCTGAGGCAGAGAGGTGCTTTTCCACTCTGAAAAGGATAAAGACTTTCTTGAGGAACAGCATGACACAGGATCGCCTGAATGCTCTGGCTATGCTGTCAATTGAGAAAAAACTCATTAGGAGCATTCCTGACTTCAACACCAGAGTCATTGAGAGGTTTGCCACTCAGAAGGAGAGAAGGGCAAAATTCCTCTAGAAATAGACACACACACACACACACACACACACACACACACACACAAGCTCTCGCAGCAAACACAGATGGCCGACCCTTAAAAAAATGCGTTTCATTAGAGAGACAATTAAACGGCCGCAGAATGTTGTGAAGTTACTTTTGGATACCTAAGATGTTTTGTTCAACCACAAAGTCCAGGAACATGAGTACTGTTTGGAAACCTGTTGCGTTCGACTCATTTTCCCCAGAGGAACAGTTGTTTCTTGTTTCCTTTTGTTTTTGTCTTTTTTCTGCCTGTTGCACAGTTTATTATTCAAAGCAGTAAAAAAGGTGCTATCGGCCAATAAACTGGATATCACTTTATATGTAGAGAGGAGGTTTCCCATGGTTGTTAGAAGTTTATTAATAAGTGGGCATTTATCACAGAAGTGATTGTTCTGTCTCCACGTTTGTTGCATTGTCTGTGATGTATTTTCCAACGGTTATAGCTCCTGTCCTGTCCCAGCAACACTACACGGTTTGCAGCTCCACCACATTTTTGGTTTATCTTCGGTGTCGCTTAAAATCTGCTTCCCATCGGACTAAAACCTCCACGTAATCTGAAGACAGATACTTGAAGTTATTTAAACCTTTTGCAAACTTTATGTTCTTTCTTGCTCTAGCCTTGCCAGTTACATTGTACATAACACATATATTATCATTATGCTAACTGGTTGTTCGTGTTAGACGATGTAGCTTTTTCATTTCTGAGTTATTGCTATATGTAAATAAGCCTGTTTGTAAATAATCCTCAGAGAAACAAAGAAAAAACACAATTTATGACATTTTGTGCTGTGGTTATTTTTTTTAAATTGCATTTATTCACAGTTCAGTTTGAAATGCTGTAGTGACTTGTATTGAACCACTTAAATATTTATAATTAATGCTACTGAAAAGATGCTATTAATTTTATATCCCACATGCAGTTCACTGTAAAGCCACTTGGTGGAGGTGTTGGTTCATAAAACATGAACAGTTTTAAGAAAGAAAAAAACACCAGTTCTGAGAACACAAATTCCTGGTAAAGTAGTAGATGTTCAGGTTGATAAATAATATTTTCCACACTGAAGATTATGGAGGTATTGATCAGTCTTCTCATATTTTTAAGCCTCGATTTCTCCTTTCCCCCCCCTCTAACATCACCAGAAGTCATAATTTAAGGGGTCATTTCTCGAAAAAAAATTCCGGGGGGAAACCCCCCTGACCCCCCAGGCAGGTCACTTCCAGTACGTCAAGAGCCCCACCAAAAAAAAAGACCACCGGCCGCCACTGATGGGCTGTATGATTAAATCTTGTACCGTAAATGTTGTATTAAATAAAGTTAATATTACCGACGTAGATTAACGTCCCTGTAGCTTCTTATTGCACTAAGAAGCTTATTGCACTGTATATATATATACATATATATATATATACTAGGGCTGTCAGTCGATTAAAATATTTAATCGCGATTAATCGCATGATTGTCCATAGTTAATCGCGATTAATCGCAAATTAATCGCACATTTTTTATCTGTTCTAAATGTACCTTAGAGGGATATCTTTCAAGTTTTTAATACTCTTATCAACATATGAGTGGACAAATATGCTTTATATGTTTGTTTATTATCATTTGAACAATGACAAATATTCTCATGAATATTAAACACAACATCCTCTGAACATTACAAATATTCGCCTCAATTCAACCTGGAACCTCTCTCATACAATAATACTGTGTGTGTGTGTGTGTGTGTGTGTGTGTGTGTGTGTGTGTGTGTGTGTGTGTGTGTGTGTGTGTGTGTGTGTGTGTGTGTGTGTGTGTGTGTGTGTGTGTGTGTGTGTGTGTGTGTGTGTGTGTGTGTGTGTGTGTGTGGAGACACTGTGATGGATCGTTGGAGCTATGTGCAGCTCAAGGCATATATGCTCGAATGGGAGCTGCCTGGACGCTGCAATCATGTTGCGCGTACTATCCGTGCTGAGTGTGCTGACTTTTCGTACAATGTCCCACTGTCTGGCTACCTGCATAAAGTCAAGTGCTCGGCGCAGTTGTCGGCGAAATGTCATTGAAACAGCTCCTTATATCCGTTAGCGCAGCTAGCTAGCACCAGATGCTAACAACAACAACACGTAAGGTGTGCCTCGCTCGCGCGAGTCGCGCCACACATACACACTCCCTCCCGGTCCTCCCGATGGCCAGTCCGGGCCTGCCAGTAAGCGTGGAAGTGTGGTCTGCCACAAGCGGGCGGCAGGAGCGGGGCTGTCAGCATCAGCTTGTAGATGGTATTTTACACTCGATGCGCTCTGAAACTACGGCGGCCGAGGACAAAAAATACACATGCGTTAATCGCGTTAAAATAATTAGTGGCGTTAATCTTTTTTGCGTTAACGCGTTATTAACGCGTTAACTTGACAGCCCTAATATATACAGTGCAATCATTCTTTCATGCTAAATGAAGCTCTGTTGCTTGGATATCACTAGATCCTGTTACAGCGTAATATAAAAGTACATAACGATTTATGTGTAAATTAGCATAATTACTAGTTAACCGCTAGCTGCTAACTGCCGCTTCGTTAATATCAAATCTATCATAATAACAAACCATTACCATGCTGTCATGAACGTGCGGTGCTGTTACGTGTACGCAAATTGACGTGCTTGATGTGAACAAGCATTTTGGGGGGCATGGTTAAAGTTGCGCATGCGCTATGAGCGCACATACGGGTACTTCTCAGGCATGCCGGGTAATCTGTGACGTTTCGCTCTCTCAAAAGTTGGGCCATTTTATCCAGAGCCGTATAATAGAATTCTATCTATATGGCGCTGATTTTATCATCATGCGCGAATGAGCAACTCTCATAGGAATGAATGAGGCCCCGCCTCCCACGCTGTATCCAGTTCTTATTATACATCCATGGTTCACATCAAGCACGTCAATTTGCGTACACGTAACAGCACCGCACGTTCATGACAGCATGGTAATGGTTTGTTATTATGATAGATTTGATATTAACGAGGCGGCAGTTAGCAGCTAGCGGTTAGCTAGTAATTATGCTAATGTTCACATCAATCGTTATGTACTTTTATATTACGCTGTAACAGGATCTAGTGATATCCAAGCAACAGAGCTTCATTTAGCATGAAAGAATGATTGCACTGTATATAATATATATATTGTAGTGATCACTGATTCATACACTGGGGTTACATAATTCAATCCAGGAACTACAGGTTGGGGGTATTGTTTCCGCACGGACAGATATGTTGACGGTACCTCCGGGGTACCTACTGTGTGTTGTCCCTTTCACTTTCTCTTCTCTTCTGCGGCTGCGACCCGACAGCATGTCAGTTTTTGCTCCCCAATAAAGTGAGATTTGCACCTCCGATGCACCGCCTCCGTCTCCCTTCTCTCGGCACTACATTGGTGACCCTGACATAAGTCTCGCGAAGGTTCCGAGGCTGAACCGAACACGGCAGAAAACTCTTGTTTTTCTCGAAATGCCGGGGATTTTTGGAGACCTCCGTAGCTGCCACGTGCGCTCGGACTGTGGCTCGGTGCGCCCCACGGAATGGACGCGGACGACGCTCGCCATTTCCACGGCTTTTCGGCTCTGGGGGACAGCAAGCCTTCTATGGGGCCGGTACGCGACCGTGCCGGGTTTATTCGGGACATGCGGCTGCATGTCCGGCCACCGACTAACGGCCGCCGAGAACAGCTAGCCACGACTGCTAACGGCTAGCAGCTGGCAACAGCTAACGACGGCTAGCCACAGCAGCTAGCGGCTATCGACATCCGACTGTTTTTGTTTTTGTTTTTTGTGGTGCCTGAGAGGAGGTTCGATCAAGTCTGGTCGGCCTCGCGTGGATCCTCTCGCTATTTCGCCCACCTGTTTTTGTTCGTGGACGGGACGACCATTTTTGAGCTTTTTCTGGTGCCTGAGAGGAGGTTCGACCATGTCTGGTCGGCCTCGTGTGGACCCTCTCGCTTTATCACCACCTCGACGGCGGTTTCGGACGTCACACACGCCTGCTTCGGCCCGTGGGTGACGCGCTTCTGGACCCCGTCTCGCCTCTTCCCTCGCCTCGGCGGTTTCGAACATCGCCCGTGCCTTCATCGGCCCGCGGGTGGCGCGCTTCGGGACCCTGCCTGGCCTCACCTCTAACCGCGGCTCACGGTTCGCCTCGACGGCGCCCCGTCTGGCCTCTCCCCTGTCCACGGCTCCCTCCTCCCGGGGTCACGGCTCCTTCCTCCCGAGGACTTCGTGCCCGCCGCCGCTGTGCCTTCGCCTGCGGCCGGGCAGCGCTCCTCCCTGCCGACCCTGCTTTCTGCGGCCCCCTGACGACGGCCCGTTCCGGCCCGCCCCCCACCCTCTGGTTCGGATGCCCTCGTCCTCGTTGGGGCCCCTACCTTCTTCTGCGGCCCCCTGACGACGGCCCGTTCCGGCCCGCCCCCCGCCCTCCGGTGGGGTTGCCCTCGCCCTCGTTGGGGCCCCTACCTTCTTCTGCGGCCCCCTGACGACGGCCCGTTCCGGCCCGCCCCCCGCCCTCCGGTGGGGTTGCCCTCGCCCTCGTTGGGGCCCCTACCCTCTCCTGCGGCCCCCTTCCGACGGCCCGTTCCATGGCCCGCCCTCCTCGGCCCCTGTGGTGCTTCCTCCCGGACGCGAGGATTGTGTCCATGGTTGAATTCTGGGGGGGGCTTGTGTAGTGATCACTGATTCATACACTGGGGTTACATAATTCAATCCAGGAACTACAGGTTGGGGGTATTGTTTCCGCACGGACAGATATGTTGACGGTACCTCCGGGGTACCTACTGTGTGTTGTCTCTTTCACTTTCTCTTCTCTTCTGCGGCTGCGACCTGACAGCATGTCAGTTTCTGCTCCCCAATAAAGTGAGATTTGCACCTCCGATGCACCGCCTCCGTCTCCCTTCTCTCGGCACTACAATATATATATATATATATGTATATATATATATATATATATACAGTGCAATAAGCTTCTTAGTGCAATAAGAAGCTACAGGGACGTTAAT
Source organism: Trematomus bernacchii (assembly GCF_902827165.1). Classification (NCBI taxonomy): domain Eukaryota; kingdom Metazoa; phylum Chordata; class Actinopteri; order Perciformes; family Nototheniidae; genus Trematomus; species Trematomus bernacchii. Next base: position 2,372,283 of record NW_022987656.1, read on the forward strand.
CTACGTCGGTAATATTAACTTTATTTAATACAACATTTACGGTACAAGATTTAATCATACAGCCCATGTAGTATAATATTTTACAAATGATGAATTACAGCAAACATGTGCAATATATCCATTATTACAGCTCCGTGGGCTGGCAGTAAGGCGATATGGGTCCGTTCTTATTGTGCATCCATGGGTAAAGATAAACGCATGTAGTGCTGAACACGTAACATGAACGTGCCGGGCGGCGCGGTCCCGTGGGTTAGATGCGCGTTCATAATGCAGAAGGAAATAACTCACAGAATAACGTTATTAGCACATTTTTACAACTTGAGGAACGAATGTTTTTAATAAGGGCTATACAAGTGTTCATACTGGGTAGTTTATTTAGTTTTAAAAAAATTATCCAACGATTTACAGACCACTCTTTCCCCATGTAAGTCAATGGGAAAAAGTGTTTCCGGGCCTGGCAACCAAAAGGAAGTGTAGTACCGCCGTTTGGCCAGCACGAATATTTTCATCTGAGTCCGGCGCACTTCCTGGGGGCTTGCTCCCACCAGGGAAGCACGGAGAGACGCAAGGAAACCACGAGAAGCAGGGAAATTAGTTTTAAGAGCAATGGGACGTCCTTTCCTCCGGAGCGTCACGTGAAGCGACCTCCGTTTGTGATGACGCCGCACAGCTGTTCGTCTGACAGCAGCTCTGTCCCCGTTATTTTCACAAACACCCCCGCCTCTGTTAGTACACATTTACTGACACAAACATTTGTATCATCTGTTGTAGACCCAAATACATTAAATAAAATAAGAACTCATTCTCAAAAAAGATAAACGCCATTCTTAAAATGTATAAACGAACAATAGTTGGATTAATATTGATTAGAGTGCACAATAGAAATAAAATAATTCAGAGAAGAAAAAGAGATATGTTATCTATCAAAACCCAGTTAGATTAACATTCATTAATCATTGGATTGCACACTTTGTTTGTGTGGATATGTAGCAAATTAACATGTTAAATAGCACTTAATGACTGACTGAATGGAAATGACAATAAATGAAAATGTAAAACGAAAAAGCGATCATGAAAATGTTTCCAATAAATGAATAAAATAATTTCTGACCACTTTGTTGTTCAGATATATCACATATTTGTAACTGAATGATGCATTCATTGAAACAAAACACAGTATAAACTGAGGAGTGAGTCCCGTGAGTTTCATGTGTTTCTTCACTCCGCTGGGAAACTCTGCTCTCATGTCAAGAAGCATCAGATCAGTGAGCGATACACAGTAAGGGGGCGGGGAGAGTATCTGAGGATTTCACCGGAGGATGGTCTGGTGGTTCCTCGGTTATCGCTCCTCCATTATCGCTCCTCGCTCCTCGATCCTCCGGCAGAAATAAGAGCCATGGGACGCTACTCAAGATGGCGCAGACAAATCAACTTCCGGTGATACCGAGGACCGAGGAAATGAAAATAGTCGACCTGAGAAGGACCCCGAGGACCGACGAAATGAAAATAGTCGACCTGAGAAGGACCCCGAAACGTCACAGATTACCAGTCATGCCGGGCTGTCAGAGCAGAAGTACCCGTATGTGCACTCAGAGCATGCGCAGTTGAGTCGCCCCTTAAGCCCTGCCCCCGAGAAAGCAGAGCCGTGTGTATAATATATCACTCAGTATAACAGGCCTACATTACTCTATTTGCTTTAGTTTAGTAGATATCTACAAAGAGTCGATATTTGTCAAACCATTTAGTGCTTCACATAATAAAATACACAATGGCTGTAGCCTGATATATGCTTTAGGAGCTGTAGGTGCGTGTTGTACAGTGTGTAGGTGCGTGTGGTACAGTGTGTGTGTGTGCGTGCGTAGATGCGGCAGACAGACAGGTCTCAGTTGGTCCGTAATTTCATTTCCTCATTGTAGCGACCAGAGGGGGGGGGGGGGAATATCCAGTCTCTGATAGTGTTACGTTATTATGAGAGTGCTCTCATACTTGTTTGATTCTGAAATTGTATATATTTATATAAATATATACCTATATATGTGTGTGTGTGTGTATGTCCGCATCTATAGCCTGTTATTGTCTCATTATACCGCACTGTGAATGAATTAAAAGTAAATATACAAGTCATCATGAACACAGTTGTCATCATTAATGGACGTCTCTTTAAAATGACTGCTCAGGAGAGGATTTCTCATTTCTCTAACCGCCTGCTGCTTCCCCTCCTTGGCTCGCATCTCCTGTGGGCGGGGCTAACACGAGGATAGGAGTCGAGGAGGGTAATTAGTGAAATGAGAAAGGGCCCTGGACCTTGAGATCTTCTGCATCCATGGGGACAGTAGGAGTATTCTCTTTAGGTCACGCCTGGTTTCAGCTACACATTTAACAACCGTAGGCCCTAAGTATTTAAATAAAAGCCATTCAAGTGCATGTCCTGGCTAGTTGATTCGAATATATTAGAAAATATCCCCTTATTCACAGAAGTCAAGAAGGAAGAACAGAATGTTTGAGCAAAAAACAAAGACATTTAAAAAACAAGGCTGGACAAGGAACTACTGTGCGATTCTTTGAAACTGTAGTTTTATTGATGAAACGCCAATTGTCAATAATTCTACAATGATGCGTTTGGGCTTGGCTTCTAGGCCAGCTCCTCTTCGCCTTCATCTTCAAACTCGCCCTCCTCCTCAGCAGTGGCGTCCTGGTACTGCTGGTACTCAGACACCAGGTCGTTCATGTTGCTCTCAGCCTCTGTGAACTCCATCTCATCCATGCCCTCGCCGGTGTACCTGAAACAAGGAAATATTACTCACTGCATATAACTTTCAATCTTTCTTGACATTTATTTGGCCAAACCATTCATCTTGAAAAAAATGTAAGGTGATCAATCCTCTATCACTCACCAGTGGAGGAAGGCCTTGCGGCGGAACATGGCGGTGAACTGCTCTGAGATTCGCTTGAACAGCTCCTGGATGGCCGTGCTGTTGCCGATGAAGGTGGCGGCCATCTTGAGGCCACGGGGAGGAATGTCGCAGACGGCAGTCTTCACGTTGTTTGGGATCCACTCAACAAAATAGCTGCTGTTCTTGTTCTGCACATTCAACATCTGCTCGTCCACTTCCTTCATGGACATGCGGCCTCTGAAGATGGCGGCTACCGTGAGGTAGCGGCCGTGGCGCGGGTCACACGCTGCCATCATGTTCTTGGAGTCGAACATCTGCTGGGTGAGCTCAGGAACCGTCAACGCCCTGGGGCAAGACAGAGCATCCAATAAGATTTATTTCAAATGCATTTGTAAATGGGATGTTTTCAGTAGTGTCAAATGTAATCGCCTTAATCTTGCATTAATTTGTATTTTGGTGTAATAAAAAAAAATGCTTGACAAACTGGTAAAAGCGCAATGCATGAAGCTTGTTCCAGTTTCTCTCTTTGTTTGCATTTTCACTGTGGCACAATTCAACAATAAAAATCAACGATGGAATTACGTAAGGAAAGTGAAGCCAGACTTGTTTGCCTTAAAGGTCACCTATCATGCTATTTTTAGGCAATAGCATAGGTCTCAGATATATAAGAAACATTAAAAAAACATGTCTATGAAGTGTTTTGGTCAAAATACCAAACAGATCACCCATTCTAGCCATGCATCATATCCCTCTATTTCTCTCCCTATTCCAAAAGTGCTGATTCTGGGTATAAACAGGTCTTTCTTGAGAATGAGACCCTGTGTCTCAATGAGATTTTTACCTGTATAAATAAAGGCTAAAAAAAAATTAGAGGCTCATGCGGGACCTGGCAGATACTGTCTAAAATGCTGCGGTGATGAAACACAAGGATTATTAGATCAAGGATTATTTCTGAAACAGTATGGAGCTCAAAGGCTTTCTCTCTTGCCGGTTATACACACACACGCTCTCCAGTACAGGTTAGCTCTGAGTGTTAGCGATGCTAATGTAAACACCAACCATATTACGTCCAAGACAGTCGGGCATTGTTTCTGATAGCAATGTTTCTGATAGTGCTGTGGGTCCGCCGCCGATTTGACGTCATATCGGCAAAATAAAACCCTCTCTTTTCCTCCGTACCCAAATCTCTAAAAACGGGGCTACAACGGAGCTGATCCAGATTTGCGTCCGATATGACATCATATCGGAAATGTGGGCTGGCTTTACACCCACAGCACTATCAGAAACGTTGCTATCAGAAACAATGCATGACGTGTTTTGGACGTAATATGGTCTTTGTTTACATTAGCAAGCATCGCTAACACTCAGAGCTAACCTGTACTGGAGAGAGTATGTGTAAAAAAGCAGGAAATTAAAAAAAAGGAACTCACCTTGTGGTAAACCCACAAGAGAAAAAGCATTTGAGCTCCATACTGTTTCAGAAATAATCCTTGATGTGGTTTGGAACATGATATGGCATTTAATCACGGCAGCATTTAGCTCAGCCGCGGCGCCAGGATTTCAATTGTGGGTGGGCCAATGTAATTTCGGCTGGGCCTGTTCAAATGTTTTCTCGCGATTTTTGTTAATAATCTAATAAAAATAGGCTATGCCTAGAATGACATTCGTGTTTACTGAGAGCATAGTCGATGTGTTTCCAGTCCTTGTAACCATGGCGACTGAATGTATCTTCTCCGCCGGCCCCGCCTCTCTCTCTAAAATGCCGGCACATTTTACAAAACACACTGTCCTTGCTAATGCTATACTCCAAGAATGTGTACTTGTCATACCAGTGGGCAGCGAAGCTCCTTTTCTTTTGTCCGAAAAGTGTCTGAGGGTACTTTATGAGCTTTGGCTGTGTAAACCTGAACATCGATTGTTGTGACATCGTTAGTGAGCGCGGTATGTTTTGTGTCTGTCCAGTCCACTGTCCTCCTTCGCCTGCGCGCGGCCGCGAGACGTTCTACGATGCGTTTGCTCCCGCGCTTCGACTATGAGTTCGGCCTGATTACGTTAATTAATGTTGCTTTTAATTTTTTGAAAGGGAAACACATGTTTGCTCTTATTTTATTATTTAATTGTTAATTTTGATCAAAAATGTTGGAAACTATATTTTCGCCCAGTCATTTTTTATCAATGAATGGGTGGGTAACGCCACGGCTGATTTAGCTGTATCTCATAGAACTCTGAGCAGGCATAAGCTCCCCCTCTTTTTTTTTTCTTCAAGCTAAGGACCCAGAATCAGCGTTTCTCTAACAGGGCTGAAAGAGAGGGATATGAGGGATGTCTAAAATGCATGATCTGTTTGGTATTTTGAGCAAAACACATCATAGACATGTTTTTTATATATATATATTTGTATTTATCCGAGACCCATAATATATGCCTAAAAATAGCATAATAGGAGATCTTTAATTTAGTTATGGTCTCCAGATAAATTGCTATTCTAAATGCGTTTCGTTGACAGCCCTAGTTAATTTAGTTTCACACGTGACATTTGTTATTATAATGCTACTACTGTTTTTATGACTGGTTCTTATTATATTAAAGGGGACCTATCATGCAAAATGCACTTTTGTACGTCTTTTATACATGAATGTGTCCCCGGTGTTCCAGGGAACTCACCAAGTGTCAGAAAACACAACCCTCTCGATTTTCCTCAATACCCAAATCTCTAAAAAAGGGGCTGCAACGGATCTGATACAGACTGATCCAGATTTGAACACTTCTATGTCGTCACAGAAGTGGCGCTACGGCTATTGGGCCAACTCTCCACCTATCAGGGGAATGTGGGGTTGGGCCACGGCCGGCCATTGCCGCTCGAAAGCGCTGGCGACGCTGTAGTACATATGCCAGGCATGGCTAAAATGCATGATCTGTTTGGTATTTTGAAACAGAAACGTATAAATATACCTTATATAGGTATGGCCCTACAATATATCATTTAAATATAGCATGATAGGTCCACTTTAACTAATGTTATTACATGGCTTAGTTGAATACTCAATTCTGATTGGTCAATTCAGAACACCTGACACGTTGTTAATCCAGTAGAGACAGACCGCTGTCAAGGACTTATTGGCTGTTGTTAAGGACGCTCACATCTGCAGAAAGAAGTCCGGTCGATTTAACTGTATACAGTTTGGCTCGAACTGGGACAAGAAAACAGCGGAGAAGTAACGGGGCAGAAACCCTCCTTTTTACTCAACGGTCCAGACATAGACATCAAAACATAATCAGTTGCCAGTTACTTTGGCATTAGGGCAGGGATATCTAGATACTTTCCAAGGTTTGACATAATGAATTGTGCTACTTTTAAAGCAAGCAACGATGTTTTCAAATCTGTGATCAAAAAGGTCTGCAAAAACACTATCGAAGCAGTTTCTGCCGTTGCTACGTAGTTCAAACAGTAACAACGGACAATTTTTCTTAGCGGATGCATGTCATTTAAAAATCAATACTAGGCATTTAATTTGTTGCCTTTCATTTGCACTGTCCTTTTGCTGTTGTAAAAGCCCACCGCAGCGGGACCAATGAAGGATATATGATTTTTACAGCTATTCAATATTTTTGTTTTATTTACTACAGGAAGAGAACCCTTGCAAAATGTTATTGTAACTCTGTATAATGACAGTAAAAATACAGCTTGAGGGTTTGACAGTCTCTCTACCTGTACTGCTGGCTGCCTCGGCTGGTCAGGGGGGCGAAGCCGGGCATGAAGAAGTGCAGCCTGGGGAAGGGCACCATGTTGACGGCCAGTTTCCTCAGATCAGCATTGAGCTGGCCGGGGAAGCGCAGACAGGTGGTCACCCCGCTCATGGTGGCTGAGACGAGGTGGTTGAGGTCTCCGTAGGTTGGCGTGGTGAGCTTCAGTGTGCGGAAGCAGATGTCATACAGCGCCTCATTATCAATGCAGAAGGTCTCATCTGTGTTCTCCACCAGCTGGTGGACGGAGAGGGTGGCGTTGTACGGCTCCACCACTGTGTCTGACACCTGGAGTGAGAGGAGGAAGAGGGAGCAGCATTATAGCAGAAGTAAGATGAGAAAAATGGTTAATGTTGGAGTATTTTGGTGTATTATAAGCACCTTGGGGGAAGGCACCACGCTGAAAGTGTTCATGATACGGTCTGGATACTCCTCTCGGATTTTGCTGATCATCAGCGTGCCCATGCCTGAACCGGTCCCTCCACCCAGGGAGTGTGTGAGCTGGAAGCCCTGCAGGCAGTCGCAGCCCTCCGCCTCCTTCCTCACCACATCCAGGACCGAGTCCACCAGCTCGGCTCCCTCAGTGTAGTGACCCTTAGCCCAGTTATTACCAGCTCCGCTCTGGCCTGTGTCACATGCAAACACACAACTCTATAACATGTGGCGACACATCCTAAATCTACTAAATATTAGGGCTTCGTTATAATTGCAAACACAATTTAATGTCAGTGAGCAGTGCATACACAAGGCAGCAATACAAGAAAGGAATGATAGTTCTAAAGTTCTACTCTCCCAACAAAATCCAACTTTATCAACCCAAGTTTAAACTCACAAGAATTGTTTTACATCCTTACCAAAGACAAAGTTGTCTGGTCTAAATATCTGGCCAAAGGGACCGGACCTCACCGAGTCCATGGTGCCGGGCTCCAAGTCCACCAGCACTGCCCGGGGGACATACTTTCCACCTGGTGATCCAAACGCAAAAGAGACAAATTATCTTATTTTGTTTTTATTTAAATTGAGCATTATTTGTACTTTTTCGATTGCTACATTGTTATTCAAACAAAACCCTGTTCGTCTTTATTTATGTTTAATAACATACTTTGCCTTTGAAATTATGAGCAGACACCGCAAAAAACATATTGTAAGCTTAATTATTATATAATTTGTTTCATAATAATCACAGGAGGCGTGTAGCAAAGTGGGTTGTGCGTTGGTGTTCGGATCAGGGGGTCACAGGTTAAAACCCCACTGCAGTCAGCATGTCGTTGTTTCCCTGGGCAAGACACTTCACCCCAAATTGCTCCTGTGGGGATTGTCCACAGTATTGAGTATGTAAGTCGCTTTGGATAAAAGCGTCTAACAAGTGACATGTAATGTAATAATTGTTGTAGGCATGTTAATACAGTTCAGTGTTCTTACAGCAAACGGTTACAATTAATAACAGAATACAAACAAAGTCACTCGCTAATTCATGTATATTATAATAAGTTAAAGCTGCATTGTTGTTTGGTTGTTTGGGACTATCGCTCGACTCCACTTCGAGCGATAGAATTACTAACAAAGAATTTCTAACAAAGCACTTATATACTAATAAAGGACTGGCTTATCTAAAGCCAGTTGAGTAGCACTTCAAATGTTTTGGCTCTATGAAACCTGATGTACTTATATGATTCTGTTTTCTTCAAGTTTGTATCTTCTGGGTCGAATGCACTTATTGTAAGTCGTTTGGATAAAAGCGTCAGCTAAATGCAATGTAATATTATTATCTTGAGGTTTTGTTGACTTGTTGTCGTATCCTGGAAATGGCTACCAAAGATAGCTCGGTGCTAAAGCAAAGCTAACCTGAAGCCTCGTTGTAATACACGTTGATGCGATCCAACTGCAGGTCGCTGTCCCCACAGTATGACCCAGTCGGGTCGATGCCATGCTCGTCGCTTATGACTTCCCAAAACTAGAAGAGAATAAAACACAACAACGGTGAAATTACCTGATCATTTGCATGACTTCGCTTGCCAAGATGTAGCTATCGATAGCATTTTTGCTAAGTATGCTAACCGGCCCGCCCAAACTAAATAAAACATCCGCCATTTTATGAATGAGTTAAGAATTCACTTTGAAACCTAAACTACTATTACCTTAGCGCCAATCTGATTTCCACACTGGCCTGCCTGGAGGTGCACAATTTCCCTCATTTTGGTTGAATTCAAAAATGTCAAACAACCGAAAAAGACAAAGGCGTTGCTCTGTAGTGATCCAGCTACGAACTAACCGGAAAGACGGGAGTGTTGCAATTTAGCGTTTCCCGATTGCTCCAAAAGAAATCTACCGTTTCCCAGATTGGTCCAAATGTATGTCACTCATGCTCATCAGTCATCTCATTGGTTTAGAAAATGTGGTGTGGAGTTTTGACTGGTAAGGGCATAGATATATATAAACTAGATGACTCACCCGCGCTGCTGGCCAATGGAGACCGACGTTGCCACATGGCCGCCATCTTACTATTTAAATAACCATAGCTTGCTCAATTTTCAACCAATTTTCAAACGGTTTGGTTTTTTATAAACATCAAAGATGTAGTTATGATACTGCATACTTATAATCATGGACTTTCATATGAAAATAACATTAAGCAGATAAAGCAATAGCTATACACACACACACAAGGTATTTATATTAAATATTTGCCGGTGTATATATTTCCATTTATTTTATTATATTGTTAATATTTAAAATAAATTATCAAATTAAAATATATTTATATTTTATATATAAAAATCGGTCTCATGTTAGCACTCTGTAAGCCAAGAGTTGTTAATTTAGCAATGCCTTAGCTTGAAGAACAGGGACACAACTAATGACAATAGCATATGGTGGTATATATTATTTAGATATTCACACCTTTATCAGAAGAACCAAACCAACATAAAATGAGCTCACTGACAGGCCAGTTTATGTCAATTATTTTTGACATGAGATGTTCATATCGTCCTAGTTTAGTATTTAGTTTCTAGATTTGTTTCTAGATTTGTAAACAAATCCAGAACCTTTGAAATACGTTACCACTTCACAGCACGGTGCGCTGAGTTCTTGTAGTCGAAAAAAGCCCAAGAATAATATTAACTGTACCCTGTGTCCTTTTGTGTCCTTCTGTAGTCCATTTACTGTTTGTCTTGTCTTACCCCGGCTGATATCTCACTAAATTCACTGTTTTAATTGTTCCCTATATTGCCCCTATGCCCTGTAAGGTGTCCTTGGGTGTTATGAAAGGCGGCCCCCCAAAATAAATGTAGTATTATTATTAAGAAGAACAACTTGGTGTGGTGTGGAATGGATGTAGGAAGCAGGGGCAGGTGGGGAGAGATGGGGCGTTTATATATATATCTATGGGTAAGGGCGTGTCAATAGAGTGGCGAAGTCCCTCCCCTTCCGGTGGACCTCCATGGGACCTTATTTCGGAAAAATTATGTATTGAAGTCAATAGCCGCGTTCACACCAAGTACTTTCCTGTACTTAGTTCCGGCACCAAGAGCCCTGGCGCTTTTAACCCCAGGGCACTTAGTACAGATCGCGTTCACACCGGAGTACTTTTCCCTGAGGGAAGATTACAAGTACAGTAGGTGGCGGTAAGCACCTTAAAGTTGTTTGCAATCCGCTACAAAACAAGAGAAGAAGAAAAACTTCCCGCGTATACTGTCTGTTGTTTACCTTCCGACCTCAGACATGATGGAGATGGAGTCGACTGGAGTTGTGCTGTTTGTGCTCATGTTATACAGCTTTGTAACTTCGTTAATGCGACCAGAGCCTGAGCCTATTAGGCGTCCGACAAAAATCCGGAGCCGCCACACGTCGAATGCTATAATCGCAAAGTTTCTTCAGCATCAAAGGCAGTTCAAAAGCTTTAGGAAAAGGATTGGCCGACGGAAAGCACACATGATTGCCATGTTTCACCGTAGGATGGCTGATACAGGATCTGTTTAATCGCCATGTCGGTTTTCTTTATTGCACTCTCAAGACATAACATTAAATAGAAATATTTTAAATGTAACTAAAGTGTCAGTTGTACATGTCAGTAAACATTGTCAATATAAAATAAAGTGTCAGTTGTACTATATAATAACAGTAATAATAATATAAAATAAACTGTCCCAGGTGTAGGGATAGTCTCAGCAGCAAACCCACCTTTATTATATATCTTCCTGAGACCCACTGCATCCGTCTGCCATAAACACTATGCAAACATACATGTTAGTTTTGGCCCATAGTGGACTCCATTTAGGTCAAATAATATTTAAAATGATATAAATTATCATATTTGTGTATGTGCCCCTGCCATTCCCCCACAAGGTTGCAACATTGATGATAAATAAATGACAAATAAAGCTTTGCCAGTTTATAACCGATGAAACATGATGGTATCAGAATAATCACTTACATGTGATGTATAGGATGCTACACAGGTCACTAAAGATAAAGTGTCAGGAGAAATAAGCTTAATCGCCATGTCGGTTTTCTTTATTGCACTCTCAAGACATAACATTAAATAGAACAATTTTAAATGTAAATAAAGTGTCAGTTGTACATGTCAGTAAACATTATATATAAAATAAAGTCATAACAGTAATAACAATATAAAATAAACTGTCCCAGGTGTAGGGATATTCTCAGCAGCATACACACCTTAGTGCAACGTTGTGTGTCGTGTGTCAGTATTTACATTTACAAAAACTATACTAAATAAACTGTTATTAAATGCAGTTTGTCGCTCATCCTGCCGCTGCGCCGACGCTTCCTCATGGCGCAGCGCCCACACTTCATCCTGGTGCTGCTGGCGCTCCATCTGCTGCTTGAACACTTCTGCCTGGCGCTCCATCGAGGTGAGCATCTTGTCCTCCGTTTCCTGGGCCTTGGTGAACAGCACCATCTGATCTCCACGCAGCGACTCATTCACCACGGCACGCCGGTCCTCCAACGCCTGGGCGATGTCAAAGAAATTCGCATCCCGTGTCCGCTTTCCTAAGAGGGGAAAATAAGCAAGATACAAGATCTGTTTAGTCGCCATGTAGTTTTACAACATACTAGGAATGTTTTTTTGTATTTTCACAAATAGAATTAAGGTTTCACAAATCTGAAACTGTGTTCTAAAGAATCTTTTGACTCTCTGGGATAATCCAGTCCAGATTTGATGAGTCTAGGTATAGTGGTTTTAGATCAGGACCTGGTCTAATGTGGTCCAATGTGGTCTACATGTAAAAAAAGCACTGAAATCTCCCTTTTTTGTATTTTCACAAATAGAATTAAGGTTTCACAAATCTGAAACTGTGTTATAAAGAATGTTTGGCCTCTCTGGGATATTCCAGTCCAAATAAATCGGCTATGCAGCGATTCAAGAGGTTCAAACACGGAGGATTGTTCCTTTTTGAAGAGTGCTTCATGTATGCTTGAACTTTGTTTAATGTTGTTGAGGCAAGTTAAACATAAAATATGATGAATATTATGAAATAAACATGATTGTGAACATCAGTTCGATGCGTAACGTTCTTTCAAGACAAAGTTACAGTGTGTGTACCTTTGCGTTTGGTTGCTGGTAAGGAGGACGAGCTAGCGCTGTGATCTAGAATGCAAAGCTCGCTTGTTTCCAATCCCGAGAGTTGTCCATCCTCGCCTGAAACACACGATTAGTGCCATGAGTTAGTGAAGCAAATTACAGAAACACTGCACAGTTATTCACAAGTCAAAACGTTTTCAGAGCGGCCGAGAATATCTAGCTAGCTAGATGTAGCTAGCTCGGAGCCTAGCATGGCTAGCTTGATCTACTGAGCAAATAAAAGTACATCTGAGACCATTATTGTGCAGATTAAAACCCCAGTGCATGTAGTTGATTTTACCTTCGTCGTGGTAGTCATCGTTGGCCACTGAATCCGCCGTTTGTAGTCCTGCCTGAGTTTCTTTATTTTTAGCCGGTGGGGCTGTGGACAATTCCCAGGTCGAGTGAAAGCTACCGAACTGGCTTCAGTAGCATTCCCTGGGTCGCCTCCTCGGCGTAGATCTCCAGAAGCGCCGACACCTCCTCATCATTTCTTGATGCTTGCCATAACTGCTTTCAAAAACAAACACAACGCACGGAGCGTTGTGTTTTTGTAGCGAGGAAAAAACAATGGCGTCTCCACACAACATTTTCAGAGTTGTACGGGCGTGGTTTGCAATTCGCCCAGCCAATCAGCACTGGGGCACTTTTGGAGCACTTTTCACCCACAGAAAAGTACGCTCTCTGAGCTGGCTCTAAAAATGGGGGTAAAAGTACCCGAGATTAAGTACGATTGTTGGTGTGAACGCGACATAAGGGGTACTCACGGAACTAAAACGCGAAAAGTACGGTGAAAGTACTCCGGTGTGAACGCGGCTAATGGAGAGAGAAAGATTATCTTTCGATCCCGTTTGAATTGTGCCACGAATTACACATATGATGTTTGTCAATTTAAAAGATAATTTTGCAAGTCAAAAAAAAAAAAATGTGTCGTAAAACTGTGAAGTAACACATTTGTTTGTGTGAAACGCTCAATGAACTACATCTCTGGTCAACAACACACGTCACCAAGATGGCCGTCACTACTGTCTTGTCAACAAAACGATTGACTACCCTCACTATCACCACAATGAAACACATCCTGAAGAATGTCATGCAAAGCTGCCTGCCTGCCTAACATGTTGGGTTACTTAATGTTACTTCGTGTTAAGGCTAATAAAAATGACAAGGCTGTAATGCTAACTAACGTGCTAGCTACTAGCTAGCTTGATCCAGACACTCCTGGTCCTTTCATCAGACGGGAAGCGAAAGAACGAGTAAGACCCATTGCTGGTATAATAACAACCTGGTACTAAGCACACAGGCATCTTGTTAAAGTTATCTTATCTTAGCCAGCGCCATATAGATAGATTATATCTATATGGCGCTGATCTTAGCTATCTCTTATACCCCATTCACTCCAACGGTGTTTCAGGGCCGGTTCGGAGCTGGAGCTTGAAAAGCACCGGGTTTTCCTGTTCACACCGCAGCGGAGCAGCCTCTAAGCTCCGGAATCCGGTTCGTTTCGAGCACCAAAAAGTTGTCCGTCTCGAAGCAAGAACCGCATACGTCACGTTTACGTCGGAGGGGGGCGAGATTAACCTGAGCTAACAGTTAAGGCGAGTACGGCAAATAAAAGTTGTAACAAGCAGTAGTGCTGAGCAAAGTGACTAGAACGCAACCACACACTTGTAAAAAAAAAACACGCTTTATAAAGTCAGGCAACACTAACCAGGCTTCGTGTGATTCTGTTTATTTGTACCTTACTTTGACCATCCGTTCGCTGTTATTGATCATTGTGGAGAGCAGGCAGACGTTTTGTTTGTTAGTATAGCAGCTATCGGATGGAATCAATACATAGGCTGCACAGGTTGTCATGTCCGACTATCACAAGTAGAATCATAATGAAAAATACGCCTGTAAAAAGTGCCTGTAGAAAACGGCTTAGCAAGTAGTCAGTTTAGCTTCGGTTGCTATGCTAACATCACCCATGTTATACCAGAGAAACTTTCATAACAGCGTTGTGATGCCAAACAGCGTCAATTCAGACTGACACCAAACAGCGTCAATTCAGACTGACACACATTCACTTAAAGGGCCCATGTCATGGCCATTTCCACTGATCATAATTACATTGTTGAGGTATACTAAAATAGATTTATACTGTGCAATTTTCCAAACTCACATTGGTTTCGCATACAGCATCTCTGTCAAGCATGTGTATTCAGCAGTATTCACTTTCTCCACTAAACGACTCGTTGGAGCTCTTGCCCCCCCCTCCCTGTGAGCCTAGTGTGCTCCGATTGGTCAGCTCGGCCACTCTGTTCTGATTAGTCAACCACCAGAGATGCTGCGCCCATGTCTAAACGGCTGCTCTCAGCCGAACATCAGTCTTATCATGGCGTCGGTACAGCCGTATATTTTATATACATATATATATTTTTAACTGTTGTTATAGAAGAGTGTGACGGCCCCAGGGCCTTTGTCTTACGATGGGGTGGAGCTGAAGAGGCTAATCAGCGCGATCACGGACACCTGGCCGGAGCCGAGGTGCTAGCCAGCTGCCGGGAGTCACACGGCAGCCTCTCTCTCCCTCCAAGCAGCACAGCAATCCTCTTCCCTGACCACGTATCTCTGCATTTACCACAATAAATGTGCCGTGGTTTTGTAAACTCGTGTATGTCTCCTTGTCTTTCCGTTGTGGCCTACGAGCCGGTCATAACAAAGAGTAAGTTATTTTTACCCGTTATAAACTACTACTGTTTGATGAGAAATCAAATCATGGTTTGCTATATATAGTATTTCCATTAAACTTTATTTTTAGAAATGTACAAAATGAACGTAAATATACATATATACACGGTATATCGTCAATTACTCCCCGTTGTCGGCATCTTGCCTATAGCAGCCGGGGCTTTTTAGGACGAGGCCTCAGTGTGGTAGTCCGGTCCCCGTCATGTATTGTCCGGCAGGATCTGGCTGGACGAAATCAAATGCAAATCACAAAATATTAGAGAAACTTAGTTGTTTTAGATTCGTTAGTAGTAGTTGTGGTAGGAGTGTGGATCTATCTAATCAATCTAATGAACAGCTTGCCAGCTAATATGCTAACCTAGCTTTGTTTACCTTGGTAGCTAACGTTAGCTCGGAGGAACGGCAACTATAATGTAGAGTAATAAAACTACTATGAACAAAAGCTAGTGGTTCATATTAGGCTACCAATAACGTGTTTATAATTGCAATGTTATACGGGTAGTCTGCTACGTTCGGTCATACATTGTAACGGTCATGAATACATTGTTTTGCGCTAGCATACAGCTAGCCTCGTAGCTATACATGCAGTATATGTACTGTCACAATGTACGGTAAATCACCCGGAGTATACTGTACAGTGGCGAGCCGTCAGGGCCCTCTAGGCCCTCTGTGAGGGCCTAAGATATTCCAAAAAATAATATTTAAAAACATTAAAAAAATATATATTTTTAAAAAATATATATTTTTTTTATATTATTTTTGTTATATTTTTCATTAGTTTTACGGAAAAAAAACTTGATTTAATAAAATAACATTTCCAAAGAAATAAATCCTTCGAATCTGCCTGTTCAGTCTCTGTTTGAATGTGAAGGGTTACATGAAAGAAGGTCTGGCCCTCTCTGCGATTCACAGAGGGCCCGCTATAGAGTGGCGAAGTCCCTCCCACTTACTTCCGGGGTATGGGACCTTATTTCGGAAAAATTATGCATTGAAGTCAATGGGGAGAGAAAACTTATCTTTCGATCCCGTTTGAATTGTGCCATGAATTACACATATGATGTTTGTCAATCTTAAAAAATCATTTCCATGTCAAAAAAGTCACAGTTTGTCGTAAAACTGTTGAAATATAAGACTATGAAAAATACGTAACTAGAAAGACTACAAATCCCAGAGTCGCGTAAGTGATGTCACAATTGTTTACCTCCACCATTCAGATACCTAAGATCAGCGCAATATAGATATAATCTATCTATATGGCGCTGGCTAAGATAAGATAACTTTAACAAGATGCCTGTGTGCTTAGTACCAGGTTGTTATTATACCAGCAATGGGTCTTGCTCGTTCTTTTGCTTCCCGTCTGATGAAACGACCAGGAGTGGCTTGATCAAGTTAGCTACCTAGCTAGTAGCTAGCACGTTAGTTAGCATTACAGCCTTGTCATTTTTATTAGCCTTAACATGAAGTAACATTAAGTAACCCAAAATGTTAAACAGTAAGAGTAGTAGTCATATTTCGTGAACCCTTTGAATAGTACTGTCACCGGTGTGATCATTCTATAATACACCATTTAATTCCGGGGGAGAAATGCTAACGCTAACGTTAGCATCGGCGATCTTTTCTACTTCATGCTATCTGCACAAATGGTTGACATTAAACATTAAAACGACCAGGCAGTTCAGAGAGAATCAAAGGAAGGCAGGCAGGCAGCTTTGCATGACATTCTTCAGGACGTGTTTCATTGTGGTGATAGTCAATCGTTTGTTGACAAGACAGTAGTGACGGCCATCTTGGTGACGTGTGTGGTTGACCAGAGATGTAGTTCATTTAGCGTTTCACACAAACAAATGTGTTACTTCACAGTTTTACGACACATTTTTTTTTTTTTTACTTGCAAAATTATCTTTTAAATTGACAAACATCATATGTGTAATTCGTGGCACAATTCAAACGGGATTGAAAGATAATCTTTCTCTCTCCATTGACTTCAATGCATAACTTTTCCGAAATAAGGTCCCATGGGGCTCAACCGGAAGGGGAGGGACTTCGCCACTCTATAGTAACTGAACGAGAGAGTAATGTCAAATGACAGTACAATTGACCAATCATATCTTCCCTCTAAATGGGTGGGTTTCATTATCGCGGACTTTATGACAAGTTCCGCCCGCTGTGAAACTTTTCTTGTTTCCATAGAAACAACAACTTCCTGTCAACAGCGTGAACTCGCCTTCAAAATAAAAGCATGCCAAATTATACGTAAGACATACAACTGTAACGAAAGTAACAAACACAATGCAATATCATTTTCAATGTCAAAGAACACAAATTGGGTTCACAGGTGTTGTTTTGTGTGGTAGAGGGTCGCTGTCATTGATGCGTTTTGCACCCTGGGCCGTTGTTTTGATATTCCGCTGAAGTATACGCTGTGACGTAATAACTATTTTTTTTCCTTTTTTTCGAGGGAAGGGGTGGGGGTCAGAGGGCCTAGGTATAAAGCTCACGGCTCGCCACTGATACTGTATGAGTATTCCATGTGTGTGACTGCAGACATTCTCCTGCCATGACAAACATGTAAGGCCATCTGCTGACATTGTAGTTGATATATTTAAACGCTAGCAACGTAGCATCACAAAAATGTTTTTCCGACCAAACCTAGCTCTAGCTCTAGCTCCGTGTGTTAGATCGGTTGCATACACGCTACGCCAGCTATAATGTAATTACGTTTCGCGACTGACCGCACGGCAAATCACCCGGAGTATACTGTCAATAGGTATTTTGTGTGTGAATGCAGACATTCTCCTGCTATGAGATACATGTATGCAAGGCCATCTGCTGATATTAGAGTTGATATATGGAAACTCTAGCAACTTAGTTAGCACAGTTAGCACTGTGTCAATGGCTTAGCAGTCCAACACAGTTTACACATTTAAACAGTCTTGTTTGATAAATACACAAATAACAATGCAAACTTACAGGTTGTGTACCCGGATCTTCCCCTGCTCCAAACGGTCCAAACAAGCTGTGCATATCCGGCCTCAAACTGGGCAATGTTTTGGAAGCTTTCGTCTGTGAAATGCCGGTTCTTCGAACCTCTGGAGGAACACGCCGCTGCTGGTGTGGCCATAGCTCTTCGGGATTGGTCCATTTCGTTCCGGGTACCGCATGACATCAGGCGGTACCCGGAAGAATCAAATGGGCAGTGACGTATCTCCAACGAGGCGTTTTGGGGAGGTATTTTCTGTGTTAGAGTTTTACTCGCTACAGGGTGTACTTTCAGGGTTTTGACTCTGCACACCGTTTACATGCATAAAAACCTTCATAACACACAAGGGAACGGGTAATAACCGGAAAAGCATGACATGGGAGCTGTTAGAAATTAAAATCAATGTTTTATGGCATAATTTAGTCTAAAACATACCGTCAGTTTAAAAGCAGTCTTATGAAGAACTCATTGATTCCAGTATTGTGTTCACACCTTAAAAGGTGTGAAAGGAGGGATTGTTAGAAATTAAAATCAATGTTGATGTGGCGTAATTTGAATGAAATACACTGTATTTCATTTAAATCTGTTTTATTCTGAAAACCGAAGATTCACATGTGACTTCCGGTTTTTCTGCTGGTGAATTTCGTCATTTCCGGTTAGCATTAGCTTGTGGCGAAATGCTACGTTTTCAAACCGTGAATTGAAGGTGAAATAACGTGATGTTGTACACTAAACACCCTGAGTTTAACACTCATTTATTGACGCTGGAATGAGGTTTATTAGGGAATGTTTAGATGACCACAGACATCAGAGTGATGTAATTTAGCAGCAGAAACCGACAGGATTTGCATTGGACACGCCCCCGTCGACGCCGGCCAATAGGAGAAGACTACAGGTCTGATTTTAAAATTTGCATAATTTCTAATTTACTTTATTAATTTCTTATTAAAAACTTAAAAAACTTAAAAAAAAGTTAAAAAAAAAAAGAAAAAGAATCCCAGATATTGAAGTTAAGTTCGGATGACATAGGATATTTTTTATCAGGACAGAAGGTACTATTCAGTAGATTAGTGATTCATCTTTGATACATTTAATAACTATATCCAACTACTTAAGAAATATGTCACTAAATGACACTAAGTTAAGAGCATTCTCAATGCCAGGCTCAACTGCAGATATTAAGGAGAGGGTAAACATCAGGTCAGATGCTATGACAGCGCCAAAAGCTAGACAGAAGACATGGAACAGAATAGAGAAATTGTTCGAGCAGTGGCAAACGAGAGGATTGATTCCAGCAGATGATAAACCTGGACCAACGAAAGCCCATAGAAAAGCAGTAGTTGAATATGAGAATGGAGAATACCTACAACAGCAAGAGGCATGGATCAAAGCTGGACGACCCTCGTGGTATGGACCTGGAAAAAGCGCTATGAACAAAGCTGAAGAAAGAAAAGCTAGAGTTACAAGTCTGATACTCCATCTAAAATATGCCAGCCAGGGATTGACAACAAGCTTACATTTGGTAGAAGCAGCAGATCTGCCAGTAAATGAAGACACAGCAGAAATAACAGAAGAGGCTCCAGTTATCCAAACTCCAAAGCAGTATCCAAGCCTGACCGAAGTGCCTCCTCCCGACATATCAGAGAACAACCCTTCTCACCAAGCATCAATTCAAGCCCCAAATGTGAAAGAATTGGCGTATGAGGTAAGAATCCTATCCAGTGTCAACCAGCTAATGGAAGCAGAACTCATCAGAGAGGAAGAGTTCAAAAGAAGAATGGAAGCAGAACGCATCAGAGAGGAAGAGTTCAACAGAAGAATGGAAGCAGAACTCATCAGAATGGAAGCAGAACTCATCAAAAGAATGGAAGAAAGACAAAGACAAGAACAAGAAGAAAGGAAAAGATGGGAAAAAGAGCAAGAAGAGAAAAATTACCGAACTGGTTGCTCTCCTGAACCAACACATTCTGCAGATGAAAGATTCCAAGAAATTAAGGAAGAACGACAAATAACTCAAAAATGGGGAGAATCTCAAACAAAACGCCGAACAAATTACTCTCCTGACAAAGACTATTCCAAAGGAGATGAAGATGACGACGGCAGTACACAGTTTGTAACCAGTAGACACTCCCCCTACCAAGAACAGTCACAGCAACGACGCAGATTTGCATCTCCCTCAGAGAACAATAGTAGGGACGAATACCCTGGGACATGCCCCAAAGCTGGAAGAACCAAGACCAGTGCACATACCTTCATGCCATTGATAGCGGCTGAGAGAGGAGGATTTGACTACCAACCATGGGCTCACAGGGACATGGAATCATTAGTGGCAAAGCTACCTCCACTCACCCAAGGAGGTCAGAAGTGGGTGAAAGATCTGGAGAAGTACACTGTCCAAGACCACCTGTGCTTGGGAGACATGAGGGCACTGCTTAGACGGATAGAAGGCAGACTAGAGGCAAGAGCAGTAGATTTCATGGCCAAATGCACCAACTCTCCAGATGACACTTCATTCAACAATATCAGGTCGAGCTATTGGGCTGCTATTCGTAGCATCTACCCGACAACACGCAGTTTACACGCCCTCAACAGCCTGAGAAAAGAACCGGGGGAGGACATGCATACCTTCCTGAAGAGATGTGAAGGAGTGTGGGAGGACTGCACTGGAGAACGACATGACGTTTCTCCGGCTGTCGTAATGTTGTGGAAGAACGCGGTCATTAAAGCCCTTCCCCGATCAGTTCAGGTATGCCTGGAAGCCGTGGTGGGATTAGAAACTAAACTCCCAGAAGAATGGAAACTACAGCTCATTCACCACGACATGACATACCAGGCAACACAGAGGGAAAATGACGAAATGATGAAAGCACTAAAACTAAGACTTTTGAAGATGCAAGTAGCTGAAAAAGATGCCGAAGCTGAGAAAAATGCAGAAGCTGAGAAAGATGCCGAAGCTAATAAAAACAAGAAATCGACAAAGCAGATGGCCATACTAGCAGAGAAGGCAGGGGGAACACCTCCAACAGTTCAAACTCAGGAAGAACCAAAGAATCAAACACCTGCATATCCTCTTACCCAAGTACAGCCGCAAGCACAGGTATACCCTCCCATACAACAAAAGGGACAATGGAGAGGAAAGCAATGATCAAGAGGGAGAAGGGATGATGGCTGCTTCATATGTGGTGATTGTAGACATTTGGCCAGAGATTGCCCCACTCAGCAATATCCACCACAATGTAGCCCCTCACAATACATAGGAGAACCCGTGTTGGATATTAGGAAAATTGAGGCGGAAGCATATGCCAAGTCCATGAAGAATATTTCTGTTGGATCAGGTGATTGGGTGAAAGTAAAAATCCACAAGATGAACTCATTGCAACCTGTCTGGAGTGGACCATGGGAAGTTGTAGAACGCACTGCAGATGCACTCCGGATCAGAGTTAACAAAGGAACATGTTGGCACTTTCTTGCAAATTGTGTAGCCGTACCGCCACATTTCCAGAAACGGCACGGCAGTTAGAACTGATTTTGGAAAAACTGGTACAACACAAAGTAATTGAACATTTTTAGGAAAGGCACCACCAGAGAAAAAACACATTTTTACACTCAAACTATTTCCAAGTCATAGACAAGGAATTTAGATAATATAAACTTAATGTTCACCAAAAGTAATAAGTATAATAGAAAGTAGACATGGGCTTACACTTGAGTCAATTTACATTACTGTGATCTGATTAGTGTCCTCTGCAGGTTTTTACTGTTCTGAGAAACAGTGGAATTACAATATTGGAGAAAGTATGGAGATGTTCTTTGGTAGTGTGGGGAATGTGATGCTTGAAACATGTAAGTATTTCAATTTATAGGAGAAAATGGTTTCTTGAAAGAGTTATGTTGGGTAAATATGTAACAATGGTTGAAATAATTTTTAGAAGGAGATTTTGTAATAACATTAGTAGACATTAATTGTGTTGTTTAGATGGCATTTAACAACTAAGACAGATAGTATGATTAGAAAAAGACAGAGTGGAAAGGGTTGAATTTTTTTAACCTCAGTGTGCTAGACTTCCTATAGGTAATGCGTCCCGAGACCTGGACTCCCCCTCTGAGTCAGAAAGGCTACGACCCCGACCCTCCAAGCTGACAAAAGACCTAACCCAACAGGAGACTCCTCCTTCTCCATCGAACAGACAGAGAACCAGAGCTGAACCAACAACAACAACAAGACTGCAGCCAGAACTGCAGCCAGAACTAACTCCACCTGTGGCATCCAGAACCAAACGGCATGCTGACATACAGAGAGATACTCATCAGTCCCTCAGACAGGACATGAAGTTCCAAGCTGAGCCACGAGATTTGGCACAAGAGCAAAGTGTGGGACATGAGAGCAGAATCCGCCCTCCATAAAAACAGTAGAGAGACTGTAAAGGAGGAGATGAAATGCAAAGCAGTACAAGAACAGTGGCATGATGTGGGCTGCAGATGTAACCGGGCCAAAGGCTGCCTAAAAGAGTTACAGCCGATGGATTCAAGAGCTGATGGACTGAAGACAGAATCAGAGGAGTTGGCATGGTCGATTGGAAGTGAGGAGGCCGGGGTCACGGCTTGAGAAAACCAGGGGAGGAGAACAGGAAAACGGGAATGAGTGAGTTTACACATAAACACACTTATTCACAAAACGCACATAAAAGTGACCACATTTAAAGAACTTGAATTGACTTAATAAATACGTAAAGACAAAAAGATGTATTAACCATGAATTAATCAATTGGTAAATTAAAATAGCAGTAAAAAGGAAACTATTAAAAGTAAAATGAGAATCATCCTAAAACACACTGAGGGATAAAGGGGGAGACATGATGGAAACATTCACTACGCTTTAAGCAGTGGGTGTTTTGGAGTACAGAGTAGAACTATATTCTTCAATCTTTCCATCGTGTTAACAAATTGTTCGTTAAGAGATTCTTATTCATGTGTGAATAAAGTGGTGATTTAATTTGTTACAATATTGATCTACAGATTAAAGGGATAGTTTTAGGAACCACTGTATAAATTCAGACAAATCTTTATTTGTATGGATAATTTTAAAGGGAGAGCTAGGACCAAGCCAAATATAGTATTCCAATCTAAAGTATTGATTTCACCATTGTGGCATAGTTATCACCATAGGAGGGCTTTAAGATGGAAATATGAAATGACTTCTGTTTTAAATCCTTGATGAAGGAGGGAGTAATTGCTGCATGTTCGAACACCCAAGGTTCCACACACTGCTAAGGGGATTAACATTGTTTTTTAAGTAGACCAGAAAAGGGGTTTAAGTGACATTATAAGGAGTTATGAAATGCAGAGCTACACAGATCCTAATAATGTTTTGACTCAAGATAATAGCCACATGTACATAAGTTTCTGAAATAGATATTTTAGACATTTTAATACTAATTAGGTGTAAATAAACTGCAGTAGTAGTACTATAAGGAAGTGAATTTTGTACCAAATTTCAAGAAAGGTGGGAGGCAGAAGTCCCAATGAAAAGTCAGAACCATCTTGAAAATCATAGTTGAAATCATGAATGAATAAGGAATGGCGTTCCGCATATGACATATTTTTGTAGATAAAGGGTACCCGCCTATGCTGAATTACCTCTGAAAAGACTCTGCAGAGCACGACATGGCCAAAAGACCGAGACCAAATGACCTTTGACCCTGACTGACTGTGTGACAAAAGCACTGTCAATGACTGACTCTGGGGTGTACCTGACCGAACCTGACTTGACAACCAGACGGTATGAGTGTGAATGAATGCCGGCATGTGATCAGTGTAACTGCATGATTCTAAAACAATAACTAACCAAGCATGTTTTTGGACTAACACATTATTTTGGAGCTCCAAGGGAAACGAGAGGTTTCCTATAATTCCACAAAAATGGGAAACCGCACATGGGACCCGTTTCTAATCTACTTGATGATATTTTACTCTCACAGGAGTTGGCGTTTTGCAAATGAAAAAACTCAAACTATAATTTGAAGATTCTGTTTCTTTTAGGACTGAAAGATGAAGAGAAACATTTATTTTCACTGAGGTGATAATAATGGATGTAAAATTGCTATGTCCCTAACCAAAATGTAACTGAAAGTTTTCTTTCCTCCCCTCCCCATTTCAGGATTTTGTTACACATGAGTTCATGTGTAAAAAGGGGGAGTGTGTATAAATGTATAATGTATAACGTCAACATGGCTGTCAAATTCACAATTTAAATTTTTCTTTTAGGGATTGAAAGAAACCTTCTGCCCCAACCTAGATGTTCAAACTGAGCATTGAATGATAGTTTTAGAATTAACCTGCTCCATATCTGGGGATAAGATACTCTTTGATGAATGTTGACATGTTTCTAAATATTGATTGCATTTTGAACAGGTAACACAGATGCAGTGGCCAAGGGGCTACTGTGAGAGATGTAATTCCAGAATGGAATACCAAAGAAGTTGACCTGTGATAATGAAACAATTTTGTAATATTTTAACAGACATTAGAGTAACTGAGGTTTGAAATATAGAAAGAACATATTACAGTTAAGCTAAAACATAGTAATGTAATGACACAGAATTTAATTTAGACAACATCTTGTAACTAGCCTGGTAAAGAAATAGAAGTAAAAGCCATGGACTTTATTGTTTAGGTCATTATGGGGATATACATTGAATTTATAATAGAAAGACATTTGATGACAGTATGTTGGAATTCTGTATTCATTTTTCAGCTTGATAATAGACAGGTAGAAGCAGTATTGCCAGGTGCAACTGATGGGATTTCTGCACACGAGCCAAGCAGAGAATGACGTACCTTTTATAGGACAGATACACTCAGGAAACCACACTCTGACAGCATTATGACTTCAGTTGTTTTTGAATCCATAATGAAATTGTATTACATAACGTTAGTGTGTGTCTTTACCACAAACAGGAATAGTTCATTGTTATATTTAGATTTGAAAAAGATTACAAGGATTTTAATTAGGAACAACACAGATGCTCATCAGACATTTCGAGCTATTGAAATATGTTATTTAGTTCACCATGAAGATGTTTTATTTTGTTTGTAACATATGCCGAGTATTAAGATTCAGATATCAGCAGGTTCTGAATTATTATTCCTCTGTCCCACAACCAACAAGAATGTGGATGGGGAGAACTATATCTGATATAACCAGCAGAGATTCCTAAATCACACCAGAGACACAGTAAAAGGATGACACAAACAGTCACATAAAAACAGACCGATAGAATAGCGCTAGACATTAGTTGAAAAAGGGAGTGTGCAACACTGAAGAGGATAGGATTGTTTAAATAAAGAGTAATATTTTCAGATAGTTTTATCCTTATATTTTGTGAAAGAACAAGTGCCTTTACACCAGATACAGTATGAAGATGATATATATGATGTGAAAGGAGGGAGTTCGACGTTTTCCATACCAAGCTAATTGCTGCTATTTTACGAAGTGATATTAAAGGTTTAAGCTAGAAGTTATGCACAAATGAAAAAACTTCGCATTTATGATGAATATGTATTGTTACTATTTGTATTTTCTACCCTTTATGAGTTATGTACTATGCAAAGTTCAGATGAAGAACTCATTGATTTCAGTATTATGTTCATACCTTAAAGGGTATGAAAGGAGGGATTGTTAAATACCAAGCTAATTGCTGCTATTTTGAAAAGTGATATTGAATGTTAAAACTAGAAGTTTAAGCACAAGGGAAAACTTATGTTGAAGACCAACCGAAGTATTTTTTGTATTTTTGATGACGGTTATTTGAACCATTCCATTTTGATAGTATGTTTTTGATATGAGTTATGTACTATGCAAAGTTCAGATTAAGAACTCATTGATTTCAGTATTGTGTTCACACCTTAAAAGGTGTGAAAGGAGGGATTGTTAGAAATTAAAATCAATGTTTTATGGCATAATTTAGTCTAAAACATACCGTCAGTTTAAAAGCAGTCTTATGAAGAACTCATTGATTCCAGTATTGTGTTCACACCTTAAAAGGTGTGAAAGGAGGGATTGTTAGAAATTAAAATCAATGTTGATGTGGCGTAATTTGAATGAAATACACTGTATTTCATTTAAATCTGTTTTATTCTGAAAACCGAAGATTCACATGTGACTTCCGGTTTTTCCGCTGGTGAATTTCGTCATTTCCGGTTAGCATTAGCTTGTGGCGAAATGCTACGTTTTCAAACCGTGAATTGAAGGTGAAATAACGTGATGTTGTACACTAAACACCCTGAGTTTAACACTTATTTATTGACGCTGGAATGAGGTTTATTAGGGAATGTTTAGATGACCACAGACATCAGAGTGATGTAATTTAGCAGCAGAAACCGACAGGATTTGCATTGGACACGCCCCCGTCGACGCCGGCCAATAGGAGAAGACTACAGGTCTTACCCGGGAGACCCAAGAAGGATCTCTCTCTCTCTTTGCCCCCAGCTGACCCGGCGCCACGGGACCAACAGCTGGCAGGGGAAAAACCACCAACGAGCACATTTCTTTTGTAAACCACCGCATCTTTTGTGTAATTAAATGCTGTTAACTTGTATAAGCTTGCCTTGACTCTGTTCAGTCTCTCCTGCTCTCGGGGTTCAAGAATAACTAACAGAGCTTTAAGGGGAACTGGGGATATGTATCAGCTGCTTGTGTGACAGTCAGACAGTGAATACTTTAGAGCCGTGTGAGCTAACCCGGAGCTAACGGGAGAATACACTCCCGTGGAAGAGCAGCCAGCACTGCAGCGGTCGGTACATGCCGCTGAAACACATTAATAAACAATGAACCACGGCACTCTGGAGAAAAGTATAAGGTTGGAGAAGTCGTTATTTAATTTAATCTGGCTTCGTATGATTAAAAGCACCACGATCATCGACCCGACGCAGTCCCCGGCCCGTTGTTGTTGTGAGCTCCGTTGGGGAGAAAATCAGCGACGTAAACTGTGACGTCATGATGCAGCAGCGGCAGCACCAGTCGGGCTCTGAGCGGTGTGAACAGAGCGGGAGCTGAACCGAAGAACCGGTTCTGAACCAGAAAACCGGAGGAAAACAATTGTGACATCACTTACGTGACTCTGGGATTTGTAGTCTTTCTAGTTACGTATTTTTCATAGTCTTATATTTCAACAGTTTTACGACAAACTGTGACTTTTTTGACATGGAAATTATTTTTTAAGATTGACAAACATCATATGTGTAATTCATGGCACAATTCAAACGGGATCGAAAGATAAGTTTTCTCTCTCCATTGACTTCAATACATTATTTTTCCGAAATAAGGTCCCATGGGGCGGAAGTAGATGGGCGTGACTTCGCCACTCTATTGAAGTCAATGGAGAGAGAAAGATTATCTTTCGATCCCGTTTGAATTGTGCCACGAATTACACATATGATGTTTGTCAATTTAAAAGATAATTTTGCAAGTCAAAAAAAAAAAAATGTGTCGTAAAACTGTGAAGTAACACATTTGTTTGTGTGAAACGCTCAATGAACTACATCTCTGGTCAACAACACACGTCACCAAGATGGCCGTCACTACTGTCTTGTCAACAAAACGATTGACTACCCTCACTATCACCACAATGAAACACGTCCTGAAGAATGTCATGCAAAGCTGCCTGCCTGCCTTCCTTTGATTATCTCTGAACTGCCTGGTCTTTTTAATGTTTAATGTCAACCATTTGTGCAGATAGCATGAAGTAGGGAAGATCGCCGATGCTAGCGTTAGCGTTAGCATTTCTCCCCCGGGCTTAAATTGTGTATTATAGAATGATCACACCGGTGACAGTACTATTCAAAGGGTTCACGAAATATGACTACTACTCTTACTGTTTAACATTTTGGGTTACTTAAAGCTCCCATGTCATGCTTTTCCGGTTATTACCCGTCCCCTTGTGTGTTATGAAGGTTTTTATGCATGTAAACAGTGTGCAGAGTCAAAACCCTCAAAGTACACCCTGTAGCGAGTAAAACTCTAACACAGAAAATACCTCCCCAAAACGCCTCGTTTGGAGATACGTCACTGCCCATTTGAGTCTTCCATTTAGTTCCGGGTACGGCATGATGTCATGCCGTACCCGGAACGAAATGGACCAATCCCGAAGAGCTATGGCCACACCCAGCGGCGCTGGCCGCACCCTCTGCCAGCCTAACATTTACTGTTGGAAGCTCTGGTTCAGTTCACAATCGATCCAGTCATGCCAATGCCAAGGACCTGTTTCCTGAAATGTGAGGAGAAATCTGAGCTGTTTGTCCTACCGACGGAAGAACCACGACGAAGTCAGTGGTTGAAATGTCTTTTTAACACTGTTCCTTCAGAGGTTCGAAGAACCGGCATCTCACAGACGAAAGCTTCCAAAACATTGCCCAGTTTGAGGCCGGATATGCACAGCATTTGAAACTGAAGGACGATGCTATTCCTAGTTTGTTTGGACCGTTTGGAGCAGGGGAAGATTCGGGTACACAACCTGTAAGTTTGCATTGTTATTTGTGTAT
This sequence comes from Trematomus bernacchii, assembly GCF_902827165.1. Taxonomy (NCBI): domain Eukaryota; kingdom Metazoa; phylum Chordata; class Actinopteri; order Perciformes; family Nototheniidae; genus Trematomus; species Trematomus bernacchii. Next base: position 2,400,760 of record NW_022987656.1, read on the forward strand.
TTATCAAACAAGGCATCTACCACGACTGTTTAAATGTGTAAACATGTTTCGGACTGCTAAGCCAGTGCTAACTGTGCTAACTAAGTTGCTAGCGTTTCCATATCAACTCTAATATCAGCAGATGGCATTACATACATGTATCTCATAGCAGGAGATTGTCTGCATTCACACATGAAATACTCATAGACAGTATACTCCGGGTGATTTGCCGTACGGTCAGTCGCGAAACGTAATTACATTATAGCTGGCGTAGCGTGTATGCTACCGAGCTAAGCAACAAGGCTACTAAGAGCTAGACATGAGTTTGCTCGGAAACACATTTTTTTTATGCCAGCTACAATGAATGTAGCAGCCTACCCATATAAGATTGCAATTGTAAACATGTGCTTGATAGCCTAATATGAACCACTATATGTTGTTCATAGTATAGTATAGCATATTGAACAACTGAACAACTAGCAAACGTAGATTAGCATTGTAATCCAGCTGGCAAGCTGACGAACATCTAACAACTAAATTTATTTCACACTTCCAGCAGAGACAATGGGGAAATCCCCTCTCTTTGCCCGCTCACAGACCCCCAAAGGACTGTACATTACAGTTAGCTTTCCTCCGACGCTGATAGCATGTATAGCTAACGAGGCCAGCTATACATGCTAGCGGGAAACATTGTATGACCGAACGTAGCAGACTACCCGTATAAGATTGCAATTATAAACACGTTATTGCTAGCCTAATATGAACCACTAGCTTTTGTTCATAGTAGTTTTATTACACTCCATTATAGTTGCCGTTCCTCCGAGCTAACGTTGCAACCCAGTCTCACGGCATTTCGTGTTATTAGTCACGAAATTAATGTAATCTATTGATTCGTGTTCACCAACACGATTTTCACCTTTTTTTCGTGTCACACAGAACGATTTTAAAAGCAATGTATTTCTATTGGTAGTATGTTTCGTGCCTGCAACACGTCTTTTTGTCCGGTCGGGTCTTGGAAGACCAGAAGCTGTGTGGTTCATAAAAACATGTTCTTACTCAATATCTTACCCTAAGCCTAACCCTATCCCTTTTATTTTAAATTGTATAATGTCTGAGTTTTTTTGCCGTCAGTGAGGAAAAGAAATGGCTCAGAGCCTCAGAATACTGACATCTGTATTTTATGTCATCTGTTTTTCCTTCTAATTTGTTATTATTTGGTGCAGGCACGAAACATACTACCAATATAAATACATTGCTTCTAAAATCGTTCTGTGTCAGAATACTGAAATCTGTATTTTTTTAAATGTCTTTTTCCTTCTAATTTGTTATTATTTACATTGCTTTTAAAATCGTTCTGTGTGACACGAAAAAAATGGCGAAATCGTGTTGGTGAACACGAATCAATAGATTAATTTCGTGACTATAACACGAAATGCCGTGAGACTGTGTTGAACGTTCATATCGTGTTTGCTATCAAGGTAAACAAGAAAGCTAGGTCAGCATATTAGCTGGCAAGCTTACTGTGTTGATTATATAGAAACATTGTATGACCGAACGTAGCAGACTACCCGTATAAGATTGCAATTATAAACACGTTATTGCTAGCCTAATATGAACCACTAGCTTTTGTTCATAGTAGTTTTATTACTCTACATTACAGTTGCCGTTCCTCCGAGCTAGCGTTCATATCCTGTTAGCTACCAAAGTAAACAAAGCTAGGTTAGCATATTAGCTGGCAAGCTTACTCCACACTCCTACCACAACTACTACTAACGAATCTAAAACAACTAAGTTTCTCTAATATTTTGTGATTTGCATTTGATTTCGTCCAGCCAGATCCTGCCGGACAATACATGACGGGACTACCACACTGAGGCCTCGTCCTAAAAAGCCCCGGCTGCGCCCAGGCAAGATGCCGACAACGGGGAGGAATTGATGATATACCGTATATATGTATATTTATGTTCATTTTGTACATTTCTAAAAATAAAGTTTAATGGAAATACTTAGTAGGCCTATCCTTTCTTCCCTGAATTATTTGCTCCTATAACATATCATTCATATATAGCAAACCATGATTTGATTTCTCATCAAACAGTAGTAGTTTATAAAGTAAACAGATATGGTTCTAAACTGTATTGAAGTAAACATGTATTATTTTGAATTGTATTTTAGTGAACATGTATTGTTTGAACTGTTTTAAGTAATCCCATATATATATATTGTCTTCTCACTTACAACTCACTGACCCAGAGATCCTGTTACACACACATACACCTCCTCCCACCAGCACACACACATATTATTTTTAAGGTCCTTTCTGGGCATCAATATATCTGTGTACAATGTTTGGTTGTCTGGGAAAGAATAGTTTGTGTGAAATATTCCTTGGGAAAGTAAAGGAGTGAATACAGGTGCAGAGATAAGATTGACTCTGTCCTTGTGTACTTCCGAATCTCACGCTCTGCTCAGAAGAAAACATACTTTTTCTCAGAACTCTGATTCGCTGTATTGGACCCGACCAGAAGTGAATCCAACCAGTAACAACACCTGGGGGAGTGAGCAGCTCACACAGCTCCTCCCCACGGACTCTCTGATTCGCTTCGGAGTAAAATGGGAAGGAAGAGTCGACCCATCTCCGCCCCAAAATATGGATATGAATACTGTTGTTTATGTATGTAAAATGCTTCCTGTTTTCTGACTGTCTGGTCCCGATACCTGTATCGCACAGCAGTAGAAATTGAAAGTCCGGAGTACTCTGTAAACTTGTATACGTGTTTTGTTTCTTACCAGTAAAATCAGATTATTGTTATAACCTTTATTCCGGTGTTTTGAATTCCTTCTTTATTAAATATAACCAGCCTCATCTAACGAACGGCGCGTAGCGGAGGGGGGGCTTTAAGCCACCATCCACAGTGTTTGCTACAACAATTATGGTGACCCCGACGTGATGAGTGCTGGTCTCTAGAAAGGAACACCGACAGCCAGCGGACGGAATTCAGTCCAGGGGAGGACACCTCGACACCGCTGACAACTAAACCAAGCGTGCGATATACAAAAGGTGAGCAGACACCTGTTTTGACTACCAAAAATCTGTGATTGATTATACTACAAAATGTTAGAGTTGTCAGCGGCGTTCTCAGTGTTCTTAGTCACGGTAAGAAATACAATACATATTCTAGTTGGGAAAGTGTTTAGAGTCAGGTAGAGCATTCCTGTACCTAAGGCACAAAGAGAATTATAAGTTATAACGTGTTTGTAAGAGGCGGGTAGCTAAGTCCCGTGCCTTAACTCACTAAAGAAAGACTGCAAGGATGTAAAAAACAGATGGGTTAAAATCCCCGTAAATCAAGTAAAGGTTATACGGTTGCCTTGTTAGTGCTTTAATGTAGACTGCGAGGGCGTAAAAAACAGATGGGTTAAAATCCCCGCAAATCAAGTAAAGACTATGCGGTTCCCTCGTGGGTAAAAGGTTGTTATAAAGAACTTCCTATTGAATAACAATCGAGTGGGCAATCCCTCTTTGAAAATTGCTAGAATTGTTATATGTGGGTGATACGAGAGGAGGGATACGCGACTTCCAACTAACCATTTGGAACGACCGAATCTCATCACAACTCTTGCTGTGGGGTTAATCAGGCTCATTAAACGTGACGATAAAGAGATTTTGTTGACTGGGTTCCGACTCCTTGCCTGAAGCCGCAGCCGCCGTAAGGGGGTTGTAGAAGCTTGCTTCAGGAAGTCACGCTATCTGTTGAAATATACATCGCACAATAAAAATCTGCCTGACTGTACGGGGATAAATATATGTAAAACTGCAAACATAATTTAAGAACACCACTCTGTACACAGTACATACTTAGAAAATAAGTAGTACACGGAGATAGAACTCAGATAGTACGTCAAATCGGTGTAATAATTGAGAGAAAACAGCAATAGGAGAGTTGTGTGGACAAGTGTGCAGAGTCTGCACCAGAGAGGGGAAGCTCATTCGTGGTCAGCTGCTGCCCTCTGGTGGCGAACAGGGTGTGTAACAATATTTGACAAGAATTGTCCAGTATATTAAATAAATACAAGCGAACACATATCAACCTAGTCAGATAATAGAAACGAAGTTAATCATGGAAGGAGAGTTTGAAAAGAGTGATATAGGCGTTCCAATTCCCGGAAGCTTCCGCGAGCAATGGGAACAGACTGAGAGATTGATTTTCAGTGGAATCAAAAAAAGGGAGTCAGAAGTATTTGTGGCTGAAGTGAAGCTCATTCCTGGTCAGGTGCTACCATCTGGTGGCCAACAGGGTGTGGCACAAAACAAACAGAGACTAATGGTAAATTAAGGTTTGGCTCCATCTGCTGGACATATTGTATATTATATTATATTTAGAATTTGAACGAGAAGAACAAACAACTAGGCGTCCCAGTACCAGGAAGTCTACGAGAACAGTGGGGGCAGACAGAGAGATTGATCGTTGGTGGGATCAAACTGGGGGACCGGAAGAAGGCTGATATATAAGTAATAATAATATATAACTGATATTTAATGACTGATATATAAGTAATAATAATATATAATATATAACTGATATTTAATAACTGATATATAAGGCTCGATATTTCTGAAAATGAGAACACCGTTAACGGCATTCTATTTCAGAAAAGGGGGGATGTAGGTCAATACTGATGTACATAAGTATCACACTGGACAGAGTTGACAGTTCCAAATGCTCGTCATAACAGGTGACACTCTTAAAGAAGCACAGGAAGCAGGCTCTTTACTGCTTTGCAAGAAATATAGTACTCAGAGAGAGGTGCTTTTCCAGACACTGAAGAAAGCAAAATTCCATGACTTGTCGCTATCAGGACTGTTAGGAAAAAACATCAGGCAATATGTATGTGAGATTATTACGTTTTTAAGAGAAATTGATACATTTAAAATAATCTAGAGTTTTTGTTTTTGTTTTGTTTTGTTTTGTTTTGTTTTGTTTTGTTTGTTTGTTTGTTTTTTGTTTGGTTTTGTTTTATTTCTTTTGTTTATTGTTTTCTGCATAGTCTCTTGTCCACACTCCAGTCTAGTTGGTGGCGGTAATGCACCTACAAGTTGGTTTGCCAACCGCCAATAAACACTAAAGAAGTAGAAGAGATGAGTTCAAAACCATATTTCCAGCAACTTAAGGGCTTGGTATGAGACTTCTCCACACAGGTTGCTGACGCCAAAGGGGGACCCGAGAAACACGAGGCCAACACAGCAGAGTTCGTCTGGCTGAAAGTCATCAGGCCTAAGTGGCTCAACCCCAGGTTTTCCGGCCCCTACCGAGTGACCCAAAGGACCTCCCATGCCGTCCGCCTAGAAGGAAAGGGAGACAACTGGTACCACTGGAGCCAGTGTGCGGTCGGGAAAACACCTGCGAGGACCCTAGACGACATCAGGACAGATCTGGCCCTCGTCAAGGCAGTCGACCCAGAAGGCGTCATCAGCGGACTGGAGGAGGAGGATCGGGAAGACATCTCTCCAGCATCGACCCGGAAGCCGCCATCAGCGGGCCGGAGGAGGAGGATCGGGAAGACATCTCTCCAGCATCGATCCGGAAGCCGCCATCAGCGGACTGGAGGAGGAGAATCCGGAAGACATCTCTCTAGCAGGCAGCCCGGAAGCCGCCGTCAGCGGGCTGGGGGGACAAAGACACGGCAAACCAAGATGGCACAGGGAACTCCACTTCCCGCTGAAACAGGTTGATATAGCCGGTGTGAAACTTTGTTTTAACAATCCATTTTTTGAGGAACTTTGTTTTAACAATCCATTTTTTGAGGAACTCTGAACTTTGTTTTTATATCCCATTATTTGAGGGATTGGTATATTTTTGCCCATTATTTTGGGGACTTGATTTATCCCATAATTTAAGGGATTTGTATATTGTTTGCCCATTGTTTAAGGGATTTGTTTATTTTTATTCTACAGAACTATGTGTTAAAGGTTCCAGGAAATGTTGAAGGGTTCTTTTGGGGCAGACACAGGAATCTCTCTTCAGACTCCGAGCAACACGAGTACCTTTCAGAGGCGCTTAGAAAACCTCCGTGAGATAGATAATAAAACCCGGGTATCTCCCTCACCCCTGCTAACTTGGATCAGTTGGTGGAAGACTACTGATATATGTGGGAACCCGCATTTACCATTTAAAACCTATAGCCCAAAATCAATCACTAACCAAGTTGGAAGTAACTCCTGTTTTACTTTCCAAATAGGCCCTTTTATCATTACTCAACATCTGGACGAGGGTAGATGTATATTTAAATACTCCTCGTATTCAAGAGGGTTTTGGCATATCTGGGTCTCAATCTCCCTCAGGGGGCACGTTTTGTATTCTGGGGAACCAAGGTACGATCGCATTGACCATTGGTAATATACGGTTTAAAGATACCAGAAGAATTGGATCTAACAGCATAATTATGTACGGGCACTGGAGAATGGTAGCGGGCCTGGGCCTCCTACTTAACGATCATTTTCATTGTCTGTAAAACTAATGATGTGCTTTCTCCAACTCCCGCCCCAGAGGAAGAGATAGTAAGGACCAAAAGAGGGACTAGAGTAGCGAGCCTTATGTCCCCAAAAAGAACCTTCACTCTCCAAGAAGGTAGCGACGGAATAGTGGACATAGATCTGTGCGCAATCGCCCCATGTTCCAACTCTGACAAATCATACTCAGGTCTCGCTAAATATGTCTGCCTCACCCCAACAGTCTTCTAATTTCTGTGGCTACTTTTATTGCCATTTTTGTGACATGTGGTTGTTGTTGTGTGCCTTGTATCCGCTCATTGTGTGTTAGACTCATCAGTTCCACCATTGAGGGAAAAGCTGCCCCTTCCCCTTCGTACCAAATGCCCTTGTTGGCTTATGCGTCGGAGGGGGAAGAGTACGATGACTCAGCTGACAAGGACGAATTTTTTTAACATATTTTGGTCTCCCTCCACTGTCATAAGAAGTTGTTGTGGTGGACTGTTCCTAAAGGTTTAAAGTGCTCTAAATCCCAGCTTCTGATGGATTTATATAAATGTTGGGACAGACACAGTAGAAAAGAATGACAGTGGTTATGTTTCAAATGCTGTGTATATGTTGATCTCGTGAGGTGAGATCAAAAGAGGGATTCAAGTAAACAGATATGGTTCTAAACTGTATTGAAGTAAACATGTATTATTTTGAATTGTATTTTAGTGAACATGTATTGTTTGAACTGTTTTAAGTAATCCCATATATATATATTGTCTTCTCACTTACAACTCACTGACCCAGAGATCCTGTTACACACACATACACCTCCTCCCACCAGCACACACACCAGGCGCGCCGGATTCATTTTAGAAGTGGGGGGGCCAAAAAAGTGCGTGTGTATGGCCCAATCCCAAACCACGCCCTACACCCTATCCCTACACACTCCCCCTCCGTGACGGAGTGAACTCCGTGGAGTGACACATGAGGCTCCCTCCTGTCAGATGGAGGGAGTAAATACAGCGGCAAGCTTTGGGACAAACTCCCCTCTCTCCGGCAGAAACAGGAAATGCCGTAACTGTATCAACGGTATCAAATCAGCATCTCTTTGACAAAAAATGTAAATTAATAACTAAAATAAAACTCCAAACATCTCTAATTGTGTTACTTTTTTGTAAAGCTCTTTTAGTTCTAAACCTGATGTTTATAAGTTTCTTAGTTTTTGCAACAGTCTGTAAATATACACAACTTTATAATAAAATGCACACATTTACCTTTTTCTAGACTAAACACATGGTAGATCCTAAGTTAAAAACATATGAGGTTATCATGAGGTTGTTAACATCGCAGTTTATCAGTGGATGTTTGCTGGAAGCACAATAACTGCATGTTTTGCATTGCTTTTAAATTTCAGTTAATATAGTGGTGAGAGACTCCCGATACATTAGATTTATAAGTTTATTAATTGTCTCATGATGTATATTTCCCGGTGAGCATGAAGCTCTTCAGAGTGGGGTTTTTCTCAGCTACGAGTTCTTTTGGAAATTGCTCTCCTTATCCGCATGCCCCCTGATTGCTATAGGCCCTGTCGGGTTAGAAACTGCAGACAGCGCAGTTGCTCCATCATTCCATCTCTTCTTTTTTCCTGCTCAATACGCTGTTGTTTGACAAGCTGTATGTTGACTGGTGTTTGACTGAAGAAAGCGCACTTTTTTTTAATACACTCTGTGGAAATGAGACTTTTCGTGGCTGTCCAGGAGGCTTGGGCACTTTTTCCAGTTATTAACTCCGATATTAACAAAGCTATCATCTCCACATTTTGAGAAAGTTACAAGCCGTTTGACAGCAGCAAATCTGCATATTTCACAGAAGGCCCGTTTAGTGGTTTTGCAAAGAATTAACCACTCTCTGTTTTTGTACCATTCTGCGTTGAAGTACCTTTCTCTTTGCCCCAATAATCTAGCGGTCAGTTAGCTGCAGCTTTACCCGTCTCAATGTCCCGACAACAAACCTCCATGCAGTCGGAACCAGCCTGTTTCGGTTCAACGACGGCGGTGGCGGCGGTTTTGACAGTCTCTGCGGCCGCAGAGCTGCTGCTTTTGGGTCATCTGGCTTCGCTGTTTCTATGATTGATGAAGGTCCAGGCTCCGGAGACGTGGATGTCAGGGATGTGACCTTCCAGTTGTTAATTTAAGTTTAGATTGACTGTATAGTTTTCTTCTGCGCTGGTTCTTCTGACGTGTTTGCAAGTGTATATATTTTTTCTATCTAGGTTAACGGCTGACACACACAGAACAACGTGACAAATAAAGTAAACAACGTAACGAATAAACAAATCTAAGCTTTTTTATTGGTTGTAATTTACATGGATACATTTGAATGATGTGACAATGTCCTATTTGATTGGGTTAAAATGTACATATTCATCCTGTTATGTCTGCCTGCTTTATTTTACCTAATGCAAAGTGACCTGAGGCCTGTACTACGAAGCTGGATTTTCGCTTAGCCGGCTAAATTCAGGGAAATCTCGGGCTTTCCGGTCCTACGACGCTGGTTCTCTTTTTAGCAGGCTAGATTTCCATGGTAACTTATGCTGAGCGGCAAACCTGCTCCGGAGCAGGTTAGGTGGCAGGCTAAGAGATCAACTCAGTGAAAGCACTGCCTGCTGACCAATCAGAGCTCCGTGTGCGGAGTTTAAAGCGATCAATTCATATGACAGGAGGAGAAAGGAAATACAGTTTAAACTGCCGTTGCAGGAAAGACGACCGGCCAAAATCAACTGACTGTGTGAACGTGAAAATTAATAGAATATCCCCTCCCATCTTCAGAGCAATCTGACTATTATAACATTAGCGTTAAGAAAGCTTACTTAAATATCTGCCACGACATAAGTAACCGGATCAGAGTAACATTAAGTACAGTCCGCGGCACTGTGAGTGCAGACGTAGATGTGTCCCATTATCATTCATATCATATCACATCATAATGTATCATATATTTCCTTATTTGAGTCAGCTTCTTGAGCCGTATCTGGCCGTGCAACACTCACAGTGTCACATACTGTATGCAGAAGTATTATTTTAAGCAACACATTAAATTGACGAAACACTCGAGTCAAATTCTCCTAATTAAAGTCAGATCCACTCGTGTCTTGGACGGGGCAGTGATTTCATAAACCTGAGTAGTGTTACCAATCCCGCTTCAATCTCATTAGTATGCATAAAAAAGTGACAGGTCACACCTTCTAAGTCCCGCCCCCTAATTATGCTAATGAGCCCCCTTTGATATGCTAATGAGCCCCTTTGTTCGAGGTGTTATCGCGTACAGGTGTTACATCCTCCCGGTAGCCCCCACCCCTCTCAGCCCCCACCCCCCTTAGCCCCCACCCCTTCTCAGCCCACCCCCCTCCCCCTCACATACAGGTGTTACATCCGCCCTGTAGCCCCCACCCCTCTCAGCCCCCACCCCTCTCAACCCACCCCCTCCTCTCCCCTTACAGTAGGCGTCACATCCTCCCTGTCGCCCCCCACCCCTGAAGATAGTGAGGGGGTGGAGTCAGTCATAAAAAAAGAAATCTATGCAAAGCTAGATAAAAGCCAGTCATTTGAGCTTTGAAACAAATTGATATGATTCGATATTAAACCAACTAATTATAGTAGATTAATTAACTATTCAAACGTGTACAGTAATTTACAATAACACGGGAATAATAAACGGGTCAGCAACAGCGGGTCTCTCCCGTCAGATTAGACTTTACTAGATTAGACTTTACTAGCGTTTATACCCATATCGATCAGATCTAGCTAGTTCTAGCTAATGATATGACTACCTGCTTATTAAAAGACACCTAAACAATAAGCGTCACTATGCAACGGGGTGAGGCCACAAAGTATAGTACAGCATTATGCATTTTGTTTACATGCCCACCGGAACCCCGAGGCATTACCAACAGATCAACGCGCAATCAACCCATACAGGACATCTCTTGCTACACATTATGTGTAGACATTATAATTGACTATTCTTGTCTGTCACATACTCTTTTGTCTGTCACACACTATTCTTGTATGTCACATAAGTGGCGCAACTGATGCGGTATTGCGCTAAAGGGGGCCAGTCAAGAAACGGGTGCAGTATCTGTGCCGGGTTCAGACCCTCCGTCTGAGGCTCTTCATGAAAAATGGAGTCTGGGTGTGTGAGACTGTCTCCCCTCATACCCCCTCCCACGACCTCCCCTCCCCCCTGCCTGTCACCTCCTGATCTTGCGATCAGCTGTTAATTCTCATTCACTAAGTCACCTAAAACTTTTATTGGAATTGGGTTTTCTTTAGAGCTGTTTTCAGTGAGACAATGCAGTTTCTGATCATTTTAAGTTTCAAGTTTCAAGGCTTTATGGCATATGCCCATTAGCTACAGTGTAGATATGTCAATGAAAAACATAGGTCACAGGCTCCTCCAACAGTGCACATAAAACAGATAAAATACTGCAATTTGTGCGTAATTCTCTCACAAAGGAACTGTAAGATACACGTTTATGTATGGAAAACTATATAACTTGGTAAAATATTCATTCATTTGTAATGAATTGAGTTTTCTTCAAGAATCAAACTCTAAATGGAGAGTTTGTGATTTTAACACTGTTTCGATGAAACAATGCAGTTTTGATAACTTGACTTGACTAACATTACTTTTTTAAATATATGTTTTTTAGATGCTTTACTTTTTGATTTCTTTCATATTATTTTAACACAACATTACTTTTTTCATATTTTTCAACATACTGTGATATATATATTTTTTTCTCTCCATTATATTTTTGAATATACAGTGATTTTTATCAAAATACAACATGCAACTATTACATTATACAATATTACGACTTTTTGCGATATTTTCAACACAATATACTTTTTTTTTTGTAGGGCTTCAGGATATTTGGCATGTCATGCCTAAAACCGGTGTCATCTTTCCTGAAACTGACGTGCTGTCCGTTTTACAAACAAGTTATCTTTCTGCTTCTTCCCCCTATGAATTTTCCTCCCCCGTCCCTCTTACTACAGCCATCACAACAGCAACCAAGTCAGATCTGTGAAATTAAACACCTCTTCCCAAAGCGTGACTTCCCTATTGAGGGAGTGGGGCAGTGGGGCCTAACCCGATTTGGCCAAATATACTAACATGCAGAACATATGGTATGTTTGAAAAAAGACTAACCATCTATCCAGTTCAAGCTGTCTTTAAGATGTGACATTGCGCTCTGACTTTTCCCCGTAAAATCGTGACAAACTATTACTTATTAAATTTGACCTCATGCTGCTTGGTTGAAAATGATAGATGAGCATTTACCAACAGATCAACGCGCAATCAACCCATACAGGAGATCTCTTTCTACACATTATGTGTTATCACTATAATATCATGTCATTATTTAATGTTGTTTTGTTTGTGTGTGTGTGTGTGTGCAACGAAGTCTCTTTGAGAGGAAAATTATAATTTAAAGATCTTAATACCCCCTTATTGTTTAATTACTTCACACAACTATTAAAGAATCCCTATATGAAGTTACATGAGGCTACATTTACTGGTGTGCTTCCCTAGATGATGTAAATAGTCTAAGTGTCATGTTAGGGGGGCATTACGGACCTCAGGAGTCCGCCCTTGGAGGCTTGGAGAGCGGATAAAGAGAGGTGTATTTACTGGTGTTGAGCCCTGGATGATATAAATAGTCCACGTGCCATGGAACTCAGGAGTCCGCCCTTTGAGGCGTTGTTAACATTAATGCTTTTTGCTTTTGTTTTTGTTACTAAGATACTTTTTTAGCCTTATGATAGGATGAACTTAAGCTGTAGTCAATAAAGACATGTTTAATAGAGTGTTGCTGTTAGAGAACATACCTGCGCAGCACTCCACCACGTCTTGGCTTTGGCTTCATGGCCTTCACTGTCCTCTCCCTTTGAGTTTTTTCAAAGGCTGGGATACATTTTTCCAAATGATCACTTGTTACATGGTGACAAACATATGGTTATATAACCTTAAAGAACTAACAAAAAATAATTAAGTATTTGCAATGCATAAACATAGAAGATATCACTGTCATATTATGATCACTTATTGTAAGTAAGTTTAAGTAAAATTAACACAAGTCAATATTATTCACCTGGGCATTAGTGGGCTTGAGGGTCTCAGGGAGCGTGGACAAAGTGACTTGTCTCTGTATTTGAGGATTCTCAGTGCAGGCACTAACAGGAAGCTGCTGTGCATTAGTGGAGAGTCCTCTGAAGGCAGCTGTTATTTCATTCACACACTCATCTGTTACCTGCTGACTCCTCATAGTAAGTCTAGCCAAGTCAGCTGTTAAGTTGTCCATACCATCGCTTGATAACTGGTAACTTTTGATTGACAGTCCAGCCATGGCAGCTGCCAACTCGTCCATATAATTCTTAAGAACGTGGTGACAATACTACAAAAAAAGTGTATATATTAGGTCAGTTAATCTTGAAGAGCTAAACAGTTCAAGTGGTAAGTAACTAAGTATTTGCAATGAATAAACATAGAAATGATCACTGTCATATTATATAATCACTTAATATGGAGATAAGTAAAACTGACACAGACAGTTTAAACTGCTTGTTAAAACGCTATTGCTTATTGTGTTTTCTCAGCACACTAACATAAATAAGGATGTATAATATAAAAAACTAGAAAACGATATAGTATTTTCAAGTCTTACTTTAGTATGGTAAAATTAAGAATAAGTCACATTAAAGTGTGTCATGATTTTCCGTAAAAAAGTCAAGTATAGTTTGTCAAAAGAATATGAAAAAATCATTTTGTAGAGTAGTATGTTGAAAATCTCAGTGTTTAACTGAACACACCTACATGTGATAACGCCTCGAACAAAGGGGTAATTAGCATACAAAGGGGGGTCACTAGCATCAGTGGGGGAAAGGTGCTACGGGAATGAACTTTGAGGAGGGGGAACTTGTAAGAATTTCCAGCTTTTGAAGATAATTATATGGTACCCGTCCTTACAGCTAAACAAATCCTATGCCAGGTATTCAACAGACCACAAGAAGCACAAGAAGCCCCAGAAAGTATTACATTCAGAGCTAATAATGGTGAAACCGAAGAAGAAGCAAAGCAGATTATAATCGTTGCGGGTGAAAGGATAGAGAATTTGCAAGTGATGTTAATGCACTTATCTGATATAAAAAAAATGCATTCATTTACTTCCAAGAGACCCCTAAACATCTACTTGGGCAATGTGAATTGAACGATAAACCGATCACTGTAAATGAAACGCGGAGAGAAGCAGCAGTGCAAATCGTTAAGTCTATTACCTTGAATGCACTACGACATTAACTTGGTCAAATGTAATATGTCTTTCTGAAAATGTGGCGAATGGTGTGTTTTTCAATTAAGCAACCATAACAAATGAAAATGTGTTTTATTTTTGCTTTCATATATAGTAATAGTATTAACTCCTTTGACTAGACTGTACTAAAATAAGACGTTTCACTGTTAAATAAAAAATGGAAGTAGAAAATCGAGATAATGATGAGGTTCGTTATGTATCCAGTAACTATGAACAGCAGTTGAAAATGTTATTTAACCCTTTAACTCTAATAGACAAATCTAAAATAGCCTCTAGCTTATCTATAAGTTTGTGATTTTAACACTTATTCACTGACACAAGGCAGATTTTGGCTTTTTTCTCATGCCAAGATACTTTTAGACACACTTTGAGGAATGCAAAACCTTAAAACTAGAAAATGAAGTACATTGTCTGATTAGATTTTTTCTTAAAGACTGTTTCTCTAAAAGGCAAGTTTTGTGATTTTTAACACTTATTTACTTTTTTTTCTCTTTTCTTGTGTTACCAAGATACTTTTAGATACACTTTTGATGTATGCAACACTTAACAAAGGGTATAATATGAAGTACTTTGTAAGGAATGGGGGTTTCTTTAATACCCCGTTTTTTATTTTTAAAAACACTTGTACAGTTAAATAATGTAGGTTTTCTCTGATATTTTAGTTATTTTCAGCTACCAAGATACTTTTTTGATACACTTTAATGTAGGAACATTTGGCAACTGGTAGAATGTCAATTATTTTGTAATAAAATGTATTTTCTTAAAGACTGTGACTCTAAAAGGGGAAGTTTTTTTTTTTTTTTCTCCCGTTGTCTTTCACTTACTTTTTGGATACAGTTTTATGTATGACAACTTTACAACTGGTAGAAAGTTAAGTACTTTTTCTGAACAGATTTTCTTTAAGACTGTGACTCTTAAAGGTAAGACAATCCAGTTTTATGGAAGTAACTTAAATTATTTTTTTTTTTTGTTTTTTCTCCTACAAAGATACTTATAGTTACACTTTAATGGATGCAAAACTTTATAACTTGGTAAAATATTCATTATTTTGTAATGAATTGAGTTTTCTTTTTTGTTTTTGTTTTTCAACATACTATTGTACACAATGACTTTTCCATATATATATATATATATTTTTTTTTTTTTTTTTTTTTTTTTCAGACAAACTATACTTTTGACTTTTTCCGTAAAATCGTGACAAACTATTACTTATTCTTACATTTGACCTCTTGCTGCTTGGTTGGAAATGATAGATGAAAAAGCTACAAAGCTTAAAGAACTTTTCTAAAAACTCTCAATTCTACAGATGACTCCCCCCACTCAACGCAATAAGTCCACCCCCCACTCAGCAAATCATCTAAAACGAAGGACCCCACTAAGACGCCCGTTGAAAACTAGCCAGGGATCTGAGAAAAACCAAGTCTCCCCCCGCGAGATGCAGCCAGGAACAAACTCCTGGACTACTATCGTCCCCAGCATTGTGGACACCCAAATCTTGCAATACTATAGCTGCTGATGTTACTCCTGGGGCCAAGACGTCTCTGTTTTTGAACATAGTGAAATCGGAGTTGGTTGATATTCTGGAGAGGGTGCTGCATCGGTACAGAGAAGAAATCTGCAATGGATCCCGAGTCAGTCACCCCAGCCAGAGGCAACACGATTGTGTGAATGACATTCCAGAATATTTCTTCAGAAACAATTACAACGCGTTAATGAAAAAGACTTTGGCTCGCCGACTTCATTACTGCGATTGACCAGAGTCTTAATGATATAAACATTTACATAGCTGAATGAAGGATCCAAGGCGCTTCGTAGGCTTTTCTGCACAATCTCAAAACTGCAGACGCCTCAAGGAGAGACTTGAAAAGATCCACGCCGAGCTGGATGGAGAGGAAGAAGACTAATAACCAGCGGTTGATTTGAAGCCGGGGATTTCTTCGATACTTTGACTTTTCTTTAAAGTAAAATAAAAATGGGTAACTACTATGGAAAACAATCTGTATTTATCTATCAGAATGCAGTCAATACCTGTTTAATAAGTGTGTTGTTGATGACGATTGAAAACAGAATGAGTAGTGATCCCCGTGTAAACAGAACGGCTGAAGTTTGTAAACTAGAAGACATTTTGGATATCGTTCATTCTGGCAGTACTATTCCGGGTCATTGGGAAACGATTGTAAACGAAACATTTAAAGTGGTACTGGAATCTTCATTTTCCGAAACATTCTGTAACATTACCGAAGAAATGAAACAAACACCAAAAGTGTATCATGTGCTCGCATTGTATGCTCTGTTTGTAGATGTAATGCATCTTTGTGTCAAAAACAGCATACACATACTTTGGCCGAAACTCCATTATAATATTTCACTTCATCTGGGGGATTCTATGCTGGAGAAGATCCTGGGGATGTTGCAGTCAGTATAAATGTATTATTGATTCCTATGGGGTGAAAACAATAAATTGTAAATATGAAATTCTGCAAATAAAAAAAGTGTTTTTTACATTTTAAAAAAAAACTGTTGTCTTCAAATCATAGTATAGTATTTCCTACATAGCATTTTTAAAAAGAGTCACAGTGTAGAATGTCCAAACATTTAATTTAAAAGTACTAGTATAGTATGTTAAAAGTATCTTGAAAAAAGTCCAAGTATAGTATGTAGTTAAGAAATATATTATATAGTTTTGTCTGCAATGTCAGTATAGGATCTCTAATAAAAAAATAAAAAAATGAGAAAAAGTCATAGTATAGTTTGACAAAAAGATCCTGAAAAAGTCATGACACTGTGTGTTGAAATGGTTTTGAATAAACACATCAGTATTTTAAAAAGTAAAATTGTATCAAGTGCATCAGACAACTCAAATTACTGGAAAATAATTATTTAACAAGATTTTTGAAGCCTTGCTGAAGAAACAAATAATTATTTTCCTGCATCCGTTTGTAACTTTTTAGGAATCTGACTATCTTTTAGAATTGCATCAAATGCTATAGCCACTTCTAAGATACGTTTTTTAAATGTTTTTCTCTCATCCTGCTATATTCCTTCCAGGGGAGGATCCCTGGGGATTGATCAGAGCAAAGAAATGCTGTAAACACTGACACACTGACACACAAAACACTGAAACACTGAAACACTGAAACACTGACACACTAAACACTGAAACACTGAAACACAAAACACTGAAATACTGAAACACTGAAAGCACTGACACACAAAAACACTGAAACACTGAAACACTGAAATACTGACACACAAAAACACAAAACACTGAAACACTGAAACACAGAAACACTGAAACACTGAAACACTGAAACACCGACACACAGAAAACTATTAAACACCCCTGCTATATACTATGACCATTCTTTACTTATTTATAATATGGTTCAAATGGAGTAATTTGAGTTGTCTGATGCACTTGATACAATTTTACTTTTTAAAATACTGATGTGTTTATTCAAAACCATTTCAACACACAGTGTCATGACTTTTTCAGGATCTTTTTGTCAAACTATACTATGACTTTTTCTCATTTTTTTATTTTTTTATTAGAGATCCTATACTGACATTGCAGACAAAACTATATAATATATTTCTTAACTACATACTATACTTGGACTTTTTTCAAGATACTTTTAACATACTATACTAGTACTTTTAAATTAAATGTTTGGACATTCTACACTGTGACTCTTTTTTAAAATGCTATGTAGGAAATACTATACTATGATTTGAAGACAACAGTTTTTTTTTTTAAATGTAAAAAACACTTTTTTTATTTGCAGAATTTCATATTTACAATTTATTGTTTTCACCCCATAGGAATCAATAATACATTTATACTGACTGCAACATCCCCAGGATCTTCTCCAGCATAGAATCCCCCAGATGAAGGGAAATATTATAATGGAGTTTTTGCACTTCGGCCAAAGTATTCATGTGTATGCTGTTTTTGACACAAAGATGCATTACATCTACAAACAGAGCATACAATGCGAGCACATGATACACTTTTGGTGTTTGTTTCATTTCTTCGGTAATGTTACAGAATGTTTCGGAAAGTGAAGATTCCAGTACCACTTTAAATGTTTCGTTTACAATCGTTTCCCAATGACCCGGAATAGTACTGCCAGAATGAACGATATCCAAAATGTCTTCTAGTTTACAAACTTCAGCCGTTCTGTTTACACGGGGATCACTACTCATTCTGTTTTCAATCGTCATCAACAACACACTTATTAAACAGGTATTGACTGCATTCTGATAGATAAATACAGATTGTTTTCCATAGTAGTTACCCATTTTTATTTTACTTTAAAGAAAAGTCAAAGTATCGAAAAAATCCCCGGCTTCAAATCAACCGCTGGTTATTAGTCTTCTTCCTCTCCATCCAGCTCGGCGTGGATCTTTTCAAGTCTCTCCTTGAGGCGTCTGCAGTTTTGAGATTGTGCAGAAAAGCCTACGAAGCGCCTTGGATCCTTCATTCAGCTATGTAAATGTTTATATCATTAAGACTCTGGTCAATCGCAGTAATGAAGTCGGCGAGCCAAAGTCTTTTTCATTAACGCGTTGTAATTGTTTCTGAAGAAAAATTCTGGAATGTCATTCACACAATCGTGTTGCCTCTGGCTGGGGTGACTGACTCGGGATCCATTGCAGATTTCTTCTCTGTACCGATGCAGCACCCTCTCCAGAATATCAACCAACTCCGATTTCACTATGTTCAAAAACAGAGACGTCTTGGCCCCAGGAGTAACATCAGCAGCTATAGTATTGCAAGATTTGGGTGTCCACAATGCTGGGGACGATAGTAGTCCAGGAGTTTGTTCCTGGCTGCATCTCGCGGGGGGAGACTTGGTTTTTCTCAGATCCCTGGCTAGTTTTCAACGGGCGTCTTAGTGGGGTCCTTCGTTTTAGATGATTTGCTGAGTGGGGGGTGGACTTATTGCGTTGAGTGGGGGGAGTCATCTGTAGAATTGAGAGTTTTTAGAAAAGTTCTTTAAGCTTTGTAGCTTTTTCATCTATCATTTCCAACCAAGCAACAAGAGGTCAAATGTAAGAATAAGTAATAGTTTGTCACGATTTTACGAAAAAAGTCAAAAGTATAGTTTGTCTGAAAAAAAAAAAAAAAAGAAAAAAAAATATATATATATATATATGGAAAAGTCATTGTGTACAATAGTATGTTGAAAAACAAAAACAAAAAAGAAAACTCAATTCATTACAAAATAATGAATATTTTACCAAGTTATAAAGTTTTGCATCCATTAAAGTGTAACTATAAGTATCTTTGTAGGAGAAAAAACAAAAACAAAAAATAATTTAAGTTACTTCCATAAAACTGGATTGTCTTACCTTTAAGAGTCACAGTCTTAAAGAAAATCTGTTCAGAAAAAGTACTTAACTTTCTACCAGTTGTAAAGTTGTCATACATAAAACTGTATCCAAAAAGTAAGTGAAAGACAACGGGAGAAAAAAAAAAAAAAAACTTCCCCTTTTAGAGTCACAGTCTTTAAGAAAATACATTTTATTACAAAATAATTGACATTCTACCAGTTGCCAAATGTTCCTACATTAAAGTGTATCAAAAAAGTATCTTGGTAGCTGAAAATAACTAAAATATCAGAGAAAACCTACATTATTTAACTGTACAAGTGTTTTTAAAAATAAAAAACGGGGTATTAAAGAAACCCCCATTCCTTACAAAGTACTTCATATTATACCCTTTTGTTAAGTGTTGCATACATCAAAAGTGTATCTAAAAGTATCTTGGTAACACAAGAAAAGAGAAAAAAAAGTAAATAAGTGTTAAAAATCACAAAACTTGCCTTTTAGAGAAACAGTCTTTAAGAAAAAATCTAATCAGACAATGTACTTCATTTTCTAGTTTTAAGGTTTTGCATTCCTCAAAGTGTGTCTAAAAGTATCTTGGCATGAGAAAAAAGCCAAAATCTGCCTTGTGTCAGTGAATAAGTGTTAAAATCACAAACTTATAGATAAGCTAGAGGCTATTTTAGATTTGTCTATTAGAGTTAAAGGGTTAAATAACATTTTCAACTGCTGTTCATAGTTACTGGATACATAACGAACCTCATCATTATCTCGATTTTCTACTTCCATTTTTTATTTAACAGTGAAACGTCTTATTTTAGTACAGTCTAGTCAAAGGAGTTAATACTATTACTATATATGAAAGCAAAAATAAAACACATTTTCATTTGTTATGGTTGCTTAATTGAAAAACACACCATTCGCCACATTTTCAGAAAGACATATTACATTTGACCAAGTTAATGTCGTAGTGCATTCAAGGTAATAGACTTAACGATTTGCACTGCTGCTTCTCTCCGCGTTTCATTTACAGTGATCGGTTTATCGTTCAATTCACATTGCCCAAGTAGATGTTTAGGGGTCTCTTGGAAGTAAATGAATGCATTTTTTTTATATCAGATAAGTGCATTAACATCACTTGCAAATTCTCTATCCTTTCACCCGCAACGATTATAATCTGCTTTGCTTCTTCTTCGGTTTCACCATTATTAGCTCTGAATGTAATACTTTCTGGGGCTTCTTGTGCTTCTTGTGGTCTGTTGAATACCTGGCATAGGATTTGTTTAGCTGTAAGGACGGGTACCATATAATTATCTTCAAAAGCTGGAAATTCTTACAAGTTCCCCCTCCTCAAAGTTCATTCCCGTAGCACCTTTCCCCCACTGATGCTAGTGACCCCCCTTTGTATGCTAATTACCCCTTTGTTCGAGGCGTTATCACATGTAGGTGTGTTCAGTTAAACACTGAGATTTTCAACATACTACTCTACAAAATGATTTTTTCATATTCTTTTGACAAACTATACTTGACTTTTTTACGGAAAATCATGACACACTTTAATGTGACTTATTCTTAATTTTACCATACTAAAGTAAGACTTGAAAATACTATATCGTTTTCTAGTTTTTTATATTATACATCCTTATTTATGTTAGTGTGCTGAGAAAACACATAAGCAATAGCGTTTTAACAAGCAGTTTAAACTGTCTGTGTCAGTTTTACTTATCTCCATATTAAGTGATTATATAATATGACAGTGATCATTTCTATGTTTATTCATTGCAAATACTTAGTTACTTACCACTTGAACTGTTTAGCTCTTCAAGGTTAACTGACCTAATATATACACTTTTTTTGTAGTATTGTCACCACGTTCTTAAGAATTATATGGACGAGTTGGCAGCTGCCATGGCTGGACTGTCAATCAAAAGTTACCAGTTATCAAGCGATGGTATGGACAACTTAACAGCTGACTTGGCTAGACTTACTATGAGGAGTCAGCAGGTAACAGATGAGTGTGTGAATGAAATAACAGCTGCCTTCAGAGGACTCTCCACTAATGCACAGCAGCTTCCTGTTAGTGCCTGCACTGAGAATCCTCAAATACAGAGACAAGTCACTTTGTCCACGCTCCCTGAGACCCTCAAGCCCACTAATGCCCAGGTGAATAATATTGACTTGTGTTAGTTTTACTTAAACTTACTTACAATAAGTGATCATAATATGACAGTGATATCTTCTATGTTTATGCATTGCAAATACTTAATTATTTTTTGTTAGTTCTTTAAGGTTATATAACCATATGTTTGTCACCATGTAACAAGTGATCATTTGGAAAAATGTATCCCAGCCTTTGAAAAAACTCAAAGGGAGAGGACAGTGAAGGCCATGAAGCCAAAGCCAAGACGTGGTGGAGTGCTGCGCAGGTATGTTCTCTAACAGCAACACTCTATTAAACATGTCTTTATTGACTACAGCTTAAGTTCATCCTATCATAAGGCTAAAAAAGTATCTTAGTAACAAAAACAAAAGCAAAAAGCATTAATGTTAACAACGCCTCAAAGGGCGGACTCCTGAGTTCCATGGCACGTGGACTATTTATATCATCCAGGGCTCAACACCAGTAAATACACCTCTCTTTATCCGCTCTCCAAGCCTCCAAGGGCGGACTCCTGAGGTCCGTAATGCCCCCCTAACATGACACTTAGACTATTTACATCATCTAGGGAAGCACACCAGTAAATGTAGCCTCATGTAACTTCATATAGGGATTCTTTAATAGTTGTGTGAAGTAATTAAACAATAAGGGGGTATTAAGATCTTTAAATTATAATTTTCCTCTCAAAGAGACTTCGTTGCACACACACACACACACAAACAAAACAACATTAAATAATGACATGATATTATAGTGATAACACATAATGTGTAGAAAGAGATCTCCTGTATGGGTTGATTGCGCGTTGATCTGTTGGTAAATGCTCATCTATCATTTTCAACCAAGCAGCATGAGGTCAAATTTAATAAGTAATAGTTTGTCACGATTTTACGGGGAAAAGTCAGAGCGCAATGTCACATCTTAAAGACAGCTTGAACTGGATAGATGGTTAGTCTTTTTTCAAACATACCATATGTTCTGCATGTTAGTATATTTGGCCAAATCGGGTTAGGCCCCACTGCCCCACTCCCTCAATAGGGAAGTCACGCTTTGGGAAGAGGTGTTTAATTTCACAGATCTGACTTGGTTGCTGTTGTGATGGCTGTAGTAAGAGGGACGGGGGAGGAAAATTCATAGGGGGAAGAAGCAGAAAGATAACTTGTTTGTAAAACGGACAGCACGTCAGTTTCAGGAAAGATGACACCGGTTTTAGGCATGACATGCCAAATATCCTGAAGCCCTACAAAAAAAAAAAGTATATTGTGTTGAAAATATCGCAAAAAGTCGTAATATTGTATAATGTAATAGTTGCATGTTGTATTTTGATAAAAATCACTGTATATTCAAAAATATAATGGAGAGAAAAAAATATATATATCACAGTATGTTGAAAAATATGAAAAAAGTAATGTTGTGTTAAAATAATATGAAAGAAATCAAAAAGTAAAGCATCTAAAAAACATATATTTAAAAAAGTAATGTTAGTCAAGTCAAGTTATCAAAACTGCATTGTTTCATCGAAACAGTGTTAAAATCACAAACTCTCCATTTAGAGTTTGATTCTTGAAGAAAACTCAATTCATTACAAATGAATGAATATTTTACCAAGTTATATAGTTTTCCATACATAAACGTGTATCTTACAGTTCCTTTGTGAGGAGAATTACGCACAAATTGCAGTATTTTATCTGTTTTATGTGCACTGTTGGAGGAGCCTGTGACCTATGTTTTTCATTGACATATCTACACTGTAGCTAATGGGCATATGCCATAAAGCCTTGAAACTTGAAACTTAAAATGATCAGAAACTGCATTGTCTCACTGAAAACAGCTCTAAAGAAAACCCAATTCCAATAAAAGTTTTAGGTGACTTAGTGAATGAGAATTAACAGCTGATCGCAAGATCAGGAGGTGACAGGCAGGGGGGAGGGGAGGTCGTGGGAGGGGGTATGAGGGGAGACAGTCTCACACACCCAGACTCCATTTTTCATGAAGAGCCTCAGACGGAGGGTCTGAACCCGGCACAGATACTGCACCCGTTTCTTGACTGGCCCCCTTTAGCGCAATACCGCATCAGTTGCGCCACTTATGTGACATACAAGAATAGTGTGTGACAGACAAAAGAGTATGTGACAGACAAGAATAGTCAATTATAATGTCTACACATAATGTGTAGCAAGAGATGTCCTGTATGGGTTGATTGCGCGTTGATCTGTTGGTAATGCCTCGGGGGTTCCGGTGGGCATGTAAACAAAATGCATAATGCTGTACTATACTTTGTGGCCTCACCCCGTTGCATAGTGACGCTTATTGTTTAGGTGTCTTTTAATAAGCAGGTAGTCATATCATTAGCTAGAACTAGCTAGATCTGATCGATATGGGTATAAACGCTAGTAAAGTCTAATCTAGTAAAGTCTAATCTGACGGGAGAGACCCGCTGTTGCTGACCCGTTTATTATTCCCGTGTTATTGTAAATTACTGTACACGTTTGAATAGTTAATTAATCTACTATAATTAGTTGGTTTAATATCGAATCATATCAATTTGTTTCAAAGCTCAAATGACTGGCTTTTATCTAGTTTTGCATAGATTTCTTTTTTTATGACTGACTCCACCCCCTCACTATCTTCAGGGGTGGGGGGCGACAGGGAGGATGTGACGCCTACTGTAAGGGGAGAGGAGGGGGGTGGGTTGAGAGGGGTGGGGGCTGAGAGGGGTGGGGGCTACAGGGCGGATGTAACACCTGTATGTGAGGGGGAGGGGGGTGGGCTGAGAAGGGGTGGGGGCTAAGGGGGGGGGGGGGCTGAGAGGGGTGGGGGCTACCGGGAGGATGTAACACCTGTACGCGATAACACCTCGAACAAAGGGGCTCATTAGCATATCAAAGGGGGCTCATTAGCATAATTAGGGGGCGGGACTTAGAAGGTGTGACCTGTCACTTTTTTATGCATACTAATGAGATTGAAGCGGGATTGGTAACACTACTAACCTGTTAATGTACGCATTCAAACACTTTTTCTTTTACCAGCTGTATTCACCTTGCAGGTGCAGCTATGTGGCTTTTATCCTGGGTAAAGTGTTTAAGTCATGGATGTTTAAAGTTTAACTTCCTCATATTTGACTAATATTAAAGTTCACTTTTCATTCAGGAAGTATGACGCTGCGCTGTCAGTACGCTTCTCCGTGTTTGAGATTGGTCGAATGCTCCAAATACCACCCCTTTCATGTGAACGCGCACCTAACTAGATAGGACACGGCGGCTTGAGCGATCCACTTGATATCCAGCGTCGTAGTACAGTTTAGCGCCAGCGCGTATGTTTTGGATTACGCCAACCGGCTAACTCCAACATATCCAGGTTAAGTTGAACCAGCTTCGTAGTACAGGCCTCTGCTCCATCTAAATCAGTCGCATTGACCCGAAGACACATTTTGAGTTGTATACACTGTTGGAAAGAGGAGATTCATAGCTTTCTAATGATATCAGGATTGTTGTTGTAGGCTACTCCAAATATTAAGCAAAATATGTCACATTATATAATGACTGTTACAGAGTCATCATTTTGAGAAAAAGGCCTTTAAAGTTTCCTCTTCTCTGGATCGATCTGATTGATTATTAGCGGAGCAAATGATCAAAATAGTACGAAGGGAAGATAGGGGAAGCCCGCGAGTGTGTGTGTGTATATACGTGTGTGTTTGTGTATTTTTGCGTTTGTGTGTATTGTGTTTGTTTCCTGGGGAAAACACTCACGAGAAACACCGGCTGCTGTTATGCCTGCAGTGACGTAAAGTTACTCCGTTGCTTGTAATTATGCCGTTACAAGCTTCAAAGTTGTATTTATCATCTGAATTTGCCGAAACAAGTTTAATATTCTGAAAGCCAAGACTTTGTTTATTTGAAATCAGATAAAAACAAACTGTAACGGACCCTGCCGTGTTATCTATGATTACTATACGCCTTACATTCATAATTTCAGCAGAGGGAGGGGAAGCGGCGCTGTGGAACAGCAGAGTGGCGAGTGAGAGCTTTACAAGCTTAAAAAATGCCTGTAGCTAATGAGATTGAATATAACAATCAAACATAACAAAATATACACAGCTATATCAGATCGCGTTTTAGATGCGACTTTAGAGTAGAGGGGAATTATTGAAACGGGATTTGTACAGTGTTCCACAGCATTCGCCGCTGCGAAAATGTGGGGCAGGGCTGAAAAGTGGGGGGGCCAATGGCCCCCTGGCCCCCCCGCTTCCGGCGCCCTTGACACACACATATTCTTTTTAAGGTCCTTTCTGGGCATCAATATATCTGTGTACAATGTTTGGTTGTCTGGGAAAGAATAGTTTGTGTGAAATATTCCTTGGGAAAGTAAAGGAGTGAATACAGGTGCAGAGATAAGATTGACTCTGTCCTTGTGTACTTCCGAATCTCACGCTCTGCTCAGAAGAAAACATACTTTTTCTCAGAACTCTGATTCGCTGTATTGGACCCGACCAGAAGTGAATCCAACCAGTAAAAACACCTGGGGGAGTGAGCAGCTCACACAGCTCCTCCCCACGGACTCTCTGATTCGCTTCGGAGTAAAATGGGAAGGAAGAGTCGACCCATCTCCGCCCCAAAATATGGATATGAATACTGTTGTTTATGTATGTAAAATGCTTCCTGTTTTCTGACTGGCTGGTCCCGATACCTGTATCGCACAGCAGTAGAAATTGAAAGTCCGGAGTACTCTGTAAACTTGTATACGTGTTTTGTTTCTTACCAGTAAAATCAGATTATTGTTATAACCTTTATTCCGGTGTTTTGAATTCCTTCTTTATTAAATATAACCAGCCTCATCTAACGAACGGCGCGTAGCGGAGGGGGGCTTTAAGCCACCATCCACAGTGTTTGCTACAACATTTATTACAGGTAAAAATAACTTACTCTTTGTTATGACCGGCTCGTAGGCCACAACGGAAAGACAAGGAGACATACACGAGTTTACAAAACCACGGCACATTTATCGTGGTAAATGCAGAGATAGGTGGTCGAGGGGAGAGGATCGCTGAGTTCGTCCTTCTGCAGCCGCTTTGGAGAGAGACAGTGGCCGCCGTGTGACTCCGGGCAGCTGGGCTTAATAGCACCTCGGCTCCGGCCAGGTGTCCGTGATCGCGCTGATTAGCCTCTTCAGCTCCACCCCATCGTAAGACCTGCAACACACCTGCACAAAGGCCCTGGGGCCGTCACACTCTTCTATAACAACAGTTGTAGGTACAGTTCAGTTAGTTAGCGTATAAAATATACGGCTGTACCGACGCCATTATAAGACTGATGTTCTGAGAGCGAGCCGAAAAAAGCACTGTTAGACATGGGCGGAGCCTCTCTGGTGGTTGACTAATCAGAACAGAGTGGTCGAGCTGACCAATCGGAGCACACTAGGCTCACAGGGAGGGGGGGGGCAAGAGCTCCAACGAGTCGTTTAGTGGAGAGAGTGAATACTGCTGAATACACATACTTTACAGAGATGCTGTATGCGAAACCAATGTGAGTTTGGAAAATTGCACAGTATAAATCTATTTTAGTATACCTCAACAATGTAATTATGATCAGTGGAAATGGCCATGATTGATTGATTGATTGATTGAAAAGTTTATTAACAGCTTGTATATTGGGTACAGTACAGTACATCTCAAAACATACAATTGTTAAGGGGATGCAGACCAGAGAAAGACTTTCGTCTTGTTTATATCAGGGTCCCCCATTTCCAATTCATCATATCATTTAAGACATATAAGACATATTTGACATACAGATGGCTTATTTACAATTTACATACAGGTGTTTTTTTTCATACAGATGGCTTATTTACAATTTTCATTTTAGATTTTGTTCTAATACATCCTAACCAGACATTTAAGACATACCAAGTCTACAGATATACAGTTAGTAACAGAGTCTAAAATGCGAGTATATACATAGATGGGGGGGGGAAGCTGTCCATTGTACGACAGGTTGAGATTTGTACCATTACCGGGGCCAGTTTTGCAATGCTCTCCCCCGAAGGTGCTCTTTAAGAGAGGTTTTGAAGGTAAGTATAGTTTTACTTTCCTTTACAGTTGTGGGAAGAGCGTTCCACCTTGATGTGGCATAATTGCGAAACGTGTATTCCCCCTTTTTTGTGCCAAATCTGGGTTTTACATGATTTGTGGAGCTCCCTCTGGTGTTATGATCATGGTATTCCTTGACCTTTGGGAAGAATTGTAACATGTACATGGGTACCATAGAGGTGTAGTGGATCTTGTAGACCAGGCACATTGCAAGTAGCTGTACTCTGTCGTCTACTCTAAGCCATCCTAGGTTGTCAAAGTGGGCAGAGGTGAGGTGGGTTCTAGATGAAAGGTCAAGCAGTAGTCTGACCAGTTTATTTTGCGATGTTTGAAGTTTTATTTTTAGCGCCTTAGAGGTGCTATGGTACCATGACGTGCAAGCATAGTCATAGTACCCTTGAATGAGTGCTCCTGCAAGAGTTTTCAGGGTGTTTTTGTTTACCAGAGAGGAGATCCGGTATAGGAATCTAGTTCTTTGATTGACTTTTTTTATTACATTGGATGCCATTTTGTCACAGGAGAGGTTTGCCTCAAGAATAGATCCTAGGTATGTAATTTCCTTCTTACTTGTGACAATAATGTCATCCACTGCAACTGAGAAGTCGTCGGATTTGCTGAGATTATGTTTCGAACCGAAGAGAATGGACTCTGTTTTACCCAGGTGTAATGATAATTTATTATCGGCGAGCCAGGTGCAGATTCTGGCAAGCCAGGTGCAGATTCTGCCGAGCTCGGAGCTGATGGTTTTTTCAACCAGCAGGGCTGAGTCGTCCGCGAACAGGAACAAGTTGCAGTCACATGCTGATGACATGTCATTTGCATAAATTAGGAACAGTAACGGACCTAATATGCTTCCTTGTGGAACACCACAGCTCACTGGGAGGGGGGGGGGACAGAGTACCGTTTACCTCCACCATCTGTTCTCTCCCCTCCAGGTAGGATTGCATCCAGCTCACCGATAGTTTATCAAAACCAATTGCTTTTAGCTTGTCAATCAGAATGGGGTGATTGACAGTGTCGAAAGCCTTTTGTAGGTCCAGCATCACCATGCCGCAGTATTTACCCTCGTCCACCTCTTGTTTGATGTGGTCGTTCAAATAAAGAAGGCATGTGTCAGTGGAGTGGGATGTTCTAAAGCCAGATTGAAATTCATAGATTAGTTTCTTTTCCGCGAGGTACTTTTCGACCTGTTCATATACTATTTTTTCCATGACTTTCGAGATGGAGGTAAGTATAGAAACAGGGCGGTAGTTGCCTGGGTCCAATTTGCTGCCCTTTTTGTGCACGGGGGTTACTCTTGCAATTTTGAAGTCTTTGGGTACTTTTCCCTGTTTTATGGAGAGGTTAATTATGTGAGCTATGACTGGTGAGATGGCGGTTGCTGTGTCTCTGAGGAATTTGGAGGGGATATTGTCGTGGCCAGTGGCCTTGTTAGGTTTGAGGGCGCTCAGTTTAATGAGTACCTCTGCTGTTGTTACCCTTGCTAGACTGAAATCATCTTTGCGTACTCCTAGGTTTTTGTAGTAGGTCATGATGTGATCTACTCCAAAAAGCCCTGAGTGGGAGGGTAATTTATTTACAAGAGTTGTGGCTATGTTTGTGAAAAAAATGTTCAAGTACTTGGCCACATCCAGTTTGTCTATGATGAGCCTGTTATCTGTCTTTATGTTTAAGTTTGAAAATCTCGTTTTGAGTTTTTTACTGCAGCCAAGCTGGTTATTGAGTAATTTCCAATGACATGGGCCCTTTAATGTTACTTCATGTTAAGGCTAATAAAAATGACAAGGCTGTAATGCTAACTAACGTGCTAGCTACTAGCTAGCTTGATCCAGACACTCCTGGTCCTTTCATCAGACGGGAAGCGAAAGAACGAGCAAGACCCATTGCTGGTATGATAACAACCTGGTACTAAGCACACAGGCATCTTGTTAAAGTTATTTTATCTTAGCCAGCGCCATATAGATAGATTATATCTATATGGCGCTGATCTTAGCTATCTCTTAGTGGAGGAAAACAATTGTGACATCACTTACGCGACTCTGGGATTTGTAGTCTTTCTAGTTGTAGTAGTCCCTCTCGACAAATCTCTAGTTTGTTTCAGGCATTTCTCCCATCTCCACCATGGATGTATAATAAGAACTGGATACAGCGTGGGAGGCGGGGTCTCGTTCTTTCCTATGAGAGCTGCTCATTGGCGCATGAGGACAAAATGGCCCAACTTTTGAGAGAGCGAAACGTCACAGATTACCCGTCATGCCTGGCTGTCAGAGCAGAAGTACCCGTATGTGCACTCATAGAGCATGCGCAGTTGAGTTGCCCCTTAAGCCCCGCCCCCGAGCTCCCACTCTCAGATGCACGTTCATAATGGCGAGGAAAATAACTCTCATAATAACGTTATTAGCACATTTTACAACTTGAGGACCGAATGTTTTTAATAAGGGCTATACAAATGTTCATACTGGGTATATTTAGTTTAAAAAAAAAATTATCCAACGATTTACAGACCACTCTTTCCCAATGTAAGTCAATGGGAAAAAGTGTTTCTGGGACCAGCAACCCATACGGAAGTGTAGTACCGCCATTTGGCCACAACGAATATTTTCCTCAGAGTCCGGCGCACTTCCTGGGGGCTTGATCTCCACCTGTCAATGGAGTATTTGTTGATGGCCCCACAGCATGATGCTACCACCACTCTAGGGATGGTATTGGCCAAGTGATGAGCAGTGCCTGGTTTCCTCCAGACATGGCACTTGGCCTTCAGGCCTAAGAGATCAATTTTAGTTTCATCAGACCAGACAATTTGGTTTCTCATGGTCTGAGACTCCTCTAGGTGCTCCATGGGGGCTTTCATGTGCCTTTTACTGAAGAGTGGCTTCCTTCTGGCCACTCTACCATAAAGGCCTGATTGGTGGAGTGCTGCAGAGATGGTTGTCCTTCTGGAAGGTTATCCCATCTCCACAGAGGAACACTGGAGCTCTGTCAGACTATCTCACGAACGAGCTGAGAACCAAAGTGCAACACACAGGAGACCAGGGAAAGTCGGTAACCAGCTTTATTATAAGTTGTTTCAACTGAACAGTTCTGGTACAAGACAAACCGGCAGACAGTAGGCAAAGGGCTGGTCGGGGACAGGCGAGGGTAGGCAAGACGGGAGACGCAGGGTCAGGAAACAGGCGAGGCAGAATAATCAGGGACAGGCAGGGTCGGGAAACGGGCGAAGTAGGCTGGTCAGGGACAGGCAAGGTTGAAACCGGGAGAGCAATCTGGGAGGTAATACGGGAAAGACTTGCATGTTGCGAAGTACGATCTGGCACTGAGGTGAGAGTGAAGGGGGCCTATATACTAGTGGAGCTGTTGGGTGCAACAGAGTGTGAGAGAGAAACAGGGTGTGACTACCAGGTGACTAATGGCGCAGTTCCACTACAGCGCGGAGCTCGCTTTAAGCGTGCCGTGTCGTGCCGAGCCCGTTTTTGGTTGCGCTTCCACTAGGCCTAGTTCCGGGCCGGCCCGGCCCGGGGCCACTTTTTCACGTCTTTTCTGGCCCGAGAAAATTGTGGTTCTATCGAGGCCAACAAACAGGGCTGAGTCGGGCTGAGTATGCTAAACTAGAGAGAGGAGCGCTGGCAAGGGGGCTACAACTACAACAAGATGGACATATTTGACCGTGATTTAATTGTAATACACGTTTCAAAATGATGCCGAAGTAACAACATATTGATACCGGTTAGTAAAAACCATGAATTAATGCTTTGTCAAGTCTGCAGACAGACGGCAGGCGAAAAACCTTTTAAAATGCGTGTTTTCTAGATGGAGATTGGCTAAGCTAACGCAGTATATGCTCCGACCGTCCACACTCACAACAACGGCCTATACAGACATAAATAAAGCAGCGACTGTATTCACCATGACACAGGCAGTCTGTGGTGTGTACTTGTTTAACTTTTGTCGAGTTTCTGAACATATATAAGGAGCTGTGAGCTCTGAGTGCTAACAGCTAACGGCTGTGTTGTGTTTCTGGAGTTCTCTGAAGATGACGTCACGGCTCCGCCTACACTGCGTTACTATAGTAACTACCCCAGTTCCTAAACTGTAATGGAAGCGCAGCATGAAGTGAGTCGGCCCTGTTAAGGCCAAGCCGTACCGAGCCGTACCGAGCGTGGCCGAGGCCGACCGTGTAGTGGAACTGCGCCATAAGGTGACTGAGAAATGCTCAGTTTGGTTCGGGCGGCCAGCTCTAGGAAGAGCCCTGGTGGTTTCAAACATCTTCCATTTGGGAATAATGGAGATCATTGTGCTCGTTGGGACCTTCAATGCTGCAGAAACATTTCTGTACCCTTCTCCAGATCTGTGCCTTGATACAATCCTGTCTCT
The DNA here is from genome assembly GCF_902827165.1 of Trematomus bernacchii. Classification (NCBI taxonomy): domain Eukaryota; kingdom Metazoa; phylum Chordata; class Actinopteri; order Perciformes; family Nototheniidae; genus Trematomus; species Trematomus bernacchii. Next base: position 2,432,540 of record NW_022987656.1, read on the forward strand.
GAGGTCTACAGACAATTCCTTGGACCTCATGACTTGGTCTGTGCTCTGATATGCACTGTCAACAGTGGGACCTTATCTAGACAGATGTGTTCCTTTCCAAGTCATGTCCAATCAATTGAATATACCACAGGTGGACTCCAATCAAGTTATAGAAACATATAATTATATATTTCATTTTATTATTTTTAACACATTTGCAACAAATTCTTTAAAAACGTTTTCACTTTGTAATTATGGGGTATTGTGTGTGGAATGTTGAGAAAAAAAATGAATTTAATCCATTTTGAAATAAGGCTGTAACATAACGGTGAAGGGGTATGAATACTTTCCGGATGCACTGTAAGTGAGCTTGATGAGGGTTAAAGAAGAGTTAAGCAGTTATCTGTTAACGTGACAAAAGGGATCTGCTTTGGATGGACAGACACTTTGCATAGGATGCTTCTATCATTGATTTTGCATAAATATCACAAGAGTATAATCTTCATATGCATAGATATAAATTAAATTGATAAGTAAGATTATGAACCACACCTAGCCACAGTGTTATGTGCATTTGGACTTGTTATGTTGCCCAGTCTTACAGAAACCTGCCATTTTCATCTTCCCCCATATACTGAATAATTTCTTATTTTCTGTGACGCGATAAGTCAAATGGTCGCAGTCACAAATGTATGGAAGCCCATTTCTGCCACTAAGTCCGTAAGTCATTATTATGAGAAGCTATAAACAAAATGATGACAACGCTTCTAAAATCATTGTCTTACTATCTAATTTGGAGATGGAAACTAGCTCAAAGCTAAAATCCGGCATGTTTACGTTTTTAAAGCATTATTTGTTTTCAATCAATGTGCACTGTCCCTCTTCAAATAAACGATTAAATGGAGAAAAAAAAACAGCTGTGAGGTCCGTGCAGAAAGCAGAGCAGTGTGTATAATATATATCACTCAGTATAACAGGCCTACATTACTCTCTTTATTTGCTTTAGTTTAGTAGATATCTACAAACAAAGAGTCGATATTTGTCTAAAACCATTTAGTGCTTCACATAATAAAATACACAACGGCTGTAGCCTGATATTATATGCTTTAGGAGCTGTAGGTGCGTGTTGTACAGTGTGTAGGTGCGTGTGGTACAGTGTGTGTGTGTGCGTAGATGCGGCAGACAGACAGGTCTCGGTTGGTTTGGTGTCCTATGCTTACTTTTAATAATTGTAAATAAAACTTTTGGCCCGTAATTTCATTTCCTCATTGTAGCGACCAGAGGGGAGGGGGGGGAGAGAGATAATAAAGTATTCTCTTTAGGTCACGCCTGGTTTCAGCTTCACATTTAACAACCGTAGGCCCTAAGTATTTAAATAAAAGCCATTCAAGTGTATGTCCTGGCTAGTTGATTCGAATATATTAGAAAATATCCCCTTAAAAAAAACAAAGACATTTAAAAAACAAGGCTGGACAAGAACTGTTATCATTGTGCGACATTCAGAGGAACTACTGTGCGATTCTTTGAAACTGTAGTTTTACTGATGAAAGGCCAATTGTCAATAATTCTACAATGATGCGTTTGGGCTTGGCTTCTAGGCCAGCTCCTCTTCGCCTTCATCTTCAAACTCGCCCTCCTCCTCAGCAGTGGCGTCCTGGTACTGCTGGTACTCAGACACCAGGTCGTTCATGTTGCTCTCAGCCTCTGTGAACTCCATCTCATCCATGCCCTCGCCAGTGTACCTGAAACAAGGAAATATTACTCACTGCATATAACTTTCAATCTTTCTTGACATTTATTTGGCCAAACCATTCATCTTGAAAAAAATGTAAGGTGATCAATCCGTCAACCCTCTATCACTCACCAGTGGAGGAAGGCCTTGCGGCGGAACATGGCTGTGAACTGCTCTGAGATTCGCTTGAACAGCTCCTGGATGGCCGTGCTGTTGCCGATGAAGGTGGCGGCCATCTTGAGGCCACGGGGAGGAATGTCGCAGACGGCAGTCTTCACGTTGTTTGGGATCCACTCAACAAAATAGCTGCTGTTCTTGTTCTGCACATTCAACATCTGCTCGTCCACTTCCTTCATGGACATGCGGCCTCTGAAGATAGCGGCTACCGTGAGGTAGCGGCCGTGGCGCGGGTCGCACGCTGCCATCATGTTCTTGGAGTCAAACATCTGCTGGGTGAGCTCAGGAACCGTCAACGCCCTGGGGCAAGACAGAGCATCCAATAAGATTTATTATTATCCATGCCTCATATCCCTCTATTTCTCTCCCTATTCCAAAAGTGCTGATTCTGGGTATAAACAGGTCTTTCTTGAGAATGAGACCCCATGCGGGACCTGGCAGATACTGTCTAAAATGCTGCGGTGATGAAACACAAGGATTATTAGATCAAGGATTATTTCTGAAACAGTATGGAGCTCAAAGGCTTTCTCTCTTGCCGGTTATACACACACACACGCTCTCCAGTACAGGTTAGCGATGCTAATGTAAACACCAACCATATTACGTCCAAGACAGTCGGGCATTGTTTCTGATAGCAATGTTTCTGATAGTGCTGTGGGTCCGCTGCCGATTTGACGTCATATCGGCAAAATAAAACCCTCTCTCTTTTCCTCCGTACCCAAATCTCTAAAAACGGGGCTACAACGGAGCTGATCCAGATTTGCGTCCGATATGACGTCATATCGGAAATGTGGGCTGGCTTTACACCCACAGCACTATCAGAAACGTTGCTAATCAGAAACAATGCATGACGTGTTTTGGACGTAATATGGTCTTTGTTTACATTAGCAAGCATCGCTAACACTCAGAGCTAACCTGTACTGGAGAGAGTATGTGTAAAAAAGCAGGAAATAAAAAAAGGAACTCACCTTGTGGTAAACCCGCAAGAGAAAAAGCATTTGAGCTCCATACTGTTTCAGAAATAATCCTTGATGTGGTTTGGAACATGATATGGCATTTAATCACGGCGCCAGGATTTCAATTGTGGGTGGGCCAATGTAATTTCGGCTGGGCCTGTTCAAATGTTTTCTCGCGATTTTTGTTAATAATCTAATAAAAATAGGCTATGCCTAGAATGACATTCGTGTTTACTGAGAGCATAGTAGATGTGTTTCCAGTCCTTGTAACCATGGCGACTGAATGTATCTTCTCCGCCGGCACATTTTACAAAACACACTGTCCTTGCTAATGCTATACTCCAAGAATGTGTACTTGTCATACCAGTGAGCAGTGAAGCTCCTTTTCTTTTGTCCGAAAAGTGTCTGAGGGTACTTTATGAGCTTTGGCTGTGTAAACCTGAACATCGATTGTTGTGACATCGTTAGTGAGCGCGGTATATTTTTTGTGTCTGTCCAGTCCACTGTCCTCCTTTGTCTGCGCGCGGCCGCGAGACGTTCTACGATGCGTTTGCTCCCGCGCTTCGACTATGAGTTCGGCCTGATTACGTTAATTAATGTTGCTTTTAATTTTATTATTTTTTGAAATTGTTAATTTTGATCAAAAATGTTGGAAACTATATTTTCGCCCAGTCATTTTTTATCAATGAATGGGTGGGTAACGCCACGGCTGATTTAGCTGTATCTCATAGAACTCTGAGCAGGCATAAGCTCCCTCTCTTTTTTTTTTCTTCAAGCTAAGGACCCAGAATCAGCGTTTCTCTAACAGGGCTGAAAGAGAGGGATATGAGGGATGTCTAAAATGCATGATCTGTTTGGTATTTTGAGCAAAACACATCATAGACATGTTTTTTATATATTTGTATATATCCGAGACCCATAATATATGCCTAAAAATAGCATAATAGGAGATCTTTAATTTAGTTATGGTCTCCAGATAAATTGCTATTCTAAATGCGTTTCGTTGACAGCCCTAGTTAATTTAGTTTCACACGTGACATTTGTTATTATAATGCTACTACTGTTTTTATGACTGGTTCTTATTATATTAACTAATGTTATTACATGGCTTAGCTGAATACTCGATTCTGATTGGTCAATTCAGAACACCTGACACGTTGTTAATCCAGTACAGACAGACCGCTGTCAAGGACTTATTGGCCGTTGTTAAGGACGCTCACATCTGCAGAAAGAAGTCCGGTCGATTTAACTGTATACAGTTTGGCTCGAACTGGGACAAGAAAACAGCGGAGAAGTAACGGGGCAGAAACCCTCCTTTTTACGCAACGGTCCAGACATAGACATCAAACGGCAAAACATATTCAGTTGCCAGTTACTTTGGCATTAGGGCAGGGATATCTAGATACTTTCCAAGGTTTGACATAATGAATTGTGCTACTTTTAAAGCAAGCAACGATGTTTTCAAATCTGTGATCAAAAAGGTCTGCAAAAACACTATTGAAGCAGTTTCTGCCGTTGCTACGTAGTTCAAACAGTAACAACGGACAATTTTTCTTAGCGGATGCATGTCATTTAAAAATCAATGATAGCCTACTATAGCATTTAAATTAATATTGACCGCTTCGTGTCGGGCTCCTGACAAGCCTGTCGGGTGTTCTTTTCCCCATAATGACCGCCTCGCTGCACATTATCCCTTACTTATTACATTCCGCTCGTTCACTTACTTTTATAATTCTGGTATTTTTCTACAATGGTAGTGTACATATTTGATTTTTTTAAGCTGGAGCTTGCTTCTTTATTTTATATACTAGGCATTTAATTTGTTGCCTTTCATTTGCACTGTCCCTTTGCTGTTGTAAAAGCCCACCGCAGCGGGACCAATGAAGGATATATGATTTTTACAGCTATTCAATATTTTTGTTTTATTTACTACAGCAAGAGAACCCTTGCAAAATGTTATTGTAACTCTGTATAATGACAGTAAAAATACAGCTTGAGGGTCTGACAGTCTCTCTACCTGTACTGCTGGCTGCCTCGGCTGGTCAGGGGGGCGAAGCCGGGCATGAAGAAGTGCAGCCTGGGGAAGGGCACCATGTTGACGGCCAGTTTCCTCAGATCAGCATTGAGCTGGCCGGGGAAGCGCAGACAGGTGGTCACCCCGCTCATGGTGGCTGAGACGAGGTGGTTGAGGTCTCCGTAGGTTGGCGTGGTGAGCTTCAGTGTGCGGAAGCAGATGTCATACAGCGCCTCATTATCAATGCAGAAGGTCTCATCTGTGTTCTCCACCAGCTGGTGGACGGAGAGGGTGGCGTTGTACGGCTCCACAACTGTGTCTGAAACCTGAGGTCGGGGAGGGAGAAGGAGTCGCATTAAAGCAGAAGTAAGATGAGATAAATAGTTAATGTTGGAGTATTTTGGTGTATTATATAAGCACCTTGGGGGAAGGCACCACGCTGAAAGTGGTCATGATGCGGTCTGGATACTCCTCTCGGATTTTGCTGATGAGCAGCGTGCCCATGCCTGAGCCGGTTCCTCCACCCAGGGAGTGTGTGAGCTGGAAGCCCTGCAGGCAGTCGCAGCTCTCCGCCTCCTTCCTCACCACATCCAGGACCGAGTCCACCAGCTCGGCTCCCTCAGTGTAGTGACCTTTAGCCCAGTTATTACCAGCTCCGCTCTGGCCTGTGTCACATGCAAACACACAACTATCAAAGCTGTGGTATCAACCCATCCTGGTCTACATTATAAAGGAAGTCATTATACTTTTGCAGGTACTAATTTAAAGAGTTATGAGTGAAACTAGATCAGGGCTGCATAATATACGGAAAATATACGCTATGATTAACAACATTAATCAAGATAAGTATAAACACATTAAAGCATACTGCTATACATAGATATACTGCTAAAATACAAGAAAAATGCTTGTTGAGTTAAAAACATTATGTGATTTTTTGTCATGTAATTTTTTTGTGCTGCAATTAAAAAGAACGATAGTTACATTTAAAATGGGGGTTTTCTATTGTTAATCTCTGTGAACTCTTTTTCAATTAAATTGTTCAATTATCATTAATCACAGTACGGCAACTTCATCAACCCAGGATAAAACACAAGAAATGTTCATAATCTCACCAAAGACAAAGTTGTCTGGTCTAAAGATCTGGCCAAAGGGACCGGACCTCACTGAGTCCATGGTGCCGGGCTCCAAGTCCACCAGCACTGCCCGGGGGACATACTTTCCACCTGGTGATCCAAACACAAGACAATTAATTTTTGTAAATTAAGTGTTTTTTTTTCAAAAGCATTGTAAAAGCTACACCCCGTTTGTCTTTCTTCCTCTTTTAATTAAGTTTAATAAAATATTTTGCCTTTTGACTAATGACCAAACACAGCAAAAAGCATATTGTTAACTGAATTATTTTTTACAATTGTTTTTATTGCATGTTAATACAGTCAAGTGTACAGTAATTGATTACATTAAAAGCTTATCGTTTCCTGAAAATATAAGTCTAATTGATTGAATTAAGTAGAATTCTAAATAAACAAAGTTACTCGCTAATATATGTCCACCGAATATTATAAGAAGTTAAAGCGGTATTGTTGTTTGGGACAGTATTATTATCTGGAGGTTTTGTTGACTTTTGCCGTATCCTGGAAACTGCGACAGTAATTAGGAAGGAGAGCAGAGCAGCGCCCCATTGTTGTTCCAGACGCTTCCAGCGGAGGGATCCGCCGCTAGGTGGCTCCGTTAGGCCGATTAACAATCCTTCCGCGTTGTATAGCGTTACCTTAGTTACATCTTTATTTAACTGGCTATATTACCCAACTGTAGCTCGCAGCCAAAGAGAAGCTAACCTGAAGCCTCGTTGAAATACACGTTAATTCGCTCCAACTGCAGGTCGCTGTCCCCATGGTATGTCCCGGACGGGTCGATGCCATGTTCATCGCTAATCACTTCCCAAAACTAGAAGAGAATTGAACACAACACCGGTCAAATTACCTGATAACTAGCATGACTTAGCTTAACGAGTCGGTAGCTATCATTATAATTGTTGTTAACTGGGCTAATCAGCCCACCCAAACAAATGTAAATATCCACGCACTTTATGAATGAGTTAAGAATTCACTTTTAAATATAAACTACTCTTACTTTAGCTCCAATTTGGTTTCCACACTGGCCTGCCTGTAGGTGCACGATTTCCCTCATTTTGGTTGAATTAAAAACGTTCAAACGCCTGAAAAAGACAAAGTTGTTACTCTGTAGTGATCCAGCTACGAACTAACTGGAGAGGATGGGAGTGTTTCAATCTACTGTTGGCTGATTAACGCGATAGGTCCAAATTCATGTCACTCAAAGCTCAGCAGTCATCTTATTGGTCGAAAAACTTGGTTTAGAGTTTTGACTGGTAAGGGGGCTAGGTTGTCTGGGTAACACAACACAACAGCGTTTCAGCAGAGGTACTTTGCATGTATAATTCTTAATTTAGTAGTTTGAATTAAAAAACAACCTATCTTACATTTTAGTATTCATTTTCTTTTCTTCTCTAGTACACAAGCCTTCCTGCTGCTCAAATAAAGAATAGATAAGAGTCTACATTGAGGCAACACAAAGACCCATGAAAATATGATTAACATCATTCCTTTGTATATACCTTAACGATTTGTATCTATGACAATATCATAATTGTTTTGTGTGTTTATTAGGTGACAAGCAGGCTACACTTCAGAGGTAGGCCTACATATCAATCAGAAATAAACAAAACAGGAGGATTAACAGCTCAGTGTGCAATGCTGCTATGTAGGAGAGATTGTGGGGCCTTCTGCATGTCTGTACACAGGGCAGAGGCCCATTGTCTCAAAATCAGCAGCATTAGTTGGCTATTCTACTAATCCCTCACGCCAGGTCAGTATGGAGGAAGGGGAATTAATAAATAATCTATTTAGTCACAAGAGGGTGAAAGAGGGCCTAATAACATCTTATCTGATGCACAAGGTTTCTTCATTTGGCCAGTAATGTAAGCTTGTATACATGTAATTTGTGTACTATATTTACAGTTGAAGAATTAGACTGGCTGAAAAATAAGAAATGAGTTTTCAGACTGAAGATGCCCTCCGTCTTCAAGGTTGTTTTTCGGATAAGACAAGAGGCTAAACGAAAAGGAATTAATGTATGGGTCAAGAGTTGAATCATTTTTAATTACAAGTATTGAAAGTACTTCGTAAATGAGTCTTCGATCTGAATCTTTAATGTTGTTCAAAATCATGATTTTGAGATAGTTACAGAGTATCCTTTTTTCACTCTTATTGGCAGCAATTGGCTTCAATTCAAGCTAACAAATTAGTCTACTTCATAAGTTCAGTAAATAAAACATTGGTCATAGTTCAGTTGAGACAAAAGTAACAACACAATTTGGAACCAAATAATACATCTTTATTAAAATCACATTTGATCCCAATTTACCACTACAAGCACATCAGGAATATTATAACAGAGACAAGTTCCTGACACTATTTGTAGCTTTTAGTGTAAACTATGATTTGTTTTGGCAAAAGAATAACACTGCACATCAGACAGTAATTGTCACATTCAGTGATTAGTCCCCTGGTCTGGTCACTGTTACATTATCACAAATGAATACAGCAGCAGAATGAGAAAAATAAAGCACGTTTTGAACATTAAGCCATGTAAACATGTCACAGAAGAGGCACAAAATGCAAATCGGTCCCTGGAACTAAGCATAATATGACCTCTTTAATTAACTGTTGCATTGGGAGAGAAAAAGGTTGTTGTGGGCATCTAGGCTCCATCTTCATATTCGCCCTCTTCTTCAAACTCGCCTTCCTCCTCAGCGGTGGCGTCCTGGTACTGCTGGTACTCAGACACCAGGTCGTTCATGTTGCTCTCAGCCTCTGTGAACTCCATCTCATCCATGCCCTCGCCAGTGTACCTGAAACAAGGAAATATTACTCACTGCATACAACTTTCAATATTTATGTAGAGAAATTAAGATTCAGATTTATGTTTTTGTATTAGGAGAGATTTGGGGTTATGAAATGACATTGATGCATACAATTGTCAGTCATAATTGCAAATAGTTATTTTTTCCAAATCGTGCAGCCCTTATTTTTTTTTTTTAAACGTTTGGACATTCAGTAGATCGAACAATTAATCTAGTAACATTTTGGCAGAATAATCAATTACATTGAGTTTTACCGCAGTATCATTTGTGTATACTCGTGTAACTCAAACTACAGGCGCTGGCAAGGAAGCAGGGCTTATATCCATGTAGATGCCAACAAAAAAAACATATTTTGCCAGGATTAATTGTACACGTATACATTTAATACACATATTAAAATGGTGCCGTAATAACTACAAACGGATACCGATTAGTAAAAACCATGAACAGGCAGATAATACTGCTCTGTCCACTTAAAAACAACATCATAGAGATAAAGAAAGCATGCAACTAAATTGGGCCACGCAAAATGTTCCCTACATATAAAAAGGTCCAGCACAGGTAGAGGAACTTCTCCCGGTCTCATCATTATTTGACTCACCAGTGGAGGAAGGCCTTGCGGCGGAACATGGCAGTGAATTGCTCTGAGATGCGCTTGAACAGCTCCTGGATGGCCGTGCTGTTGCCGATGAAGGTGGCGGCCATCTTGAGGCCACGGGGAGGAATGTCGCAGACGGCAGTCTTCACGTTGTTTGGGATCCACTCAACGAAGTAGCTGCTGTTTTTGTTCTGTGCATTCAACATCTGCTCGTCCACTTCCTTCATGGACATGCGGCCTCTGAAGATGGCGGCGACCGTGAGGTAGCGGCCGTGGCGCGGGTCACAGGCTGCCATCATGTTCTTGGAGTCGAACATCTGCTGGGTGAGCTCAGGAACCGTCAACGACCTGCAGGAAGAACGACCACCAAATATATTTTAAATGCATCAATCAATTAACATATGGATTAGCATTAATTAAAATAATCTGTAATAAATGAAGTTTAAATAGTACTATAAGCATCTCAAAATGTCATTTTACCCCGAGTACAAAGACAATAAAAATCCTTCTATTCTATTAAAACTTGAGGATCTGACAGTCTCTTTACCTGTACTGCTGGCCGCCACGACTGGTCAGCGGGGCGAAGCCCGGAATGAAGAAGTGCAGCCTGGGGAAGGGCACCATGTTGACAGCCAGTTTCCTCAGATCAGCATTGAGCTGGCCGGGGAAGCGCAGACATGTGGTCACCCCGCTCATGGTGGCTGAGACGAGGTGGTTGAGGTCTCCGTAGGTGGGGGTGGTGAGCTTCAGCGTGCGGAAACAGATGTCATACAGTGCCTCATTATCAATGCAGAAGGTCTCATCTGTGTTCTCCACCAGCTGGTGGACCGAGAGGGTGGCGTTGTACGGCTCCACTACTGTGTCTGAAACCTGAGGTCGGGGGAGGGAGAAGGAGTTGCATTAAAGCAGAAGTAACAGGAGAAAAATAGTTAATGTTGCAGTATATAGGTGTATTATAAGCACCTTAGGCGAAGGCACCACGCTGAAAGTGTTCATGATGCGGTCGGGATACTCCTCTCGGATTTTGCTGATGAGCAGCGTGCCCATGCCTGAGCCGGTTCCTCCACCCAGGGAGTGTGTGAGCTGGAAGCCCTGCAGGCAGTCACAGCCCTCCGCCTCCTTCCTCACCACATCCAGGACCGAGTCCACCAGCTCGGCTCCCTCAGTGTAGTGACCCTTAGCCCAGTTATTACCAGCTCCGCTCTGGCCTGTGTCACATGCAAACACACAACTCTATAACATGTGGCAACACGTCCTGGATCTATTAGAATAATGACTGAATTATACTTGCAAACACATTTAAATGTCAATGAGCAGTGCATACACTAACACAAGAAAGGAATGATAGTTCTACTGATACTGTCAACTTACTCAACAAAATCCCTATGTAACAAAAGTGGACAACTTTATCAACCCAAGTTAAAACAAGAATTGTTTTACATCCTTACCAAAGACAAAGTTGTCTGGTCTAAAGATCTGGCCAAAGGGACCGGACCTCACTGAGTCCATGGTGCCGGGCTCCAAGTCCACCAGCACTGCCCGGGGGACATACTTTCCGCCTGGTGATCCAAACACAAAGAGCTTTATTATCTGAAGCCATTTACACACGTTGCTGAAATAATTCCTCAAGAAAAGACCTTCTCGCTTTTCTACCCTTTTTCGTGTAGTTGAATTTAATACTGTGCCTTTTGAAGTATGACCAAACGCAGCAAAAAAGCATTTTGAAAAAAATATCTGTATGCATGACGTGATAATAGAGTCCGGTGTTTTACAGCACACGGTCACACCCTATAACAGCGTATCGTTTCATGAAAATGAAATTAATATGTAAAAAAGGAAACAAGGTTATTCACTTAATTATGCAGACAAGATTTTACAATGAGTGAAAACCTAGTATTTGTTTAAGACCGTATCATTATTTTTGACTTTTTTCTGCTGCGACAGCAACTAGGAAGTGACATGGCAGATTGTAGTTCCCTGCGGCTACCAGCGGAGGGATCCGCCGCTAGGTGGCTCCGGTAGGCCGATTAACAATCCTTCCGCATAGAGGAGTGGCGCAGAGTTGAGAATTTGGCAAGGCAAAGCAAAGCTAACCTGAAGCCTCGTTGTAATACACGTTGATGCGATCCAGCTGCAGGTCGCTGTCCCCATGGTATGACCCGGTTGGGTCGATGCCATGCTCGTCGCTAATGACTTCCCAAAACTAGAAGAGAATAAAACACAACAACGGTCAAATCATCTGATAACTGTATGACTTATCTTAACGAGTAGGTAGCTATCATTAGCATTGTTGCTAAGTAGGCTAACCGGCCCGCCCAAACTAAATTACACATCCACGCACTTTATAAAGGAGGAAATCATTTACTGTTTAATCTGAGCTTTTACCTTGGATCCAATTTGGTTTCCACACTGGCCAGCCTGAAGGTGCACGATTTCCCTCATTTTGGTGAACAAAGACCGAAAAAGACTAAGTTGTTGGACTGCAGTGATTCAGCTGCGAACGAAGCGGAGAATAAGGTGTGACAGGAACAACGTTCTTTTTCTTCTGCTTCTGCTTCGTCTTTTCACGGTTTTTATGGCGGGTGATCAGCGTTAAAGGTGCATTACCGCCACCTACTGTATTGGAGTGTGGAACATAATGCTCTACCTCCTATAACAATAAGAAAAACACATTTAACAATAAAAAAAGATATATACATATTTCTTAACTCTATTTGTCTTCAATAATATAAATGTCTCCCTGACCTGATGTTGTCACAGGTGTCGTTTTGAAAGAACCACAGCAAAGTCTCAAAGCTTGTACTACATCCAGCGGAGCAGCGTTTCTGCAGACACACCCTTTGTATGCACAGTAAGCAATATGTAATCTCAATGAAAACCCAACCCCACAAGATTTGTATTGTATCATTGTAGAAAAAGGTCATAGGTACGTGCATAGATCATGTGGGCCACAACATCTATGCACGTAGGCCTACCTATGACCTTTTTCTACAATGATACAATACAAATCTTGTGTTTTTTTATGTGTATTAAGCCAATCATAGGTTATCTACATAGACTGTATATATAAAGGTTATCTAACTCAGGGATGGATTACTGAACGAGCGTACCCCCCTGGTCTGCACCTACAAAAACTCTACACTCAGAGACACATATTAATTCAATTCAATAGCTTTATTAGCATAACCATAATTACATGCAATATCGCTAAAGCTCTGTATCGTTGCAACATCCATACACAAATACATATTTGAAGCGAACTGCTCATTTCAGGAACACAAGGAAGGAAAATTCATTAAATTAATATAATACATTAAAAATAAAATGATAATAACAATTAAAAAAGACGAGATGTGAGGCCTGGCGTGAGATGTCAGTCGCTCATACTGTGGCAGGCAGAGACAAACTGTCCTGCAGCTTTCTTTATTTCCCCGGGTAATATTTTAAGTTTTTCATTTTCTTTTTTAAATATTTGGGGATGCTTACTATTGAGTTTTGGGAAGATTTGTTTCCGATGTTCAAATTGTTGACATTGTGTGAGGAGGTGCTGCTCTGTTTCAATTGCAGTCCCCCCATACTGTTGGCATAATTGCATTTTTCATAAACGTCACATTTTCCAGTAGAAGTTTGAATTTACAGATAAAATTGGGTCCGTTCATTTGTAAATGTGTTTTTGTAATCGTCAAGTGACGTCATAGTCGTGCGACTGTTTACATGCGACATCATCATGGCTCTGTTTCCAGCTTTTGCAGAAGTAGAGCCAAACAAAGTTGAAGATTCGTCCAACGGTTAGCACTTCATATTTAAATGAATTAATAATGGTTCTAATACTCTGTTGTCATTATGTTGAGAGAGGAACCCGTTGAAGCACGAGCTAGCTGACATTAGCTGTCCTAACGTCTGAATGACGAAGCTAGCTTAGCTCTGTCAAGCAGTTTACATTCCTCTACGGTTACTTCTGGAAGTTAGTATACTGTCTGAATATGTGTTTACACTGTATATGATGCAAGTGCAACATTCAAATAAACAAAGACAATTAGGCGTTATTGTTGTGTTGTGCGTTAGCAAGTCCACATTATAACGAATCTATAAAAGTGAACTGAATATGGCCAGTAATCCTCTACAAGGCGTGTGTTAATAACCGAACCTAAAGGGCTGAGGCACAAGTCTGTAGTTTTTTGACTAAATTCTCCTCCTTATAAGCTTTAGGGAGAAATGTCTCTCTATGTTAACCTCTATCAAGTAACAGGTGTGTTTACACTTTATAATCCTGTTTTTGAGTCTTGCTGGTGACAGTATGTGGGACATGACCTCTACATTGAAAGGAACCTGGATATTCAGGTCCATGTCGAAATGTTCCAGTACTATCCAGGAGCCTGATCCTCTGGCAGTGCAGGCTTGTCCATTCAAGTCAATTTTATATATACTGACCAATATCACTTGGGGATTTACAATATGTCCTTAGACCCTCTTTTAGGATAAGGTAAAAAAAAAACCTAAACAACTCTAAAGGCTGCAAAAGAATGTGTTATTTACAATCTTGTAACCTGGTAAGATGACAAGCTAAACAATCACATAGGGTGCAAACATCTGAAGCTCAACATTAACACAGATAAAAATACATCATGGCTCATCCACAGGCTGTAAATCTGTCATTTATGTACGGACTGTGTTATCTCAGATAGGTTTCTGGCTTCAAGACTTTGGTGTAATTACCCATCATCTGGATTTATATTTTTTAATCAGCAGTAAAACAAGACAACAGAAGTGTATCTCCTTCGTTAATTTGAGCTGTTTCACATTGGATTCAAAACTGTTTTTAAACTGCCATGTAAACACACTCAGTGATTGATACTCTTGGTCACAACCTCTAAATCCTCCTCATGATTACTGATTATGAATCTTTTTTTAATCCTCTCTCTCTCTCTCTCTCTCTCTCTCTCTCTCTCTCTCTCTCTCTCTCTCTCTCTCTCTCTCTCTCTCTCTCTCTCTCTCTCTCTCTCTCTCTCTCCCCCTCTCTCCCCCTTTTAGAATTAGACTGGCTGAAAAATAAGAGTTTCCAGACTGAAGATGCCCTCTCTCTTCACAGTCGTTTTTTTGAGAAGACGAGTGAGAGGCTGAACGAAAAGGAATCAAGGTACAGATATGAAACGAGGACTTCTTTTCTTTCAGACAAAATACTGGACAAAAATAATAATAAAAACAAGCAAACAACAACAGTGACATGGAAGCTTTCTATCCTATTTGTAATGCAACATCATGGTCTGGTTCCAACTCTCAATTTGTGGTCTCGTTCATTTTTCTTTTATATTCAACCCATTTTTCCCATTTGGACTCAAATGTCCCTTCCTGGACCCTCAATATGTGTGTGAATCTTTCCATATCAAATCTTTCCTGTACTACTCCCAGCCATTGCTCCTTCGTAGGTGGATCTGCTTTGTACCATGCTCTGGTAATTGTTTTCTTGCTGGCAGCCAGCAGCACCTTTATCAGGTATCTGTCCCCACCCTGTGTGTTTTTCTGTACCAGATTCCCCAAGTATAACATCAGGCCGGTCTTAGGAACCTCATAACCTAATATCCACTTCAATACTCCCCATACTTCCTTCCAGTATCCCTTCATCTTTTGACATTTACATGTTTTTTTGTGTGGTCTGCCCCCACCTCGCCGCATTGCCTCCAACATGCGTTCTGTTCCGGGGCATACCTACCTTTCATCTTTGGGGTTATGAAGTATCTGATTATGTTCTTCCATCCAAATTCCCTCCATACCCTAGACCCAGTAGTTGAATGCT
Source organism: Trematomus bernacchii (assembly GCF_902827165.1). Taxonomy (NCBI): domain Eukaryota; kingdom Metazoa; phylum Chordata; class Actinopteri; order Perciformes; family Nototheniidae; genus Trematomus; species Trematomus bernacchii. The sequence goes on from NW_022987656.1 coordinate 2,447,733, forward strand.
GCACTCTACATACAGTATACCATTCTTCCTCTGTCATATCAATCCCGAGTTCTTTCTCCCACTTTTCTTTTATATATAGAGTTAAATTCCCCCTACTCTCCAACAGAGCCTGATATAGAGCTGAAATCACCCTGCCTTTCTTCCCGTCATATGCTTCTATCATTACCTTAATTACCCCATTTTGTTTAGTGGTTTTATCAATTTGTATTTATTTTATATAATAATCTCTCACCTGTAAGTATCTAAAATGGTCACCCCTTTCCAGATCAAACTTATCTCTTAGATATTGAAAACTCTGCATTTCCCCTTTTTCCACCATCCTACATATTGCTGTGATGCCCCCTCGGGCCCATCGCTTAAAACCTGTATCTTCTTTTCCCGGTTGGAATTTATTATCATTTGTTATCCATCTCAAAATCGTTGTCTGTTTTCCTATTTTGTATCTCTTTATTACCGTGTTCCAAGTGTTTAAAGTGAATTTTGTAATTGGGTCTAATACGTTTTCCTGTGTCCTAAATAATTCTTTATCCCCTAGTAGTTTTTGAATCTGGTAGTTTTCGCCATTTGTTTCAATGTCCTTCCATTTGGCTACGTATTCCATATTACACCAACATGCCACTGTTCTGATTTGTGCTGCATAATAATAATCCTGGAAACTCGGCACTGCCAATCCTCCTCTCCCTTTGGGTAGCTGCAATGTCGCAAGCCTAATCCTGGGTCTTTAAACTATTTTTACATGACAAAGCCACGGTGCCAAGTGTTTGACACATGCTCCATGCTCTCATTCCCTTTTACTGAACTGACTCATTTTTTTCCTTGTGTTTTTCAATATTATTTAACGTGAAGTACTCTGTTTAGAAATGAACTTACTAAATATTGATGTTATTGCTCTCCTATAACAAGTATCAGAAGTACTGTATAATTTAGTCAAATATATCTAACGTCAGGTGTTTATAGATAAATAGATAGACCTGTGAAGTTAAATTGTTCTCTTATACTTTTCTTTGTTCTCCGACTGTCTTAACATTAAGTGCACCTTATAATCCTCAGTGTAGGGGGATATGTGAGCTCTGAGGAGGAGGAGGAGGAGGGTGATGTGCCACCCAAAAAGAAGAAAAAGAAGAGTGAAAAGAAGAAGAAAAAAAAGAAAAAACACAAAAAGAAGAGCGGGAGACATTCGGACAGCAGCGGCAATGAGACTGAAATCATTTTCCCCAGTGACCTCAAAAGGGAGCAAGAGGCAGAGAGGTATAGATACATTTTACACATGCTCACACTTCTTGTACACATTTGCACTGTCTTACTGAGGGGTGTACTACGAGCCAGAGTTTTCTGTGGCTCTCTTTTAACCTGGCTAAATAACCATGGCAACTTACGCTGCAGAATTAACCTGCTACCAGGTTATGTTCAGAGTTTAGGCCTAAAATCGCCAAATACCGCTGTTCAACTAGCTGTTCTAACTAGCTGTTCTAACTAGCTGATCTAACTAGTTCCTTTAAAATAGCGCAACTTTATTGTCAATCTATGAGCGGTACAGGTTATCAGCTCAGGTAATAAGTTATTATGTACTATTTTGAGTTCCAACGTTACATTTATGCCACCGATCAAAGCCGTGCTGTTACAGTAGCGCATACTGTTAGTGTATGACATGCACTATTTTTTTTTCTCTGTGGCAAACTATACCAGTGATGCGTAACATCAGTACAAGGTATTATTCATCAGTATAAAACTTACTTGCGAGTGGAATGCAGTATAATTCCTTAAAACCATAATTTCCCCACTTGTTTTTATGTCTCCAGTCCCCTTTTTTGCTAAGGTCCGTTTACACTGCTGGCATATTGCAGCTAATCCAAAACCGATTAAAAAGTTGATTAGTCTATTGGTATGTATCACAGATAAAATGTCACCTTTAAACCTTATTAAATCATACAACAGATATCTCTGACATTCCTGGCTCCTACAAATACATTTCATTTCACTTATATATATTCTATTCACAAATTTCATTACCCCGTATCCCAAAAGGAACAGTGTTCACAAGTCAAATTTGAATGCCCTGTATTATGTGAGTCTGAAGAGGAAAGCCTGGGTTCACAAAGACAGTGTTGATAACCAGCTTCGTAGTACCCCTTATCTCTGATCAGGAGTTTTAGTTTAGTCGAGCCAGCTAAGTAAAAGAACCTCTGGCTCTGTTGAACTCTCTTCGTGGTTTACCCCCCTGCTCTGTTTCTGATGTGTGTATCCGTACAGTCCCCAGGCTGCTCCGTTAGCAAGTTGTTTCTCCTGGCTGGATGACCTCAAGTCGCCCACAGAGCAGCCGTTCTGTGTGGACCGTAAAGCAGACCAAGCCAACTGGACCTACAAGTCCCTGTACAGAGGAGACGTAACCAGGTAACACACACATTCAAACACACACACTTCCTCCTGGATTTTTCATCGGACAAAAATGAAGTGTCTCCTTTAAAGTCAAACCCTGCTCAGCGGGATCTTACGTTTATTTAAAATCAAGAACTTTACAGTTATATAATGTAGCATTTCCCCATTATAATGTCCACACACATCAAGTTATTTGTTTAGCTATGTTCTTGCATTAGCCAAAATATTTCAAATACTGTAGCTTTCAAACCTGGAGAAATCCATAATTTGAATCAAAGTATATGTCTGTTTTTTGTTTCCTGTAATGGCCATACATTTTTTAAATGCTTTGTTAAGATCTTGGTCATTTTATACAAAAATGTTTTTAACCTGATGAGGGATTTAATCATCGGGCATCTTTGTCTTTAGTTATAAGAGAAGCAAGCCTAATGAATATAAGCAGTAGCCAAACTACAGTGGAAAACTGCTTTATTCAGTGTTCTACCGGGTTTTGCTCACTTTCTCTGTTTGTTGTGGAGAGAAAGAGAACTCTGGGGATAATTCAGCTCCTGGTAAAAAGCTTGTAACAATACAAAATGAAGGAATCCTTGATCCCACTTTATGACACCAACAAATCCAATTTGTTACTGTTTAATTGAGAGACTCTTATGGCGCATTTCCACTACAGTGCGGAGCTCGCTTTAAGCGTGCCGTGCCCGGCCGTTTTTGGTTGCGTTTCCACTTGGCGTAGTTCCGGCTAGCGAGTACTATTTCACAGTTTTTCTGGCCCCATAAAATCGAGGTTCTTTCCGGGCCAGCAACCAGGCTGAGTCGGGCTGAGTATGCTAAACTAGAGAGAATAGCTGGCAAGGGGGCTACAACTACAACAAGAGGAACATATTTGACCGTGATTTAATTGTAATACACGTTTCAAAATGATGCCGAAGTAACAACATACTGATACCGGTTAGTAAAAACCATGAATTAATGCTTTGACAAGTCTGCAGACAGACGGCAGGCGAAAAACCTTTTAAAATGCGTGTTTTCTAAATGGAGATCGGCTAAGCTAACGCAGTATATGCTGCGACCGTCCACACTCACAACAACGGCCTAAACAGACATAAATAAACCAGCGACTGTATTCGCCATGACACAGGCAGTCTGTGGTTTGTAGTTGTTTAACTTTTGTCTAGTTTCTGAACAGATATGAGGAGCTGTGAGCTCTGAGTGCTAACAGCTAACGGCTGATTTTGTTTTTCTGTGGTTCTCACTGAAGATGACGTCACGGCTCCGCCTACACTGCGTTACTATAGTTACTGCCCCAGCTACTAAACTGTAATGGAAACGCAGCTTAAAGTGAGCCAGTCCTAACAAGGCCTAACGAGGCCTAGCCATACCGAGCGAGGCCGAGCGAGGCCCTGTAGTGGAAATGCGCCATTAATGACAGAAAGATATTCATACATGAAGTAGGTTTAAAGGCTACACTAGCAAAACAGATGCTTACTTGATCAAATTAATTGTGTCACAGTGAGATTTCAGAACCTCTTTATGTGCTCTAGGTATAGGAGGAAGGGCCACTCGTCCTTGGGTCTGGACCCCCGCAAACAGGGAGTCAGCTGGGAGGTGTCAGAGTCAAATAAGAAACAGAAAGGCGGGGACAAGAAGAAAGCAGCAGACAGATACTTCTCTACAGCCAGTCGCCAGCTGCTGAGGTCCGAGCCCCTTGTTCCTACATTACCCACAATACCTAAGGACGGCAATGCCATCAGCACCTCCTCCTTTCTCCCGCTGGGTGGCGATGAGGAGAGCAAAGGAGGAAAGACAGGTAAGAGAAGTACAACAGGCTGTAAAAGGGAAGCGACCGTAGCTGTTGTTTCAATAAGAAATGTAATGTTTGGATCCAGGTGACAGAGTGCAGACATCCTCAGTGAATCCTCTGGGTGTGTATGACGCCTCCACGGCCCTCTGGCTGCAGGGGAAGGGGCAGCAGGGGCAGCAGCAGCAGCAGCAGCAGGAGCAGGAGGTGCAGACCGGGCAGAATGCAGCGCTGGCCGGGAGGACCGAAGAGTTCAACAGGCGGCTCAGAGAGCAGCCAGGAGACACGCAGCTCTGGATACAGTTCATACGATACCAGGTAGGAAGACTGGGCTTTAAATGGTATAGATTGAAAGATCATAAAGAGTTATTAGCCTCAAACAAGTGAGACTCCAGATATGTCCAAAATATGTGGGATATCATATTTGATAAGAAATTGTTGTCTATATAGTTCTCACAAAATCTAACCTTGTCTTATTACACTGCTTAGTTGAATTCAATAATGACAATAAACAATATAAGCGGGATAATACACATTATCCCGCTTATTACACGGCCACATAATAAACTAACGACTTGACTCCCAATATGAATGAAATTATTTTATTGACTTGAAAATAATCGTATTGCTTTCGCCCAAAAAACAAAACTCTGTACCACGGCACACCAACAGCTGGAACTGCAGCAACAACAACGTAACTTAAATTGAACGGCAGCACTGATTGAGTTTTACTGTAACTGTCCAAGTCAGTTCACAGTTTCCTGTTGCTGTTTACTTCCTGTCTGCCTTCTTCTGAACATTTATCTGACGTCCAACACTTTGTCTTTTAACCTCTTTCCTTCTGTCCTTTGATCCTCCTTAGCAACACTGATGTTATGCTAAGCAGCGGTGTGTTATCGAGTATTAATAACATCTGAAATGTCCGAATTGACCAATCAGAATCGAGTATTCAACTAAGCCATGTAACAATACTTGACTCACCGCTACTAAGCAAAAATAATGGCCATTGCTAAGGATGATTAAACAACATCCCTCCTATTCGCGTTGGCCTTTATTGTTCCGTTCATGAACGCCTCGCTGTACAATGTCCCTTACTTGTTTATGGCTTTTCAATAATTTAGTTCTTCATTCTACACCGCCTGTTCTCCCTCCCCAGGATGAGCTGAGTGCAGCAGTGTTTGGAGGAGAGGCGGAGCAGCAGGGCAGCGAAGCGGTGGAACATCGGAAGTCCTCCTACAGAGCGCTGCTGGAGAAAAAGCTGAGCATCGCAGAGCGCGCTGTATCGACCAACCACAGCTGCATCGCTCTGCAGCTGGAGAGGCTCCGGATCTGCCAAGAGCTCTGGGAGCCCTCTGCTCTGGCCAAAGAATGGAAGAAGCTGGTCAGTGTACAGCCTTAAAAATACATCTTTAAAGTCCAGAAAACCTTCTCAGGGTTTTGGTGTTGGACTACAGCTGTAGTTCTTTTTGTTGCCCTAAATATAATTGATAATTGGCAGTATTTATTTTGCCTTTGGTTCCATTCAGTTTTAAAAGGCCTTTTTACAAGCAAATGTGGGCCAAAACGCAGGCTGCAGATTTATTGTAAACGACTTTCCCTTGATTATCCCGCTTAACAAACACATGTAGGTATCATGAATGTGTGCTGGCACAGAGAAATCCAATGGGAAAAATAGCTTTTTGACAAGGGAGTCGCCAACTTCCGGGTCGGCCAACAAAAATATGTTATCACTGCACCACTCTATTTGTAAGGAAAAAAATAATCACAGTGCTAAGAGAATCCCAGTGCACTTTGAAAGCTGCTGCAGCAGCAAGGAAGTGTTGGACATAATTAATGGAGTTATCTCGTGTACTTTGGCAAAGGGTAGTCAAGTGTGCCCTATGCTAAAGGAGAATAGAAAGGAAGCATTGCTGTCGTTTATTTCTTTGCCCTAGATAGAGTTGATAATTTGCAGTTCTGTATTTTTTTTCTCTTTGGTTCCATTCAGTTTTATACTGCCTTTTTTCAATCAAAGGCTGTATTTTGTCATGTCTGTGTACCAAAACTTAGGCTGCAGATTTATAGTAAACAACTTTACATTTACCTCAATGGAAATTGAGCAAAAATAGAGTGGTGCATAAACAACTCCTAAAACCAGGAAATAACTAAGCATTTCACCACTTCGGGTTACCTAGTCTCCAAGTCAATGGTTTTTAGAACATGTTGGTGGTTAGAAGCCTGATATTAGTTCTGTGGTTAACACAGGCTGAAGACATTTTCAAAAAAATGCTTTACAACATAAAATTCCTCAGTAATTTCCCCACTCGTGAATGTCTGAAACCTATGTGTCATTTTAGTGACTAAAAGAGACTACTAAACGTAACAAAACTGACAAATTCACTGACAAATCCGAATTTAGCTTAGTGGTGGTGATGTTCAGCCATGCGGCCACGATCTAGTTATTTTATAATCTAATATTAGCTTCTTACTTCTAGAGATTGCATTCACGCTTCAAAAATCACAAAGTGGTGTTCATATTTGGAGATTATCCTGCTGAACAAAACAGTGTAGGTATATCATGAATATGTGTTGGCCACAGAGCTTATTTTCTGCTATATAAAGAAATCCAATAGGAAAATCCAAAGGGAGTCCTTTGCAACTTCCAGTTAACCAACACAAAGATGTTATCACTGCACCACTCTATTTGTGAGAAAAAGAAGGATTTAAACATCTTTATTAGCATTTAGAGAGTTGGAACGGCTCTTATCATGGCTGCCACTTGGTCTAACTCGTTGTACCTTTTTTTTATTTCAGGTGTTTCTCCATCCAAACAGTGCCCCCTTGTGGAGGGAGTATCTGCTGTTCACCCAGAGCTACTTCAGCAACTTCTCCGTGTCGAAGGTGAACTCTGCCTACGGGAAGTGTCTGAGCACGCTCAGTGCGGTGCATGACGGCAGCATGGTGTCCCACCCGGCCCTGCCAGGGCTCGAGGAGGATATGTTGGGTAACTGAGATTTTTATTTCGATTTTAAATATCGAGTTTCTACTATGGGAAGTACAAAAGTCACCCTGCTTAGCCCAGTTTACATCACCTGCATCCATCAGTAACACATTTTCTATATTCTTATTTGTTTTTTTATATGCTCATTGGTTGCTCCTGGTTGTGTTTCCTGTTTGTCCAGATATCTTCACCCAGCAGTGTCATTTCCTGCGTCAGTCTGGTCACTCAGAGAAGGCCATTTCTCTGTTACAGGCCATGATTGATTTCACCTTCTACAAACCTGACAGTGTACGAGGACTGTCCACCAAGCAGCAGGTACACACACACACACACACACACACACACACACACACACACACACACACACACACACACACACACACACACACACACACACACACACACACACACACACACACACACACACACACACACACACAAACGCATATAAGTAGACAATTTGACATATTTCTGCCAATGTGTTAATGCAGGGATGTCAACCAATAACCATTAATCAGGAACAATGGAGAATATATTATTTTTTACCAAATATGCATAACTGTCCATAGGTTAATTTATATTTGTTATGTTGCTGTGTTATTCGTGTGTGTGTGTGTCCATCTTTGTTGCACTCTGTGAATTTCAAGAGCAGGTTAGAAAGCTTTTTAAAAAGAAAAAATCGGAATCAATGCGTCATCTGATTGGCTCCGCCTTTATAGAGACTCTGCACTTTTTTTATTTATGTTATAAAAATGAAAAAAGAACACACACAAGGTCTCCAGTAATGTTAATAAAAGCGAAATAGTGCCTTCCACTTAATTTATGTTTTCCTGTGTATGTGCAGGTGGAGTTCTTTGAGCCATTCTGGGACAGTGGGGAGGAGAGAGTTGGAGAGTTGGGGGCCCGAGGTTGGAAGGCCTGGATGCTCCAACAGGAGAAGGGGGGGTGGCTGCAGCCCAATGCGGGTAAAACACACACAGATATTCTTTACTTTGTTCACTTCGGATGTAAATCCTTGATAAATCATGAGTCATCTTCTCCTATGTATGTGTGCTGTCCACAGAGGAAGAAGAGGAGGAGGAGGAGGATGGGGAGGAGGTGAAGGATCGCAGCCAGCCCAGATGGACAGTCTGGTTGGAGGTGGAGACGTGTCGGGAAGCAGCTCATTGGCTGCCCTGGAGGCCAGACAAAGCCAAGGGTCAATCAGAGGAGGACTGTGAGGACCCTGACAGACAGGTACACATTTCCTCATGATTGGAACTATTTTACTAAATGTTAAAACAAAGCCATTATAGGTGTGACCATTTTGTTTGACTTGTCCATCTCTCCCTTTTCTCCGTCTGTAGGTGTTGTTTGATGACATCGGTCCATCACTCATTCGCCTCTCTTCACCAGAGCTCCAGCTCCGCCTTCTCCTCCGTTTCCTGTCGTTTCTCGGGCTGCCTGTAGACCCTGTGCTCTCTGCTGCCCCCTGTCAGCCGGGCCTGCTGCTGGAGAACCTCTCTCTGCTCACTCAGGGTAAAGATGACACTGTCAGTCACCAAAATACAAACTAGCTATTAGCTTTACAGAATATTCTGAAGTGTATTCATTGCAATGACATTCAGATTGTTTTTTTTCAGTTATTTTAGTGTTTTTTTATTTGATAGTTTTTTCTTTAACAATCAACTGGAAGGAAAAACATTGACACAAAGCTGTCTCTATGTCACTCTCTAGGTAACGAGCTCAGGCGTCCTCTGACCTCCTACGACCTTCCTGACCCCGGGGTCAACTCTATTGGTCACATGACCATTCTTCAGGGAACAAGGAAGTGGGTGGGGCTTGGGAAGCTGGGCGAGAGGTTTCTCACTAATGTGTTGAAGATGGTCCAACCTGTCCTCCCTGTGCAGCAGCGAGCCGCCCTGTCACTCAGCTGGATGCAGTATGAGAAACTCAAGGTGGAAGTCAGATTCATTGCAAGAAAAACATTTTGATCCACTTAGTTTCAAGTACATTTTTTTTACATATTTGTGTGTTTATGTGTCAGGTGTTGCGGTGCCTGCATGGCGGCAACAAGAAGCGTCTCCGCTTTCAGGGCAAGAGCAGCAAGCGAGTCGCCAAGCAACTGCTCAAAGAACCTGACAACCGCTCGTCACTGGTGCTGTGGCGCGGCTACGCTCATCTGGAGTGGATGCTGGGCAACATCGACGAGGCCCGCAAAGTCTTCTCCACGGCCACGGCCATGGGGGGAGGCAAAGGGCTGCAGAGCCCCGCCCTCTGTGAGCTGTGTCTGCTGTGGGCGCAGCTGGAAATGGAGGACGGGCCAACAGTGCGAGGGGGAGGACTTGTAGACCTCACTGCGTCCCCAGCTGTGTGTGTGCTAACCAGGCTAGCAGAGGGAAGCTCCGCCTCCTCCGACCAGGCCATCTCTCCGGTCTCCATCCTGAAAGCCAGGAAATCGTATGAACAGGTGCTGACAGCCGGCTTGTCAGCACTCGAACAAAACTACCAGACCAACAAAAAAGGTTTACTCCATCAACATTTACCGTGCGTTATCACCACAGAGATGCTACCTGTGTCTTTAAAAAGGCCAAAATCAGTGGTTTTGCACTCCCATTTGCTCCTGGTCACTCAACATTACTGCTGGCAATTTTTCCTTTACACTTTTAGTGCATATTTAGCAACTTTTGATTAGCCAGTGTTTTCCAATACATGGGTTACAGCTTCAATGATGTTGACAGTGAACCTTAAGCTGTTAAGTCCTTTTTTCACAGAAGACATTTTGACATGTCACAGTAAGAAAATCACAGGGGTGAGTTCCATTAGCTGTAACACTTGTGCTTTCCCGACTATAACAGGTCTGACTGTCTCCTGGGAAAACGGTCTTATCTCTAATTAATCTGACCTTCCTTCATCTCATCATTCCACCAGCAGGTAAGGAGGACCTGCTTGGAGAGAAGCCTAGGCTGAAAGGCCTGATGGGATGCCACGCTCTGTTCCAGTACCTCACAACGGGCATCCAAGCCGCTAATGCTGTCTACAATCAGGCTAGAGACAGGATGGAGGAGCTGCACCAGAAGTTGACCCAGGACAAGCAGCTTAACAGCTCTGAGGATGTCGCTAGCACCGACGCTAACCAGTCTGATTCCAGCCTCTCCTGCAGGCAGTATGTTAGCCGGCTAGCTTCTGAGTGTGAGGCTCTGGCAGTGCAACAGGCAGCGTTGCTTAGGTACCACAACAGCATCAGTGTGTTTCCCCTGGCAACACTGAGGCAGACACTGACCTCCGCCCTCTCCACGTGGGCCGGCAGCGCCCCTCTCTGGGGTTTATATGTACAGGTAGCTCATTTAAGTTTTAAATAATCCAAATAAAATCGGTTATTATTTTTGTACGATGACCCTAACGTGACCTATGTTCCAGGTGGAGAACCGTTACCATAGTGCTGGCCGGGCGCGACGCTTCTTCCACTCTGTAACCAGGGGCAACAGCAGTGTAGTGCCACGCCTCTTTGCCATTGTTGCGGAACAACAGAGGAAGCAGCTGGTTGACGCTGCTCAGAGGTAAGAGTAGAGAGGATGATAGGTAGGTGTGGGGTCATCCTGCACCCCTATTGTGTTCTTGCAAAATTACCATTACATGTTAATAATTGCATATATATGTGTATAGGTCTTGTTGCCATGATGCTGCCTTACCAATCCTGCCAGAGAATGGGCTCAGCAACCGTATCCGTGGACTGTTTGAAAGCGCCATAGCAACAGAGATGGGGTCTCACTGTCCTTTACTTTGGAGGATGTACATGCACTTCCTGGTGAGACGGCAAATAACACGCACATATTCACGTTTACAGCCCTTTTGGAAACCTGAATACTTGTCCTTGACCTTTCAGTCAGAAAGATAATACAAACTATCGGAAATAGAGAATATTTTATACAACTACCCATAACGACATGGTTACAAACTTCACTTAGAGGGCAAATACCTGCTTGCTATGCCTTTATGATATTAGTTTGTTCAGTGCAGTTATTTTTCTAAATATTGATTTGGAGATAGAAGTATAATAACTTACACACACAGTAAGCCTGTGCAAATATTGACAGTCAGTTTAGTCCTTAGTCTATGTGTTTTACATGTGTGTGTTTTCGTAGGTTTCAGAAGGGAAGGTGGACAAAGCCACTGGGATCTTCTACAAGGCCTTACAGAATATTCCCTGGGCTAAGGTGAGCTACAGACTTAAAAGTGAAGTAATTGACTCACATAAAGTACATGCATTTATTGACATTTTTTAAACAATGGTAATATATAACACCAATGAATATATAAGGGTTAGAGTGGAACATCTTTATTTAGATTGTGGTTTTGTTATCCCGCCGACAAAAAAACTAATTCAGGCGATCCTCTTGATTGTTTGCAGTTAATACCAATAAATAAATAAAATAGTAGTTAATTGTATTGCTCCTTAATTCAGACAACAGAATATAATACTTTTAAAGGACCCAAGAAAACCATGATTACAGCTGCCAACCTGTTTCATCTCATTTTTTAATTGCATGCACAAGAACTTAATTCTCCCTCTCTCTCTTTGTGTCGGTGTGTATACAAACATTTGAATCTATTCAAATGTGTGTGTGTGTGTGTGTGTGTGTGTGTGTGTGTGTGTGTGTGTGTGTGTGTGTGTGTGTGTGTGTGTGTGTGTGTGTGTGTGTGTGTGTGTGTGGTGTGTGTGTGTGTGTGTGTGTGTGTGTGTGTGTGTGTGTGTGTGTGTGTGTGTGTGTGTGTGTGTGTGTGTGTGTGTGTGTGTGTGTGTGTGATCAGGGCTTGTACATGGACGCGGTGCAGCTGTTCCCCGAGCATCTGCAGGAGTTTGTAGATCTGATGACAGAGAAAGAGCTCCGAGTCAGACTACCTTTGGAAGAACTGGATATACTGCTGGAGGACTGAACACACACACACATCTCATTCAAGAAGTCAAATACACAGCACCGTTGATAGCAAGAACAGGAGACATACACACAAACCAGATACTTACACTTACAGGTGCCATGCTTTGTACATAATGGTTTATTTTCACATAAGGCCACCAGAACTGTGTTTTTAGTACCAGACACTATTAATAAATATATGATTCTCATTTGTATGCTGTGGGTCTGTTTATGCTTATCAGTGCATGCACACTGAGGTTAGGGGCCTGTGTTTAAAATAAAATATTGTAAAAGTCCATGACAGTGTTAATTAAATGAATTGTAACCTTATACTGAGAAATTAGAAAGTGGGAAAGAAGAAAACATATTCTTCTTTCTTTTAGCCTGCATATTCAATTAAGAGTTATCGTAATTTAATCGAGAATTGAATTCATATTGAGATATTAATGTATTACCTTTTTTTAATGACTTCTGGCCTGGGTAACACGACTCCCGATGATGATAAGGTTAAATGTTAAGTATCCCTGCACCCACCTTGGTGAAAGACAATCTTACCCAGATACCAAGAATAGCAAAAGATCATACTGGCAGACAGTGTCAAGTTCAAAAAGTTATCACTTTCCACATGGTCCGTTCTAGCTTTCACTTATTTTGTATATTAAATGTCACCATGCGAACAGAGCTACTCTAAAATATGCCACAGTTTAACTATGTGCAGTTCCTATTTTTATTCATTTTAAGAACTACATTGTAAACCTGGGCTTTCAGTCTAATTGTTAAGCGTATATAAGGTTATTCTAATTCGTTGACTTCCTCAACTCACCTGTAACTTACCTGAAACCTTTTACTTGCCCTATTTGTATATTACTAAAAACCCAGCATATATTGCACACAGTGCACGGTGGAGTCGCTCCCTCCTGCCATCGTTTCCGCGCCGTGGTTTGGCGCATTGCAGATCCGACCTGGCCAATCAGCGGCATCTGTACAGCGTTCAGAATATTGCGGGTCTGCTCTCTCCAATCAGAATCAGCCTCTCAAAAGCAAAACCGCAACTTCCCCAGTGCCGTCAGCCGCGAATGTGTCCTTCCGCCTGCATACAACTCTGTAACACAAACTAGTGCGTCATTTCGACATTAAAAAACGAAATAAATATGAGAAAACCTCACCATTTATGTTTAAAGGACAAAGACCACTGTTGTGATCATCTAAATTATTCTAATACAAAATATCATTATCTTTTTTATCCCTTGACAGAGTTGACCTAATAATGAATCTCCACTGCATTTCACTAGGCTTTATTTTATGACAATAATTAAAATGTCGTTTTTTTACAAATTATTCCACACTATCACTTTGATTTAGAAATACATAATGTCGATGCAAACATTTAAATATAGACACCTGTTGCAGTTAATCTGGTTCATAACTACAAACAAGGATTAAGGCCACAAGTATGTGAAACATTCAGCTCACATGTGAAGAATGTGTTTGGGTTCTGAGTATATAAGCGTGTTTATGATTGTGATGCCAGATTTAATGGCAGCCAAATACTGAGACTTCAGCACACTGTGATGGGTGCCAGGTTGTGTGGTTTATGACTGCACATGTTTAATAACAGAATATTGGCCAGTCCTGCATTAATAAAAGGTGTTGGGCTATGCCAAGTAGTATTGCTGGCTCTTCATTTATTGAGAACTTGAAGAGGACCTGGTACTTAGTCTTGGTTTCAGTAGGTGATGGTCAGCCCTTTCCATAATGGGTTAATCCAGATTTAAACAGCATGCAATATAAAATGTGTACCTGTCTTTAGCTTGCTTTCCTAAATTAATCATCGTTTTAAACTTAGAAAAACAAAGATAAGGGTTACTTCTCTATAGGAAACATGACAACCCCAAAGACAGGTACGCGCACAGCATCAGGCTCTTGTTTATGTGTGCGTGTGAGCAAACAGTAGGCCGCCTCACTGATAGAGCGTATTTCCCCACAGTGCGGAGGAATACACTGAGCCGTACAGCAGTGGTTCGTCCTGCCCGCCCGCCTCCAGCCAGCCTCGCTCAGTGGCAACCTTCCATTTCCTCTCTTCCTGTAGCGTTAGCAGACCAACGTACCCAACCCGAACAAACATGGTGAGTTACTACTCTATCAATTATGTTTCTTCATATGCGTGACTTTATATTTCGTTGGGCTGATTATATGCCAACAAAGGGGTTATAAATTCTCTCCGGATAGTCGTTTTGTTTTAATATGCTGCAGTCTCCATTGCACCGTTGAGTGAGCTAACGCTAGCGGACTAGCTGTTAACACTGGGTGCTAGACAGCGCGAGGAGCTTATCATATCATTTATGATTAAGCTCGTGCACACCAGTGGAATAATAGCGGTATTAATTCAGCACTGAAGTGTAACACCACGTGTTGCAGGTGACCACGTACTGGCAGGAGTTGCTGCGGTTCGGTTTACAGCCCATGTTAGCATCACAGCTAATGGTAAATTCACTTTGACTTATGTTCCGCTACCTGACAGCTGGAACATCATTCCATTGTATCGCTGAGGGTGTTAACGTTATTTTGCTTCGGCGTTGGTAGTGGAGACGAAATTGTTTGTACAAATCAGATTTTTTGACCAGTTAGATTCACAGCTACGAAAGAGGCTGATGATGATGAGGAGGAGATGGGCTGTCGTTACAGACACATCTTCACTATTGGACACCGGTTTATGCTGCTACAGCTATTGCCAATGGTGTAATGTATTGAAGTACATTTACTCAAGTGCTGTACTTAAGTACGATTTGGGGTACTTAAAGCATTTCCATTTTAAGCTACTCTACACTTATACTTTACTTAATCTTAGAACTCAACATTGTACTTTTTAACTCTACTACATTTTTTTAAACAGAATTAGCTACCCGTTATTTACATATTCAGATTATAATCAACATTATAAATTAAGATATCGAGCAGCAGTACATACAGTAATTTCAGTACATACAGTAATTAGCTCCACCTTTATCAGCAGTGATTAACACATTAATGCATGATAAATTATAATCTAGTAAATTAATATACAAGATTCTAAAATGGGACATTGCATTTTATCACCCTTCCAATCGTATTTATACAGTGTCATTTGCCATAATACGTATTGATAACAGCTAATCCAAGTACATTATGTAAGCATTGTAAAAACTGCAGTGATAATAACCAAGAGTCCTAATTAGGTCACGTAATATGGTGTAACACCTGTGCATGTTCTCTTTGCCCCATGATAAACCAGATCTACGTTTGTTGCTTTAAAGATGTTATTTGAACACCAAGCTTTATTCAGATCACTTTTTTGGTGGTTTCTGATTGATATAAGAAGAACTGTCTGGGCTATTCCATCTATCTGACGATTCCAAGCAAAAAGAAAACCGGTTTATTCTGGGTACATAGCTATGCAAAAATATGAGATCTGGTTTGTTTGTCCATCAATGCACAATGGAAGGTTCTTAGTCAGTGTCCCTGGAAACAGTCCCCAGGCAGGGCTAGCATCATATGCCAGTCATGATCTGTAGTTTATAGCTTGCAGTCATGTAATCATTAGGGGAAATGTGATCATATGACCCCTTCTCCAGGCTATATGCAAGTCATAAATGAACACAATCACTGTGTAAAAGATGCAATCTGTTGAACACATTGTTTGTTCCGTCATTATGCAGGGAACATCTCCTACTTCAGTAAACGCCATGAGACATTCCTGCAGCACTGCAACATGTCACTTAATTGCATGGTTGTATTGGGGAGAAATATTTACGGGACATAGTGCACCTCCCTCATTTTCGTGTCTTAACCAGTAGACTGTTTTTTCTTTACACCAGTAGAATGACTTTAGTACAGTTACTTGAAGTTGTATGGTTGGTTGTCTCAGCAGTGGGAAAATCTAAGCTTAATTTATAGAGATTTTTTAGGCATTTGCAGCTTTTTAAAGGTAACATAATTTATTGCAGATTTAACTTTGGGTTAGCCTAACTGAATAGAATAGCAGAATGAGCTGGTTTGGAGTAATAACTCTTCATTTGATTATTCCTATTTGATGATTTCAAAATGTAATTCTTGTCCCTTCTTGTTGTAGTATTACAACCTGGAGCTACCTGTTGGACTATCTATCATAGACAATGTTTCATACAGGAAGTAGCCAGTGGGATTAAGAAATATCTGTAGCAAATTGAAATTGTCATGGTGACTTAACATTCAGGGGTTTATTTAAGAGAAAAAATACATGTCTTGTCAGTCATCAAATGTGCTCGTGTTTAGCCTACTTGAAGTGAGAATATACATCAAAACTATGTTTCTACCCTTCAGCATTTGCTTTAGTGTAGTAGTGATTATATGTCATGCTCCAATAAAACATGTTCTTACGAAAATGACCACATTTAGTGATGATGTACTCGGTGTCCAACAGGAACATGTTCTGTGTTGCCAGGCATTGCAGCGCCTTGAGAGGAATTTGGCCCGGGTATTAGAGGGGTTAGCAGCTTGTTAACCACCGCTACAGCACACACTCATGCATACATTCAATTTCACACACAAACATCCTCGCTGTTATCTTCATCCAAGTTATGAAAGCACAACTTTCAGTGCTTGAGAGCAGTGATACCTTAGATGAAACATTTTAGCTTTGCCCATTATTCTCAATGTTCTCCCTCTTAGTCTCTGTCAGACAATTACAAATATCGTTAAAAATCATATATCAATATTTAGAGATTGGATTATCATCATTACCTTCATGAATTGAATTTAAAAATACTTAAGACATTTCATAAGGGTTTTCAGAAAATCAGTACATGCTTCGACTCTAAATATCTGGCAAATTCTTATGTGTATTTATATTGATTACAATATTGGTTAAAGGAGAGGTGTCATGGCCATTTCCACTGATCATAATTCCATTGTTGAGGTATACTAAAATAGATTTATATTGTGCAATTTTCCAAACTCACATTGGTTTCTCATACAGCATCTCTGTAAAGTATGTGTATTCACTGAAGTTCACTCTCTGCCTTTAACGGCTCGTTGTAGCTCCAATAGCTCCAGCCCCCACCCTCCGCTCCACGGATTGGTCCATTTGGTTCCGGGTATCGCGTTATAGCTCTGGGCGTGGCTACTGGGTATCCAGACGTCACGATGCCCAGGAAGAACATGAGAAATCTCCAACGAGGCGTTTTGGGGAGGTCTTTTCTGTGTTAGAGTTTTACTCGCTACAGGGTGTACTTTGAGGGGTTTTGACTCTGCAGACCGTTTACATGCATAAAAACCTTCATAACACACAAGGGGACGGGTAATAACTGGAAAAGCATGACACCTCTCCTTTAAGTCTTAGAAAAAGGGCAGTTTTCCATTTGTGGCTCATTTACCTTTAAACAACCCTTATAAGGCCAGTATTAGTGTTTATTAAAACAAATCTGACATGATTGTATAACTGCTGTAACGCCAGCCGCCGCCTAAAGTAGTGTCTTGCTGAGAATGGTTTCGGAACTAGAAAAGTTCCTGAAAGATACCACAGTGTTCCTATTAGCTGTTGTTACCACCATCTTGGAAATGTAGGGTTGTTGTAACGTAATAAAGTGTTTTCACTTGGTAGGTGAAAAAAAAGAAAGAAGTATACTCTGATTTACAGATGTCTGTTTTCCAATGTAAATCAATGGGGAATAAGTATTTTCAGACCCAAATGATGTTAGTACAGAAATGCAGTACCATCGTTTGGCCACTACAAACATTTGCTTCATTGGCTGGTGCACTTCCTGGGGGCTTGGTGTGGATTGGGGTGGGGGTTATTTGGCATGACCCATGATGCTCTCTTGGAGGTCTGCTGACCAGCCAACTGATCCTCCCCAGGAGCTGCAACTGTAGCAGCGAGATGACAGGCCACAGTTTAACGCTTGCATACAGACACACACAGACCTCCCCTAGTCTGGGCACTGTTACCCTCACCCACCTTAAATCAATTTTCCTGACACGTTTGGGTGACCTCCTCTGGCCTGGCCTCTACACACACACACTCTCCCTGTCTGTCTGTCTGTCAAAGTGTTGAAGGCTATTAATCTCTTGAGTTACTGCAGGAGGTGGACACTTCATCTGTGCATCCATCTTTATTGTATATCTGTTGGAGAGACAGCTAAGCCTTCACTGACATGGAGACACAGGCAGTGGGGTTCTCTTTTGCCCCAGCCAGTTGGAGTCAGATGCAGCCGGGGAAGGACAGCGTCTGGTCACGTACATTCACAGTCCTGCAGGACACAAGGACAGGGAGAAAGATCAACAGTATTGAGAGACAGACAGTCGGATGGACACGTAACCAGGAGAACATCAACAGAAGGACTGGCTTTCCATCATCTCAGCCAATGGAAGAGAGAGACGTTTGCCACTCCAGAGGGACTGTGAAAACTTCTGTCATCCATCCACTGACAACTAATGGATTGAAAGACAACTATCCAGTTATCTGATCACCATTTACAAGTCCATCCTACTATCTACAAATCCTTGAAGACTGGAAACACATTTGTTTTGCAATCTACTCAAGTTTCCTCACCAAAAGTTATGTAACTATTCAGAGATGGCTAAATCTTTTGTCCACCATTCCCTCAATCCATCCATCTTACAAATCGACTGATAGATGTCTGGCCATCATTTTTTGCCTCCACCTGCTCCTCCCATGCTCAGACATCATTCCTGCCCTTCCTGCCGCCATTCCCTCGTCATGCTGCCTAAGCAAGTCCCCCTGTACCCACCAGAGGAGGATCTGGTGAGCCTGTCCACCGTCTACGACCTGTTGGACGAACAACAGCACTACTGCAGGGAGCTAATCCAGCAGCAGGAGAGGAACTACAGAGCCTTCCTGCAGATGATGATGGACTCGTCGTCCAGCCGCATGGACAGCCTGGTCCGAGAGATGCAGGACCTGAGGAGCTGCCTACAGAGGACCAATTCGGAGCTGGCCGAGGTTAAAAAGCAGGGTGTGCAGAACGGCAAGCGCGCCGAGTGCCTAGCTGAAGGTCTGGTGACGGTGCGAGGGGCGCTGGACGGCCTCAGCATCAAACAAGGAGCCTTCGGGGGAAGCATGGGAGGAAGAGGTGTAGATCTGAAGCAGCGCAAAGGTGGTGGCGGGTTAAGGCTGGACGGGGGAGGAAGAGTTGGCGAGGCGAAAAAAGCCGCCCCAAAAGCAGTGATGCTGGTGGCAGACCTCACAGATATCCACTTTGATGATATAAAGGTTGTACACAGACACAAACATTTAGAGAGCCAAAACTAGGACCCTCAATGTTCTTAAATAGTAGTAATGGTGATTATGGTAGATACTGGTCACTGGCTGTGACTGGACTTCAGTATAATTGTGCTAGGGGGCGTGGTCACCTACTTCCATTTAGCGTAAGGTTTGACCTATGATTGTTGCAGTATGATGGCTGTTGCTGATTGGCTGTAGGAAGATGCGTTTGAAAAATGTTGGAAGTACAGCATAAATAGTGCGTTGGTCCCGGACATGTTTTTTTTTAATAATTCTGTCACTATTTGCGCCCAATCCTTTACCTCAAAGACGAAGCTATTTTGTATTTTTCAAATTGTATTAATTTGTAATCTCTTCCCTTTTTTCTGCCTTTCTCCGTTTGTTTCGTAGGCTGATCAACTAACAGAAGAGCAGATTGCAGGTAAGGTGATAACAAGAAAACACATTACCATGTATTTCCATCTTTTACAGTAAACGCATTCTCTGCCCATGCGTTTGGTTACATCTGCTGTTGCTAAGTTTTCTTCTTTCCCACTTGTGTCTGTCCAGAGTTCAAGGAGGCATTCTCCCTGTTCGATAAGGATGGAGATGGCACCATCACCACCAAGGAGCTGGGCACCGTCATGCGGTCACTGGGTCAAAACCCAACCGAGGCCGAGCTCCAGGACATGATCAACGAGGTGGACGCAGATGGTATGCTGACTGGATTTTGTTGAGCTGGTCAATATAAACCTCTCTTAGCTTTATACAGGGTTCCCGCAGGGTCTTAAAAAGTCTTACATTTGAGTTGGTGAAACCTGCAGGAACCCTGTTTATTGACTGACTGTATTTATAACTTCCTTTCTCTGCGTCTCAAGGCAACGGAACCATCGACTTCCCAGAGTTCCTGACGATGATGGCGAGGAAGATGAAGGACACTGACAGCGAGGAGGAGATCAGGGAGGCCTTCAGGGTCTTTGATAAGGTGTGTGTCTGTTGCGCTGTGAAGATGAGGCAAACTGAAAATGTATTTTGTTTTTCTCATCAGCAGTTAAGCTTTAAAACTCAATACTTGTTCATACAAAATCTGAATTTCCCTAAACTAAAAAAACATGCAAAAAGTTATATTTTAGCATTTTGATAGCGGTGTCAACGCAAACACTGGCAAAATGGCTAACTGAGCTAACGGCAGCTACTGTTAGCAGCAGTAAGTGTTAGTTTAGCAAAGTAAAGCTTTTTGACCATCAGGAAACTCCATAAATCCTAGTTTTGAGGCAGAGCAGACGGACAACATCAGAGGGATAACCAGGGGAAAAGATCTCCATGAAATATGATTCAGTTTCACTACAAATCAATAAAGTGCGTAAACCCTTACTCACTTCTCCCTGGATATTGTACAGCTTACTTAACCAAGAACAGGCGTTTCAGGCACAGATCAGTGTAGCACCACAATCATTTTAAAGCTGTAAAATGGTTTTGTGATTGTAAAGAACGTCTACATGTTAAAGCTGTGTGACTGACTGTAATGCTGTGTGTGCTTCGGGCAGGATGGCAACGGTTACATCAGCGCGGCAGAGCTGCGTCACGTGATGACCAACCTGGGAGAGAAGCTGACAGATGAGGAAGTAGACGAGATGATCAGAGAAGCAGACATTGACGGAGACGGACAGGTCAACTATGAAGGTACAGGAGAGCAATATGTCTTCAAACGTAGCCACACATTTATTTTGAACAGTTTTATATTACACAATCTCAAAACTGTTGCTAATGAGTATTATTTGTTTCCGCCCACAGAATTTGTTCAGATGATGACCGCCAAATGAACTGGACTCGCACTGAAGACAAAGAATCAGTCAAATGTTTCACTTACCTCTTATTGCAAAAATCTACATTTATTCATACTGTTCTGTATAGACAACTTAAACTGAATGTTGGAAAACTGAAATCTGTCCATATAAACAAGCTCAAAAAAGGTAAAAAAAAGACAAAAAGAAAAACTCAAAATGAATCTGCATGTACTGGCTTGTATTCCCCGCCCCCCAGCACTGAGCTGCCCAATCAGATCTCACTTTGTTAGCCAAGCAGTCTCTCCGCAGCCGGCTGATTGGCCGCTGCTCGTCTGCTTCCTGGTTCCATCTGCTTCCTGGTTCCATCTGCCTGATGTTATGACGGTTCTATGGGCTGGCCAATCGCCTTTCTTCTAGGACTTGTTGTTTTCTTTCTTTCTGTTCTTCATGCATGCAGCTTTAGATGGGTTACTGTTGAGAGCCCAATGGCAGGCGGCTGTTGTTGGGCCCTCAGGTTGGCCTGGGACCCACAGAGAGGAGGGAGGGGTTAGGTGACAGATGGATGGGGGGTGGGGGAGTAAACCAGGTTGCTCACCTTGATGAAGTCGGTGAAACAGAGATATTTTTAAGAACACTTTAAAAATGGAATAACCAACTAAGAACTCATTTTAGATTCTGTGTTTCTGGCATGTCAGGATATCCGCTTTATCCTTTGTGTGTTTACCTTTTTTGAGGGGGTGCGGCATAGATTGAGCCCCTTGGGTGTTGTATGTTTGGAGGGGTGGGCTTAAAGATGATCATGTGCAAGAGCAACTTTGGGGCAATATCAATATCATGAGTATCGAGTTCTGTGAGATTTGCAATCTGTGGTTATCACCAAACTCGGGTACAGTTTATTGCCTCAAAGCTGGTATCATGATTCTACGGGGGTGTTCATTTCAGTTTAGTGGGGGCAGGGTCGGTGCTTTGCGGCATTTCTATCTTGTGTTTGTGTGTGAGTTTGCGTGTGTAAGTGTGTGTGTGTGGGTGCGGCGAGGCCCGGCCCAGTCCAACTGTTCAGTTCAGTTGATCTGCATTCCAAGTTGTACATGCTAGTCTTTACATTTTGTTTTTCCAATAAAAAACCATGAACTTTAACTCAGTGGGTCCTCCTGTGTTTGAGACTGGTGTTTTCTCTGGGGGGGGGGTTCTGTGGGGGAAGTGCTGCGGGAAAATGACTCATCTGTGCTGCTTATAGCATGGGATGTCTTTATGAGAGTGGACGTGTGAGCAGGGAAACTGAAGCACACTATAACATCTTTTTGGAGCGGAATCTGTCATCGAAATCTCCTTAATAAGCAATTATTAAAAAGCTTGTCTGGTTTTAAACCAACTCTAGATAAAATAGAGACAACAAGTTACAACAAGTCTCGGCGTTGGATACAAAAGCAAGTGATTGCACAGCATTGGAAATCAAAGGAACACTGGCAAATAGAGAAAAATACTATTCAAACCAGAGATTTAAACATAGCATGATTGATCTTTTCCTGGTTGATCCAGTTTTTTAAAATAGAACCACTCCATGAAATGAAAAATGTCCATCACATCATGAGGAAAAAGATGCATTAAACGTCTTAATTAATACTAATACACCAGTGTGTTTGCAATATACACATTTTGACATGTATATGATGCATTATATTGCACAAGGTGCATATCTTGACATAATTCTCCAATGTTTATATTTTATTAAATCTTTATTGCAATTTTTTTTGCTTTAACTCCTTTGTTAAAAAACACAATTTAATCTCTTTTATTGCTACTTTTGTCATTTATATATTGATATTTTCTATTTATTGCATATTCATTGCACAATTTTCGTTAACTTCCTTTTATTGTTTATATATTTTAATTAGTTTTGAAATGAAGCTACAACCCGATATCCCCCGGAATATTCTGATTCTGATCAAAGGAGCTTTTTAAAACAAGTGTCCCAAACACTATTGAGTGTTATGAACTGTCACGCCTTCACTTTTCTACTGGCACCATCAGTGTATATGTGGCAGTGTTTATTAGGGGGGGGGGGGTCACAAGGACTTCTCCAGATCGTCTGTCTGCAGATGAGGAGGTGTTGCTAGGCAACAGAGCCAGGCATGTGGTGGGTGGAAGTGGAAGAAGAGGGAGCAGAAAACCGTGGGAGTTTGAGGAGAGCAGGAGAGGAGACGGTGGGGGGGGGGGCTAAGACAATAATAGAAACCCAGGCAGGAGGAGGGATGAAAAGAGATTCACAGTGCGTCTTAAAAACAAATACCCCCCCCCTCCTCCTGAGAGGCCTTGTGCTTCACTCTGATGCTGAAGCTGCTTTTATTTAAAGTGTTTGGCCTAAAAAGTCTTTTTAATCCAACAAAAACACATCAAGGCTTCTCTGTGCTTCTTCACTGCCAGCTGTGTCAATAAGCATCACACACACACACACACACACACACACACACACACACACACACACACAGATGGAGAAAGAAAGAGGAAAGCAGTCACTTTATCCATCATAGTAGCTACGGTTATGTAACTGTCTGAAGTGGGACAATATGTCTTGCTTGCTGCCGTATTAACAGCGTCTCTACAATACAGGCGCCTTAAAATCACCCCACACACACACACACACACACACACACACACACACACACACACACACACACACACACACAACCCCCACTCCTGCTCCAGCTTTCACACACATACATATTTCAGTTCCTCACCTGACAGCCAAGAGAGTGTGTGTTAGGGTTGGACGTCCCATGATACTGTATGGAAAGATATTCCAAATATTACGGTTATTATTTTCCTTGTTGTGTCTTTACTCCCAACATGCTTTGTTCCTTTGTGTAAATCACTAAACATTTGCTAAAAAAAATGCTCATGTAAGTAACCTAATGCACACACAACTCTTTAGCGCTGAAAAACAATCGAATTTTAGAAACACTGGTGTGTCGTTTTGCAGTTCCAAAATAACAATATTTTCTCTTATGGTTTTTTAACTCTAACACTGACTGTAATCACCAACAGTGGGCGTCTAGTCTCAGGAGAATCAGCCAGATTTAGATTCAGATTAGATATTGGGTGAGTTGAAATTCAATACTCTTAATGAACCGTGTGAGTCACTAATTATCATGCTTTGAACAATATATGAAGAACTACATTATTTTTAAAATCTTTACTAAAACAAAAAATATGATTTCCAATAAAAAACAACCAATGTCCCAATTTTGTGTTAAATAATTTTACTGTAAAAAGCTGAAAAAAATAAGAATTTTCCATCCATCAATATTCTAACGCTTATCTGAGTCGGGTACCCAGCCGCTTGTTCTTTCGGTCATGACCCATCCTTCATAGTCATCGGTGAGGGTAGGAACGAAGAGGGACCGGTGGACTGAGACTTATCCCAAATTCATGTAAAAAACATACTATGATTGCACACAATTTAAATACACATTTGGGAAGAAATAGAAATCCTAAGAATATGAATAAAGGGGCCCAACACAACATGAAATGGGGAAAAAAGGATCTAACAAAGAGTGCGATTATGTGTAAAAATAAATGTGCTCTGTCACGTGTGTTTCTGGTTCTTGCGCTTATTGGACTGTCAACTTAGTTATTTTAAATATTGAAGGGACCCTATTGACTCCTTTATGTATTTTATAATTCCTTTTTGGTCTGAGAGGGTGTTGCTTACCCGTACAGTTGTGTCTATATTTGTATCTCTTGTCTGTGCTAAACAAAACATATTAAAAGAACATTTAGCCAACCAACTAACATTTTACTGAACAATGTGAACTTCCTGGATGAGGTCGTGACCTTTAAAGGGAGACTAATTGTTAGTGATACCTGCAGTCTGGCAGCAGTGTGTGTGTGTGTGTGTGTGTGTGTGGGGGGGGTGATCCTGACACTCACAGACAAAGCCTGTCAGCGCTGTAATCCTCTGATAAAAACACACAAAGGAGGACACATCTATGCACTGACAGACACACACCTGAGAGAGTAACACACACCGCTGGCCCGAGGTCACAGCGAGAGGGAACACCACACACAGAATATCGCAGCATAGCCTATGTACAAATACTGCGAGATCTATTAAGCATGATAAGCCGACGCTTTGTTAGCATTCAGTTAGCATAGCATTAGCCATGTTAGGTCTGTCTGGATGATTCTATAGCTGTCAATAAACCTGTAGATTTGAAGGTCCTTTATCCACACACTTGTAAACTTTACATGGGCCTCCAAATGTTTAAATCGCCGACATCAGTAACAGTGATCGGTCCGTTTTCTCTGAATTCATATGGACAGATGACATTAGTTAACTCTTTTTAATATTAATAATGCTCCACTGTTAGTACTTATAGCTTCTCTTTGTAAGGGCATTTATATTTCGCACAACCTTTATTAATGTTGGTCGGAATACAGCTGACAGATGACTGGTGAAAGCTGATAGATATTGACACCTGCAAGGGTTGCTAATTACGCTATCCTCCTAAAATGGCCACGATGCCCCAGAATGCACTGCGGTTCCCATTGCGAAATTCAGCATATTGCAGAAAATAATCTTTGTGGTCAACAGACGTTAAACAATACTAAACACATTTTTTTCAGCGGATTCGCTAACACCATGTTGTTTATTTTTCAATCAGTCAAAGTAAATAGCAGCTTCGGATATTCACGGGTAGAGTTTTACTGACGTATTTTATATCGTAGGCCAAAACGTGTAATCTCTTCAGCTTGGTTAACACCAGACCTTATGTCAGATTTTTAACGACAAACACGTTCAATAAGTTGAGTTCGAGACGAGGGAACAGGAAGTGGGTTTTCAAATGTGGGACACATTTCTGCTCCACTTTAATACATTGCCTGAAACCATGTATGTATACAATGATCCAGTTCTCATGCAGACAGAATAAGAGAGGTGGAGGACTTGCCACCATTTTCTCTAATGACTTCACATGTTCCAAGTGCTGTTTTGGAGACTCTTCTAGCTTTGAATACTTAACTGTTACAATCTACGTATCGACCCCCTAAGCACAACGCCAATTTCATCTCTGAGTTTTCAGATTTTATGTCAATAGTTCTTACCAGTTACGATAGGATTACAGCTAAATCTCGAAACATTTGAATATCGTGTAAAAGTTGATTAATTTCAGTATTTCTATTTAAAAAGGGAAACTCATATATTATATATGATGTGTTTTAATCTTGATGATTACGGCTTAGAGAGAACCCAAAATTAGAATATTGAAAAAATGTGCCGCCAAATGCTCTCATTGATTGAGACGCGTGATGACGCCCTCCCTAAGCCAATACTGATACACACACATAATACACACGTAATAAAAAACTGTTAATGCGAGATAAAATAATTGTTGGCATTAATGATTTAATGCCTTAACGCGATAATAACGCGTTAACTTGCCCAGCCCTAATTTTAATACTATGCTTGAATCAAAACAATTGTTTCAGATTAATGAACACTTTTCCACCCTCGCACGCTGGCTCTGTTGATCTAGTGCACAATAATTAAAAAAAATACAATATACAATATTATTATTATTATTATTATGTTCAAACACAATAAAACAGACAGACAAGAAGTCTCGCATGTTTTTAACCACTTTTATTATCTTTATCATTGTCATCGTTATCATTTCAGTCATTCATTTACAGCAAAGGACTCAGTGAGCGAGCTCCTTTTATTCCTCCGACTGCATCTCAGTAACACAGCTCTCCAGAAAATAGAATTATAATTGACTTTCTAAAACAATATCAATACACTTTGAACAATCAAATATACAACAATAATCCTTTGCATGTATAATCAAATGAAAAGTATATTTATCTGGTGTTTAACGTGACACTGGCTGGACACAGAACACACTATAACCAGTTGCATTTACACACACAAGGAAATCAGATTTTTGAGAGAACTCTCTTCACATTCGTAACTACATACTTATCATTTGTTCAAAATTCATTTTTAGGTTTTTACAGCACTTACATGAAATTGCAACATTATATTATTTCTGTTTGACTATTTGTATTTGGCACTCTTATGTGTTCAGTTAATGGGAACATATGCAAATGTATAGAATGTCATGGAAATATGAGTAAACAAGGGAGTACACTCGACCTGCAACGATTGGTCGATTGACAGTAAAATAATCGTCAACTTTAGGAAAAGGGCCCTATTTGTATGTCGTGTCTCTACTCTGACATGTCTCCATGCTTTAATGTTCAAAAGCTCTTTATTTCTCTCATGTGCTGCAGCACCTCTTTTCACCCTCTGTCTGAAACCAGAGCCCAGTCTGCTCTGATTGGTTAGCTGGCTGGCTCTGTTGATTGGTCCACCGCTTAGAGATGCCCTCCCCTTAGCCTATCATGTACAATGTGTTGGAGAGCTAGCCAATAGAAGCAGAAGTGTGACAGTGATGTCACACTTGTTTGAGCCTTTGCAGACCCTTTCCGTAACACAGTAGAGGGAAAGGGAAACCCCCAAAAAGCTCAACAGGGCCTCTTTCAAATGGATTCATCTTTTTAATCTGCAATTTCTCATGCAAAAATATCACAAAAAGCTCTCAAATCCAGATGTTCTTCTTTTCTCTGTTTCAAATCATACTACATTGATTACCCTTGAGGTATTGACTGCCATAAAAAGACATTTAAATATTTTCAGACACTTTTTGGACTAAACGATTTAGCTCATAAGAAATTGTCAGATTAATCGACAATTTAAACATTTGTTAGTTGAAACAGATAAGACAACATGTGCTTGAACGAAAATAAAAAAAAGAACAGCCATCAGTTTGGACATCAGCAGATTTATATCTCATCTCCTGTGTGTAGATGCAGCCTGTGTTTTGGCATTTAGACCTGGCTGTGCTGAGTCAGCAATACAGTAACCATGAACCTCTCTGTATGATCAGTGAGGGAACCTGTGTGTGTGTGTGTGTGTGTGTGTGATCTAACAAGTAACATGTAATGTAATGTGTGTGTGTGTGTGTGTGATCAGTAATATTTGGCTAATAAAGGAAACATTAACAGACTAAAGAACGTGTAAACAAAATGTAAACATCTGAATGCTAGTGGCGCCAGAGTGGGAACTCAAGTTGGATTTTATTTACGTCTTTCCACACACACACACACACACACACACACACACACACACACACACACACACACACACACACACACACACACACACACACACACACACACACACACACACACACACACACACACACACACACACACACACACACACACACACACACACACACACACACACACACACACACACAGTTTACTACAAATCACACACACAGTTTACTACAAATCACACACATCCAGACACTAATATGGAACATGTTGGCACACATTACAGACATGCACAGACAGTCACACACACAAGCAATGTATGGCCTCACACACATGGTCAGGGGTCACAGCTACAGCAAGGCATTGTGGACAGGGGGAAGCGCACATGTTTATTTATGTTTACAGTTTGTATACAGTGTGTGTGTATTTACAGTGAGGGTACAGGAGAAAAACCTTGTGCAAGTGCATGCAGGTCCATCATTTGTGCCTTAGTGTGTGTGTGTGTGTGTGTGTCTCTCAAAGTGCTCGGGGGATGATGGTGAAGGGCAGGATGGGGCTGCTGGCCTCCAGCTCCAGCGCGGTCAGGAAACACTCGGTGGCCGCAGCGGCGTTCCCCTGAGCCTGCAGCACCTCCCCCAGACTGTTCCACACATCATGAGCCGTACTGAGGGGGGGGAGAGAATGTGAGAGAATGAAACAAAAGAGGAGAAGAGAAAGCAGGAGTATGGGAGAGAAGGGGAGGAGAGGAAATAAGAGGAGGAAACAGGAGTAGTGATGTTATAGGAGATGAGAGGAGAGTTGAATAATCGGAGGGAAGGGGAGAGATCAAGGGAATTAGAGGAGGAGGAAAGGAGGAGAGGAGAGAGAATGAAAGAGGATAAATGGAGGTTGGGAGGAAGTATGAGAAGAGGGGGATAAGGAGGAGAGTAAGAGCGAGGTGACATGAGAGAAAAGGAGACAGGGAGAGGATAGGAGGAAAATAGAGAAAGAATGAAAAGGGAAACCGGTGTAAACAAAGGAGCGAAGGAAAGAGGAGAGGAGGAAATGGAAGGAAGTGAGAAGGGACGACATAAGAGGAGAGGAAAGAGCAGATATAGGTAATAAGAGAGAGGAAAAGAGATACGGAGAGACATACATGTAAACAGGGTGAGGACAGGGGAGAGGAACAAAGGAGATGAGAGGAAGGAAGATGAGAGGGGAGTAAAAGAAGATCAGAAGGAGGGTAGGAGAGGAGAAGGAGAGATAAAAGGAAGCAGGGAAAAGGAAAAGAGGAAAGATGGGAGGAAATAAGAGAAAACAATATTACAACATTTGAGGTGAGGGGAATAAAGGGGAGAGGAAAAAGGAGGTGATATGAGAAAAGGGAAGCAGAGGAGAAAAAGAGGAAACAAGAGAAGGAAATAGAAGAGAGGAAAGGGGAATATAAATGTGAATGACATTAAATATAATGATCACGTAAATTCCAATCACACACACACACACACACACACACACACACACACACACACACACACACACACACACACACACACACACACACCACACACACACACACACACACACACACACACACACACACACACACACACACACACACACACACACACACACACACACACACACACACACACACACACACACACACACACACACACACACACACACACACACACACACACACACACACACACACACACACACACACACACACACACACACACACACCTGTTGACCTGCACAGCGTCCCGCAGCACTTTCTCTGACAGACTGTAGCGCTGCAGCTGGTGGAGGATCAGACCCTGAGCAGAGGATGAGGAAGAGGAAGAGGAAGCAGGAGAGTGAAATAACGACTTATATCAGTTTATCAAGTTGGTGTACACACACATCCTGAAAATTACTCACTTTGATTTTTCTTTTTTATTCTTTTACTTTTTGTTGTGTATTTAAAAAAACATCCACATTTATATAAGGTCTGGGCGATATGAAGTTTCACATTTGACAAGATTCTTAACCAAATACAGCAATATCGATTTTGGAACGAGTGTGTGAGTGTGGTTGAGTGTGTGAGTGTGTGTGTGAGTGTGTGTGTGTGAGTGTGAGTGTGTGTGTGGTTGAGTGTGTGCGTGTGGTTGAGTGTGTGCGTGTGTGTGTGAGTGTGTGTGTGGTTGAGTGTGTGCGTGTGTGGTTGAGTGAGTGAGTGAGTGAGTAGAAGTGGTGATGAGTGAGTGAGTGAGTGAGGGTTTGCAGTGAGTTGAGGTTGATGAGTGAGTGGTTGAGGGTTGAGTGCAGTGAGTGAGTGAGTGAGTGAGTGAGTGTGTGAGTGAGTGAGTGTGTGTGGGTGAGTGAGTGAGTGAGTGAGTGAGTGAGTGAGTGAGTGAGTGAGTGTGTGGTTGAGTGAGTGAGTGAGTGAGTGTGAGAGTGTGTGTGTGAGTGTGTGTGTGTGGTTAGAGTGGTGTGGTGTGGTGTGGCGTGACGTGCGTGCGTGGACTTGCGTGAGTGCGTGTGTGTTGGTTCGTGTGTGTGTTGGTTGCGTGTGTGTGTGTGTGTGTGTGTGTGTGTGTGTGTGTGTGGTTGCGTGTGTGTGTGTGTGGTTGCGTGTGTGTGTGTGGTTGCGTGTGTGTGTGTGGTTGCGTGTGTGTGTGTGTGTGTGTGGTTGCGTGTGTGTGTGTGTGTGAGGTTGCGTGTGTGTGTGTGTGTGTGCGGTTTGAGTGTGTGGGTTGCGTGTGTGCGGTTGAGTGTGTGAGGTTGTGTGTGTGAGGTTGAGTGTGTGAGGTTGAGTGTGTGAGGTTGAGTGTGCGAGGTTGAGTGTGCGTGGTTGAGTGTGCGTGGTTGAGTGTGTGTGGTTGAGTGTGTGTGTGTGTGTGTGTGTGGTTGAGTGTGTGTGGTTGAGTGTGTGAGGTTGAGTGTGTGAGGTTGAGTGTGTGAGGTTGAGTGTGTGAGGTTGAGTGTGTGTGTGTGGTTGAGTGTGTGTGTGTGGTTGAGTGTGTGTGTGGTTGAGTGTGTGTGTGTGTGTGAGTGTGTGTGTGTGGTTGAGTGTGTGTGTGTGGTTGAGTGTGTGTGTGTGGTTGAGTGTGTGTGTGTGTGTGTGGGTGTGTGTGTGTGCGTGCGTGCGTGCGTGTGTGGTGTGTGTGGTTGTGTGTGTGTTGTGTGTGTTTGTGTGTGTGTGTGTGTGTGTGTGTGTGTGTGTGTGGTTGAGTGTGTGTGTGTGGTTGAGTGTGTGTGTGTGTGTGTGTGTGTGGTTGAGTGTGTGTGTGTGTGTGAGGTTGAGTGTGTGTGTGTGTGTGAGGTTGAGTGTGTGAGGTTGAGTGTGTGAGGTTGAGTGTGTGTGTTGAGTGTGTGTGTGTGGTTGAGTGTGTGTGTGTGTGGTTGAGTGTGTGTGTGGGTTGGTGTGTGTGTGTGGTTGAGTGTGTGTGTGTGTGTGTGGTTGAGTGTGTGTGTGTGGTTGAGTGTGTGTGTGTGTGGTTGAGTGTGTGTGTGTGGTTGTGTGTGTGTGTGTGTGTGTGTGTGTGGTTGAGTGTGTGTGTGTGGTTGAGTGTGTGTGTGGTTGAGTGTGTGTGTGGTTGAGTGTGTGTGTGGTTGAGTGTGTGTGTGGTTGAGTGTGTGTGTGTGTGTGTGTGTGTGTGTGTGTGTGTGTGTGTGTGTGTGTGTGTGTGTGTGTGTGTGTGTGTGTGTGTGTGTGAGTTACCAGTCTCTGCATGGTCTTGACGTGTGTTGGGTTGATGGACAGCGACTCTTCGTACCAGCGTTTGGCCTCCTCGATGTTCCCCCGGAGCTCTGCGATCTGCCCCCTCATGTACAGTACATTATGGGATGTGGGGAAGAGGTTGGAGGCTTCCTGTGTGCAGGCCGAGGCTTCAGCCGGCTTCGACATGCCGGTGTACACCTCCGCTGTAAGAGAGAGGGGGGGGGGGGGTCCAAACATCAGAGAACATTTCCTGTTTCTAAAGCGTGAGATTTGCAGCCTTCTTAACATCAGTGTATTTGAGTAAAATCCACTAATAGCACAATACTGTTCCACACATCATGAGGAGAAGAAACAGGAGGAGGAGAGAAGGAAAGACGAGAGGAGAGGGGTATTATTGGAGGATTGATCAAGAGAGGAAAGGAGAGAAAATGAAAGAGGAGAAGGGAGGGAATAAAAGAAGAGGAAACAGGAGATGAGCTGGAAATGAAGGGGAGGAGGATAGAGGAAACGTTAAAAAAAGAATGAAAGAGGAGAGGGGGTATTAGGAGAGAAGGAAAGAGGAGATGAGCTATTAGGAGAGATGAGAGGACAGGTCGATAATCGGAGGGGGAAGGAGAGATTAGGAGAGGAAGGAGACGAGAAGGGAAGGAAATAAGAGAAGAGGAAACGAGGTATGAGAGACGGGAGGAGACGCGGATAAAAAGAAGAGGAACAGGGTAAAGAGAACTAAAAAAGGAAGCAGGGCGAGGATAGGGGAAAGGAATGTAAAGAGTAGGCAGGAAAGAAATAGGATGGAAGGAAAATAGATAAGAAGAAATGCATAATAAAAAAGATGGAGAAGAGGAAAAGGGAGGTGATGAAAGCAACAGAAAAGAAAGCAGGTGGAGGATAAAGGAAAATAGGAAGCAGGAAAACATCAAGAGATGAGAGGAGGAAGTGGGGAGAAAAGGAGAGAGATTGAAAAACGGGGGGTGGGTAGTCTGAGAGACCAGCAGGAAGGAGAGGAATAAAGAAGAGGAGAGGAGGAAACATCTCTGAGGAACTCTTTCAAACCTGAGAGCTGTAGAATTACTGAACAAATAGATCCCAGTCGATATAACCACCGTCTCGTCAAAGCAAGACTGCAATTCCCATAAATGCTGATATTGTGCGGCACAACGTGAAAGTGCTCCATCTCAAGTTACATTTTGAAACCTCTCAAACTGAAATGATGCATTTAAAAATAAAAGCCACAAACAGACAGCTTAGTGTAATAATTGTGATGACACATTCGCAAAAGAACGAAGCTACATTTTTCATAATGTTTCAGCATCAAGGTGGCCTAATGCACCGTGCGCAGAGCCACAGACCAAACAGAGGAGGGGACGGAGGACCGTCTGCTCGTCTGGCCTGTGATTGGATGATTGTATTAGCGGTGTCGCCAGGCTGGAAATGACCACCTCTGACAGGAAGCGGCTGGAGAGATAAACAGAGTGTGTGTGTGTGTGTGTGTGTGTGTGTGTGTGTGTGTGTGTGTGTGTGTGTGTGTGTGTGTGTGTGTGTGTTTGTTTATTATACTCTTCAGACTGCTTATGTTTGTGTCTGCTGGGGAGGCAGACATGAGAATGGAGTGTACCCTAAAAGTTATTTAATCTGCCTACGCCCTACGAGCTGATGTCAGTACTAAAAGACAATCATACGGAGAACTAGCAGACAGACTGTTTGTGTAGTTTGGCATTTGGACGGTCCCTTTCAGTATTTTAGAGGACAGAATTGTCCCTACCATTATTTGAGCAAAATAGTTTCTGTATTATCTTTGGTGCTTAAGTCATATTAAATCATTTGCATGTGCCCTTCCGGAGGTTTCGTCTTTATTACTGCCTACATTCTGAAATGGAGAAGGCTATGCTTTGACCTGTCCACCTGTTGCAAATTAAAATCATGGCGAAAAAAAGATACAAACCAGATAACGTTGATGACAAAATGTCGTTATCGCAGATAACATTAAATCTATGGTGGCCAACATGTGCAAACGCGCTACAACAGCCCAATACACTTTCATTAGGTGAAACGCGCCACAGCTTAAAAAACGATGCAAATATAAAAACAAAACATTTGCCAAAACACATGCAAATGAAGAAACATCTTCACCTACTTGACAACGCATGCGCAGCATTTAGAAAACACTCACCAAATGCACTGCATAAACGAAACACTGCAAATACAAAACGCTACAAGAAGCTTAAACACGTGTTGTCAAGTTGGGGAAGATGTGTTTTTATATTTGCATCGTTTTTTAAGCTGGGGGCTGCGTTTCTCCTGATGGAAATGTTTTGGACCGACACAAACATGTACACACTTGCCAAACACTTGAACATCTGTTGCACTTCCATGCGTGTAGCGGCCTGTTGGTTTGCCTACATACCTGCGTGCAACCAGATCTGAGCCAGGGTCATCCAGGGGTGCATGGGTCCGTGTTTGGGGGCACTGCTCTGCAGGGAGGAGGCCACCTCGGACAGAGCCTGCTCTACGCGACTGGCTGCTATAGACGTAGCATGAACTGAGCCTGGAGGGAGGAAATCCAAACATTATACACCATCATCTCCTGCAGGTACTTACTAACTACTGCAGCACACAGCAGCTTTTAATTCTACCAAACAATATCAGATTTCCCAGAAACAGGAAGTGAAATCTGGAGTGTTTGGGTAAAGCTCACAACTCTCGCAGCTTCCTGTTCCTGCTCTAAAGCCTTTAATCAGTCCACACCATTCCACACGCTGCAACACACAGTGTTATGGCCCCTGGATTAACCAGGTTTAAATGGATTAATTTCTGCACAACCATGCATAAACACTGCATCAACCTGCACTCAGCTGATTAGTAAGTGCGTCTCAGATTTTGTCTCTGCAATTGGATTACATTATAACAGGGAGGCAAAATGGCCACCACACGGGACTGCAGGAGCACACTGCAGATCTGTGAAAGCAAAACATAATACGTCTTCTGGTGTAATATTTGATCATATCCTGCTTTTACACAAAACAAATGTAGTTAAAATGACCATTTATGGGTTTTCTGATTCGTACATTAACCAAAATAATGTAAAAATGTCTTAAAAAGGTATATTTTTATCCATGACTTTGATCAATTTGACTGAAAATGTATGAATAAATCCACTTTGATCTGACCTTTTATGAAACGTTTCTTCATTTGCATGTGTTTTGGCACAATTGTGTGCTTTTTTATTTGCAGCGTTGTTGAAACTTCAGGGCATTTCTCCTAATGGAAATGTTTTGGGCAGTTGTTGCTTTTTTGCACTTGTTGGCCACCGTAGAATAGGATAAAAACGTCTAAACACGTATATTTTTAATACATTGCATTGATAAATATTAACTGAACATTGATGACTAAATCCACTAAGATCCGTTCTCTGTGTGCAAATTAGATTTCGTTACATTTTGAGAACTATACAACCTTTATAATTTGAACATTTTAAATCGTTTTGTTCCTTTCAATAAATGCTGTAAAATACAGACACTGATTATGCTTTACATTTGTAAAAATGCTAGTGCTAGTCTAATGTGGTAGACAACCTTTTTGGTTTTTAAGTCACGTCATTTGCAGCCTGCAGTGATTATATAACTATATAAATATGTGCCTTTTATATCCTGAACATGGACTAAAATAAAAATGGCGAATGGTCGAAGCTCGCCAAAATAAAAGCTGTACTTTAATAAAACATCTCCCATCCCCTTCTCCTATTATTCTGTTCTCTATGGTCCAAAATACTCTTTCAACTACAATGACATGAGCTGTGTGTTGGGGTGTTAAGGGACAGGAAGTAACCATGTGTAAAAGACAAGTGGGACGAGGATAAAAAGAGAAGATTTGAATATTAAAGCTGTGTGTGTGTTTGTGTGTTAGAGAGAGAGCAAAGAACGGAAGAGTGTTATTTTTGTGCTTTAAAAGTGTCTTTAAAAAATGGATGTCCATCTCTCTCACACATACACACAACAGCATTTAAAGGTCACCTATTATGCAAAATGCACTTTTTGATATCTTTTATACGTACATGTGTCCCTGGTGTGTAAGGAGACTCACAAAGTGTCAGAAAATACAACCCTCTCTCTTTTCCCCCTTACCCACATCTTTAAATATGTGGGTGAGAACTTGACATCATTACTGAAATGTGGGCTGGCTTTACATTTAACTCCTGGCAACGTCCCGCCCAACCTATCGTTCCCATATACAGTCGGCTAGCTGAATCCCCTCCTGCAGCTGTGTGTCTGTGTATTAAGCAGGATGTCTGCAGGAGGCACTTAAAGTAAAGTTGTTATATATATAATACATATAATGGCACTGTTCTAGCGGTAAACACTGAAAAAAGAACATGTCAAGCTATGTGCTGTATCAGAAAATATGCACAATGTGTTTTAGAAGTAATATAGTTTGTGTTTACATTAGCAAGCATTGCTAACACTCAGAGCTAACGCTGTACTGGAGAGAATATGTGTAAAGAAGCCGGATATAAAAAGTACTGTCCTTATGGTCAACCGGCGAGAGAGAAAACGTTTGAGCTCCATACTGTTTCAGAAATAATGCTTGATGTGGTTTGGAACATAATATGGCGTTTAATAACGGCAGTGTTTAGCTGAGTTTCTGCTGGTAGAGAGTCTACTCTTCACAGAGCTCACTGCTTGCATGTGGAGCTCCAAAGGGGCGTGGCCAGCATTTAACATGTTACATTTCTATATATAGAAGGTAGGTTGAATAATACAGAAGATACCCAATTTTAAGTGTTTTATCAATCTCTCCATTTATCGATATCCAACATGTTGTTTCCCTCACATCCACCCTTTTACTTTTCTGCACTGTTGTTATGCACCATAAGGCTTTTAGTGATACGCTTATAGACAGACGGTAGGACATATGGCCTTGTCAGTGAAAGAACAAAGTGCTATTGCATCAGCGGTTAGTTGGAGTTGTATAAAGAGGAACAGAAGTAGTGATGCTGTATATTTTCTTATGAATTGCTTTCACTCTGACCATTTTGTGCCCCTTATATTCAAGTCAATCTATGAACTGGATGTTATGTAATACTGACAAAACCATGAGACTTTCTTTAGAATATATAGAAGTTTTCACTTGGTGCCATTAGAGATTTGCTAGCAGACTACGTAGGAAGCCTCCTGCCGTGCCTTGTGCCTAACATGTGGGCATTTCACACAGCAACACATGCACCAAAGCTGCTCACTGAATCAAAGGAATACACTGACTGACAGGAACAAATGTACAGATGTAAAAATAAAAAAAACGTTTCTCTGAAAATGATCAATTGGCTATCGTTTGATTTAAAAACCTTTCCAATAGAGTTTGTTAGAAATGCACTAATTATATGACTTTGTTAAAACGACAAAATTCAGATCATTCATATCAGATCATAGTTTTTCATTATAATCACTGTTCACTTGTTTTCACATATGTGTCAAAAAGTAAGGTAAAGTGATTCCAGTATGTTTAGCGCCATTTTGTTTTTACTAGTGAGAATGGGTTAAAATACTCTTTGTTGAAAATGTTAACATGTCATAGAATTCTAATTTATTGTGTTTTTCACAATTTGATGAATGTCAGGATAAGATCGTGTATGTCTACCACTATGACCAAGATATTGTGACATCAAATGTTCATATTGACTATGGCTCTGTCGGCATTTGCTCTTTTTTTGCTAGCTGACATTTTAAGGTTTTTTTTCATGTTATATTCCTTTAAGTCGTTGTATTCCTTTAAAGTCAAATACCATCAACTTGATATAAATTCAGTACAATTCTCCTGAAAACTGGCTGCGGACATCACGTTAAAGCAGAGGATATATGTACATTTTTCCTTCCTAAAGATAATGTACATGTATCGGAACCTCGTCGGGAAAAAGAAGGTCAACTGGGACCGGAGGATGGACGGAACAATGGATGGAAAAAAGAAGGTCAGATGGAGGTTACATGGCTACTTACAAACAGAAAACATGGAGGAAAAACCAAGAGTGTTAGCGTCCTGAAAGCCGCCTTGAAACAATGGAGGGATGGGAAGAAAACAGAAATACGATTGTTAATGATTGAAAAAAAGGAAGAGACAGAGAGGAAATATCCAAATAATTACGATATCAAAAAGACGATAGTAGTGCAGGTCGAAGAGGTTTTTATTCTTTACTTTTAGATAAAATGCTGCCTCCACTTGATCTATAATATGCTGTAATCTTTTCAAATAAATGCTTAATTATGAGCACATATGTACATATACAGCCATAAATGTTGAATAGGATATATTATGCTCATTTTCAGGTTAATATTTGTATGTAGTGTCTCTACTGGGACATGTCTCCATGCTTTAATGTTCAAAAAGATCTTTATTTTTCTCATACTGTCTGTGCTGCAGCACCTCTTTTCACCCTCTGTCTGAAACCAGAGCCCAGTCTGCTCTGATTGGATAGCTGGTCGGCTCTGTTGTGATTGGTCAACCGCTTAGAGATCACCCACAATGACATTGTATCACGTCCAATGTGTTGGAGCGCTAGCCAATAGAAGCGCGAGAGTTACATAGTGATGTAGTGTCGAAAGAGGATTATTTTGCTAGAATTTTCTTAGGTTCATGATATCTCAAAATGCCTTTCCGCACAGCTGGATTTAAATGATGGATGGAAAGCTTTTTATATGACTAACAATGCACTTTTAAAGTGGTGTACTAATACAATAACAAAATAATTTGGTCCGATTTTCCGTCATTTCGATTATTGTGATTTTAAATAATGTAATTATCGTCTTGCTGACTGAAAAAAAAATCAAGCTCTGGAGCCAATTACAACCATTATTTTCAGTTCAAACATCATTAGTATAAGAGATGGCAACATAGAGAGACAACATAAGGTTGGAAACAAGACAAATTGATGTTGGCTCAAATGTAATATCCTCACAGAAAGAGAAAGGAGGAGGATGCAGAACATGAACACAAACAAGAGACACATATCCAGGGGAGAAGTAGATAGATGTGAAGAGACAGTGCTGTATGTAAAACTATTTTGTATATCCACAATGAAAAGAGAACTCAACGGATTTCAGTATCCTTGTAGTGTTAATTTAAAGCAACAATCTTTGTTTTCTATGTGGAACGTAGTGGTGTGGAGATAAACTAAAGTGCGTAAGTTCACCTGAGACCTAAGTAGTAAGTAGAGTAAGCCGAAAAGACACAAAACTACTGCAGCATCAAAGCTCAAGCTTTTGTTTTCCATGTTAACATGCGGAGATTCACAGCATGACTGAGAACTACCTGTGAAGCTGAAGCACATCCAGTATTAACGGTTAGTCAGTTTAGTTATAGACTTGTCCTCCATGAAGAGTCAAATTCAAGATTCACCTTGTTAATCACCTCAATAGGCCGGATACATTCTTTAATCATTTAGTTGAAAGTCATGGATGTCGGGCAGATTACGGTGTGGGTCATTGCAATTAGTTTTCTAATATCCGGAAATACTCTGCGAGGTAGCTATCATTTCATAATAAACGTATATATGAAAACATATATATATTCTCACTGTTGAATAGCAACAAAGAATGTAAGCTATTATATGATAAGATACACTTTTACAAAGATGCTACTTTCCTCTTAGTGTAGTGAGGAATTTAATAATATAAAATAATATTTTTTTAATAAAAACATCTTAAATACGGAGGAGCACTGAGCGAGAGAATTAGGGATGAAATTAACTGATTTAAGATTAGTCAGAAAATGATCATCATAATATTTGTTTTGCCTCTCAGGGCTTCCATACATCAGCAACATCAGCAACATCAGTAAGATCATTAAGATCATTCCACAGTTGCTCAATTTTGACAATGTCCAGGGGCCTCATTTATAAAGGGATATACGCTCAAAAAATGGCGTACGCCAGTTTCTACGCAATGTTTGCGATTTATAAAATACTAACTTGACGGGAAAATGTGCGGTCCTCCACCCAAACTCTAACCCATGCGTACGCACTAAGCACAACAACGGGAGAGACGAGAAACTGCGACACCGTTGGCAGAAGGAAGAATGGAGAGAAATATGTGGAAATAAATAAAATGTTACCTCATTTATCAAATGTGAAGAATTCATTTTCAAACATTGATTAAAGCCAATCTTAAAATGATTAAACAAACGCCTGTTTGAGACTCCTCAGTGCACACAAAAACATAACTTGGAGAAATAAATAAAGACGGAAATGTTATTTAAAACCACCTCGAATATGTTGTGTTAATGTTATGAAATGTTTTCTCATAAATGATGCGGTAAGCAGGAGGACAGAATTACGTCTAAACTGACGCCGTTTTGCATTTCTATAGGTTGTAGATACGAGCATGGTTTTATATACTATCACGTTTAATCGTGTTTTATGCCGTTTGCTAAGACTTGATAAGTCGCTCGTAAAACACAGGAGGTATGGAAACTAAGAACACCATATGTGGTAAATTGTACAGCTAATATAACACAACACATTAGTTGTATTTCCTTTAACTGGTGGATTATGGATATATAGTTGCTGATCGAAAGCTGGAACACAAACCACCAAATACAACAAAATAATTCAGATCCAGTCGTCATGACTCCACTCCGGAGGGATTCCCCGATCATTTCTTACAGTTTCTCATCAAGGGGGTGTCTCCTGTCCCCGGTACAAACACACTGCCTGAGGAAGGTTATGTGTATTTGTTTTGTCATTAACTTTTTTCGGACCACTTATTTATTTATTTTGGTGACGATCCGACCTCCATGCTGCTACTCTGGTTCAAACTGCATCCACCAAACAATATGATTTATCTCGACCTCCCCACAATAACCAAAATCTGACACGGTGTGAGATGTCTTTTTTAGCTGTTCTGTCGTCATTTCCTGCGATCTTCTTCATGCAGTCAGTCAGAATGAATGGGCATTTCTTTGACTATTCATAGGCAAATATGGGCGTTACGTGAAGCCCGCAAAAGCTGCGCCGCATTTCGAGTCGATTGTGAAGGGAAACAGGCGTAGGAAGTACTTCCCTCGCCGGTACGCAATGTTTTGTGAATCGGAAAATGTCGGAACATTTCTGTACCTATTTTTTTGCTTTGTACTACGTAAGCAACCTTCTCACGTCAATCCTACGCAAGGCGTTATAAATGAGGCCCCTGAGCCGCAAATCCTCTACGTATATCAACATACTGTGGAGAACCAGCGTAGAGGAGAACCAGCGTGAAAACAAGGGGAACACACAAGTTCATTAAAAAGCCGATCACCCAAAAGGTTTTCTTTTAGGTCACTCTCCACACCATGCTACAGGCAGAGTGGACGCAGAGGGGGATTACAATTGGAGAGCTGACGGAGATTGATGTGGTTGCAAAAGGAGTGAGTCCTGTTCTTGGTGGGCGCAGGAGGAAGAGGAGGAGGAAGATGGGGAGGAGGAAGATGGGGAGGAGGAGGATGAGGAGGTAAAGGGCCAGCAGGAGGGAGGAAGGATACGTTTCTGTGTGGAGGGAGAGGAGGAGGCTGGAGGATGAGGACAGGGGAAGTGGGGGAGGACAGAGGGGAGGAGAGTGTGGAAATGGTGGAAGTGGAAGTGGGGGAGACGGGTTCACAACTACAGTGGGATGAAGAAGAATCTGAGACTACAAAAAAGAAAGGAAATAAAAACAGAGTTCAATTAATAATAACTGGTGTCATAGATAAAGCAGGAGTTATCAAAAATAAACTGAAAAATAATGTTACTGAAGAGGCAATCAATTAAACTAAGAGCAGGAAATGTTTTCCTTTGATATAATAAGTAAAATAAGAAAAAGGTGATACATATAATAACATGAAGGACCTCTTTAATTCCATTGTTATGATTATATCATCAAATAAAACTACAAAAAAGGTGAAGGAACTGTGCACAACTGGAATGTTTTCACTGGGGAAGTCTTGAGGTCACCTGTGAGTGTGTGTATGTGTGTGTGTTTATTAAGTGTGTGTGTGTGTGTGTACCTGTGTCTGGGTCGCTGAAGTCAGGCAGGGTCATGGCGTTGAGCTGCCGTCTGTCTGCTATGGCTCTGTCCAGAAGACTGCTGCCACGGCCCGAATCACTGCATCAGGAACATGAGGTTACACACACGTGTACACACACCTGGGTTGATAAGCAATTGAGTTCTTTGCAAGTTCAACTATAGGTAGGGCTATAGCTCGGCTATAGATTAGATAATGTCCTACATTTTGGATATTGTTAATCTCATAAGTGACTTTTCCTTGTTTTCAAAATCTGCATTACAATAAAGTGATGTCATCTGAGCTGTGTTTCTTAACTCGCCTTACTGTTCTGGTTGTTGCCATTAGTTGCTCTTACCCAAATATCCATTATATGCACATACCTAATAATGTTTTGTCAAAAATCCTTGTTTAAATATTTTGTGATAGTCAACCCTAAAATATCATTGTAAAATCGATTTGGAGGTATTAGATCAGAAATATTGGGATATTTGATTTTCTCGATATCCCCCAGCCTTAGGTAGGGCATCTTAAATATATAAATATTTTTTAACAGTGCATACAATAATAAGCAATACAAATATTTATTTATTTACAAGGATTTGAGGGTAACAGTCATACTATCATAAATGCTATGGTATATTACGCTACATTTTATTTAGCTAATGCTATTTTTTATTATTATAATTATATTAATATTTAGCTATCCTTAATCCCAACCAATGTAAGAGCCACATACAGAACAGAGACACATTCTGAAATGAAAGGTAAATTAAATGTTTTTTTTAAGCATAGGACAAATTATTTTTGCTAATAATATGCTACTGTTGTTTGATTTCAACGACATATTTGACATAATAAATCATCTTTTACAACATTGTGAAAACATCATTTTGCAACCATTTGCCTCCAGAGGGGTCATGGAGCCCTTATTGATGACTCACCGCTATATAGAATTAGTTTGGTTAAATTACTTGTAAATCATATTTGAATTCTTAACTGCATTAATACTGCTAACCCTAAAGACGCATATCTTCATGTCGATATATAAACATAAATACAAATCTACATTCACAAAGAATCTGCAGAGCTTTATAAATTACAAATTCAGTCTTCACTCTCGAAGACATCCTTTACATTTTTTTGGAGCAAACTCAATATGGTTAATAGCTACTGAATGAATGAAAGCAAAACAAATGTCAGGACTGGAATTTGCATTGAGGGTGTGTGTGTGTGTGTGTGTGTGTGTGTGTGTATGTGTATACCTGGGGTTAGTGAGGTTGTAAAAGCTCTTCCAGATCTGCAGCATGTGTTTGCAGGTGAGCAGAGCTTCCTCCGGTCCTCTACACATGGACTCCAGCTTCACCTTGGTGTACAGCAGACTACAACACACACACACAATCAGAGAGCAGCCACAGAAAAAGACACTTTAATGTGTTGCGGTAAGTGTGTGAGTCTCACTTGAAGTTCTCGGGGTACTCGGACAGAGCCATCTCTATGATATTGAGCGCGTCGTGGTAGT
Organism: Trematomus bernacchii; assembly: GCF_902827165.1. Taxonomy (NCBI): domain Eukaryota; kingdom Metazoa; phylum Chordata; class Actinopteri; order Perciformes; family Nototheniidae; genus Trematomus; species Trematomus bernacchii. Next base: position 2,491,131 of record NW_022987656.1, read on the forward strand.
GTTTCTGAGCGGAGAGCAGCAGGGCGAGCAGGTGGAGGGAGTGGACGTCATCGCCCTGGAGCTGCAGCGCCTGTCGGACGTAGCCTAGAGCCTCTGGGATCTACACACACACACATATACAGACTACAGGTTGGAACTACAGTTGGGGTAGAAAAACACTTTGTAAATTGACAGGAATGTCATTTTCTGACTTCCGTTGTCACCACATAAGAGGGTGTTACCTGTCTGGAGACGGCGAGCTGCAGCGCCAGGTAGAAGGCTGCGAGATGGTCAGTGGGAGACAGACTCTGAGCTCTAGAGAAAGAGAGAGGTGCTGTGTGTTCATACGTGCTGAATTAATAAGTGAAATAAGAAGATATGAAACTTAAAAATATCTCCGGGGGGAAATTGGGTTGCTGCAGTAGCAGAACAGTATAAAAAGTAGCAAACATTGCATAACAATAGATTGGTTTAGAAAACCAAACCGAGGGATATCTTAAAATGTAAGACTCCGTTAGAAACTCTCACGCCATTAAATCAGCAGAATCACCCACTATAAAACCATAGATGTTGTATTGCAGCATTATAAAAATGTGATAAAAAAAAGCACATTCTGCTTAGTACTCAGATCCTTTACTGAAGTAAAAGTAGAAACAATATGGTCTTAAAATACCACATTACAAGTAAAAGACCCGAAGTTCTTTTTTACATGAGCAGAATAATATACGTTTTATCAGCAAAATGTACTTCAAATATCAAAAGTAAATGTACTCAGTATGCAGAATTGCTCTTTTCACAATATTATAAAATACTAATATATATTTTTTTATCAGCAACAAATGTCATTTTGATATAGTGCTTTGTCATGTTGAACCAATTGCAATTTTAAAAACGCAAATGTGCCAGCGCACGTGTTGTCAAACTGGTAAAGATGTTTCTATATTTGCAATGTGTGTCGGCACCTTTTTGGTTTTATATTTACATCGCTTCTGAGCTGCAGCGCATTTCTCCTATCTGAGATATTTTGGGTTTTTGTAGGGCGTTTTCACCAGTTGGCCACCATAGGATGCAGAATCAAATGCATAACCCTAAAACTGTATCAAATTCTACTTTAGAGCAAAACTTGCATAAATGTACTTTGATACATTTCACCACTTGAGTCTATATATTATTTATTTGTTTACCTTATTATTAGATATTATTATAGCTACAAATCACTTTTCAGTAGGATGTGTCACATATGTTAATAGCCTCTGTGTTTGAGCTATGGGTGTGTTTCCTTCCACTTGAGGACATGTTTATGGAAGGACAGTATACACATCTAGTGTGCACACAGATGACAGACATAGGGTTTAAATAACAAACAGGTTGCGTTCTTTTCGGCTGAGCAGCAGTTAGTGCTGCGACAGCGTCCTTCTGAGGGAGGTGTGGGAGTGAAAGAGAAAAGAGAGCGCAGCGTGGCTCAGGCCCAACCTCTGGAAGGCTCCCAAAGCTTTCCTCTGGTACTCCTCCTGCGTGCTCCGCAACGAGGCTGAGGGGGGGCAGAGACACAGAGTCAGGGAGAGGAAGAGGAGGCAGGATGCAGGCAGGAAGATGTATACAGTAATACAAGTGCGACAGTCTTATGACCATTTATATTGTAGCATTGGATGTCTTGATGTGTATATGTGGAAGCATTCTATAGAGAACAAGAAACAAAAATGGAGACAGGCTCTATCGTGTGTTTTTTTAAATCATTTTTACATGAGATATGAGACTTCCTTAAGGGTTGTAGCAAAAAAAAGACTAAATCACCTAATCTAATAATCCCTATTTTGAATAAAATGATTATTTTAGGGGGCGGACATCATAAAATATGACAACAGAAAATCCTAGCGAGGTTTACCTCAACAAAAGATTTCAATGCAAGACAACCTTGCTTGCTTTACTTGTTATCATTCACAATGACACTATCTTTAAGTAAGGTGTCATAAACCCACAGAGACGTACCGTCAGTGGCTTTCAGGCTGTACACCAGCCCGATGGCCAGGTAGCCTTTGGCTCTGAACTCTGCTGCTTTCTCCCCCATGTCAATCACAATGTTGGCAAAGCACTCCCCGTCATCCAGCTGCATTATGGGAGAAGATAGATATATAAGGAGAGAAGGAACGGAGAAAGATTTTATTATTATAAAGGTGTTTAGAGTAAGCTAACATATTAGCTAAACGTGGTATATTATACAATGACAACAAACATTGTGAGTAAAACATAAACAATATTGGCTTGTAATGAAAGACTACACATTTTATGAAGTGAAGATCGAGCTCTGTATTGAAGGAGAGCTCAATATGCCGCAGTTGCTTTACATTGGACACGAAGGGGGCACAATGATTCAACATTGTGGCTGTTTTGACACAATTCTTCACAAAAAATAAAATCTTATTTGAGATTTTTCTGAATAAATCTGAATTATTAAAGTAACTCAAGCTTTAAGATAAATGTATCTGATAAAAGAAACAGTTGTGGCTGGTAATAAAAGAGAATTGATTAAACAATCAAATGTATGGCCCTTTTGACACATTCATTTGTATGTATAAATATCGAGATATTCTATCTGGCCCAAAGAAAACTGAATATATATTAAAACTAAACCTTTCTGAAGAAAATAAGACTAGCAGACACACTCTGTAAACTAACTAAAACTAATCTAAAAATGTAAAAGAAAATTCAAAATGTAAGAAAAATTAGAACTGCTGAAAATAAATATTCAAAACTATAGTATCAGCATGGTAGCTTGAGAAAACTTCACCAAAAATGTGTAGAACATGTGGGTTTAAGTGTGCAGGAGGGTCCTTACCCAGTGTAGGGGTCCGATACACAGCTTGACAGCCAGCAGTGGGATGGTGGGGTCGTCGGGCTTCAGACGGATGCACTCCTTCAGGACTTTAACGGCCCGCGCTGATTTCCCAGCAGCCATTAGCGACAGAGCGAGCTGGTACCACAGGTGGAACTCCTCGAAGGCAAACTTCATGGCTCTCTCCAGACACTGCAGAAACAGGACACATCTCAATTGGATTGTAATAAAACATTATTTGTTTGAGGAATCGACCAAAAGGAGATTTAGGGTGATTTAATGTGGGTGTATTATTATGAGATTGGGCTTTAACACTTTGTCTATCACCACAGAGGGACAGCTCACCTCTGACAGCATCTCGTACTGCCCCCTCCTGCCCAGAGCGATGGTCAGCAGGTCGTACACCACCGAGGCCGACTGCAGGCTGATGATGCGATCATTGTTGTGTTCAGGGATCCTGCTGAGGACGGCGTCCCGGTTAGCCTGAAACACACACACAAATACAGAGATTTAGAAATGGAACATGGTTTAACGAGGTGAGTGGAATATTATTTCCAACTATTTCCAGTCTGAATAGTGTTGGAGAAAGTATTCAGATCTTTAACTTAAAGGTGGGGTAGGTAAGTTTGAGAAACCGGCTCGAGATACACTTTTTGTTATATTCCATGGAATGCTCTTAACATCCCGATAGCAATGAATATCTTAAGTGCTTTGACAAAAAATCCATTAAAAAATATCATCTGTGGAAGCCGTAGTACTGTAAAAAGCACGACCAATCATTTTAGCCGGCCCGGCTAAAATAACTGGATGGCCTACCTGCCTGTCAGCCTTCCATCTGTGCACAAAATTATCTCGTGCCCTCATTGGTCACGTGCGCGTTCGTGTGTGTTGGAGGAGTGGCAGATTTTTTCCGGTTGTGTATTTTCAAATTCTAGCACACTCGAGCTGGTTTCTCCAAAATCACCTACCCCACCTTTAAGTACAAGTACTGATACCACACTGTAAAAATAATGTATTACAAATAGAAAAGTAGTAATATATATATTTTTTACGTATTTAATTTAAGATTACCCAATGCAGAAAACATTTAAATAAAATTGAAAAAAGGACACAAAAAAACTCAAAATTATTGTAATAAAAAAAAAAGACTTAAATGTGTACAGGTGCAAAATATTATTGTTTTAATCTGCTAATTTATTAAATCGTCTTTTTGTCCAGGTGTTCTTGAATAGGGTTGGCTAATTTGATTTATTTATACATTTCGTATTTGTATTTTAAGAAATCAGAATAAATAAAGTAACGAATAACTGAAGCTTTAAGATAAATGTAGTTGAGTTAAGTATTTCCCTTTGAATTGTAGTTGAGTAGAAGTCTAAAGTGGCATTAAAGAAAACTACCCATCAAAGTAGAAGTACCTCAAATTGGCACTTAAAGGTGGGGTAGGTAAGTTTGAGAAACCGGCTCGAGATCGCTAGAATTTGAAAATACACAGCCGGAAAAAATCTGCCACTTCCTTACAGAGCCCCTCCTCCAACACACACGAACGTGCACATGACCAATGAGGGCACGAGATAAGTTTGTGCACAGATGGAAGGCTGACAGGCAGGTAGGCCATCCAGTTATTTTAGCCGGGCCGGCTAAAATGATTGGTCGTGCTTTTTACAGTAATACGGCTTCCACAGATGAACTTTTTTTATGGATTTGTTGTCAAAGCACTTAAGATATTCATTGCTATCGGGATGTTAAGAGCATTCCATGGAATATAACAACAAGTGTATCTCGAGCCGGTTTCTCAAACTTACCTACCCTACCTTTAAGTACAATACTTGAGTAAATGTACTCTGGTGTGTCTTACCATGGACTCACTGATCAGCAGCAGCAGCAGAGCCTCCTCTGTGTTCTCCTGAGGGCAGAACAGACTGAGAGGAAAGAGATAAGACAATTAAGGAAAGAAAAAGATGGACAACTAGTTTAGATTCATTAGGGTTGTTTCCCACAGTTTTCCACACATTATCCCTTACTTCTCTCCCGAGTAGACCCGGGCGCGTCGGCTCAGGCTGTAGTTCTTGCTGATGGTGTGTCCCTGCCGTGTGGGGTCGTCCAATGGCGACACGGTGGGCGGGTCTTCCAGAGGAGACCAGTAACTCTGTTCACACATCCCTCTGAGCAGGATCTCTGCTAGCTGTCTGGCTATAGTCTGAAACACATACATGCACATTAGGAAAAGGCACTCTGGTAGGAACACAGCAGCAGTCTGTTTACTCGGGGATCACACGGGACAGTATACTGTCTACTTCAAAGACAGAAGAATAGGTCCTATTTTTGCCACTATGGATCTCTAAATAAAAACAAGAACAAAAGATGGGGTCTGGTGGCCTGTAAGTGAAGCAGCGATGGATCATGGGAGTTTCTCATGCAGTCAGCTTCTCCTGGTTAGGTTTCCTCCTCTCCAAAACAAATGGACCGACAAAGACAACACTGTTTGGATGCCGCTAACATTAGCTTAGCTTCTCAAATGACCTAAAATCAAGTCCCATTGGTATTACCTTTGATATGGTGTAAATATGGAGTTAAAAACGATCAAGATCAAAAGATCGTATTGTAAATCTGTGGCTTAATCTGTTTAAAAAATACATTTATGTCAGCCAATTGTAAGCTGACGTATGCTCAAACATGACAAACAAACATTAACCGAAACAAACTCAACATAAATTGATTGAAATGAAAGACTTAGATCTAGGTTTGAAATATGTAAGGGACATTTGGATATAAATATACAGCCAAGCGAGATGTAAACCATAGGTCTTTGTACATTGTAATGCTGTAATGTTCATAGTTTACTTTCTAACAGACTTGTCGAAGAAGATTCTCCTTGTATAAAACGAAATGAAAAGCCCCCCCTCACCATGCGCAGGCTCTGGGTGGTTCTGTTCTCCACAGCTCGGAGAATCTCCCGAAAACGGCCCACGCCTCGTGTCAGGTTGCTATGGCAACATAGTGAGGAGAAACAGGAAGAAGTTACACTTATTAGAGTCTGTCGTGCTTGTATGTGTGAAGGGAACATATTTTAAAACAGTCTTATCTTGTTTTTTTACTGTTTTCGTATATCTATCTTTTAAAAATAATTTTCCATTTGTTTTCTTTTTTCATGTTTTCTTTCTTTGCTTTGTAGAAACAGCTTAAAAAACTGTTGACAAAAGTGTGAATATGACTTTGTCTTATTTTCTATCAATGTGTGAATCAGGGTATAACATAACATCTGTCTGAACAAGGACCATGCATAGCAATACATTAGTCTCAAAGACAGAACTGATGCTATATACCATCTGCAGTCCTGGGGCAGGTACACAAATAACAATCAACAAACAGTAAAGTGTCTGTCACACCAACAGTTCAGACAGATCTAAATACAGATGTACATGGTTTTTTTTAAATGTAAGATTGTTTATATTTTTTAAATGTTGATGCTGTGCACATTTTGCATGCCGGCAGCTTCCAATGAAAACAAACTGTGTCATGGTCAGAAATGATGTGATTTTCTTTCTTTGTTGTCGTTTTAACTTAATTGAATTTCAGGTGTATGAATAAGAAACAGCTTCACTAGCCGTTTCTCAAAGTCGAGGACGCTTCCTTGGTAGTACTTCCGAGTCAGGTCCTTCAGAGGCTAGGCAAGAATCCTTCCTAGCATTCGGAGAACGAAGAACAGGCTAGCAGGTGTGCGTCATATGCAAGGCCCCGCCTTATTGAGCGCGATTTGTTTGAAGACTCATAACTGATTTGCGAAGATCGAAGATGGACACGTTTTTGTTGTTGTCTTTTATCTATCCATTTGTTGAGATGGAGGAAGAGATAGAGCGGGAGTATCGTCGGCGTCTGTCTGCTCGGAGGAGGAGGATGTTCTAGTTAAATAAGTCTTCCCACTTGCCTTCCGTACGAGTTTTATTCTCTAATGTAAATCAAGTAAATGAAGCATCCATAATGACTCCATAGTTTGTGAGTTGTCCTGATGGTTTAAATCCCCCTTGGTAGACACCCCTTTCTATTGCCTCTATTTCCTGCTTCCCGCACAATAAGCAAGCAACACTTTACTTCTGTTTCAATTGTGCATATATAGTTTGTGCATGTTTGTAGTCGTTCTAACACTTATCGATGCACAGAAAATGTGTAATCACATTTCAATTGTATTTTTAATAATGTAAACACACACACAAGCAAATTGCAGATTTGAAAAAAAGAACCATTAACAATGAACTAATGTAAACTGAAACTGCCCTCTATTCTTTATGTTGTGCATCATTACTGCATTATTAATGCAACCGTGCCAGTCCGTGGAAATTGGTCCGTGCACAAAGAATTGTGGGTCATTTAAGACCGCCGAGGATACACATGAGCAGCCTTGACATTTTCTGCAACGAAGGACTCAGTCCTCGGTAGAATTCCAAGGATCCAGTACATTGGAACAGTCCTTCAGCGGGATTCGATGTCGTAGCATTCTTGAAATAGAGGCTCTGAAGGATCCTTCCTTGACATTGAGAAGCAGCCACTGTCTTTAATTGAAGTTCCTTCACTTAATACTGAAGTAATAGCAATTGCAAAGACAATGAGCCAGCACTGAGAAGACACTTTTCAGATTCCCTCCAATCTGCTGCTGTGCTGTAAACAACAACACTGTGGGGACCACTTTCTGCTGCACTGCGTTTGTTATTTAACCGTGTTCACACTTTTCTGCCATTATCAACCTGTCAGCTGCTTTTAACACGACACCTACAAAGTGGGTGGGATGTGTTCACAGAGAGTTGGTTTTTGTTTTGGGCAACTCATACCTTTTCAAAACTCATTTAAAACATGTTTTTTTATTTAACAATCTCTGTTCAGTGATTCTCTCAGACGTCTCCTGTATTGATTTGTCCTCCACCCGTTTCCCTGTCTTACCCGTTCTTGAAGTGGATGACGTGTGCCCTCTGCAGGCCCGTCTCCAGGAAGTAGCCCAGTTCCAGGTCCTGGGCGGTCGGGCCAGGCTTCGGGCTGCGGTTCTGAATTCCTGCTGACAACGCCTGCAGAAACACACAGGGGTGACAAATAATAATAATAAGTTAACAGAAAATGCAAGGCAGCTGAAAGTATATTCATTATATGTAAAATACTGCTTCTAACTGTCATTGTATATCAATAAGGAAAACCTATTTTCATAAAAAATATATTTTTCAGTGTACCAGATATATGTTTATTTAAATAACAGATTGTCTTTTTGTATATTAACCTTGGACAGTTTATTCTCAGAGGAAAACACTATAGTCTAGTTGCCAGCAGAGTGAACCCAAAATGTATAGAACGGGCACCAAGCACATAGAAACTGCTGGATGCAAACTTGCATATGTTGGACAATTTGTTAATTAAAACGAAAGGCATTATAGCAGAAATATTTAAAAAATGACCTGGGCGAATTGGAACATTTTAGAGTGGTTTTGGAGGTTATTGAGTCCATTCCTGACATTTTCAGGATCAACAATGGCAAATGGTGTAATCTGTCCAATCCAAATGATCCAGAATCCCCTAAATCTTCCAAATCAACCCAAAATTAATCAAATCAGCGCAAAGAGATTACAAATATTGTCCTTTTCTGGTTAAAACTGCCATTTTTGTTCCTGATAATGTCAGGAATGGACTCCTCATCCTCAACTTCCTCCAAAACCACTCCAAAGTGGTCCAAATCGGCCAAGCCATTTTTAAACTATTGTCCATGACTTTCTTTATGATAATTAACTGAGTATTTTATTACACAGGAAATGAAGTGTCATTAAAAGGTTGAGACTGTTTGATTTCTGCCTCTTGCCCTTTATTGCAGTGAACTGTTTGCCAACCCAGCCTGTGCATCCTTTCTCCAAATCAACAGGAAGGAAGTGAGTTTGCCAGTTGGCTGTCATGGGCGCTAACGCATTTGTCAAACTTGCACGCTGTCAGCAGAATATTCCGTTTCACACACCCACAGGGACGGCAGGGTCCAGGTGCTGACAGGATATAATGAGTGTTTGTATAACGACACTCAGAAAAAACACTGCAATAGAAAACAAGTACGCCACACTCTTAAAGAAGAGGCCTTATTTAAGACATAAGATCACATGACACACCTTCTCAGCCTCCTGCAGGTAGAGCAGCGCGATGTCTCCAGACTTTTCATAGCAGGTGATGATATCCTGCTCCCGGTCTGTTGTGCTCCTATTGGACGCTGGAGACCCAGTGTTCTGATTGGACAGAGCCGGAGAGGCGGCCGGGACCTTCTCCAGGCACAGTCCTAAAAGGAGACATACAGAAATTAAAATGATTTAAGAGTGACAAACGCCATGAGTTAATTCTTCTTTTAATGTTTATCTCAAATGTATTTAACCGCACAAAGCCTCATTAAGATCAAAAAGACAGTATCGCAACAAGTGTGCCTTTTCAATTAAAGAAAACCCCACCTTAGCTTCAGTGTCTTCCGAAATTGCTCATGTTGGGGCTATAAAAGTATATAAAGATTCAGTCTTAATCACATTGTCCTTAAGTGTAATAATCAATGGAAGGTTAAGGGGCTTTTTCTTTGGCTTGTTAAACATCACACATTTTATTTAGTCAATATTCAAATTCAGTTTAATCTTATGAAAGGTATGTGTAAATAATCCAAATCCTGACGAGGGTGATAGTGTGAAGGATTACACGCGCCCGGAATTAATTTGAGTCTTTTAATCTATTAGAATATATATATTTTTGACACTTGGAAGATCATCTTCTCTTATAGATGATCTGTTTTTGTCTCAAAATATAATAAATCATTGAAGTTGTTACATTCATATCTTATCAATCATAAATGACAGGCAGCAGTCACAACTGTCCGAGCAACTCATATCCAGTCACATGGATGAATGACAGCAATACAATGACAAATGAACATGTATTATTCAAGAGGAGCCACAGATGCTGCTGTGTGCATTTGTTCATATGACACTCTACTGCCATCATGTGGAGGAAAGCAGTAGTGCAGAAATAAAGATCAATTATTAGAAAGATTAGGAAGCACAGGACAAAAAAGATTGTGTGTGAGTGTGTGTGTGTGTGTGTGTTTAGACCTTTAGTAGCGTACGCCTCTGCTATCATGGACAGCCTGTACACAGGAGCCCCCCCCAGCTGCATGTCCTCCAGGATCACCCTGCTGTAGTGACCTGTCAATACATCATTATGGAGAAATATGTAAATACACCAGTATTATACACATACAACTAGGGCTGCACGATGCAGAAAAAAAATTATGAAACGCAATTATTTTGACTGAGTTGCAATCGCGATATGATTAACGATATTTAAAAGATTTATCATTTTGCCTCATTTACATTAAAACAAATATATATAAACATCTCTGCACATCCACAATGTGTCATTCAAATGGTATCTAAGAATTATATACAGCCTTTTACAAATATTATGCTTCCTGTGATGTGACAATTCTACAAGCCCTTTAGGCGATAAGAAGAAATGATATAATTATGCAGCCCTACCTTCCAAAAATCTATTTTTGCTCTTACCTTTAGCGCTATTTATCAATGTATATTGTTTTGGTGCGAGCTGCCCAGTATTGGCGATATTGGCCATAGAGGAGTATGCCTTTTCTCCAATATAATGGAACTGAATGGCACTCTAGTGGTGCTCAAAGCGCCAACAAATAAATACATTTGAAAAACTTAACAGCAATGTCTCTTTTCAAATATAAAGACTTTGTTGTGACAGTTTCATTTAGGAACTATTTTCTTTCTACCGAACTACATCCACCAATGAGTTTGCATGAGCACGCTTCTTCTGAGCAGTGATACGGTTGGCGCCTCGAAAAATGGTTCCTGCATGAAAAAGCTCACAACAATGTCTGTGAATTATCATGAGCAACTGGGCATGGATTTGTGGGAAGAGACATTACTCAGAACTGTGTCAAATGCTCATTTGTGCGCTTTGAACACAAGCCGAGCGCCAAGTAGTTATATTATATTTGGAGATAATGCAATTCAGATACCAAGTGACACACACTAAAATAGTCTATTATGATACATAGAACTACAGGGAAGTAAAACACATTTGAGTTATTGATGTGGTCCGTCCCTTTACTGACATTACACTGTGAGCAAACTGTTGATTTATGTAAATAAAGCGAACCATAGGAGCTTGTAGGTTACCTAAAGCGTCTCGGTGTTCTCCCTCCACATAGCACAGCTTGGCCATCAACAGGCTGGCTTCCTGGAGGTAATCGGCCTGAAAGAGAGACAAATAACACCATTTATCTCTTTGTAATGTCGTTGACTTCAATGTGCTTGGTTTCCGTCTGCAGATGTTTTTTCTACTGATGTTAAAACCTTAAATGAATCCTTTTCTGTGGCCCTAAATATGATACAGAAACCAACAATCCATAAGTAAAATGAATAGGGAACAATATGAAAGAAAATAAACAAGTTACATTAATATGTTTTTAGTCATTTGTGGACTATGTCTTCCTCCACAGTTACCTTGAGGTTCCCTCTGTCCAGAGCAGCAGTCAGGTGTTTCCTGACCTCCACCAGTTTAGGTCGCGGGCCCCTGGGACTGGCCCCCTGTTTGATGGGGTTCTCCTTCAGGTACGTCTGAAGCTTGCATTCTCCCAGCAACAACTCCCCTAGGTCATCTACACACACACACACACACACACACACACACACACACACACACACACCACACACACACACACACACACACACACACACACACACACACACACACACACACACACACACACACACACACACACACACACACACACACACACACACACACACACACACACACACACACACACACACACACACACACACACACACACACACACACACACACACACACACACACACACACACACACACACACACACACACACACACACACACACACACACACACACACACACACACACACACACACACACACACACACACACACACACACACACACACACACACACACACACACACACACACACACACACACACACACACACACACACACACACACACACACACACACACACACACACACACACACACACACAGTCAGGATGGATCTTCATTATTGATTTACTGGAATTGTATTCAAGATGTTAGTTCAGTAAGTTGCAATTTAACTATAATGTCTTCTTTTGTCATTCCAACGACATTCACTTAACTATAAATCAGAGAGAAGCAGAACATCTCCTTTATTAAGAGGCTGATAGCAGCATTTTTCTTTCATCATTTTGTAGGAAATGTACTTTATGATTACTTGATTATCCAAAAAGTTGGTGATTATATTTCTGTCAATCACCTTATTGTTTAGAAGACTAACTGTTGTATCTGAGGTTGATATATAGTGCAAAGTTCGAAGGTCAATCTAAGGGTAAATCAAAAAACAATGAATTTAACATTTGAAATCTAAATAAGATCGCTTTCTAATGACAATGTGACCACTTTAGGGTTCAGTATATTCATGTATATCTACAATGTAGGTATTGTAAATACATGTCGATTTGACATAGAGAAACACTGCAGTGCTTACACACATACCGGGCAGATTAACGTACGGCCTTAACAAGCTTCTGAAGCGTGTGACTGTGTTCAGAGGTTCAGAGTGTGAAACCAGCAGTAATCCTGTTGCTGATGCCAGCCAATGACCGGGCTCATACCTCTCAGGAGCATCATTACATTCCACAATGGCAGCATTTGTTCATAGAAACACTCTGCAACATTCACATGTCCACAGTTGTAAATTTGTCGGTAATGTTGGTTTTGGTAACATGTCTAACAAATAATGAGTAGTCTATAATATAATCACATATGTGAGAATAACATTTTGAAACGTTTTTCTCTTAAATATAAAGATGGGAAAATATGTTTTTTCAAGGTTGCAAAGCTTTATACAATTATTTGAATGCAATCTTTTTGTCATCAGGGGATTTTTTGTCTTACAGTTTAAAGATCTAACAACATTTCTGTAATGGTGACACAAGCCTGCATATGAAATGTGCGATCGAACATGAGCAGTTCCGAATATTTGCTGCTTGGCTGCACTTACCATTTTGTTCAATCTATAGCGCTTTTTATTAACAATAGTGATGTCACAGGGTCTTTTACACGTACACATCACTGCAGTACGGTGACAAGTGAAACCACTGGAGGCTAGCAATGAGGACATTTCCAGGGGATGATCAAAATACACCATATAAACAAGGCTCTACCATGAGTTATATGGCAGAAACGTATGTCAATGGGTCGATTTAAATTGCATGGCATGATGGGATATCATACTGTTTACATGTTTTTAAATGTATTTGTTAGCACTCTTTCAAATTAGTCCTGTTTCTCACTTGAGGCCAGGAAAAGGCTAGTCTCTGTGACCTTTTTACCTGTGCTGGAATATGATGATCTGATTTATATGAATGCACCTGCCCATTACCTGCACAAGTTAGATGCCGCCTATCACAGTGCGCTGAGATTTGTTACCAACTGTAAAGCACTTACTCATCACTGTACCCTGTATGCCAGGGGTCATCACTGTATGCCAGGGGTCATCACTGTATGCCAGGGGTCATCACTGTACCCTGTATGCCAGGGCAGGTTTGCCTTCACTTACTGTTCGGAGGCTCAGTCATTGGTACATGTTCATTTATAAAGCCATGTTGGGTAAACTCCCATCTTACATCTGCTCTCTGATCTGAGAGTTGCAGGTAGCTATTGCCTGAGATCACATGATGTGGCTTTGTTACATGTGCCAAGTGCAAGGACTGACTTAGGTAGGAAAGCTTTTATGTGTGCAGCTCCTCTTGCTTGGAACAGTCTTCAAAAAGATTTGAAACTGAGCAAATTGGTTCCACTGCATGTTTTTAAAGCTCGGATAGGTGCAATGATACTTGATACTGTTGGTACTTGTCAATGTCTCTAGGTATGTAAATGTAGCCCTGTAAATACGATGTCCTTTTGTGTTATCTGTTGTTTTAAGTTCATGTTGTTATCTACTTGCTGCCAGGTTGGACAGGTCTCCCTTGAAAAAGAGATCGATGATCTCAATGGGACCACCTGGTTAAATAAAGGTTTGAATGAATGAAAAAATGCCGTTTACAATTCAGCATCAGCATCAGCGAGGAGTTTGACAGCTATCTTCGCTGTGTGGCTAGCAGGCGTAGCATCACGCCTGCTAGCCACACAGCGAAGTTAAGTGAAGCTAGACTCTGCGAGGCGAAACCATCACTGAAATTAGCGCAATTTAAAAAGTGTGTATGATACATAGGGCTAATGTTAAAGCATACAACTAATACATAGAATATTCTAGATACAGTCAAATCGACATTATCAAGTTCTCAACTGAAGGACATATTACCCACTTTAAGAAAGGTAAAACAATATTGTAATTTTGATATGAAGGTTTTTGTATGTCGATAATAGGCGACTGAATAGTTTATCATTGAAGTAAAGTTAATACATTCACCTAATGACAGGTGTTTGTAGTTCCGCTTGACAGGAGAGGGCAGAACTATAACAGGAACTAAGCTAAGTTCTCCTTATCTAAAAATCAAAGTGTCTCATTGTGTACACACACCATACTGCCCAAATGTGGTTAAATCCTCTGTAAAAAGGAATAATTTTGGTACTTGACCTTTGCTAGCTAACTAGCTGTCACCACAGCACAGTGCAGTAAAACTCCCAGGCTCGGCTTCTTCTGTCAGGAAGTGCCGAGGACTGAGAGCAGGGAGCAGGCCTTACAGACTGAATGAACCAAACACCCGCACACTGCTTACCGTTTGATATGAGTTTGGCCGAGAGCTGTCGTACTAGCTCCGGTATCTTGTCCCATTGACTCTCTGAACGGCACCGCTCTATCTCGGTCTCCAGTCGTGAGCCAGACTTCCTTGCTGTCATTTTTGAGAGTGGGCTCGCCTGGACCAAAACACCACAGGAGGAGAATCCCTCTCGCTGTACAGGAGACAAGCTACCGCGAAGTACAAAGACAGCTTCCGCTCGATACTTTCAAAATAAAGCTTCAAAAACCAATGGTTCCAAGTTTATGAAAATACAAAAAATGACTGATTACTTTTTATATTATATGTAATATATTCATATATATATAGAATATGTATAACCACCATCCACAGAAGGGTTCAGATTCTTAATAAAATTGTGTTTAAATTGATCAAGTTACTTTCCATTCACACTGTGTATGGTTATAGTTTAAAAACATTATTGATTTAGATTTTTTTCTATAACTGTTTATGCTTCCTCTTAATATCTAACTAATTACATTATTTATGCGTTGTTTTCTTTCTCTAGAGTCTAGATGCACACAGTCACACTCACTAAATGTCCCCCAAATATTGATCAACAATTACAAAATGTGCAGCAAAACAGTTATCAACAGTTATTTTTTTAGCAAGGAAGGCTTTTATTCTGAAAAAGTCAGATAGGAAGTGAGCACGCAGTACCCAGACAACCACATCGTTGTGAGGTGGAAGGAGTGACTGCGATGGCAGATTTGTCTTTGTATTTAACGAATGTGAATGTTTCACTGGGGCAAACTATGGAAACTGATAAGGTGAGTCCGTGTTATACTACTTTATTTGGTTTTCTTGTTTGTGAATGATAAAACACTGACTTTTTGTATTAACAGTGGATTACTTCCTTAGCCGCGAAGCTAACCGTCAACAAACAAACAAAGTAGCTAGCTAATAAGCTAACTTAAACTTTTGTTAAAACATTTGAGACTATTTACTTGACTTACCGTACTTTGTAGTTACACCATATTAGTAAATGTACTTTTTATCAAGTTAGTGAATTACTTCGTAGGTAGTTGAGTTTGTCATGTTTTACTTTTTACGAGTTCATTGTGCCAAATATGCAGCCAGTGTGGGAGGGCACATCAAACACCATGCAAATATATGTTAGCATGCTCGCGCCTTGTCTAAAAGCAATAACAAATAACTATTCATAAAATATTCTATATTACTAATTACATTGGTGATGAAATGATATACACGTATGGTCTGTCCTGACAGGGTCTAAAAGGAGAGACAGACCTTGAGAGGGTGGAAATGGGAGACTCTGCGGGGAGGCAGAGCAAAGTGAAGGTTCCTCGCAGGACCATCTTCTTTGCCAGTGGAGAGACCATGGAGGAGTACAGCACTGATGAAGAGGAGGAAGTGGAGGAGCCTGTGAAGAGAGATGTCTTACCTGATACGGTTTGAAACTCACTTTACTGAAACCAACAGGATTGTACAGACTCTAAACAAGCCTCAGATCTACGGCATATCCCTTGTGAAGTGTTAGAGCAATCTTAATGACCTGTCATATGCAAATCCATTACAATGTGGCTATTAACCTCAATACATAAGAAGCCTAAAACATCAGCAAATAGCCTCAAATGTGTTGGATATATTAAAACAATCTGACTTTGGCTTCTGCTCGGGATGTTATTTGGAAATACAGTGGTGGAGTCAGTATTATAAATCCCTTATTCACCCGGCAGCAATCATTTACAGCAATACAACAGTCAAATAAAAAGGCTGCTAAGTTGAATCTTGCTGTTCCTTATCACTACACTGCTGCCTCAGAAAACATGACTTTGGATAGGGCAGAAACTAAAGATATGTTGCATTATTGATTTTTCTGGCAATTATTTCCTTAATTAATGGTTTAACATTCATTCTTAAGTCCTTTATTATGATATCAAACAGAGAGAAACAGACAATCTTCACATATGAGAAGCTGAAAAAAGCCCTTTTGCATTAAAAACGATGTTTATGATTAAAAGTGAATATAATTGTTGTTGTTTTTTCCTGTCAAACAACTAATCAATTATTCATTTTTAAAGTGGTATCCTAGTGTGCAGTATCATAAAAAGTGCAAAGTATTTAAGTGGAAGAGTTTTAATATACAATTGTTCCAATGGCATCTAATAGTGCAAAGTGTTTCAAGCCTATGCATACTTGCTATTACAATTATGAGGGGGTCCTTGGAAAATGTCCCTTCTTCTAACCATGGGTCCCGGCCCCCTCAACATTTGAGAACCACTGCTTAATGTGATGATGTGTTCTTAGGTCAATGGTGTTCTTTTGTGTTTTACATTTTCATGTTCTCCTAATTTTAGTCCAAACTGACCTGGGGTCCATACTTCTGGTTCCACATGTGGAGAATGGGCACTTCTACTATCTCAGGTAAAGAAGATCTACTCTGTCAGTTGGCACTCATGCTAGCAAGTACCAATCGCACCTGGTTCGGTAATCTCAAGAGATTTTTAGAGTTGTTCCAGACCAAGTCAATCATTAAAATGTTATAAATACTCTGCAGAAATACTGGAAAATTAGCATACTTTCAAATAAGATGCTTTAACTTCAAATGTTTTTAGCTTGAATTTGTATTCCTTCATATCAAAAGGTTCAAGAAGAGATATATATATTTGAGTGTATGTTTCTGTTCTGTAGTGTGTGACTTCATGGGAGAGAGACTGGCTTCACTGTTCGGCATCACTTCTCCTAAATACCAGTACGCTATAGATGAATACTACCGCATAAAGAAAGAGGTAGGACACATGTGCACACACATCCTTGAGTTTCATTGCAATGTATATGTATTTATATAAGGGATGATTATTTTCTCAATAATGACCGGCTCGCTGCAAATGACTCAAATTATTACACGTCTTCTTACTTAATAAAATAATAATTTGACTCCACAATAGTCAATTAAAAAAGACTTTATTGATTTTAAAATTATATTATTTTGTCCCTTTGACAAAACTAGTCTGTTGTACTGTGCATGACTTTTTCTTTTCTTTACTGGGGACAGTTTAGCCATCAATAATGCAAAGTTTCATGCTGTCCACAAATATAGAAATGAATATTGAAAAAGTATTTCATGGTGTTTTCTGGTAGAGGAAAACAAATTATGTTTTGGGATATAACTGATGTAAAGTTGACCGGACTTCTTTTTCTGCGGATTGATATGACCACACAGTCTTTTGATCGGAGCATCCTTAGCAACGGTCTGCTTTCGAAAAAGAGCAGATGGCTGAATGTCCAAATTGACAAATCAGAATCAAGTGTTCAACTAAGCCGTATAATAAGTAAATATATATAAAGTCACACCTTTTTAAACCTGTTTGCGCAATGGCTGCAGCAGGAACACAAAAAACAAATGTCAAACAATAGATAAGTAGTACTAAAAGCAACACACTCCACTGTCCCGCAGGAGGAGGAGGAAGAGGAGGAGAACCGTCTGGCTGACACTGCGGAGCGTCGCTTTGCGGACCAGAGCAGTGGCGAGCAGGACGACCCCCACCCTGCCACCGTGGAGCAGCCGGAAGCTTCCAGAGCCTCCTTTGTAAACATTAGCTTCGAGCTGGAACCTGAAGCTCCTCTCAGCACCGCAGACACCAACAGAGTCCCCTCCCCCCTGCCCTCATGAAAACTCCCACATTTCTCTCCGTTACAAGTCCGAAAACATACATTTACTTTGCTTTATAGATTATTAATACTGTTTTGTTTTTTTGTCAGTGCAGGGAGAAATACAAAGGGCTGTAGCAGTGACTGCACTCGCTGTACCTGTAAATTTAAAGGGCATTTCAATCCTATGCAAGACTGAGAGGTATCTTTGAACTGTTTTGTTGACCAGAAAAAGGTTCAATTGAGAAAGGGAAATAAAGGCTGGATGTTAAACTTTTTGAGAAATAGATCATTCCTCCCTGAGCATGAACACACACATGATTCTACTACTGGATATATGCAAAGTCAGACATTTCATAACATTAGCCACGTTTGTAGAGACACTACCCGAGTTATGGCGTAGGCTTGGGTTAATCCAACATCTACATTCACAGGAGTAAGATTTGGTTTCACATATTAGCTAATAATATCTATCTAGCATATGAATCTTCCTGCAGGTGTTCTATAATATCTGTACTTAGCAGCATATACTAACTGATTTTGTGGCACTCCTGCAAATAATTATAACTAAGATCCAATTCATCTCTAGATAGACTTAAAAAACCTCCTGGTCACTATCGTGTCTTTTCAGATACAGATGAGTGTTGCACCACTATTGTGCAGATGGATCTATGTCATTGAGATTTGGAGCCATGTAAGAAGTAGCAGTTTTTGTTCAAATGTACTTTAATACAAGAAACGTTACGATTTCTTTGTACTTTCTATGTAAACATTGTGATTCTGTGATGATATCAATTGACAAAAAGAAACAATCTATGGTAATTGTTTTCTTCAAGAAAGGGCTAATGTTGGCAAATATTGATTTAGTTATACAATCTGATGGTACTCAAATGTATTGTTGACGAATGATCTACACTATTGCCTTCATGTTGTTGTTGTTGAAGGTTCATCTCAAAGTGTCCTTGTTGAAGCGTCTGAGTGTAGCAGCGTAATGCTGAGACTGAGCTATCGTAAGCTGCTTATTGATACTTCTATCCTCCCACATGGCTGAGTGACATCACATCTCAGCCTGGAATGGTTCAGATTCACAGAAATGACAATGATCTAGTTCAAGAAGAGATTTATATATGGGCTTTAAAGAAGTAGTGAGAGCTAGATTGCAACGTATCAGTATGTTAATAACACTGTGGGTGAAGGTCTGTCTGTAGGCAATGAAAGATATTAGTTGTGCTTTTTAAATGTATAAAAAGTTCCAATGTGCTAAAGTTATTTTAACAATCCTTTATTGAATATGTGTATACATATTTATATTTTCTGTGTTAATAAAACCGTTAAACATTCAAAAGGTTCTTCTGTTTTTAATTTTATGCACAATATTTAAAAAAACAAAACAATATTAAAGGTGAAAAGCAACTACAGGTACAACATTGATAGAAACATATATATATATACATATATACGTGCGTGCGTGCGGGGGGTTAGAGGATTGCTCTGTGGACCGTTCGGTAGCAAACTGAAACGGGTCCAGCGATGGGGGGAGGGTGGATTTGATCTGCTTCATGACCAGCCTTTCGAAGCACTTCATGATGGTGGAAGTTAGTGCGACGGGGCGGTAGCCTTATCATTTACTGTTTTCAATTACTGAAATATAGAAAAGGAAAAATCTCAAGGAGTTACAAATATATATATATATATACAAATATGTAATTTTTGAAGTGGGTGTTTTAGGTTGACATGGCATAAATTAACTTAAGCAAAACAGTGAGCCATCCATTATAGCCACTTTCAATTGAATTTGACAGTCATTTAAATGACATTTCTATTATACAAAGAAAACTGAAGCATGTAGGCATTGTGAGGAAAGGAATTTTAAAGAAACATTTATTTAAAAAAAGGTCAAAGACAAAAACATGTATTACATCTTCTATACAGGAACATAACAGTCAGGAACAAAAAGCACTGTGTGTCTCCTCCTTCCATCAATCCATTCATTTCTCCAGGCTCTGGGAAACAGGAAGTGTTCAGTGCTTTCAGCTTGGAGCGTCTCTTCTGCCACATAATCTTCAGTTGTCGTCCAGATCTGCCGTGCTGCTGCCGTCGTTGTCGCTGGCAACCAGCACCTCTCTGTTCTCGTAGGTCCAGAAGCCGTTGAGGTCGATCAGGATGCTGGTGACTGTGTCGCCCTGGCAACTGTTCACCAAGTCCTGGAGGGTGATCTTGTAGGGGTCTTTAGGCTTCACCATGTCGTAGATCTCATCCTGAGGAGAGGCAGCGATCAGAAACTGAATTCTTCACCCAAAAACCCCAAAAAGTCTGGATTTGTGTGAACTTTACCTTCACATCCTGGAACGTGACCTGCTCCTGTCCGTGGAGTTTCATCTGCTCCTGAATGGCCTGGAGAACAGAACATGCAACAGCATCACAGATGTGTGTATTCTTGTATTTCTGATGTCCATACAAATATACAAGTAATGTAGTCTAGCCTTAAAAAAAGGCTAGACTACATTTTAAATACTTTTAAATCCCAGGGGGAAATTGATTTTTGGAACAGTTGTTCCATTTAGAATAAATCAATTAGAAGAAGATATTATGAACAAATACATACAAATAAATAAGAAAACAAATAAAATAAATAATAATAATCATTTTTTTTAAAAGGAATGAGAGGATCTAGGATGAGAATTTACCCTGAAGAAAAAGTTGAGGGAGAACACGTTGAGGTATCCTCGATTCTCCATGTCCAAAAGTTTGAAAATGTACTGCAACGCTGCCGGCTCCTTCCTGTTCTCCAACGCCAACACAAAGTCTAGATAGGTCTTATAGTCCTGAGGTAAAGGAAGAGACACACAATTATTCATTCTTAATCTAAATGTACAACTTAGACCCAGGACACAAGAGTCCGTAACATAAAAGGATGCATAAGAGGAGAGGTATAGAGAAATGTCATGTAATTCTCAAATGAATAAAAAGTCTAAACCCTGTTCACCACTTATGTGCCATTTCTGTCTTTTTGTTAGACATCGCTCTGCAACACTATTGATTAGAAACCACTAGAGTAACAATTGAGTTCCAGGACCTTTGTATCATAACTCTGTTTCTGATCGTACCATTTCTCCGTCGTAGGTGAGGCACTCCTGGAACACTCTGTCCAGGAAGACTGAGGTGAGCGTGGCTGTGCCGTAGCGTGAGAGCTCCTCTTTGCTCAGCATGCCGTTGTGGTCCTTATCCAGGTTCAGGTACTGGCCTGTAATGATACAACACATCATAACTGGAATCAACTTTTGTGGATGTTTGATTCTGCTAAACCAGCCAAGTTGCAGTTTACTGTTATTTATGTCAAAGAAATGTCATCACCTTTGACCACAATTTCAAATCAACCGGCTGTGAGGCATACAAGTCCACAAGTAATAGAAACAAAATCATGACCAGTGACTTGCTCTAGTCTATAATTTTTCCGGATTTCCTACACTGACAAAGCCAAGCTACTCTATTTCTATTGACTCAATATCCCAGTTTCTGCACCCACAAAAGTATTTTAGTTTGGTTAGTTCATGTAATATTTGATTTATAAGCCGATAACATTCCTTAGGATCATCATGAAGACTTGATGAGAGACTGGAAGCCTGACATTCACGCTTAGACATTTTCTCACCGTAGACTCTGAGAGCCGAGGGGGCAGAGAACCAGTTGGACTCCTGACTCTCTTTAGACAGCTCCTCGTCTCTCAACTGGGAGCAGAGAGGAAGAGGAGAACAGAGAAAGAGAGAAGAAGAAAAACATGACATCAGCTGGTCTGTACACTGGTGGGAATATTGCTTAATGATGGAGTTGCCCTTACAATTTGATATAAGACAGTATTAATCCAGATAAAGAGCTACGATCCTCTTTTAAAGGTCCCATGACATGGCCATTTCTACTGATCATAATTCCATTGTTGAGGTCTACTAGAAGTGGTTTCTCATACAGCATCTCTGTATAGTATGTGTATTCACTCTCTGTCCTAAACGGCTTGTTGGAGCTCCTGCCCCCCCCTCCCTATGAGCCCACTGTGCTCTGATTGGTCAGCTCGCCCACTCTGTTCTGATGAGTCCACCACCGTTACAGCGGAACATCAGTGATTATGTGTTACAATGGCGTTAGCAACCAGAAAATGACACCAGTAATGACAAACAGATGAGAATGCTGCGTGGGGTCTCGGTGCCGTGTTGGCGGGATGTTGCGGGGCTCGCTGCTGTGAGGAGCGGACAGTGTGAGCTGGCTTGGTGTCATTTCCTGGTTGCTGCGTGGGGTCCTGAGCACACACAAACACTCACAGCCGAAGTAAAAACAATAAGTGTGGCTTGATATTGAGTAAGAAAAAGGTTTATAACGCTGTGAGAATGGGTCCGCGGAGAGCATTTCTCCGCCATCCCAACTCGTCTATTACCAACGTTCACTGCGTTTGATAGTGACGCCAAGGGATCCTGGTGTGTGAGGAGCTCCACGGATTGGTCCATTTTGGACCAATGGGTCCCCGGGCGCCTTACATAATGGCAGCCCACTGCTCCTAACACTAGGATGGGTCAAATGCAGAGAAACCGTTTCGTTACATAGTACCTGTACTACGTAATGACAATAAGTTGAATCTTCAATCTTCTTCATTTGGGTATGGTCACGTCACTATACCCAGCAAGATCTCCAACGAGGCGTTCTGGGGCAGCATAGACAGGTCTTTTCTGTGTTAGAGTTTTACTCGCTACAGGGTGTACTTTGAGGGTTTGTGACTCTGCAGACCGTTTACATGAATAAAAACCTTCATAACACACAAGGGGACGGGTAATAACCAGAAAAGCATATGATGGGACCTTTAAAATATGAGCTTTGGTCCTTTTACTGCCGGCTGGTAGTGTAGAAACCAAATAAACTTGTCACGTTTTATTACATATACCTACAACAACAAAAACGTTGACTTGACAAAAATTAGAGTAATAAAAAAGGTTCTACCTCCAATAAATCGTCCAGAAAACTGCAGGCTAATATATCCTGGATTTTGATCTTTCCTGAAAAACAAAACAGACACTCTCAGTAAAGGAAATAAGTTTAATACTTTAAAGATACATTTGTATAACGTGTGTGGTTCAGACTCACCTGTTCGGAGGGGGTCGAGGAAGAAAAAGAACTTCCTGACAGCGGTGCAGACGTAGAAGGAGTAGAAGGACTTCTCCAGTCCGTCCAGCTGAGGCAGAGTGGGGATCAGCTCCAGGATGTAGTTCTCCAGATCCTATTTCACAAAAATGATGGCTTTTAAGAATCATTTCAGCGCATTGAAACTGTTTAAATGTGTCTTTAAGTGATGGAAGTGCCTACCGACTCTCTGAGGTGGCCCTGTCCTGCTACATCATACAGACTCAGGCCGATGCGGGTCTGATGCAGCCACACTACAGAGAGAAGAGAGTACAAGATAGTCACCAGTTCAGATGAATGCATGTCAGTAAACTAGGCTGGGAGATACTTAAACAAACGAATATAAAGGGAAATATCCTAATATATGCTTATAAAATGTTTTGAGTTACGGTAAAGGAGCTTTTTGACATTAGTTGTACCTTCTAAAAGGTATTGTATATATTAAACATGTAAAAAGAGGAAGAATATGAAGGTCCGGACCTTTCCTCATGACGTAGTTGAAGAACTGCATGATGGAGATCCTGCCGTAGGGGTCGCTGTGGAGCAGCTTGGCGTACACTCTGGCTGTGAAGAATTTACTGAAGTAAAGAGAGGAGAGAAGGGGAGAGAAACTTTTATTTTATTTGATCTTACTCTATTTTATCTGAAAGCCCTTTGAATCTTCAATATTAGGTTTTTACCCCTGGATACAGAACTATTTTAACGGGACCTTTTTCTTGACTTTTTGAGATTCAATTAGTCTTCTCTATTCACATCAAAGACCGATTTCCATTTACATTAAAAAACATTTAAAACACTTTTTTTATTAAACATCTTTGGTTTAAGATAATGCATCATTTGCAATTGTAAACACTACATAATTCCTAATAAAAAATAATTTGTCTTCATGGAATATTTCAACTGGGGAAATCTATGGTGATATATATTAGTTATTTGTTTACTCTATTCACCTGTAGTGTCTTGCAACATGTAAACAATTCATACATTATTCATCAATGGATCATTTTAAACGTTGTTTATTCTTAAAATGAGTTTTTTCTCAAACTCCTCAATCTGTACTTCAGTAGCACTACAAAATAACTTTCCAGTAGTGACACAATTGTTTTGTTTTGCCTGAATACAGTCGTACCCAAAGGCAAGACACATTGACGCCTAAGGGATTTAAGAAGTGACAGCAGAGGGATCTCCCATAATGAACCTTTGATCCAGCATGAATCCTTGGTGCAAACAGGAACACACACAAAGACTGGCACAGGGAGGGGTGTTACCCAAACTGTGCAGTGCCAGTAAACCTCTACTTCCTGTTCCTCACCTGCACTTGGGCCCGGCCTGCTCCCCCACCTGCTGGTAGGCTTCATAGCTGATCATGGCCTCCTCCCCGCTCACTGGAGGCACCTGGTGCTTATCGAGCAGGAACCACAGGTTCTACAGGAACACAAGGAGGAAGAGAATACAGACACCAAATAAAACCCTACAATGCTGTTACTCGTGTAGAAGTAGGTCATTATGTTGTGACTGACTGAAGTGTTTACCTGCAGTTCCTCATTATCCAGCAGTTCTCTGCTCTTCCTCTGCAGGAACACGGCTCTGGATTCCTCTCTCAGTTTCTGAAGTAACACTTCATCCTCTGCTGGTAGCTGCACAGCAATATAATCCTCATCATCACTAACACCATCACAAGTGTTTCAATATTTCTACTGTACCCTTCGGTATTGTACTGTATGAGCATTTTCATCACAGTTATTATCAAAACAGCTGAGTTACAGTCATTAGACACCTTGAAGAAAAACTGCATTTACTAGTTTTCTTCTTTCTGATGTAATATCTTTTTTTATTATCGTCATCTCAATGTGAGCTTGCCTGATAAACACGTCTTGAAAGACTGCAATGTTGCACTTTGAATATCCCAGTAAATCAAGTGTCGTCACCATATATTAAATCGCTCTTCTGACAATGATAAAATATTTACAAATATCACAAAGTGTGCAACAAATCAATTTTGATTAGATTTAATTTTGGGGACTGAGATGGATACTAGACATAGTCACATGTCAATTTAACACAATCAGCCACATTTGTATCAACTCACAAAAGCAACTAAAATATGATAAGACAATTTCATCACTGGAGTCTCCAGTAGGGGATTGGACAGAAATGGTGATTCAGACATACCATTGGAAACTTTAAAATAAAAGTGTATCTTAAAGATGATGATATGTATCGTTGATCATTTAATCCGTACAGCAATCAAGATCAATGTATTGTTATGCCGGTACTAGTAACAATGTATTAGATTACATTCTGTACTATAAAGGTACTATTTTGTCTGATGTGCACAATCCTGTTAACTTTGGGACTTTTTGTGAACATCCAGATGTTCAATAATGTTTTTAATGGCACCTTTTGTGTTCAGTTGATCAATTTGTTCAAGAATTTAGTAAATCATTTTTGAAAATCACTGAATACTTTTTGGGAAATATTGGCAGTATACTGAAAGCAGCAGAAAGGTAGAACTGGGTACACCTTAATATCTGCCTACTTATTGCTATTGATATTGTTAGTGTGATATTCAACAACAAATTGGCATTATTTTCTATTAAGCGACAATACAATCTATAAGACTTTACATATTGTTCTTCTTACATATCTTACACATTACTCTTTGAAATGTAATATTTAAGTGCACTTGTTTGGCAGATTCTGTTGTTGGGATTTAGTGATGTGAATCACTGGTCTTGTACCACAACACAATCAAAACGACATGAATGAAAACACTTTTCATTGGGTTTGTATGTAATGTATCAATATAATACCCTGTAGTAAAATCGTGGGATGGTCTTGTAGGACTTGTCTTTGTCGCCTCCTTCCTTCCACTCTGTATAGTATTTGGTGAACAGCTCTGTTTCTTCTGCTTTCTTTTCCTCTTCGCTCCTCTCATCTGTAACGTCACACCAACAGTTAATGTTGATTTAGCTAACAAGTGACTTAAGCTATCAATCCACAGTAGCTAGCTTTAGCCGCCGGTATGTTACATTAGTTTACATTTTTGTCTCACCTTTTTTGGTGTTTGCTAATCTTCTTTTCAAAATATCCGACCAATGAGGTTGTTTTTCTTCAGCCATACTTGCTAAGAAGCCAAATAAATATTTCGTCAGTATATTTTAGCCTTTCCAAAAGACAAAAATATGACAAAAGTAGACTTGTAGACTACCCAAAAGTGAGACAACGTCAAGTAACTGACTGAACAAGAGTAAGGCTTCCGTTTTGAGTTTAGTATTTCAAAATAAAAGTCTACTTTTGTAAACATTTGGAACATCTCATAGTCTAATGTTTGAGGATTAACAAAAAGGCAACGTATGTGAATTGATATTTATTCAAAAAATTGAATAATATTGTGTATTTATATTTGTTATCTTTCTGTTTTAATTGACAAAATGTTCGCCTTTATTCTACCGCCGAAATCGCGCATTCCGGTCTTTCTATGGTTATTTTTCACAAACTTGACACACGGTGCTGTCAAGCGTTGATGACGTCAATGTGTGCGACATTAGTCCATGCCTACAGTTTCCAGTTGCATTTGTCCATGAAGTAATTAAAAAAGATATATGCTGTTAACTTCTGATATCAAGGGAACGTGTGAGTCGCATTTAAAGACATATAGGTATGCTTCGAGCTAACGAGACAGTGATAGTAATCTTCAGATAGCAAGTAGCATTTGGAAACGGCAAGGTTATTGATACATGTAGCTAACAACATGTGGTAGCTTTATAGTCAGTTTATCTGGGAAATACCTGTTTATGTCATGTCAGTTAAGGAATATAGCTGATTTATAACTGAAGTGGATGTGAAGTGTAGTAATAGATAATCTAAGTTAAATTCAGAGGCTAACATGGGCTCCACATTGTTATTCAAAGGCAGAATATGCTTGAAGCCTTTCTATCACCGGGGGAGTTTCTTCACATTAAACTCTTCCATCTTCAAGTCATCACACCTGCCTCTCTCAGCACGCTCCCTGTGCACCAGAGGCCCTTTCCCCAAACCTGGAGCCAGGCACACAGACAGAAGTTCTGATACACAGGGGGGAGTAAACAAGAGCACCTTTCAAAACAGGGAAGAGGATTTTGGGGATGGTGCTAGAAGAGGTAAGAGCTCCACTGTTAGGCAGAAGCCTTCCTTCCCCAAATCTGTGTTTGCTGCCGGGACTGCAAAGAGAACAGCAGAGATCCAGAAGAGGAAAGCAGCGTTGTTCTTTCAGGAGGAGGAGCAGCATGGAGGGAGAACAGGTAGGACACACTGACGTGGAGTTCTGATTTGCTCACTAAAGCTGTCATACAGACAGATGTTTGTGGTGCACAAACAATTTAGAATACAAATTGTTTGAGCACTTTTAATCTGTGCACAAATCATTCCAAATAATTGTTGTTATACTTTCTCAATAGGCATTTTGCTAGGGCTGTGTATTGGAAAGAATCTGATGATATGATTCGTATCCTGAAAAAGGGGTTACAATTCAATATATTGCGACTCATCATTAACAAGGTGATGTATTGCAAATGTAATATCTTATTTTAGGAAAAGTGTCATTACAATGAACTCATCACCATATGCATTAAATCGTTTTTTATCCAATCAGGACAGTGGGCGCTGAATGTGCATTTGTTAAAGTCCCTGTAACTTTTAATCATTGCACAATGGTTTTTTGCAATCTGAGCAAAGCTATTAAAAAAGGAAATGTCAGGTTTGTATTTGTGTTTTGTGCCTCTACAGTTACATGTTTACATGCTTCAGTGTTCAAAGACGTCTTTACTTTTCTGGGAACCTTCAGGTGTTATCCTTTGCAGACCATTTACAAACATGCACACAAGCCTATACAACACACTACAGGAAAGGGGAAATCCCCACAAGCCTAATAGGGCTCCTTAACATTTTCCTATATCAATAAAGACAAAGATAGGGACAAATAATCTTGCAGTAAAATAAGTTCATAAAAAATGTAAACAAACAGTGAAAATGACATACAGACTGTATTTATTATTTAACTATTCATTACAATTGATTCATTGTTTTTGACAATTTATTCTATATCGCAATACTTCTAACACCTTTAAACTCTAAGTTTTGGTTAACTGTTTTTTATTTTTTGTTTTAGTGCCTAAATCCTAAATAAGTCTACCAAAATGTTTTGGAATAATAATTGAGCTTGATGTTTTACAGCGTCTCTGCAACCTCCCGATCGGCCGCTCTCTGCTGCTGAGTGGAGGGATCTGAAGGAGTCTCGGGGAAATGCACCCCGCTTTGACATCCGCATGATGGTACAACTGTTCACCACCGCGGCAGAGCTGAATATCGCTAAGTAAGAGGAGGACCAGTGTGTTTGTGTCAGTGATTTTGACAACTCTTATTTAGGTCTCAATTGTCCTCACTTTAAATATATATCTATTTTTTTGCTGAATCAGAAAACGTTTTATTTTCTGATAGGGAAATGTACTGTCCTCTAGCAGCAAGGTAGGGTGGCTGACAGGTGCAAACATGCTACAACTGCCCAAAACATTTCCTTTAGGAGAAACGCGCTGCAGCTTCAGAAACGATGCATATCTAAAAACACAAATGTGCCAAAACACATGCAAAAGAAGAAACAATTTCACCAACTTGAAGCAACATTCGCAGTGTTTACAAAAACTATACGCATGTGTTTAAATGTTGCGTTATTTTATTCGCAGTGTTTTGTATTTGCAGCTTTTCGTTAATGCATCGCTTTAAAGGTCCCATGTCATGGCCATTTCTACTGATCATAATTCCATTGTTGAGGTATACTAGAATAGATTTACATTGTTCAATGTTCCAAAATCACATTGGTTTCTCATACAGCATCTCTGTATAGTATGTGTATTCACTCTCTGTCCTAAACGGCTTGTTGGAGCTCCTGCCCCCCCCTCCCTATGAGCCCACTGTGCTCTGATTGGTCAGCTCGCCCATTCTGTTCTGACGAGTCAACCACCGTTACAGCGGAACATCAGTGATTATGTGTTACAATGGCGTTTGTTAGCAACCAGGAAATGACACCAGTAATGACAAACAGATGAGAATGCTGCGTGGGGTCTGGGTGTCGTGTTGGCGGGATGTTGCGCGGCTCGTTGCTGCGAGGAGCGGACAGTGTGAGCTGGGTTCATTTCCTGCTTGCTGCGTGGGATCTGCAAGACATCGCGAATGGACGCGGGAAGGGGGGGGGGTGCTGAGGGGGCTGCAGCACCCCCATCTGCGAGGCTCCACTAGCACCCGTCCCCCGCACCCCCAAACGTGGCGCACCTACAGTGTAAGCGCCCCACAGTTTCGCCGCTGCGATGCTCCACTAGCACCCGTCCCCCGCACCCCCAAACGTGGCGCACCTACAGTTTCGCCGCTGAGAGAGTGTGTGTGAAGAGCTCCACAGACCAATGGGTCCATTTGGGTATGGGCACGTCACTGTACCCAGGAAGAACACAATGGAAAAAGAGAAATCTCCAACGAGGCAGCATAGACAGGTCTTTTGTCTTACAGAGTTTTACTCGCTACAGGGTGTACTTTGAGGGTTTGTGACTTTGCAGACCGTTTACATGCATAAAAACCTTCATAACACACAAGGGGACGGGTAATAACCGGAAAAGCATGACATGGGACCTTTAAGTAAGCACGTTTCGTCAAGTTCATGAAGATGTTTCTTCATTTGCATGTGTTTTGGCACTTTTGTGTTTTTATATTTGCATCTGATGTATTTTGGGCCGTTGTCCACCTGTCAGCCACCGTAGAAAAGGACCTTTGCAGATGAAACACAAAATAAATAATAGAAAGTTGAAAAGAAAGCCAGTGCTAGCCTACTCTATATGTTAGCATATTTAAATCTCAAGCACTATCCCTTTGAGTTCATCGCAAAAATAAATGTCAATGACAGCTTTTCGTATGTTACTAAATTGAACTGTACCTTTCTACCACAGGTCGCTACTGACTTTTGTAGCCACGGAAACAGGGACGCTCTCCTATGAGCTGTTACTACGGTACCTGACGTTGTGTGTGCGCGGCGGACACGATGCCGAGGCGTTCGATGTCTATGAAATAATGCAAGGAAATTTCCCTGCTCTGGACACAGGAGCCTCCTGCCTCTTTATCCAATCCTTCAGCCGCACGGAGAGGTGGAGGGAGGCCATCAGCATCCTCGAAGAGATTAAGAAGGTGAACAGCGTTTAGATTTTTACCTAAAAATCACATAAAAGGGATAGTTTGGATGTGTTACAGTGCGGTTGTATAAGGTCAACTTTTTTCCAAATTCTGATATGCTGCACATATTTCATTTTCTAGTAATTTAAAATAGTGTATAAAATATGTTTATGTATGCACTGTTATACACCAAAGCAAATTATTTAAACGTGTACAGTACACCTGGGCAATTGACCTGATTCTGTTTAATAGGGTAAAAGTACTGGTTTTTTTTATGGAGTCTGGTGGCTTAAAAGAGAGCTAGATAACAGATTTAGTTTCCTGTCAAAAACATAGACTGTATATCTGTCTCAGAACAAGGTAAAGTGTTGACAAAATATCGAAATATTGCCTAAACTTGAACTGATACTGGGTTTTTTACGGTGGCTTAAATTTGTTTTATTGCCGTCCGCATCAGTACATTGTTTTTCTTCCTGCTTGTAGACTGCCATCTACTGTAAATAATACACTGACTATGGATAAGTACTTCACACAACCCCACTTCAAACAGTCCAAACTATCCCTTTAAATCCATATTGGATTTGGAGGACATGGCATCCTTACTTTATCATCACCTAGTTTTTCCGTTATCCTAACAGGTGTGTACCCCTTCATCAAGCAACTACGGGGAAATTGTCACCGCAGCGATGTTGAATGGAGACACCACCACCGCCTGGGCCCTGTATGATGAAATCATTGAAAAGGGGCGGACCCCGCACCAGGAAACCTGGGAGGCTCTGTTTAAGGCAGCGGGGAAGATTAAGCAGGAGGAGGCCATGTCTGCCTCTGAGCACCAGGAGAGGCTGCTGGGAATTCTGCTCTACATGAGGGACAACCAGATCTACCCCCAGCACGGCCTCACCAGCACCATCAATGCCTGGTTTGAAAGGTATTGGAGAGTGGGGGGAGACTTTCAGGGTTAGATGGGAAACTAAGGATGGATATACATTATTCTAATTCCTAATTTCAGCAGCTTCTGTTCTCTAGACTTTTGATATTAAAAATGGGGTTTGTGTGTGTGCAAAGATTTCAATGCAGGATCAGAAATCCTATATTCATCCCGAAGTGGGGAAATGTATGACGCTACAGCAGCAAAGGTATAGTGCAGATAAAAGAAGAAGGGAAACTGAGTAGGCTTACATAAAAAGGCAAACACAAGTTATTATTAAGTTATTACATTTTTTAAACAAATAAGCAAAACTAAAAAAGTTAAATTAACCAAAAATGATATATGTATTTATTTAAATTAAATGGCATTAAAAAACAGAAAAGGTATTATAGTTCAATCTATAAATCATCAATTAAATTAACAAATCTATGTTTCTTTAAATCTGCGATTATGTTATTATCTTAATATTATGAACTTATTTCCAATATATTTTTCTTGTGTTGCTCTTTCACATTACGATCAATGAAGTGTTAAAATAGGTCATGTCACATTATTCCAAGGCATGAGTGGGTCCCCAATATATTTTGATCTTGCAAGGGGTCCTTGGCTGCTCTATACTTTCATTATGACATCATTTATTTAAAAAACTTGAGTAAATTATACTAAAAATAAGAACACAACAGGTTGACTGATGAAATTATGTTATTGGAGAAGGGTTTTTTTCACATGGAGGAAAAAAAGGCTGGTTTTAACATCATCATGATCAGTAACTGTATATATAACTGTACATTTTCACTGAACTTTGGTCCCCTTACTTTCCTCAATTTTATATTAATAAAATACATCTGCAAACAAAAATTCATACCTCAAGTAATAATTCCTCACTCTCATTCCTCCATTCTCTTTTCGTCTCTTCCTCCCTGTCTCCAGACTCTCAGGACAGAAATGGACAGGAAGTTTGACCAGCGCCACCCCAAAGTAATTACACCACCTTCCTACCTCAACATGAATCTTCCTAGATTATTTGTCTTCATAGATATTAGTGCAAGGCCTGAATAGTGTGTTCTGTATGTATTGTTTATGAATATTTATGTGTGTTTTTAGGGGTGTGTGCCGCTGTTGTGGGTCTCAGTTGGAGTCAATCAAGCTGACTGATGAGGAGTACCAGCAGCTGAAAGACAGAGTGATGGCTGACATCATTCAGGGACGAGATGTTTTTGAAAAGACCACACCGGAGGTAAACACACACACATACTAAGAATTGTTTCCATTGGTCCATAAGATCTCTGAATAAGTGTGTTATAATTTAAAAAAGGCCATTAAGAGCATTTATATAGCTTAAATACACCTATACTTGGCCTTTAAGATATAGTATGCAAGTAGGTTTTTAATATTTCCTTGTATTCAGTGATATAAATCAAATCTAAATTGGTAATAACTTTTTTATTATTATTTAATTATTTTACAACTGTATGCAAACATTTAAGAACTCTCCCGAATTAGAACATATGGCACTATATAAATCCACAAAAATAAATAAAAAGTAAAATAAAAAAATAAATAATTTAAACAAAAAAAACAATTCAAAGACGGTCCAACCGAATACTTATTATATATTTCATGATATTGAATTGTATTAATTCATTTGTGCTCGCAGTTTATCCATTACATATGCTCTACATTTATTTAAATACAGGACATGATTAATAATAAATCATTCTAATCGTGGTGGGCGATGAACATTTGGGAAGTTTTAAGCTATATTCAGATGGTAAATCTCTAGTTGGAAATAACTCATCCTATATTACAACTCAATGATGTTCCAAATCTCTATTTTGAGGCTCATCTACGAATAGCATGGCACATTAGCTTTCTATCTCCTTCTCCCTAACTTCTGCTAGATGGCGTCATCGGTACACACGCAGCACCGCGCTGCTGAGGTTACAAACAGCTTCTAGAGAGTGAAACAGATTCTGATCAGATCTCCTTTTGCTGGTGTTTAAGTCGTTTTTTTTCCCCAGGTGTTTTAGAGGAAGTTAAATGCACAGGAAGTCTTCTGTTATTCCATGTCATTTTGAGGTATTCTGGCCTTTAAAATCCCTTTTTTGATAGAGATTGAGCTAATATCTGGAAGAGATAAAGCCTACTTGTTTCCAATCTTCATGTTTGGTAGCATAACCATTTTTTTCCCCTTGAAGTTCTTTTTTCAATTGTTTAAATTGACAACTTTACAGTATTAGCGTCCAATACTGCTTAATAATTTACCGTAGCTACATTTTAAGCTGTATTAACATAATAGAGCTAAGTAAAGTACTTTAGCCACATTATGAATATGAATTCATAAAGTTGATTGTGCTAAGTAATGTACCTTAGCTACATTAATAGGCTATCTTAGCATCTCACAGATTGTAATGTAATTTAGCTACATTATTAAGATATTAGCATCTAATTGAGAATAATAATATGCTTTAGCTTCACCATTATTATGTATTAGC
This sequence comes from Trematomus bernacchii, assembly GCF_902827165.1. Taxonomy (NCBI): domain Eukaryota; kingdom Metazoa; phylum Chordata; class Actinopteri; order Perciformes; family Nototheniidae; genus Trematomus; species Trematomus bernacchii. Next base: position 2,525,171 of record NW_022987656.1, read on the forward strand.
ATTCAGGGCCGGCCCTGACCAATTTGCTGCCCTAGGCAAGATTTTAGCTGGCGCCCCCCCCCACGAAAATGCAGACACTCACTATGACTCGCGCATGCATGCACGTGTACGGTTGTGGCATGACCACCAAAACAGAAAGATATGGACACAAGATGTGTGCAACTGTATTAAGTATCCTATCCATGTGAACATTATTTAAGTGGGGGGTGGACCTAACCTCCTCTAGGGGGGTCCGGGTGCATGCTCCCCCGGGAAGATTCTTTTTGTTTAATATTGAAGTTAAAAGTATCAATCTGGTGCACTTTGAGAGCAAAATGAAGAGATCTATGGATACATCTCTCAACACCCATATGAAACAGAACTGTAAACAGATTTACTTTTTCTTTATGGATGTTTTACAAATCACTCCCCTTTTAAACTGTGTGCCATAGTTTATGGCCGCTGTGCGCAATATAGGTGTAGGTCTGTTAGTATAAGATAATAAGATGTACTTTGTTGATCCAAAATCGGGAAATTGTGTTCTTATGAAATTTAAAAAAAAAATATTTTTTTACTTTCTAACTTTTTTTTCTTTTTTTTTTCTCCCCATCTTTGGCGCCCCCAATGGGTTGATGCACCCTTAGCATTCGCCTATACTGCCTATGCCAAGGGCCGGCCCTGTTAGCATTCAACAGAACTAAATAATGTACCTTAGTAATATCATTAAATTAATCTAAATAATGTTCCATGGACCTTAGCTACATTATTAAGCTGTTTTAGCATCTAATGGCGCATTTCCACTACAGTGCGGAGCTCGCTTTAAGCGTGCCGTGCCCGGCCCGTTTTTGGTTGCGTTTCCACTTGGCGTAGTTCCGGCTAGCGGGTACTATTTCACAGTTTTTCTGGCCCCATAAAATCGAGGTTCTTTCCGGGCCAACAACCAGGCTGAGTCGGGCTGAGTATGCTAAACTAGAGAGAATAGCTGGCAAGGGGGCTACAACTAGAACAAGAGGAACATATTTGACCGTGATTTAATTGTAATACACGTTTCAAAATGATGCCGAAGTAACAACATACTGATACCGGTTAGTAAAAACCATGAATTAATGCTTTGACAAGTCTGCAGACAGACGGCAGGCGAAAAACCTTTTAAAATGCGTGTTTTCTTAATGGAGATCGGCTAAGCTAACGCAGTATATGCTCCGACCGTCCACACTCACAACAACGCCCTATACAGACATAAATAAATCAGCGACTGTATTCGCCATGACACAGACAGTCTGTGGTTTGTACTCGTTTAACTTTTGTCTAGTTTCTGAACAGATATGAGGAGCTGTGAGCTCTGAGTGCTAACAGCTAACGGCTGATGTTGTTTTTCTGTGGTTCTCACTGAAGATGACGTCACGGCTCCGCCTACACTGCGTCACTATAATAGTTACTGCCCCAGCTACTAAACTGTAATGGAAACGCAGCATAAAGTGAGCCAGTCCTAACAAGGCCTAACGAGGCCTAGCCATACCGAGCGAGGCCGAGTGAGGCCCTGTAGTGGAAATGCGCCATTAGAGAGCTAAAATATATAACTTAGCTACATTATTAATATGTAATAACATCTAAAAAAGCGTAAAAGTGTAACTTTGCTACATTATCTAGTGATGTCTTAGTCTTTAATAGAGTTTAATATTGTATTTGAATTACATTATTAAGCTGTATTAGCTTCTAACAAAGCTTAATGAGGTACTTTAGCTACATTACCAATATGTATTAGCATTAATACAGCTTAATAATGTAACTAAGCAAAAACAACTTGCTGTATTAGATGCTTATAGTCTGTCTTGCATGTAACACATTTTAAACAGATTTTTGTAATGGACTAATGGATTTAAAAATAACATATAGCATGATAATTAGCACGTTTTAGCAGCTAGCTGTTTCTTCCTGTCTAGTATTTGAGGGGTAGGCTATCATTAAGGCTACTAAGAAAATTCAGAAGCATATTTCCAAGAAAAAATGTAAACTATTCTGCCACTTTGTGCATAGGTTAGTAATCTTTTACATAAAATATGAAATTGTAATGACATATTTGCATGTTGTGAGGTAGGAGGAGTCATTGTTCCACCTGGGCAAACATGTTGTTAAAGGAGAGGTGTCATGGCCATTTCCACTGATCATAATTCCATTGTTGAGGTATTCTAAAATAGATTTATACTGTGCATTTTTCCAAACTCACATTGGTTTCTCATACAGCATCTCTGTAAAGTACGTGTATTCACTCTCTGCCTTTAACGGCTCGTTGTAGCTCCAAAAGCTCCAGCCCCCACCCTCCCTGTGAGCACAGTGTGCTCTGATTGGTCGGGACGTTGTGAATCGCGCTGAGCTCCGTGGAGGTGTTGTTTCCTTGTTTAGGATACATAGCGAAACACAGCCAAACTCATCCTGAGCACACACAAACTCACATCCGAAGTAAAAACAATAAGTGTGGCTTGATATTGAGTAAGAAAAAGGTTGATAAACGCTGTGAGAATGGGTCTGCAGAGAGAATTTCGCCGCGATCCCAACTGTCTGTTATCAGCCTGCAGCCAGGGAGGAGAAATCAGCTGAGCTGCCTGCTCCCTGCACACAGATGTGTGCGTGAGGAAGTCCGTGGATTGGTCAATTTGGACCAATCAGCGGGGGCTTCACGTAGCGGCTCCGCGGACGTAACGTAGCGGCTCCACGGATTGGTCCATTTCGTTCCGGGTACGGCTTGACATCATGCCGTCCCGGAAGAATCAAATGGACAATGACGTATCTCCAACGAGGCGTTTTGGGGAGGTATTTTCTGTGTTAGAGTTTAACTCGCTATAGGGTGTACTTTGAGGGTTTTGACTCTGCACACCGTTTACATGCATAAAAACCTTCATAACACACAAGGGGACGGGTAATAACCGGAAAACCATGACACCTCTCCTTTAAGGTTCAGGGTAGCAGTTGATTACCTCGTGGTTTTAAGTTATTCTCCCATCACCTGTTAGATAGCAGCACCACACACATGCACGCAGTTAAACACAAAGTCATGTCTATATTTTTTGTATGGCACTTTCATAACAAAAGAGAGCAGCCTTTTCATGTTGCATGCATATGTACGTGCACTGTCTGTGTTAAAAGAGAGCCAGGACACAAGCTTTTCATAGGATTGGAATGTTCCGGCTGTGTCTTTTATGATGCCAACGATAATAAACTTAAAAACAAGGTTATTCACTTGAAATAGTTCCAAAAATAAATGTGGTAACATCAGAAACGTGTAGTTAATAGTATGTCATATATATTTATGAACAGGGAGACAGTTGGCATAGTTTCCTTTGTGTTTCTTTCAGTAGTCAAGGGGAGTTTGTTGGTGCAACAGTTAGTTAAATTGCGGGGATTTCCAGCATGTAGAGCACCATGTGAATCTGGACCACAACTACCTCCCGCCGATGAGACAGAGCTAGGGAGGCAGACAGACATATGCTCATCAGGACTAATTTTAAGGTCAAACAGGGTGCTTCAGACTACAGTGGGGCAACAGTGCAAAGAGGACGAGGGGCTGTGTTAGAATGTATGTGCTAGTTACAAGGTTACAGCCCGCAGGGAAGCATGATGTAATTTAAAGCACAGCTAGATATATAGATAGATGTTGCATTTTTACACTATAATAATAAAGACTTGTATAGTCCCTTCCTTCACATACAAAGACAAATAAAAGAAAGCAGGAGAGCAATCAAAGACAAAGTCATAGAAAACTAATTAAACCAGCAGACGTAAAAGAAAATGTGCACAAAAAAGAGAAAACAACGCCGGGAGATATGATCATGCTCTTGAGGTTTAGGAAAAAATCTGACGGCTGGTTTCTGGACACCCTGAAGCTGTTTAATAAAATGTTGACCAAGGCACGCAAACACAGCATTTCAATACATCCTGACAAGACGTGATTAAAGCATTAATAAAAATCTAATTTTAGCCATATTTTTCTGAAATTCTTGGCAACATGTTGAGCTAGAATGCCAAGACCAGGCAGATCTTGGCCATAATAAGGAGGTTGACTTTGGAGGAGGTACGCTGGAGCTCATCCTATTCAGGTGGTTTGGAGGACAAGTATACTACAACATTACATTACCTGGTATTTAGCTAATATGCAATGAAATACTGAAGACATGCCTGCCGGAAAAAATCTTTGGGAGTTAAGTATCTTGCCCAAGAACACTTCACCATGCTGACTGCAGGTGGTGGGATCGAACCACTGACCCTAAAGGAATGCCCAGATCTAAAGAAACCGCTGTGTAACTTGTCCGTGACACACACTAACAACCACACACATTAATATCAATATTAATTAACTTTTGCTTTTTTCCACATGTATTTATTAACACCCAAACAAAACCTGTATGTTTTGTAAGTTTGTAAATATGTAAACTTCATTTAACTAGTGCCTTTTGTTTCTGCATTCTCCTTGTTGCTATTACTGTTTTTATTAATGTTTTCGTCACTGCTTTTATTGATTTGTTTCTAATTATAAATGCATAAAGAGGGGCGTGCAAAGATTTGTTGTACCCGATGACAACGACAAAAAAACCCTCCTTATCCTGGTCCTGAATTTATTGCAAACTAACTGAACTGCCATTAATTACCACCGTTGGGAAAACTATAGTGTTTGACTCTTCTTTAACACGCAGTTTTAACAAATTGCATTCTGACGCTGTAGTCTCTAGTGGTGATCTATACCGTAGCATTGCAATATGTTAAAGGACATTTCTCATATTTCTTTGCATTTTGTACACCACTAGTAACGCTTAATGATTTATATACAGAATAGCAAAGAGCTTTGTGTCATAATGCTTCATAAGTAAGCTATTGTAGACAAGTGCAAATGCCTATCTCTGTGTGTGCGTGTGTTTTAAGCAGTCATATCATCCACAGCAGCACAATGAGCTGGTTTCACATATCAGCTGTGGAAAGTCCCTGGATAATTATACTGGACTTTCTCTCTTCCTCCTTCTCCTTGCTGTTATTCTTTCTTCCTTTTCTTTAACAAACTGATCCATGTCCTTCTTTTTAGGTTTGCTGCACCCTTTCTCCATCAAACCCAATCACCTTCTTCATCCATATACTTCCTTTTGTCAATTATCCACGGATTATCTTGTCTTTTAATACATTTATTTGTATTATTATTTTGCCTTCCACCTGAAACACACGTCATTCTTGTAGACATTAATTACTTCCCCGTTCTATTGGTTAAACAATAACAATAGACAATGGAGCATTAACATGTTTTATACAACTATTTTATCAGAGGAGGAATATTACAGCCTTTTTAACATTTTACAGTCACGCTGTGCGTTTGTGAGAGCGCACAAGTTTCACGTCCAGGGGAATTCACTGCAACCTATTTCCATACTGCTGCTATCTAAATCTGAAAGTACCAACAATGTTCCTGTGCTGCAGGCCTATTCTAAGCATGAGAACTGCTTTCCTGCTATGGTACAAAGCTCTAACAGAGATGGAGCCTTCATTTTACCCTAAGAGTGAACTTGTGGTATTTAAATAAGACAGATGACTCAAAACATTTAAACATATTTACCATGAGCTGCATTTTCAGGTGCTGAAGTATACTAACATTTTTGATTTAATACCTATAGGTGTTTCCAAATCAGACTATTTACTTAAATAATGTAGATTAGCCCCTTTAAAGTAGATCTAAAATATGTTTTGTCCAATAAGAAAGAAAGTCGCAAATCCTAATTGTATACAACATCAAACAGCGTATTGTCAGTAGCCAGCTGGCACTCGGCCATGTTAGTGCAGAGAAGGAAAGGCCAGGTAGATTCATTCCTGGCAGACTTGGGATCAGTCAGCCAACCATCAGGCCAGTCAACTCACAGCTACGCTCCTCGGCCACAATAAGGAACAAGATCCTGATGCTGTTTTTGGAGAGTTCTGCAGACCTTTTCTGTACATTTTCAGGACTGTGTCAATTTGGTCAGACATCCAGGTCATTAGCAAGTTCAATTGTCAGCTTTTAAGGCAGCTTCATTCACTGAAAGTTAACCTCAAATATGTTGGTCCAGACTGAAATACATAGACGGATTTCCGAAAATGTTGTACAGACATTCACAGTCCACTTCAGCATAAAAAACACTTACAACTTAAAAAAGCTGTCTAGCTCGCTGTAATGTAGAGAAGTACACATTTATTTTTTAAAACATGCGAATGATCATTACAATATTCTGTAATTACTTTCCTATCTTTTCAAATCAATTTCTTCTCTATGCTTCCACTAACCATTGTTTTCTCTATGTATCACTTTTTGTCTGTTTGTGTGTGTTCAGGAGTTGGAGAGATTCAAGGCGTTCGTGAAGAAAAGGCCAGCTTTTGATGTGGTCGTGGATGGACTGAACATAGCATATCGCACCAACGACACAACACGGCTGTCAGAGACGGTGAGAATAATGCATAGATGCACATGCATGCTTACTGTGATTTCATATTTCACAGGGTCAACCAGGTGCTCTTTCAGAATCCTCTCTGCACACACACAGTTTTACAGTCTGGATTGTACTGGTTTCTTCCTACACATGTCTGTCCAAGCCCGGGGCTTTTTTTGCTGCTTTCACAATGACTAACCTTGCAGTATGTGTGAGTACACGTGTGTAGGAGGTGTCTTCATAACTGGTCAGTACCCGATTTTTTTAACAACACCTAGCCTACTCGTCTACCCACATGTGTCTGTCTGGATCAGCATGTGTCAACTAGTACTTCTGGGTCTGCATTCAAATATGTCTCAACATTTGTGATGCTGTCAGACAAAGAGAAGTACAGATACAGACAGATACACTTACACTTATTTCCCTATATTGTCATCTATTACTTAGGAAAGCAAAGTAAGTTATTTAAATAATGCAAAAAGTCATATAAATTCAGATCAGAAAAACCACACAAACCTCTAGTCAAATGCCTGTATGAATGAAATCGTTGAATGAAATAGGTCAGCAACATGGCTAAATATAGAATATGAAATAGCTGCTAAAATTACTAAAATCACGGAAACATTAGACGCTAGTTATCAGCACACAGTAACATTTGCCAAGATTTACCAAGTTCACTTTCTATATTTAGCATGTTAGCATTTTTCAGTTAATGTTGTTTTATATATTTTAGTATGTTGTTTTAGTTGTTTTTTTACGATTTTTTTATTTTATTTATTGGACATTTTAAAACTTTTGAGGTGGGAGTGTGAGTGAACTTTGGGATTTTAGCCTTTACAGACCTTTTACATGCACAAAAACCTATATAACACACTACAGGAAAGGGAAAACCCAAAAAGCATAAAAGGGCCTCTTTAAAACTGTTAACGTGTTCTGAACTCTGAATGGGACATACATATCAGGACTGTTGATTCATAAAACACTGACTGTTTTTCCTCTCCCTTTAGCATATCTTGAAAAAAAGTTTCAATGTTTAGATAAATAACTGTAATGAGCTGTGTACATGTGTGTTTCAGTTGTTGGCGGTGGTGTCGGAGCTGGAGCGTCAGGGCCTGACGGTGCTGGTGCTTGGGAGGAAACACATGCTGCGGGCCTCCAGATCCTGGGACAGAAACAACATGATGCTGATCCAGAAGAAAGCTCACTGCTTCTTCACTGAAAACATGTGAGCACCTGTTCACAGAGAAGAAAAGCATGAAATATTCTTCATAGAATACATAGAAAATTCAGATTACCTAATGAGAATTTTTAAGGAGAACATGTGGAAGGCTGATTATCCAAAACAGGGAAAACCTTCAGTACAGTCATCCTCATTTAAACATGATATAATATATATCACTGCAATAATAACATAATTATAAATAATACAATATTTTAATATTATAGGATAATTGTATTATTTTAATGGTTTCTAACAAACTCTCAGCACCCACATATACGTGTCAACTCTTGACTGATGTTATAAAACACTTGTGAATGTTATTTTTTATAAAGACATTTCCTATTAATAACAGGTGGTGAATGAGGCCCAATGTTATCCCACTTTTTCTGAATGTATTTGTGGGGGAAACTTCTGAAGCAATTGGAGTCAGGACTCAGAGACACGAGGAGAGCTGGAGCTTTGATGGCATTCTCTGAGAGAATCATCAACATTGTGCATAACAAGATAGAATCATAACACCTCGCCAACAGGCAGGAACAGGGAGACAAAACACTGAGAGCACAGCAGCCAAGGTTGCAGGTGCCTGTGCTCAGTCAGGACAGTATGAACTGATAAACTGGGTCAAAGTTATGGGCCTTGGGAAATATTTCCCCAACAGTATTTACAACCTTGAATTAATGTGTAAACAGTTAACCTCATACCCTTTGCTCTGTGCCTCTCTCAGTTCGGAGGATGACCCCTTCATGCTGTATGCCACTTTGCATTCTGGGAACCACTGTCGGTTTGTGAGCAGGGACATGATGAGGGACCACAAGGCCTGCCTGCCAGACGGGGCCACCCGGCGGCTCTTCTTCAAATGGCAGAGAGGCCACCAGCTGGTGGTGGACGAGTTTGCCACGGCAGGCAAGAGGGTCCGATTCCAGGTGAGAAAGAGAGAAGGGTATTTTGGAGAGATTGGGCACCAAAATAATAAGCATACCCATTAACTGTGTGTATATGTGTGTGTTTTAGAGTATTCCCACCTACGACACCATTGTCCAGACTTCAGCGGACTCATGGCACGTTCCCTACGACGACACAGAGGACAGGGGCACCTGCGAGGTGCCACAGAAATGGCTCTGCCTCACCACAAAGCACTGAACTCACACACACACACACACACACACACACACACACACACACACACACACACACACACACACACACACATAACCATATACACACATATTACTCTGCTTTGATTATAACTGTTGACTTGTAAATAAATCATTTACCACAAGAAGTGTTATTCTTTCATTTAACCACAAAAAGTTGCATGTAATTAAAACATATTTGTGTTAATTTATTATAAAAAGTTATTTTAAAGGGCATTTCTTAAGTGATGCGAAAAATCATTCGAAATGATTAATAAACCAAACAATTAAAGTGGTCATATGATCATATGAATCATGTCAGGAGATGAGTTAATGATTAAAAAAAAGAAAGAATGAAATGTCAATAGTCTTAATGGCATTTTAACCAAAAATATGTATCTACCATGCATTGTTTTGGCACAGTATGAACGACCTGTTCTAATGTTGACATATTCCACATTTTAAGCAATTCTCAAGCCATGTCAATTTCTTTGAAATAATTGTTTAAACCGTAGACTTTTGTGAAATTTGCCATTTATAGAAATTCATCATATTCAGTAGGTGTAGTTGTAAGTGGTGAAGCCGTTCTTAAATATCCATGGTGAAGCCATGGATGTATAATAAGAACCATGAAGCCCGTAAAGTACAAAACAGAGAAGTTGACCCGGAAATATAAGGTTTTACTCTGAAAGAACACATCCGGTGTAGATGTTTCCCATGTTTTGACTGTTGCCTCTCAGTTCAGTTTCAATTTAAGTCTATACACGTTTACATTAGATATATCAAGCCGCCATGTCCCGGGGGTCCAGTGCGGGGTTTGACCGCCATATCACCATCTTCTCTCCGGAAGGAAGACTCTACCAAGTCGGTAAGTAGTGAGAATGATGAACAAAACTCAACCTGCTCTGTCATCACTACAGGCTAACATGCTAACGTTAGCAAGCAACTTCTATGTTGCACATTCGTACTTCACTGTTATTTAGAAAATACAAAATTTCACTACATTTTTAAAATGTCATAATGACTGTTATTAATGTATGTCTTTATTCAACTATAATGGAATATAGTTATTGAGTAGTAACTAAGTAACTGAATGTTTCGTTATGTTGCAGTTTTGCTAGCTTATCAGCTATCTTAATTTAGCTGTGAGGAGCTAACATAAGCTAATGTTTTGATAACTATTTGTTATTCAATTGGAATTATATTATTATTTAGCAACTAGTCAACTAACTTTAGCAATATATTCACTTGTGTTCGGACAATCCTTATTATTAATTTCCTACAATACGTTTTTTAACTGTGCTGTATTAAATGTAACAGTTTTAAACCTGTTTTACTAAAATGCCCCTATCCATCTGTCACAAAGGTATTGTGTAATACTGGGTCATGTTTATGTACAATTAAATGTTAAACAACTAACTAGGTTGAACCAGGGCAGGACTGGGACAATAAGTCAGGCCGGGAATGCCAGGCCACTACCAGTTTCTTTTGTGCCATTTTGTTGGATTTATTTGTCAATATTTACAGCGTTGCTGCCCATAGCCCTATAGTTTAAATCTACTACCCCAGAATAAACATATGGACATGGGTTACTATTCAAAAAAATGGTGCAAATGTATTTGGGAACCTATCCATGTGTACATGTTTTAAGTGGGGGTCGACCTCAAATCCTCTAGGGGGGTCGGGGAGCATGCTCCCCGGTAAGATTTTTTTTAAATTTTGGAGTTAAATGCATCAATCTGGTGCATTTTGAGGGGGAAATAAAGAGACTAGATCTATGGAAACACCCATATGAAACAGAACTGTATACATTTAAATAATCATAAAATCATAAGAACATGGCCATAACCAATAACATACCATAATACAATATGAAAAAACATTGAAACTTGTTTATTTATTTGTTTTTGGTTCATTTATAGTTGTGAGTGTGTCTGTGCTCCTGAATCAGCCTCTCCTGTCTCCCTCCTCTCCCCCCTGCTCCTCTTTGAGGCAGCAGCAAAGACTAGTTTTAGCTCTCAACAAGTTTTAAAAATGTATCTTACCTTTTTTCACCTATTTAACATTTTTTTCTTTTTATTCATGCATATTTGACTAATCACTCTCCGCTCAAATGGAAATATTTGTTTAAATAAATGGTGACCAAACCGTTTGAGACCCACTGAGATAACTTGGACTGAGCCTCTCAGTCTGACAGGAGAGGACTCTCCCTCCACCTTGTTGTTGAAACAGCTCCGTATATCCGTTAGAGCAGCTAGCTCGCACCAGATGCTAACAACAACAATACAAGTAACCGGTGCGCGCTCTCTCTCTCTCTCACTCGCGCCACACATACACACACCATGGATGTATAATAAGAACACACACCCTCTCGAGCTTGAATGACACACAGAGACCAATCGAGGGCTTTGATGTATGATCTGTATGACAGTGGCCATGTCGGCAGGCCACATCATGTGTAGACAGACAGTCCCCCTGTGTGAGGCAGACACACATTTGCGCAGCGTTGCGTTCACAATACATACAACAACAACAACAATCCTCTCGCCAGCAGGCCACTTAACAGGCCAGGCCATCGGGAAACCTCCCGGTCCTCCCGATGGCCAGTCCGGGCCTCGGTTGAACCCTGAAATAAAGAAAGGTTTGCCAGTATCGTGAAAAGTGCACTACTGTAACTAAATCTGTTTTTCCCCTTCCATCTATCTTCAGAGTATGCCTTCAAAGCCATCAACCAGGGAGGACTGACCTCCGTAGCGATCAGAGGAAAGGACTGTGTTGTGGCTGTCACACAAAAGAAAGTCCCAGTCAGTATACACAGACACACACATAAGTTTGTTTTTCTGTGTTTTTTACAAAGCATCTGGTCAGATCCCACATCTGTAATAATGATGGTCATTGCATTACTATTACTACAGTCCGGCAGTGGCTCAGTCAGTAGGGGCTTGGACTGGGAGCCGTAGGGTCGCTGGTTCAAGTCCCCGACCAGACCTAAATATGGAGTGTGGACTGCTACTTGGAGAGGTCCCAGTTCACCTCCTGCCCTGCCGTGGTGCCCTTGAGCAAGGCACCGGACACCCCCCTTCCCCCCCACTCCCATTGCTCCCCGGGCGCTGTACAATAGCTGCCCACTGCTCCTAGTACTAGACTCCTTGTACTAGGATGGGTTAAAAGCAGAGGCCAAATTTCACTGTGTGTGCTGTGTGCTCTGCATGTGTGACCATTAAAGAGGGTTTCATCCCTCCCTATTCTATTCTATTCTATTCTATTCTATGTTGTGTACCTTTCTGTGTTTACAATGTCTTTGTCTTGTTTTTCTCAGGACAAGCTATTGGATGCGATGACGGTCACACATCTGTACAAAATTACAGAGAACATTGGCTGTGTTATGACTGGCATGACTGGTAAGCAATGTCCACTTGAATGCATGCGTAACAAAAAAATAAGTAAAAATAGAGTGTGCTATTTCAGTCATTTGACAACTCTAGCTGCAGCAGAACATAACATAAAAGTTGCAAAAGTGTCGTAGCTAGCAAAATAAAAAACTAAAGTATTCCAAAGCTGACCAGAGAAACACATTATTTGCTATTATTTATTAATTTATTTTATTAATTTTATTTTACCGTGCACAATAATAGACATTTCTGTAAATGCGCCTGAGTTAGCTAAGAGGCTTTTTTTCATCTGTAATTCCTGGACAGATGTTATCCCTAATAACAAATCATTAAAAACATGCAAAATAGAGGCTCACAATAAATAAAATAAAACATACATAGCAAAAAGATAGACAAATGTGGATTGTTCTCTTTCCGTAGCTCAAATTCATTGGACATCAGCCTCAACAGAAAAATAAAATGGAATAAAATAACTTCTCCTGCATGGGATAATGCGATTTCCTCTACCTGTTTTCTTTTGAACAGTAATTGAAAGTGATTTAATTGGGTTAGTGACAACCATACTACGCCTATGACCCGTTTACATAAAGAAGTGTATAATTAGATTACACTTTATTGTCATTGCACAGAGTACAACAAAATGCAGTTTGCATCCAACCAGTAGTAAAGGGCATCCAGTTACAATTCATTTGCATAACAAACAATGTTATAGTAATGTAAAGAAAACGTATTGATATGAATTGAATGTACATGGAGAAAGTTGTCGGCTCTATGATGTATACATACGGGTGTGCCGGGGAAGAAACTTGGTGACGTATTTCTCCAATTAAATCGATACATTATTCATTAAAAAATGCCTTTTTTCTGCCTCTTCCTCCCTCCAGCTGACAGCAGGTCTCAGGTGCAGAGGGCTCGGTATGAAGCGGCTAACTGGATGTATAAGTACGGCTATGAGATCCCTGTGGACATGTTGTGCAAACGCATGGCAGACATCTCTCAAGTCTACACACAGAACGCAGAGATGAGGCCCCTAGGCTGCTGTGAGTCTCGTGTGGATTGTTTAACAAACATAACTTTAATGAGTTTCCAAATCCTTATTCTCAATAATGTGTTACTTTGTGAGGAGAGCTGTACTGCTGCACGTTTTCATATTTAGCGTTACTTAGTGATCTGAATCTGTTTTGTAAGGAGTGTAATAAGTAAAGTGTCAAAGGGTTTTAAAACTCAGCACAAAATATCTAGAGCTACAATCAAGATATTATATCTATAAAAACAGATATTTGTGTAAACATTGAACAAGGCTGTTTAATACTGTTTATGAGTTTTTTTCAAAGTGCTGTTTAGAATATTTATCAGAATCAGAATCCCTTTGGTAAATATGTATATCCCTTTCTTCACTCCATCCCCTTCCAGGTATGATCTTTGTGGGTCTGGATGAAGAGTTGGGTCCTCAGCTGTATAAGTGTGATCCAGCCGGATACTTCTGCGGCTTTAAGGCCACCGCAGCCGGAGTCAAGCAGACTGAGGCCACCAGCTACCTGGAGAAGAAAGTCAAGAAGAAACTGGATTGGACTTATGAGCAGACCATAGAGGTATTGCACACATATAGTGTAAACACACAGAATTAACAAAGTGATTCAAGATGTGTACATGCCCCTGGTGTATCCTCCTGGGACACTGGCCATTCATTTTTGTCCAATGTGGGAGACGTGAGACTAAGGCCCTTTATTTCAAACAGCATGTATGCAGTTTGTATGAATCCTGTGAAAAGCACATCCTTGGCTTTCTATTGTCCATCAAAGCACAAATGCTGTCTGTTTAAATAGTCAGAATTGACCTAAGTGAGTGAGGGGGTCAAATGTATAGAGATATGTTGTTACTGTTGTCTGTAAGGATGTTGTTATGTAGCCATTTAAAATACACATTTTAACCCATGTGCTTTTTAAGAGACAGTGGGTCTTGCTTCTTCTGATTTTCAAACACTTTTGAAACTTCAGGAAACGGCACTTTCATCAAGTGAGAAAGAATTAAAAAGAAAATGTAAGATCATCTTGAAACATAGTTAAAAAGATTGTTCCGTATCTACTACAAGAGGTATGTTATAAAACAATTATATATAAAACATTATTTAAAAAAAATATACTTGCGATATGTTTCTTGCATCACAGTAACTTAAACTATGTTAAACAAAAATCATATTTTACAATTTTATTTTTACGTTTCGTAATATTCCGATACGCAATGCAACATTGAATTTCTGTCATAAAACAGACCAGCTGAATATCATGGAATTGTCTTGGAATTTCAGTTGGGACATTCAGGGAGTTCTTTGGATGTCGGAACAGCAGGGAGTTTTACAATTGTGTAACCAAACTAGAATGTTAATGCATTACTTTGCAAGTCAAAAATCAACGGTTGAAGCCATCAAAAGGACCAACATGTAAATAATTGATGTAGCTATACAAATCAGGCACTGATAGTAATATGATAAAACTGATATTATTTTTAGATATTTTGTTTAAAAAAATAGGGCTGCAACTAATAAGTTCATTGTTGATTATTCTTTTATTTGTTGTTTGGTCGGTTAAATGGTAAATACAATGTCAATCAGTGCTTCCCAAAGCCCAAGATGATGTCATCAAATGTCTTGTTTTGGCCTGAACTCAAATATATTCATCTATTATCTATTTCTCGGGCGCAATGTTTATTTTGTTCCCCCTCTCTCCTTTCTTTTCTCTAATGCTTATTGTGACAATTCTCTTCTCAATACAGACGGCTATCTCATGCCTGGCCACCGTTCTGTCCATCGACTTCAAGCCCTCTGAGCTAGAGGTGGGAATTATCACTACAAAAGGATCTGGATTCAAGTGAGTATTTGCCCTCCTACAAAGAAAGTAAATACATAGAAATCCCTCTTTAATTTCAACCCTTGATGAATTATGAATCGTATGAATTGAAGCAAAGGTTAGCAACTGGAAGACATAATTAAGACATACAGTATCTAAGTCTCCTCTGCATATTACTACCTTGTAATCAGCTTAAATGTAACCTTACATTCATATCGTTTTCATTTTTTATTACTACTATAATTTATTTCATTTGTTTATTTTGTTTAGTTTTTTGTTCCGTTGCTGTGTTTATCAGTTTTACCTACACTTTATGTAAAAACACGAGTTTGTATTCTGAGAAAAATGCATCTGGTAAATAAGTCAATAAATAAATAAAAATGATAAAATAAATATAAAAACCTGTGTAGGGAATATAATGCAAACCTTTTTGCACCTTCTAGTTTATTTCAACTTCCTGGATGCATTTTAAGAAGCAATCTTTGCTCTTTATCTAAACATGCAGCCTTAAACAGTCGCCACTACTCCTGCAGAAGTCTTGCATCTTTGTGCTGACACTGACAAAAGTGAAATCCCTTAAGCATGTGTTGGCTTTGTCAATATCTCCTCAGGGTTATTTCTAAAAATGGATAAGAACAGACTAATGGAAATTCCCCTTAAAACAAAAGCAGGGATAAGATCAAAGGAAGGGCTTAGAGGGTTCAATGTGTTCTCAACGTGTCCGTGTTTGAAGGCCTAAAAACATCTGGCATAACAAAAAAGGATGCCCGTTAACTTTTGTGTGTTTGTGCTCCAGGATTCTGTCAGAGAATGAGATCGATGTCCACCTGGTGGCTTTGTCTGAGAGAGAATGATGAGACTCTGAAAAGGATGAATGGCAACATCAGAAAACCCCCCTCCTCCACCTCCTCCTCTGCAAAAAGGTCTCGCCTACAGGGAATGAGTTGGTATCATCTTGTTCCAAAGAAGTGGCGGTTGAAATACAAAGATAAACAGTTATTAGCAGGTGGGTGGAAACGTTACCCATCTGCACCAACACCTCCTTTAGCATCGTCTCTGACTGGACACGATATTCTCCACATATCCACCCCTCCTGTATTTTCTGGAAAGATGCTGAACATTCACATCAGTACCACCACACCAGTCTGATATCTCCTCCTCTGTCTGGATGGAGCCCAAACGACTTTAGTTGATGAGTGCGACATGAGCAGATTGAAAAGATGGGGGATAGTAACACGACGACAACAACAACAGCACAATAACCTCTCAATACCTCTTAGTATAGAGTAGTGAAGGATTGAGTCCTAAAACCCGGGAACGAGCAAGCATTTTTGCAAAACAAAACATGTTTTTATTTTAATTGCCTGAAATAAGGTCTGTGGTTAATGAAAGTTTCCAGAATATTCACGTTAGTAGTTCACTTTTATGCGTCCTAAAAATGGCTGTTGATTAAAAGCAGCTAAACCTGACTACCAAACGTTCTTTTGCTGAACATTAGCCGCCTTTAGCTTAGAGTGAGTGATGCGCAGTGATTGCTTGAATGTTTCGAAAATCATAAAGTTGTTGTTAATATGTGGAGATTATCCTGCTGTACAAAACGTGTAAGTATCAAACGTTTGTCTGAAATAAGTTCTATGGGTATACTATACAATCTTTCGGGATTTTCACGTTTTGTTCTAAGACATAAAATACGTCAATAAATACCCGACTTGTGAATGTCCGGAGCTTCTACGTGTAAAAAAAACTGCGTTTGCTAACAAGTTGCTGAACGAGGCTATTAAACGTCATCAAGCAGAAAATTAGCCTTTAGCTTAGCGGTATTCAACTAACTGTCATGTAGTTTGTTTAAAGCCTAACGTTAGCTTTTTTACTTATTGCGATTGCATTTATGACTCAAAAATCATTAAAGTTGTGTTGATATTTGGAGATTATCCTGCTGAAGAAAGTAAGTATCATAAACACATTAGCCACAGATCTTATTTTATTCATGTTCCAAAAGCCGATGGAAGAATCCTATTAGCTTTTAGACTAGGGAGCCGTTGCAATGCTAACTTCGGGGTCGGCCTACAAAGATACGTCACCACTGCACCATTATTTACATAGCTTCTTGAGTCACTGTATTTCAACAGTGCTTCCAAACGTTACTCAGGGCTGCCACATACATTATTTTGATCTAAATTAAAGTGCCACCCCCTCCTCTCCACTGTTTGTAGTTCCAGGGTGATTTAAATGCTCTGATTTAGGACGGTCACCCCTGTCTCACCCTAAATCAGAGCATAGAAGTCTGCTCAGGTCAACAGGAAGTCGCTGATTATTTCATTCTCTCCCCTTGTGTCTCAACCCCCCTTCTCTCTGCTGCCATTGTTGTAAATTGCACTTCTAATAAACACAACGTTTTTATTGAACATCTTCCCTGTTTTTCTTTTCTCCACATATGAATTTGGGTTACCAAGAGACCACCTGTCCAGCTCAGCTAACATTATATTCACATGGGTGAAAGACCATTGTGAAAGGGGCTATAACAATGACTTACTGGAGTATGAATCAAGATGATAAATATCACAAAAGTAAATTAAAATGAAAATTGTTTCTAAAATCATAGATGCCTGTTTGATTGAGAAAAAACACATGTTTAACATAAGAATAAAGGATCAAATTCAAACAATTGCAGAAACAACGGAATTGAATAAACCCTCTATCACAAGGTTGCTTGCTCAAGGACACCATGGCAGTGAAATGGGACCTTTCCAAGTACCAGTCCACACTCCCTTCTCTTCTGGGACTTGAACCAGCCACCCTTTGGTTCCCAAGCCAAGATTCTGCATTTGACCCATCCTAATAGAACGACCAGTGGGCAGCTAATATGTACAGTGCCCGGGGAGCATTGTAGTAGGACTTTAACCATCGACCTTTCGTTTGCCAAGTACCTACAGACTGAGCCCCCACTGCCCTACAATTGTTTGATATGAGTTAAACTGTACAGTCTAATGTATTTACAGCTGTTATAAAGTCATGCTATGTCTCCATGGTAAGACTGGCAGTGTGTAAAGCCAACATACTTGGCATGATCTGCGAAACAATCACAGATTTGCATAGGTGTATTTAACAGTGACTTCTGATATGCATGTTACAGGAACTAGAGTAAAACCCCCTTCCTCCCCTCTGCCCCGAACTTGACTGAAGCATCCTGTTGTTCCGTGGAGATTCCCTTCTTTTGGAGGAATGAGAAGCAGGAATGTCGTGAACAGCTGAGTGTTCTGTTCCTGGGAATTTCCTGTCCCTTCTTTCTGAACCCCACCCTCCCAAAAACGTCCTGATGTAGATGACTGAGCAAATCAAACACAGAATTCCCCGATGCTCTTATCTCTTTCTACACACACACACACACACACCCAGCTGGAGGAACTGCTGCAGGGTTTTATGCCCGCTACTTCCTCATTCAGTGGAAAGGAGTTGTTGAGTTATCAGTCACTCCCTGCCCGGAATGCATTATATGACAATAAAAGGACTGAAAGTCAGCTGTCATGCTGCGATGGAGGCATTTATAGCAGCAGACACAGTGACGGCAGAAGGAAGGCACATGGTCATTTCTCGCATAATTGCAGCCTTAAAATATCGTCACCCGCCAACTATTATTTACTGGATCTTCTATGATCTTTCTTATATATATTATAAGAGAGAGCCTCCTTCTAGGACCAACTGTGTCGTTTTTTTAAAAGGAGCTAAATGTATATGCAGTTCATATGATTCATATGCTGAATTTCAGATGAGCACTTTTATTTTTATAAAGAAAAAAGAGATCTAAGGAAGAGGGTTTTGACTTCTTTTTTTTAAGATCCTACAAAAAGTGATTTTGGTTCTGAGGAATAAGTCCAAATTCTGAGTTAAAATACAATTATTTTTTCTCAGAATTCTGATTTTAATCTCAAAAAGAAAATTCACTTTTCGTCAGATCTCATATCTTTCACATGTGGCCCTGTTCCTCTTCCGTAGAAAACGGTTTGTTTTTCTGAGTTAACAACATTATTGTATCTGAATTCTGAGAGGTAAAAAAACTATTTCATTAACCAGATTATTAAAATTCTCTGAAAACTAACATTGAAGCTATTTTCCTGAATACACAATAATATCTCTGTTATCTCAAAGTACTGAGAAATGTGCTTGTTTTACTGAAATTAGAAGCTCTAATTCTAAACTTCATGGGATATTTTTAATTTGGAGGTACTGGTATCCTTTATTTATATAGATCATGTGTTCATATTGGCATGTAAAAGCCTCTTTTCTAACGAGAACAGATTTCTTTCTTCCTGAGAATGAAAAAAACCCTTAAATTCAGAAAATTGCCTCAATTTTTTTAAATTTCTTCATATCTGCTCGTCTTAAATAGCACGCATAGCGTGTCAAGGTAAACGGTAATTGTTTCATAACTACCACAGGTTTGTGAAAAAAAATTAATAGTTTAACATGCGTACCACCCCAGTCCCCACAAATATACCAACACAAAGTTCTTCTGTTAAATATGAGTGTTTTTAATTTAACTGGAGTGTGCTGGACTGTTCGCTGTCTCACATATACAACCTGCTCAACTGTACACGTTCACAGCTTCCATAAAAAATACATCTTTGTATACACAGCATTTACAATATCGTACAACAGAGCTGCTGCAGGTCCAGCTGTGTGGATGGATGTTTCTTTGTGACAAATGATTTTCACAGAATACAAGCAACCCTCTCAACATCATGTATTCACACATCTCAGCGCCTTTTCTCCCCCCGCAGCCTGGAACGGCCTGTCCAATCTTACGCGTCCACGCCCGCGCCGTGTCACTGCACTCCTGGGCTCATGTGACGTCACTTTCTGGAAGAAGTCGACGTGCCGAGCCGTTTCTTTGTGTCCTTTACCGTCACAGCCTCCTGCCTCTGTAACTTCCTCTCTCTCCCTTCCTGCTAATGTCCGTTCCACTGGATGTCATCATATCCCACCTACAAACACAAAGAAAGTGGTTACACACTTGCTAGAAAAATGCTACTTTTAATGCTACATCTCTGCTGTTTCGACACACACCTCCTCATCAGACTCCTCGTCCACTTCTTCCTCGCTGTCGTCTGATTCGCTGTCAGGCAGCTCCCTCAGTTCAGGATTGGTGAGAGAGTACAGTTCTTTCCGGATTTCGTCGTTGTGGCGGCCGTAGGTGAGGTGGAAGGGGGTGTGGCCTCCAGAGGTCAGGAGGTTGGGGTCCCCTCCTTTCTTCAGCAGCAGTTGGACCAGGGGGAGATTCTGCAGATCCACGGCGAGGTGCAGCGCACTGCGACCGTTCCGCTGTTCCTGAAGCACACAGAGAGGACACAAGGCTTTATTAGCAACAGGAGGGTGCTGTTCCAAAAAATACTAAGGGTGGAAATCTTTCATTCTCTCACAATTCGATTCAAATTGTAACTTTTTTGGATTATATTCCAAACAATTCTGGTTTCGTAGATAGAGGAACTAATTTAAGAAGCTACTCCATTGTGCTGTGGCCTTATATAGGCCTTTATGAAACAGTTAAAAAGATTAAAGGAGATTTTATGGAGGGAAGATCATAACCTTGATTCTTACATACTTAAATGTATAATATGCGATTGTATAATTGTGTGTGTTGTTTACCTTCGCATTAATGTCAGCTCCTAGATCCACCATGTTCTCCACCAGCAACAGGAAACCCTGAACTGAGGCCAGGTGGAGGCAGTTCTGACCTGCAAGACAAAATCAAAGAATAATTAACAACTGACACCAGACCAGTACAAGCCATTTAATTTCTGAAGATTGACTGTGGACAAAGTATTAACTTTAATTGGGATTTACATTGTTTTGCCATGTTAATGCTGATTATTAAACGTTTATATAGTCCTATAGTGGCAAAATATGTTCATGTTTTTATTTTACACTTTTTTATATAAATGTGGCGATATTTAAGGCACAACAGGCCTAACTATATTTGGAACCTTAGCATCTAACAATCATGTTCCATGTAACAGATAGTTATTGGATAGGAATGACTATGGCATTCCCCTTTCTTGCTTAAATGTCTTCCTCCTCCTAACCATAGACATTTTCTTTTTCTGCCCATCATTCCTCTATTTAAATAGCAGTTCAGTGTCTCGCCTGTTTCCATGCACTGAGGGTGGGCCACCACAGAATGGAAATGACCACCACAGCCACAGAACATAATATTCTAATAATGTTAGAAACATAATAATTTAGCCAACCGCAGCTAAATCCAGACATTTTGGTTTCCTACCATGTAAACACTTATCGTTTGGAAAAGCAAATGCTCTCTATGTCTCACCATGATAGTTGCAGGCAGCCATCACCGTGTGCAAATGCTCTGGCCGACAGTTATTTGTGAGGACGCTGAAGCACAGCAGGTTGCCATGGCGACAGGCGATGTGAAGAGGTGTGTCCCCGCTGTCGTCCACCAGCGTGGGGTCGCACCCGGAAAGCAGGAGTTGCTGGCACACTTCTGCCTGTCCTGTTATTACCGCTAAGTGGAGAGGAGTCTGTGAGGGGAAGAAGTTCAGGTGCGTCAGAAGGCGTTTCATTGTTTTATGAGCTAAAATCTTGCCTAGGGCAGCAAATTGTCTAGAGCCGGCCCTGGCTACAGCCTGTTGAGAAGGTCCTATAGAATTAGCACATTCACAGACTAAAACAAGAAGCAATATTTCATGTTTTAAATCTTCTTCAGTACCTGTCTCTGGTCATTTTGTGTGTTGAGGAAGTCTGTGTTCTTGGACAGGTCTATAATTTTTTTGATGTAGTCCTTGGCCTCGTGGATGATGGCCAGGTGGAGCAGCCTATAAAGACAGAGAATGAAGGTAGAAAACCTGTTACAATACATACACACCTCACAGCTTAATCTGTATTATTGTTTTTCTTCCAACACATTTGAGTGCAAATACACAAACAGATTTTTTTCCATCACCCATATCTGTTACTTTTGAAGCTGTCCTTATTTATGTCATTTTTAGCAGTTTATAAAGGCAGAATATTTGCTTCAAAGGATAAAACCGGACAATTGTACGGTGCTACATCAAGTGCAGGTAAAGTGTTTTAATACTTTTGCATCCTATTTCTACTGATGTCTTCTGGAGAAGACAATATAATTATGATACCTTGTATGTGTTTTTAAAAAAAACACTTAAATCTGAATAGACAAGAAGTATATTCCTCAAAGATATCTCTGGATATTCAATACAGTAGATGGCCAAGTTTCCCATCTCATGTCCCAAAATATTCACATAAAATAATGTTTTCTTTTGTATCAACACTCGGAGCAATTTGATAGTTTGGCAAGTGCAACACGGCGACCCTTTTTACACTTGTTGTAAACATGGATGCTGTAATTACTCCATGTTGGGGATAACTTCCTAAGAATGACGTTACAGTAAATGAGTGTAAATAAATACAAATGGTCCCCCTTTTGAGGTGTTCCCCAGGGCCCAAATTGAGAACCACTGCTCTTCTGACCCCAGGTTGAATCTCTGTAACATGACACAGTTCCTGTCCTCAGTTCTGATGAATTAAGTCACAGTGTACAACTTTGACGCCATTAGCACGTATGCATGTGCCCCAAGAACAGAAGTCTTGAGGTTTTACTATATTTTCATGCGGATAAATAGTGTTCTAACGAAAATAAAATGTGGAGTCACTCTGTAACTTCCCATGGATTTAAGATGGGAACAAATTGCAAACATGTATTCCAAAAGAGAGTTACTCGCCAACTTCCACATATTTGCGTTACTTTTTCTAGGTTTTCCTTATTCTTGCTTCACGGGAGCGCGCTTCGGTAGGATTCCTTGGCGGCGCGCCCGGGACTTTCCCAGTCTGACCCGCGGCCAAAGTAGGATCCCTCCTGATAATAGCCTTTTGTTTACGTCCGATTCCACTGTGTCTGACCGCAGCTAGCCCCATTATCAAACCGGACACCCTTTGTGTGTATTTTTTAAAACTGCAGCAGTGTACTTTTATAAGCTATAATGCTGAAGTAAGCCTAAACATTGAATGAGTTAGTCCTGGGCCTGTGTTTTGTAATGACAAGCTGGAGGAAGATAGTTCCCGACAGGAAAGGGATCAAATTACCTCCGAAGACCCAAACTGGGCCTAGCAAGGCGATACTGCAAGACTTCCGAAAACTCACAAACACCGCCTTGTTTAACTCTGTAGGGTTATTCCTGTAGTGACTTACGTGTCTCCGTCTTCTGTGAGTTGTGTTTTCCATTCCTGAAGCTCTCCGGTTACATCTTGTTTGTGCTGCGGAGGCTCACACTCCAGCTGCAGCCGACGGATCTCCGCCGCTACCGCCTGGTACTCCTCCTCCTTCAGGGAGTCCAGGCCGCTGTCCAGCCGCTCTTCTGTCGACGTAGGCGGCTTCCCTTCTTTAGAGTCTCGACTGTAATCCATTTGGTTTAATATACTGGTCCTGTGGAGGTCCATGGTTGGTTGTTTCTCGGGCTGAGGTGCGCTTGGTTGTGTACTAGCAGAGAGTTGTGCAGCAGTGTGTAATGCCCTCTGTGTGGCTGCCTGCAGCGGGCGGAGCTAACAACTAGGTGGGGGATTTCCAGAAAACTGTCACTCAGAATAACACAGCACACAGATTGCTGGCTCCAAGAGGGGAATTCTATTCAGACACATATAAATACACTCCTCAGTTTGTCACCAACCGAGCAAAGTCTTTTTGCAGACTACATTTGCTGCAGTTAAAATATACATTTCTGCAGTAGATTTATTAATGGCACACTTTCTCAATAAATAGGCATGTAATCTCTATGTGCAGCTCAAACTAGAAATCAGTAGCTGCTTTGAAAACATTCTCATTTGTTATGCAAACTAAATAGTATTTAATCACAAAAGCATTGTTGGGCAGTAGTCCTCTACATGTAATAAACTAGAAGATGAACTATATTTTGCAGTATTTTGCTCGTAGTTTAACTTCTTAATATTTGGTTTCAGACAGAGGGTGAAAAGATGTGCTGCAGCACAGGCAGTATGAGAGAAATAAAGACCTTTTTGAACATTACAGCGTGGAAACATGTCACATTAAGTACAAAATACAAATATGAACCTGGAAATTAGCATATAAGGGCCCCTTTAAGCGGTAGCTTGCAAAGTTTTCCAATTAGCTCCCCAACACTGGCCAAAAGCATAAGGAGGAACTCAGACAATTCAAGCCACATCACACCACACATCACACCTCAATTCATCTTATGCAAATTCTTCAAGAAGGGAAAGCCCAGGAGGAAATCATAATAACTTCAAGCACAGGCTTCTATGTGTTATTTGGTTGCACAAGTGTTGTCACATTAAATAGTTGCTGTCAGTGAGGAATTTTTGCATGGAAAGTCCTATAAATACTGCACATTTATTCAGCACATTTGTGCTGAATCATTGAACAAAAAGGAAATGTTGCTCAGCATCCCCGCTGACCTGCAGGGGGGCTTGGGGTGAACAGGAGTTTCTCCAAACCTCAAATGTTAGCATAATGTGATTTCAGTTTGTTTATGAAAATAATACAGTGAACAAGAGCAGGCCTGCAGTGCAGTTTCCCCCGAACACCCGCAGATGTTGACCACATGGTCACGTTTATGTGATTGTTGTTAAAGATTTATTTCCCTTTGATTTATCATTGACAGCTTTTATTCTTTATGGCTAACTGTTCTAAATAATATTTGCATTATGTTTGTATCTGTTTTGATTTATATTCTTGCAGTGGTACACTAACTGTGCTGTCAAATATCTCCTAACATAGTGAATGACAGCACTGCTGATTTTATACCGAGAAGAGGATTAAAGTTGCAGTGCCTTTTAATAACCCCGGTATCAAATCCCTCACTCAGTTCCTCTGCAGATAGAATGGAAAGACTCCAAGTTCTGGATAAGGCCGCGAGACTTTGCGAGCCTGTGACCTCTCCCTTTAACAACAAACATGGAGTTGAACGTGATGTTCCAGAGGCCTGAGGGAAACTCCGGGCTTGTTTTTGCCTCCCATTGTTCCGTCTGCGTGACCGGTTAGCTCAGGCTCTGCTCTCAGCACATTATCACCGTCACGTGAGCCACTGTGGAGCCGAGCAACACATTAGGATTCATGCAAAAGAAAAAGAGAATGTTAACTAGATTTAGGTATTTGCCATGTTGCATAATGTTGAATAATTCACTCTGCAATTATTGCACGTCTTAGTTTACCATTCTGCATCCAAATGTATTAGTTTCGGAAGCAGGAATGTGCAAAAACAAACCACCCAGGCCACACTTCATTCTGAATTCATGTTATGTATCTAGCCTTCTTATCACAGTCAGCTGTGAAAGAACTCTAATAAAACAGGACCTCTGTCTGAACCATGATAAGGAAGATGAATGAAGGAAAGGAATGCTAGCAGCAAAACAAATGCTAAACAAGGCACACATTTGTACAGAACTGCATTCATTTAGACATTTAGTATTTCAAGTATAATACTACATATTTGCAAAATCTTTACACCCTTTTACATAATTCAACCTTGATTGAATCAGTGTAGGCTATATTTTAGTTGCTTTGGAGTTTATTTTCTGAATAGTGGACGAAACGGACAAAAGTAATTTGATTAAGTTCTATCAAATTGATTTGAAAGAAGACTTATTATGCTAAATTTCAGGTTCATATTTTATTCTGTGCCTCTACTGTGACAAGTGTCCATGCTTTAATGTTTAAAAAGCTCTTAATTCTTCTCCTACTGCCTGTGCTGCAGCACCTCTTTTCACCCCCTGTCTGAAACCAGAGCATAGTCTGCTCTGATTGGTTAGCTTAGCTGACTGGCTCTGTGTGTGTGTGTGTGTGTGTGTGTGTGTGTGTGTGTGTGTGTCTTATCCAGTCTGTGATAAGCTCCGTCGTTAGGATTGTTTTTAACTTGTTAATAGTATTTCCCAGCATGCCTGTGTAGAAAATATTGTATACAAACTACTGTATATTGGCTAATTTAACAATGGACTTTGCCGATGTTACATGAGCTCTTCTATGTGTTTACTTATAAAAGAGGACACAAGTTTAAGCCATGTATCAAATAGGGTATTAAATAGTCGTTTATTTTGCTTTGGGATCATGCCTTAAGATTCTAAAGAAGGTAATTGTATGTCCAGTAGGACCATCCGCTTATTATAAACTTTAGAGGGATTAATGCATCTTCCAACTCATGTGTAATGCTTTTAATATTGTACTTTTTAAAATCAAGCTTGTAGATTTGGGAGAGAGTTTATTATGTTTGCTAAAACGTTTGGACTGTCTCAGACCATAGAGATATATGGTGTATGAATTTGGAAAAAGGGCATAGCTCTCCTTTATACCATTACAAGTTTAAACGAATATATTAACATCCATACATGATATCTCTATGGTCTAAAAAAGTCCAAAAGTATTATCAAGCATAAACAACTCCCTGCCAAATCCAAAAACGTGAGCCCTAAAAGTCAAAGTTGTGATAAAATATAAAGAATGGAACTGCGCTCCATTGACAATTAATTGGAAAGAATGTTAAAGATGATAGCAACAAGGGGAATATTTTTGGTATATACGGGTACATTTACTGTTTCACATCTGATAAAACTACAATAGAGAAAGCTAATTTGTGCAGAAAAATTATAATAATTAGAATGATTGTTATCCTTTCAAAATAAAAGTTTTCTTACTCTAAAAATGTATAGATTCCCTTTGTGAGCTCCAGCATTCCTCTTAAATATGACATAAGAGAATAGCCATACACTAATTTGTGTCTGTATGCACACCTGCTTGTACAGAATCTGTGCATGTGTGTATGATTGTGCCGTGGGAATCCCTGGGAATACTGGACATGTTTGAGTCAGCATGACTCATCATGAATCACTTAATCAGCCACACATAGTGAAATACATTATGGTAATGGGTCAAAGTGAACACTGACTCATCAAATCACGTTCCTAACATATGACTTTGTGGAGAAAGTATGTCGGTGACAAAAAAAAAATCCCTGTTCACTTTGGAACACTTACGGGCTTTACAGTTTTACCTGTTTCTTTACGTGCTTCCCCATTTCCCCACTTCCTGCTTCCTGTAGCTGAAGCTTTATGCTGAATTTCCTGCAGGACTTCACACTGTCACATGCTGTACGTTATGTGGTGTTGCTGCAGTCACTCCCTCAATATTCATCTTTATTTCAAACAGTCAAACATTTTATAATGACGCTGAAAACCAAAAATAATAACGTGTAATTCAAATACATTTTAGTCAAAGGAATGTACATGCCTGTTTGATTTAAATATCTTTTAAAATTAGATTTGTTTTTATAATAAGCGGTTGAATGTAACTACGTTGATTTACTTTGCCACAGTAATTTTTAAGAAATTCTTTCTCTATTAGGGAACTATTACATAATATTACATTTCAGATAGGAATATTACATTTTCCCTCCCCTATATTCAGTGACAGTGATTCAGGTTTTACATACAAAATATGAACGTTAGCATTAATTTACAACCTATAAATTAAACTCCATTACACACATACTGTTTAAACCAAGTCCAAAAATGTCAATGTGATAATACTACTTCAACTGTAGCTAATTGATAATAACAAGACTCAATGCTAAAATGTATAATAGTACAAAAAGGAATGAGTTATTTCTTTTTTTAAATACTCATGTGCCTTAAAGTTTTTTAATTGAGTAAGAATTAAGAACTTTAACCCTTTTCTAGATTATTTCTATCAAGTAGTATTGCTGAATATACTTAAAGGTGGGGTAGGTAATTTTGGAGAAACCAGCTCGAGATCGCTAGAATTTGAAAATACACAGCCGGAAAAAATCTGCCACTTCCTTACAGAGCCCCTCCTCCAACACACACGAACGCGCACATGACCAATGAGGGCACGAGATAAGTTTGTGCACAGATGGAAGGCTGACAGGCAGGTAGGCCATCCAGTTATTTTAGCCGGGCCGACTAAAATGATTGGTCGTGCTTTTTACAGTACTACGGCTTCCACAGATGACATTTTTGTATGGATTTTTTGTCAAAGCACTTAAAATATTCATTGCTATCGGGGTGTTAAGAGCATTCCATGGAATATAACAAAAAGTGTATCTCGAGCCGGTTTCTCAAACTTACCTACCCCACCTTTAAGTAAAATAACTGAATATTATAATCTATTCTTACAGTCAGAAAACACATATGATTTTCTATCGTGTCACAAAGGATGAAAACACTGGGATAAAGGTTAAGTCAGAGGCTCAGAGGTTAGGTTTAAAATATTCTTCCAAACACGAATATATGTAGATATCAGGGGCGGTTCTAAGGGGGGGCCAACAGGGGACAGTGCCCTCGTAACGTTGACCTAGGACCCCCCTGTGGCGGCCCTCCAAAAGAAAAGCTTATAATATTACGAACTAATGAAACTCAGCTAGCATTGTAGTCGGACCCCTTAGAGTGGTACACCGCCGGCTGAAGCGGGCAGAAAACAATCTACCCCTGTCATCTCCGACCAGAGGCTGTTCCCTTTGTACTTCAAGTAAGATTCAAGCCTAGATGTTGAGAGACTAAAACTCACAAAAACCGCAGGATGTTGTTGCTGTAATGTGAAAGAAGAGAAAACTCCAGCCTGGGATGCAGAGACCCGAATGCACGGTGGAGATTGAACTGTTCAGTGCCTTATATTCAGAGGTGGAAAAAGTACTCTTAATATTGTATTCGGTGCAATCTGTTGCATCCAGTGCCGTTTTTAAACTTGCTAATACAAATAACAAACCGTGTGATACTGCTGTCATTACTTCTGATTACTTTGCACTTTGCAGACTCCCCATTTGCTAATGCTGTTTTTCATTCTTTCAATTCCCTTTGTTGAATGTTTGTCTGTATGTTGTGATGATCTTGCAAAAGCTAACCACAATCAAATGCTTATATACTGGAAAACACTTGGGCTTGTCACTGGGGGAAGGGACGCCAAACCTTGTTGCCCAGATTCCATGTCACACTGTCAGGGAGAATGGCAGCAGAGGGGATTCATCAGGAACAATGAGGCAGTTTGTTCCATATGCAGCAGGTGGAGTTAGAGCGCTGCTGTCAATCAATCAAAATCAGTCATACATAAACATTTAAACCTGGATTATTCAGTAACACAAAACAATCTCTTCTCAAGTGTGTGAGAGAAACTCCCTCTGCAGGGAACTTTGGGATTTTAGCCTTAGCAGACCATTTACATGCACATACACTTTTATAACACATAACAGGAAAGTAATTCATTAGTGAGTATTTTTACAGATCATTATTGCCGTGTGGACGGGCCGAGAACTAGAAGTACGCAATGAAACCTATTAAAACCCATTTACTTATGCCACGGCCATTACATCATAACATCTTGCACTCATTCATTATACTTTCCAAATACTATACTATCACTCTTTGCATTTCAGGATTGCTGGTATTCAAAGTTTTTGTATACCTAATATTAACATATTTATCAGTATGAGCCCTCTACCATGTAATGCTATTTACACAAGTGAAGGACAGAATACAAGAAACAATATTTTATATACTTCAAACATTCATAACCAACAGTGTTGAATGATATTTCGTTGCAGCCAGTTGTAGACGATTGTAATGAGTCACTGCCCCTCAGTGGTGACAGCGGGGAACTACAACACAACATAATTCAGAGGAAATATGCACTGTTTATTGTCATTACTATTTTATTACTAATACAAAAAACAATGTATGTAACTGTAAGAGAATACATTTACTTTATTTTGTATCCTGATTACGTTATCTGGTTACATGTTATCCGTTACTCCCCAAGCCTGGCTAGGGCCATGCGTTTGGATAGTGATGGTGTTATGTAAAATTGATAAATATCCAAGAGACACAAACACAATCATCAGGTATTTGTTAGTTAGCATTTATTAATTTGAGGAGTAGCATTGCAGTTACAATAATAGACAATAAAATGCACTTTATGATATGTATTTTTCATTCACTTAAGCTTTTAATAATGATAACAAATAAAGGCTATTATTAGCAGTGCTAAAATAAAAAAATTCCAGTACTGTAAGTTGAGTATATAGTGACCCATCACCTTAGAACATATTATATAAATGTTATATTCCTGCAATTTTAAACATTAAGAGTGAGCAGTGGAATTACCAATTTTTTTCCAGGGTGATAAATAACTAACATATTATAAACAAATCTCACTCTAAAGAAGTGAGCATTACTGAAAAATGTATTAAATAGTTACTGATTATTAAAGAGTATGATAAGTAAGTTTCACATCTATTTATGATGGTTATTGTAGTAGTTGCAGCAGCACAGCTGTCAGCAGAGCAGCCAGGAACATGGATGTTGGGTGTTTTGAAAGCTGTGCTCCCCCACTTGTGGCGTTAACTAGAATCAAAGCCACAAACATACATTATAGGAGTAATGACATCAATCACAGAGGCGTAATTGTATTCTCAACACTATTGGTCATTGATCAGATTGTTAAAAAGCAATGATTAAGCTCTTAAAAAACGGCATGATGTAAATAAGAAACCAGTCATTGATGCTAACCTTGTGCAGTTGTTGTTGTTGTCACTCTCGGGGTCGTGGTTGTAATTGGTTTAGCTGTGGAGGAGATTTGAGCTAGTTAGACAATGCATTGTCAAATCAGTCACCCAGTGGTGTTACTTCCTTCACCCAGTGGTGTTACTTCCTTCACCCAGTGGTGTTACTTCCTTTGCTAGAAATCCATTTTTTTTGCATAATACAAAACAGATGTGAATTAAAAATGGGGCCATTAAAGAGGACTTATTATGCTCATTTTCAGGTTCATATCAGTATTTAGTGTCTCTACTGTGACATGTCTCCATGCTTTAATGTTCAAAAAGCTCTTTCTTTTCCTCATACTGCCTGTGCTGCAGCACCTATTTTCACCCTCTGTCTGAAACCAGGGCCCAGTCTGCTCTGATTGGTTAGCTGGCCAGCAGTTTTGTGAGTTTCTCCAGAATAAGTATAAATTGTGAGTTCAAACTGTTGCTTAAGTAACATTACAGTAGTACATATTATCTGAAATATTATCTTATCCTGTTTTTATCACTCACAAATACATAGGATATATTAAATCTTCAAGATTGTCAATGACAAGCACATGTTGTATACTGTTTGTAACAATTCAATAAGAAGTATATTGTATATGTAAACATGTCATGTTATTTATGTAAAATGTAACACCTAAGTGATTAGAAGTAGAAGCAGTGGCGGATCTAGACAAATATTCATGGGGTGGCAAGAGGGTGGAAGGAGAATTTGAGGGGTGGCATCCCCTGGCAGAAGTATATGCTGATTTAATCGCAGTCATATCAATTCATGTTAACTTGGAAAGCCACAATATTAATATTGTAACTCAATAACATTAGGTGACATTATTGTGGCACATCAGTAAAGCCTTAAATAGAAATATATAAGGTGGCAGACATCATTTAATGAGTTTTAACTGAACAATAACTGAATGAGTTTGTCTCACTCTTAGACCAGCAGGGGTACCAAATCTATGCAGACTGCTGCAATAAGTACATTAAATGTCTCGTCGATGTTTGTCTGTATGAATATGATACTATTAACAATCATATTATTCTTATCAGCTGTCAATCACTGTTATGATTCACATATTCAGTGTTATTATTAAATAAACTATATTTTTTGGAAGAGTTAATGATGAATGTTCCTCAAGATGCTTGCTCACCCTCCTTCAAATTTGAAAGACAAGTCATTACTATCATATATCAAAAGAATCAAAAGAACAGTTCAGCGCCCCACAACTTCATTGCAAACAGTTACAACCTTGACTTTACATCAGAAAGAACAAACATTGAAGAAGTGACTAACTGCATCAGTTAGGGTTAAAAAACGTGTATACAGCTAAAACATATACATCGCTGCAGTTATTATCCAGTGGAAAGTCCTTACCTACTGGCCTAGTTACATCAAAGTGGTTATTTTTTTTAGTTTTTGTAGTTGAGATTTTATCTAGTTAGACAGTGCGTTGTAACATCATTCAAACTCACCCACTAGTATAACTTTGTCTGCTATAAATCCATTTTATGATAATGCAAGTATTACTGGAAACACTTGCTTAAGTGTTGTCATAACAAACACAAAGTGTGTTTACCTGTTGTTGTTTTTACGGTAGCTGGGTTTGGTGGTGCCGTGGTCGGGGTGGCTCTGCTGGTGGTTAGGCCCACACCCAGGGTGTCCAGCTCTGCCTGGGTCAACAAGTTTCTCCAGGTCTCAACCGCGGTAGCATTCTCAAACACCTTCAGATCTGGTAGATTGGCTCCCACTAGGGCTTTCACGTCCGTCGCAGTCAATTTCTGCTCATTTCACACAAAACAATAAATGGACAGAAGTATTAACACATAGGCAACGATTGAAATATCATAGAAGTAAGTTGCTTAAATACTTATTACAAGTGAAAGTTTTGGTAAATTAAATTGTTTTGAATCTATGATGGATTTAGACATTTTAGTTTTTTAAATTACAGCTGCAAAAAATCAAACATTTCACAACTTTTTTGTGCTCTGTGGGGACATACAGTATGCTTTGTTAAAACAGAAAGGAGGGGAGATTGCAGATCACACCTTGCAGCCTGGTGTAATTTTAATGACTTTAAACCGAACCAAAGATTTGTAAATTGCACGTTACCTGAGATTATTTTTACAAAAAAAGTCTAAGATTGATAAAGCTATAAATTACAAGCGTCATTTTCTATCTCCCATTAAAGGTACTTCTCAGTAAAACCGTGTATGTCCTGCATTTGGGTCCATCCTTCTTAACTAAGAACTGGGTGTCTGTCGCGACGTTCCCAAAGCCCATGGTACGCACACTGTTTTGATTGCCAAAACTCCAATTAAAGCTTATCCCCATTGTTGCCGCAAAGAAAACAAAACAGATATCTTAAAGATTGTACATTCAAGCTAAGCTAACTAAGCTAACCCTGCTGGCTGGAATCATTTTGGGTTCTTCTAACCATTAACCCTCCTAAATGTATTACATTGTTAGCTTCAGGTAAGTAGTGTTATATTCAATATTTCCTAATATTTAATTGATGTCCTAAACCCGCTCTCTTGTCAACTCTAATACCCTTACAGAGATCACGTTGGGGTCCAGACTCTGGAAAGTTTTCAAGTCCATGTTGATGTTCTGTTTTGACAATTCTACTATATCTGTCAGAGGTGCCCCGCCTATCAAGGTAGAAAAGAAATACAGGAAATTAGAAGGAGTTTTACTGGACAAAGAAACAGCCAGAAATACATATCAAATTTACTCTTACCTAGATAGGGCCTAATTAAGTTGTAGTAAGTCGGATTGGAACTCTGTGAGACGAAGGAGATTTTACTGATCTCATACAGGACTTTCTTTTGCTCCGTTGAACATGACGCCAAATTCAAAGGTTTGGCATTTCTGGGGAAAAAATAACAAAATGTTAAGTCTGCATCATCACCAAGTGACAACCTCTGGGTCTGAAAAGTGAAGCCAATGCGAAGTACTCTAAGAAGAAGACCTAGTTAACATTATCCTGATGAGTTTATAGTCTCAGTTGTTGATACTGTCAAGCCTTCTACTATGTAGCTTCATGATCATTTTGCAAATAATGATCAGATTTAGAGTTAATAGGACAATAAAGCAGCATAAGCTTTAGTGCGTACATTGCTATCTGGCAAAGACAGATGTTGTTTGGCTTCACTATAAGAAACTCAAAGGAGATGGCTGTTAATTTTCCCAGGTAAAATAATTTGGTTTTAAGAATGTTCTCCCCCTAAGCCTAAGCAAGCATCTTAATCAACAGGTAATAATAATTTAAGATGTGCATTGCTAACCAAGTTAACTAGCTATACAGTATGTAGCTGTTAACTTTGGGGGACCTATTCTGCCTCAGCTCCAGCCTCTCGCCCAAATATGTCAATTTCTGGCAAAAAATAAATAAAAATAGCTCCTTCCAAAATTCCAAACTCAAGGTGGAATGTCTATGTATCCTTACCCTACATACAACAACCCACCTGATGCTGTCTGGCTTGATTTTCTCCAGCGAGCTGATGTCTAATGAGCACAGGTTGGAGTCAATGCTGTTCAGCTCAGTGGCGCCAAGGGAGTTTCCAGGAGTTTCCAGATACTTGGTGATGATTGCTTTGCTCTAAACAACATTGAAGGAATCAACACACATGAAAAAAAGGATACAGGCAAGAGTATATTTCACGATTCATGCTGTTTTTTATTGATTGTGTGGATTTGATAATCCCTCTATGCTGTACCTTTGCTGCCTCCCAGGAGCCATCTTCAGTTTTCATGAGTGCCGCCAGGGTGTCAACTTTGGTGATTGTCCACTTGGAGATGTCATCAAGTGTTGCCACACGAGACACTGAACCAAGCACCTGAACTTGCTCTTCAGGAACACCCGATGGGTAAGCCTGACAATGTGGAATATGGTAAATGTTATATAAATAAATTGATGTTAAAAACCATATTTTCCTATTACACATGACATGGCGACTGCTGTTCCTATAAAAACAAGTTATGCCCCTTTCACACCAACGCGGTTCCCGTTCTAGCTCCGCGCTAGAGCTTTTCTGGTTCGGAACCGGTTTTTCTTTTCAGCCCGTTTTGTTCACACCGCCCAGAGCCCGACTGGTGCTGCCGCTGCTGCGTCATGACGTCACCGTTTACGTCGCTGATTTTCTCCCCAACGGCGTTACTCACTACAACAACAATGGGTGACTGCGTCGGGTTGATGATCGTGTTGCTTTTAATCATATACGAAGCCAGATTAAATAAAATAACGACTTCTCCAACCTTATACTTTTCTCCAGAGTGCCGTGGTTCATTGTTTATTAATGTGTTTCATCTGCATTTACCGACCGCTGCAGTGCTGCTCTTCCACCGGAGTTTATTCTCCCGTTAGCTCCGGGTTAGCTCACACGGCAGCGGCCGTTGTAAAGTATTCACCAGACTGTCACACAAGCAGCTGATACATATCCCCAATTCCCCATAAGTGAATGTGTGTCAGTCTGAATTGACGCTGTTTGGCATCACAACGCTGTTATGAAAGTTTCTCTGGTATAAAATGGGTGATGTTAGCATAGCAACCGAAGGTAAACTGACAATCTTGACTGCTTGTTGTTGCTATCCTATTGTGGCATAAGCCGTTTTCTACAGGCACATTTTACCGGCGTATTTTTCATTATGATTCTACTTGTGATAGTCGGACATGACAACCTGTGCAGCCCATGTATTGATTCCATCCGATAGCTGCTATAATACAAAACAAAACGTCTGCCTGCTCTCCACAATGATCAATAACAGCGAACGGATGGTCAAAGTAAGGTACAAATAAACAGAATCACACGAAGCCTGGTTAGTGTTGCCTGACTTTATAAAGTGTGTTCTTTTTTACAAGTGTGTGGTTGCATTCTAGTCACTTTGCTCAGCGCTACTGCTTGTTACAACTTTTATTTGCCGTAGGCACCTACTCCCCTTTAACTGTTAGCTCAGGTTAATCTCGCCCCCCTCCGACGTAAGCGTGACGTATGCGGTTCTTGCTTCTAGACCAGAGTCCTGCATCGGGTCGGGTGACCCGCAAAAAAAGTGATTCGCGGGTGGTATTTTTTCAAACGCTTTTTTCCGGGTTCGGTTCTGGGTAAAACAAAGATGATGCGGGTCGGGTCGCGGGTGTTGCATAATAAATATATTAAAATAATAATAATTTAGTTTAATGTTTAAATCCTCAGACATCTCCCCCGCGGGACCGCGCATAATCATAACCTCTGCACCGCATCAATCTGCTGCTGAGCGCGCCACATTCGAAATGGCTGAGGTGAAGGCGGAGCTCGGAGAATACAGCATTGCCAATAACACTTCCTCAAGAGCGAAATCCAACGTCTGGAGGCTTTTGGTGTCATCCTAGATGGAGAAAATAACCAACATCCCACGCTTTTTGAGCCAAATATGCAACTGCGTGTGTTAATAATTGCACGTTTTCACTGCTCATAGGATATGCGGGTTCGGGTCGGTTTGCGGATCTTGTGCCGATGGGTCGGGTCGGTTTGCGGAACTAATTGGCAATATGTGCGGGTGGCGGGGCGGGTTCGGTATTGCACGTCGCGGGTGCGGGGCGGGAGCCTATCTATCAAGCTCACTAGTGAAAGTCAGCAATGTATCTTATGAGTTGGATAGAGAACGTTATCTATCTTTCGGTCTGTCAATCCATCCATTATTAATCCATCCATCCATCCATCCATCCATCTATTTTCTTTCTAACAAACTTAAAATAACCATGTGATTTTACAAATATATCTTCGAAGACATGAAACACACTTTTTTTGTCCAATTATTTCTTATTTCTTAACTCCATTACTAGCGTGTAATGGTATATGCATATCTCAAGAAATAGTGTACGTCTTACATTAAGTAATCTCGCAATTTCACATTGTATATGCAAATGGTACCTCGTTGAGTTTCCTCAGAATGACTGTCTGAAAGTCATTGTCGTCCACTTTCTGGCAGATAGAGTCCAAGCTGTCCTTTAGAACGGGGATGTCCAGGCAGAGGTCGAATTGCGTCAGGTCGTAGCCAAATGGGAAGGCGTTGTCACTGACTGTCACCTGGGTGATGTCGCCCACAGTGCAGCCTTGAAAATAATTGACCAGTGAGAGGGGAAAAGATAGTACAGTGAGATACACCAGTGTCTCTTTATGTAATAAATAGACACAACAAATACAGATGCTAACACTGTGGCTATCAGCCTCCTCCTTCTTTACCTGCTCCTCGTTTTGTCTTGCGGGCACTGATGTGTTTGAACAGCTTCTTGAGCTTACTCTTCCTCACTTTCTTCTTCCTCTGTTTTGGCATAAAGGTCTTAAGGAACCTTTTCTTTGTTTTCTTCAAAAGAAAAAGAAAAAATCAAGAATTGTTCTATTTAATCACGTGTCTCTTACAAGGTACTTTAAATTATGAAATGAGATGAATATTATTGGACTTAACAAGAAACAGGAAAAAGCTAAACACTTACAGATTTGAATTTGCCCCAGAAGTTCTCTGTTAAATAAAGAGGTAGCTCTCCGAGGTCTACCAGGGTTTTCGCATTCCAGGTGGTGACATCCCTGAAAACAGAAATGTTTTAAATTCTGTCTTTCTGCCTTGATACCTACTTGGTGGTGTAGGATGTCGATTTGGTGAATTAGCATTAAAGATCTATAAATATAAAAGTGCCTCCAAAAAAAGGTTGCTATGAGTTGTGGATAAAACATGTTATAACCAACACATTTGATAAAAGGAACAAAACACAAACAGTTTTTGTCCGTCTCGCTAAATTTTCTGATTCAACTACCCTGTATGTGGCACTCACCCCCACTTGTTCCCACTGAAATACAAAAAAGTGGCTAGTGGAGCCTCGCAGTGGCGAAACCGTGCCGCGCCACACTAATTGCGCCGCAGCCCTATGCGCCGCATTTGCGGCTCAGTTGAGGCTCCCTCCGCAAGATGAGGCTCCCTCCGCAAGATGAGGCCCCCTCCGCGAGGTGAGGCCCCCTCTGCAAGGTGAGGCCCCCTCTGCAAGGTGAGGCCCCACGCAGTCTGCGTGATCGGCCTGTAGGGAGGGACGGCCCTGCATGCTCCTCCGGGGAGATTTAAAAAAAATATTGAAGTTAAATGCATCAATCTGGTGCACCTTGAGAGAAAAATGAAGAGATCTATAGATACATCTCTGAACACCCATATAAAACGGAACAGTAAACCTAAACTGATTTTCTATTTCTTTATGGATATTTTACAAATCACTACCCTTTTAAACTATATTCTTGTTTTACTGTGTCATATAGTATTTCATACCTGTTTTTCATTTATTCTCTTATTTTTTTATACTGATCAAGTGATCATATAAACGTATGCCTCGGAAATAATTGTTTACATTAATCGTGACCAAACCGTTTGAGACCCACTATAACTTAAGTTAAGTTAACTATCTAAACACTGAGAGAGTTATTTACTTCACCTGAGCTGACGTTATCTCAACCTCTCAGTCTGACAGGAGAGAGTTCTCCCTCCACCTTGTTGTTGAAAAAGCTTCTTATATCCGTTAGCGTAGCTACAATAGCTAGCACCAGATGCTCTCTCTCGCTCGCGCACGCACACAAAATGGCTCGTGCCACAAACACACAGAGCCGAGCTTGAATGAAACACGGAGACCCAGAAGTACGTGTACTGTAGCATATTATTTTCGAATCAATCATTTTTCAAATTATGAATTTCACACATAAAAATGTAAAAAGACATACATTTCTTGGGGGTGCTTAGGGGGTGCTATATGGCTATCCTAGGGGGAGCTGCAGCACCCTAGCGCCACCCTGGCGCCGCCTATGCTTGTGCACAATGCATCCTGGTACATGAAGGCAAAGCTAGCACTGCTCCATGACCTAAAGGAACTCTGCTTCCTCTGTCCATATACTGTAGCAGGCATTAAGGAACGTATAGCTTCATTGTACTATGCTATGAACAATTTACATTTACGATCAACACCGAGAAGACGTGCACATTAAAGATGTGGAGTTTTGCCTAAAGAAATGAATCACAAATATATAGTTTCAGTTTTAAAACTAAAACACAGTGATAACTGAAAACACCTGGGAACAATAGAGTGGCGAAGTCACGCCCACTTACTTCCGGGTAATGGGACCTTATTTCGGAAAGATTATGCATTGAAGTCAATGAGGAGAGAAAACTTATCTTTCGATCCCGTTTGAATTGTGCCATGAATTACACATATGATGTTTGTCAATCTTAAAAAATAATTTCCATGTCAAAAAAGTCACAGTTTGTCGTAAAACTGTTGAAATATAAGACTTTGAAAAATACGTAACTAGAAAAACTACAAATCCCAGAGTCGCGTAAGTGATGTCACAATTGTTTACCTCCACCATTCAGATACCTAAGATCAGCGCAATATATATATAATCTATCTATATGGCGCTGGCTAAGATAAGATAACTTTAACAAGATGCCTGTGTGCTTAGTACCAGGTTGTTATTATACCAGCAATGGGTCTTGCTCGTTCTTTTGCTTCCCGTCTGATGAAACGACCAGGAGTGGCTTGATCAAGTTAGCTAACTAGCTAGTAGCTAGCACGTTAGTTAGCATTACAGCCTTGTCATTTTTATTAGCCTTAACATGAAGTAACATTAAGTAACCCAAAATGTTAAACAGTAAGAGTAGTAGTCATATTTCGTGAACCCTTTGAATAGTACTGTCACCGGTGTGATCATTCTATAATACACCATTTAATTCCGGGGGAGAAATGCTAACGCTAACGTTAGCATCGGCGATCTTCTCTACTTCATGCTATCTGCACAAATGGTTGACATTAAACATTAAAACGACCAGGCAGTTCAGAGAGAATCAAAGGAAGGCAGGCAGGCAGCTTTGCATGACATTCTTCAGGACGTGTTTCATTGTGGTGATAGTCAATCGTTTTGTTGACAAGACAGTAGTGACGGCCATCTTGGTGACGTCACGTGTGTTGTTGACCAGAGATGTAGTTCATTGAGCGTTTCACACAAACAAATGTGTTACTTCACAGTTTTACCACACATTTTTTTTTTTTTTACTTGCAAAATCATCTTTTAAATTGACAAACAACATATGTGTAATTCGTGGC
Organism: Trematomus bernacchii; assembly: GCF_902827165.1. Classification (NCBI taxonomy): domain Eukaryota; kingdom Metazoa; phylum Chordata; class Actinopteri; order Perciformes; family Nototheniidae; genus Trematomus; species Trematomus bernacchii. The sequence continues at coordinate 2,564,883 of NW_022987656.1, forward strand.
ACAATTCAAACGGGATCGAAAGATAATCTTTCTCTCTCCATTGACTTCAATACATAATTTTTCCGAAATAAGGTCCCATGGAGGTCCACCGGAAGGGGAGGGACTTCGCCACTCTATAGTTTGTCAAAAAAGTTATTCAATTATTATTATTTTTGTTTATGAACACATTTCTGCATTTGGTATACCACTATGCTCTGTGTTTTAAGGTAGTGATGGATCATGTCATCCAGTGAATAGTGTGGGGCACTCATGTGCTTTAGGTTTTAGGAGCTTGATGGAGCTTGATGGAATAAAATATGATTTTATAGCTGGTTTTGGAAACACAGAACATTTTTGGTTGGAGGATCGATTCATTTCTGGTTTTGGGCTTTTCATGGGATTTGCTGACATTGATAAGTATACATATTTTTAACAGCCTTATCATTTAAATTGCAATCCAAATGGCTGGACATTGTTTTTTTATAAAAAGTGTTTGTTTGCAAAAATATTATCGTACCCGTATTTTGTCTTCCCAGACAGCATCAGTTTCTCCATGGCAGCCACCTGGCTGGCAGAGAGGTCCTTGCAGGCTTTGAGTTTTTCCAAAATGAGAGAATCGCTGTCTTCGATGTAAGAACTGTTCAGAGTGCACACCATGTTCCCTAGCACCTCAACGTCGCCTCCGTTTAGTTTCACACCACTTATACCCTAGACAGTTAAAAACAAAGCATTTAATTAAAATTGTGCCACAGTGCCTTGACAGGCAAACATGTGTTAAACATATACACTAATATGGGAAATGGATTACTTTACAGAAACCAAATAACAATACATTAAAATGTCTGCCTTTGTCTTCAACATAACAATACGCATTTAATCCTAACGTTACTTTAAAGTATGCTAAACATCTATAGAGTGGTTCAGTAATGAGTCTTAAAACCAGGATGAGATATGAGTTAGCTTTTTACCAATTCCTGTTCCCATTTTGTCCTGCGTTAGTTAATACCCCACCGGTGAATGTCCAAAGCTTTTATGTGCCATAAAAAGTGAATACATTAAGTACTTTGCGTGCGGACCAGAAGTTGCGTTAACTGAATATTTTCTGTCTATGACGGATTTTATTTAACAAAGACGGAAAAATCTGAAAGCAGTCCGTCATTTTGACAGATTAGAACAAACTCGGAACAGCGCCAAAGTTTCCCCGCAGCGAGGCTCCGCTGTTATGCCGTGTTATGCATGCCCGCCAAAAAGGAAATGATACCGTTTCCAAACCTAACTTTGCCGTACTAATAATTGAAATGTCTGCGAGTTTTTTTTATGCTGTGCGCGCTCCCGCGAGGTGCAGTGGGCATGCATAACACGGCGCTAACAGTTCACGAGCGTGCGCCCCCCCCGCTGTTGACAGTTCACGAGCGTGCTCTTCCCCCGCTCGTCAGAGTTGTTTAAAGGCCGACGGGTTATACCAGTCCACCGCTTAACGGTAGTGACGTATAGCCATGCGGCCGTGGTATAGAGTGGCGAAGTCCCTCCTCTTCCGGTGGATCTCCATGGGACCTTATTTCGGAAAAATTATGTATTGAAGTCAATGGAGAGAGAAAGATTATCTTTCGATCCCGTTTGAATTGTGCCACGAATTACACATATGATGTTTGTCAATTTAAAAGATAATTTTGCAAGTCAAAAAAAAAGAAATGTGTCGTAAAACTGTGAAGTAACACATTTGTTTGTGTGAAACGCTCAATGAACTACATCTCTGGTCTCACAGAACAACACACGTCACCAAGATGGCCGTCACTACTGTCTTGTCAACAAAACGATTGACTACCCTCACTATCACCACAATGAAACACGTCCTGAAGAAAGTCATGCAAAGCTGCCTGCCTGCCTTCCTTTGATTCTCTCTGAACTGCCTGGTCGTTTTAATGTTTAATGTCAACCATTTGTGCAGATAGCATGAAGTAGAGAAGATCGCTAGCGTTAGCGTTAGCATTTCTCCCCCGGGCTTAAATTGTGTATTATAGAATGATCACACCGGTGTGACAGTACTCTTCAAAGGGTTCACGAAATATGACTACTACTCTTACTGTTTAACATTTTGGGTTACTTAATGTTACTTCATGTTAAGGCTAATACAAATGACAAGGCTGTAATGCTAACTAACGTGCTAGCTGCTAGCTAGCTTGATCCAGACACTCCTAGTCCTTTCATCAGACGGGAAGCGAAAGAACGAGCAAGACCCATTGCTGGTATGAACAACCTGGTACTAAGCACACAGGCATCTTGTTAAAGTCATCTTATCTTAGCCAGCGCCATATAGATAGATTCTATCTATATGGCGCTGATCTTAGCTATCTCTTAGTGGAGGAAAACAATTGTGACATCACTTACGCGACTCTGGGATTTGTAGTCTTTCTAGTTGCGTATTTTTCATAGTCTTATATTTCAACAGTTTTACGACAAACTGTGACTTTTTTGACATGGACATTTTTTAAGATTGACAAACATCATATGTGTAATTCATGGCACAATTCAAACGGGATCGAAAGATACGTTTTCTCTCTCCATTGACTTCAATACATTATTTTTCCGAAATAAGGTCCCATGGGGCGGAAGTAGATGGGCGTGACTTCGCCACTCTATAGTTTGATTTTAGCCTATCGCTTAACGGTAGTGACGTATAGCCATGCGGCCGTGGTATAGTTTGATTTTAGCCTAACGTTAGCTTTTTATTTCTGTTGATTGTATTTACCCTTCAAAAACAAAACATGTTAAGTATGATTAATGTGTGTTGGCCAAAAAAGCGTATTTTTCTTAAATATTCTGCAATCAAATCCCGTTGCTTTTAGTCGGGGAAGCCCTTGCAATGCTAACTTCCGGGACGGCCAACAAAAACACATCACCATCGCACCACTCTGTATAGCCTTAGGTAGGCCTACATGTTATAACTTACGGTTTCCATTTGGTTATTTAAGCTTAATTTGATTTTTTTTTGCAGTAAAAGTTATATTTTACAATGAATACAACAAGTTATAACACATTACATCCTTCCTTATAACCCTTAGCAAACATTCCTTTTAACGGCACTCACCAAGCAGTTCTTGGCTTCGCTGAATAGCCCTGAGTCTTTGTTCAAAACACTGGAGGCCACAGTGAAGTCTGCAGCACCCAATGCGGTAAAGTATGACCTGCAGTTGGCACCCTGGACATCTTTGATGCTGTAATAAACAGATATGGAAAAAATAAGAAAATGTGTTCTATATTAAGCCGATAAGGGGTTCATTAAAATAAAATGTTTCAAGGAAAACTAACTTTAGGTAGATGAGCATGTCTGATGGATAATCTGCAAAGTCCTGAGAGAGGTTTCCCTTGAGCAGGTTGTACATGCACGTCAGCTGTAGAAAATAATGCATCACTTTATTATAACTCAATCAAACAACCAATGTTTTCCTAAATGTATGACTCTGGTGTTATACATCATATTTATTTCAGTTATCAACTCAGATAAAGGGATATAGTAATTTACCTGTGTTTCCTCCAGCTTCACCTTTGCCCTGCCTTTCCTTGGCCTACAGGAACGGATCAGCCCTCGGACCCTTTTCTTTTTCATTTTCCGCACTGTGTTACATGTAAAGCCTTGCAGAACAGTTGGATTTAGCCTGCAGGGGGAAATTGAAAAAACACAATAACACAGGTAAATAGACTGTGAAAATTCTTCCGTGGGGAGAAAATATTTTTATTGTGAAAATTGTTCACTTACTCCTCGGTGTCAAAGTCTGTTTCGCCCAGTGACTCAAAAAACATGGCCGCCTAGAAGAACAGACAGAACAATGTCAAAAAATACTTCATTTATTAATTATCTCTTTAAAGCAACAGGCTACAATATGGTGACTTTGTCCGTGTATATCCTTTGTGTTAGAAAAGCTTGAAGTGTTTTGAGTCCTATATCTTATAACCTTGGGTAAAAACATTAAGGGGAGAGTTATTTGGTCTTTGGCTGTGTGTGTTTTTTTGGCAATTTTTCGCCTTTAGTTGAGTGATTAATGAGTAGAGTCAGAATGAAAACGACAAGCTACATTAAATAGGGGTATGAAATAAATAATAATAATGACGTTCCCACAGTTGGAATTGAGCCTGGGAGATTGTATTCATGTGACATTAGTGTATAATCTACTGCATGTATTTCCAGTCTTTGTGACCACCTAAAGTGCTTTCACATATACAAGTCAACATTCACCTATTCACATACATCCAGAGGCAGAGGCTGCCATACAAGGTGCCACCTGCTCAGAGACTTATGGCGCATTTCCACTACACGGTCGGCCTCGGCCACGCTCGGTACGGCTTGGCCGCGTTGGGCCTTAACAGGGCCGACTCACTTCATGCTGCGCTTCCATTACAGTTTAGGAACTGGGGTAGTTACTATAGTAACGCAGTGTAGGCGGAGCCGTGACGTCATCTTCAATGAGAACTCCAGAAAAACAACACAGCCGTTAGCTGTTAGCACTCAGAGCTCACAGCTCCTTATATATGTTCAGAAACTCGACAAAAGTTAAACAAGTACACACCACAGACTGCCTGTGTCATGGTGAATACAGTCGCTGCTTTATTTATGTCTGTATAGGCCGTTGTTGTGAGTGTGGACGGTCGGAGCATATACTGCGTTAGCTTAGCCAATCTCCATCTAGAAAAACACGCATTTTAAAAGGTTTTTCGCCTGCCGTCTGTCTGCAGACTTGACAAAGCATTAATTCATGGTTTTTACTAACCGGTATCAGTATGTTGTTACTTCGGCATCATTTTGAAACGTGTATTACAATTTTATCACGGTCAAATATGTCCATCTTGTTGTAGTTGTAGCCCCCTTGCCAGCGATGCTCTCTCTAGTTTAGCATACTCAGCCCGACTCAGCCCTGTTTGTTGGCCCCGATAGAACCACAATTTTGTCGGGCCAGAAAAGAGGTGAAAAGGTGGCCCCGGGGCGGGCCGGGCCGTAACTAGGCCTAGTGGAAGCGCAACCAAAAACGGGCACGGCACGACACGGCACGCTTAAAGCGAGCTCCGCGCTGTAGTGGAAATGCGCCATAACATTCACACAGAAATGTGGGGTTCAGAATCTTAACTACACTTTAAACTTTCAGCTACCAAGGCACTCCAACCCTGGATTAGACTTTGATGTTTATGTTTAACTCCCACCTACATGTAGCAGAACATAAAGTAAGAGGTAGTGTACGGGTTGTTGTTTAGTACCTTTCGGATGTTATTACATGGCTTAATTGAGTCCTCAATTCTGATTGGTTAATTTAGACATTCTAGAGTATGGAATATCTGCAGCTTCAGTTTAAATATGTTGTCTGTAGAGCTACGTACTGACCTGCTCTCCTGTCCATGTCTTCTTGTTGATCTTACTGATGTCCACAGGCCCAGAGAATACCAGCGAGGAAGATGGAATCTCAGCTGCCATGGCATCGGGGACATTCTGCACCACGCTGGCTGCACTTTGGTCAAGAGAGATGATCTACCAGATCACAGATAAGAGTCAAAATCAGAAATCATCACACAATACTCCTGTAAGTGAGTGAGTACATACAAAACAAGTCTAAGTTCTTGAATGCTATTTTCTGCATATAAACACATTTATATCCCCCGGTATTCTGGAACATGTCTTACAAACAGTATTTCCTGTTACCTCCAGTAAATAGGTACTCTCCAAATCGACAAGGAATGAAATCTTGAAAATTGGATAAATGGCATTCAATGGGTTTATATAGCAACACCTAACTATTTGCTACGTAAATATTTGGGGGAGTTATGTCTACTTGATCATAAAATGAAGTCACTATCCCTCTGTGTGTTGTAGTCCGAGTTAAAGCAGAACTGGGGAGAGTTTGGCAGAATGGATGGTTATAGCATACAATGTGACTGCACACTAGCATGCGCCTGTATTGTTCATCTTTTGTTTTCTTACGCCAAACTTTTAGAGAAAACCTTCAGTTTGTAAGACAACAGATTTAGTTTCCTTCACACCACTAGTAGCCAATGGACACTGCCCTAAACAGTTAGCACTGTTACATTATCTGCAGTGCTTGGTTGCATAGGAACAAATATAATATAAAAAGGTGGTTTGTAGTTTGTAGGCTACTCTTTAATATACAGTAGATAAGGCAGGGTATAACAATTATGTTTTTATCTTTGGTCAGCAATGTTGTGAGAGAATCAAAAGTACCTTTTGGACGAAGATCTGTTGGATGACTGTCGGGGCTGCAATCATGTTGTTAACAAAGACAGTGTTCTGAGAGATGCTGGATAGCTCAGTGGCTGGGATATTCTCAATCGTTTTTGAAGGAACTCCAGCAACGAGCGTGCCGAGGGATTCCAGACGCGATCCGTTGTTGATCTGTATACATTTATCATTGCCAGAGTCAGTAAATTGCACATGCAAAGCAATTCAAGTTAATTTAATTAACAACATTGAAAATCAGAACACTGTTGGGTTTTGAAGCATCTACTTTTTCTTATTACGTGGCTTAGTTGTATACTGGATTCTGATTTTTGACATTCCAGGGGTTGTTAATTTTCCCCAACAAGCCTCTTGTGGAGAAAAGATTGTTGCTAAGGAGAATCAAGGGAATATGTGCAGTCATATCGATCAGCATCATAAATATTTGTAGTCATGTCATTGTTTATGTAGTATGTAACTGTGTAATAATTGGGATAATATGCAGCGAGAAGTTACAACGACGTGGATTGTAAAGCCCTTACCATGTACCCTGAAGAAATCATTTTTTGGATAAATATATTGGCCTGGCCCTGGTTCCAGGTGCTGACTGAGCCCAGGGTGGACAGAGAGGAAACCATCACTGTGGGGGAAAGGGAAGAGATCTTGGTGTTGCTCAGGCCCGAACTTGCACTGCCCAAGGTCGAAAACGTCTCCGGTGTGAAGGTCTCGATGTTGGATGCCAGAACAGCTGATACCTGTTTGATGTCAGAGTGGGATGGGGAACGAGTTAAAGATGTGAGCAAGCTTGCAAAGGTAAGTTAACTGTACATACATCTATATTAGATCCAATTTTGCAAAGGGCACAAGTAATGGGATGACGTAATGCAGTTAGCATCTAACCAAAAGTGCAAAGAAGCAGTCAAGTGTAATGTATCTGTATAATATAAGTCTATGAATATTACAGATATAAAAAGCTAAATGATATACAGTATAAAAAGCATTAAAGGGGCAATATTATGCTTTTCATGCTTCTCCCTTTCCTGTAGTGTGTTATATAGGTTTAAGTGAATGAAAATGGTCTGCAAAGGCTAAAATCCCAAAGTTCCCTCCAGAGGGAGTTTCTCTCCCACAGATTCCCCCCACTGCCTGAAGTGCCTCGATTATAGTCCTTTGTTTACTTCCATAAAATAGTGACATCGCTATGTAACACTCGCACTTCTTTTGACCAGCGCTCTAATGGCGCTTTTCCACTGCAGGGCCTCGCTCGGCTTAGTACGGTATGGCTAGGCCTCGTTAGGCCTCGTTAGGCCTTGTTAGGCCAGTTTAGGAACTGGGGTAGTAACTATAGTAACGCAGTGTAGGCGGAGCCGTGACGTCATCTTCAATGCGAAACACAAAACCAACATCAGCCATTAGCTGTTAGCCCTCAAGCTCACATATCTGTTCAGAAACTAGACAAAAGTTAAACAAGTACAAACCACAGACTGTCTGTGTCATGGCGAGTACAGCCGCTGGTTTATTTATGTCTGTATAGGCCGTTGTTGTGAGTGTGGACGGTCGGAGCATATACAACGTTAGCTTAGCCGACCTCCATTTAGAAAACACGCATTTTAAAAGGTTTTTCTCCTGCCGACTTGTCAAAGCATTAATTCATGGTTTTTACTAACCGGTATCAGTATGTTGTTACTTCGGCATCATTTTGAAACGTGTATTACAATTAAATCACGGTAAAATATGTTCATTTTGTTGTAGTTGGCAGCGATTCTCTCACTAGTTTAGCATACTCAGCCCGGTTGTTGGCCCGGAAAGAACCTCGATTTTGGAGAGCAAGAAAAACGGTGAAAGAGTACCCGGTAGCCGGAACTACGCCTAGTGGAAACGCAACCAAAAACGGGCCGGGCACGGCACGGCACGCTTAAACCGCGCTCCGCGCTGTAGTGGAAATGCGCCATAACATAGTATGTGAGAGGCTAAGGGATGGGACATCTCTAAGCGGTTGACCAATCACAACAGAGGCGGCCAGCTAACCAATCAGAGCAGACTGGGCTCTGGTTTCAGACAGAGGGTGAAAAGAGGTGCTGCAGCACAGGCAGTATGAGAAAAATAAAGAGCTTTTTAAACATTAAAGCATGTAAACATGTCACAGTAGAGGCATACAATACAAATATGAAACCTTAAAATTGGCATTATAGGACCCCTTTAAAGTACTATCAAGGTAGTAGAAATATACTGTACTGTACACTTAAGCAATAGCTCACGACAGGCCGTGGTATATGCTCATTATATCACAGCTAAGGGGCGTGGTTCGGCCCGACGCGAAGCGGAGGGTCGACAACCCCCTTAGCTGTGATATAATGAGCATATATCACGGCCTGAAGTGAGCTATTGCTTTTATAAAACGGTTACCAAGTGTGGCAATATGAAAGAAAAATACACACTCTAATTTAAATAGTTTTTATTAGTAAATAATGATGTTCAAAATAAAATAGTCCCTCTGTTGCCTTCTGCACGAAACATAGTGCGAGGTGGTTGCTATGCAACAACACTAACAACAGCTAGCGAACATATTAGACAGAGAGCGTTGATCCATTATTTGGCTATTTATTTACATTAATGTGTATGTTACCGTTTATTGTGCACCCACTGAAAAACTGTCCAGCATCAGTAGCATGGCTTACGTGGTTACTTGTATAGGCTGAGGTTGTTCTAGGCTGTTGCTTGGTGTGGCGAGAATATTGCTCCACTTTCTCCGGTCCCCGAGATTCGGCTTCCAGTAGCTCTGGAGAGAGCTTTCGCACCTGTGGCCACTAACGGTCATAATTTCTCTGCTTTGTTTCAAGACCCGGATCAGAAAGCTTTTGAATGGTGATACTTTTCCAGTTGGTCTACCTGCTCTTCACGTAGCTCTACATGTCGTCGTTTAGGTGCTTTTTGTTCTGGAGATAGGCACTCCTCAATCCACTCCTCCATAGTAAAACCTCCCCCCCCCCGGAGGTCGAAGTTAATCTTAAATGTTTTTGCGGACCTTTTTGATTACAGATTTGAAAACATCGTTGCTTGCTTTAAAAGTAGCACAATTCATTATGTCAAACCTTGGAAAGTATCTAGATATCCCTGCCCTAATGCCAAAGGAGCTGCACACTGAATATGTTTTTGCCGTTTGATGTCTATGTCTGGACCGTTGCGTAAAAAGGAGGGTTTCTGCCCGTTACTTCTCCGCTGCTTTCTTGTTCCAGTTTGAAAAGCAAGCTTTTCAGCCCAACTGTATACTGTTTATCTCAGACGCGGAGGGATACTGAGTTGTTGTGAAAAGTAACTTACAATTCTACCCGTGGTATACGCTCAGTATACCACGGCTAAGAACCAATCAGATTGCTTGATTTTACTTGTCCGTTTTATAAAGTATAATATACACTGCATAGAAAGTAGTATAATTATGAAGTACACCATAGAAGAAAATACTGGAATGGACCATTGTATAAAATAAACACATGACAAATGTGCTAATAGTCAATCACTCTCAAACTCATTAGACTTTTTACTGTTTACTGGTTTATTCTCCAAGTTTTGGTGTAAATTCAGGGTAAAAGCAAATTATACAACAATAAAGAACTTATATTTTATACTGTAATTGTGCAATTAAAACTTTGGACAGGAAGCTGATAAGGTTCCACCCCCGCCATGTCGTTAAGAAATGTAATATCTTTGTTTTTTTTGGTATATATTGTAATGTTCAACTGTTCCGCAAATTCCTAACCAGGCTTCTTAGGTGCTGAGAGACACAGTGGTTTATATTCAGGTTTCTGGCTCAGTAGGAGCATTTTTTTGGGAACTGTAAAGTTCATTTTCCTAAATCCCCAATTTAAAACGTATCTTCAATTCTGGTAATTGCAATTATGTTTAGCCTTACTAGGTTGCGTCACTTTTGCTGTTTTCCTGTTTTGTTTTGACTAAAGCCCCATTTATGCATTTTAAAGGTTTGTGAAATGACAAACAATGTGATCAGTGATTTTTGTGTTTAACGCATAAGTCAATCTCTGTTTTTTTGTAGAAAGCATTGGAGCTGGTACCTCAGAATCCTCTGTTCCATTGCAGGATTTCTCGAGCTCCTTCAAGATTTTGATGGTGTCAGCTTCACTAGCAGAGGAATATGCTGAACTTGGGACCTCAGGAGAGCACAGGAAAGAACCTGGAACCCTATAAGAATAATACAAAATAATATTTACAGAAGGACAAATATTCATCCCTAAAATGATTTGGATGCTCTGTATACATGGCTGACATTATCTTTTTTGCTAACCTACCACAGTAGCTAGTGGTTTTCTAAAGTTATTAACCACTTGTTACTTGGCAGAAGATAACACGCTGATTCTTAGGGCCTGTTTAGATGCTTACCACAATGTATTTTCAGTACATACATTATATGCAATGCATTTTAGCTGTATAATGGACTATATAAACCGATATAGACTATATATAAGCCTATATAAAGTTGATTTTCCGCTGTTTAATTCTGCCCACATTTAGCGGCTGGGTGGGTGCAATGGGACAATTCAAAAAACATATCTTGGGAAATAAGTGGATACTCACTTGAGAGGGTTGAAGGTGGGGTTGAATTCAAAAAGAGTCAAGATGTAGTAGTCGATCACAGTTTGTGGAATTGCTGCGTTTTTAAAGAGCTCCAGGTTGGCTTGGTCGACCATGAAAACTTTAGCCTTGAAAAATATATCAAAACATAGATTAATAAATTATTCTTCAAAATGCCTTTGGTTTTTTAAACAAAAGTAGATTGATAAGTAAAGTGAAAGCTTTGTCTAGTTTAATTATATCAACAATGTCTTTATCTGAGTTTAAGCGTTACTAGTAAATGTACTAAAACAAATATCAGGACATACTTGACTGGGGGAGATGAAGTTGCTGATATCATCAACAGTGGCAAACGTCATAAAGTTGCCAATGTTATTGGCAAACCACGCGGTAGAATTCAGTTCTGCATCATTGTCGTTGTAGCATCTGGCTTCAGAGCCTATGAAACAGGGAAAACACAAAACATTTAGGATTAGGGTTGGAGAAATGTTTATCTTTTTAAATATTTGAGCCATCACAATGACAATACTAACATGCTTACATTTGGCAGATACAGTATAATGTTAACCATCTTTGGTAAGCATGTTAATATGCATTTCATAACTGGCACATAACCCAAAGTAGGCTAGTAGTCAGCTTCGGCTGAAGCTGATCGGAGTAATTGTATACGTTTTCCAGGAAGATTAATTGTCATGGCGTTTTTTAGGAATCATTTTCTGTATACAAAAAATAGATTTTCGACAGCCATCATTGCCATCCCTAGAGCCTAAGGGCTATAATGGATACAAAAGTGAATGTGCCACAAAAGTCATTTGTGATGGAAATGTAGTTCAAATAAATGTAAAGGGGCACAGGGATGTCATTTATTATAAAAAAGCTAGTAGTCTTATTTTATCGTTTAAAGTAAAAAGTATCAAACCTTACTAAAGTATATTCTGAAGAACTACATTATCTAACACTAAATCAAAAAGGCTTGTTCTAGAAAAATATATCATTTCTGTTGTGCTCTCCACCTTAAAGGTAGGGTAGGTAAGTTTGAGAAACCGGCTCGAGATACACTTTTTGTTATATTCCATGGAATGCTCTTAACATCCCGATAGCAATGAATATCTTAAGTGCTTTGACAAAAAATCCATAAAAAAATGTCATCTGTGGAAGCCGTAATACTGTAAAAAGTACGACCAATCATTTTAGCCGGCCCAGCTAAAATAACTGGATGGCCTACCTGCCTGTCAGCCTTCCATCTGTGCACAAACTTATCTCGTGCCCTCATTGGTCATGTGCGCGTTCGTGTGTGTTGGAGGAGGGGCTCTATAAGGAAGTGGCAGATTTTCTCCGGTTGTGTTATTTCAAATTCTAGCGATCTCGAGCCGGTTTCTCAAACTTACCTACCCTACCTTTAAGAATGTTAGACTAGACTTGGAAAGTCAGTATTAAATCCTTTAGATCTACAACTCAAAAATGAATCTTACCATTTCCCAGATAGGTGCTGATTGTGGTGTATACCTCAGCCTGTCCAAACTCAGAGTTGTTGTATGTGAAGTTATTTCCCATTACAGAGACCCTATTGAAAGCAAAACAAATTCAATGACAGCCCTGTTGTCACTGAGTTTTCTAACGCTGTGAGAAAAAAAGAGACTTACAGTTTTTGGAAGGCAAGACATGAAGCATGCTGCACTTCGTTGGAGCTGATGAGGGTCTTGGTGAGGAATCTAAAATATTTAGTCAACCGCACATCAAACCAGGAATCAACCTCGTCACGGTTGTTGCTGCTCAGCGCCAAAGGCCAAACACAGGGGAGGGTCATCATCTTCACATCATCTGGAACATCCTCCTAATTGCATACACATACATTTGCACATTTAACGAGAGGCTGGTATAAAATGTGGTATTTTAAACAGATTATGTATTTTATGCAAATGTTATCACATTGTTAAAAATACAAATATGTAAAGATGGTATGTCTTATCAGTTATAATGTAAGTTAAGTGGCACTAATCAGTCGAGTGACATACAGTTTCTAGGAAGGCAGCAGTGTTGTTGTAGTTGTTGAATATGACACAGATGTCAGATTCGTTGCCAATCACATTGGGTCGACTGAGGAACTGATTCAGCTCTGAGGTGCTGATGGTACTTAGGAGCTGTAAGAAAGAAAAAAAAATATATTGTTGGAAAACTTGTACATATTTTAATATAACTACTAGAACAGCGCCCCATCTACGGGCATTTGTATTAAAGCCAGCACAAGGGCGGTAGCTTAATTTCATCCTCTAAATACAAAAAAGGTAATGTTTTGATTACCTCTGGCTCTCGTGTTGGGGGCAGAAGAGACGTGAACGTGGACAAATCTGGAAAATCAAATCTGTGGAAAGTGTTTCTCAGATAGATGTAGAAGCTTCCACCCCTGTAACACTCGAGGGGCGTTGGACCTGTTTTAAACAAAATAACCTTTATTAGTTTCTGAGACATATTGCCAGAGAAAAAAAATACTGAAATATATAAACTTTACAAACCTTGAAGGGATTGCAGAATATTTGTATTGATCTCTCGTTGGGTGTTGCTGCTGAGTGTCAAGCGGTGTGTGTCCAGCAATGTAATTCTAAATTCAGATAACAATTAGTCTGAATCAATTTAAAAATACATATCATCACATTGACCATGACCCTCTAAAGAAATTCTTACATCTTTTCGCTGCTGTTACACCCCCTTTTCTTCCCGATGTTAAATAAGGAAGTCACCAGGCTGGGAGAGAGGTTAACCAGAAGAGGGCTCAGTCGCCTGAGCCACAGCAAGAACTCTGTGTCACTGATAACTGGAGAAGACAGATTCCCTCTGTCATATACTTCCTGGAGGAAGGCAGATTTCACCTCCACTGTGAAGTTGGCTGGGTGAGTCTGGGGAAATATGAATTAGTATACTATTAATATAAGTTATACACAAACGTTGGCATGAGTTATTTTATGATATTCACCTGATCATTCAAGAGTCAATATCTAATTGATTCCACCTTGTGCTTTGCAAGGTGCTTCCACAATGCCTTTTTTTGTGTTGGTATTTACGGCTAGAAGATAAGTTCTACCAATTTGCTGTCTTTGGAGCTGTGAGAGCAACTGGCTGTATGAAAGCGGCCTAAGAAATACATTTTTATAAATACTATCACTGCCAAAAAGTAAAAACAGTACTGTTCTGCAAGTCAAACTATGGAGAATAAATACAAATAATTCTGAGAGCCACATATATGGTGATAGCTAACACTTTTTAGCTAGATTATTAGATAGGTGGCAAATGTAAGCTTCCTAACTGATGCATAGGCAAAGTTAGCTAGCTTGTTAAGTAGATATATCACTTTTTCTACCTAGCTTGTAGAAGTAGAAAGCTAATGCTCGCTAGTTAGTTTGATAGATAGCCAATGTTTTCATTTCATTTAATTTCAAACCTTTATTTATCCAGGTGTATCCCATTGAGATCATTGATCTCTTTTTCAAGGGAGACCTGCTGTTTGCTATCCATCTTTTGGATTGACCGACAGACAGACAGACAGACAGATAGACAGAAAGATAGATAATGTTCTAGTATCCAGCTCATAAGATACGTTGCTGACTTTCACTAGTTAGCTTGATAGATATATATGGGATTAGTTTTGTGTCATAAAGATAAAGCAACACTTTCTCAGTTTCAAGCAAAACTAAGAGTTTTAGAGAAAACTAAAACTGAGTCAAGCTAAATACATTTAATTTAAAAAATAAAACTATAAGTTGCAAACAAATCATGTGTATTAACATATATTTTTGTTTGCAGTTCTTTTTGATCTCAATGATCAGACTTTTGCTCTCGCTGCAGCTCTTCTCGTTTGCGCTCCTTCATTTCTTGTTTTCGATTCTGACACAAACGTCCCAGGTGGGCATGACTTTCAGGGGTGCGGCCCCATTGGCTACTCAGTTTTTGAGTGACAGCCCAGTCCTCCAGCGATTGTACAGTGCAACTGCTTTAGCTGAGCATGGACAGAAGACCCCCTGAAGAACCAGCATTTCAATTATTATAATACTACAAGTGAAAATATATGAAAGTATTGATCATTTGTGTTGTTTGTGCTGTACTATACGGTCTATTTCTTTATTGTGTTAAATGAGAAGTAAAGAAAAGCTGTGCTATGAAAGTTAGCTTTTGCTAACTTTAGATCCATAACAATGCAAGCTAAGTAGCCTAACAGCAGGGACAGTTAGCTACATAGCTAGCAGTGAGTGAGCGTTCAGACACCGGCGCACACACTCAAACGGACTCGTATGCCTGACTACCAACAGGCTTTCATGATTCTGTTTAGATATGCAAGTATAAGCTATGATAGCTTATTTTATTAACACGCTAATTTGATATGAAAATCAATGGAGGCTGAGTTTACTACTTCTCTATGTAGGAAACCTACCATCCATGAATGCCCCTGAGCTGAGTTTTATTTGTTAACTTCATATTTTTCATTTCCTAAAACATTTATTTTCCTCTCATATTAACAGTGTGGATCATTGAGACAGCGTGGTGTCCAGAGGTCTTATCCCGTTTTCCCACTTCCTCTGAGGGGACAGCATCAGATCCACGGAGGGGGGGCATGAAGAAAGACCTGCACCAGCTTCATCCACACTGGGCGTTGCTGTTATCACTGGCTCAGTGTCATTTCATTTGACCAAATGTCTTTACATATACATTTAATAGATTTGATTATTATCCACCTTTTTGTTTTATTTCGTTTTATTTAAAAAATTCTTTGAAACTTCATCTTCTGGTTCGAATTTCAATAAATGTAATTTGTATAATCACTCTTTTGTCTTTATTCTACATGAAAATGTGATTATTCATATCTTCCTCAGGCTAGGAATAGTATGTCGAATTTTGAATGCTAAATGTATATCATTTTCTCACAGGATATAGAATGAGACAACACAGTTTTTATCCATTGTGTATGAATAAATGCTTCAGCTCTTCAGACAATCATAGTAAGATGTGAGCATGTTCCTAATTTTGTTGGTATGCAACCTAGGTCTGGTCTGTTTAATAAAGCAAATCTGCCACTTTTATATTGTAGAATTTGTTAAATTAAAGCAGTCTTTAATTGTTTGTCCTAAACATAGCAATATATGCTTTTGAAATGTAACATGTCTTTGAAAAAATAACAGTATACAGTTTATATTGTGTATCACCTTTAGCTTGAAAAAACATAGATGTGTTTTTTTTATCTATAAAATAAATAGATAGACAGACACTTTATCGATCCCAAATTGGGAAATTATTTTACAGCAGCAGTGTGTTCAGGTGTTCAGGTATTAAAATATTTAAAGTTGGAATAAAGTATAAACTACACAACAAGCATAATGCACAGCAATCCAATATTTTCATGAAAACTCCCCAGGAGGCACCAACACAAACGTGGCCGAGTGGACTCTGCTGCATGAGTTGCACTGTATGATCTGTGGTGTAGTGGGCTGTCACTCAAAGAAACTGAGTAGCCAATGGGGACACACCCCTGAAAGTCCCGCCCACCTGGGACGTTTGTGTCAGAATCGAAAAACAAAAAATGAAGGAGCGCAAACGAGAAGAGCTGCAGCGAGAGCAAAAGTCTGATCATTGAGAAAGAAGTAAAGAGAACTGCGAAAAAAAATATATGTTAAAACAAAGAAAAAATACTTATAGTTTACATGATTACACAAATGATTTGTTTGAAATTTATAGTTTTATTTTTGAAATTAATTTTTTTTCCTCTTAAACTCTTAGTTTTGCTTGATTCTGAGAAAGTGTTGCTTTATCTTTATGACACAAAACTAATCCCATAGGTATATGGCAAAACTTCCCTAGCTAAATTGCACACTGACAGACTGACAGACAATGTTTATTGAATTTGGTCTTTAAGTCAACTTGTTTTTATAGATTTCAACACTGTGGACCTTTATACATTACATCCATATGAAAGAGTCATTTAAAACTGTTGACATGTTCTTAATTAACAACACAGTCTCACGGCATTTCGTGTTATAGTCACAAAATTCATCTATTGATTCGTGTTCACCAACACGATTTCGCAATTTTTTTCGTGTCACACTGAACGATTTTAAAAGCAATAATAATAATAATAACAAATTAGAAGGAAAAACAGATTGAAAAAAATACAGATTTCAGTATTCTGACACAGAACGATTTTAGAAGCAATGTATTTCTATTGGAAGTATGTTTCGTGCCTGCACCAAATAATAACAAATTAGAAGGAAAAAAAGATTTCAGTATTCTGAGGCTCTGAGCCCCATTTCTTTTCCTTGCGGACGGCATTATACAATTTAAAATAAAAGTGTTAGGGTGAGGCTTAGGGTAAGATATTGAGTAAGAAAATGTTTTTATGAACCACACAGCTTCCGGTCTTCCAAGACCCAACCGGACAAAAAGACGTGGTTTAGGCACGAAACATACTACCAATAGAAATACATTGCTTTTAAAATCGTTCTGTGTGACACTGGGTTGTAAGTAACGAGTCTGATGATCGTTGTACTTTGTTACTTTCCGTAACCGGTGTTCCTCAAAGCTGCGAGTGCTAAACCGGGGAGAACTAACACATATGTGTTTCAACTGGGAGTGGGAATAGGGGCAGGCCCACATAAGGTGAATATAAAGCAAAATAGCCTGTTTTCCATTGTCCCTGTATGACTGAGAGTTAAGCAGGCTCACTGGTTACTTTATGTGCTACTGAAGAAACAGGACCACCCCATTCAGCACCAACAATAACCAACCTTGACATTTGCAGGTAATTTTAAGATGTTGAAAATGAAATGCCACAGTATTTAGCTGTGTTAGCCTAAGTGAGCTTAAGAAGTAGCGTTAGCGAGTTGTTGCTGGTATCTTCAACAGGCCATTAATTAAGACAATATATTAATACATCTTTGTAGCCTATAAATGTAGTGTTTGCTGTTGTTCACAGGTAATGCCTTATTAATGTTACTGCTACAACTATAACTACTACAAGCTTGCTTTTCTTATGCTACCTTGTTCAACCAGCTACAATAGGCACCTTAAGCTAGCAGCTTCAACTTCTTCATGTTTGGCTCTCATTATGTTAATTCAAATCCCTTTCAAAATAGTATAGCCTTAGTGACATTAGTCTTTATTTCAGACCTGGTGTGTTACATTGCATTAAGCTAGGTAAATATTTAGTGTATTATGATGAAAGTGTGTTTCAGTTTGACTTTAAAATATATACTTAAAAAAATTGCACCAGAAATGGGTTAATATTAGGCATAATTTTCCTGCAGTGTTTGCTTTCAGGTGGATTATAAGGAATTGTATTTGAACATCTTTCAATATATTGATGCCATGTGTTTGTGTGGAAAAATGAAACAATGTGAATATTATTAGGCAAAAAAGAAAATCTCAGCTATACAGATGTTTACCTCAATGGCTGGTGAGACGATGTCAAAGAAAGCACCAAAGTTGACAGGGTTGATGACTTTCATGATATTTGTCACATCCATCTTTGTCTTAAGATGTGAGGGAGTTGCTGCGAGCTGAGCCAGCTGACTGACAGTAAGAAGATATGCAACCTCCACCTAGTGACAAGCAGTACAGTATTACAGTAAGTAACACCAAAAACATGTGCAACCTACTGGATAACGGAAAAAAGTTCCCTTTGCTGTTACATTTAGATTGTCTAGGCTTGTCTTACAATCACAAGACGAGTGGGTTCATGTTGCTGCACATCCGGGAAGTCAAGTTTTAAGTAATCATGGTAACACAATTGATCATTTAACATTGATTTAACATTTATTGAACAACAACTGGTTTTAGTTTGGGAGTTGAGCTCTACAACCAAGATCCGCTACTTACTGTGGAGAAGTTGGAATTTAGAGCTTGCAGATCCTGAAGTTTTGCAAAACCAGAGAAGTTGCCAAAGTTGCCCTGAAGCCACTCTTTACTGCCTCTGTTGAAGGAGACACAGCCAGGATCTGCGAAGAAGACAGAAACAATGACCATGGCAGGGTATACCAACCACATGCCATGAAAACTTGACCTAATTGAGCCTGAGTGCCTGCGTTTACCTGATGAGTCATTTCTTGAAAGGAATGGCCGGATGAAATGAGTGTAGACAGCTTGCTGTTGTTCTCTGTCCATGGATGCCATTTGACTGCTGAATGCCTTGATGCTAAATATTGAGAGAAGGCTGTAAACATCTAACCAACTAGAAATAGGCAGGTTCATCTGCCATCAATGTTCACAGTAGAGCAATGTATCACATGTTTGCTTACACAGTCTGGTAGGTCTCGCAGCTGAAGTTCTTGGAGCTGAGGCAGAATAGGAAGTTGGGGGTTGTGGAGGCCAAAAACGGACGAATATTTGTCTGGAACCAGCTGCTGACAAAGTCATCACTCTGCAGTTGTGTCTGGCTGAAGTTGGCAATTCTCACCTCTCCGAGAGCCTCAAGTGCATGTGACAAGGATGGTTTGCTGTTGCCTGGTGCCTGGAATTTGGAAAATAATTTTGGTTTGACAGAATTGGCACGGGAAAACACCAATTTTGTGATAATGTGGCATTTACCATGGTTGCGAATGTCTCAAGAGCCTTGTCTAGTTCAGGAGAAGCTTTTTGGAATAAAAGCTTCCAGACCTCTGTCGGGTATGTCCTGTTGCTTGCCAGTGTGCATTTCATCAATGTGACCAAGTTGCTGGCTGTTAGATGTGTAGCCTTGGAAAGAAATAGACAAGAAATAAAGCAAAGTCTCTCAGAGCCTATGGCTATTAGTTTCAGGAGGCTCATGTAGCAAAAGCCAAATCTTGTTCTGGGATTGATAGCTTACATAAAACAAACTTACCGAGGAACAAGCATGCTCAGTGAGGGTAAAACGGCACAGCGCTTCATAGGAATTGTAAACAGATAGTGTTTCTTGGACATGTGATCTGAGGGGAAAAACAACCATTTAACCTTAGTTAGATTGTGTAAAAGAACTCCGCAAACCTAGCACCGGACAAATCTGCTATACACTTACCTATTGACTGCAGCACAGATGAGGTTCTCTGTGAAAAGACAAAAATGCGTATCAGATATTGTATCTTTGCAATGCAATCTTTTCATCAACGTTTTAATGTCTGGTAAATGACAGACTTACCGTTGACCGGGGTCTTCTTGCACTGGAGAAAAGCAAATCATAATTGTTAGTTTAGTGGCAAAAGTTTGTTTAAGTTAAAAATACCTCAATGAAGCTCCTTAATATAAATCATTTTTGTATGCCAAACGTGTGTCCTGTAAATTTGTTATCAACTATTGCAACGCCTTTTCCATGTTATATCCCCATGTTAATGAACTCACCATGAAGGAGTCTGGAAGTGAGCAACCTGTTTGGAAGAAAATGTAAATGAAGTTATGTCATCAATACAGCTATCGTTACAAGTAATGGTAATTGGGTTTTCTAAAAAAAAAGTTTGTTAGCAGAGTGTTTTGAAACGTACGTGTGAATCTTTCCTTCAGTGACTTTATGCTTGATCTCAGGCTGTCCGAAAGGTGCAATGGCAGGGATTCCAAACTTTGCCCAAGACCACCGAGTCTGAAGAAAGAGAACATCAATCTTTGTCACTTGTCTGGTGCCAACGTTTGAAATCATCATTATGCAAACCTATAATGTCTCACTGTGGACTTTAGAAACATCATCTCTTACATAGCTCTGTAGGAGTGACAGCTGATGTTATTGGGGATAACCGCCAAGCTGCCAGGGTGGAGGCTCGCCAAGACAGGAGCCAACTGGTCCTGGAACAACATCTTAAAGTCTTCAGCCTCAAATTCTTCAAATTCAGGCGCAAGGGCCGTCAAAGTCAGACTCAAGATTGTGTCTCGTACACCTGGATTTTTGATGAGGGTGATGTTTTTCTGGAAATAAAAGTATACATGTTTCAGCACAGGAGAACATTTAGATTCCTGAAATGATTGTAGAGGTTAGAGCAAGTTTGGTGGCTCATCTTTGCAGTCTAATGCATCGGGAAAACAGTCAGGCCACCATAATTGCAAATCCTTTAACATCTTAAGTGTTACATAGATTTTGATTCAATTCCTGGCCTTTTTTCAGGTTCTGCAACAATGTAACCATCTCAGGACAATTGTAACATGGCCGGCTTGCCAGCACGCTTTTTATGAAAATAGGCCAATTCCAAAGTTAAGCATTCACCTGCTTGTTGGCTTTTGCAAAAGCAATTAAAAAGTGTTCAAACTCCTCATCATCAGGCGACTCTATCAAGCTCGTCAACACCTCCCTTAGGAAGGCCTCATCCTCCAAAGCTCCACTGTCTGTATCCAATATCAGCTCAACCTTCTGCTCTGGTGAGAGGGAGTCCACAACTGCCATCTAAGGATACAAACAAAGAGGATATACCACTTGCTTTTCACCGTGACGTGCCAGAACAACTCCCGCGTGCAGATTTTCCATGTTCTGAATACTGTGTGGTTGTTTTCAAGGAATATTGCTAGCTTAATGTATGACTTACCGCAGAGAGGTTGAAGGCTTTGAGGTCAGAGTATGTTACTTGTTGGGAAAATGCACCCAAGTATGCTTCAAGCCATTCCGCATCACTCTGAATTCCCTGTCTGCAACCTAAGGCAGGTAGATAGACATTAGCATGGGTACCATTTAGCAAGCTTTATTTTTCATCGATACACATGGGACAAGTTGAGTGCCAGCCAGTGTTAGCCCTACCTGGCTTGTTGATGACACTGGCAGATTTGTCCAGATGGCTTAGCAAGGCTTTTCCAATGCCTTTTCGTTGTCCCTTGGACATTGCAGGGGCAGCATTGCTCATCCCACTCACACTGCATGGGATGAAAAGAAACATTATTATGCAGTCCCACTTTAGATGTTGAATTCTCTGCAATGCAAGCGTATTTGTTTGTAAAGTGCTACTCACACGACTTGGAAGTTTTTGCAGGAAATGGTGGTGGTTGCACTCTTGATCATCATTGGACTGAAACTTGGGAGGACAGGAACCAGGATCTTATGGAACCAAACAAACCAGTCTTCTTCCATAAAGTGTGTGAAATGGGGACTGATAATGCTGAAGGTCCGATTCATTACACGGTCTCTCACAACAGGTTGGAAATCCGGGCCCTGTGAAATGACAACATTAGAGGGTTTAAAAGACATACTACACTATACATGATGCAACAAAGGATGTAACACTATATTGGAAATGATAGAGTCCTCGACAACTATTGTAGAGGATTGCCATTCCCAGGATTGCCATTCTTACTCCGATTTCAAAGGTGGCCTACCTTTCCATTAGCTGTCAGCTGTGTCAGGAATTCTTCCACATTTTCCAGAGCATCGCCCTCCTGGAGTCGCTCAAACACACGGTCAATGTGGTCGGTGTCATTCAAGGCCCCTGAGCTCAGTGTCAACTCTGCCACCTGAGTGGGAGTGAGCAGTGGCAACAATTCGGCCTACGGAAGGGAATCAAGATGAAATCATAAAGCATCTATTGCAAAACCACAGGTTAGACATTTCGGTTTGGAAGAAGAATATTACAACCGCTATCCGCCACTTACGCTGGAGAAGTTGGCATTGAGATGTTGCAGATCCCGAAGTTTTGCAAAACCAGAGAAGTTGCCAAAGTTGCCCTGAAGCCACTCTTTACTGCCTCTGTTGAAGGAGACACAGCCAGGATCTGCGAAGAAGACAGAAACAATGACATTGGCAGGGTATACCAACCACATGCCATGAAAACTTGACCTAATTGAGCCTGAGTGCCTGCGTTTACCTGATGAGTCATTTCTTGAAAGGAATGGCCGGATGAAATGAGTGTAGACAGCTTGCTGTTGTTCTCTGTCCATGGATGCCATTTGACTGCTGAATGCCTTGATGCTAAATATTGAGAGAAGGCTGTAAACATCTAACCAACTAGAAATAGGCAGGTTCATCTGCCATCAATGTTCACAGTAGAGCAATGTATCACATGTTTGCTTACACAGTCTGGTAGGTCTCGCAGCTGAAGTTCTTGGAGCTGAGGCAGAATAGGAAGTTGGGGGTTGTGGAGGCCAAAAACGGACGAATATTTGTCTGGAACCAGCTGCTGACAAAGTCATCACTCTGCAGTTGTGTCTGGCTGAAGTTGGCAATTCTCACCTCTCCGAGAGCCTCAAGTGCATGTGACAAGGATGGTTTGCTGTTGCCTGGTGCCTGGAATTTGGAAAATAATTTTGGTTTGACAGAATTGGCACGGGAAAACACCAATTTTGTGATAATGTGGCATTTACCATGGTTGCGAATGTCTCAAGAGCCTTGTCTAGTTCAGGAGAAGCTTTTTGGAATAAAAGCTTCCAGACCTCTGTCGGGTATGTCCTGTTGCTTGCCAGTGTGCATTTCATCAATGTGACCAAGTTGCTGGCTGTTAGATGTGTAGCCTTGGAAAGAAATAGACAAGAAATAAAGCAAAGTCTCTCAGAGCCTATGGCTATTAGTTTCAGGAGGCTCATGTAGCAAAAGCCAAATCTTGTTCTGGGATTGATAGCTTACATAAAACAAACTTACCGAGGAACAAGCATGCTCAGTGAGGGTAAAACGGCACAGCGCTTCAGAGGAATTGTAAACAGATAGTGTTTCTTGGACGTGTGGTCTGAGGGGAAAAACAACCATTTAACCTTAGTTAGATTGTGTAAAAGAACTCCGCAAACCTAGCACCGGACAAATCTGCTATACACTTACCTATTGACTGCAGCACAGATGAGGTTCTCTGTGAAAAGACAAAAATGCGTATCAGATATTGTACCTTTGCAATGCAATCTTTTCATCAACGTTTTAATGTCTGGTAAATGACAGACTTACCGTTGACCGGGGTCTTCTTGCACTGGAGAAAAGCAAATCATAATTGTTAGTTTAGTGGCAAAAGTTTGTTTAAGTTAAAAATACCTCAATGAAGCTCCTTAATATAAATCATTTTTGTATGCCAAACGTGTGTCCTGTAAATGTGTTATCAACTATTGCAACGCCTTTTCCATGTTATATCCCCATGTTAATGAACTCACCATGAAGGAGTCTGGAAGTGAGCAACCTGTTTGGAAGAAAATGTAAATGAAGTTATGTCATCAATACAGCTATCGTTACAAGTAATGGTAATTGGGTTTTCTAAAAAAAAAGTTTGTTAGCAGAGTGTTTTGAAACGTACGTGTGAATCTTTCCTTCAGTGACTTTATGCTTGATCTCAGGCTGTCCGAAAGGTGCAATGGCAGGGATTCCAAACTTTGCCCAAGACCACCGAGTCTGAAGAAAGAGCACATCAATCTTTGTCACTTGTCTGGTGCCAACGTTTGAAATCATCATTATGCAAACCTATAATGTCTCACTGTGGACTTTAGAAACATCATCTCTTACATAGCTCTGTAGGAGTGACAGCTGATGTTATTGGGGATGACCGCCAAGCTGCCAGGGTGGAGGCTCGCCAAGACAGGAGCCAACTGGTCCTGGAACAACATCTTAAAGTCTTCAGCCTCAAATTCTTCAAATTCAGGCGCAAGGGCCGTCAAAGTCAGGCTCAAGATTGTGTCTCGTACACCTGGATTTTTGATGAGGGTGATGTTTTTCTGGAAATAAAAGTATACATGTTTCAGCACAGGAGAACATTTAGATTCCTGAAATGATTGTAGAGGTTAGAGCAAGTTTGGTGGCTCATCTTTGCAGTCTAATGCATCGGGAAAACAGTCAGGCCACCATAATTGCAAATCCTTTAACATCTTAAGTGTTACATAGATTTTGATTCAATTCCTGGCCTTTTTTCAGGTTCTGCAACAATGTAACCATCTCAGGACAATTGTAACATGGCCGGCTTGCCAGCACGCTTTTTATGAAAATAGGCCAATTCCAAAGTTAAGCATTCACCTGCTTGTTGGCTTTTGCAAAAGCAATTAAAAAGTGTTCAAACTCCTCATCATCAGGCGACTCTATCAAGCTCGTCAACACCTCCCTTAGGAAGGCCTCATCCTCCAAAGCTCCACTGTCTGTATCCAATATCAGCTCAACCTTCTGCTCTGGTGAGAGGGAGTCCACAACTGCCATCTAAGGATACAAACAAAGAGGATATACCACTTGCTTTTCACCGTGACGTGCCAGAACAACTCCCGCGTGCAGATTTTCCATGTTCTGAATACTGTGTGGTTGTTTTCAAGGAATATTGCTAGCTTAATGTATGACTTACCGCAGAGAGGTTGAAGGCTTTGAGGTCAGAGTATGTTACTTGTTGGGAAAATGCACCCAAGTATGCTTCAAGCCATTCCGCATCACTCTGAATTCCCTGTCTGCAACCTAAGGCAGGTAGATAGACATTAGCATGGGTACCATTTAGCAAGCTTTATTTTTCATCGATACACATGGGACAAGTTGAGTGCCAGCCAGTGTTAGCCCTACCTGGCTTGTTGATGACACTGGCAGATTTGTCCAGATGGCTTAGCAAGGCTTTTCCAATGCCTTTTCGTTGTCCCTTGGACATTGCAGGGGCAGCATTGCTCATCCCACTCACACTGCATGGGATGAAAAGAAACATTATTATGCAGTCCCACTTTAGATGTTGAATTCTCTGCAATGCAAGCGTATTTGTTTGTAAAGTGCTACTCACACGACTTGGAAGTTTTTGCAGGAAATGGTTGTGGTTGCACTCTTGATCATCATTGGACTGAAACTTGGGAGGACAGGAACCAGGATCTTATGGAACCAAACAAACCAGTCTTCTTCCATAAAGTGTGTGAAATGGGGACTGATAATGCTGAAGGTCCGATTCATTACACGGTCTCTCACAACAGGTTGGAAATCCGGGCCCTGTGAAATGACAACATTAGAGGGTTTAAAAGACATACTACACTATACATGATGCAACAAAGGATGTAACACTATATTGGAAATGATAGAGTCCTCGACAACTATTGTAGAGGATTGCCATTCCCAGGATTGCCATTCTTACTCCGATTTCAAAGGTGGCCTACCTTTCCATTAGCTGTCAGCTGTGTCAGGAATTCTTCCACATTTTCCAGAGCATCGCCCTCCTGGAGTCGCTCAAACACACGGTCAATGTGGTCGGTGTCATTCAAGGCCCCTGAGCTCAGTGTCAACTCTGCCACCTGAGTGGGAGTGAGCAGTGGCAACAATTCGGCCTACGGAAGGGAATCAAGATGAAATCATAAAGCATCTATTGCAAAACCACAGGTTAGACATTTCGGTTTGGAAGAAGAATATTACAACCGCTATCCGCCACTTACGCTGGAGAAGTTGGCATTGAGATGTTGCAGATCCCGAAGTTTTGCAAAACCAGAGAAGTTGCCAAAGTTGCCCTGAAGCCACTCTTTACTGCCTCTGTTGAAGGAGACACAGCCAGGATCTGCGAAGAAGACAGAAACAATGACATTGGCAGGGTATACCAACCACATGCCATGAAAACTTGACCTAATTGAGCCTGAGTGCCTGCGTTTACCTGATGAGTCATTTCTTGAAAGGAATGGCCGGATGAAATGAGTGTAGACAGCTTGCTGTTGTTCTCTGTCCATGGATGCCATTTGACTGCTGAATGCCTTGATGCTAAATATTGAGAGAAGGCTGTAAACATCTAACCAACTAGAAATAGGCAGGTTCATCTGCCATCAATGTTCACAGTAGAGCAATGTATCACATGTTTGCTTACACAGTCTGGTAGGTCTCGCAGCTGAAGTTCTTGGAGCTGAGGCAGAATAGGAAGTTGGGGGTTGTGGAGGCCAAAAACGGACGAATATTTGTCTGGAACCAGCTGCTGACAAAGTCATCACTCTGCAGTTGTGTCTGGCTGAAGTTGGCAATTCTCACCTCTCCGAGAGCCTCAAGTGCATGTGACAAGGATGGTTTGCTGTTGCCTGGTGCCTGGAATTTGGAAAATAATTTTGGTTTGACAGAATTGGCACGGGAAAACACCAATTTTGTGATAATGTGGCATTTACCATGGTTGCGAATGTCTCAAGAGCCTTGTCTAGTTCAGGAGAAGCTTTTTGGAATAAAAGCTTCCAGACCTCTGTCGGGTATGTCCTGTTGCTTGCCAGTGTGCATTTCATCAATGTGACCAAGTTGCTGGCTGTTAGATGTGTAGCCTTGGAAAGAAATAGACAAGAAATAAAGCAAAGTCTCTCAGAGCCTATGGCTATTAGTTTCAGGAGGCTCATGTAGCAAAAGCCAAATCTTGTTCTGGGATTGATAGCTTACATAAAACAAACTTACCGAGGAACAAGCATGCTCAGTGAGGGTAAAACGGCACAGCGCTTCAGAGGAATTGTAAACAGATAGTGTTTCTTGGACATGTGATCTGAGGGGAAAAACAACCATTTAACCTTAGTTAGATTGTGTAAAAGAACTCCGCAAACCTAGCACCGGACAAATCTGCTATACACTTACCTATTGACTGCAGCACAGATGAGGTTCTCTGTGAAAAGACAAAAATGCGTATCAGATATTGTACCTTTGCAATGCAATCTTTTCATCAACGTTTTAATGTCTGGTAAATGACAGACTTACCATTGACCGGGGTCTTCTTGCACTGGAGAAAAGCAAATCATAATTGTTAGTTTAGTGGCAAAAGTTTGTTTAAGTTAAAAATACCTCAATGAAGCTCCTTAATATAAATCATTTTTGTATGCCAAACGTGTGTCCTGTAAATGTGTTATCAACTATTGCAACGCCTTTTCCATGTTATATCCCCATGTTAATGAACTCACCATGAAGGAGTCTGGAAGTGAGCAACCTGTTTGGAAGAAAATGTAAATGAAGTTATGTCATCAATACAGCTATCGTTACAAGTAATGGTAATTGGGTTTTCTAAAAAAAAAGTTTGTTAGCAGAGTGTTTTGAAACGTACGTGTGAATCTTTCCTTCAGTGACTTTATGCTTGATCTCAGGCTGTCCGAAAGGTGCAATGGCAGGGATTCCAAACTTTGCCCAAGACCACCGAGTCTGAAGAAAGAGCACATCAATCTTTGTCACTTGTCTGGTGCCAACGTTTGAAATCATCATTATGCAAACCTATAATGTCTCACTGTGGACTTTAGAAACATCATCTCTTACATAGCTCTGTAGGAGTGACAGCTGATGTTATTGGGGATGACCGCCAAGCTGCCAGGGTGGAGGCTCGCCAAGACAGGAGCCAACTGGTCCTGGAACAACATCTTAAAGTCTTCAGCCTCAAATTCTTCAAATTCAGGCGCAAGGGCCGTCAAAGTCAGGCTCAAGATTGTGTCTCGTACACCTGGATTTTTGATGAGGGTGATGTTTTTCTGGAAATAAAAGTATACATGTTTCAGCACAGGAGAACATTTAGATTCCTGAAATGATTGTAGAGGTTAGAGCAAGTTTGGTGGCTCATCTTTGCAGTCTAATGCATCGGGAAAACAGTCAGGCCACCATAATTGCAAATCCTTTAACATCTTAAGTGTTACATAGATTTTGATTCAATTCCTGGCCTTTTTTCAGGTTCTGCAACAATGTAACCATCTCAGGACAATTGTAACATGGCCGGCTTGCCAGCACGCTTTTTATGAAAATAGGCCAATTCCAAAGTTAAGCATTCACCTGCTTGTTGGCTTTTGCAAAAGCAATTAAAAAGTGTTCAAACTCCTCATCATCAGGCGACTCTATCAAGCTCGTCAACACCTCCCTTAGGAAGGCCTCATCCTCCAAAGCTCCACTGTCTGTATCCAATATCAGCTCAACCTTCTGCTCTGGTGAGAGGGAGTCCACAACTGCCATCTAAGGATACAAACAAAGAGGATATACCACTTGCTTTTCACCGTGACGTGCCAGAACAACTCCCGCGTGCAGATTTTCCATGTTCTGAATACTGTGTGGTTGTTTTCAAGGAATATTGCTAGCTTAATGTATGACTTACCGCAGAGAGGTTGAAGGCTTTGAGGTCAGAGTATGTTACTTGTTGGGAAAATGCACCCAAGTATGCTTCAAGCCATTCCGCATCACTCTGAATTCCCTGTCTGCAACCTAAGGCAGGTAGATAGACATTAGCATGGGTACCATTTAGCAAGCTTTATTTTTCATCGATACACATGGGACAAGTTGAGTGCCAGCCAGTGTTAGCCCTACCTGGCTTGTTGATGACACTGGCAGATTTGTCCAGATGGCTTAGCAAGGCTTTTCCAATGCCTTTTCGTTGTCCCTTGGACATTGCAGGGGCAGCATTGCTCATCCCACTCACACTGCATGGGATGAAAAGAAACATTATTATGCAGTCCCACTTTAGATGTTGAATTCTCTGCAATGCAAGCGTATTTGTTTGTAAAGTGCTACTCACACGACTTGGAAGTTTTTGCAGGAAATGGTTGTGGTTGCACTCTTGATCATCATTGGACTGAAACTTGGGAGGACAGGAACCAGGATCTTATGGAACCAAACAAACCAGTCTTCTTCCATAAAGTGTGTGAAATGGGGACTGATAATGCCTGAAGGTCCGATTCATTACACGGTCTCTCACAACAGGTTGGAAATCCGGGCCCTGTGAAATGACAACATTAGAGGGTTTAAAAGACATACTACACTATACATGATATGCTCATCTTGCCTCAGACCCCCCCCCCTCTATCCCCCCTTCCATCTAGCCCCCCCCCCCGCTTCACTGTGAGCACAGGACAGGTCCAGAGTCAGATGGAAAAACTCCACCAAGGCAAGGCTGCTGGCCCTGATGGTATCAGCCCCAGGGTCCTGAGGACCTGTGCACGCCAGCTGGCTCCTGTTCTCCAGTATATATTCAACCTGAGCCTGCACTTGGAGACCATCCCGGTGCTGTGGAAGACATCATGCGTTGTTCCGGTCCCTAAAAAGACAACTCCTTCTGGGCTCAATGACTATCGCCCTGTAGCACTCACATCTCATGTGATGAAGGTGCTTGAGAGACTGGTCTTGGCCCATCTCAGACCGCAGGTGAGATCATTCCTTGACCCTCTGCAATTTGCCTACCAGCCTCACCTGGGGGTGGACGATGCCATTATTTACCTGCTGCAGCGTGCTCACTCATACCTGAATGGATCGGGTTGCACTGTGAGAATCACCTTTTTTGATTTCTCCAGTGCATTCAACACGATCCAGCCTCGGCTACTGAGTGACAAGCTGCAGGCTATGAGGGTAAACTCGTCCACCATCTCCTGGATTACCAACTACCTCACGGACAGACCACAGTACGTCCGGTTGGGCAGTGTGCTGTCTGATGTGGTGGTTGGTAGTATTGGAGCCCCACAGGGGACTGTGCTGTCTCCTTTCCTGTTCACCTTATACACCTCTGACTTTCTATACAACTCAGAGTCATGCCACCTGCAGAAGTTTTCGGATGACTCTGCAGTGGTAGGGTGTATAAGGGATGGACGGGAGGAGGAGTACAGAGCGCTGGTGGGTGATTTTGTTGAGTGGACTGGAAGAAATCATCTGCTTTTGAATGTGGCCAAGACCAGAGAGATGGTCATTGATTTCAGGAGGAAGAGGACATCTCCTCCTCTGCCCCTGTGCATTCTGGGAGAGGATGTGGCAGTTGTGGAGGTCTACAAGTACCTGGGAGTGCACTTAGACAATGGGCTGAACTGGAGGATCAACACTGACGCTGTGTACAAGAAGGGGATGAGCAGACTCTATTTTCTGAGGAAGCTGAGATCCTTCAACGTATGCAGTAAGATGCTGGAGATCTTCTATCAGTCTGTTGTGGCTAGTGCACTCTTCTTTGCTGCGGTCTGCTGGGGGGGCAGCATCAGAGCCGGTGACACCTGCAGGATCAATAAACTGATCAGGAAAGCTGGGTCAGTCATCGGCATCAAGCTGGAACCCTTTGAAGCTGTGGTGGAGAGGAGGACACTGAACAGGCTGTTGTCCATCATGGATAACCCCACCCATCCTCTCCACCTACAGCTGGACAGTCAACGGAGCTCCTTCTCCAACAGACTGCTGCAGCTCCCCTGTCTCAAGGACAGATACTGGAAAACATTCCTGCCCACTGCAATAACACTGTACAACAAATCACCTCTGGCTGGAAGAGAACTCTCTGCTCCATAGTTTCTCTAGAAACCAACAAAGGATGTAACACTATATTGGAAATGATAGAGTCCTCGACAACTATTGTAGAGGATTGCCATTCCCAGGATTGCCATTCTTACTCCGATTTCAAAGGTGGCCTACCTTTCCATTAGCTGTCAGCTGTGTCAGGAATTCTTCCACATTTTCCAGAGCATCGCCCTCCTGGAGTCGCTCAAACACACGGTCAATGTGGTCGGTGTCATTCAAGGCCCCTGAGCTCAGTGTCAACTCTGCCACCTGAGTGGGAGTGAGCAGTGGCAACAATTCGGCCTACGGAAGGGAATCAAGATGAAATCATAAAGCATCTATTGCAAAACCACAGGTTAGACATTTCGGTTTGGAAGAAGAATATTACAACCGCTATCCGCCACTTACGCTGGAGAAGTTGGCATTGAGATGTTGCAGATCCCGAAGTTTTGCAAAACCAGAGAAGTTGCCAAAGTTGCCCTGAAGCCACTCTTTACTGCCTCTGTTGAAGGAGACACAGCCAGGATCTGCGAAGAAGACAGAAACAATGACATTGGCAGGGTATACCAACCACATGCCATGAAAACTTGACCTAATTGAGCCTGAGTGCCTGCGTTTACCTGATGAGTCATTTCTTGAAAGGAATGGCCGGATGAAATGAGTGTAGACAGCTTGCTGTTGTTCTCTGTCCATGGATGCCATTTGACTGCTGAATGCCTTGATGCTAAATATTGAGAGAAGGCTGTAAACATCTAACCAACTAGAAATAGGCAGGTTCATCTGCCATCAATGTTCACAGTAGAGCAATGTATCACATGTTTGCTTACACAGTCTGGTAGGTCTCGCAGCTGAAGTTCTTGGAGCTGAGGCAGAATAGGAAGTTGGGGGTTGTGGAGGCCAAAAACGGACGAATATTTGTCTGGAACCAGCTGCTGACAAAGTCATCACTCTGCAGTTGTGTCTGGCTGAAGTTGGCAATTCTCACCTCTCCGAGAGCCTCAAGTGCATGTGACAAGGATGGTTTGCTGTTGCCTGGTGCCTGGAATTTGGAAAATAATTTTGGTTTGACAGAATTGGCACGGGAAAACACCAATTTTGTGATAATGTGGCATTTACCATGGTTGCGAATGTCTCAAGAGCCTTGTCTAGTTCAGGAGAAGCTTTTTGGAATAAAAGCTTCCAGACCTCTGTCGGGTATGTCCTGTTGCTTGCCAGTGTGCATTTCATCAATGTGACCAAGTTGCTGGCTGTTAGATGTGTAGCCTTGGAAAGAAATAGACAAGAAATAAAGCAAAGTCTCTCAGAGCCTATGGCTATTAGTTTCAGGAGGCTCATGTAGCAAAAGCCAAATCTTGTTCTGGGATTGATAGCTTACATAAAACAAACTTACCGAGGAACAAGCATGCTCAGTGAGGGTAAAACGGCACAGCGCTTCAGAGGAATTGTAAACAGATAGTGTTTCTTGGACGTGTGGTCTGAGGGGAAAAACAACCATTTAACCTTAGTTAGATTGTGTAAAAGAACTCCGCAAACCTAGCACCGGACAAATCTGCTATACACTTACCTATTGACTGCAGCACAGATGAGGTTCTCTGTGAAAAGACAAAAATGCGTATCAGATATTGTACCTTTGCAATGCAATCTTTTCATCAACGTTTTAATGTCTGGTAAATGACAGACTTACCATTGACCGGGGTCTTCTTGCACTGGAGAAAAGCAAATCATAATTGTTAGTTTAGTGGCAAAAGTTTGTTTAAGTTAAAAATACCTCAATGAAGCTCCTTAATATAAATCATTTTTGTATGCCAAACGTGTGTCCTGTAAATTTGTTATCAACTATTGCAACGCCTTTTCCATGTTATATCCCCATGTTAATGAACTCACCATGAAGGAGTCTGGAAGTGAGCAACCTGTTTGGAAGAAAATGTAAATGAAGTTATGTCATCAATACAGCTATCGTTACAAGTAATGGTAATTGGGTTTTCTAAAAAAAAAGTTTGTTAGCAGAGTGTTTTGAAACGTACGTGTGAATCTTTCCTTCAGTGACTTTATGCTTGATCTCAGGCTGTCCGAAAGGTGCAATGGCAGGGATTCCAAACTTTGCCCAAGACCACCGAGTCTGAAGAAAGAGCACATCAATCTTTGTCACTTGTCTGGTGCCAACGTTTGAAATCATCATTATGCAAACCTATAATGTCTCACTGTGGACTTTAGAAACATCATCTCTTACATAGCTCTGTAGGAGTGACAGCTGATGTTATTGGGGATGAACCGCCAAGCTGCCAGGGTGGAGGCTCGCCAAGACAGGAGCCAACTGGTCCTGGAACAACATCTTAAAGTCTTCAGCCTCAAATTCTTCAAATTCAGGCGCAAGGGCCGTCAAAGTCAGGCTCAAGATTGTGTCTCGTACACCTGGATTTTTGATGAGGGTGATGTTTTTCTGGAAATAAAAGTATACATGTTTCAGCACAGGAGAACATTTAGATTCCTGAAATGATTGTAGAGGTTAGAGCAAGTTTGGTGGCTCATCTTTGCAGTCTAATGCATCGGGAAAACAGTCAGGCCACCATAATTGCAAATCCTTTAACATCTTAAGTGTTACATAGATTTTGATTCAATTCCTGGCCTTTTTTCAGGTTCTGCAACAATGTAACCATCTCAGGACAATTGTAACATGGCCGGCTTGCCAGCACGCTTTTTATGAAAATAGGCCAATCAACACCTCCCTTAGGAAGGCCTCATCCTCCAAAGCTCCACTGTCTGTATCCAATATCAGCTCAACCTTCTGCTCTGGTGAGAGGGAGTCCACAACTGCCATCTAAGGATACAAACAAAGAGGATATACCACTTGCTTTTCACCGTGACGTGCCAGAACAACTCCCCGCGTGCAGATTTTCCATGTTCTGAATACTGTGTGGTTGTTTTCAAGGAATATTGCTAGCTTAATGTATGACTTACCGCAGAGAGGTTGAAGGCTTTGAGGTCAGAGTATGTTACTTGTTGGGAAAATGCACCCAAGTATGCTTCAAGCCATTCCGCATCACTCTGAATTCCCTGTCTGCAACCTAAGGCAGGTAGATAGACATTAGCATGGGTACCATTATAGCAAGCTTTATTTTTCATCGATACACATGGACAAGTTGAGTGCCAGCCAGTGTTAGCCCTACCTGGCTTGTTGATGACACTGGCAGATTTGTCCAGATGGCTTAGCAAGGCTTTTCCATGCCTTTTCGTTGTCCCTTGGACATTGCAGGGGCAGCATTGCTCATCCCACTCACACTGCATGGGATGAAAAGAAACATTATTATGCAGTCCCACTTTAGATGTTGAATTCTCTGCAATGCAAGCGTATTTGTTTGTAAAGTGCTACTCACACGACTTGGAAGTTTTTGCAGGAAATGGTTGTGGTTGCACTCTTGATCATCATTGGACTGAACTTGGGAGGACAGAACCAGGATCTTATGGAACCAAACAAACCAGTCTTCTTCCATAAAGTGTGTGAAATGGGGACTGATAATGCTGAAGGCCGATTCATTACACGGTCTCTCACAACAGGTTGGAAATCCGGGCCCTGTGAAATGACAACATTAGAGGGTTTAAAAGACATACTACACTATACATGATGCAACAAAGGATGTAACACTATATTGGAAATGATAGAGTCCTCGACAACTATTGTAGAGGATTGCCATTCCCAGGATTGCCATTCTTACTCCGATTTCAAAGGTGGCCTACCTTTCCATTAGCTGTCAGCTGTGTCAGGAATTCTTCCACATTTTCCAGAGCATCGCCCTCCTGGAGTCGCTCAAACACACGGTCAATGTGGTCGGTGTCATTCAAGGCCCCTGAGCTCAGTGTCAACTCTGCCACCTGAGTGGGAGTGAGCAGTGGCAACAATTCGGCCTACGGAAGGGAATCAAGATGAAATCATAAGCATCTATTGCAAAACCACAGGTTAGACATTTCGGTTTGGAAGAAGAATATTACAACCGCTATCCCGCCACTTACGCTGGAGAAGTTGGCATTGAGATGTTGCAGATCCCGAAGTTTTGCAAAACCAGAGAAGTTGCCAAAGTTGCCCTGAAGCCACTCTTTACTGCCTCTGTTGAAGGAGACACAGCCAGGATCTCGAAGAAGACAGAAACAATGACATGCAGGGTATACCAACCACATGCCATGAAAACTTGACCTAATTGAGCCTGAGTGCCTGCGTTTACCTGATGAGTCATTTCTTGAAAGGAATGGCCGGATGAAATGAGTGTAGACAGCTTGCTGTTGTTCTCTGTCCATGGATGCCATTTGACTGCTGAATGCCTTGATGCTAAATATTGAGAGAAGGCTGTAAACATCTAACCAACTAGAAATAGGCAGGTTCATCTGCCATCAATGTTCACAGTAGAGCAATGTATCACATGTTTGCTTACACAGTCTGGTAGGTCTCGCAGCTGAAGTTCTTGGAGCTGAGGCAGAATAGGAAGTTGGGGGTTGTGGAGGCCAAAAACGGACGAATATTTGTCTGGAACCAGCTGCTGACAAAGTCATCACTCTGCAGTTGTGTCTGGCTGAAGTTGGCAATTCTCACCTCTCCGAGAGCCTCAAGTGCATGTGACAAGGATGGTTTGCTGTTGCCTGGTGCCTGGAATTTGGAAAATAATTTTGGTTTGACAGAATTGGCACGGGAAAACACCAATTTTGTGATAATGTGGCATTTACCATGGTTGCGAATGTCTCAAGAGCCTTGTCTAGTTCAGGAGAAGCTTTTTGGAATAAAAGCTTCCAGACCTCTGTCGGGTATGTCCTGTTGCTTGCCAGTGTGCATTTCATCAATGTGACCAAGTTGCTGGCTGTTAGATGTGTAGCCTTGGAAAGAAATAGACAAGAAATAAAGCAAAGTCTCTCAGAGCCTATGGCTATTAGTTTCAGGAGGCTCATGTAGCAAAAGCCAAATCTTGTTCTGGGATTGATAGCTTACATAAAACAAACTTACCGAGGAACAAGCATGCTCAGTGAGGGTAAAACGGCACAGCGCTTCAGAGGAATTGTAAACAGATAGTGTTTCTTGGACATGTGATCTGAGGGGAAAAACAACCATTTAACCTTAGTTAGATTGTGTAAAAGAACTCCGCAAACCTAGCACCGGACAAATCTGCTATACACTTACCTATTGACTGCAGCACAGATGAGGTTCTCTGTGAAAAGACAAAAATGCGTATCAGATATTGTACCTTTGCAATGCAATCTTTTCATCAACGTTTTAATGTCTGGTAAATGACAGACTTACCGTTGACCGGGGTCTTCTTGCACTGGAGAAAAGCAAATCATAATTGTTAGTTTAGTGGCAAAAGTTTGTTTAAGTTAAAAATACCTCAATGAAGCTCCTTAATATAAATCATTTTTGTATGCCAAACGTGTGTCCTGTAAATTTGTTATCAACTATTGCAACGCCTTTTCCATGTTATATCCCCATGTTAATGAACTCACCATGAAGGAGTCTGGAAGTGAGCAACCTGTTTGGAAGAAAATGTAAATGAGGTTATGTCATCAATACAGCTATCGTTACAAGTAATGGTAATTGGGTTTTCTAAAAAAAAAGTTTGTTAGCAGAGTGTTTTGAAACGTACGTGTGAATCTTTCCTTCAGTGACTTTATGCTTGATCTCAGGCTGTCCGAAAGGTGCAATGGCAGGGATTCCAAACTTTGCCCAAGACCACCGAGTCTGAAGAAAGAGCACATCAATCTTTGTCACTTGTCTGGTGCCAACGTTTGAAATCATCATTATGCAAACCTATAATGTCTCACTGTGGACTTTAGAAACATCATCTCTTACATAGCTCTGTAGGAGTGACAGCTGATGTTATTGGGGATGACCGCCAAGCTGCCAGGGTGGAGGCTCGCCAAGACAGGAGCCAACTGGTCCTGGAACAACATCTTAAAGTCTTCAGCCTCAAATTCTTCAAATTCAGGCGCAAGGGCCGTCAAAGTCAGGCTCAAGATTGTGTCTCGTACACCTGGATTTTTGATGAGGGTGATGTTTTTCTGGAAATAAAAGTATACATGTTTCAGCACAGGAGAACATTTAGATTCCTGAAATGATTGTAGAGGTTAGAGCAAGTTTGGTGGCTCATCTTTGCAGTCTAATGCATCGGGAAAACAGTCAGGCCACCATAATTGCAAATCCTTTAACATCTTAAGTGTTACATAGATTTTGATTCAATTCCTGGCCTTTTTTCAGGTTCTGCAACAATGTAACCATCTCAGGACAATTGTAACATGGCCGGCTTGCCAGCACGCTTTTTATGAAAATAGGCCAATTCCAAAGTTAAGCATTCACCTGCTTGTTGGCTTTTGCAAAAGCAATTAAAAAGTGTTCAAACTCCTCATCATCAGGCGACTCTATCAAGCTCGTCAACACCTCCCTTAGGAAGGCCTCATCCTCCAAAGCTCCACTGTCTGTATCCAATATCAGCTCAACCTTCTGCTCTGGTGAGAGGGAGTCCACAACTGCCATCTAAGGATACAAACAAAGAGGATATACCACTTGCTTTTCACCGTGACGTGCCAGAACAACTCCCGCGTGCAGATTTTCCATGTTCTGAATACTGTGTGGTTGTTTTCAAGGAATATTGCTAGCTTAATGTATGACTTACCGCAGAGAGGTTGAAGGCTTTGAGGTCAGAGTATGTTACTTGTTGGGAAAATGCACCCAAGTATGCTTCAAGCCATTCCGCATCACTCTGAATTCCCTGTCTGCAACCTAAGGCAGGTAGATAGACATTAGCATGGGTACCATTTAGCAAGCTTTATTTTTCATCGATACACATGGGACAAGTTGAGTGCCAGCCAGTGTTAGCCCTACCTGGCTTGTTGATGACACTGGCAGATTTGTCCAGATGGCTTAGCAAGGCTTTTCCAATGCCTTTTCGTTGTCCCTTGGACATTGCAGGGGCAGCATTGCTCATCCCACTCACACTGCATGGGATGAAAAGAAACATTATTATGCAGTCCCACTTTAGATGTTGAATTCTCTGCAATGCAAGCGTATTTGTTTGTAAAGTGCTACTCACACGACTTGGAAGTTTTTGCAGGAAATGGTTGTGGTTGCACTCTTGATCATCATTGGACTGAAACTTGGGAGGACAGGAACCAGGATCTTATGGAACCAAACAAACCAGTCTTCTTCCATAAAGTGTGTGAAATGGGGACTGATAATGCCGAAGGTCCGATTCATTACACGGTCTCTCACAACAGGTTGGAAATCCGGGCCCTGTGAAATGACAACATTAGAGGGTTTAAAAGACATACTACACTATACATGATGCAACAAAGGATGTAACACTATATTGGAAATGATAGAGTCCTCGACAACTATTGTAGAGGATTGCCATTCCCAGGATTGCCATTCTTACTCCGATTTCAAAGGTGGCCTACCTTTCCATTAGCTGTCAGCTGTGTCAGGAATTCTTCCACATTTTCCAGAGCATCGCCCTCCTGGAGTCGCTCAAACACACGGTCAATGTGGTCGGTGTCATTCAAGGCCCCTGAGCTCAGTGTCAACTCTGCCACCTGAGTGGGAGTGAGCAGTGGCAACAATTCGGCCTACGGAAGGGAATCAAGATGAAATCATAAAGCATCTATTGCAAAACCACAGGTTAGACATTTCGGTTTGGAAGAAGAATATTACAACCGCTATCCGCCACTTACGCTGGAGAAGTTGGCATTGAGATGTTGCAGATCCCGAAGTTTTGCAAAACCAGAGAAGTTGCCAAAGTTGCCCTGAAGCCACTCTTTACTGCCTCTGTTGAAGGAGACACAGCCAGGATCTGCGAAGAAGACAGAAACAATGACATTGGCAGGGTATACCAACCACATGCCATGAAAACTTGACCTAATTGAGCCTGAGTGCCTGCGTTTACCTGATGAGTCATTTCTTGAAAGGAATGGCCGGATGAAATGAGTGTAGACAGCTTGCTGTTGTTCTCTGTCCATGGATGCCATTTGACTGCTGAATGCCTTGATGCTAAATATTG
The DNA here is from genome assembly GCF_902827165.1 of Trematomus bernacchii. Taxonomy (NCBI): domain Eukaryota; kingdom Metazoa; phylum Chordata; class Actinopteri; order Perciformes; family Nototheniidae; genus Trematomus; species Trematomus bernacchii. The sequence continues at coordinate 2,603,731 of NW_022987656.1, forward strand.
AGAGAAGGCTGTAAACATCTAACCAACTAGAAATAGGCAGGTTCATCTGCCATCAATGTTCACAGTAGAGCAATGTATCACATGTTTGCTTACACAGTCTGGTAGGTCTCGCAGCTGAAGTTCTTGGAGCTGAGGCAGAATAGGAAGTTGGGGGTTGTGGAGGCCAAAAACGGACGAATATTTGTCTGGAACCAGCTGCTGACAAAGTCATCACTCTGCAGTTGTGTCTGGCTGAAGTTGGCAATTCTCACCTCTCCGAGAGCCTCAAGTGCATGTGACAAGGATGGTTTGCTGTTGCCTGGTGCCTGGAATTTGGAAAATAATTTTGGTTTGACAGAATTGGCACGGGAAAACACCAATTTTGTGATAATGTGGCATTTACCATGGTTGCGAATGTCTCAAGAGCCTTGTCTAGTTCAGGAGAAGCTTTTTGGAATAAAAGCTTCCAGACCTCTGTCGGGTATGTCCTGTTGCTTGCCAGTGTGCATTTCATCAATGTGACCAAGTTGCTGGCTGTTAGATGTGTAGCCTTGGAAAGAAATAGACAAGAAATAAAGCAAAGTCTCTCAGAGCCTATGGCTATTAGTTTCAGGAGGCTCATGTAGCAAAAGCCAAATCTTGTTCTGGGATTGATAGCTTACATAAAACAAACTTACCGAGGAACAAGCATGCTCAGTGAGGGTAAAACGGCACAGCGCTTCAGAGGAATTGTAAACAGATAGTGTTTCTTGGACGTGTGGTCTGAGGGGAAAAACAACCATTTAACCTTAGTTAGATTGTGTAAAAGAACTCCGCAAACCTAGCACCGGACAAATCTGCTATACACTTACCTATTGACTGCAGCACAGATGAGGTTCTCTGTGAAAAGACAAAAATGCGTATCAGATATTGTACCTTTGCAATGCAATCTTTTCATCAACGTTTTAATGTCTGGTAAATGACAGACTTACCATTGACCGGGGTCTTCTTGCACTGGAGAAAAGCAAATCATAATTGTTAGTTTAGTGGCAAAAGTTTGTTTAAGTTAAAAATACCTCAATGAAGCTCCTTAATATAAATCATTTTTGTATGCCAAACGTGTGTCCTGTAAATTTGTTATCAACTATTGCAACGCCTTTTCCATGTTATATCCCCATGTTAATGAACTCACCATGAAGGAGTCTGGAAGTGAGCAACCTGTTTGGAAGAAAATGTAAATGAGGTTATGTCATCAATACAGCTATCGTTACAAGTAATGGTAATTGGGTTTTCTAAAAAAAAAGTTTGTTAGCAGAGTGTTTTGAAACGTACGTGTGAATCTTTCCTTCAGTGACTTTATGCTTGATCTCAGGCTGTCCGAAAGGTGCAATGGCAGGGATTCCAAACTTTGCCCAAGACCACCGAGTCTGAAGAAAGAGCACATCAATCTTTGTCACTTGTCTGGTGCCAACGTTTGAAATCATCATTATGCAAACCTATAATGTCTCACTGTGGACTTTAGAAACATCATCTCTTACATAGCTCTGTAGGAGTGACAGCTGATGTTATTGGGGATGACCGCCAAGCTGCCAGGGTGGAGGCTCGCCAAGACAGGAGCCAACTGGTCCTGGAACAACATCTTAAAGTCTTCAGCCTCAAATTCTTCAAATTCAGGCGCAAGGGCCGTCAAAGTCAGGCTCAAGATTGTGTCTCGTACACCTGGATTTTTGATGAGGGTGATGTTTTTCTGGAAATAAAAGTATACATGTTTCAGCACAGGAGAACATTTAGATTCCTGAAATGATTGTAGAGGTTAGAGCAAGTTTGGTGGCTCATCTTTGCAGTCTAATGCATCGGGAAAACAGTCAGGCCACCATAATTGCAAATCCTTTAACATCTTAAGTGTTACATAGATTTTGATTCAATTCCTGGCCTTTTTTCAGGTTCTGCAACAATGTAACCATCTCAGGACAATTGTAACATGGCCGGCTTGCCAGCACGCTTTTTATGAAAATAGGCCAATTCCAAAGTTAAGCATTCACCTGCTTGTTGGCTTTTGCAAAAGCAATTAAAAAGTGTTCAAACTCCTCATCATCAGGCGACTCTATCAAGCTCGTCAACACCTCCCTTAGGAAGGCCTCATCCTCCAAAGCTCCACTGTCTGTATCCAATATCAGCTCAACCTTCTGCTCTGGTGAGAGGGAGTCCACAACTGCCATCTAAGGATACAAACAAAGAGGATATACCACTTGCTTTTCACCGTGACGTGCCAGAACAACTCCCGCGTGCAGATTTTCCATGTTCTGAATACTGTGTGGTTGTTTTCAAGGAATATTGCTAGCTTAATGTATGACTTACCGCAGAGAGGTTGAAGGCTTTGAGGTCAGAGTATGTTACTTGTTGGGAAAATGCACCCAAGTATGCTTCAAGCCATTCCGCATCACTCTGAATTCCCTGTCTGCAACCTAAGGCAGGTAGATAGACATTAGCATGGGTACCATTTAGCAAGCTTTATTTTTCATCGATACACATGGGACAAGTTGAGTGCCAGCCAGTGTTAGCCCTACCTGGCTTGTTGATGACACTGGCAGATTTGTCCAGATGGCTTAGCAAGGCTTTTCCAATGCCTTTTCGTTGTCCCTTGGACATTGCAGGGGCAGCATTGCTCATCCCACTCACACTGCATGGGATGAAAAGAAACATTATTATGCAGTCCCACTTTAGATGTTGAATTCTCTGCAATGCAAGCGTATTTGTTTGTAAAGTGCTACTCACACGACTTGGAAGTTTTTGCAGGAAATGGTTGTGGTTGCACTCTTGATCATCATTGGACTGAAACTTGGGAGGACAGGAACCAGGATCTTATGGAACCAAACAAACCAGTCTTCTTCCATAAAGTGTGTGAAATGGGGACTGATAATGCCGAAGGTCCGATTCATTACACGGTCTCTCACAACAGGTTGGAAATCCGGGCCCTGTGAAATGACAACATTAGAGGGTTTAAAAGACATACTACACTATACATGATGCAACAAAGGATGTAACACTATATTGGAAATGATAGAGTCCTCGACAACTATTGTAGAGGATTGCCATTCCCAGGATTGCCATTCTTACTCCGATTTCAAAGGTGGCCTACCTTTCCATTAGCTGTCAGCTGTGTCAGGAATTCTTCCACATTTTCCAGAGCATCGCCCTCCTGGAGTCGCTCAAACACACGGTCAATGTGGTCGGTGTCATTCAAGGCCCCTGAGCTCAGTGTCAACTCTGCCACCTGAGTGGGAGTGAGCAGTGGCAACAATTCGGCCTACGGAAGGGAATCAAGATGAAATCATAAAGCATCTATTGCAAAACCACAGGTTAGACATTTCGGTTTGGAAGAAGAATATTACAACCGCTATCCGCCACTTACGCTGGAGAAGTTGGCATTGAGATGTTGCAGATCCCGAAGTTTTGCAAAACCAGAGAAGTTGCCAAAGTTGCCCTGAAGCCACTCTTTACTGCCTCTGTTGAAGGAGACACAGCCAGGATCTGCGAAGAAGACAGAAACAATGACATTGGCAGGGTATACCAACCACATGCCATGAAAACTTGACCTAATTGAGCCTGAGTGCCTGCGTTTACCTGATGAGTCATTTCTTGAAAGGAATGGCCGGATGAAATGAGTGTAGACAGCTTGCTGTTGTTCTCTGTCCATGGATGCCATTTGACTGCTGAATGCCTTGATGCTAAATATTGAGAGAAGGCTGTAAACATCTAACCAACTAGAAATAGGCAGGTTCATCTGCCATCAATGTTCACAGTAGAGCAATGTATCACATGTTTGCTTACACAGTCTGGTAGGTCTCGCAGCTGAAGTTCTTGGAGCTGAGGCAGAATAGGAAGTTGGGGGTTGTGGAGGCCAAAAACGGACGAATATTTGTCTGGAACCAGCTGCTGACAAAGTCATCACTCTGCAGTTGTGTCTGGCTGAAGTTGGCAATTCTCACCTCTCCGAGAGCCTCAAGTGCATGTGACAAGGATGGTTTGCTGTTGCCTGGTGCCTGGAATTTGGAAAATAATTTTGGTTTGACAGAATTGGCACGGGAAAACACCAATTTTGTGATAATGTGGCATTTACCATGGTTGCGAATGTCTCAAGAGCCTTGTCTAGTTCAGGAGAAGCTTTTTGGAATAAAAGCTTCCAGACCTCTGTCGGGTATGTCCTGTTGCTTGCCAGTGTGCATTTCATCAATGTGACCAAGTTGCTGGCTGTTAGATGTGTAGCCTTGGAAAGAAATAGACAAGAAATAAAGCAAAGTCTCTCAGAGCCTATGGCTATTAGTTTCAGGAGGCTCATGTAGCAAAAGCCAAATCTTGTTCTGGGATTGATAGCTTACATAAAACAAACTTACCGAGGAACAAGCATGCTCAGTGAGGGTAAAACGGCACAGCGCTTCAGAGGAATTGTAAACAGATAGTGTTTCTTGGACGTGTGGTCTGAGGGGAAAAACAACCATTTAACCTTAGTTAGATTGTGTAAAAGAACTCCGCAAACCTAGCACCGGACAAATCTGCTATACACTTACCTATTGACTGCAGCACAGATGAGGTTCTCTGTGAAAAGACAAAAATGCGTATCAGATATTGTACCTTTGCAATGCAATCTTTTCATCAACGTTTTAATGTCTGGTAAATGACAGACTTACCATTGACCGGGGTCTTCTTGCACTGGAGAAAAGCAAATCATAATTGTTAGTTTAGTGGCAAAAGTTTGTTTAAGTTAAAAATACCTCAATGAAGCTCCTTAATATAAATCATTTTTGTATGCCAAACGTGTGTCCTGTAAATTTGTTATCAACTATTGCAACGCCTTTTCCATGTTATATCCCCATGTTAATGAACTCACCATGAAGGAGTCTGGAAGTGAGCAACCTGTTTGGAAGAAAATGTAAATGAGGTTATGTCATCAATACAGCTATCGTTACAAGTAATGGTAATTGGGTTTTCTAAAAAAAAAGTTTGTTAGCAGAGTGTTTTGAAACGTACGTGTGAATCTTTCCTTCAGTGACTTTATGCTTGATCTCAGGCTGTCCGAAAGGTGCAATGGCAGGGATTCCAAACTTTGCCCAAGACCACCGAGTCTGAAGAAAGAGCACATCAATCTTTGTCACTTGTCTGGTGCCAACGTTTGAAATCATCATTATGCAAACCTATAATGTCTCACTGTGGACTTTAGAAACATCATCTCTTACATAGCTCTGTAGGAGTGACAGCTGATGTTATTGGGGATGACCGCCAAGCTGCCAGGGTGGAGGCTCGCCAAGACAGGAGCCAACTGGTCCTGGAACAACATCTTAAAGTCTTCAGCCTCAAATTCTTCAAATTCAGGCGCAAGGGCCGTCAAAGTCAGGCTCAAGATTGTGTCTCGTACACCTGGATTTTTGATGAGGGTGATGTTTTTCTGGAAATAAAAGTATACATGTTTCAGCACAGGAGAACATTTAGATTCCTGAAATGATTGTAGAGGTTAGAGCAAGTTTGGTGGCTCATCTTTGCAGTCTAATGCATCGGGAAAACAGTCAGGCCACCATAATTGCAAATCCTTTAACATCTTAAGTGTTACATAGATTTTGATTCAATTCCTGGCCTTTTTTCAGGTTCTGCAACAATGTAACCATCTCAGGACAATTGTAACATGGCCGGCTTGCCAGCACGCTTTTTATGAAAATAGGCCAATTCCAAAGTTAAGCATTCACCTGCTTGTTGGCTTTTGCAAAAGCAATTAAAAAGTGTTCAAACTCCTCATCATCAGGCGACTCTATCAAGCTCGTCAACACCTCCCTTAGGAAGGCCTCATCCTCCAAAGCTCCACTGTCTGTATCCAATATCAGCTCAACCTTCTGCTCTGGTGAGAGGGAGTCCACAACTGCCATCTAAGGATACAAACAAAGAGGATATACCACTTGCTTTTCACCGTGACGTGCCAGAACAACTCCCGCGTGCAGATTTTCCATGTTCTGAATACTGTGTGGTTGTTTTCAAGGAATATTGCTAGCTTAATGTATGACTTACCGCAGAGAGGTTGAAGGCTTTGAGGTCAGAGTATGTTACTTGTTGGGAAAATGCACCCAAGTATGCTTCAAGCCATTCCGCATCACTCTGAATTCCCTGTCTGCAACCTAAGGCAGGTAGATAGACATTAGCATGGGTACCATTTAGCAAGCTTTATTTTTCATCGATACACATGGGACAAGTTGAGTGCCAGCCAGTGTTAGCCCTACCTGGCTTGTTGATGACACTGGCAGATTTGTCCAGATGGCTTAGCAAGGCTTTTCCAATGCCTTTTCGTTGTCCCTTGGACATTGCAGGGGCAGCATTGCTCATCCCACTCACACTGCATGGGATGAAAAGAAACATTATTATGCAGTCCCACTTTAGATGTTGAATTCTCTGCAATGCAAGCGTATTTGTTTGTAAAGTGCTACTCACACGACTTGGAAGTTTTTGCAGGAAATGGTTGTGGTTGCACTCTTGATCATCATTGGACTGAAACTTGGGAGGACAGGAACCAGGATCTTATGGAACCAAACAAACCAGTCTTCTTCCATAAAGTGTGTGAAATGGGGACTGATAATGCTGAAGGTCCGATTCATTACACGGTCTCTCACAACAGGTTGGAAATCCGGGCCCTGTGAAATGACAACATTAGAGGGTTTAAAAGACATACTACACTATACATGATGCAACAAAGGATGTAACACTATATTGGAAATGATAGAGTCCTCGACAACTATTGTAGAGGATTGCCATTCCCAGGATTGCCATTCTTACTCCGATTTCAAAGGTGGCCTACCTTTCCATTAGCTGTCAGCTGTGTCAGGAATTCTTCCACATTTTCCAGAGCATCGCCCTCCTGGAGTCGCTCAAACACACGGTCAATGTGGTCGGTGTCATTCAAGGCCCCTGAGCTCAGTGTCAACTCTGCCACCTGAGTGGGAGTGAGCAGTGGCAACAATTCGGCCTACGGAAGGGAATCAAGATGAAATCATAAAGCATCTATTGCAAAACCACAGGTTAGACATTTCGGTTTGGAAGAAGAATATTACAACCGCTATCCGCCACTTACGCTGGAGAAGTTGGCATTGAGATGTTGCAGATCCCGAAGTTTTGCAAAACCAGAGAAGTTGCCAAAGTTGCCCTGAAGCCACTCTTTACTGCCTCTGTTGAAGGAGACACAGCCAGGATCTGCGAAGAAGACAGAAACAATGACATTGGCAGGGTATACCAACCACATGCCATGAAAACTTGACCTAATTGAGCCTGAGTGCCTGCGTTTACCTGATGAGTCATTTCTTGAAAGGAATGGCCGGATGAAATGAGTGTAGACAGCTTGCTGTTGTTCTCTGTCCATGGATGCCATTTGACTGCTGAATGCCTTGATGCTAAATATTGAGAGAAGGCTGTAAACATCTAACCAACTAGAAATAGGCAGGTTCATCTGCCATCAATGTTCACAGTAGAGCAATGTATCACATGTTTGCTTACACAGTCTGGTAGGTCTCGCAGCTGAAGTTCTTGGAGCTGAGGCAGAATAGGAAGTTGGGGGTTGTGGAGGCCAAAAACGGACGAATATTTGTCTGGAACCAGCTGCTGACAAAGTCATCACTCTGCAGTTGTGTCTGGCTGAAGTTGGCAATTCTCACCTCTCCGAGAGCCTCAAGTGCATGTGACAAGGATGGTTTGCTGTTGCCTGGTGCCTGGAATTTGGAAAATAATTTTGGTTTGACAGAATTGGCACGGGAAAACACCAATTTTGTGATAATGTGGCATTTACCATGGTTGCGAATGTCTCAAGAGCCTTGTCTAGTTCAGGAGAAGCTTTTTGGAATAAAAGCTTCCAGACCTCTGTCGGGTATGTCCTGTTGCTTGCCAGTGTGCATTTCATCAATGTGACCAAGTTGCTGGCTGTTAGATGTGTAGCCTTGGAAAGAAATAGACAAGAAATAAAGCAAAGTCTCTCAGAGCCTATGGCTATTAGTTTCAGGAGGCTCATGTAGCAAAAGCCAAATCTTGTTCTGGGATTGATAGCTTACATAAAACAAACTTACCGAGGAACAAGCATGCTCAGTGAGGGTAAAACGGCACAGCGCTTCAGAGGAATTGTAAACAGATAGTGTTTCTTGGACGTGTGGTCTGAGGGGAAAAACAACCATTTAACCTTAGTTAGATTGTGTAAAAGAACTCCGCAAACCTAGCACCGGACAAATCTGCTATACACTTACCTATTGACTGCAGCACAGATGAGGTTCTCTGTGAAAAGACAAAAATGCGTATCAGATATTGTACCTTTGCAATGCAATCTTTTCATCAACGTTTTAATGTCTGGTAAATGACAGACTTACCGTTGACCGGGGTCTTCTTGCACTGGAGAAAAGCAAATCATAATTGTTAGTTTAGTGGCAAAAGTTTGTTTAAGTTAAAAATACCTCAATGAAGCTCCTTAATATAAATCATTTTTGTATGCCAAACGTGTGTCCTGTAAATTTGTTATCAACTATTGCAACGCCTTTTCCATGTTATATCCCCATGTTAATGAACTCACCATGAAGGAGTCTGGAAGTGAGCAACCTGTTTGGAAGAAAATGTAAATGAAGTTATGTCATCAATACAGCTATCGTTACAAGTAATGGTAATTGGGTTTTCTAAAAAAAAAGTTTGTTAGCAGAGTGTTTTGAAACGTACGTGTGAATCTTTCCTTCAGTGACTTTATGCTTGATCTCAGGCTGTCCGAAAGGTGCAATGGCAGGGATTCCAAACTTTGCCCAAGACCACCGAGTCTGAAGAAAGAGCACATCAATCTTTGTCACTTGTCTGGTGCCAACGTTTGAAATCATCATTATGCAAACCTATAATGTCTCACTGTGGACTTTAGAAACATCATCTCTTACATAGCTCTGTAGGAGTGACAGCTGATGTTATTGGGGATGACCGCCAAGCTGCCAGGGTGGAGGCTCGCCAAGACAGGAGCCAACTGGTCCTGGAACAACATCTTAAAGTCTTCAGCCTCAAATTCTTCAAATTCAGGCGCAAGGGCCGTCAAAGTCAGGCTCAAGATTGTGTCTCGTACACCTGGATTTTTGATGAGGGTGATGTTTTTCTGGAAATAAAAGTATACATGTTTCAGCACAGGAGAACATTTAGATTCCTGAAATGATTGTAGAGGTTAGAGCAAGTTTGGTGGCTCATCTTTGCAGTCTAATGCATCGGGAAAACAGTCAGGCCACCATAATTGCAAATCCTTTAACATCTTAAGTGTTACATAGATTTTGATTCAATTCCTGGCCTTTTTTCAGGTTCTGCAACAATGTAACCATCTCAGGACAATTGTAACATGGCCGGCTTGCCAGCACGCTTTTTATGAAAATAGGCCAATTCCAAAGTTAAGCATTCACCTGCTTGTTGGCTTTTGCAAAAGCAATTAAAAAGTGTTCAAACTCCTCATCATCAGGCGACTCTATCAAGCTCGTCAACACCTCCCTTAGGAAGGCCTCATCCTCCAAAGCTCCACTGTCTGTATCCAATATCAGCTCAACCTTCTGCTCTGGTGAGAGGGAGTCCACAACTGCCATCTAAGGATACAAACAAAGAGGATATACCACTTGCTTTTCACCGTGACGTGCCAGAACAACTCCCGCGTGCAGATTTTCCATGTTCTGAATACTGTGTGGTTGTTTTCAAGGAATATTGCTAGCTTAATGTATGACTTACCGCAGAGAGGTTGAAGGCTTTGAGGTCAGAGTATGTTACTTGTTGGGAAAATGCACCCAAGTATGCTTCAAGCCATTCCGCATCACTCTGAATTCCCTGTCTGCAACCTAAGGCAGGTAGATAGACATTAGCATGGGTACCATTTAGCAAGCTTTATTTTTCATCGATACACATGGGACAAGTTGAGTGCCAGCCAGTGTTAGCCCTACCTGGCTTGTTGATGACACTGGCAGATTTGTCCAGATGGCTTAGCAAGGCTTTTCCAATGCCTTTTCGTTGTCCCTTGGACATTGCAGGGGCAGCATTGCTCATCCCACTCACACTGCATGGGATGAAAAGAAACATTATTATGCAGTCCCACTTTAGATGTTGAATTCTCTGCAATGCAAGCGTATTTGTTTGTAAAGTGCTACTCACACGACTTGGAAGTTTTTGCAGGAAATGGTTGTGGTTGCACTCTTGATCATCATTGGACTGAAACTTGGGAGGACAGGAACCAGGATCTTATGGAACCAAACAAACCAGTCTTCTTCCATAAAGTGTGTGAAATGGGGACTGATAATGCTGAAGGTCCGATTCATTACACGGTCTCTCACAACAGGTTGGAAATCCGGGGCCCTGTGAAATGACAACATTAGAGGGTTTAAAAGACATACTACACTATACATGATGCAACAAAGGATGTAACACTATATTGGAAATGATAGAGTCCTCGACAACTATTGTAGAGGATTGCCATTCCCAGGATTGCCATTCTTACTCCGATTTCAAAGGTGGCCTACCTTTCCATTAGCTGTCAGCTGTGTCAGGAATTCTTCCACATTTTCCAGAGCATCGCCCTCCTGGAGTCGCTCAAACACACGGTCAATGTGGTCGGTGTCATTCAAGGCCCCTGAGCTCAGTGTCAACTCTGCCACCTGAGTGGGAGTGAGCAGTGGCAACAATTCGGCCTACGGAAGGGAATCAAGATGAAATCATAAAGCATCTATTGCAAAACCACAGGTTAGACATTTCGGTTTGGAAGAAGAATATTACAACCGCTATCCGCCACTTACGCTGGAGAAGTTGGCATTGAGATGTTGCAGATCCCGAAGTTTTGCAAAACCAGAGAAGTTGCCAAAGTTGCCCTGAAGCCACTCTTTACTGCCTCTGTTGAAGGAGACACAGCCAGGATCTGCGAAGAAGACAGAAACAATGACATTGGCAGGGTATACCAACCACATGCCATGAAAACTTGACCTAATTGAGCCTGAGTGCCTGCGTTTACCTGATGAGTCATTTCTTGAAAGGAATGGCCGGATGAAATGAGTGTAGACAGCTTGCTGTTGTTCTCTGTCCATGGATGCCATTTGACTGCTGAATGCCTTGATGCTAAATATTGAGAGAAGGCTGTAAACATCTAACCAACTAGAAATAGGCAGGTTCATCTGCCATCAATGTTCACAGTAGAGCAATGTATCACATGTTTGCTTACACAGTCTGGTAGGTCTCGCAGCTGAAGTTCTTGGAGCTGAGGCAGAATAGGAAGTTGGGGGTTGTGGAGGCCAAAAACGGACGAATATTTGTCTGGAACCAGCTGCTGACAAAGTCATCACTCTGCAGTTGTGTCTGGCTGAAGTTGGCAATTCTCACCTCTCCGAGAGCCTCAAGTGCATGTGACAAGGATGGTTTGCTGTTGCCTGGTGCCTGGAATTTGGAAAATAATTTTGGTTTGACAGAATTGGCACGGGAAAACACCAATTTTGTGATAATGTGGCATTTACCATGGTTGCGAATGTCTCAAGAGCCTTGTCTAGTTCAGGAGAAGCTTTTTGGAATAAAAGCTTCCAGACCTCTGTCGGGTATGTCCTGTTGCTTGCCAGTGTGCATTTCATCAATGTGACCAAGTTGCTGGCTGTTAGATGTGTAGCCTTGGAAAGAAATAGACAAGAAATAAAGCAAAGTCTCTCAGAGCCTATGGCTATTAGTTTCAGGAGGCTCATGTAGCAAAAGCCAAATCTTGTTCTGGGATTGATAGCTTACATAAAACAAACTTACCGAGGAACAAGCATGCTCAGTGAGGGTAAAACGGCACAGCGCTTCAGAGGAATTGTAAACAGATAGTGTTTCTTGGACGTGTGGTCTGAGGGGAAAAACAACCATTTAACCTTAGTTAGATTGTGTAAAAGAACTCCGCAAACCTAGCACCGGACAAATCTGCTATACACTTACCTATTGACTGCAGCACAGATGAGGTTCTCTGTGAAAAGACAAAAATGCGTATCAGATATTGTACCTTTGCAATGCAATCTTTTCATCAACGTTTTAATGTCTGGTAAATGACAGACTTACCATTGACCGGGGTCTTCTTGCACTGGAGAAAAGCAAATCATAATTGTTAGTTTAGTGGCAAAAGTTTGTTTAAGTTAAAAATACCTCAATGAAGCTCCTTAATATAAATCATTTTTGTATGCCAAACGTGTGTCCTGTAAATGTGTTATCAACTATTGCAACGCCTTTTCCATGTTATATCCCCATGTTAATGAACTCACCATGAAGGAGTCTGGAAGTGAGCAACCTGTTTGGAAGAAAATGTAAATGAGGTTATGTCATCAATACAGCTATCGTTACAAGTAATGGTCATTGGGTTTTCTAAAAAAAAAGTTTGTTAGCAGAGTGTTTTGAAACGTACGTGTGAATCTTTCCTTCAGTGACTTTATGCTTGATCTCAGGCTGTCCGAAAGGTGCAATGGCAGGGATTCCACACTTTGCCCAAGACCACCGAGTCTGAAGAAAGAGCACATCAATCTTTGTCACTTGTCTGGTGCCAACGTTTGAAATCATCATTATGCAAACCTATAATGTCTCACTGTGGACTTTAGAAACATCATCTCTTACATAGCTCTGTAGGAGTGACAGCTGATGTTATTGGGGATGACCGCCAAGCTGCCAGGGTGGAGGCTCGCCAAGACAGGAGCCAACTGGTCCTGGAACAACATCTTAAAGTCTTCAGCCTCAAATTCTTCAAATTCAGGCGCAAGGGCCGTCAAAGTCAGGCTCAAGATTGTGTCTCGTACACCTGGATTTTTGATGAGGGTGATGTTTTTCTGGAAATAAAAGTATACATGTTTCAGCATAGGAGAATATTTAGATTCCTGAAATGATTATAGTCAATTCAACTAAATTCCTGGACTTTTTTTAAGTTCTGCAAAAAGTCCCCAGCCCAGGACAACTGTAACATGGCTGGTTTGAAGGCAAGTTTTTGATTTAAAAAAAGGTCAATTTCTAAGTAAAGCATTCACCTGCTTGTTGTTCTTTGCAAATGCTTTTAAGAAATCCTTAAACTCCTCATCGTCTGGTGACCCTTTGAAGCTTGTCAATACTTTCTTTACCAGGGCCTCATCCTCCAAAGCTCCAATGTCTGGATCAAAGATCAGCTCCGCCTTCTGCTCTGGTGAGAGTTGTTCCAAACTCTTTTTCTGTCAACAAATTGATTTTTTATTGTGTTGCTTGAACATCATTATTTCCAAGAACAGAAATACAAACATTATTATACAAAATTACACATATGCATATGTGTGATTTATAGAATAAAATACTACTCACTGCAGAGAAGTTTTTGTTGATTTCTTTAAGCTCCTTCAGACTTGCTAAGTTTGAAAAGATTCCAAGATTTTTCTCCAGCCATTCTGCACTGCCATTCACACTGTTTGCGCAGCCAGGCTCTTTTAAGTAATAAGTAGGATAAAGAGATATCATGTCATAATATATAGTCCAAACATTTTATTTTGTATGTTCTAATATCAACAAGGTAATTTGTGAGTGGTTTATTGTTATGCCCTTGTAAATAGTCTAATGAAAAGTTTTTAATGTGTATGCAATTCTAAATAGTTCTTATTAACCCAGTTTTTAGAGTGTTAATGATCTTCTGAGTTCATCATTTGTATTTATTAATTTGTTATATGTTTACCTGGTAAATCCTTTCTTGATAGGTAGGCATGAATGAAGTGTTGGTAGATTAGTTTTGCCTTCTCTTTTTGAGAGTCCTCCAGCTCATCGCTCATAGCTTCAATCCTTGAAAAATACATATTAATTATTGTTCTTCTTATAACAACAAAAATGAAGATCATAAGTTACTTTTGTTGTTCGATTTTGTGATAACACGTGCATTGTTAGCTGCGAAAGTGAACACTTTTTTTATTCAATTTCGACTTTATTTCCATGCGCTGCAGAACTCCATCCAGCCCACTGACATTCATCAACCTTCATTAAAACAAATCCTATTTACCAAGTGTGCAACAACTGAATCTCCTTATTTGACTGGTTTCATAAGTCTCATTATATTGTGTTATTTTGTAGCAGCTTTTACAAATAAACATGGTATACAGTTAGATTTCAGCATGCAACAGTAAAAGGGAATTTACGAAACTTACAATTCTTGGTAAGAACTGCAGCTGAAGTTCTGTCTGCTCAGTTGGGTTAGGAAGTGTTTGTTGACATGGGACAAAAGAGGAGCCATCTTTATTTTGAACCACCGTCTGATGAATCTTGGGTCACAGTGATGACCAAGACTCAGACTTTCCAGAACTCCAAATATATCCAGAACATTAAATCCAGACTCTTTGGTGACCTGTTATAAGAAAAAGTTGACATGAACCATTGAATAATGAAGCTGCATTTGTCAGATTATTAGCTTTTTGGTGTTACTCAGTTCTATAGGAAAGAAATGTTAGTGAACAACGTAACAATTTATTAAGGGTTACAAATTGGTTTAGCCCCACCACCAACCAATACAGCATCAAAGTAAGAATTATTCCAACAGTGATTGATATTTAGTGTGTCTTAACACTATATCCAACAAGAGCTTATGCTTACAGATAATTATTATTTATTTCAAAAAGTTCAAGTCAAAACCTACATTTTCAATAACTTATACATAATGCATGTATTTCCCATCTAAACGTATTTTCTTATGTATGAAAATAAGTATATCCTGAATGAATGTGTTGTTGTCTTTGTACCTTAACATCTTTGTACCTTAAAGGTGGGGTAGGTAAGTTTGAGAAACCGGCTCGAGATACACTTTTTGTTATATTCCATGGAATGCTCTTAACATCCCGATAGCAATGAATATCTTAAGTGCTTTGACAAAAAATCCATAACAAAATGTCATCTGTGGAAGCCGTAGTACTGTAAAAAGTACGACCAATCATTTTAGCAGGCCCGGCTAAAATAACTGGATGGCCTACCTGCCTGTCAGCCTTCCATCTGTGCACAAACTTATCTCATGCCCTCATTGGTCATGTGCGCGTTCGTGTGTGTTGGAGGAGGGGCTCTGTAAGGAAGTGGCAGATTTTCTCCGGTTGTGTATTTTCAAATTCTAGCGATCTCGAGCCGGTTTCTCAAACTTACCTACCCCACCTTTAACAAGTGGAATTTGATGCCATGACAACTAAGTAATAGTCCTACATTCATTAGATAATGGCACATGCTTTCAGAAAACATTTAATATTTCTAAAAATCTGAAACTTAATTGTTCTAGCTTTCATTCATCCATGTAGGGTAGTTATTGACTAATATTTCATTTGTGGTATTTCCTCCTAAATGAATGAAGGCAAAGAGAGCTTCTGTGTGACTTTAAAAAAAATCTAAAAGCAATGTTTGTGTTTTTTACCAGTTGAGAGAAGACTTTCAAAGTTGACTCCACGAGCTCCCTGAGGTCTTCTACCAACTCCTTCTCCTCCTCCTCGTATTCTGGTAAGCTTGCATTTTTACCCCTTTTACAGGATAGCTCCTTTACCAGTGTGTCCACTGCATTAGATATCTATAGGGAAAAAGTATTGAAGAAATTGTATTACACTGCAACATAGGAAGGTGGCAGCCTGGCTTAATAATGGCAAGTGAACACAAGGGGGTGTCATTTATCACCAATGCTCTGTGGTGACTTTCTAAACATCATTGGGTTTGTTTGGCACTTTGAATGTACTTCTTGGGTGAATTCTGCAACACTTACTGCTTGACTGGCATTTCGTAGATTTTCTGCATTACAAGATTCTTGAGAACCATTGCCTGGATTGATAGCATTGCTATTAGAACAAAAATAAAAAAATAAACAAAAACAAATATGAATGTAAAAATGCCATTCTGTTGTCTCATTGGTGCGTTAATGTGTTAAGTCAAATAACAGTTTCAATATTGTTTTGACATACTGACCAGTTTTCAGATATCCCTCGACCTGTGCCTACAAATATCAAAACATAAATGATTATCTAAATATCTCTATATCCAAAAACGTTTTCTGAAAACACCTAATAAACAGTGAGATTACACTTCATTTCACAATTTAACATGAATTACATTGAGTTAAGATAGCTTTCTTCTTACCTGATGTTTTGTTTGACTGAAACCAAAATGAAAGTACATTTATTGAGTATTTAACAGAAGACACACATAAAACTAGTTTTATATTTACTGCTGAATAAAAAAATTGACTTACATCTGCAGAGACCAGTGCTGATATGCATACTGAGGAAATTAAGGGAAAAAAGCACTTTTGTCATTTCAATATTTTCCCATGTGTACTAGCAAGTGAATGATCCTCGTTTAGATATTATTAACGAAAAATAAGGCGGGCACGTACCGACACCGACTGCTGAGAGAAGTAGAACTTGCCCTAAAGTTCTGGGGCCACCCATCGTGAAAACGCTTTTAAATCACCTTTTCATGTGTGAACCTGAAGTGATCTCAATTTATTAAACTGTAATTTTAGAAGAAGAAGAAGAAGAAGAAGAAAACTTAGAAACATTTCAAAAGCACAATTGAGCTCACAAATTATTAAATTGACTAATCTCGCCAAATCTATATTTTTGCATTTTTTCCCCTTACGATGCTGCCACTGCCACTCATACCTTGTCAAGTCAAGCAAACAATGTGTAATTTTTACTTTTTACAATTTACATTGGACAACTCACATTTGATTGATTGAATTACAAAATCTACACAGCTTCAACTATCATGTATTACATTCCCCCTATTATAAACAGCTTTTCCCATGCTTAAAAAAAAGAGAAGTAAGATAAGCTATAGAAAGATGTGCGACAGATTGAGCTCACCTCTGTATCTCCTCCGCTCCGCAAAACAAAGTGAGGATTCCAATTAGAGGTGAAGCAGTCCTAACATTTGGGTGGAGCACACAAATTATAGCTCAAATTCAGATATGCTGATATACCTGCTCACCATGTTGTGTTAGCGGGTTGAACATTTCATTTTGACATAACCAATCAGGCTTAAAGCTTGTCACTCAGTTTTAAAACAAGACAAACAAATACACTCTTTAACAACACAAGACAAATGACTGGCTGTCTTTTGTTTTGTTATAAATAACAATGCTTTGAATATACTTTTTATTAACAGATTGCAAATTGGGGTTTGTCTACACAGACATACATGCACCTTAAAATTCTACCTTTAGTTAAAATACACAAGATAAAAAAACAATCAATAAGTATAAAAGGGGCCAAAAGAAAGATACATTTCCAATCATTTTATATTAAATTAACCTAATTAAAAAAACTTTTCTGGTCCTACCCCCTCTAGCATACATTTTCCTTATAAATAAAATATTAGGTCATCGTCATCAGCGACATGTTTGTTTGTTTTTTACAAAACAATCAGAAATAAATTATTTTTACAATTACAAGAAATAACAAATGGGATTTTACAGGTCCTGTTCATAACCATGAATGATTTGGCTCCTAAATAATACTTTCAGTTTAGATAGACTTGTACAATATTTCAGTGCATCAGTACAGTTATTCCACAGACTAACACCTTTTGATGAGATGCAATGAAGTTTGGCATTTGTTCGTACGGGTGGTTTTCCTCTCAACATGTGCATGCTTTCTCTCCGTGTGAAAAGTCCCTGGATATTATGAGGTAATTGTTGATTTGCGGCTTTGAACATCATTTGAATAGTTTTATAGTCAACCAGGTCTTGTAGTTTTAGTGTTTTTAGTTTGATAAATAATTTATTTGTTGGTTCTCTGTACGTAGTTTTATGTATAACTCGTATGGCTCTTTTTTGCAGGATGAAGATAGGATGTGTATTTGTTTTATATGTGTTCCCCCAAACTTCCACACAGTACATCATGTATGGAAGTATGAAGGAGCAGTACAGCACAAACAAGGAAGCTTGATTAATTAGGTATTTGGCTTTATTCAGAATTGCTATTGATTTGGATATTTTGGCTTTGATATAGCTTATATGTGGTTTCCAACTTAATTTATTGTCTATGTTTACTCCAAGGAATTTTATTTTCGATACTCTTTCTAATTGGACGCCATTTATAGTGAGTTTCTTCTCTGTATTGGTCGATCAATTGACAAATTGATCTAGATGTTGAGTTTCTATGTATCCATTGGTGCTACATCCTCCCCATGTAACTCCTCAGGGACAGGCTGCTGCACCCCCGGTGCCTCACGGAGAGATACCGCAGGTCCTTCCTTCCTGGAGCGGTCAGACTGTACAACCACCACGGCCCCTGGTAGACCCCCCCACACAATACAGACTGTTGAGATGTTGTGCAATAAAATGGCAATGTGCAATATAGACACTTTTCTTGAAATAATGTGCAATAAACATCATTATCATCATCAATCATATTTTGTATAATGTCCCTTGAAGTTCTTGAAGTTGCTGCTCATCATTTTTAGCCATGGATGTGTACTTTCCTACTTATTTGTCTTCATTTTTATTCTAGTATAACTGATGTGTGCTTTTCTTCTATATATTCATATGTTCGCTTATTCTGTATTTTTGCATGCCTTTTTTTAACCTGCTATGCCACTTTTGCGTCTACTTTTGCTGTAACAATGTAAATGTCCCCGCTGTGGGACTAATAAAAGATTTCTGATTCTGATTCTGATTCTGATAGGCATCTCATGGTATACTAGCTACCAAAGCCCATTTAGTCCCACTGTAATTAAAACTCAGCACCTGTGTACATGCTTACTACACTCATCAACTGTAAACATACACATTTAGATCATATGTGCAGATTATTAGTCATGTACAATCTGCATTAAAGCCTAACACAGAGGTTTCAAAGCCTCTATTCCAGGGGTGTCCACATACAGAAAAACCTACGAAGGTCTGGGCCACTAGCTAGAGGTGAGGTATATTGCCTCATAAGTTAAGTTATAAGTAAGAAAAATCAATCAAATGTAGGTAAATTATTTTTGAATAATGGAATATGCTTGAACAGCCATCACAGCTTTTTAAAGGTTTTCATTTATTTTGTTTCAAATGTTGGAAGCTCATCTATTAAAACAGAAACCACCGATTGCTTATAATAAGGGGAAATAGGAAGGGTATATTTCAAGCTTGTTATGTAAATACATTTTTGGGCTTTTTTTTTATCAACTAAGATATGTTAGAAAACATTTTCAAATGTAATTGACTGAATTTATTTGAAAAGTGGACTTGTTAACACATTAATTCTACTCTGTAATATATTTTTACATTTTCATTTAAGAAGTACAATCAGATGTGGTCCATATTCCAAGTCAGCCAATACACCTATGACAGGAAATAATTATCTTGTTGAAAATAAGTAAATAATGAATTGCATTGACTGATCTTTACATTTTAACTGAATTGTATCTTTAGGGATTCATTTTTTTACATCAGCTATCACATGCCCTTGCCTCCAGATCAACTCTATGCTCCAAATATCTGGAACAAACTACCAGAAACCTGCAGGTTCGCTGCAACTCCTACTACTTTTGAATCCAGGCTGAAGACTTTTCTTTTTGCCCCTGCTTTTAATTGATATATTCATATCTTAAACAGCTCTGTAACTTTTATTATCTTTGCTTTTTAATGCCATTTTCTTAATGTCTTTTCATTTTTCATTTCACCCATTTTTTTTCATTTTGGTTTCAAGACCCTGGTTCGCGGAGGACACCAAAAAAGTCCTAGACAACTTAAAGGGGACCTATCATGCAAAATGCACTTTTGTACGTCTTTTATACATGAATATGTGTCCCCGGTGTTCCAGGGAACTCACCAAGTGTCAGAAAACACAACCCTCTCTATTTTCCTCCATACCCAAATCTCTAAAAAAGGGGCTGCAATGGATCTGATAAAAACTGATCCAGATTTGAACACTTCACTGACGTCACAGAAGTGGCGCTACGGCTATTGGGCCAACTCTCCACCTATCAGGGGAATGTGGGGTTGGGCCACTGCCGGCCATTGCCGCTCGAAAGCGCTGGAGACGCTGTAGTACATATGCCAGGCCTGTAAGTGGCGCTGTAGTCTGCCACAAAAGCAGCGAAGAAGACTTCCCGCGCATGGTTACCATGGTTACCCTTCTGTTTATTCTCCGCTGTGGCTTTTTTTTCTCCCTCCCCGAGGCAAGCGTTTGCTCCTCCCGCTGCTTTAATTCAATGCAATCCCTCCCCGTCGAGGCAAGCACTGTAATTCTCTCCGGTTAGTCCACCAGCAGATGACAAACACCCACCTCTCCGCCTCTTCCAAGGAATGAGGGGACCGTGCGGCAGAGTTTCTGTTAGGTTTTCTTTCGCCGGTCAAGATATTAAAGTTTAAATCTTCCGGACAAAATTATAAAAGTGCCGGTCAAAGGTCTTCTTTGTTATTTATTGAGCTTTAAAACAAATGAATAACGACTCTATAGGCCTATAATAATATAATAAAACACGGAGGACGGAGATCTATTTTTCTCCCCCTCTTCTGACTTCATCAGAGCACGGCTCCCCTCTCCTGCAGGGGGACGTGGTCAGCTGCAGCTCACAGAATCAGCCCCGTGCAAAAACAGTGCTGGAGAACAGCAAATAGAGCGAAATGAGGCATGGCTAAAATGCATGATCTGTTTGGTATTTTGAAAACAGAAACGTATAAATATACCTTATATAGGTATGGCCCTACAATATATCATTTAAATATAGCATGATAGGTCCTCTTTAAACTGAACTAATGTGCATTTATAAAAAAGAGGAATAGTTTTGGCGAAAACTAAAAAGGTACCATGGGGTACAGGAATCCATTTTGGCTTCAAGACCCTGGTTCACGGAGGATACCAAAAAAGTCCTAGAAAGACAAGGTAAACTTAACTATGTGCATTTAAAAATTAAAAAGAGGAATAGTTTCGGCGAAAACTAAAAGGTACCATGGGGTCAGATTATAATTTTCCAAAGGGGCGTTCGTTCAGATGTGTGTATCTCACACTGCACTGTAACTGTAATTCATGTATCTTTTTTTAAATGAGTGTTATGCCATTTTATATCATTGCTTTTAAATGAGTGTTTCCAGATATCATTTTATATGTTTCTTAGTGCTCTTAATGTCTTTCATTTTTGTAAAGCACTTTGAATTGCCTTGTGTTGAAATGTGCTAATAAACTTGCCTTGCCTTGCCTTGCCTTGCCTTGCCTTGCCTTGCCTTGCCTTCGTAAAGAAGAACATTGCCCCAATGTCAGGTGCCACAGGATTGACTGGTACAACCAGGGTGAGACGTTTTGCATTCTTACCTCACCTCATGAAAAGAAACCTTCAAAACTTGTAACAAATCTTTCCAAACAACTCGTAACCCTAAACCCCAACCCTAACCCTAAAATATGTCAGAAGAAACAGAATTCTGCTTCATTTGTTTAAGATATATTTTATTTTTCAAGACAATCCTTTATATATAACAGAAGAAACTGACCTGTGCTAAGTCATTTTAGTTACGTGTTTCCAGCCCTTGTTATTTTAACAAAGCTTAAAAACTGCATTTGAAGGTAACACCATGACTTCAGATTAGATGAAAGAAAGACTGCCAATTGAAAATAGATTACACCGGTTGGCATTCCACCATGGCGCAATCTTTTGCAGCTTTAACTATCAAGTTTCTGACATACCTATAGACAAGAAAAGCAGTCACATCATGTACCTTCTCAAACTAACTAATAAAATGACACCGTTGCATGTAATAAAAGTCAGGTGATAAGTGATGTGTTCCAACGAAGTAAGTGGTTGTACATGTTTACAAAATTGTTCATGCATTTACACATCTTGCAAAAGATTTCGACAATATTAAACGTTTTATGAGGTTGCCTCTGTTGCGATCTGCTACTCCTCTGTTATCAATGTATGTGTATACTATAGGTGCTATTTTATAAAAACATATGCAAAAAATAAATGATATCTACAGGGAAGAAGGGTGCTTTCTTCTCTTTAAAATATTTAGTGTGTTATTTGGTGCTATTTTATAAAAACATGTAAAAACAAAAAAAAGTTATCTAGGGAAGATGGTGCTTTCTTCTTTTTGAATAAATATATATATTTTACTCAAATGATAAACATTTCTACCTAAATTATGAAATGTAACAATGTAACCTCATTTAAAGAACTTACATTTTAAAAAATCAAGACAAACCAAACATAACCCTCCCTAATTATTTGTTTGAATGAATCCAAAAGGTCATCAGAATGTTTTTACACATACAATTTGCCTCATATTTTTAAATGTATGCTATTTTTCTTTAATAAGCTCTACAGTTTTCCCTTTACAAACGGGTCACAATGGACAGAAACGTTGATGGTGAGATATAAACTCTTCCACTATGGGCCACACCAACATGACTCATCACTTGGAAACAATTTGTAGCCTTAGTTTTGCTAAGTTGCCAAAAATAGATATGCACCAAGAGAGGCATGCCCAAGCAATATTCCAAAAATAATGACTGTGCATGCACGAACACCTGCACACAAAGGGCACACCTGATGCAGTTGCCCTTTAATTCTCATTCTCCTGCATTCTTGTGCAGGGTGTCTAGTCTTTGGCTGTTATCCACCACATTCACTTTCTTCTTCCTGGGAACTCTTACCTTTGCATTTCTTTGCTCATGCAAAAAAGGCGAGGCCTTTTACTGGACAATTACTGGCCTTTATTTCATCCCGGCTTGATTACTGTAATGCTCTGTTCTCCTGCCTCAACAAAACATCAATAAACCGGTTACAACAGGTCCAAAATGCTGCAGCCAGATTGCTCACTCGGTCCAAAAAAACATGCCACATCGCTCCGATTCTTTCTGCCCTGCTGGCTCCCTGTCCATCTCAGAACCCACTTTAAGGTATTGGTTTACACATATAGAGCTGTCCATGGCCAAGCCCCAGCCTACATAAACGACCTGATCCTCCCTCACAGCACAACCCGGGCCCTGAGGTCCTCTGAGCAAGGCCTCCTAAGGGTGCCCCGAACCAGGCTAAAAACTAAGGGGGGCCGTGCATTTGAGGCGGTGGCCCCAAGGCTATGGAACAAACTCCCACAGAAAATAAAAACCTCTCCCTCAATAGAGATTTTTAAGGGGCAGTTAAAGACCCACCTCTTCCGACAGGCCTTTGGGGCGTCGGAGGAGGTGATTTAGTAGCTGTCTTTTATTGGTGTTTTATCGTATGTTTTATCCTATGTATTACCTGCTGTTGTTTTATGCCTTTTTATGCCTTTTATTCTACATTTTAGTTGTGCTGTGAATTGTGTACTGTACTGTAAAGCACTTTGTACATTCGTGTTGAGAAGGGTGCTATATAAATAAAGTTTTACTTACTTACTTACTTACTTACAATAGCCAATTAAACCAGTGGTTCTCAACCTGTGGTACGCGTACCAATTTTTTGTATTTTATTTTTTTTTTTTTACATTTGATTTAAAGTGGACCTATCATGCTATATTTGAACAATATATTGTAGGGCCATACCTATCTAAAGTATATAAATATAGTTTTTTTTTCAAAATACCAAACAGATCCTGCATTTTAGCCATGCCTCATTTCGCTCCATTTGCTCTTTCCAGCCCTGTTTTTGCAGGGGGCTGATTCTGTGAGCTGCAGCGGACCACGCCCCTCTGCAGGAGAGGGGAGCGTGCTCTGATCAGCTGCTGGGCTGTCAGAAGAGGGGGAGAAAAAGAGATCTCTGTCCTCCGTGTTTTATTATATTATTATATAGAGTCGTTATTCATTTGTTTTAAAGCTCAATAAATAACAAAGAAGACCTTTGACCGGCACTTTTCTAATTTTGTCCGGAAGATTTAAACTTTAACGGACATCTTGACCGGTGAAAAAAAAACTAACTGAAACTCTGCCGCACGGTCCCCTCGTTCCTTGGAAGAGGCGGAGAGGTGGGTGTTTGTCATCTGCTGGTGGACTAACCGGAGAGAATTACAGTGCTTGCCTCGACGGGGAGGGATTGCATTGAATTAAAGCAGCGGGAGCAAACGCTTGCCTCGGGGAGGGAGAAAAAGAGCCACAGCGGAGAATAAACAGAAGGGCAACCATGGCAACCATGCGCGGGAAGTCTTCTTCGCTGCTTTTGTGGCAGACTACAGCGCCACTTACAGGCCTGGCATATGTACTACAGTGTCTCCAGCGCTTTCGAGCGGCAATGGCCGGCCGTGGCCCAACCCCTCATTCCCCTGATAGGTGGAGAGTTGGCCCAATAGCCGTAGCGCCACCGTCCTGACGTCAGTAACGTGTTCAAATCTGGATCAGTTTTTATCAGATCCGTTGCAGCCCCGTTTTTAGAGATTTGGGTATGGAGGAAAATAGAGAGGGTTGTGTTTTCTGACACTTGGTGAGTTCCCTGGAACACCGGGGACACATATTCATGTATAAAAGACGTACAAAAGTGCATTTTGCATGATAGGTCCCCTTTAACCTTTATTTAACCAGATGAAAACATTGAGACAAAATCTCATTTACAATGCTGACCTGGCCAAGAAGGCAGCAACATTACACGTTCTTACACATAACACAGACATATAAAATACAGAGAACACAACTGAGTAAACAAAAAGACGAAAAGCAGTCACTACATTGTGCACATTTGGGACAGTAAGAAAGGTACACTACTTATTACTGCAAGAGCAGCTGGTGGTAAGGACATCAGACAACTTCAATTTAAAACAGGCTATGGTGACATCAGTTTGATGCTTGATTGAATAACATTAATTAAAAAATAAATCATACCATCAAAATACTACAACGAATGAAAATAAGCTTGAGATAATTGAAACTGTGGTTTAAATAAGTTCTTATAGGCTATTGTTGTTTTTAGATTTAGAAACGAAACATTTCTTTTTTTTTTCTGGCGTTGATAATGACGACCATACTACCCGCGAACGATTAGCGAACGTTGCAAGCAAGCTAAAGAAAGAAGAAAGCTGAATGATGTTGTGAGAGGTACAGAGGAGAATATTACCAGCGAAAGTGAACAAGTGAATGAGGAGGAGGACAGTCATCAACCGAGCACAATAAATGGCAATAGCAAACATCAGCAGACTGAAGATGAGCCATTAGCCCTTAGGCTCATCTGCTCCTGGAGGCTTTCATTATTATTGTGGAACTGAATTCCCAATAGGACATTTTCTGTTACAATGTAGGTTGTTGCAGGAGGCCTACATTCAAACTTTGGTATAGGAAATGACATGTATGTACAGTTGACATTTGTTGTGTGAGAATAAGTTATTATTTTGTTCTTTATATTCTCACTTGTGGTGTGTGTGTGTGTGTGTGTGTGTGTGTGTGTGTGTGTGTGTGTGTGTGTGTGTGTGTGTGTGTGTGTGTGTGTGTGTGTGTGTGTGTGTGTGTGTGTGTGAGAGAGAGTGAGAGAGAGTGAGTGTGTGAGAGAGAGAGAGAGAGAGTGTGTGAGAGAGCGAGAGAGAGAGTGTGTGTGAGAGAGAGAGAGAGAGAGAGAGAGCGAGAGAGCGAGAGAGAGAGAGAGAGAGAGAGAGAGAGAGAGAGATGCACCTTTACATAGTGTGTTGCACTAGGTAAAGGTGGGGTTTTTTTTCGAATTACTTTATATCCTGCTGGGTAGCTGCTTGACATACGATAATACATCTTGTAGTGGATTAAAACGTGCAAAATGTGCTTCCAAATTAGTAGTAGTGCAGTAGAAGTAAAAATGTGCCTAAAAAAATTACCCAAAAATTACCAATTTAGTAGGGCTAAAGGCTTCAAGGCTTCAAGGCTTTTATTGTCATTTGTGCATAGCTACAGTTATGACAATGACAATCTTAGGTCACAGGCTCCTCCAACAGTGCAACACAATAAAACGGATAAAATAGTGCAAGTAAATAAAATAAAATATAATATAATAGAAATAGTGCAGAATAGTCTATATAAAAGTAATTGGAATATTGATATATATATAAGTTGCAAACAGATGAATGTTATGAATGTTTTTTCAAAAGTTCAAGTGGGATGCAATAACTCAAGTAAGTAAATGTAATACGTAACTTTCCAACACTGCATATTAAATACTACCAACTCTAAAATGAACCCTTGTGCGAGTACTTTAACTATAACACATGTCCATGACAAACTGTAAATTCATAGGAAGTAACGCCGGGTTACGTATTGTAACCCTTGTTATATTAACACAGGCGGAGCCCTCTACTGGACTCTATGGGTACTACCTTATCATGCAGGCATTCACCTACTGAGATTTCTATAGACGTAGCCGGCCCCGGGGCGGGCCTACCTGAATGCGCGCGCATCTCACTTCCGTATAAAAGGAGGCCTCGCCTCCTGACCATCATCCTACACCACTCTTCAGCGAGCGGTATAGGACAGACAGTGCCCCAGAGTAGAGGGCTCCGCCTGTGTTAATATAACAAGGGTTACAATACGTAACCCGGCGTTATATCTCTCACAGGCTCCGCCCTCTACTGGACTCTATGGGTACAGTGGGCGGAGCCCCGATGTATACACGCACTGTCGTCCAGCACACCGTTCCACCTCACTGTCCCTGACCGGCTTTAGCAGCCGCTGCGCCTCACTCACCTCTCCCTCGGTTGTAACCGTGGAGAAGTCCGGGCTGCGGCCGACAGAGCACACCCTGACGCGCTTGCCTCGCAAAAAAGTGTGCTCGAAAACAGTGCTGAGGGCTCCCCTGCGTCCGCCTATAGGCAGACAGGGAAAGTCCGCAGCCCTGTATGGGTTCACTATGCACTCTAAAGAGCACGGGGAGAGCGCAAGTGCCCCCTATGTCCCCACACTCAAACATTGACCCTGTGCAGAGTGTGTACAGACTATAGTATGGAGGGCTCTCCCCCTCCTGCCCCCAGGCAGGCGAGGGGAGCCCTCCAGCCCTGTAAGGGCCCAGTGCGCACTACGTCACCCCGCGACCCTCCAGGGGCCCGGAGAAAACATAAGCGCATTTACGCCCGGGGAGGGGGTCAGATGCCCACTGACCCACAGCCCCCCCCTCCTCACCAATCCTGTGTTGCCCCAGCAAGCACAGACGCTGAGAAAGAGCCAGACATATCCAAGAGATAAAACTTTATGAAGGGGCCTGGCGTTGACCAAGACGCCGCCGTGCATATATCCTCCACACCAAGCGACAAACTCTGGGGAAGAGCCGGGACGCCAATACGGAAGTGCCACAAACTGCAGTGCATATATTGGCCGATAGGCGCTGACTGCAGAAAGGAGCAATTTCCATAGACCCCCATGTTAAAATGCCCAATTTTACAGCCTAAAAAAACATGTTTCTACCCATGGATCCAATAAATATTATTATAGATATAGTTAGATTCCACCTTCATGATTATGAATCTGTGAGTGAATTGTTTTCTAACGCAACCCTTTTATTTATATTAGGTCTTACATTTTTTGCATAAATTAGGGCGTGGTCACATTGAGTGACAGCTCTGTCAAGTGACTGCTGCTGTTAGCTTCTTGTCTCTCTGCTAGCTGCTCCGTGAAGCTAGGGACTCTGCCTGCTCAGTTCATCCAGGGAACACAACTTGACCCCGGCCGTGTTTGTTTGTTCTTCATGCTTATATATCGGACTATTGTGACTCGCTCTGCGGTTAAAACAGACGGTGCATGAATGCCGTTTTGCGGTAAGTGAAATTCGAGTACTTTATTTATGTGTTTA
Organism: Trematomus bernacchii; assembly: GCF_902827165.1. NCBI lineage: Eukaryota > Metazoa > Chordata > Actinopteri > Perciformes > Nototheniidae > Trematomus > Trematomus bernacchii. The sequence goes on from NW_022987656.1 coordinate 2,631,358, forward strand.
TGATTTTAATCAGCTACGTAATGAATGTGCGCGTGTAAGCGAGTGGTAGCTACATCGGTGCTAACGATGCTAATCGTAGCCTCCAAGTTAAAACCATAGACTGTATATATAAAGGTTAAAACGAAATAGACAAGTGTTAAGCGTTAAGTGGGATAATACTGTAGAACAAACGGCTTCTGTTTGAGGTTGATAAAATAAGGTCATCCTTGTAACTTAGAGAGATATTTTATTATGTAGGTAGGAACTTTATGCATCGCTAAGGTTAATTTAAATTGGCTATGCTTGAGTATGTAGACAAGCTAATGTTGAAGTAGTGTATGTGAAATCAACCTCACAATAAGATGTGAGTATATTACAATTATTAATGTCATATTTCAAGATGATTACTTAGATATTAAATATGGTTGGTTGAGCTGGAGTTCATTATTGAGCTTACACGTTAACGTCACAGTCATCTGAAGAACGAACCCAAACCTTGTTGTTTTTATTAATTGTATTACCAAATTGGTATCAAATAAACAGTAAGCATTGGTAACACAACTTCCAAAGTTACAGTAAAATAAAAAGGACCCTGACTCGGGCAATACACAATCCAAAATGTTCAACAGAAGAGAACAAGTTATATTGTTTGTACACATGGTACTTTACATATATATCTCTTTGTTTAAAGTGTCCAGGTGATGCAGACAGGCTGGACCAGAGAGTGAGAGACAGAACTGGACTCCTCACAGCAGTGAACTTCAGCACAGGTACAAAGACTCTTTTTTTCATACTGTACAAAGAATCAAGAAAGATATTGGTTTAAATAAATGAAGTATTGACTTTAATACACTGATATACATTCCATTAAACAATACTAAATACTAGATCACCTACACATCAGTTAAGTTGAGGGTTTTTTCCATGCAAAAGGTTACATTTAGATGTTAACAAGCAATATGACTGTCAGCTTTCTAATGTAATGTGTTGAAAGCAAAGCTATTTAACACATAGTGAGAACTGCTACTATTTATCTCTCAATATTGTCTGTAAAAAACGTGGTAAAAGTGATTATTTCAGTGAGACAACAGAGCAAGCTTCTACAGTTGCACTACGTTTTGATAACAGTTCAATATTATTTTGATAATAAAATATATTTCAATGTTGATGAATTTCATACTGTTCATTCATAATCTGATTGTCTTTGTAGCTCACTGTTGAAATAAAAAAAAAACATACAAAACATATAAAATAATTATATATACAGCCCCTAAACACACAAACACACCGCTTTCATAAATAACACAATAATAATATGTTTTATGTTTCCTGTCATTTTTGTTAGGAAAGGACATGCCTGAAAGACACGACTCAACATTTTCTCCTTCTCTGAGGGTCAAGAAGAACATCCAAGAGGGAAATTAAAAGCTGATGTTATGAGATTTTAAGACCAGTACAGGACATTCACTAAGAAACTACTTTTATTGTGAAAACACAGTCAGCTGACCGAATGCACCTATTTCCACATCTACACTCCATCAGATGATTATTTCTATTTGCCTCACTTTATGAGCTACACAACACCTGTGCCTTGTACCGCAGAGTTTGCAACGTCACAAATAAATGGGGCCAATCTTCAGTCAGATGTGAATGTGTAATCTAACATTTTCAGTAAGAATAATGGACAAAAGGAGTGAAAAATACAAATACAATTTATTGAAATGTGAACCAAAAGTTAATCAAACATGTTTTAAATAAAAAAGCACATACGGACAGAAGGTGTAAACCTATTAAATGTATACTGTAAGTAAACACATTTAGTCAAATAAAGTGACAGACTAGGCCTGTGCATGGGCTCCTCCATCAGGCCTGGTCCTCCTCACAGAGGAAAGACCCTCAGTCTTCTCCAAACCAACAGACAGGACGTCCATCACACGGAGGTTTCTCCCTGAAGTCTCTGCAGCTCTCTGGACACCATGCTGTCTCAATCCGTCCACACTGAATATGAGGGGAAAAATGAAAATAATGAATGCTTTAGACAATAAGAAATATAAAGTTGACTGTTGAGTTGCTCAGTTTTTTTAGATTGTCAATGCTATTACTGTATAACTAATATCTCAGGTTAAGAGGCACATTCAAATAAAGATTGGTCTTTAAATAAATGTTGTCTTTTGAATTGTTTGTCTAAAGTCAAGGATCTAGAACTGGTACTTATAGTTTTAATGATACAGTCTGGTTATAATGCTGTTTGGAGGAGGCCTCAGGTAAGAGCACTAACTAGCTACCATCACATGTACCTTAGCTTGACTTAAATGTATTAAACGTATAATTAAGTGATAGCAAAATATAAATAACTAATGTCATGCAAACATATTAATATTTGCTTGATTCCAGTGTTGCATTTAGCACATTGCATACAAACGTTAAAGGTGGGGTAGGTAAGTTTGAGAAACCGGCTCGAGATTGCTAGAATTTGAAAATACACAACCGGAGAAAATCTGCCACTTCCTTATAGAGCCCCTCCTCCAACACACACGAACGCGCACATGACCAATGAGGGCACGAGATAAATTTGTGCACAGATGGAAGGCTGACAGGCAGGTAGGCCATCCAGTTATTTTATAAAATAATTGGTCGTGCTTTTTACAGTATTACGGCTTCCACAGATGAAATTTTTTTATGGATTTTTTGTCAAAGCACTTACAATATTCATTGCTATCGGGATGTTAAGAGCATTCCATGGAATATAACAAAAAGTGTATCTCGAGCCGGTTTCTCAAACTTACCTACCCCACCTTTAAGGGATTTTAAGATTCTGAAGTATTATGCTAAAAACTCAATAACTTAGATTATTATTTATAGTTTTGCTGAATAGTTTCATGTCCGCTTACCTTAGAAACGTAAAATGTGACGGCAGTGTGCAGATGGGGAGCATGTTAGCTTAGCTTCTTAGCTTGAGCTAGCTCTGTTACTTCCAGCTCGGAGGCAGCAGGTCCCGCCTCGGCTCCGCCTCTTTGCCCTTATTTGGAGCAGGCGGGAGTTAGACTCTGATGTCACTGTCGAGCCGTTAGTGGCCGACTCCGCCTACTAAGGGCTTCTCGGCAACTCTGCAGAATCCTATGGGTGACGTCACGGACCCTACGTCCATTTATATATACAGTCTATGCTCCACACTCACACCGTTGAATAAAGCTGTTGACGCAGCCACAGCTCGTGTGGAGTGCGCACGGACCCCCTCGGGGCAGGCTCTCCCTGCCTGTTCGTAGGCGTGTGCAATGCCTCCGCAGAGCCAGCCTGCCAGGCGTTTCTTGGACAGAGCTTTTCCAGTCACCCCGCCCCCGAAGCACACAAACACCTGTTCAGTGCGTCTAAGGGCAGCTGTGCGCTCTACATAACATGCTAACGCGCGCACCGGGCAGAGGAGGTGTAATTTAGCTTCCCTCGCCCCACCATGGGATGGAAGACTAAAACCCCCCAACTGAATAGCCCTCGACCTGAACGCACTCCTTAGGCTCTTGGGCACAAAGGAGGGGTTCGGTCTGAGTGTCGCCCCGCTCCGGTCACCCCGAATCAGTAAACAGCTCGGGTGCACCGACAGAGCGGTTAACTCGGACACTCTTTTGGCTGACGTTAACCTCTTAAGGCAAGTAGCAATGCTGTCTTCCACGACAGTGCTTTCAGGGAGGAGAGCTCCAGAGGGTCAAATGGTTCTGTGACCAGAGCCTCGAGCACCAGCGACAGGTCCCACTGCGGGGTGGAGGCGTGCACTACTGGGCACAACATCAGTGGTGAGAAAAGGCTGACCTGCTGTTAAATCCCTCATGGCAGGACGAGATGGCTGCTGCATACACCTTTACCGTAGAATGAGCAAGCCCTCTGTCCACCAATAACTGTAAGAAGGATAAAATAGAGCCCAACTCACAAGATAGGGGCTCTATTCTCCGCTCCTCACACCATCGCTGGAATCCCAGCCACTCCGGCCTGTAACAGGCTGTGGTGGATCCAGCTCTAGCTGCCTGGATAGACTGAATAACGCTGTCAGACAATCCACCCTGTCTCAGCCTGTCCCTCTCAGGAGCCAAGCCTGGAGAGGACGGCCCAGAGTGGGTAACGCCCCGATTGCACCTGCCTCTTGAGACATCGCCCCCCAGAACTGGGGGATTGCCCAGGGCTGGCCCACCTTCATCTGTGTCATCTCTGAGTACCACGGAGCCCCGACGCGATCCGGTGCTACCAGAATGACTGCCAGACGTTCTCACCTCACTCTCCCCAGGAGAGGGAGAATGAGACGCAGCGGTGGAAAGGCGTATAGCAGCTTCCTTGGCCATGGCTCGTGTGCAAACGCGTCCACCCCCAAGGGCGGGTCGTCGCTCAGGGCCATGGAGAACCACAGGGCACAGTGGCTGTTGTGCCGGCTGGCGAACAGATCCACTTCCGCTCTCCCGAACTGGGCCCAGATCTGCTTCACCACCTCCGGGTGAAGCGTCCATTCGCCTGGCAGGGGGCCGCCCCTCGACATGAGGTCGGCCCCCCTGTTCTCCAGTCCCGGGATATGGAGGGCTCTCAGAGATAATACCACCTCTGATGCCCATAACCACAGCCTCTCCGCTGTGGCCAACAAGGCGGCGGAGCGGACTCCGCCCTGCCTGTTGATATAAGCCACTGTGGTGGTGTTGTCGCTCCTGACCATTACATGTCTCCCTTGAATTAGGGGCATGAAATGCTGGAGGACCAACACTACTGCCCGTAGCTCTAGGAGGTTGCTGTGTCGTGTCTCTGTTAGAGACCAGCGCCCACCTATAGCCCTCTTCAGGCAGGTCCCTCCCCATCCTGTTCTGGATGCGTCCGTGAACACTGTGATGTAGGAGGTTACCCGTCCCAGCATGGAGACCCCCTCCGGAGGCGCCCGGGAGACCCCCAGAACCGGAGGTTGCCCTCCACTGAGGGGGGGGGATGGTTACCAGCCGCCGTTTGTGCCTCTTGGGATCCAAACGCAGGCTGCATATGCAGTAACCCCAGCGGGACCACAACGTGAGCAGCCGCCTTGAGACCCAAAGTCTGCATGACAGTTAAAGCTGTCACTGTCGCCCCCTGTCGCAGCCTGTGAACCGCCCGGAGAAGGGACGCACTTCTGCTCTCTGACAGGGTGGCGCGTAGCGCGCCTGCATCGAGCACCACTCCCAAATACATCGCCTGTTGGTGAGGTATGGGGGTGCTCTTTTTCCAATTGATTGCAAAGCCTAACTTGGTTAGGTGTGTGATCAATCGTGCTGTGCAAAACATTGCCTGTTCCCGGGACCCAGCCATGACTATGAGGTCGTCTAGGTAAAATAAAACCCTCATGCCGTGGGCGCGCAGCGGTTTGAAGCGCAGTGGCCACACATTTGCTGAACGTGCGTGGGGATAGGGAGTAGCCGAACGGTAGTCTGTTGTACTCGTAGGCTATCCCCTGAAAGGCAAAACGCAGATACTTCCTGTGCTCTGACACAATTTCCACATGAAAGTATGTGTCTTTCAGGTCGATGGTGGTGAACCAATCGCCCGGTTGCACCAGCCCCATTAACTGTTTTATGGTTAACATGCAACATTTCCTGCGGCAAATGTGACGATTCAGGCCGCGGAGATCTAGAATAGGTCTGAATTCCCCTGTCTTCTTGAGAACCAGGAAGTACATGGAATAAAAACCCTTTTCTCTGTGCTGAGGGTGCACAACAGACACTGCCTGTTTCTGCACCAGAGCCTGAATCTCTGCTGAGAGGAAACCCATCTCCTCCTGAGATGACAGATTTACCTCTCGCATGCCTCTGAATGTAGGTGGGATGCTGCAAAACTGGAGTGAATAACCCCGTTTCAGCGTCCTGTCCATCCACTTCGTTAACACACAGCTGAGGCTCCATTCCCCATAACATTGTGTTAATGGACAAGCCCTCAGCTGCGGGGCCGCAGCTATGAAGCTGTGATACTCTCTGGCGACCCGTTCCGCCGCAAAACCCACCGTGAAGGGAAGATTTGCCCATGGAGGGTCGACACAGAAAGGGCCAATTATTTATTGAGGTCCCTGAACGCACCGTCGCGCGCTCTTGTGTGAGCGCGCGCTCCACCATAATGCTGTTCTCACCACTACGGTAAACAGCATTAATCTGAGTTTTTATTGACGTAGTGTGTTCAACTGAGGTCCCTGAACGCACCGCCATGCGCTCCTGAGAGAGTGCGGGCTCCACCATAATGCAGCCCTTACCACTACGGTAAACTGTATTAATTTGAGCTTTTATTCTAGGCGTAGTGTGTTCCCTAACAGTAATACGCCGACCAAAATGCCCCTGTACCCGCATAGCGCTTTGATAGCACTTCCTGCGGTTTATCTCTCTCATCTGCGCATGCCCACTAGCTATCTCCTTTACAGGAGCAACAACTGGGGTAGCGAGTGGGGAATATGTACAGTCAACAATGTGTGTGAGTGCAGGATTGTGAAAACAAACGACACTCAGACTTGGATACAGATCAACCTTCTTTTTATTAGATTCTCTAACAACAGGGATCTGAGCATTAAACAGGGAGGAGGTGGGATTCACCCCAGCGTCCCGGGTGGAGAGACCCGCTGAGACGCTTCCTCCCCCCGCCAGTCAGCTGCGTGATGATGGAGCCGGCGGTTCTCTGCTGTTGCTGAGTCTGCCGAGGTCGGGCAGCCCGACCCCGTGAGTGCCGGTACGCCGGTCCCGCGGGGGGGGGCATGCCAGGACACACCGTGTCTGATCGGCCCTGCACCCTGATAATGCCCGACATAGATGCTATTGAGGCCTTCGCCTTCAATGGACGCCGCCATGTCGCCTCCATACACTGCCAGATGTCTGGCAACGGGGGCGAGACGAAGGGCAGTTTCGATGCTCCAGGAGTGGCTCCATTTCAATAATATTCTTTCGCTTTTTTTCCTTTCTCTCAAAACGTCTCAGACTCAGTGCTAGGTATCACCTCCGCTCGCTGAAGAGTAAAGGATGATCGTCAGGAGGCGAGGCCTCCTTTTATACGGAAGTGAGATGCGCGCGCATTCAGGTAGGCCCGCCCCGGGGCCGGCTACGTCTATAGAAATCTCAGTAGGTGAATGCTTGCATGATAAGGTAGTACCCATAGAGTCCAGTAGAGGGCGGAGCCTGTGAGAGATATAACTCTTAGGGTGACCTAGAAACTAGAAAAGGCAAACTAGAAGGCTTTGTGCATCGCTTTCTTGTTTTGGTTTTCAAACACATTACCCTATACAATTATTTACAGTCGTTCCCTAACCAATGTTGATTTCAAATTATAAGTGTTTTCCCTGCATTCATCTCTAAAATATTGTTTCATCTTTCATGGTCCTGTTAAATGGATTGCGTTTATAAAGTGCTTTTCCAACCACACATATACAGTACCAGTCAAAAGTTTGGACACACCTTCTCATTCAATGGTTTTTGTTTACTTTCATTTGTTTCTACTTTGTAGATTCATTCTGAAGACACCAAAACTATGAAAGAACACATATGGAATTATCTAGTTAATAAAAAAGTGTTATTTATTTTTATTTTCGACTCTTCAAAGTAGCCCCCTTTTGCCTTGATGACAGCTTTGCACACTCTTGGCTTCTCTCAGTCAGCTTCATGAGGTCGTCACCTGGAATGGTTTTCTATTACGTGTGCCTTGTCAAGAGGCAATTTGTGGAATTACTTGTCTTCTTAATGTGTTTGAGGCCATCAGTTGTGTTGTGCAGAGGTAGGGTTAGTGCACAGTGGAAAGCCCTATTTGACTACTGTTGTAATCCATATTATGGCAAGAACGACTCAACTCAGTACAGAGAAACGACCGTCCATCATCACTTTAATAAATGAAGGCCAGTCGATGCGGAAAATGTCAAGAACTTTGAATGTCTCCTCAAGTGCAGTCGCAAAAACCATGGAACGCTATGATGAAACTGGCTCTCACGAGGAGCCCCCCGGGAAAGGAAGAGCAAGAGTTACCGGGGGGGTCCTCGTGAGAGCCAGTTTCATCATAGCGTTCCATGGTTCTAATGCTGCAGAAAGGCCAGATTGGAATTTGCCAAAAAGTACAGAGACGAGGCTCAAAAGTTCTGGGACACATTTTTATGGACAGATGAGACAAAGATCAACCTTTACCAAAGTGATGAAAAGGCTAACGTGTGGAAAAAGAAAGGATCCGCTCAGGAGCCAAACACACAAGCTCATCTGTGAAACATGGTGGAGAAAATGTCATGGCTTGGGCTTGCATGGCTTCTTCTGGACGGCTCATTGATCTTCATTGATAATGTAACACATGATGGCAGCAGCGAAATTAACTCAGAAGTCTACAGACAGTTTGTGTGCCAATTTAAAGAGAGATGCGACCAAACTTATCGGGAGATCCTTCATCATGCCTCAAGACAACGACCGAAAACACACTTCCCAAACAACCAAGGAGTTTATCAGGGAAAAGAGGTGGAAGGTTTCAGACAGGCCAAGTCAATCTCCAGACTACAACCCCTTTGAGCGTGCATTTTACCTGCTAAAGAGGTGAAGGGAGAAACCCCCCGAAACAAACAACAATGGAAAGAGGCTGCGGTGAAAGCCTGGAAAAGCATCACAAAAGAAGAATGCAAAAGTTTGGTGATGTCAATGGGTCGCAGGCTTGATGCAGTTATTGCAAGCAAAGGATTTGCAACTAAATACTAAGTATTATTCACTTTTCACACTTTTTTAAGTCTCTGTTCCAATACTTTTGCTCACTTAAAAAATGGTTGGGTTTAAAAAAAAGGTGCTATCTTCTCAGTTTTTTAACAGATCTAGATTTAAATACCTGGAATTAAAAGTTGAAATACTGACCTTTTGTCTCATATTCATCTTTTGATGTCAAACCTAATTGTTTTCAGTGTACAGCAAAAATAAAGCAATTGGCCTCGCTGTTCCAATAGTTTTGGAGGGGACTGTACGTCCTAGGTCCCATATTTCTCTCTTTGAGTCAGATTGTTTGCTCCAAAATATCGTCACATATCATGGACCTGCAGAGCTGGCAGCCCAAAACTAATAACAGTCAAGTAAACTCATTACAGCACCACTCCATTGATTCGACGCAAGGGGGAACCAGTTAAACATCACCCCCCCAGTGCACTATATTGGTTTGCTTATTTTTTCCTCTCCATTCCTTTTCCTTGTATAGCATTTAAAACAATAAATACAGTTTGTTTGGAGTCTTCAAAGTTAAAGTCTTTATTAAATCTTCAACCATTGTAATATTCTTATGTTAGAAGCCATTTCTGTACTTTATCCAGTTCATTAGTTGAAACTCGCTCCACTGCATTTTTAAACTGAGTCACAGGCACGTAATCCATACACATTATTCATACATAATCTCCTTTGTCACCTTGGGTTTACGATTAGAATACGGTTGCTTAAGGTGCTTTCATGTGGTGCATACTTCCTTGACATATCAGACAAACAGGCAGACAGATGCAGGTACTGTTACAGCCGATGATGGTAAACAGAAGTATTAAATAACAATGTAGAAACTTCAACAAACTGAGAAAGTCAAGAAAAAGTTGTTTTATCAACAGAAAACTTTGAATGCAAAAATAAATAAAGAATTCAATGCATTGAAAACAAACGTGAAAATTATACAACAAAATCACCCTGTATCTATACAATTTCGGGAACCCTTTGGTTGTGTTTGTTATTTTTTCCATTGTTACTATCTTTCAGCCAGTTCTTTGTAATTTCTATAAGAACTGCTTCTACTATTACAAGGAATACGTTTTCATTAGTAGTCTAATAATGATAATGATGACAATGATAGCTATCCGCTGTGGTGTAGTGGTTAGTGTGTGTCTTTTAATCTGAAGATTGTTTGTTTGAATCCTGGTGTTAGCCACATTTCATCATGTTTGCCTTCTAGTGGCATTTAAACTGGTTGGGTTTATTGATAGGAAATGTACCTGGAGAATTCTTGCCATGTAAATGAAATGTTATGTAATGTAATGTTATGTAATACTTGTACTTTAAATCACTTGTACTTCACGACCGTCACATTCATTCATTCCAATCAGTGAGTCACATGTCGGTCCAAATTACTTCATGTTTACTGCTAATCAGTGTTAATAGGAAATGGAACAGAACCAAAATGCAGCAGTTTAAACAAACTGAAATACAGGTGTAGTTTGCTAGCATGCATACTCAAATTGTCCTTTTTCTTCGTTTTGCCGTACAGCTGACGACCCATATTCTTCGCCTTGCCCCAGTTCAGATCTGGCCTGGGACCATTTTCCACTTGTCATATATACATTTAAAAATATTCTTTTTATTAAAAGGGATTTAAGGTGAAGTAGCATTCTGGTACATGGCAAATTACATGAGGTTAGGGTTAGGGTTGGGGTTACATTGCGTTAGGGTTCAAAGTATCTTTGTTGGCATGTGGATTGTCTCTGTTGTAATTGTATCATGTGGCGTTGTATCTTATTGGAGTTTTTCATAGACAGCTGCAAGGGTCTAAGGACAGACATCCCTCTGAGGCAAAACAAATTAAATCTTGGGCCTTATAATACAAATTTGATTGATTTACTGAAATGTTGTACAGACACTGGTAACCTTTGTTCGCATTGTGTCTCAATGTTAAGGTAGACAGCCTGCGTATGCGTCAAAAAGATGCAAAAGGAAGAGACAGAGAGAGTGTGCCAAATAGAAAGTGAGCAAACAAGAGAAACTAATTTTAACTGCACCAAAAACAAAGCTCTCTTTAATCTATGTAGTATCCAGAGGTGTAGAAAGTACTCAGATTTTATACTTTAGTTAAATTCCGCAATACTGGAGTTTAAAAAAAATATTTTAAAAGCAAAAATCCAACCAAAGTAGTATCAAAATGAAAATGTACTACTAAAAGTAAAAGTACTTATTAAGTTATTATGCAGTATGGCCCATTGCAGACCCAATTGGTAGTGGAGTCGAAAGTTGCACTCAAATGGGGCGAAGCCTGCGAGCTAGTTCAGGCAGTCAACTTGAGCACCAATCAGACAATAGCCGCTTTCACACCAGAGTACTTTTCCCAGGAATAGTTCCGATAGTTCTTGGGATTTTGTTTTCACACCAAAAAGATCTGGAACTAGAACCGAGTTCATGCAAACCTTTTTCCTCCTTTTCATTCCCTGCTAGAGAGGTGGTACTTTCCTGTGGAGGAAAAGGTTCCAATTTCTGATTGGCTGGGCGAATTGCAAACCACGCCCCGTAAAACTCAGAAAGGTTTTGTGAAGCCACCATTTTATTTGCTCGCATTAGCATTATTAGCATTAGCCCAGCGCACCAACGGAAAGAGACTAACTTATGGCAACACAAAATAAAACGTGGGAGTGGTGGAGTGATGAGGAGGTGTCGGTGCTTCTGGTGATTTACCCGGGACTTCGGGTGGCTATTTACTGCCACCCGAAGTCCCTTCGGGTGGCACTATACGCCGTGAAGTTGTTTGCGGCCTGCCAGTAAACTCAAAGCAGAAGAAGAAGAAGTGACGTCAGCGGCTTCATTTGCGTAATCCTCCCTCAGGGACTTATTCCGGTGTGAACGCGATTTACTAGGACAGTTCCGGGACTAAAGAGTTCGGCGGGACTAAGTACTGGGAACTAAGTACGGCAAAGTACTTGGTGTGAAAGCGGCTATTAACACGTCACGCACCTCGTCCCTCTTACAACCAACCAAACACAATCTCCTAAACATGCCGCTCTATTTAAGCTGCCAGGTCTTCCTGCCTCTGCCTCGCTTATGCTGCTGTAAGCATTGGGTTGAGAGGTCATGTGTTGTGAGCATGCGCAGTCTGTCCTGGAGTGGTAGAGGAGAGTGTGGAGTGACTCGACGATAAATAAACGGAGGCGCTATCTGTGACGCTACAAAAAGTACTAAGTTCCTGAGTTTTTGTTACGCAGAAGTATTCTTGAAGCCTTAACACCTCGGACGTTACATTGGTGGCAGCGGTGGGATGATCTGGTGCAGGGTCCCCGGGAAGACTTTGCTGGTTCCCTTCTCAGACGCTTGGACACGGCGTTTGATCAGACAAGGGATAACAATTTAGCTGCAAGCAGCAAACAGTCGTACTATGACGCCAGAGTGAGGCACGACCCGTATGAAGTCGGGGATTTGGTGTGGTTAAATGATCCCACTGAGAGCCGCCGTAAGCTGGCTCCCCACTGGAAGGGGCCTTATCTGGTGCAGAGGCGAATGGATAGGGGTGATGAAGTGGGGGTCACGTACCAACTAAGTAGCCCGTTTGGGGATGAAACCTCTCTCCAAACTGTCCATTACGACAGACTACGGCGATACAACCTGCCGGTAGCCTTTTCCTTGGAGGGACCATCAAGGTCTCTCTTAAACCTTTCTCAGGCTCTTCCGTTACAAGATGCAGTCTCCCCACAGAGCTCTGGACGCTTGAGGTTTTCCGATGGGGAAAGTGACTGTGATCTTGGGCCGGGTTCTGGGGCTGGTGATTCCCCTGAGCTCGAACAAGCCGCACCGACGGTGTCCCGGGCTGGGAGGTTAGCGCGGCCTCCTGTCCGCTTTATGGACTTTGTTGTGGGCTGAATGACTGGTGTTTACATGCTTGTGTGATTATTTTCTCCTGTGTATTCTATGCTGCATAATTGTTTTTTTCATGTTTCAAGTGTGCAGGACAGGGGAATAGGTTATGTCATACCAAGTTTGATGTTTTATTTGGGCTGTGGATGTGTTTTGTTTGTCATTGTTTTTATTCAAAGATTTTTTTCTTCAAATGTACGTCATGCCTGCATGTATTATTCTGCAGGGTATTGTGTAGTTTTGTTATGTTTTTGGGGTTTTCGTGGTTGTATTGTTTTTTTTATGTTTTGTTGTGTTCTCACCATGTGTGTGGAAATGGGGACATTTCTTTCAGTAAGGGGGGACGCATGTAAGCATTGGGTTGAGAGGTCATGTGTTGTGAGCATGCGCAGTCTGTCCTGGAGTGGTAGAGGAGAGTGTGGTGTGACTGGGCGATAAATAAACGGAGGCGCTATCTGTGACGCTCCAAAAAGTACTAAGTTCCTGAGTTTTTGTTACACAGAAGTATTCTTGAAGCCTTAACACCTCGGACGTTACACTGCTGCTGCCACTGCTGTGTTCACTTGCTATTGCTACGTTCATGTTCCTGCTGCTGTGTTTCATGTTGCTGCTGCTTACCAGCCCCACCACCACCCCAGCTTCCACCTGTAGGCTCGGGGGATAGTTATCTGTTCATCACTCAATGTTCTTTGTAAATCTGTGGAGTGATGAGGCCCGAGCCTAGATGCCAAACTCAAACTATATACTGCTTCTAATAAACATATTAAGAAACACGTGAGTTGTCTGACTGAAATACAATACCTCAAAATGGTACAGGTAAATGTAATGTACTGGCACGAGCAAAAAATAGGACTCAAGAGCACAACCAGGCAAAAAGGTTTAAAAAATGAAAAGACTGGAAGCAATGAAAAACAACCAACAAAGTTGGTGGAAAAAGACTAATGCAGCAACAAAAAAACAACCAACTAAGGTGGTAAAAACGCTAAACAGCTAGAACTGTAGCTTACTTTACTTACTTCCTGCAAGACAGACAAGACGAACTGGCACTGACCAAGGCCACAGCACAGACCTGCCTTCAGGGAGAAGGTTCCGCAGCCTCAGCTCGGGCACCACCAGGCTGAGCAACACCTTCCTCCACCAGGCGGTCAGGATGCTGAACTCTCTCCCCTCCCTCCCTCTCTGACATCTCTCCCCTGAACTCTCCACTCTGCTTCCCACCCTTCTCCCCTGCCCCAAATGGTCCTGGACTTTAACCACACACACACACACACACACACACACACACACACACACACACACACACACACACACACACACACACACACACACACACACACACACACACACACACACACACACTGAAGTAAAAAGATATGATTCTACACTGTATTGAAGTAAACATGTATTATTTTGAATTGTATTTTAGTGAACATGTATTGTTTGAACTGTTTTAGGTAATCAAAACGGTTTTGGGTAATCACATATATAGAAATGATATTCTCACTTTTAACTCACTGACCCAGAGATCCTGTTTCACACACACACCTCTCCTTTTCACCCCTACACACAGATGTTGTTTTTAAGGTCGTTAAAGACATCATTACACCGCTCCTTTTCACCCCCACACACAGATGTTCGTTTTAAGGTCGTTAAGGACATCCATATATGTGCACAAAGGTTTAATTGTATGAGAAAGAATAATTTATGTGAAAAACTCCCATGGCAAAGTAAGGGAGTGAATACCGGTGCAGAGATAAAGATTGACTTTTGACCTTGTGAAACTTTAGAATCTCACGTTCTGGTCAGAACTCTGATTCGCTGTATTGAACCCGACCAGGAGTGAATCCAACCAGTAAAAACACTTGGGGGATGTGAGCAGCTCATACAGCTCCTCCTCACGGACTCTCTCATTCGCTTTGGAGTAAAAGGGGAAGGGAAAAGTCAACACATCTCCGCCCCAAAATATGATTATGAATACTGTTGTTTTTGAGTGTAAAATGCTTCTGGTTTGTTGAAAGCTGGTGCTAGAAGACGGTAAACAGCATCACAAACCTGAAGTCCATACTTCTCGTTTTCTGAAAGCTGGTCTGTCTACCTGTAAAACCGCATCACAAGCCTGAAGTCCGGAGTACTCTGTATAACTTGTATATGTGTTTGGTTTCCTACCAGTAAACTCAGATAATTGTTATAACTTTTGATTCCGGTGTTTTCAATTCCTTTCTTTATTTAATAGAGATTTCAGCCTCATCCAACGAACGGCGCGTAGCAGAGGGGGTGGCTATCAGCCACCACAATAGGTGTTCTGCTCCAACAACACACACACACACACACACACACACACACACACACACACACACACACACACACACACACACACACACACACACACACACACACACACACACACACAACCTTCCCTCATCCAGCACCAGTCACTTTTCTGCCCATCTCCGCTGCTACTGCACTGAAACTGTACTTTGAACACTTTAAATATATTATTAACATTTTAAACTGTATACCCCGGTTATCTAGACCCTTTTTGTTTTGTTTAATGTATACCACGTTTATCTAGGCCCTTTTTGTTTTGTCACACTGTGGGACTGCGGGAAACGATATTTCGATATTTCTGGATGTATAACACATGTATAATTTTTGACAATAAAGCTGACTTTGACTTTTTGACTTTAAATACACAGGGGAGGAGGGATGATTAGAGACAGCTGAGGCTCATTGAGGCCAGGCAGGTGATTAACAGGGAAGGAAAACACAGCAGGTGAGGGAGTGAGGCGATTAGACAGGACCAGGATGTGACAAGCAGTTAACATGACATATAATCAACTTTATTCAAATTATTTTGTGTGTATTCAATTCCATTTACAGTTTTAAAAGAAACTGTTAATCAAAACAATCATGAAATACAGCAAAAAAAACAAACAAGCATGGCTTCTTTCCCTGAGCTGGGTTATAAAATGATGAAGCATTTCTGGATCTGCTGCATTGTTAACAACTTAGTGATGAGTTCCTGTAAAAGAAAACCACAACATGCAAATTATTATGGTGACCTTTTAATATCACATGCATAACCATGATAACACTCACTGCCAACCAACCAGGACATACAGCAAATCTTTCCCACGTTAGATTGCATACTTTTATATAACTGACGTAATGGCCATGGCCCTGTTGTATTGTTAACACCCAAAACTAAAATAAATATTGTGCGTCCTGCAATTTGGATATTGCACTAGTCCATTTTGCACACACACACACACACACACACACACACACACACACACACACACACACACACACACACACACACACACACACACACACACACACACACACACACACACACACAAAATAAACACATTAGAATACAGTCCCCCTATCTAATTTTGTTTAACTTTGATGTTTTCTTTATTTTTTCGTTCTCTTTTTTTGTGCTTAAGCAGTGTCACTGTACTGTATTGCTGTTTTTCTTGTTATGAATGTTTTGGAAAATGTATAATACAATCAAAATAAGAAAATGCTATAGCAGAAGGAAAATGTGTACATTCTTTTTGACTTTCTTGACTAAGCACATCAAGCTAATTTATGAGAGAGATGAAAATGTTTTTATATTTCAGTATGTCTAAAATTATTTTAGAAAATAATTGTTAGTTTTTGTATTCATTATAGACCCTTTCACTGGTTAGTGTTGGAAAAGTCTCTGATTGAAGTTAACTTCATGCCAGCTAATAAATCAACAAGAATTTAAATTCTTTAATAATAATTACGTTTGGGAATAAATTCCTCGGACAAACTATAGTAGATCAAAAGCAGTTATGTCCCTGAACACCAACAACTTTTATATGGATTGATAATTGTGATCTTTCCACATTCCAACAAACGATTGAACACACAATTGAGACAATGTTGGGAAATTAGTCCCCATTATTAAAATGTCAGATTAACAAACTTCACCAATGGTTGTAGAAATGGCTTAGAGTTTAATTACAACTTGTTTTTGTCATAAAGAAAATGGGTGACAAATGGTTTAAATCAGAAATCAGCCTTTTTCCTATTGAAACACAACACTTTCTCCACTAGTACCAGCAGATAGCAGTATAGCTCCAGTCAGACAAGAGCACAACAGTGCTGCATTTGCAAGGAGCGATATGTGCTGGGTTATGTCTATGGTTTCTATCCAAATCATATCAAAGACATCTGTATATGTTTTTTTGGATCAGTTCATGCAATCACGACCATATTAACCAACTTAAAGGGAAATATTCCTTTTAATGTTAAACCACTCAACATACAATATACAACATAACATAGTCATTCAAATCAATTTTAGGAAACAAATCCATGGCAAAAATAGTTCATGTACCTGTACATTGTGGGGGTTGATTACTCCATCGATTTTCCTCGCAAATTATTGCAGCGGCACCCTTTAACTTGAAACCATGGTAACAGGAGTACAGAGCAACCAGTTTGCCAGATGTCGAGGACAGAATAAAATCCCCATTCTTTATCTGTCTTGGAGTTCCACACTGTACTAAGTCTGGAATTGAGAAATAAAAGTGTTTAATGTTCGTGTGTAGAGGAATAATACAATTCAAAGTAATGTGTGTTATCAATTATAGGGACCAAATACGACGAAAGTTACTCAAGCCCACCTCGGCTCTTCTCTTCTCTCCAAGCTTCCAAATTGATGGATGGCATGTGATCACAGGATAAGTAATCATTGGGGAATTTCCCAAACCTCAATGAATCAGTGGGGACTTCCCTGATGTTGCTGTTGTCACAGATGATCCGAGACAGAGAACCATTTAGAAGCTCATCCTTCTGTTGCTGGCTAAACATACCGTCAGCCTCCCACCAAAACCTGAAAGAGAAATCAAGAAATTATATTTTAAACAGCCCCGGTGTGGTCCAAGGTTAGGTAAATAAGATTAAAATAGTTTTTTAATCCATAAAATGTAAAAGTACCTATCACCATCACGAAAGGCTTTCATCTGCTTTCCAATCAGGCAAGCATTGAGGGGACCAGTTCTTGAGCCTGGCAACGTGTCTTCAACAAGCCCTCCAAGCCATACATCAATATTGTCAGGATTTTTGTATAGTTGTAATATCTTCTCTGCAACCCTGTAGTCTCTTACAACCTCTTTGAGATCTTCCAGTGTCTTGATGCGCTCCAATCCACAGAATGACCTCCAATCATTGTATCCTGAAAAATAATATCAACACAAAATCATTTAAAAGGATCATACTCAAATGCATTTCCTTCTCGGTAAGAGTGATACCACTCTCATGTCCGTACGATTAATATGAAGTTACACCTCAGAGAGGGTTAGCTTAGCTTAGCAGGAAACAGCAAAAAACAGCTAGCTAGCTCTACAAAGATGACAAAAGTCATACTAAAACCTATTACGCTCACTTTACTTTTCACCTATCACGTTTGTTTACCGTTTAAAAAAACAAATACAAAAAGTTGTTGTTACACAGTGTTAAAGGCTAGACTTATTCTTGACTCACAATGGACAGCTATAAAAAATCAGCAGATCTAGAGATGTCTTCTTTTTTATTCCATGCATTTATTTTCAAAATCTGAAAATTACCCACAATGCAACTCATTCCCATTTGGAATGTTGGGTGTGTTATGCTAATAGATTCTAACTTAGCCTCAAGCTGCAAAAATAAGCAGCATGCTACATAGGTCTGGTAAAATCACTTATTTCTGACTGAACACTACCAGATATTTCAGTTTCAAACTTGTTGTCACTTCACGTGGTGACATCACATAATGCAATTTATTAGACACAGCTCCCATTAGAGAAACAAAAGGTTTATAACAACATTTTCATTAGAGAAGTAGTACTACTAATGTCCTCCACACAGACTTGAATGAAAACATAAAGCTAATTGCCCAGCTTCATATTTATTGAACAGACGTGGTGTTTTTGTAACTCTCGGAAATAAGTGAACTGATTCCGCCCAGCACTTACCTGGAAGGCCGTGATCCCGTCCTCTCTGTAGGTTCAGTGAAGCTAGGTCCATGAACTGTGAGTTATTGAGAACGATTAGCCTCTCTGTTACCTCCTCTGTCAACAGCATGTTTGCGCTTGCTGTAGATGCTGGAGTTCCAATTGCACCTCTCAGGGTCGGTTCAATTCCACCTAGACACAAAAACAGCATTTCTTTAAAGTCAGTTTTAGATAGTTATGTTCTGTAAGGTTCAGAAATGCTCTTAGTACACATAACAAGATAACAACGTTCTTGTAAACAAACAATTTTCAAACAATTCTGACTTGCTTTGACTATTCTTTAATCCCTTATTCCAAACAGACCAGACAAAAATGGTCAAATGTCCTTTATGCTGTTCAGAAAACAGGTCTGTATATCACTCCTAAACCTGGCTTTTCTGCTACCCTTGGGCTCACAGGTGTCCAAACAATTTCATTCAAACTAGATAAATGCACTGCTGGGGATGAATACTCTGTGTATCATAATAAAACCTAGTTACACTAAAAAATACACTTTTGGTAAAACTGCTGAGTTTCCCTCTATATGACGTGAAAACTTCAGACATAGGAGATCTGCAAAAAAAAAGACCACTGTTACTATTTCAAATGGATTACACTTTAGAAAAACATGAGTGTTCTAATATGTAATGATAGATGTCTACGCAGAATGTCAAGTGGATTAGTGCACATTTTGCTGCACATGTCATGTCATGTCGATATATAAATACAGGTTTTACTCTATAGACGTATTCATCGGTTCTCTTTCATAAGTCACTTGTATTGCATTCAAATAATAATATCACTAAGATACACATTCATTCTGAACAAAGTCACGCTGAAGCTGACCTAAATACAGTATTTGTTTGTGCGCTTGTAGGGAACATTGTTACTTCCAATGGGCAGCTTTGTACTGTGTGTACTGACCTTCTTTGACTATTCTCCATGGACTGAAGAAAGTGCTACTGATTCTCAGGTGGGGGAAGTGCTCATGCATCTGGAAGCTCTCATTCAGTCTCTGGAGTATTGGAGAGATGGTGCCGTGGCCAAACCTGAATGCAGCGGTCGCAAACACATTGGATGTTGAAGGGTCTGTAGTTGGATCATATCCCCGATAGGGTCCAATGTAATGTTCAAAAGACTCCTCGCCAATGATCTTTGGAACATAATCTCTCATGGTGATGATCTGGTAGGCAGAAAAGAGAAGGGGGATCACAAAGAAGCAAAACTCTTAACTGGACATGAAAGAAAATAAAGCCACGTGATTGAATAACCTCATGTAGCGATTACTATAACATACTCGCCCTTGGTATTGATTAAGAATATCCAGTGATAGTTTATGCATGCAGCTAAAATAAATTCCCATAGGCTTTCCAGTGTGAAGAATACTTGTGTAATATCTCGACCTTGAACAAATGATTGCACATTTGTTCCCTTACAGTTCACTGCAGAGAACTCCATCCATCCTCATCTCTATTTATAAAGGCCTCAATTCACCACCTGAATCCCAACACATATCACACAAATGCTAATACACAGTACACGTTACTGCGATGTCTTGGAGTTGTACGGAGCATTCAAATGAACTTTGTTGTTGCATTGATGATACTAATTAAACGTCAACTGCCTTCAGTGTAAAGACAGACAGTGTTTAAGACTACCTTGCAAAAATGATGGCTAAGACTGGGTAATTTAACTTAATTAGCTGACTCACTGACTTCACTTTGACTTTGAGGGCACACTTTAACTTGGACTGATGCAATTATCAACTGGGAAATATTGCACTTTCTCATCTACTACATTTACCTGATAGCTACTGTATAGTTATCGGTTACTTTTCTTTACTTAAGAAAACATTTAACATGTGATAGTTCTACTACTTTTTGCGTTGAATTTGCTTGTTGCTGCTCACAAATTGTTGTGTCTCATTGGGGCTTTTATTATTTTCCATCTTATCATTAGATGAGTTAAGGTTAGGTTTGGGTTAAGGTTAGGGTTAGAGTTCCCCTTTTGGCCCAAGTTAAAATTATAAGAGGAACTTCTTTCTTTCCTTCCCCAATGATCACCTCAAACCTTCAGATCGATACATTGTGGTGGCGACCAAACCCCTTGGTTGAGAAACACTGGAGTACATTTATGGAAAGTATTAAAAATCTACCTTCGCAAATTACAAAAGTTAAATACTGCAACCGTAACAATTAAATTATAAAATATAAAGTAATACATATGTTTCGGGGGTCGTTTCACTCTTTATTTAGTACTTTTACCGTGATACTTTCAATGTGTCTACCTATATCACGTCTGCACTTTTACTTTAGTAGGGATTTTAATCTGTACTTTTGCCTTTAATGGAGCATTATTAGATCATTTTACCAATGTGAATCATCGTAATATTTATATTACCGTTACACCAAATCCGCAGTTATTCGCATGTTGTACATTACATTACATTACATTACATTACATTACATTACATTACATTGCCTTTAGCTGACGCTTTTATCCAAAGCGACTTACAATAAGTGCATTCGACCAGGAAGATACAAACTTGAAGAAAACAGAATCATATAAGTACATCAGGTTTCATAGAACCAAAACATTTCAAGTGCTACTCAACTAGCTTTAGATAAGCCAGTCCTTTATTAGTATATAAGTGCTTTGTTAGAAATTCTTTGTTAGTAATTCTATCGCTCGAAGTGGAGTCGAAAGAGATGAGTTTTCAGTCTGCGCCGGAAGATGTGTAAGCTTTCTGCTGTCCTGATTTCAATGGGGAGCTCATTCCACCATTTTGGAGCCAGGATAGCAAACCCACGTGTTTTTGCAGATGGGGACTTGGGTCCCCATCGCAGTGCGGGTGCAGCGAGCCAGTGTATCCAAATCTTACGTCTTAAAAGTAAAAAAACACATTATACCCCAATGACTACAAATCATATTCATCGAAGTCTACATTTCTGTTGATTGGCCTTGAAAAAACAAGGGCAAATCCACAATAGCTGCAAACACGTACGCTTAGGCAATCGGAGAGTTAATTCGTCTGCACACTCACAAAAATTGGCCAAAGAAAAATCCACACCCTCAGGGGAAATCCTTTGTCTCCCAATGTTGGGAAAATGTTTGTAAGGGCAAGATATACATAGAGCTGTTGGTTGCAACTAGAACAAAATGTAATGATGTAAATGTAAACTCCCTAAAGGTTCACTCTACCAATTTTACACACAAGTCCTGTTTACTTAATTAAAACAAACCTCCTATATCCTTAACAACTAATAACTAAATAGGACATAATGTTATTGTTCACATACAATACTTGATAATACTAATACTACTCCTAATTTTAAGCAACAGTTGTGCACTTCAATTGAGATGCAGGTCAGAATGAAATCAGATGCCGTTAGATGATCCTTTTTCTTTCCTGTTTCCTGCCAATAACAGGTTTTCACTCTGTATTGAAATGGCTTCTGACCTTTCTATTTATTTCCTGCAAGCCATGCCGAGTACCACACATCCCCCCACTGTTTTCGAGTGGCTTCCCACAGACAGTCAGTTGGAGTGGAAGTATGAACAGGTTCACCCGCCTGCATCCCTCTGGCCTGACTCATGACTGGGTTGGAGGATAAGGCTACAATTTATGCATGGGAGATCGTTTATGATTTAAAGAGTACCAGAAAGCTTCTTGCTGACACTAATGTTTACCTATAATGTTAATCAGGTTGGAATTTAGGCAAAAAGTACAAAACAAGCCTTAATGGACTAAAACGTTTGCCTATTTGAGTGTTAAGTGCTTTAAGACAAAGCTTTAGAGAGATGCAGCGATGGCGTATTTTCTTAGACAGTCCTGGAAGTTGGCATCGCAAGGGTTCCCTTGAAAAGAAAAAGAAGTGGGATTTCCCCATTGGATTTAGTTGTATTGCACAAAACAAGCTCTGTGGCCAACACATGTTAATGAAAATTAACAGATTTTGTTCAGCAGGATTATCTCTACATTTTAGCTCTGCTTTGTGATCTTTGAAGCGTAAAGCTAACGTTAACGGCTATAAATGAACTACATCACGTTCGCAGGGCTGCTAAGCTGAAGGCTACCTAGGCGCAATGACATTGAGTAGTTTATTTAGTCACTTGTTAGCAACCAATGTTTTTATGAGACATAGAACTTCGGACATTGACGAGTGGGGTATATACTCACGTATTTTATGTAGAACAAAACTTGAAAATCTCATAAGCTTTCATTGACCAGAGAATCCCAAACACATTAAAAAAAACATTGACTTTGAGATGAACTTTTAAAATGGAAACTGAAGTAGTAGGACGTTTTTTTCCGTGTTCCGTGTTTTGTGCGACTCATATCGCACAACTCTTTCATATTTTTGTTAATTATATCAACTCATAAAAGCAACAATTTACAGGACAGTAAGAAGGCGCTGAATCTAAGCAGATTATTTTAAGCAATCTTTTTAGTTTGTATAGGAATTGCTTTTAACTTAGACTTGAACATCCCACTGACGAGTACTGCCTTTTTCACAATCTGCTTTTTCATTTATGGACATCAAGCATGGGAATATGCTTTCGTTCCTGCTAAACGACTTCTTCACCTCTCGTGAACTGGATTTTATGTTCCTGACGGAGACCTGGGCTCACGCTGGCGAGTATACACCGTTCTCTGAACTTCTTCCTCCTGACTGTACATTCTTCAGCTCCCCCCGTGCCACCGGCCATGGTGGGGGCATAGCATCAGTGTTTAGAGCTAACCTCCAATGCCGATTGCTTCACCCTGTAACTAGCTATGCTAGCTTTGAGTTGCAGCTTTTTGAACTGAACCCGGCCTCGCCCATACTCTGCGCAGTCGTGTATCGTCCGCCAAAGTGTAATAAGGATTTCATAAATGACTTTTCTGACTTTCTGTCCGGGATCATGGTGAAATATGATCGTGTTTTGATCTCCGGAGACTTCAATGTCCATGTGTGTTTTGCGAGTCCAAACCTCTGGTTAGGGACTTTTTAAATCTCCTTGATTCTTTTGGTCTCGTTCAGTCCGTGGCTGGCCCAACACACGAAAAAGGACACACTTTGGACTTAGTATTATCGTTTGGACTGTCTGTATCTGTGGATGAAATATGTGCAGCAACGCGTATCTCAGACCATTTACCGGTTCTGTTTACAACCACCATCCCTTCCGCAGGAGTCGAATCACGTGCCCCTGCGCGTCGTCTGCGTTCGATAAACCCCTTGACTGCCTCACTGTTCTCTGATGCTTTTAATGCTTCTCCGATCTGTAAATTAGATGTGAACTGTGCTTTTAATGCTGATGAGCTTATCTCCATGTTTGACTCGACATGCACACTAATACTGGATTCTGTTGCTCCTTTTACGCTTAGACGCACCAAAGTTCTATCAGAGCCGTGGCTCAATGACTGTACTCGTGATCTCAGACGCGCTTGCAGGCGTGCAGAGAGAAAATGGAAAAAGGATAAACTCCATGTCTCCCTAGAAATCCTTCGTGCTTGCCTTTCTGACTACCAGACGGCAGTCAAAGCAGCCAAAACAGAGCACATTTCTCTGTTAATCTCCAAAAACAGCCATAAACCTCAGGTTCTTTTTAATGTCCTCAACTCGATCATTAATCCCTGTGATGTTTCTTCTATTGTCCCATCGACTACTCTCTGTGATAAGTTTCTTACATTTTTTATTGAAAAGGTATCTGCTCTTAGGCTAGCCCACACTAGTGCTACCCCAGATCCTGCTCCTTTTCTGTGCCCTGCTGTCCTCGACCACTTTGACCCTGTATCCCTCTCTGCTCTCTCGGATGTGGTCAAGCACCTGCGGCCGACAAACTGCACCTCAGACAGCATTCCCTCTCGCTTTCTCAGAGATGTTTTAGAATCAGTTGGAGCAAGTATTTTATTACTTTTAAACACCTCTCTTACCTCAGGATGTGTCCCAGCTGCCTTCAAACATGCCGTGGTTAAGCCACTCCTTAAAAAGAAAAATCTCGACCCCTCCATTCTCGCAAATTTTAGGCCCATCTCTCAGCTACCTTTTTTATCAAAAGCCCTGGAGCGAGTAGTCTACGCCCAGCTGCAGTCTTTTTTAACCACGCATGGAATCCATGAAAAGTTCCAGTCTGGCTTCAAACCCATGCACAGCACTGAAACAGCCCTTTTAAGAGTTTTTAATGATCTGCTCCTAGCCGCCGACTCAGGTAGCCCAGCTGTCTTGGTGCTGTTAGACCTGACAGCTGCCTTTGACACTGTGGACCATAGCATCCTGCTGTCACGGCTTGAACAGTCCGCTGGCATCACAGGCTCTGCCCTTGCATGGTTCAGGTCCTACCTGACAGACCGTAGCTTCTCGGTACAGCTAGGTGCCTTCTCCTCTGCCAAAGCCCCTCTTACCTGTGGGGTTCCCCAAGGCTCGATTCTGGGCCCCATCCTTTTTCTACTGTACATACTGCCCCTAGGTTCAATACTCACAAAACATAACATTCCCTTCCACTGCTACGCCGACGATGTACAGATATATCTGCCTCTCAAAGCAAATGTCACACACTCACTACAGCAGCTGATGGACTGCTTAGCAGAGATAAAATCCTGGCTGAGCAAAAACTTCCTCAACCTCAACGAGAGCAAGACCGAGGTCATCTTTTTTGGACCGCAACCTCCAGCCTCTCCGGTTGATATTCTGGGCTCTATCAAAAAAAACATCCTCCCCTCGGTCATGAACCTTGGAGTGACATTCACCAGCACTTTTAAATTTGACAAGCAGGTCAGCACCGTAGTAAAATCCTGCTTTTTTAAAATAAGACTATTGGCCAAAACCAAGTCGTATTTATCTTTTAAAGACTTAGAAAGGGTTATTAACGCCTTTGTAACCTCGAGACTGGACTATTGTAACGTTCTGTATGTGGGTATGGACCAGGCCTCAATCAAACGCTTACAGCTAGTCCAAAACGCTGCTGCACGTTTGCTGACTGGTCACAAAAAGCGCGACCACATCACCCCTATTCTGGCCTCACTACACTGGCTTCCAGTTCGGTTCAGAATTGATTTTAAAATCCTTTTATTTGTTTTTAAAGCACTAAATGGGCTGGCCCCGGCCTATATAGCTGAACTGCTCCAGCGCTACACCCCAGCCAGAGCTTTAAGGTCTGCTGACCAGCTGCTGCTGGTAGTGCCCAAGACCAGGCTAAAGACCCGAGGGCACCGAGCCTTCGCAGCAGCTGGCCCTAGGCTCTGGAACACTCTGCCCCTCCATGTGAGGTCGGCCCAGACCCTAGGGGTTTTTAAATCAAAACTAAAAACACACTTCTTCTCTCTGGCTTTCTAGTTAGAGCGGAGCACGACTCCTGACTATTCCGTGTGTTTTATTCTTATTTTGTTTTTTAAGTTATATCTGTTGTAATTTATTGTCGTTTATTGTGTTTTGTAGTAATGTGTTTTTATTACATGTACAGCACTTTGGCTCGACCAAAAATCGCTTTTAAATGTGCTTTATAAATAAAACTTGATTTGATTTTGATTTGATTTCAGCAGAGCCTAAAACTAGAAGACTAGAACAGACATTCACTTATTTTCTCCTGTTGCACATTTCTTTCTTTTTTTATCATAATGTCTTTAATTGCAATGTATTTTTTGTTATTAAGAGTTGTATTGGATGAATTTGCTTTTTTGTCTTACATCAAAAGCATACGTTATTTACATTCTGCATGCATTGTGTGCTTAGCACTTTCTTCTAGCACTATTTTACGTTTTAAGAGTATTTTTATGTTTTACTGTTAGCCTGGGATTTAAGATTACATTTGCCAAGAACTAGATTTTGCGCAAATAATAATCAATATTTTGAATGGGAAGATCAACCAATATATTTGTGTAAAAACTCACAGTTAACATTAGAAAGTGACATAAACAGGAACAAACACACTGTCATAGAACCGGCCTGAAAACCCTTTTAACACTGATGTTTCAACTCCTGTCTAATTGCACTAGCCTTCGTTTTTTTTGTAAGTAATTACAGCCAAAGCAAATATTTTAATTAGGGCTGTCAGTCGATTAAAATATTTAATCGCGATTAATCGCATGATTGTCCATAGTTAATCGCGATTAATCGCAAATTAATCGCACATTTTTTATCTGTTCTAAATGTACCTTAGAGGGATATCTTTCAAGTTTTTAATACTCTTATCAACATATGAGTGGACAAATATGCTTTATATGTTTGTTTATTATCATTTGAACAATGACAAATATTCTCATGAATATTAAACACAACAACCTCTGAACATTACAAATATTCGCTTCAATTCAACCTGGAACCTCTCTCATACAATAATTGTGTGTGTGTGTGTGTGTGTGTGCGTGTGCGTGTGTGTGTGGAGACACTGTGATGGATCGTTGGAGCTATGTGCAGCTCAAGGCATATATGCTCCAACGGGAGCTGCCTGGATGCTGCAATCATGTTGCGCGCACTATCCGTGCTGAGTGTGCTGACTTTTCGTACAATGTCACACTGTCTGGCTACCTGCATAAAGTCAAGTGCTCGGTGCAGTTGTCGGCGAAATGTCATTGAAACAGCTCCTTATATCCGTTAGCGCAGCTAGCTAGCACCAGATGCTAACAACAACAACAACACGTAAGGTGTGCCTCGCTCGCGCGAGTCGCACCACACATACACACTCCCTCCCGGTCCTCCCGATGGCCAGTCCGGGCCTGCCAGTGAGCGTGGAAGTGTGGTCTGCCACAAGCGGGCGGTAGGAGCGGGGCTGTCAGCATCAGCTTGTCGATGGTATTTTAAACTCGATGCGCTCTGAAACTACGGCGGCTGAGGACAAAAAATACACATGCGTTAATCGCGTTAAAATAATTAGTGGCGTTAATTTTTTTTTGCGTTAACGCGTTATTAACGCGTTAACTTGACAGCCCTAATTTTAATGCATTCAAGTAGTGCATTTACAGTGACTTGTCAAGAATAATGCTGTATGAAAACAGCATCCTCCGTAAAATTTGCCCTGTGTGAGCTTGTTTGCTGGGAACAGCTGCTTGAGGATTTAAAGTGTGTGTCACAACAATGAGCTGAAAGCTGCTGAGGCTGTAAAGGGAGAAGAGTTTTTTCTTTCCCAAGATTGGATAACTAGAAAACTTTTCTCATTACAGGCAGACTTTTCAACATTAGAATATTATACAATAACACAACTACACTACATTAGGCATTAGTTTATTTGTTATACCTCAAATGTTTTGTCGTTTCCCCCTGGGATTGAACCAATTTCCATAAAGTATTTCTGATTCTCCTTCTGATTAAACCAACAGTACTGTAGTTATTAATTGTCATAGAGTGGTGCAGCAATGAGTCGATAAAATAATTGATTTGTTTTACTTGTTTTTGGTTAGAAATCAAGTTTAAAACACGCTTTTACTTCATGCGACGTGTATGCACCATAAACAAAATCCAATGCAAAAATTCCATTGCTTTTTGTCGAGGAAGCCCTTGCGATGCCAATCTCCAGGTTGGCCTACAAAAATAAGTCATCACTTAGTCACACTCTTTGTTCTGTTTATGTTTTTATGTTTCATGTGGAACCTACTTGAGCAGAGGCCTGTACTACGAAGCCGGATTTTCGCTTAGCCGGCTGACTTCAGGGAAAACTCGGGCTTTCCGGTCCTACGACGCTGGTTCTCTTTTTAGCGGGCTAGATCTCCATGGTAACTTATGCTGAGCGGCTAACCTCCTCGGGAGGAGGTTAGGTGGCAGGCTAAGAGATCAACTCAGTGAAAGCACCGCCTGCTGACCAATCAGAGCTCCGTGTGCGGAGTTTAAAGCTATCAAGTCATATTACAGGATAGAGGAAATACAGAAAAACTGCCGTTGCAGGAAAGACGGCCGGCAAAAATCAACTGACTGTGTGAACGTGAACATTAATAGAATATCCCCTCCCATCTTCAGAGCAATCTGACTATTATAACATTAGCGTTAAGAAAGCTTACTTAAATATCTGCCACGACATAAGTAACCGGATCAGAGTAACATTAAGTACAGTCCGCGGCACTGTGAGTGCAGACGGCGATGTGTCCCATTATCATTCATATCATATCACATCATAATGTATCATATATTTCCTTATTTGAGTCAGCTTCTTGAGCCGTATCTGGCCGTGCAACACTCACAGTGTCCCATACTGTATGCAGAAGTATTATTTTAAGCAACACATTAAATTGACGAAACACTCGAGTCAAATGTAATTAAAGTCAGATCCACTCGTGTCTTGGACGGGGCAGTGATATCATAAACCTGTTAATGTACGCATTCAAACGCTTTTTCTTTTACCAGCTGTATTCACCTTGCAGGTGCAGCTATGTGGCTTTGATCCTGGATAAAGTGTTTAAGTCATGGATGTTTAAAGTTTAACTTCTTCATATTTGACTAATATTAAAGTTCACTTTTCATTCAGGAAGTATGACGCTGCGCTGTCAGAACGCGGCTTGTCCATGTTTGAGATTGGTCGAATGCTCCAAATACCACCCCTTTCATGTGAACGCGCACCTAACTAGATAGGACACGGCTGGCTTGAGCGATCCACTTGATAACCAGCGTCGTAGTACAGTTTAGCGAGAGCGCGTATGTTTTGGATTGGGCCAACCGGCTAACTCAAACATATCCAGGTTAGGAAAATCCGGCTTCGTAGTACAGGCCTCAGGTCTCCCTTGAAAAAGAGATCAATGATCTCAATGGGATACACCTGGATAAATAAAGGTTTGAAATGAAATGAAAAATCACTGCACCACTCCATTGCTCTGCAGGACCCATGGCGGTAGTAACACGTTTATTTTTATATTCACACCACTACATGACCTCAAGTAATTACTTTAATAGAATGTACTTCTTTTTGCAAATGTATTTTACATTGGGGATATTTGCGATCAAATATATGTACTTCTCCTATGTCCGACTAAGAGATGATAGTGTAATAACATGAAGGATGTGATAATGAAGAAACTGAGCTTTGGTGTTTCTTTAAAGGTGGGGTATGTAATTTTGGAGAAACCAGCTCGAGTTTGAAATTACACAACCGGAGAAAATCTGCCACTTCCTTACAGAGCCCCTCCTCCAACACACACGAACGCGCACATGACCAATGAGGGCACGAGATAAGTTTGTGCACAGATGGAAGGCTGACAGGCAGGTAGGCCATCCAGTTATTTTAGCCGGGCAGGATGATTGGTCGTGCTTTTTACAGTACTACGGCTTCCACAGATGACATTTTTTAATGGATTTTTTGTCAAAGCACTTAAAATATTCATTGCTATCGGGATGTTAAGAGCATTCCATGGAATATAACAAAAAGTGTATCTCGAGCCGGTTTCTCAAACTTACCTACCCTACCTTTAATTCTTCATCTCAGCTTTTAGACTGCCTAAAATTCCACACCACTTCCAATACAGGGATTTTATGAGTTTGTCATGGTTATAGCTACAGTATGTAAATCCCCTACCTGCACTTTTATACTTCATCCTCACAAATTATTTCAAAAACCCATCCTCCTCCATTAGATATCTCTCTTTAATAATGTAAATCTCTTTCCTCTGGCATTGTCCAAAAGCCCCCTGATGATAGCAGGTGTTAATCCCCTTTCACAGTAAATGTCAGGCCCCAAAGTCTGAAAGATTACACACTTATTTTCCCTCTGTGTAGAAATGCCTTAGAAACTTCACAGCCTAGCATCAGGATTGTCCCTTTCACAGGAAAACATGATTCATTTCCATCAAAACCATGTTTGTTAATAATGTTTTCATGCAAACATACAGTATGTACCCAACTAAATGAAACCCATAGCCTACAGCTAATACAACTTCTATCTACAGTCATTGCTGCAAAGCCTGCCTTCCATGGTAAGATGACAGGGACATCCTTTGTGCTAACTGGTATGCAACGTGCACAGAGACTGTTTACAAGAAAGGATTATGAACTGTCAATCATCAAAGTGTCCGTCTGGCTCTGTTGCTCCTCCCTGATATAAAGAACCATCCTAACAGAAATGTGTCCTGAGTTTTCACTGAGCAAAGCAGAGCCACATTAGCTATTATTGGTCACATTTATATTAGTATGTAGTGTCTCTCCTGTGACATGTCTCCATGCTTTAATGTTCAGAAAGCTCTTTATTTTTCTCATACTGCCTGTGCTGCAGCACCTCTTTTCACCCTCTGTCTGAAACCAGAGCCCAGTCTGCTCTGATTGGTTAGCTGGCAGGCTCTGTTGTGATTGGTCAACCACTCAGAGATGTGCCAATGCTTTGGAACGCTAGACAATAGAAGTGCCAGTGTAACATAATGATGTCACTATGTTACGGATGCAAACAAAAGAGTCCAATGGAGGCGTTTCAGGCAGGAGGGGAGTTTATGGGAGAGACTTTTGTAGTGTGTTATAACCTATATATAACACACTACAGGAAAGAGAAACCCCCAAAAGGATATTAGGGCCTCTTATATATCTGAAACATTAGAGGAGTTCAGTGAAATGCCAAAAACGTATATCACACACTACAGATGGAGTTTCTCTCCCACACACTCCCCCCTTGCCTGAACGCCACAATTTGACTCCTTTGTTTACTTTCTGGAACATAGTGACATCATTATGTAACATTCACGCCTCTATTTGCTAGCGCTCAAACACATTGTACGTGATAGGCTAAAGTTAGCCGGCCAGCTAACCAATCAGAGCAGACTGGCCTCTGGTTTCAGACAGAGGGTGAAAAGAGGTGCTGCAGCACAGGTATGAGGAAAATAAAGAGCTTTCTGAACATTAAGCATGGAAACAGGTCAGATGAACCTGAAAAAGAACATAATAGATTAAAATAGTTGGAAGCTACATTTCTTTTTACATCACCTACAGTTTTTACGCTCATCCTTATAATGTCTTTCTCTACAAACTGTCACGATCTGTCTGTGTTGTGTTTTGTCTTGTCTTTTTCTGTCTTTGGTTTCCTGTTTTGTTTTGAAAAGTGTTCACCCCGTCTTGCCTGTTGCTTCCTGTCTCTGTGTTCCCTCCTGCCTGATTGCCCGATTGTGTTCACCTGGTGCCCCTGTGTTTTCTCCTCCCTCCTCACCTGTGTCTTGTTTGTGTGATTGGTCTTGTGTGTATTTTAGTTCTGGTTTTTCTGTCTGTCATTGTTGGTTCCTTGTTTGTCTTTGACTGTGTCACAGGGTAGTGTTCTGTTGTCTACTTTGTTACCTTGGATTAAAGGAATTATCTTGGAAATCTGCATTTGGGTCCTGCCTGCTGCACTCAACCCTGACAGAAGGAACCAACCAGAAATGGGCCCAGCAGATCCATTTGAGGTGGATTTACAACATTTTACCTTTTCTTTGGCTTGCTGCTATGGTAGGTGGAGGGGAGCGTCCAGTGTTCAGCAGAAAGAGGCTGCTCTGGCAGAGGCTCACCAGGTGGCAACAGTGGATCCATCTTTAGTTAAGTTCTTACCTGACTGGATTTTGGATTTCCTTTCGACGTGCCCGGCCTGCTAGCCCCAGGCATGCTAGCCCCCTGCCTCCCAACTCCCAACCTGACACCATACATCTCGGTGTGTTCCGTCTGGAGTCAACCCCTGCTTCTTCCCCATTTCCTGCTCCTGTCCAGGAGCCGTTCTCGGGCACTCGTCTGGCTTTTGGAGGTCCACGAAGCCTCCAAAAGGCTCCTAAGAGAAGGAGTCGCAAGTCCAGGCTAGCAGCCCGAGCCCCAGAAGCCATGCTTTGGGCTCCAGTACAGGCCCCAGCAGCCATAGTTCCGGCTCCAGAACCGGCCCACACAGCCATGGTTCAAGCCCCATTTCTGGCCCCAGCAGCCATGGTTCCGGCCCCAGTTCTGGCCCCAGCAGCCATGGTTCCGGCCCCAGTTCTGGCCCCAGCAGCCATGGTTCCGGCCTCTGTTCCGGTCCAGCACGCCATTTCTCATCAGGGAAATCTTCTGGGCCAACATGAGCAGATGATGCGAGCCTTAGTTGAAAGCAATCAGTCCATGGCTCTACACATGTCAAACCTTGCTGCTAAGGTCTCAACTCTCCTGCCGGGGGTCTTGCCAACTCCATGTCCTGTCCCATTGGGGGTCCCGCCGACTACTCTTCTGCCGGGGGTCCTGCCAACCCTATGTCCTGTGCCGTTGGAGGTCCCGCCGACTACTCTTTTGCCGGGGGTCTTGCCAATCCTATGTCCTGTCCCTTTGGGGGTCCCGCCGACTACTCTTCTGCCGGGGGTCCTGCCAACCCTGTGTCCTGTCCTGTTGGAGGTCCCGCCGACTACTCTCCTGCCGGGGGTCTTGCCAACTCCATGTCCTGTCCCATTGGGGGTCCCGCCGACTACTCTTCTGCCGGGGGTCCTGCCAACCCTATGTCCTGTGCTGTTGGAGGTCCCGCCGACTACTCTCCTGCCGGGGGTCTTGCCAACTCCATGTCCTGTCCCATTGGGGGTCCCGCCGACTACTCTTCTGCCGGGGGTCTTGCCAACCCTGTGTCCTGTGCCGTTGGGGGTTCCGCTGAGGGTCCTGCCAACTCCACGTCCAGTATCGTTGGGGGTCCTGCCGACACCTGTTCCGCTGTGGGTCCTGCCAGCCCCATGTCCTGTCCCGTTGGGGGTCCCGCCGACTGCTGCTCCGCCGGGTTTCCTGCCAACACCAGATCCTGTCCTGTAGGGGGTCCCGCCGACACCTGTCCCGCCGGGGGTCCTGCCAGCTCTGTGTCCTGTTCTGTTGGGGGTCCCGCCGACACCTGTCCCGCCGGGGGTCCTGCCAACTCTGTGTCCTGTTCTGTTGGGGGTCCAGTCGACACCTGTCCCGCCGGGGTCCTGCCAGCTCTGTGTCCTGTTCCGTTGGGGGTCCCGCCGACACCTGTCCCGCCGGGGGTCCTGCCAACTCTGTGTCCTGTTCCGTTGGGGGTCCAGTCGACACCAGCCCTTGCTCCATCCGGGGTCCCATTGACACCAGCCCATGTCATGTTCAGGATCCCGTCTACGCCTGTCCCGTCGGCTCCGGTTCCTGTCCGGCCGATACTGGGTCTTGCCCGGCCTCCGGAGTTGTCCCGTCGGCGCCTTCCTGCCCGGCCTCCGGAGCTGTCCCGTCGGCGCCTTCCTGCCCGGCCTCCGGAGCTGTCCCGTCGGCGCCTTCCTGCCCGGCCTCCGGAGCTGTCCCGTCGGCGTCTTCCTGCTCGTCCTCCGGGGTTGTCCCGTCAGCACCTTCCTGCCCGGCCTCCGGAGCTGTCCCGTCGGCACCTTCCTGCCCGGCCTCCGGAGCTGTCCCGTCAGCGCCTTCCTGCCCGTCCTCCGGAGCTGTCCCGTCGACGCCTTCTTGTTCACCCTCGAGCCCGGCCCCCTGAGTGCCGCGGTCTTCGCCCTCCAGCCCGGCCTCCTGAGTTCCCCAGCCGTGGTCTTCGCCCTCGAGCCCGGCCCCCTGAATCTTCCAGCCACTGCCTTCGCTCTCATGCCCGGGCCCCTGAGTTCGCTCGCTGTGGCCTTCGCCCCTTTTTGGACTCTGCCTTGCCCACGGGCCGTCCGCCCGGGACCCCTTCCGGGCCCGTCCTCCGGACCCCCTCCACCCACCCTTTTGGTCCTGGTTGTGCGTCCCTACTCCGGGCCCCCTTCGCCCACCCTTCTAGAGGTTTTGGACTTTTTGGGGCTTTTTTGGGACATCTGGGATCCGTCCCTTGAGGGGGGGGGTAATGTCACGATCTGTCTGTGTTGTGTTTTGTCTTGTCTTTTTCTGTCTTTGGTTTCCTGTTTTGTTTTGAAAAGTGTTCCCGCCCGTCTTGCCTGTTGCTTCCTGTCTCTGTGTTCCCTCCTGCCTGATTGCCCGATTGTGTTCACCTGGTGCCCCTGTGTTTTCTCCTCCCTCCTCACCTGTGTCTTGTTTGTGTGATTGGTCTTGTGTGTATTTTAGTTCTGGTTTTTCTGTCTGTCATTGTTGGTTCCTTGTTTGTCTTTGACTGTCACAGGGTAGTGTTCTGTTGTCTACTTTGTTACCTTGGATTAAAGAAATTATCTTGGGAATCTGCATTTGGGTCCTGCCTGCTTCACTCAACCCTGACACAAACATGGCAATTCACATACATACAGACATCTAAACATATATTATTTTAAACTTCTATTCCTTGTCTGTCGAATAACTCAATTTTATGATGAATATTATTTGACAGGATAAAAAAGTTCCAGAAAATCATTTAAATAATGTTTTAGAAAGATTTATTTCTTATATGTTGTGCTATGCAAATTCCAATATATTAAATGAATTATCAGTCATTGTAATTTGTGGCGAAAGGTTCTTTTGACTAACAGTTAAACAAATATGTTGTTTTGAGTTAATGTACTAAGGCTTAAGTTAACTTAATAGCATTTATTTTGTACATGTTTCCTTTAGAATTTTCTAAAATTAAGTTTCTCAAATTAATTTCCACAAATCATCGGTGGCCTTTCAAATAATGTGCTCGGAATTTGATGTGCTTATGTGAACACATCATTCATTACATTGCTTTAGTAAATCTTTACTGTAGGACATTGCTGCGCAGTCTACATTTGTAGCAATAAATGCAAGAATTCTTTCTGAAAAAGCTCCAGTCAAGGCTATTTCTTTTTCTCTTCTGTGTGAATGCTTCAATGACCTTAAGTCACGACACACTTCATAAAAGAAGAACATCTTGTTTTCTTGTAAACAACAGGCCTCACTTTGTCTTTTTATCAGTTTGACATTCTTTAATAAGTGCAACACACTCGCACTCCTGACATCTCATCATTATAAATTCACCACACATGTGAATGTTGGATTAGTTTGTTCATAATTTGTGTTTGTTAATAGAAACTCTACAGCAGTAAATCATGTTTGCCTTTGTTTTCGTCACACAGCTGTTTCCCCTGCCTTCATCAAATGTATTTAGTGTACAGAAAAACCACAGCAAGTAGGACCTTGCATCATGTCCATAATTTGCATCATTCACCTAATCCATGTTTCTTTCAAAAATGCTGCTGTTCTTTCTCTTAAAGCCAGCAAACAATGTAAAACTTCCATTTCATTTCTTCTTATTATGTTGCCCTGAATCACAAGCATTCACACCGTAACTATTTTGGTGGATCTTGGACTTTTTGGAAAATGGTTTTCTAATGGTGGATATTCTGCATGTGAATTTAAGTACGTAAGTAGTAAATGCTAGTAGTTTAACCTGTTAAACCCTGAGCCTGTTTTTCAGGTAATTTTGCATTAGAGTGAAGCTACACTCTAGCTCTGACATCTAGAAACAGAAAAGCATGGATTATCAGTCTCATTGCTTATGGATTATCAGAAATCATTTCAAAGGGACACAGACACATTGGATTAACCTATGGATTAACTTCAGCAGCGTTTTTATCATTTTAATGCCATTGAAGACCACTTTGGAGAAACTACAGAGCCAAGGTAACCATGTTAGCATTTTTAGCTACCTAGCGCCACCTGTTTTGATGTCTGTTTTTGTTTATAACGTCGCGATTTCGTATAATTCAGTGATAATGAGGGTACCCTTCGATTCTGTGTCACCTCACGATGTGAATCGATGTCATGGATGTAGAGAAAAGATAAATAAGGTTTTGTGAGTGATTTTCGGTGCAGTAATCTGTTAGCATTTTTTGCTCGTTGCTAATTCAGAGGCTCAGTGTTAGCATTGTGGGTTTTCTTTTGAAAAAAAAATAAAAATCATCAGTTAGATGAGTTTCTTCCCGTTACATGGATATAAAACATTCATAGTTTATTAAATGAACATGCCCTCAGACACTGTTTCCTGCAAAATGTTGCGGCAGTGCCCCGGTACCGGGGTCTCTCGGGTCTTAAGCTGTAAATACTAATTTTGTCCAGTTTTAAAAAACAGGCCATGGTTAACCTTACTGCAGCACAGTGACTATGCTGTTACATCTGGTTGCTACAATATCAAGAACTATGCATTATTTATTTACCACACAATCTGAAATTGCAACTGACATTTATTCTGAATTTTTTCATTCTCTTGCACTATTTTATCTATTTTATTTGTTCTATGTCCTATTCATGTTGCACTGTTGGAGGACCCTGTGTCTTAAGTTTTTCATTGCCATATCTACACTGTAGCTAATGTGCACATGACAATAAAGCCTTGAATCTTGATTCTTGCATAAAGTGCTAAACATACTATTAAAAGAAAGTTTTGCACGCAATTAAATTGTCGATTTTCAATAACTCAAATACATAATCAGCAGGTTACTTGGAAACTAAATAATATACTTTAATGCTTCAAGAGGTTTTTGTTTTTGCATATTTTTAAACATGTTAAGCTGCTCGTCACATACCTGATGCAGTGCTCCGACAATCTTGCGAGTTTCTTGGTAAATAGTCTCCGGGCTCCAATGACTGTTGATGTGTTTCAGTGCCTCTGCGATCCGGTTGTGTTCCCTGAGCCACAGTGTGTGCAGACAGATCAGGGGCAGACCCTCATTCAGCCGACTGTCTCCAGCTCTGAAACATTCGACTCTCTCCACGTGCGGACCCTGGCGGCAGGCGGATGGCAGATTGGCGACGGATGGAGGGTATGTTCTTCCTGTGTGATCCCTGAACTGGTCATTGACAGCAAGCTTCCCATCGAGGCCAGAGAGGTCACGGAGGGAGCTCTGCAGCCTTGGACTGTGGCCGTACACGGTCGAAGCATCTATGAACGATGTGATGCCGTTCATCTGCTGTCGCTGCAGAGCTTGTCGAATATCTGAGCCACGATGGATGGCGCAGGCTGCGTTGGAGCGAAAAAAAGGCATGCAACCTCGTGCAGCTTTGATAGAATCACCTGTCTGTGGAGAACATGAAATAATTTGTTACAATCTGTTACCATCCAGAGCAACTCCTGATCAATGTAGTTGTGTTGTCCCTTCATTCACAAATCCCTTCATCCATTCATCGCTTGACCCTTCATCCCTCCCTCCCAACATTCATTCATCCTAATATATCGAGGATCAAAAGACTAATGTCACAGCAGGATTTGGAAAAACTTGTCCATGCTTTTATCTTCAGTAGACTGGACTACTGTAATGGTGTCTTCACAGGTCTCACTAAGAAATCTATCAGAAAGCTGCAGCTAATTCAGAACGCCGCTGCTCGAGTCCTTACCGACACTAAGAAAGTGGATCACATCACTCCTGTTCTGAAGTCTTTACACTGGCTTCCTGTGTGTCAAATAATTGATTTCAAAATACTGCTGCTGGTTTATAAAGCACTGAATGGTTTAGGCCCAAAATACATTTCTGATCTGCTGCTAAATAATGAACCATCCAGAACTCTCAGGTCTTCAGGGACTGGTCAGCTTTCTGTCCCCAGAGTCAGAACTAAACATGGAGAAGCAGCGTTCAGTTATTATGCTCCAAATATCTGGAACAAACTCCCAGAAACCTGCAGGTCCGCTGCAACTCTTACTACTTTTAAATCCAGGCTGAAGACTTTTCTTTTTGTCGCCGCTTTTAATTGAGCTATTCACATCTTAAACTGCACTGTAACTTTTATCCATGTATTTTTTCTTTTAATGTTTCTTTTATTATCTTTTCTTTTTAATGACTGTTTTTAAATGCCATTTTCTTAATGTCTTTCATTTTTGTAAAACTGTTTGAATTGCCTTGTGTTGAAAGGTGCTATATAAATAAACTTCATCCCGTTGTGCATTCATCCTTCATTACATCCCTTTATTCCTACCTTCCCTACATTCCTTCGACCCTTCACCATTTTCACCGTGCATCCCTTCCCTGCCTTCATCCCTCTCTCCCTACATCCCTTCATCCCTCTCTCCCTACATCCCTTCATCCCTCTCTCCCTACATCCCTTCATCCCTCTCTCCCTACATCCCTTCATCCCTCTCTCCCTACATCCCTTCATCCCTCTCTCCCTACATCCCTCTCTCCCTACATCCCTTGGTTGATTCATCCCTGATTACCTCCCTTTATTCCTCCCTCCCTCTATCCCTTCAACCCTTCATCCCCCCCTCCCTACAGCTGTCCGTTCTTTCCTCTCTACAGTACATCCCTTCAACCATTCATCCCTTTCCCTCCCTCCCTAACCCCCTTCGACCCTTCACCCCCCCTCCCTACATCCCTTCATCAAGTCATCACTCTCTCCTTACATCTTTCATCCATTTATCATATTAACCCTTCATCCCTGCTTCACAACATCTCTTCAAAGCTTCACCCTTCCCTCCCTTCCTGTATCCATTTGACCCTTCATCACTTCATCACTTCATCCCTACATCCCTACATCCCTACATCCCCTCTCCATGTCTCCCCTTATCCCTAATCTATTCAGATTGGACAGAAACACGCCATGGGACCGAACTCCCACCCTAAGTCTCTCCTCTGAGTTGGCTTCAGTTCATCCTTCAGACCAGACTGACAGGCGTCATCTCTCATCCTTTTATCCCTTTCCATTTCCATTCGATATGTCCTGTGAATAAATCTCCAACTGACATATGGTTGTAGAACTGTATGGTCCTTGCTAGTGAGGCGGT
Organism: Trematomus bernacchii; assembly: GCF_902827165.1. Taxonomy (NCBI): domain Eukaryota; kingdom Metazoa; phylum Chordata; class Actinopteri; order Perciformes; family Nototheniidae; genus Trematomus; species Trematomus bernacchii. Next base: position 2,670,413 of record NW_022987656.1, read on the forward strand.
TATTGATCTAAGTCTCAACAAGACAAATGAAAATGTTTAAGGACTGTTGTGCTTACCTCAATGGGAAAGCACGGATGCACATTTTGACATGTCTTCAAACAGTCCACATCACTCCAAAGGCCGGCTCCGCCTTTGATTTGAGGGGTCATGGTCATGTCATGGCTGATGTACTGGCCCCACTCCACTAGCATGTGAGAATAGACATCGTCCTTCAGTTTGGACGAGCTCCTCATTATTTTCTTGCTGACTTCCCATGGCTGTTAAAACAGAAAGATTATATTATTTTGGACGACAACAAGTACTTATTTTTACCGTCAGGGGTGATGACTCAAAACAAGAATGTAAAAATACATTAAAGATATATTTATTTATGTGCTTTTTGATAATTATCTTACATGTATTTATTCATGCAATTATTTATGGCCTTACAGTATGTTGTGGTACTAATATCATTTTCTTTCCTCTATGAGAAATGGATACATTACTAAAAGTCATAAAAGGGGTTGGATATGTTCAGGCAAGCCTCTTTTCTTTCATACCCTTATTATCTCCTTAAGAAAGTATACTTATTACATTCAATACATGTATTAGCCAATACTTAATTGAGATCATCTTTATAAATTACTTTGGATACCTTTTACCTCTAATATGCAGATAAACTACGTGCTGGTTACAAAATATTTTCTTCCCCCAAATGACCCCGCAAAACCGTTTAATTTCCGTTACACTGTTTATCCCCATGACTGGAAATATACTTTTATAGCTTGGGAAATAGTGTCTTTTAAAGCAAAGGCCACAATATTGAAATGAAACTGTAATCTGTGCCATCTCACACACTTCTGCTGTTCCAAAGCTGCGGACTTTATCTGCTGTGAAACAGGTTGGGACAAGAAATAGAAAGCTACATTAACTTGGGTTTGCAGGGTGAGCTCGCTTCACTTTCTAATGTCTCCACCAAGACTGTTTGTGTCCGCTGGACCAGCATTGAGCAGATTACCGGGGGAAGTTGGAATCCATTATGGAGCCGTCCTTGGTTCCAGCCCTTGGGCTCTCTCCCTCCGTCTTCGTATTCAGCTGGAAGCCATCTGACCAAGGGAGTGCTGGCTACTCCCCTGAGAGGATTTTGCCTGACAAAAAGAATCATGAAGCGTTCCCAAAAATACAGCAGCACAAACAGAATATGCCATCAACAAATACAACATCATTTATTTCCTTCCAAAAGGTCATGAGGAGTTTATAACACTACATTTGTACCAATATGCTAGGTAACTAATTGCGAGATTTGCTTCATATTTTTGTTATACTCACTGACAAATCAGGTGGTAGTCAGTTCATGAATGTGTGAATTTGCTGTTAAAACTGGTGTCTTATGTTGCCATATATTAATACAAACATACATACATTTGATCAGTTACTATCAGGCCATTTCTGGACTTACATCATCTAGGCCGCTCTACTTTCTAATAAGAAAGAAGCCACTATTGGACCCATGTATAGTGAGTCATGTAAAAAATAAATAAATAAAATAATGATAATTAAAGTAAGTTTTCTGTTTTGGAGTAGACCATGAACTGTGGCAAGAAAAATACTTAATGCACTGCTGCAACACCATGAACAGGCATGTGTTCCCATGGCTACACTAGTTGTTAAATGGGAACACAATTCATAAAATAAAATGACACTGCCATTCCTCCCCCACCCCTAATTCTATTGTTTTGTGCATTGTCTTTGCACCGTATCACTGTTTTACTTATTATAGTGTATCTGCAATTAACAATAACATCGAAATGATAACAAAAATAATAATAAAAGGTTTCCCGTTTTTACATTCAATTGGTTGTAATTCAGACAGGCATTAGGTTTTCGCAAAAACGTAAGGTAATTCCCAGTGGTGGGTAGAAGCATAATATACAGTTTCTACATAAATTCATAAACTGCTAATTAAAATACGTTGTATTTGCCTTTTGGGTGCACATTGTGTATGACACAGTAAAATCAACAACACCAACATGGGATAAATGACTTCTACATCCCATCTCTTTTCAGAACCTCCTTCATTAAGTCCCACGAAGATTCTGTGTGGACTCTAATACAATATTTATTCCTTTATAACAATATAGTCGAGCCTCTTCGACTTACCAAAAGATGGAGAGTTACCTGTTATTGCAGAGGCCAGATATGGAGCTGTATTTGTTGAGGTGACTTTGATGACAGATGTTTGGATGTGTCACAGGAGGACATCGAGACAGCTCGGCAATCAGCTCCACGTCTTCCCATGAGAGCAGTCCTAGCATTGTGACGGAGCAAAAATTCAATTCAAGTTTATTTATATATAGCCCAGTATCACAGATTTTTACATTTGTCTCAGTGGACTTTACAGTTTGTACAGAATATGAATACAACACCCTTTGTCCTTGGACGCTCACATTTGACAGGGAAAAACTTCCAAAAACCCAACAGTTAATGGGGAAAAATGGAAGAAACCTCAGGGAGAGCAACAGAGGAGGATCCCTATCAGACAGACGTGCAATAGATGTCATGTGTAAATTAAAAAGAAAATACATTTACAACATACTGTAGGTATTCCAAAAGCTTGAAATATGAATGTGTCTATAAATAAGAAGAAGGTGAAACTAGAAAACTTCAAATTGAATCTTGCTAACCTGAAAGACACACACTGTAATTGGAAAAGCTCCCCCGTTTAATGGTCATTTCCTTTATAAAGGATGGACTCTTTGCAGGCATGGTTTGAATTATCCCATTTTTGGTAATCTGTTATATTGGTATGAATAATGGTAATGGCCAAATTAGGACCAATCACAATAGGTGTTGTTTTGACTATGGTGCCTTTCTCTTAAGGTAAACTAGATTTTAAATAATAAATCAACTCTACCTGGTGCCATGACATCCCTCTTATATCTCTGTCTCGCTCTGTTGTCGAGGACGTGCAGTGTTGTTTGAAAAAGCTCTGCAGCTCGGGAATTCTCCAGGGTCTCGGGCTCCGTTTGCCGAAGGAATGGAGACACATGCATGGAAGAGGAGGCTGAGCTTCGTCTGGAAATGGACAGATAAAAGAAAGGGTTTTTTTTTGTCTGTCCCCTGCTGAATACATACTGTTTCAGTTGAAACTTTAAAAAGTCATTTGATGATTCATCACCTTTGTCTGCAGTGGAGAGAGGCTTCGTGTAGCATTCGCTGGCTTTCTTGAAATGACGAGATAAGCAGTTCTCTCAAAGATGTGGCTGGAAGTGTCACAAAATAACAGCATGAACATCTGTGACTACAATATATTCTGAAAAGTGTTGGATAGGATATACATTTACCAAAGTACAGGACTGAAATTACTGTAACATTTTGAAGTTATTGTTCTTTAGGTCAGAATATTGGAAGCTCTATTGTCTGGTTCTACTTAACATTGTAGAAACAAATATATTCATCTTAACCAATAAATGTGGATTAGTCTATAATATGAATGTCAACAAAATATAGGAAAAAGTTCTAGTTTATTATGTTGAAAAACTAAACTAAAGTATATTGAAAATATGTTATGAAAAATACATGGTATAGTATATCGAAAATATAATTTAAAAGTCTAAAACAATAGTATAAAACAAAAAAAGTTTGATCAAAAAATATAAATATAAAAAGTGAAAGTATAGTATCATGAATAAAATCATAGTGTAGTATTTCGGAAATATCATGAAAAAAGAACAATGTAACAAAAAAAGGTTTATCAAAGCATGTTGAACATTAAGATACAAACTCATTTTATAGTATATGGCAGATATCCTGAATAAAAATAAAAGTATAGTATGTCGAAAATATCATGACTAAATGGCCTAGTATAGTATGACTATAGCATAAACTAGAATACAATTGATAGTATAGTATGGTAAAAAAAAAGTAGTACGCTGAAATGTCATAACAAATCATAGTATAGTATGGTAACAAATAACAAAAAGAGTGATAGTGTAGTTTGTCGAAATGTCATTAAGAACATTTGGTACCACTTTACAATAAGACTACGCTTATAAAGGATTCATAAAGGGTTTATAATTAGGTTATTAATTAGGTTGTTAACACTTTATTAATCATTAAGAACCATTTATAAACCAGTTGTAACATAGATCAACACAGGCTCACTATTTGGCAAGATGACTAAGCCTTATATTGGTAATAGCTTACTTTGTCTTCTTCATCAGCCGGCATCCTTGGTATCTGTTGTTCACTGAGTTGATTCTCCCCCATCCATTTTGATGTTTCTTGGCATCTCTTTATGACCATTTATTTACGAGTTACTAACATTTATAACTGCCAAAAGGGAGCCTTGTAAAGTGTTAAACACATTCCCATTTTTTAATGAGTTACTACCATTTATAATTGGTAAAAGGGAGCCTTATTGTAAAGTGTTAAACAAATCACCATTTATTAATGAGTTACTACCATTTATAATTTGTTTAAGTTATATTAAGCCTTAAAGTTATGCATACATTAGGACGTGGTCACAGTGACAGGTATGTCCAGCGATCTGCTAGCAGCTCCGTGATGCTACAGGGACTCAGCCTGCTCAACTCATCCGGGGAACATAACTTGAACTCGGTCGTGTTTGTTGTGCTGGTGCCTTGTGGACTATTCTTCATGCTTATATCGGACTATTGTGACTCGCTCTGCGGTTAAAACAGACGGTGCATGAATGCGGTTTTGCGGTAAGTGAAATTCGAGTACTTTATTTATGTGTTGCTTATGTTTTTAGTCAGCTAACGTTAATGAATGTTAAGGCTTGGGTTAGCATTTAAGGTAGGGTAGGTAAGTTTGAGAAACCGGCTCGAGATACACTTTTTGTTATATTCCATGGAATGCTCTTAACATCCCGATAGCAATGAATATCTTAAGTGCTTAAAAAATCCATAAAAAAAATTCATCTGTGGAAGCCGTAGTACTGTAAAAAGCACGACCAATCATTTTAGCCGGCCCGGCTAAAATAACTGGATGGCCTATCTGCCTGTCAGCCTTCCATCGGTGCACAAACTTATCTCGTGCCCTCATTGGTCATGTGCACGTTCGTGTGTGTTGGAGGAGGGGCTCTGTAAGGAAGTGGCAGATTTTTTCCGGCTGTGTATTTTCAAATTCTAGCGCACTCGAGCTGGTTTCTCCAAAATTACCTACCCCACCTTTAAGCAAGTGGTAGCTACATCTGTGCTAACGATGCTAATCGTAGCCTCCAAGTTAAAACGTAATAGAGAAATGTTAAGCATTAAGTTGGATAATACTGTAGAACAGACGGCTTCTGTTTGAGGTTGATAAAATAAGGTAATTCTTGTAAGTTAGAGAGATATTTTATTAGGTAGGTAACTTTATGCATCGCTAAGGTTAATTTAAATTCGCTATGATCGATTATGTAGACAAGCTAACGTCAAAGTAGTGTTGAAGAGCGGCGTAGTGTATGTGAAATCAACCTCACAATAAGATGTGTGTATATTACAAATAATAATGTCATATTTCAAGTTGATTACTTTGATATTACAATATGGTTGGTTGAGCTGGAGTTCATTATTGAGTTTACACGTTAACGTCACAGTCATATCTGAAGAACGAACCCAGACCTTGTTCTTTTTATTAATTGTATTACCAAATTGGTATCAAATAAATAGTAAGCATTGGTAACACCAATGCTGATAAAGTAAACCATTTTATTTGAGTATTTGTGTCTGGGAGAAGGTACTGTACCCAGTTCCTATGTTCGGCAGTTATAGACTGGGCTTTCTTGTACAAGAGAATAAATAAAACAAATCAATATGGACCATTACTGTATAATTATCCTTCAATTATGTTATACAATGCACCAAATAAACAAGTATGGCATTTTGAAACATGATGTGCAACAACTGTAATTTGTGTGCATTTTGTTGTTAACTAAGATGATGTTATGATTTATTTTTTGTTAGTATGCTCGTGAACGCTTTGGTCATACCTGGAGAAGGAAGAAATGGGTCTTCGGAATGATGGGAGTTAAAGACAAAAGGCGGAGACTAGTGTTGAAACTAGTGGAGAAACGATCACGATGCCTCCTTGTCCCTCTGATTAGACGGCATGTTAAGTCAGGAAGTAGCATTATTAGTGATGAGTGGAGGGCATAGGAGAGTGCTGAGTAACATGGGGTACAACCACTGCACCATAAACCACAGCAGCTGGTTGGTGAACCCCCAGACTGGCAGTCATATCATATCCAACATAATGAAAGAGCTTGGTCGACCGTCAAAGGACATGTCCGTAGACTGAGAGGAAACCGTACAGAGAGTTTGTTGGAGAAACACCTCAAGGTTCTTGAATGGTCATCTTGGCTCTGCTCACCCTGATGGACTGCTTGGACGCTTGTTCAAGGATATACACAAAGCCTTTCCAGTCTGAGTACCATTATGTCTTACCTAGTCTTTCATTTATGTCTGAGAAAAGCTTTTATGTTTAAATATGTGTATCAGTCATACTAAATAGTCATTATTTTGAGTCCTGATTTTCTTCATGTGTGAATAAAATGTTTTGCTTGGCTCTTTTGCATCTTACTTTGCATTTCATGTGAAAAATGTGTATTAGGTCAGCGTGAATGTTATAACTCATTCATAAATGGACATGTGTATTAAACTTAAAAACAACGCACCCTTTCAGTAGTTATAAATGTTAATGACTCATCAATAGATGGGGATGTGTTTCACACTTTAGGCTCCCTTTTACCCATTAGAAATGGTTGTAACTCATTAATAAATGGTGATTTGTTTTACACTTTACAATAAGGCTCCCTTTTGGCAGTTATAAATGTTAGTAACTCATTCATAAATGTTCATAAGAGATGCCAAGAAACATCAAGATGGAAGGGGGAGAATCAACTCGGTGAACAACAGATACCAAGGATGCTGGCTGATGAAGAAGACGAAGTAAGCTAAGTAGCCAATATAAGGCTTAGCAGTACAGATAAATGTTGGCTCACTATTTGGCAAGCAACCGGTCACAGTTGCTCTGTTTATCTCATCTCAAGTCTTATAAAAGCTTATTAATGATTTATAAAGTTCACAACCTAATTAATAAATAAATTACAAACTATTGGTAAACCTTTTATAAGGGTAGTCTTATTGTAAAGTGGTACCGGACAGGTTTATAGTATTATAAGCATTAATAGTATAGTATGTTGAAAATATAATCAAAATAAGTCCTAGTATAGTATGTCCTTAATATCTTAAACAAGTCATAGTACAGTATGTTTTATATATCAGGACAAATAGTTATAGTATAGTATATAAAAAAAATCATGAAAATAGTTATATTATATTAATTTAGAAAATAAGAAAAACATTTTTAGTATAGAATGTTGAAAATGTCATGTTTGTATATTATTGTATTCAAGGCATTATTACTGTCACCTGGTAGGAAATCTGATGGCTAGCAAAACATACTTTCTTTTTACAACTGATGATTTGTTTTCCATTTATTTTCTATACAATACAAAAACATCCTCAATGAGACATATAAATGGCTATCTTGCTAAAATCTCCATGGTTATATGTCATTTTTCTAATCCTTGAACTTATGCAGATAATTAGCTTTATAACCAAATATGTCCATGTCGATTTAAGACGAAACTGTTTACTTACCGTTTAAATGTGTGGCTTCATCAGTTGAAACTCTTGGGAGAATGATGCAGAGCAGCATGATAAGGAAATTCATATTTAAATAAAATGCAATTTTTTCTCTGCAGTTTTACAGTACAAGCGTTAAAGATTTTCACATTTAAAGCCCTATCAAAGTGCAGTGTTCACTGCCCAACATTTCCTTTTATATTCAGATAAAGCAGGGAGCCCATGGCAATGGTTAAGAAAACCAGCCCACACAAGAGCCTCTCTTACATTCAGCGTTGCCCTTGTCCTTGGTTGACTGGTTAAAAAAACACACTTTTTTTCTATAAAAATAATGTAAGTAAGCAATGACTCCCAATCTATTGACTAAAATAGGATTTGACATTGACGCAGCGTTAAACCAATGATTTACATTTTTAAGATTAACCATAAACTGAGAAGGCCTGTTTTGTACTTGTTCTTTTACTGCTGGTTGGTGATCTGCTGCTGTAGCCAACGTGCTAACCCCTTTCTATCAGTCAGTTACAGTAGCTACAGCTCTCTAAGATATTATTTTTATTTTCTCAGTAATGGGACGTTTTATTCCCATGCCCTTTTGTTTTCAGATTTGTTCATTTAATTATATTAAGAGTAGATAAAGTAGGAATACATCTTGCATGTTCTGCTTGGTTGCTTACAAGTCAATACAATCCTAGGGTTTATTTGTTAATAGGCGGCAAACCATTTCTCATTTCAATTCACCTTGACTTAATTAAAGCAGAAGTTGCAACACAGCTTGACTTTTCCTTACATTGTCGACTATCCGGATCTCTTTAACCGTTTACTATGGATATAGAAACTTATTTTTCTTCTGTACACACATGCTACAGCATTGAGTTTGTCACTGTTGAATTTTCTAAATCAGGTCGCAGCAGAAAACTATAACCGAATTCCGCTTTGCATCTTTCCTTGACCTTGTAATGTTTGTTTAATAGTCAAAGAAAAGTGATTCAGAAAATACATTGGATGTAATTATTTTAGACATCAGCCAAATTCAAAGGGAATTAAATCTTTTTGCATAAAATCCCACTGTTGTTACACTTCAGTCTGAAAACAACACTTTATTTCAAGGACAGAATTGTTCAAACAAAAGACCACAGTTTTAGCTGCAGCATTCTGTTGATAGGTTTGTTGTTCTGCCTTCTTCCGCTGTGCCTCCATCCTCCAAGCATATTTTCTGAATTTAAGCAACACGCTGTGAGGATTACTTAGAGAAAAGCCAATGCAGCGGACCTGAAGTTACCCTGGAAACTTCTTCTTGTCACAAATACTTCAGTTAGCGTTCAGGGTCACCAGAGAGCCAGATTCACGGCCCATTGACAGCTGAGCAGTGTTCTTGAAATTCATGCTTGACATAGTGCTGATGCAACTTGATGATGCTGTGTGTGTGTGTGACTTCAGCAGCTCTCTGAACACTGTTACTGTCACGGAGCCTGGTTTCAGACAAACATTTTAACAAATGAATCCAAGAGTTTGTAGAGAATGAAGCATGTGACATATAAAGAAAAACTTATGCTATATAGCCAAACGTTATGTGCTCAGTCAGGCAGACCATTATAAAGATGGTGCTTTCTTATATCTCTTGGTATATCAATTATTCAAATACATTGAAACCTTGGAGTTTATACATATTCTCACTATCCATCTCATGTTAGGTATCTTTTAAATAGACTTTATGTTCTATATCTATCCTTGTGTCAGATCAGATGACATGGTCGACCCATAGCTGATAAGAGTGAAGGCTGGCCCAGTGTTCTCTGCCATGCAAGGTCCAACACAGTCTCACTCCCTGATCGTCCAGTAGCGACGCTTGGTCAGGGTCCTTTGGCGTGCAGTTGTGATGCGCCGAGCAGAGTTCCCGTTAGCCGGTAATTACCGGACTATGACCGGTAAAATATGCTGAAGACCGGCAAATCTAAATCTCTCCGGTCAAAATGTCCGGTCAAAATAATTTCCCCTTAGCGCAATACCGCATCAGTTGCGCCACTTATGTGACAGACAAAAGAGTATGTGACAGACAAGAATAGTCAATTCTAATGTTTTATATATACAGTCTATGTGTCTAACACTTAATGTGGAGAAAGAGATGTCCTGTATGGGTTGATTGTGCGTTGATCTGTTGGTAATGCCTCAGGGTTCCGGTGGGCATGTAAACAAATGCATAATGCTGCGCTATACATTGTGGCCTCACCCGGTTGCATAGCGACGCTTATTGTTTAGGTGTCTTTTAATGAGCAGGTAGTCATATCATTAGCTAGAACTAGCTAGATCTGATCGATATGGACATAAACGTGAGTAAAGTCTAATCTGACGGGAGACACGAGATCAGCTGCTGCTGACGAGTCGACACGCAGCTCTGCATAATCACATGCAGCGGTGAGCTGAGCAAAACACACACTTCTGGTTAGAAAATCACACTTAGCTAGCCTATTTTAATTACCTCTCAAACTACCTAAACTAGTTATAGATATGTTTAGTTTTACTGTCGGGTCACTCATTACTGGATCCGCGAGCTGCATGATACTGGCAGGCTGTCAGGAGAAGGAGAGAGCGCTCCGTTTATTATTCCCGTGTTATTATAAATTACTGTACACTTTTGAATAGTTAATCTACTATAATTAGTTTGTTTAATATCGAATCATATCAACTTGTTTTAAAGCTCAATAAATAACAAAGAAGACCTTTGACCGGCACTTTTCTAATTTTATCCGGAAGATTTAAACTTTAACGGACATGTTGACCGGCAAAAGAATATTCTAACGGGAACTCTGGCGCACCGAGTCTCCTTCAGCTTCATAAACAGACGCAAAGAGCTTTCAACTGATTGCAATGTATTCCCATCGGTGGCGGTATTTGACGCTCAGGGAAGCACCGCATCCGTCCATGTCGGCGGCAGTTAAAGGCAATGTGAGCGTCCATTCTCATTGGATAACGGAGAATTTTACACCCGGAAGTAAGTATTCTCCTTACTGTCGATTGATTTTACAGTGATATCTGCACTACTCATCAACTCAAAAACACCAGTTTATCCTTGTTAATTACACAACATTGATTGGTTTAAATTGTGTACAATGCTTTTGTGTTTTTCCCCTTCGATTCAGAGAAACAAATGTTTTTTCTGAGTTTAGGATGGCCGAAGACACTACACTACCCATAATCCTCAGCTATGGAAGAGAACTCTCTGCTCCATAGTTTCTCTAGAAATAAAACCACCTTGTACATTTTACTCACACATAATCTGTTTCATATTTAATACTCCATAATTCCATATATTTTGAATATATATATATTTGTATATTTGTATATATATATATATATATATATATAATATCTGTATGTATATTTTCTATTTTGTATTTTGACATGTATATTTTATATTTTATTTTATATTTTATTTTATTTTATTTTATTTCTATTCTTGTATATTTTGTTTTATTGTAAAATGCCTTTTATGCTGCTGTAACAAAAACAATTTCCCAATTTGGGATCAATAAAGTACGATCTATCTATCTATCTATCTATCGTTTGGGACTACACCATGTGCTTTGCTTGACAAACCCCATGATTAGTCCTCAAGCTCTGTGATTGGATGTTGGAGTGGCAGTGCGCCAAGGTTACGCCGAGCATCAAACAGCACTTTGAAACGGAATGAAGCCCATCGACTGCACACTATCCAAAACATGATTCAAACTAGTCCACCCCCACCAAATGTTTTTGTACAGCAGCATGTAAAACATGCAATTTCTTGTTACTTTGTAATTCTACTCAAGGTTCAAGGCTTTTATTGGTCATGCGTACATAGCTACGGTGTAGTTGTGACGATGAAAATATTAGGTCACAGGCTCCTCCAACAGTGCAACACAATAAAACAGATAAACAGAAAAAATTGTGCAAGTAAATACAAAACGAAAAATAGTGAAATAGTGCAATAAGAGTCTATATACAAGTGATTGGAATATGATATATTAGATCAATCATTTCTAAGTGGCAGCCAGATGAATGTTATGGATGTTGTTTCAAAAGTGCAGGTGTTTAATAGTCTTCTGGCCTGTGGGATGAAACTGTCCCTGAGTCTGGTGGTTTTAGTCCTGAAACTGTCCCTGAGTCTGGTGGTTTTAGTCCTGAAACTGTCCCTGAGTCTGGTGGTTTTAGTCCTGATGCTGCAGTACCGCCTGCCAGACGGCAGCAGACAGAACCGTTTGTGGCTGGGGTGATGGGGGTCTTTTGTAATCCTGAGGGCTTTCTTTAAGGTTAACCTGGTATTTTTACATTTATTTTAGTTACTTTACAGATTTGGATTAAGGATGTGAAATATAAACAACCCTTAAATCAGACTTTAATTACACCTGAGTACAATTCAGTGAAGGTGATTGTCAAGTGCAAACAATCAGGCGAGATATTTGATAGTGGGTGCTTGAGAAGACTAAATATTTATCTGCATATAATGGCTATTTTGCACATCCCTTTCAAGATTTCAAGATTTTCAAAGGTTTATTGGCATATCATATACACAACTATGGTGTAGTTATGCAATGAAGGAAAAATGTGGGTCACAGGTTCCTCAACAGTGCATTACAAGACATCTATCAATATGTGTATATACCTCCACCAGTTGAGCCCCGAGCCTGTTTGTCAGGCCTCAGGCTCGAAAATGACATTCCCAGAACAAATTACTATATCTTCACTTCTAAAAGGGGTAAATTAATAATATTTGTTCTCAAAGTAATGATAAACATGAGCTGGATGTAGAAAATTCAGAATCAATATAGCATTTTTTTATTTTAAAGTAAATTCAGATTGAACATAGTAAAAACATTTCAATTATAGTGTCCGCCCAAAAAAAAAACATTACTTATAGTGAAAACCACCCTTGAATGATGGGATAGTATACTAAAAGCTTTAGGAATCCAAATTATAACATATAATAAGTACCCTGTGTCAAAATTGATGCAAAAACAAGTGAAGTTTGACCTTTTTAGAGAGATTTAGAAAAAAAGAAACACTTCTGGGTGCATTTTCCATATCTATGGCCCCCCTTGGTCGATTTTGATGATTGACACCTCTTTTTAACTGTTAGAGCCAATAGAATCGAGGGGAAGTTCCTAAAATCCATCTAAACATTACCCATTGGTGAATGAGTGATGCGTAGCCAGAATGCCGAAAACCGGAAGCTGTCATACACTCTCGTAGCAGCTAATATGAAAACTCCGTTATTGAGATAAATATGAAGATGGATTATCAGTAATCATTTCAAAGTGACAGACACATTGGATTAACCTATGGATTAACCTTCAGCAGCGTTTTTATCGTTTTAATGCCATTGAACACAACTTTTGATCAGAACAACAGCATAGGTAAGAATTTCTCCCGCATTTGCTCCGTAATGCTACGTTGTGTGATGTCTGTGTTCGCTTCCCATGTCGCGAGTTCTGATTGCTCAGTGATGATACTTATATGTCTTGAATCTGTGGAATCTCAGCTTGCTAATCGATATGTTGTTTGTGCAGATTTGATAAGTAATAAGGGTATTTTACCTTGAGTTCTGTGCTAATTGCGTTAGCATCTTTTCGCTCAGGGCTAATTCAGAGCCTTTGTTATTACCCTTTTGTTTCGTTTAGCTAAACATGGTTAATATTGTCTGAAAGCTGAGTTTCTTCCCGTTAAGTGAGTATGACACATTCATAGTTTATTAAATGTTAAGAAGCCCTCAGACGCTGTTTCTTGCAAGATGTTGCGTTTTGCCCCCGCCTGCGGGGCCGTGGGGTTTCACTGGTTTTTTCATATTCTGCACATTTCTTATTCTATCTACCAGTGACGTGCGGTGAGGTTCATGGCTGGTGAGGCACTGACTCACTGAGTCAGATTTACAAATATTATATTTTGACCTTAATCGAAATATTCGGTTATTTTCAAAAGCTTTTTTAGTCTGATGCTTCGATTCATTTTAAACAGACCGTTCAACAAAAGGATACCCAAAATCTAAATATTGGATTGTTCTTTCTTAGTAAGATCCCATTTTCATTACAAATGTGGTCTTACCTTGACTTGAAGATGAAGTCCATGCTATCCTTCTGGACAACAATCTCTATTACTTTTTTGTAAAAGTCCTCCTTATCTTCCTGTAGTTTCAAAAGTCTAGTTTGTTGTTTGCGTCTACCGTCTCTGCGTAGAATTACAGTAGCAACAAGAACCTGTGGGCTCACGTGCGCCCCCTTCAGTGCGGCAGAGGTTATGGCTGCCTCCCCTGGTGCTTTTTTCATTGCCGTTGTACGATGAGACCAGCGAGCCTAAATATCATATATACGTGAAATAAGTTATTTAGAGACTATGGATGGCGAGGATACATGTAATAAAGGGATCTACAAACATTACATTGGTGACCTACAGTGAGATAACAGGCATGTGTAATATTTAATGCAGCCGAACCATTTATTACAATGCATTCATGTGATGACTTTCAAAGAGTAAAGCAAGCACTGCTGAATAAAGTATGATTTTATATTTTTTTCATATGGAATACAGTCGGAGGTCAACCAATCACAGAGCTTGAGGACTAATCATGGGGTTTGTCTTCGGCCATCCTAAACTCCGATACAACTATTTGTTTCTCAGAGTCGAAGGGGAAAAACACAAAACCATTGTACACAATTTAAACCAATCAATGTTGTGTAATTAACAAGGATAATCTGGTGTTTTTGAGTTAATGAGTAGTGCAGATATCACTGTAAAATCAATCGACAGTAAGGAGAATACTTACTTCCGGGTGTAAAATTCTCCGTTATCCAATGGGAATGGATGCTCACATTGCCTTTAACTGCCGCCGACATGGACGGATGCGGTGCTTCCCTGAGCGTCAAATACCGCCGCCGATGGGAATACATTGCAATCAGTTGAAAGCTCTTTGCGTCTGTTTATGAAGCTGAAGGAGACTCGGTGCGTCACAACTGCACGCCAAAGGACCCTGACCAAGCGTTGCTAATGGACTATCAGGGAGTGAGACTGTGTTGCAAGGTCAGGAAGATTGTAAAAAAGTAATGTCTATGTTGTTTGTCCTAGATGCTTGCTAAGCATGTGTTGACTCAGGCTTGAAGCGCCATCCGAGTGATCCAACTTTAGGTCAACCAGGTTGTAGTTTTAACTAGGGCTGTGCGATTATGGCAAAAATCATAATCACGATTATTTTGGTCAATAATTGATATCACGATTATTAAAAACGATTATCCATTTACTTTGAAAACATCCATATATTGAAAAAAAAATTGGAACAGTATGTTTTTAACAGTTGATTACCTTGAACTTTAAGTATAATTAAACTGAAAAACCAATAATTTTTTTTTAAAAATAATTTTTTTTTTTTTTTTTAATAAAAATGATAATCGTTTTATTTCGATTACATTGTTTTCGTAATCGTTGCAAGCCAACATCGTAATCGAGATTAAAATACGATTAATTGCACAGCCCTAGTTTTAACATAGGAAACATCGGTGAGTAAGTAAATTGAATATTCAGCATATTATGTTGTAAAGTGTCATCTTAAAAAGGAAATCAATGGTACAAGCAGATTAAGATCAGCTCAGTGATAAGTGGTCACAGAATCAGGCCTTGTAGGTATTATGGTAACCGTTTATTGTTAACAGTGACTAATAGATTGACATGAGAACTGTCATGAACCTTTTTAAGAATGTTTATTAATGTTGTCATTAAGTGTCACAGTCATTTTTAATGCAAAGTTGACATTATTGGAGATCTCTTTATAACAACAGCTTGGCATGACACCGGCAATATAGAGATGTATAGCCTGATTATCACATTTAAATAACCAGTTAGCTTAAGGTGTTAGCATCATATTAAAATGTGCTTGGTTTTTACATCCTTATAATAATACAAATCATTAACTTTACTACAGTGGTATCATTTTGACTAGTCATATTGATCGCATAAGTAAGTAGTAAGTAACATTGACCTTTGTTGAATTGGAACAATTTTGACTTGTCATAAAGATGACATTTAGTTTAATAAAACCCTGGTCCTGGCTAAAGCTAAAATGGCTGCTAGCTGCAAGGATAACCAAGCTAACTAGCTAACGGCAGATACATAGATACTGTGGCACCTTGACCTTTATTACAGTGCTACAATATTGTCTTGCCATAAAGATAACATTAGGTTTTATACCATCGGAGCCTGGTCAGCTAAAATGGCCACTAGCTGCACAGATAACCAAGATAACTACAAATACTGTTAGCAGTTACTTCAGCAACAAGTGAAGCCTTCTGTCCATTTATTCTGTCCCTGTCAATCCTGTTATCAAACTGGCCTTATAACATTTAACATCTTAATGGAATATCCAATCCTGCCAGTTATTACGGTTTTATGTAATGTTAACACATAAGTACACAAAACCTTTATTTAAGTTTGACAATGTGGCCTGTTGTAGCATGTTAATGCCAATTTGTCATGACAAACACATCTCAAACTAATTCAGTTTTACATTCAGCATCACAATTGACTAAATTACACTTAATGACAATACATAATAACAGTAATACAAATGTCTTTGCATTAACATTACAATCGACCAAATGATACTTAATGAAACAGAATAACACTCCCTAGTTTTAATGAATAGTGTTGTGTCAGTCGTGTGCTTCCTCCTTCATATAAAACCCTAATGACTAAAATAAGATAACATTTGACCCACACAATAGAAAAATAACCAAGGAGGGTTAAGGTTCCTAAAGCTTGACAAAAACAATAGGGCAGGTACCTATAAGTTGTAACCAAGTGGTGCCATACTTAAGTCAATGGTGCACAACAATGCAAAAGAAGCAGTGCCAAAACATGAAGAGTGATGTCTATCATGCAGTGTTGGAGAGCATCATGAGGTATGGTATCACTGCCTGGTATGGTAACTTGACAGTGCAGTCAAAGTCACAGATCGCTCGCCTGGTACAGACTGCTATGAAGATTATGGGGGTTAAAAAACACCCATCTCTCCAAAACATATACGAGCAGTCGATTATCAGACAGGCAAAAAAAATTGTGTCTGATTTCACCCACATACTCCACCCAGAATTCCAGCTCCTACCTTCTGGTAGAAGATTCAGGGTTCCCAGGAGCAGGCTGAACTACTATAAGCACTCATTCCTACCTATGTCCATTAAGCTTCTTAACATTCACATGAAATGATACAGTATGTAGTCAAATGTAATGAAATGTACTTTTTAAATGTTGGCCATGAGGGTTGTGCAATAGGTCGCCATTGTCAGTATGTGCGTCTGTGTATTGTGTTTGTTCAAACGGTGTATGACTGATGATATGTGTATGTCTCTTAATGTCCACTATGTTTGTATATGTACATGTATGCACTGCAGGACGGAGTCCAGAACAAATTTCCTTACGGGGACAATAAAGTATATCGTATTCGTATTTGTATAAGACAGGTTTATCAGATCTACTGTCATTACCAATCCTTTGAGCTTCGTCTGACCTCCTACCTTTATTACCTCAGGGCTTTTGTTTTGCCTGACACATGGAAATGAATTGCCACTGACAATGGCACTCAGCTGAACACTTCTCAACTATTTTTATTTTGAATAAATGTAGATATATGACACTTTCTTTTACTTTGAATGCGTAACATAAAATGCTTCTCAGGCGGGTCTCCTCTCTTTCCTCTCTTTTCTCAAAGGAAAATCACACCAAAAGCAGGATTTTTAAAGTGAAAATTAAATAAACATGTTTAATGTGTCCTGAGTTTTCTTTTTAATAATTGCATAGCCTTGACTACCAGTACATGTTTTTTTATCAGCAGTTTAGATTTAGCTACCCATTGGACAAACATGGCAAGGAAAAGTGTGACATTTTGGGGAATATGCTGATTCATGCAGAAGGTTACATCAAAGATCAAGACCAAACTTTAATCCGTCAATCAAATATGAATGTACTGTCAAGAGACAGTTATTAAGCCTAGCATAAAGGTCGGAGGGCCAAGCCTGGTCCTGTCCCAGGGTAAGATATCTGCCCACCAGCCATCCTTGAAGCTAATGTCTGGTTTAATTTATGTTTAAAACAAAAGTGTAAAAACTACATATTGTGGTTTTACAAAGGGTCGTGCTGAATCTCTGCTTTTGTGGCAACTTTAATGTGACAACAAGGTAGAAAGGCCTTGTGTCCATCCAATAAATAGTTAATTACAAAGCTCCTACAAACGATGAAGCCAAAAAAGCAATTTCAGGCTATTATTTTAAAATGAACTGTAAGCTAATGTTACGTACAGATTGGGATAATGTTATACAATATGTTACACAGAAGTTTATTAATTTAATGTCAGGGCTAAAGTTATATCCCCCTGTAAAAGAAGTCACAGGCAGTTGTGCTTTATGAACAATTTATTGAAAACACAGCAAAAATATGCATTTTCACACTAAAACCATTACATAAAGCAACTTAGGACATACAGTATGTTCACTGTATTAGACTATGAGTTCATAAAAGTGGGTCTTTAACAAAACGTTGAAGCTGAAACGCCACGTTTCACTGAAATGGTCAGAGAGCTCAGAAAAGGTTGCCTTTATTAAATACTAAATATTGTCACAATAGCACAAACATAATACAATAAATTAGCCCTGCAGCTAATTTCTGCCTTATGTTAAAACCATATGAGATGTGTTGATTCAATTCACTGGCTATTTGGAGGCTTATCAGACTGCATTATACTGTAAGGTGTTTATGCTCGCAGACATAACAAAACCGTTAGCTATTCATTACCGTTAAGTGTCAATTAGAATAGGAGAAAATACTTTCAAAGGTGGGACAAATGTGAAATCCCACTTGACAGTAAGACAACATCAGATTAATTTAAAGGTCCCATGTCATGCTTTTCTGGTTATTACCCATCCTCTTGTGTGTTATGTTGCTTTTTATTCATGTAAACGGTATGCAGAGTCACAAACCCTCAAAGTACACCCTGTAGCAAGTAAAACTCTAACACAAAAAATACCTGTCGATGCTGCCCCAGAACGCCTCGTTGGAGATTTCTCTTTTTCCATTGTTTTCTTCTTGGGTATAGTGACATATTTGGGTATAGTTACGTTACGTCCACGGAGCCGTTACGTTAAGTCCGTGGATTGGTCCAAATGGACCAATCCGCGGACTTCCTCACACACACACACTCAATCTTTTCTCAGCTGCAGCTCCGCCGATTTCTCCGCCTGTGACGGCGGGACGCGGCGAGGCTGTGAGTCTGTATGTGAGCACACACACAAACTCCCAGCCAGGCTGTGTGTGCTCGGGCTGGTTTCGGGCTGGGTTTCGCTGTGTCTCGCTGTCTCGCAGACGGCCACTGGGCTCACAGGGAGGGGGGGGGCAGGAGCTCCAACAAGCCGTTTAGGACAGAGAGTGAATACACATACTATACAGAGATGCTGTATGAGAAACCAATGTGAGTTTGGAAAATTGCACAAAATAAATCTATTCTAGTAGACCTCAACAATGGAATTATGATCAGTAGAAATGGCCATGACATGGGACCTTTAAATGCTAAAAAAAGAGGCAGTTGCTATGTTGGGTGATCTGTATCCTGCTTTCAAATGTATGGCAGTTACAGGTCATCTGTTAGCATGTGCTACTTTCAATTTAACCTCAATGTAACCTCCAATCCTTTATGTAATGAAAGAAAATATATTGAAATAAATGGAAGAACTGTGAATACGTTTGGATCAAAAATTAAATGTTCCTTCCATCATTAATGTATACATAAGCCGCTTTCACACAAAGTACTTTGCCGTACTTAGTTCCCAGCACTTAGTTCCCCCATGGAACTAAAGAGCAGATCGCGTTCACACCGGAATAAGTCCCTGAGGGAGGATTACGCAAATGAAGCCGCTGACGTCACTTCTTCTTCTTCTGCTTTGGGTTTACTGGCAGGCCGCAAACAACTTCTCGGTGTATACTGCCACCCGAAGTCCCCGGAGTTGGGGACTGGCTTCAGTAGAAGCTGCTGGGACTTTTGGAACTTTTTTCTCCCCAGGAAAGTACCTGCTCTCTAGCAGGGACTGAAAAGGGGGGAAAAGTTCTCATGAACTAAGTTCTCTTTTTGGTGTGAACGCAAAATCCCAGGAACTATCGGAACTAAAAGGGAAAAGTACGGGGAAAAGTACTCCGGTGTGAAAGCGCCTATTATGTACCTATACAGTCATTTATAAATACTCTTTTTTGAAGTAGTTCATACAAAAATAGCAAGAACAAGATATACATATGAATTGAAAATACTTCTGGTTTGCCACAGTTGCACATGACAATGAGGATGAGTCTTTAACTGTTTATGTAATTTCCAGGGAAGCTTTGACTGCACATAAAGAGAGGGTCCATGGAGGCCACTTTGGCAGCGATAAAAGAATGTATACAGTGAAGAACGGCCGTTAGATTGGCAAACTCTAGTTCCTGCAACATAAGGACAGATTACAATTAGTATATTATGTTCATACTTTAAATAACAACATATTCAGAGTCAGACTTAACAAATGCTTGACCCACAAAATGAACATTTGTATATAAATGGCTACCCGGAGTTACCTTGAATTTTTGAAGGAAACTTAAACGGGCCCTATTATGCTCATTTTCAGGTTCATATTTGGGACCTTTCATTTGACAAGTTTCCATGCCTTAATGTTCAGAAAGCTCTTTATTGTTCTCATCCTGCCTGTGCTTCAGCACCTCTTTTCACCCTCTGTCTGAAACCAGAGCACAGTCTGCTCTGATTGGTTAGCTGGCCGGCTCTGTTGTGATGTTCAGCCCCTTAGCCTATCACGTACAATGTGTTAGAGCGCTAATTTCAGTCTTTGCAGACCATTTACATGCAAAAAAAACGATATAACACAGTACAGGAAAGGGAAAACCCCCTAAAGCATAATAGAGTGGCGAAGTCCCTCCCCTTCCGGTGGACCTCCATGGGACCTTATTTCGGAAAAATTATGTATTGAAGTCAATGGAGAGAGAAAGATTATCTTTCGATCCCGTTTCAATTGTGCCACGAATTACACATATGATGTTTGTCAATTTAAAAGATAATTTTGCAAGTCAAAAAAAAACAAATGTGTCGTAAAACTGTGAAGTAACACATTTGTTTGTGTGAAACGCTCAATGAACTACATCTCTGGTCAACAACACACGTCACCAAGATGGCCGTCACTACTGTCTTGTCAACAAAACGATTGACTACCCTCACTATCACCACAATGAAACACGTCCTGAAGAATGTCATGCAAAGCTGCCTGCCTGCCTTCCTTTGATTCTCTCTGAACTGCCTGGTCGTTTTAATGTTTAATGTCAACCATTTGTGCAGATAGCATGAAGTAGAAAAGATCGCTAGCGTTAGCGTTAGCATTTCTCCCCCGGGCTTAAATTGTGTATTATAGAATGGCCACACCGGTGACAGTACTCTTCAAAGGGTTCACGAAATATGACTACTACTCTTACTGTTTAACATTTTGGGTTACTTAATGTTACTTCATGTTAAGGCTAATAAAAATGACAAGGCTGTAATGCTAACTAACGTGCTAGCTACTAGCTAGGTAGCTAACTTGATCAAGCCACTCCTGGTCCTTTCATCAGACGGGAAGCAAAAGAACGAGCAAGACCCATTGCTGGTATGATAACAACCTGGTACTAAGCACACAGGCATCTTGTTAAAGTTATCTTATCTTAGCCAGCGCCATATAGATAGATTATATCTATATGGCGTTATCTTATCTTAGCTATCTCTATTTTAGTGGAGGAAAACAATTGTGACATCACTTACGCGACTCTGGGATTTGTAGTCTTTCTAGTTGCGTATTTTTCATAGTCTTATATTTCAACAGTTTTACGACAAACTGTGACTTTTTTGACATGGAAATTATTTTTTAAGATTGACAAACATCATATGTGTAATTCATGGCACAATTCAAACGGGATCGAAAGATACGTTTTCTCTCTCCATTGACTTCAATACATTATTTTTCCGAAATAAGGTCCCATGGGGCGGAAGTAGATGGGCGTGACTTCGCCACTCTATAGGGCATCTTTAAATGTGCGCTAAAAACAGCAAAACTCTATCAACATTTTAATCATGTCTCATCTTGATAATGGTCTCATTATTCTAAAGATAGTGTTCATGGACAAGCCAGAGAATGTTTGTGTACTGTACAAATGATAAAGTTTTGCTGTTGTAAAACTTCTAACTTAACATCATACTTACTATTTTCTTCAAGTCATCGAGACTCTTCTTTGTTTAAAAAAATATTTTTACTTCAGTCATGCAAAAATAATACAGGTTTCCTAAAGAATTCCAGGTATTCATATTGATATACAAATGGTCATTTTGTAGGTTAAGGAGGTAAAGCAGGGTAGGCTAGGGTAGCTTGGGTGGTTCAGGGGGTAATGGGCGTCAACCAGTAAGATGGTCAGGGGTTCGATCCCCAGTCCCTGCGGTCAACAGGTCCAATTGCCCTCGGGAAAGACACTTAACCCCAAATTGCTTCCATAGGAATTTCTACGGTGTTGAAGTGTATGCAAGTCGTTTAAAAAAAAAAAAAGGTAAGCTGAATGACATCTAAAGTAATGTATTCCTTTAAAACATCTTGGGAAACCTAATTTATTACACCAAGAAATACATCCGTTAGCTCATTGTTAAAGGTGAGCAATAATTGGTGATACAAAAGAAAATTGCAACGGGACATTGTGTAACAGTACTTTTGATGTTAAAAAAAGGATTACCTTCATCTCTATTTGGTTGCTTTCAGCATTCTTGAAAAGCAGTTTCACCCTGGTTTTCCCATCATCAGAGGAGCCTTTAAGTTGAGAGAACTTATATCGCCACAGTGCGGTCTACAACGGAAAGAGGAGGATTATAAAAACGCAGCAGCCGCACAGGGATTTTTATAATGAGCACAACATAAAAAGGCTACTGAGAGACATTCCGATGTGCAATACTTTGAGGAAATGTCATTAATAACAAAATGTTATGAAATCCGTGCTGTAACGTTCTTGCAGTGAGAACGATAAATCGATAAATATAAAAAATGAATACACTCAAAATGTACCATTATTAACAAGAGCATACCCTTCTCTAAGATATAGTGATTGTTCACATTGTTCTCTAAAGGCCATTGTGCAGAATAAGTGACATTTGAGACATTTATCATGGAAATGTGAGGGTTATTTAAAAATAAATATTATCAAATACAATGGAAGCCTAAGAGAGAAAGGACAAGTGTATAGGAAATCAATGAGGAAAATAAAAGAAGTCAAATTGCAGTCTCAGAAGCTATTAAGGGAAGAACAGCACAGAACAAGTTGTTCACAAGAATTGAATTGAACTTAGTAACACTTCACCTTTGAAGAGCTTTCTGAGCAGGTGAAGCCTGATCCAAAATCTATGGTGAAGCACAGCACATTCCCCTGGCTGCTGCACATGTAGCTTCTGGACTGTTGAGAGACAATTGACATCTATTAGTATTTAATTCTCAAATAAAAAACAGTGCATATAGTACAGTTCTCTGTGTGAGCATGGACGACTTCGACCGAACATAAAGAACATAGAAGCACAAATTAAATATAACTTGTATGTAAGTATAGCTGCACTGTAATTAAATAAATGATACCTTCATAATTTGTGGCAGCCACATTTACCATGGGATGGATCCATTATTTACTCTGCATGCATCACACATCTCAGTCTTAGTCCTCATTTACTTTCTTTATTAACACAACAAATAACTTTATCTACATAAAGGACACACATATATAATATTATTAACTCATTCTATCTTATGTGTTTAAGTAATCCAAGCTTTATGAAACAGTTTTCATAACCATTGGGACACTTTGGTTACTGTAAATGCAGTTATTAAAGTTTATAGTTGACACAATGTGCCCAATCAGGAATCATTTGTAAAATTAAGATAAGATAAGATTTACTTTATTGATCCCGATTTGGGTTGTTTTTCCCAAAGAAAATAAATTTAAATTAAATAAAAAAAATGCCAGGTGAAACCAGAACTAACAATAACAACATGTCCCTTTTCACAATGGCAAAAAGTCTCTCTGAGAGAAAGGATCTAATTTTAAAGGAATCGGCTCTATGAGTTTTGACAGACATACTCTCTGCACCATTGACCCATAGCAAGGCGTCTTGGCAGCACTCCAAAACCAGGGCTGCCAACACTCACGCATTGAGCGTGAGAGTCACGCAATTAACCCATATCTCACGCACTCACGCCACACTTGCCTTTCCTCACGCTAAGTTTTCGTCCAAAATAAATGTATATAAATATAAAAATAAAGTTAAAGTGGACCTATCATGCTATATTATAATAATATAGTGTAGGACCATACCTATATAAGGCATATTTATACTTTTTATTTTTCAAAATACCGAACAGATCATGCATTTTAGCCATAATAATAATAATAATAGCTTGCATTTATATAGCGCCTTTCAAGGGACCCAAGGTCGCTTTACAAGTAATATAGCAAAAACAAACATAACAAAACAAAAGTCAGACAGACAAAACAACAGATCGATTAGGGGCCGAAAGCCTTGGCAAACAGATGGGACTTGAGGGCCCTTTTGAAGGCGTCGAGTGTGGGGATGTTGCGAATCTCCGCAGGGAGAGCGTTCCAGAGAGTGGGGGCTGCCACACTGTAGGCTCTGTCCCCGAAGGTTCGCAGTTTGGTGCGGGGGGTGGTAAGCAGGCCAGAGTCTGAGGACCGCAGGTTCCGGGGTGGGGCATGTGGGTGAAGGATGTCCGATAGGTACTGGGGGGCAAGGGCATGGAGGGACTTGTAGGTAAGGAGGAGTACTTTGTACGATATACGGGACTTGACCGGCAACCAGTGTAGGTGGATGAGGGTGGGAGTGATGTGCTGCCACGGCTTTGTGTGTGTGAGTACCCTAGCAGCACAGTTTTGGACATACTGGAGCCTGTCCAGGTTTTTTTTGGGAACCCCGAACAGGACACCATTGCAGTAGTCCAAGCGGGTGGTGACAAATGCATGCACTAGGGTTTCGGCAACCGACTCCGAGAGTGACGGTCGGAGTCTGGCAATGTTCCTCAGGTGGAAAAAGGCCAATTTGGTCACAGATTTGACGTGGGAATGGAAGGAAAGGGTGGAGTCAAGGATGACACCCAGGTTGCGGGCTTCAGGAGATGGGGATGCCATGCCTCATTTCGCTCAATTTGAACTTTTTTACCCCTGTTTTTGCAAGGGCTGATTCAGTGAGAACAGCACCACCTACAGGCCTGGCATATGTACTACAGCGTCTCCAGCGCTTTCGAACGGCAATGGCTGTCTCCTCCTGATTGGTGAAGTTGGCCCAATAGCCGTAGAGCCACTGTCCTGACGTCAGGACAGTTTTCAAATCTGGATCAGTTTTTATCAGATCCGTTGCAGCCCCTTTTTTAGAGATTTGGGTATGGAGGAAAATAGAGAGGGTTGTGTTTTCTGACACTTGGTGAGTTCCCTGGAACACCGGGGACACATATTCATGTATAAAAGACGTACAAAAGTGCATTTTGCATGATAGGTCCCCTTTAAGGAACAGCAAACCGAGCGGTCTACGAAATGAGACGGTCTTCTGGCTTAGTTCAGTAAAGTTGGAACGATATTGGCAGATTCTGATTTCACTGATCAATAACTCATGAACAAAACGTTATTCAGACACAAATGACGTCTCCTAAGTACCGTGGTAAGGTTGACAACGAACTACAATCACATTTTGATAAAAAAAAGCCAATACGCGCCGTCCTCCGAGCTGGACACATTACATTGGTCTCTATTCGCAGCCGGAGAAGAAACGAGTGCTCAGGGACCGTCTGCAAAGTGCAACTCCGAAAAAAGAGAATACAATAATATTCAATCACTATTATACAGCTTATTATTACCAAACTCACCACCAGAGATGGGGTCTTTACTAAAAAAAAGTAATATATTACATATTACATATTACTTTAAAAAAAAAGTAATATATTACACTACTTCGTTACTCTCTACATAAAGTAACTCGTTACTTTACTCGTTACTCGTTACTTTACTCGCAGGGCCAGCCCGCCCCTCCCTACAGGCAGATCACGCAGACTGCTAAAGTTTCAAATGTTCTCTTTAGTTCAGTTTCCATTGTCGCATAAGACTGATCCAGATAGCTCTGACTATGGCTGTCTTCTGTCTCCTGCTATCTGTATTTTGCGCAGAATATCTCTGAACGATGCGATGGTGATTCCACTGTGCAAATGGGCAACATTACCTCTACTATGAAGGATGCTACAAGCCTGTCCATCTCTGCTTTGGTTACCGGTCCTCCAAATTCTAATTTGTGCCGCTTCGGAGTCGGCGGCGGCGACTCACAACATCCTCACTCTGGGTTCGGTGGTCCTTAGCTATTAGCTTCACCTTAGCATGTGTTCTTTGCAGGTGTTTGTTGAGGTTTGACGTGGTGTTTACAGCAGTGTATAACAGCTTCTGGCCTGGACACAGTTTGCACCTCACCGTCACATTCCTGTCTATTCTTCGGACGAACTCAAAATAATGGGCATACCCCTCGAAAGTTATCGCTGACTCTGCCATGTTTATGCAGCACTGTGGAGATGTGGACGCGCAAGTCGCGCAGATTACGTACATATAAACCTGCGGCGGAAACCCCTCTTGTCTGTCAGTGTGATTATGACTGATTTTATAAAAGTAATGAAGTAACGCGTGTCGGGGCAATGTTAGTAACTGTAGTGTGATTACTGAATTATAAAAGTAACGCGTTACACTACTCCGTTACCAACAAAAGTAATATTATTACAGTAACGCGTTACACCCAACTCTGCTCACCACACACATCAATAGTCTCCTGGTGGTCATACTACAGCAGAGAGTTTGGAAGAATATGCTTTTGAATAATTTGGGGAATATTTATAATGTAACATCTTCAATAAATATGGCATTATCTTGAATAACTTTGCCATTATACAGTATATTTCTACCAAACTCACTATTTGCATTGTTGTTGTTAGCATCTGGTTAGCTAGCTGCGCTAACGGATATTAGAAGCTGTTTCTAAAACAAGGAGAGGAGAGCTCTCTGCTGTCAGACTGAGAGAGATAACTACAGCTCAGTGAGGTAAAGGACTCTGAGATAGTTAACTTTAGTCTAGTTATCTCAGTGGGTCTCAAACGTTTTGGTCACCATTTATGAGAATAAATGAAAAACAGTTATGAAATACTATATGACAGTAAAACAAGAATAAAGTTTAAAAGAGGAGTGATTTGTAAAATATCCATAAAGAAAAATAAAATCTGTTCACAGTTCTGTTTCATATGGGTGTTGAGAGATGTATCCATAAATTCATTTTGCTCTCAAAGTGCACCAGGTTGATGCATTTAACTTCAATATTTAAAAAGAAAATCTTCCCGGGGGAGCATGCCCCCGGACCCCCCTAGGAGGTGAGGACCCCCCCCCACTTATAAAATATCACTTTACCTCTGCTTACACCTATATGCCATTTTATATGCTGTGAGCTGATTATCGAGCCTTCATTGTAAGAGTATTGTATGTGCGTATTCCACTGTAGCGCCCGGTACATTAATGGGAAACCCTAGTTTGTACATGTTCAATACATTTGTAACACTGCACACATGAACGTTTCTTTTTTCGGTTCACCAAAAAAAAAATCTCACTCCAAGCTGAACTCAAATGTTGGCAGCCCTGCCAAAACGGTGGAGGCTAACAGCTTATTAGCAGTGTTGCTCCATCCAGTTTTATTTAACCTGCTCTGCAAAAGACAAATATTTAACGGACGGGTTATGAGACAAAAGTCGTTGATACAAATAAGACTCATGAACAAACGTATCTTTACCTTGAACAACCAAGCTAAAAAGCTAGCACATTAGCAAGCCGAGCTACAACAGTTAGCTGTGGGTTAGCAGGCTTGTTAGCGCAATTAGCTTTTTCTCTCTCTTCAATTGCCCTTTTTTACAGCAGATATTTTGACGCTTGTGTTACTTTAACACTTACGATGGCTATTTTCTATTACAATATCATACATGCCAACCTTTCCAAATCCAAAAGAGGTAGGTTTGCGCGCGGCAAATGTGCACGCCCAAATTAGGTAATCAGAAGAAATGGAACCCCAGTAATTACATGTATAAACCATGTATTTAACATATATTGCATAATTGTATGCATTTTTCACAAAAAGTGGTAATTTGCTAAACGGAGACATTAAGTACAATTGCAGGTCTCCCTTGAAAAAGAGATCTATGATCTCAATGGGACCAATCTGGTTAAATAAAGGTTTGAAATTAAAATGAAATGAAGTACATGTTTGGTCTGTAAAATGTCCAAAAAGTAAATATCCCAAAATCTCCACATTTTATTATATTTTTTCTGTTTGTGGTCCTCTTTCAGTTGAGACACGTAGGTGAAGGATGCTTCAGGAAAAGACCAAACGACCAAATGCCTCGTCTCTGTTCCCTTAAACTCATTTTGGAGTGATTACCCATCAGCCCCGGGGGTAACGCTGCCCTTCCTCTGCACATTGTTTCACTTTCAGAAACACAGAGGACTGTTTGTATGATGCGATCACAGACATGTTGCAAACGGTTTCCGCTAAAAGTCGAGTCCAGTGTCTATGGAGCGCCAAGGGGAATTTGTATTTGTTATAATATGGGAAAATTGAAATTCGGTAGGGAAAGCCAGCTAAATCGGTAGGCGGTAGAAACATGTCAAAAGCGGTAGACTATCGCCCAAATTGGTAGGGTTGGCAGGTATGCAATATTCTAATGTCGGTGACAGTGAGCAGCCATTCACAGCAGCCATATGGAATTAGGCCTTCATTAAATGTATAATTTACATGTGTATTTTCTTTCTTTGACAAGTCAATTCTTACTCTTTTTCCTTACTGATGGTATGTAATTTGGTTGTGTGTGTAGACCAGGGGTGGGGAACCTCCGGCCTCCGGGCCGTATACGGACCGCGAGACCATTTGATACGGCCCTCGAGGAAAATTTATAAACACACGCAATTTTTTTTTTTTAAAGAAATCTAGACTGCAAAAAAATTAAACAAGCGAGTGCCTGTTTTTCCTGGCCAAGTTCAGGGTCCTTGAACACAACACGAGCCTAACGTGTCATCACGTGGTATATGTCTCGTCTGACAGGGGTGTAGTTCTGCCGGAGAGCACCGGAACGCCGCTCCGGGACTTCAAAAATTGCAGTAGGCATACCCATAAGGAGCCGTACACATGCCGCAGTTTTTGCGATCTGTTCATCTGTCATACTGATCATACAGTCAATAACTTTGTTGTTATTAGCATCTGGTTAGCTAGCTATGCTAACGAATATAAGAAGCTTTTTCTACAACCACGTAAATGTGCAGTGAGGCACATCTTTATATGATCCTTATAGTTATAAAAAAATAAGAGAATAAAGTAAACGGGTATAAAATACTATATGACAGTATAAAAAAGTTGTTAATAAACAAGAATACAGTTTGAAAGGGGAGTGATTTGTAAAATATCCATAAAGAAAAAGAAATCTGCTTACAGTTCTGTTTCATATGGATGTTGAGAGATGTATCCATAGATCTCTTAATTTTGCTCTCAAAGTGCACCAGATTGATGCTTTTAACTTCAAAATAAAAAAAAAATATATTCCAGGGGGAGCATGCCCCCGGACCCCCCTAGAGGAGGTTAGGTCCCCCACCCCACTTAAATCATGTTCACATGGATAGGATACTAAATACTTTTGCACACATCTTGTGTCCATATCTTTCTGTTTTGGTGGTCATGCCACAACCGTGAACGTGCATGCATCGAGTCATGGTAAGATATCTGGATTAAGAGGTTGCTTTTTCTTTGCACAGCATGAAAGAAAGGCGAAATTAATGGGCTGTGATTTTAGTTTTTTTCAGCAGAGGTTGAGTTCAATATTTTGTACGGCCCTCGGTGGATGTTGTAAAAATTGAAATGGCCCTTGAGAGGAAAAAGGTTCCCCACCCCTGGTGTAGACGGTGGAAGCAGGGAGAAGTATATACGTGCCTTGATCCCTGCCGAGTCGACGCACAACTGTTGATTGGTGTCAGTGCCAAAAAAAAAAGAGCAATGTGCTCATGGTATAGATGTGGCGCATACATCTTAGTTCCTACTCTTTTCCCTAACCCTATCCTAAGGGAGTGCATGTACGTAGACACGTTGTGCCTCTCCACCTCTGTTCCTTACTTCTTACTTGCTACCCCTTTCCCTCAATCTATCCTAAGGGAGTCCATGTACGTAGACACGTTAGTTTTGCTGCTATAGGCTTAGACTGTCGGGGGACACCTTACCTCTTCCTTCTGTCTGTCTGTACCTGTGTACTCTCATGTTCCGAATAACCCAGCTTCCCCCAAATGTCTTTTTGGTGTCTATCTACGCCGGGATCCTGAGTCGTGGCTGTTCCTGTTGCTGCGATCCTGTGTCCTGGATCCTCTATCCTGAGTTCTGGATCTGAGTCCTGGACTTCGAGTCGTGGCTGAACCTGTCACTGTGGTCCTGCCTGACTCTCATCATACTACTTCCCTGATGGCTCCCACAGGATTGTTGACATCCTCGTGGATTCATCTTCTTATTATAGACACATGCATTTCCAAACATTTGGTCTACCTATGCTGTAAAATGTATTATCTCTTCGATTTACACACGGCATCTATTGCACGTCTGTCCGTCCTGGGAGAGGGATCCCTCCTCTGTTGCTCTCCCTGAGGTTTCTCCCATTTCCCCTTTAAACTGTGGGGTTTTTCTCTGGAAGTGTTTCCTTGTACGATGTGAGGGTCTAAGGACAGAGGGTGTCGTATTGTCATACTGATATTCTGTACAAACTGTGAAGTCCACTGAGACAAATGTAACATTTGTGATATTGGGCTATATAAATAAACATTGATTGATTGATTGATTGAAAATGCCTCCGTGAATACAACCTAGGAATATATACATATAATGATATCATGTGTATCAGGGTCAGTTAAGCCCGATACAAACAACATTTTGGGGAAAAACATGCTGTATAACTAGAGTATTTGCTGGCAATACTGTCAACGGAGAAATAAAGACGTTAGCTTTGTGTTATATATAGGGATGGGTATCGAGAACCGGTACTAAGTCAGTATCGGTACCTGATTGGACGGTATTGGTATACCGTTAAGCCGCTGGACAAACGGTTCTGCTATCGGTATATGAATTACGCTACTTCCTTAGTGTAAACAATTCTGGTTGGTTGGGAACCCTCATCCCGTGTGACGTATCCGGCTTGAGTACCACTGATTGGCCACTGTGAATGCCACTCGTCATCTCTCCAAACAGCGCTCTTATTATTGTGAGACTCCCGGGGTAGACCATAGGGGCAGACGCAACATCTTGCTAGAAACATCGTCTCAAGGCTTCTTAACATTTAACAACCTATTAATGATGCATACCCACTTAATGGGAAAAACTCAGCTAACAGATGATATTAACCATTTTACCTACACGGAACAGAAGTCCAACACCAAGAGTCTAAATCAACACTTAGCAAAACGGGCTGACGGGGCTAACAGGGCTAACGGCTACTTTAGCACATAACTGGCGATCTTTTCTACGTCATTTTATCTGCACAAACAACATATCACATGAAAGCTGATTCCATTGGTGTAAGTCTCATCACTGTACGACCAAAACTCACTGAACTAGCAGCCAGGAAAGAGCAAGAAAACATCTTCACTTTACGTAGCCATGATGATAGTTATGTCTTACCTTTGCTGTTTTGTGATCAAAAGTTGTTTTTAAGGGCATAAAAACAGTTAATCCAATGTCTCTGTGTAACTTTAAAATGATTACTGATAATCCATCATTACAATTATAAATAATAAACGCAATATAATGGTTAGCCGACCGGAGCTTCCGGTTTAGGAGGTGTGCACGCAGCGTCTCGTTTTAACTGAATAATGGTCATGTTTACATGGATTTATGAACTGCCCCTAATTACCGCCCCCCTTCCAGAGACACACTGTCAAACACACTCATACCTGCTTGGTATGATATTGAAAAAGTTACATTAAATAATAAATAATAATAAATTACAATAAATTGACTGTTGTTTAATCTTCACATCTTGTAATCATGTCTATAATTTTGAGCACCAAATTATTGAAAAGTATCGATAAGAGTATCGAAAAATACCGGTATCGATAAGCAGTATCGGTATCAATAAAATCCTAACGATACCCATCCCTAGTTATATATGAGTGTTCTTTGCCTTTTAGTTCAATTGCTCTGCAACCTAACTTTATGTTTTGTGCTCTGAGCCACAGTGAATCTTTTTTTAATCAAATTCTGAAGTCTGGCTTGTTTGAAGTTAAAATATTTTATTGAGGCTTTTAAAAAGTGTGATTGGGAATCTGAAACCATCTGGTTTTTGAGTAGAATATTTCTAGCCACAACAACCAGAGACAAAAACATCCCTCTTAATCTGGTACTTCATGTACAGCTGCTCTACGGATTGAGTGTAGATAGACAAAGATCTGCTGGAGTCAAATTCAACGTTCCTGACATGCATCCGCATACCTGACCAAATACCAAATAGATTTCTGATCTTCATGTTAAGCTTGTTATTAGACTAATTTGATCTGGTAACGAGAGCAAATCTGATTTATTTTTGTCTTGCACCATAGATATTCACTACCAGCATCCGGATAATATCAAGACACGAGGGAATCCATTTGGTATGGTATGTCTTTAACATTCTTTTAGCTGCTGCAACACAAACAAAGACTTTTCTCTTAGCTCTTTAGAAAGCACCAATGCGTACGCTATCTACTCTCTGTGGAGCAATAACCCTCTAAAGGATTTTCTTGCCACATGACTTCATTTTTCTGTCCACTCAGTTGGAATACAAAGAAGAGTTTAGTTTTTTCCCGTTTGTGTTATATGTGCCTTTTATTTCCATCCCTCAACTTGAGAACACAGCTGGGACATGGTGATTTCAATTATAGAGTGCAGTGTGCAGTGAATATGACATGGGACTGTACAATCCTTTCACTGAAAGTGTTTTCTGCTCACAGGCAAAAACCGCCACCCCCCCCCCCCCCCCTCCTCCTCTCTTTGGTGGTGTCGGGAATTCAGCTGTGACGGGGATAAGAAACAGTGTCAGGCCAGCCGCTAAGTTCTTCCTGTCACCACATGTAAGACTGTGTTTTGACATGCTGAGCTGTGACTGCACTTCACTAATTGGAGGGTTTTTTTGCTGGGGGAATTAGCAACATGAAATGTTTTTAAGAACAGCTCCTAAGCTAAGTCTGACAGAAGTATGAGTGGTATTGGAAATACAACAAAATAGAGGACGGGCGTAAAAAAAAAAACCTTTCTCGCAAGTATGTGTAGTGTTGCAGTGCATCAGTCTTTTCAGTAAGGGTAGGGATCCAGGATGTGGGAGAGCATCTGCAGCAGGAGATCTTGCACTACTTTCCTTTTTATGTCTTAAGTATGTTGCACTTTTCAAGGTACCATATCTTCATAATTGAATTGCCAACAACTACGCTGTAGGTATTGCGCATATCACAATAAAACCTATATAACTTTTGAGTTTTTGGAATCAGAAATCCACTAAAAGGAAGCTACCTAATACATATTTATGCAAACAACAGCACTAAGTGTGTGAATACAGCAGCACATTTAAAAAGTAAGTTAACATCACTCGGTGTGGTATCGCACCTGTAAACACACCCAACAGTTATCTGTGCCAAGAACACAATTCTGCACGTCTACCAAAGACATTCTGCTGAAGTTGATTTTCCATTTTAAGATCTGATGTCCTATTGTTGTTTTATGCTGCTGCAACGCAAACATTTCCCAAATTGGGATCAATAAAGTACTATCTTCAGTGTTTCCCACAGATCTGAAATATACTTGTGGTGGTAACCGAGAACGGGGTTACTGCGGAGCGCATACAGCAGACCCTTCACGCGATAGCAGATCGAACAGGTACAGGAGGGGTAGTTAATCGATCGCAGATGGCGTCGTGCTCGCGGTCGCGAGATATACTTTGGCGGACGTTAATATACCTGGGCGGCCCGCCCAAGTAAAGTTTATGGGTGGGAAACCCTGAACTTATCTTATCTCTTATCTTATCTTACAGGATTGTTGTGTGAAAGCCGGTTGGGCTGGCGTGCCAGGAACTCTGCTTCTCCTTAAATGTTCAGTGTGACAAGGTTCATGTAAAAATGCCTCATCATGATGAACAAATAATAGCAATAAATCATAGACATGCTATCATAATACCTTCTGCCATTGTGCCACCTGCTGACAATGTGCGTTACAACTATTATTATCTTCTGTTTGGTGTATATGTTTGTAAAACTAAATGATATATCGAAATGTTTGATGCATAATACAAAACATATTTGCCACTTTAGGGAGGTGGGCAAAAACTGTAAAGACAACTCAAGCACGTTTTATTTAAAATATATTTTGTTTGGCCAGAGAGTGCCTTTATTGGAGATACAGTGTGGAGGGGGAGATAGAGGGGAAGCCATTACCTGAAAGAAACGTCTCCGCAGTCTCAGGAATCAATTTGCATACTCGGCAGTGGACACAACATAACCAGCTATCCGGCAACCCAATATTCACTTAACTTTATACATCAACTTGTCTATTTAAACCTCCAGCTGATACAGAGTGACTCACATTCATTTGGACCATTGTTTCTTCGCCAGGGTTCAGAAACCTAACATGAACATTAGTGGTCCCAACAATGGGTCATGTTGCGGTTGGTGCGAGTTTCTTACGTGGCGCTCGGACCAGATTATTTTGTAAGGTTTCAGAAAAATCTCTTTCACTGCTAATTTTTAAGATTTTGTTTTGGGCCACAAGTGCCTTTATTTAAGAGACAGAGTTGAAAAGGGTGAATAAGAGTCGAATTTTGATAGGGTCCTCCTCAGTTGGGACTGAGCCCCAGTAAAGAAAAACTAAATTGGACAGGGCCGCGGGTGGCTCACTTGGTAGAGCTAGCAGCCCAGTCCAATTTAGTTTTGATTGATCTCAATGCTGCCCATTGTCACTGAATAGACACTGAAGAGAAACCACTTTTATAGAGTGGTACAGTAATGAGTCATAAAAAGGCTGGAAAGCATTTTACCACTTTCCATACCCTAGTCTCGAAGCGGATTTATTTTGAACGTGTATGTGGTCTGAAGCCTGAAATAAGATCTGCAGAGATTTTGTAAGTTTTGTTTTATGACATTACATATGTCAGAAAATAACCCGCTCGTTAATGCCCGAACTTCCATGTGTCAAAAAAACAATGTTACTTACAAGTAGGGATGCTCCGATCGATCGGCCACTGATCGATGTCGGCCGATACTCACTCTCTACCGATCGATCGGTGCTCTCTAAAAATGCAGATCGCGAGAGCCGAGCATGACATGGCTGATAACATCGCCTCTAAGGTAGCAAGCCACCTGGGTTCATTTAGTGGTAACATAAGGGCAAACATAAAAAACCTTGGTGTAACTTTCGATCAGTCTATGCTACTAGACAAACACATCAAACTCCTGACCCGTACCTGTTTTTTCCATCTCAGAAACATTGCCAAGCTCAGGGGGGTTCTATCCAACGCAGAAATGGAGATGGCTATCCATGCCTTCATTTAATCCCGGCTTGATTACTGTAATGCTCTGTTCTCCTGCCTCAACAAAACATCAATAAACCGGTTACAACAGGTCCAAAATGCTGCAGCCAGATTGCTCACTCGTTCCAAAAAAACATGCCACATCACTCCGATTCTTTCTGCCCTGCACTGGCTCCCTGTCCATCTCAGAACCCAATTCAAGGTCCTAGTTTTCACATATAGAGCTGTCCATGGCCAAGCCCCAGCCTACATAAACGACCTGATCCACCCTCACAGCACAACCCGGGCCCTGAGGTCCTCTGAGCAAGGCCTCCTAAGGGTGCCCCGAACCAGGCTAAAGACCAAGGGTGACCGTGCCTTTGAGGCGGTGGCCCCAAGGCTTTGGAACAAACTCCCCCAGAAAATAAAAGCCACTGCCTCAATAGAGATTGTTAAGGGGCAGTTAAAGACCCACCTCTTCCGACAGGCCTTTGGGTCGTCGGAGGAGGTGATTTAGTAGCTGTCTTTCATTGGTGTTTTATGTTTTATCCTATGTATTACCTGCTGTTGTTTTATGCCTTTTATTCTACATGTTATAGTTGTACTGTGAATTGTGTCCTGTGTCCTGTACTGTAAAGCACTTTGAACATCCGTGTTGAGAAGGGTGCTATATAAATAAAGTGTTACTTACTTACGTAAAATTATGATGTAAAATACATGACACTTTTCTCTAAGTGTCAAAATGGCTTCACTAGTCTGGCAGTATTTTAAGTGTCCGAAAATGACAATAAAATAGCGGTATGCAACGTGTGTGTGAAGCAGAAATCCTGCAGCTCCACCCGCTGTGACGGACCGGTGAGCGGAGCAGAACACACATTAAGAGTTAGACCTAACACACTTAGCTATTTGATCTACCTCTGGAACAAGCTAAACTAGTTATAAATATATGTATTCTTCACTGTCGGGTCACTCATTACTGGATCAGTGAGCTGCATGAGATACTGACAGGCTGTCAGGGGAGAGAGAGAGGGAGAGAGGAAAAGAGAGCGCTTCCGCTCATTTCTCCCGTGTTATTATCCAAAGTGAATGTAAACTTGAATAATGTACTTCATTTGAATGTAATAATTATGTTGGTTGGTTGGTTTGTGGAAGCGCCAGTGAATGAGCCCCATTAACTGAGTTTTAAACATCACTTTAAATGGAAGATCCCATAGGCCCCGCCCACTCGATCAGATCGGTGATCGGTATCGGCCGATACTGATTCCGGCGATCGGCCCCAAAATTGGCGATCGGAGCATCCCTACTTACAAGTGACTAAAGGACACTACTATATATCAATACGCCACGGGTCCACCTTTTGCTAAGCGTGGGTGATGCAGAGCCATGCGACTGTGATGTACTTGGTTTATAGCGTAACAATGGCTTTTTGTTTCTGCCAAATGCATTTACGCTTACATGGTGTTAATATGTGGAGATGATCCTGCTGAACAAAAAGTGTAAGTATCATAAACCTGTGTTTGCCATAAAGATTATTTTCTGCAATTTATCTATATCCAATGGCTTTTTGTCGAAGGACCCTTGAGAAGCTTGCTTCCATGTCAGCCTATACAAATACATCATCACTGCAACTCTCTATACCACCTTGTTCAGAGATCCAGAAATCCAGGCAGACTCATCATGCACGAGTCAACAGCAGACTCAGATTCGCAAATCCTGACTCACTGAATCAAGGGAACTTCCTTCACTTCCTGCAGACTCGTGGGGACTCAGAGCCGTAACCGATCCAGCAGATCCAGACTCGTCATGCACGAGCATAGCCGCGGGAACTGGGAAGTAATTTGACTTAGGGTGTGCGGACAAAAGTGGGGAGAGATTTCAACAACAGTAACATGAAGTTTTTCAAATGTACACCAGCCCCGCCTCCAGCACCCCTACTTCCCGCGGCTATTGTGCACGAGTCAACAGCAGACTCAGAGATTCGCAAATCCTGACTCACTGTGCAAAACATAGCAGACTCGTGCGGACTCAGAGCCGTAACCGTATAGCAGCAGATCCAGAGATCCAGCAGACTCGTCGTCATGCAGGAGTCAACAGCAGACTCAGATTCGCCAAATCGCAAAATAACCCTTTTTTTTTGTGATCAACATTTTTTATTAAAGCAAAAGACACTGTGTAGCGGAGGTTAATATAACGTTAGTTTAATATGCTCGTGAAATGCAACAACTTTTCGGTTTCACCTAGTTTCACATAGGATTTCTATGCTCTTGGTGATGCTGACTCATATGAGGACTCGTATGATCCGGATCTCTTCAATGACTGACTCAGAAGACTCCGAGTCCGTAAAAGGATCCGGATTTGCCATCTCTACTTAAAAGACCATATAAACACCATATTGGGTTTCATCATCTCCAAAAAAATAGAAGAGAAAAAAAATAGGCCAAAAGAGAAAAACGCTGGCTGGACAGTTTTGTCAGTTATACCCCCTTCTTCTACCCCATCAGCAATGTTTATGTAATCCTCACATCCAGTCAATTCCAAGGTTATTCTAAGTTGGACTGTGTTGCCACGGGAGGCTTGCCTAATTGGCTGGAGAACATAGAATCACAAGCAAATTGAAATGCTTCATCACTTTCATCGGTCTCCCAAAGGATGGTGTCCCACATTTGCATCATTAAAAGAATGAAAAAAATGCTACATTATCATATTTCATGTTTTAGAGTGGTAGGTGGAAAACATCACATGCAGATCGGATTAAGTGTAGTGACTTACAAAGTTATTAAACACCACTTTTATTATCAATATCAGAAAATCATGAATGTTGCCTGTATTACGGCTGCACAAATTATTCAAATGCATTCACCCAGAGGTCAGATGGGCACATCAATCTCATTTCAAACAAAGTATTTAAAATATCTGCAAATCTGATTTAAACAGCCATGTCTGACAGATCGTTGACAGATCATATTGTATTAGATGCGTGTCAATCTGGTTGCTGTGACTGCATTTTAAACTGTTTTTCATGTCACTTGCAACTTAAAAGTTGACATTGATGTCGCATCCAAAAGGGATTCAGCCCCATTAGTTGGCTAAAGAAATAATGTGTGACTGCAGCATCAAACACTCCTGCATATTATCATTCCTCCTTTGAAGCTAATGTTGTGCAGTGCAGCAGAGGGGTTCTGCTGTTGGACTTGATATTGTTACAGCAAAAAGAGAAAGAGGATAGCGTTACAATTCTTCAGTGAAGTGAGTACTTCTTCCACCCAGTGGGGCATTTCTTACTGAAGTAAAAGTAGCAATATTAAATTGTACTCTGTTACTGATCAAAGTCCTATATTCAAAATGTCTTATAAAGAGGCCCTATTACCCTCATTTGCAGGTTTATATTAGTATTTTGTGCCTCTACTTTGACATGTTTACATGCTTTAATTACATAGTGATGCTATCGATGCAAAGGAGTCCAATGGAGGCATTTCAGGCAGGGTGGGGGGGTGGAGTGTGTTGGAGAGAAACTTCTAGCCTTTTACAGACCATTTACATTGCCATACTTAAAGTAGCGTCAAGATACTCCATTACATGTAAAAGTCCTACATTCTTAAATAAAAGTACATAAGTATTATCAATTATTATTGTTAAGTATTAATTCTGCAGATAAATGGCCTCCTATGTGATATAATATGATATATATGACATTATTAGATCATTCATATTGTGGCCTCGAATTGCATTTTACTGTTGTCTTAATGCAACATCTTGATCTGAAAAGTTATTTAAGCTTAATAAATAATACATAAATGTATACATGTAGTCGAGAAAAATTACATGACATCTTTCAATGTAGTGGAGTAAAAGTATAAAGTAGCTTTAAATTGAAATACTCAAGTAAAGTAAAAAAAATATTTTTGTATTTAAGTAAAGTACTTCAGTAAATGTATTTTCCACCACTGACCACACCTCTGCTGTAGACAGCAAGTTATGCAAATATATTACCTTAATAGACATACGTATACAACAAGTATACTTTGAATTTTTAACTGTGTTTCTTCTGTTTTGCTCGAGATGTGACATTAAAGAAGCTATCCTCTATTCAGGACTCTTGGTGAGTGCTTTGCTCCTGTGCTTCTTTATTGTCCTGCTGTACTAGTTCAATAAATCATGAAGCACAAGGTGCACAGAGGAGACACAACTTGGTCAATTAATTAATGTTAATCTTCTTAAGGATCCACTGCCAAGTTTACAATCTAATCTTCAAACAGCAATACTGAATAATTCATCAACAAATCATCTATCAGTGACAGTAGCTTAAATGCATTTAAACTAGACTGCATTATTTTGTTGTTGTATTAAACCTGGCTGGAGGCTAATCACTTCAGAATTCATCAACGCTATGAATATACCATATACTAGTCACAGAAAATCTATGATGAGCATGTATTTTACTTTTGCAACACCATTCTTTAAGTTCTCTCCCAACAAATGCAGTTCCCAATGTGAAACCTCAGATTTAATTCTTAAAATTGTTAAGAAATTATGGCAAAATGGGTCCTTAAGTTCTTACACATTCGGACAATAGCAGCCTTTTTGGCTGCTATTGTCCGAGAATGTGTAAGAACTTATGGCTGTAACAATCCATTTTGCCAACTAAAATGACAAATCTCATTGTCAGATTTGATCAGCTGTAGCTTGCTAGCCAGCTAGCTAGCTAGTTAAGTTAACGAACTAACTTTACATTGCTGTATATTAGCTGACCTTTATATGTTCACAACTCACTTGTATTAATAGGAACCCAAAGTCATACATGTTCAAGGGAGGCTGCTTGTACAATGTTGTGCTAAAAACAAGCCAACACTCAAATATATTGCAATTTAAAAATAGCCAATACTAAATTCCGTTGGTTTTGTCTTTGCAGTTTGTACCCACTTCTATCATGTTGCAAAAATGTGCTTATTATACAGTAATAATTGAAAGTATAGCATATGGTACCACAGTGTTGTTACAAACATTGTCAGCTGACACTAAAGATAGCAAGTTAGTTAGCCAGATTGATAGCAAATGCAGTAGAGCAAGTAAACAAAACATTTAGTAGCTAGCACTTTTTCTTTTAGTTTTTGGATGGCAAAAAAATACACACATCTTAAAATACAGCATTGCTCTTCATAAGGCCCAAACACAAGTCTTTGAAATGCAAAATATCAAAACAATTTAAGATGACATCAGTAAATACATCAAGATTCAGTGCAACAAAAGTATAACAGTGTACTTCACCATATCTGCACATTCCTTAAATATGACGTTTACCAGGACTTGACATAAGACTTTTTTTAAATCCACTAACCCGTGGCATAATTATGTAGCTGAGATGTTTAACTAATAATTACATTATAAAATAATGTTAACTGTTGCAAAGTAATACAAAAAAAGTGTTTCTTTTGTTATTGTGATCTATAGTGGTTATTTGCACAAAAAAACCAGTTTAAACAAATCGGAAAAAAACTGATTGCATTATTATTTAAATAATTGCTTTTATTAAAATGCTTATTGGCATTAGCAGCTTCAATTTGACATTTTCTAAGCTTCTTTTTAGGGTAAACAGATCACAATTAAATGTTTGTATTCCTATTTTATATTGCTCTTAATTCCTTTGTAAATGTAAGTGTATGTATTTATTCAAGATTCTTGCCATATTTTAAAAGAACACATTTGAACTCATGTTATAATTATCCTTTGGGCAATGCTAAACTTGAACGCCTCATAATGTGAGTCAATGCAACCTCTGATATATATATATTGTGAGCATAAATGAAATGTCAGAGGCTTTTTGTGAGTCTATTGTTTGCAAAGTGCAACCGTCAGGGATCATTTGCTCAAACACGCACTGCATATGGAGTTGTTAGCAAAGCATTATCAAATGGCTCACCCATAACGTCTGAATTTACAGCTCTCAGAAAGCCAGTCTGTTTGTTTTCATGGTTGCTGTGTTAGCGGTTCATATTCACCATGCTCAGTGCTCAGGGAAATTACAGTATGCAGTGCTTGTATAGTGAAGTTCCCACAGTGCATGAAGAAAATACAATGTGCTCTGATTTCCTAACTGCTAAGTCAATACATGAATAAAATATTTTGATCAGTGATTCACCTTCTCACAATGACAGCTTGCCACCACAGCATGTTGGTGGTCACAGGTGGAATGTTTTAAGTCAACACCGTTTCCACTCATTCCAGTTTGCACATGAGAACGTCTAGAGAACGCTTATTAAATATTAATGCTGTTGAGTTTGTACAGAAATAGTTATGAACTGGGAAATGATGTGTTGCATACATGCTGAAAGGAAGAAGCCTATGTGTGGCAGATATATTTCCCCATTTCTATCCTTTCTTAAAGCCCATTACAGTACATTCAGGATTTCTACAGTAATGGCACTGGCTTTTCCTAAGCCCCATTTGGGACAAATCTGGATGCTTCTCTTTGAAAACTATGTTCTGCTCAGTGATGGGAAGATTCCCTTCACAAGGATTGTCCCAACCACCCATTGTGCACACCCATTAAACATGTTTTCTTGTAAAACTGATAAAGTAGGTTTTCTATTACAGCATATGATGTACATTTTGCCATTGGAGAGATGGTCATATGTGTTTAGAGATACTCATAATGAGTTTGTTAGGGACGGTTCCCCAATAGCATTATTCATGGTAGAGGAATGGTTAACTGTTATAACCATGAGGGTAACCAATATAACAAAATAAGAATGAATAATTCATAAAAGCACAAGGTTCGACCAGACAGATAGGCCCAGGCCCTCCCATTTGACATCTGACATTTTTGCATTTGAACTTTAATGATACAATCTATATGATCTTAGTCAAATAGCAAATGTACATACGTCAAATACCTGTGTAATATAAGCTATCTGTATCTGCCCAAATATAGACCAATCACTATTTAGGACACATTGCAAAATATTTAGCTTTGTGAACCTTATGTGAGCAGAGAGATACATTTTACATGTTTTTAGACCTCAGGAATACACATATTAGTGAGAAATATTGAGTACAAATATGTTTTGCTTGTTACAAGTTTACTGGTTGATTGAGCAAATATATTTCTGCCTACATTTTACATGTAAGAGCTGCAGTTTCAACAGGAAGCAACCACTACCGTGTACCACACAGTACAATAGACAGTATGAAGTGGGCAAAGTATTTTCTTCTCACTATACGCTTTTTATTTCATTTGCATTGAGGATAGCACCTTTCAATAAAAAATTCATTGGGGGTGAAGGAGATTCAGTCAACATAAAACGGCATAACTTTAACAGTATGTTCTTAGATGGAATAGAAATGCATTAACAGAACTGCCCCTGGAAAATCTTTGGCGAGTGTGGTAAAAAGGAACATCTACAAACTGACAAGACAAGATATCAGCGGCAAAAATAGTGAAGGAGATATAAATACCTTCATCTGCATGCGTTATGTTCACTTTGCAGAAATAAAAAAATAATGTAGCTGTCTTAAAAACATACAGGTCCCCTCTATATTCAAATAAGCTGTAGGAATTAGCATGTGCAGAATTTACTGGAGAATGTAATTAAGTGACTGAACTCTGAGTGACCACATGAGCCCAACAAAAAGGGATTATACTTGGCTCCTAACACTTTGAGAT
The DNA here is from genome assembly GCF_902827165.1 of Trematomus bernacchii. Lineage (NCBI taxonomy): Eukaryota > Metazoa > Chordata > Actinopteri > Perciformes > Nototheniidae > Trematomus > Trematomus bernacchii. Next base: position 2,713,372 of record NW_022987656.1, read on the forward strand.
TTACATTTTTTGCTAAAAAGCCAGTGCCCCTTGGCAGTATTATACTCACATCCAAAGGATAGCGAGGTGAAATAAAAAGCTGGTGAATTATATCAGATCCTTATGTTGACCAGGAACAGAAAGGATTTCAGTCTGCGAATGATTCAGATCTCTTCTGACAGGTGCTCTGCTTTGTAATATTTATAAATGTCCCTATTTAGGGGCCTGAGCAACAAAGCCCTCAGGCCTCACAGCATTTTTAGCCTTTATTTTCTGTTGACCACAGTTGAGTGAAAAAAGGGGTGAGAATAGGGTTGAATATAAAAAGACCCGCTGGTTATTTCTTGAAGAGTCTGACCCCACATGTGGCATCGTAATTCCTCAATACAATGTGTGGCATAGCAATATGGAAGCATATAAGCTTATTGCTGATATTACATGACTTGATTAAATCCTCAATTCGGATTGGTCAATGTGGAATTCTTTTCTGATTAACAGACCTCTGCTAAGGAAAGCAGGCCATTGCTAAGGACTCTGAATGTAATATGATATACAGTTATATCTTATCTACCCTAAGAAATACATCTGGTATTTAATGTCAGCTGTTGCCAAAAAGAGTAAAGTATTTTACTGTTACTCCATTATAAATATTTTAATATCCATTTGAATAAACTGGAGGTGTATACAACTTGCAAAACTGGCTGAGCTGTCCACAGTAAAAAATTATGAAAAACAGAACAAGAACAAAAAAACAGCGTAAGGGAAGGAAAGAGATTAAAAGTAAACAGAGGACAGAGAAATCAGTAAAAGTTGACACAAATAGTCAACAGCAGAAAAAGACACACAGGCAGTAAACACTAAAGTCAACAGCAGAAGAAGACAGAGAGGAAGCAAACACTAAAGGGAACAGCGTAGTAAGACAGACAGGAAGTAAACATTAAAGGGAACAGCATAGGAAGACAGACAGGAAGTAAACAATAATGGGAACAACAGAAGACCGACAGGAAGTAAACAATAATAGGAACAAGGAAGTAAACAATAATGGGAAAAACAGAAGACAGACAGGAAGTAAACATTAAAGGGAACACAGTCTATTATTGAATGAAATGTGTACAAACTGGGACAGTTCTGAAGCAGAAACTCATCAGTGACGCCCTCATTTTAAGTTACGTTGAATTTATCCTAAATTTGACTGAAATAATTGGTTTTGCAATACTGCTCTGCTTGAAAAAAGAAATAGGAAATTATCTAACAGTGCTGGTGTAGGCCTGAGTTGTTTAAGAATAGATGTTTGTTGTAAAAACCCATGAGACAATCTGTGTTACCCCAGTTATTCTTACAATACTTCTGCATTAAGGACCTGGGTCAACATGGCACCAGTGTTTTTATCCATTGTTTGTGTTCATGGTGAAAAAACAATGTCAAACAAATAGGTAGCCCAAACAGATAGATAAAAGACAAAGGGCTGAAGTTAGTCATATCAAAGCAGTGATACCGTTGTCATAGAAACCAACACAAAAAGGAGCTTTATATTTTAGTAAAGTGTTTTTTCCTTTAGGGCATTTACTTCAGTTGTCCCTGTGGAAAATGAATAACTGGCCTCATTATACGGAGAATATTTTCTTGAAACATTTATATCAATATTTGATAATGTTTTCTTGTTCTGTGGAGAGTTCCTAACAGCTGTAGTCTGGAAGCTCCGTAGGGTGTTAACTCGAATTATGTCAGAGATAGATGCTGTTCACTTGCAGTTTTAAATGACGCAATACTAAATACTTTATTCATTTTAATAATGAAGTTCATCTAAAAGTGTATAAAAGTGAAATGTGTGACAGAGAAGAGGAGAAAAGAGGGAGTTCGAAGGAAATAATAATAAAAACACATGGTCAAGACTTTACTATTTTTGTTCCGAAAACCACTACTTACAATTTTTAATTATGTATTAATTATTATTTTGTATTACCAATTATATAATTATGTTTCTTGTTGTTGTCTTAGTTTTGATATAAATATTTTTTGTTTTGTCATGCAGTGGTGGAAAGTAACTGAGTACATCTACTAAAGAACTGTGGCTCACTACACTTTTGAGGAACTGTACTTGAGTATTTATTTTTATGCTACTGTATACTTCCACTCTGTTACATTTTTGAGACAATGAGGTTTATAGTCACTTTGCAGGTACACATAATTGCATTAGTTTGCATTATACAAAAGGTTGTATGTTTGTAGAGATAAGAATTGCCCAGAAATTAATTTAAAAAAACTTGTGTGTATTCCCAATAAACAGCCTCAGAGAACATAAGTAACTAAGCTCAACATATGGATTTGTTTGTAAGGTTGTGCTGATATCAAGTGCCCAGAAATAATTTTCATAGTGGCCAACTGGTGGTATTATAACTACCGTGTTTGTGATGTCATTTTGCACAAAAAAAAAGAAAAAATACTTTTTCCATTTAACTTACATTGGGAAAGATACCTCCGCTAAATCTGCGTATAACTTTTTATGTAAATCAGTACATACACTTGAATAGCTCTTATTTATACCGACACCGGCAGATCTGAGGTGTGGCTTAAGGAAAACTTAAGCGTGATCCATGGAACAAGCCTCCAAATGATCCGGACACTTTCTGAGAGTCACTCCATTTCTGGCTTCATGCGCCACTTAGCAACTTCCGTAGGAGTAGAGGGGGCCCCACCACCAACGCTGTATCCAGTTTTTTGTCCAAATGTCTTTTCAATATAATGAGTGGTTAGCTTCACTATTCATTTGTTGTCCAATGGACAGAAGACCAAAATACTAAAATCTGTGACACATCTCACCATGTTGGGTAAAGAAAGCTGAATATATTTTCGACAACCGCACCACAGTGGCGTACATCAACAGGCAGGGCGGAGTCCGACATTCCGCCCTTGGGGGTGGACGCGTTTGCACACGAGCCATGGCCAAGAAAGCTGCTCTACGCCTTTCCACCGCTGCGCCTCATTCTCCCCCTCCTGGAGAGGGTGAGACGAACATCTGTCAGTCATCCTAGTGGCCCCAGACCGCCGCGTGGCGCCGTGGTTTGCGGAGGTGACACAGATGATGGTGGACCAGCCCTGGGCAGTTCCTCAGGTCTGGGGGGCGATGTCTCAGGGGGCTGGTGCAATAGGGGCGTTACCCTCTCAGGGCCAACCTCTCCAGGCTTGGCTCCTGAGAGGGACAGGCTGATACAGGGGGGATTGTCTGACGAAGTTATCCAGACTATCCAGGCAGCAAGAGCAGGATCCACCACAGCCTGTTACAGGCCAAAGTGGTTGGCATTCCAGTGATGGTGTGAAGAGGGAAGTCTAGAGCCCTTATCTTGTACACTGGGCTCTATTCTGTCCTACTTACTTACTGGTGGACAGAGGGCTTGCTGATTCCACAGTTAAAGTGTATGCAGCAGCCATTTCATCCTGTCATGAGGGATTTGGCGGCAGGTCAGCCTTCAGTCAGCCGCTTATGTCACGGTTTTTGCAGGGGGTCAGGAGGCAGCGCCCAGTAGTGCACGCCTCCCCCCCGCAATGGGACCTGCCGTTGGTGCTCGAGGCTCTGGTCACAGAACCATTTGAGCCTCTGGAGCTCTCCTCCCTGAAGGCGCTGTCATTAAAAACAGCGTTGCTGCTGGCCCTGACTTCGGCCAAGAGAGTGTGCGAGCTGACCGCTCTGCCGGTGCACCCGAGTTGCCTGTGGATCCGGGGTGACCGTAGCGGGGCGACACTCAGACCGAACCCCTCCTTTGCTCCCAAGAGCTTAAGGAGTTCGTTCAGGTCAAGGGCTATACAGCAGGGCAACTTTAGTCTTCCACCCCATATTGGGGACAGGGAGGCTAAACTGCACCTCCTCTGCCCGGTGCGTGCGTTAGCATGTTATGTGGAGCGCACGGCTGCCATTAGGCGCACTGAACAGCTGTTTGTGTGCTTCGGGGGGGGTGTGGCCGGTAAAGCTCTGTCCAAGAAACGCCTGGCAGGAGGGCTCTGCGAGTGCATTGTACATGCCTGCAGTCAGGCGGGGAGAGCCTTCCCCATGGGGGTCCGTGCACACTCTACACGGGGTATGGCTGTGTCAACAGCCTTATTTAACGGCGTGAGTGTGGAGGACATATGCACGGCGGCGTCTTGGTCCATGCCAGGCCCCTTCATAAAGTTTTATCTCTTGGACATGTCTGGCTCCTTCTCATCGTCTGTGCTTGCTGGGGCAACACAGGACTGTGGGTCAGTAGATGTCTGACCCCCCCCCACTCCCTGGACATAATGCACTTATGGTTTCCCATGCTCCTTAGGGACCCGAGAAACATGATGCGCAGTGAGCCCCCTACAGGGCTGGAGCCTTCTTCACTATTCTCCATGCACACCCTTCGCGAGGTAAGCGTGTCTGGGTGTGCTCTATCAGCCAAGTGGCTGATGGCTGTTAACCAAAAAGCCGGTCAGGGGCAGTGTGATGGGTGGTTGGACGACAGGGCGTGTATCCATCAGGGCTCCACCCACTGTACCCATAGAGTCCAGTAGAGGGCGGAGCCTGTGTGAGATATAACGGTGGGTTACGTATTGTAACCCTAGTAATATAAGCACAGGCGGAGCCCTCTACTAGGGGCCCTGTCTGTCCTATGCTGCTTGCTGAAGAGGGTGTAGGATCACAGTCGGGAGGCGTGGCCGCCTTATATACTGTGGGCCTGCGCGTGCACTCAGGTAGGCCCGCCCCCGGGGGCCCGCTACGTTTATAGATTTCTCAGTAGGTGAACACTCGCATAGTAAGGTCAAGGGCAGTACCCATAGAGTCCAGTAGAGGGCTCCGCCTGTGCTTATATAACTAGGGTTACAATACGTAACCCACCGTTTTGTTCTTTGACATAAAATACGTCAGTAAATACTCCACTGGTGAATGTCCAAAGCTTCTAAGCATTAAACAAACAGCGATTGCTAAAAAGTAACTAAATGAGACAACTAAACCAAAATATTCCAAAATCCTGTTGCTTTTGGTTGAGGAAACCTTTGCTAAATTCATACACAAATCTATGCACCACTCTATAGCACTTTACACACAGGTATCAAGCATCCTCAAAATTGAATGCAGGCTTTTAGAACTGCAGTGCAAAGTGCTGTGTTTGGCGGAGTGGTGGACAGTAAATGGTGAGTACATTTCTCATAGTGCTGTGAGAAAAGAGATTCTTTTTTAAAAGGTGCAAAACCCAGTGTAGCCGCTATTTGTCGTTAAACAAAAATCAAACAAAACAAACACAAAATCACCAGGTAGTGAATCTTACACAGGATAAAATAAATGGTCCAGAATTTCGTCTGTTTCAGTTGAATGTCTCCCTTTCCAATCATGAATACGACAAAATAATATGTTTTGTGCCAAATCCCACCTTCAACTGTCTCCAATAAATACCTAAATCACCCGGTGCCTGAGGCAGCCTTCAAAATAAAAGCATGAACAACTACTTAAAGTACCTCAAATAATGGAAAATACCAAGCGACTATATATTTTAATATAATTATTTAATTGTTACTATTAAATGTTACAAAATTATAAGTAGCCCCAACACCAAGAAAAATAAGGCCAGGACTGTGATATTCCTTAGAGTTCTAGCCTTTTGATGGACAGTTAGAGAACTGCTTAACAATGCACTCTCCACATGAGATGATTGCCTTTACACTTTAAACATATTTTCGTAAGAGGCAATTTAATGGCTCATTGATGTGAGGACTAATTATTTAGGTTAAATACATTGAAAGTAACAAAACATTTATGGAAAACAGCGTTGCCTAGCTTTCAATTTTAAATTCAATTTATTTCTTAATAAGAAATTGAAAGCACAAAGAATCGATGGATATAAAGACTTTGCTTCACATGCAATCACCTCCCCCTGATGAAGCGTTAAATTGGTATGAAGCGGCAGTAGTGATTAGAGTTATAGGATTAGAATGATTTCTTAAAAAAAAAAGAACACTTAGTTAACTAGAGTGTAAGCAACACTATTATTCAGAAGAAATGTTAATCAATGATAAATAAAAGGCTATGAGCAACATAACTATTTTTTTTAATATCCAATCTGCTTCTTTTTCTTCTGAAACCAGAGCCTAGTCTGCTCTGATTGGCTAGCTGGCCGGCTCTGAAAAAACTTCTTCCCACCCCTTTTCCGATGTGTAATTAGGTAGATAATTTGTTTATATATAATTTGTAAGTCAATAATATTGTTGTTTATCAATCTGATACCGCTTAAGTTTGTACAGTATCATAATTCATTTTCATTTTTTATTATTTTTTATATTATTGTTTTACAAGTTCGAAATAAGTCAAATCAAATCAAATCAAAATTAGTCAACCACTTAGAGATGTGTCAGAAATGTCCTGCCCCTTTACCTATCATGTAAAATGTGCTGGAGTGCTAGCCAACAGAATCGCAATGGTTATATTTTAGCCTTTGCCGACCATAAAACCTTTTTAACACAATACAGGAAAGGGAACAATGCGAAAAAGCATAATAGGACCTCTTAAAATAAAAAACGCAGTATTTCTTCCACCTTTTAGAAAAAACAAACCGCAGGTGTGGTAAAAATACTCATTAAGAATGTCAAATAACCTCTGTTTTTACATCAAAAACATATCTCTACTCTCAATGTCACACAGTCTTTATACAGTAAATGCTCTGGGGACCATCTGTCTAAAAACACATTCATTGTTACACAAAAAAAAGGTTTCTCCATTATCTCAGCCGATATTTTAGTATTCGGCCCTCATCCACTTTATATATGAAGTGCAGCCTCAAACTCTCAGGGATAACATATGCCCTCACTGCTCACCACAATTGGCACGGTAATACAGCTTAATATACATTTAAAAAATATTTCACTGTTGAAAAATAAAGAACAAGCTGAACAGCGGCCTTATTTTAGGCAACTAACCAAAAACATGTTCAAAAAACTTTTCATTCCAGACGAGTAAACCGAAAGTAGTTATGCTAACTCATTTCCAGGTTTAGCACTCATTCCTGCAGCACTCTATTGAGTATTCCACAGTTTGCCTTATTTGAAGCAAATGTACCCTTTTTCTTTTGTTTATTTGGACACCAAGGTAATGGTGTTATATCTGTTTAACAGATGTATCTGTTTTTATCAGTTTAATATCTAATGTGTCAACATGAAAAATATAAAGGGCTTGCTCCGTTGACTCCAAATGATCAGGTGTTGCAACCCCTCTAGGAAGCTCAGTCCTAACTGACTTGGCTTGGGAACCAAAGGGTAGCTGGCTCAAGTCCCCAGCCGACCAAGCATGGACGGATAGGTTAAGAGGTACCAGTGCCCTTGTGTGCAGTGTGTGTGACTAATAAAAAATTATTTTAAATCCTCCATTTCCATATTCCATAATAAAATTGCTGTCTGGCTTTATTCACTTAAACATCACATCTCTGCTCATTTAATACACACATTGGGGAGATCTGCAATCTATTGTGTACAGTTTTTTTGTAATTTGTACCATACAAAGGCACACCAATCCAACAAACTTCAAATGTGAAAAGGTGCAGAAGATTTATTGATTGGAGAACTAGTTTCATTTGAGTAAAATTCAACAAATGTAAGAAAGAAAAAAAAACAGGTCAACAAAAAGATTTGACATGTAATATGGAAATACTCACTCGTATTCTCTGCACCTCCAAGAAGACAGCTCTTTGGAAGGACTTCTCCCAGATAGCCAGGTCCGAGGCCAGCTCCACCCTGAAGGTATGGCTCTGTCCGTGGCCGACCAGAATGCTAAAGCACAGAGACTCTCCGTCCTGCTGCTCCGGGGAGTGCTCCAGCCCCAGGTAGAGCCTCGCCTGGAGCCAGCAGTCCTCGGCCATCCACAGCTACAACACAACATTTTAATAATTACATGTTGGGGCAACAATTTTGCTATCTCTTCATTTTTTTTTTTGCGTACTTGTGGTAGGGTGAAGATTCATTTCCTTCCTTCTCTGAAAAATAGATTATACTGGTTTATGTATATATTTTTATAATTTTATATCTTGGTTGGTAGATCATGAGTGGTGCAGGAATAAGTCCCAAAACCCAGAGATAAGTTAGCATTTTACGTTCCCTCAAAGTCAATGTTTCTTGGAACGTGTTTTTGGTTAGATGACTGAAACAAGATCTGTGGCCATCTAAAGCTTAAGAATTTTTCAAGTTTTGTTCTCTGACATAAAAATATGTCAGTAAATACCCAACTGATAAATGTGACAAAGCTTCTATGTGTGTTGAAAACAATTATTGCAAAAAAATGGCCCAATTTGACTACCAAAGGTCATTACTATGAAGGTAGATATGGTGCAAAATGCGAGAGCTTATAAAACCTGATGTGAGCACTTGCAGAAAAAAATCTGAGCATGTGTGCATACATTTACACTTGTATAAAATATCCACGTATCTGTGAACCAAATTTGAAGTCACAGAAGAAAAAAATAAGTTTTGTAGCTTGTAGAAAAAAAATGAACTTAGTGATGAAATGTTCACTTGCAGAAAAAGAATATTTTTTAAAATATATTTTCCATTACAACTGCAACTTGGTAATTACAACCTCTCAAATCAGTCATTACAACTTCACAAATCTGCTCTGTGGCAGTATAAATCGACAAATCTGCGGCCTTGACTTTTGCTACACTTCTTGCGATGAATGTGTCGCTAAAGTAATTTTCACCTGTAGATGTGGGGGGAGGGAGGGGGGTTGGAGCAAAGGGGCGGAGCTATCAGAACGAGGAGGCGCAAGCTCGGGTCAGTCACACACAAGTGACTACTGTTGCCCCTTTCACACGCAGCTCCCGTTCTAGCTCCGTGCTTCGCTCACAACAACAACAATGGGGGACTGCGTCGGGTCGATGATCGTGTTTTAATCATATGAAGCCAGATTAAATTAAATAACGACTTCTCCAACCTTATACTTTTCTCCAGAGTGCCGTGGTTCATTGTTTATTAATGTGTTACAGCGGCATGCACCGACCGCTGTAAAGTATTCACTGTCTAACTGTCACACAAGCAGCTGATAAATATCCCCAATTCCCCATAAGTGAATGTGTGTCAGTCTGAATTGACGCTGTTTGGCATCACAACGCTGTTATTAAAGTTTCTCTGGTATAAAATGGGTGATGTTAGCATAGCAACCGAAGCTAAACTGACTATATTGACTAGGCCACTTGTTGCTTTAACTTGTGGCATAGGCCTAAGCCGTTTTCTACAGGCACATTTTACCGGCATATTTTTCATTATGATTCTACTTGTGATAGTCGGACATGACAACCTGTACAGCCCATGTATTGATTCCATTTGATAGCTGCTATAATACAAAACAAAACGTCTGCCCCCTCCACAATGATCAATAACAGCGAACGGATGGTCAAAGTAAGGTACAAATAAACAAAATCACACGAAGCCTGGTTACTGGTTAGTGTTGCCTGACTTTATAAAGTGTGTGGTTGTGTTCTAATCACTTTGCTCAGCGCTTCTGCTTGTTTCAACTTTTATTTGCCATACTCTCCATAAACTGTTAGTTCAGGTTAATCTCGCTCCGCTCCAACGTAAGCGTGACGTATGCCTCTAGACTGACACTTTTTTCGAGCTTGGTAAGAACCGGTTTTCGGGGAAAAGAGCCGGCTCCGCTGCGGCGTGAACAGGAAAAACCGGTGCTTATCAGGCACAAGCTCCGAACCGGCCCTGGAACCGCGTTGGTGTGAAAGGGGCAACATGCGGGGCCCCGCAGTCATCCGGTTCGACCTGGCATGGCTGTGTGACTGACCCGAGCTTGCGCCTCCTCGTTCTGATAGCTCCGCCCCTTCGCTTCAACCCCCCTTTCTCCCCATGTTCCTCCCCCCACATCTACAGGTGAAAATTACTTTAGCGACACATTCATCGCAAGAAGTGTAGCAAAAGTCAAGGCTACTGTGATTCGTCGATTTATACTGTAGCCTTGACTTTTGCCACAGAGCAGATTCGTGAAGTTGAAATGACTGATTTGAGAGGTTGTAATAACCAAGTTGCAGTTGTAGTGGAAAATATATTTAAAAAAAATATATTTTTCTGCAAGTGAACATTTCATCACTAAGTTCATTATTTTTCTACAAGCTACAACACTTTTTTTTTTCTTCTGTGACTTCAAATTTGGTTCAGAGATAGGTGGATATTTTATACAAGTGTAAATGTATGCACACAAGCTCAGATTTTTTTTCTGTAAGTGCTCACATCAGGTTTTACACGCTCTCGCATTTTGCACCATATCTACCTTCATAATTACGCCTATAGCAGCCTTTAGCGCAGCAGTGGTGATTTGCAGGCATGTGACCGTCATTCATTTGTTTATAGCCTAACGTTAGCTTTAAGCATACAAGTTAGCTGAACACACATGCAAGTATCATACAATTTTGTACTTTTTTGTTGTTGTCCACAGGTCTTACTTATCCTTAATATCCCGAAATCCAATGGAAAATTCCAATTGTTTTTTTGTCGTTGGAGCCCTTGTGATGCTAACTTGCGGGTCAGCTTACACATATTTTCTTCAATGCATCACTCTATTACCTCAGGAATAGAGTGGTGCAGTGATGAGTCCTAAAACCCGGAAGTGAGTTAGCATTTTACCACTACTGGTTTCCTCGTCTCAGAATCAATGGGATTTCTCCATAGGAATTTGAAAAATAGCTGGAAATAAGGTCTGTGGTTGACACAAATTTAAGAGACGGATCACGTTTTGTTCTACGACATTAAATACATCAGCAGTGACCCCACTGGTGATTTTTGAAGAGTTTACGTGAAAAACGATGGTTGTTAACAAGTGGCTGAATAGGACTACAGAAGTTGTCGAGGACGTTGTACGTCATTACACCGAACACGTAAACACTCCCGCTAAGTTTGTTTGTCCTGTTCAGCTTGAAAGCAAGTACCTGCGCTCTTGAAAACTGTTAAAACAAACGCTTCAACTTGTACAATTTTGAATCTGTATTTTTTAATATCGATCTTATGTTGGCGTGACGGTGAAGTCGTGCGACCCTGCTGTAGTTTGTTTATAGCATAACGTTAGCATTTTGCTTCTTGCGATTAGATTTATGATAAGAAAATTATAAAAGTAGGGTAGACATGTGGAAATTATCCGGCTGAACAAAACGTGCATTTATCTAACAGGTTCGTTTTCCACAGACCTTAATTCGAGCTATTTTCCAAAATCCTATGGAGAAATCTCATTGCTTTTTTGTCGAGGGAACCCATGCGCAGCTTACCTCCGGATAAATACGTCATCCCTGCACCACTCTATAGAGAGCCCTGTTTAATAGGCCTCCTTAAAAAACATTTTATCTGATATAAAAGACAGAAATCAGCCATCTATACTTAGATGAAAGCTGAAGTGCTCTTTACATACCTTGTGAACCTTGAAAAGAACCTCATAGAGGTTATATGTCGTTTCAGCTTGTCCCCAGTCAGCAGCATTGATCTGAGGAAAGGAAGATGAAGAGGTGGCATATCAAAACAAGCCTCTTTGCACTTGTTAGCAGCACCTCCTTATCCAAAAACTGAATTTGAAATGAAGGTAGCTCAGATGTGTGAATGACTGCCAGCGAGCAGAGTGGATTCATCCTGTTGCACCTGCTGCACAGGTAGAACATTTACATCAAGAAAATAACAATTGCATTATCCACAAATATCTTCAAACTTCAACTCATCAATAATTCTGAGGTCCACACCAATACAATCAAAAAATTAAGGATATCGTGCTGCAAGGAGCCAAAATATGATGGTCCGTCTAGCAATCAATTACGCAATGTCATTGGAGATCGCTGATCCACATTTATATATAGTGAAATCAAAATCAATACGGGATAAATGTCCTCTCATTCTGATGTTGGACAAGTGGCAGGCAGTAGGCTTAAACTGGGGTTTACTGTGATGATGGACGTTAACCTCATTAGCATCATCATTTAGCTGAGAGGAAGTCCAACAGACGAACGGGTATTGACCGACCGGGGTCCATTGTTTATGCTTTTCGTCCTCTCTGTGGATGGCCTCATATCTCTTCTACTTTCCTTTTTTTTAGAAGTAAGGAAGTAATTAAAAACATAATTCTGGATATTTGTTGTTGTTAAACATGCAATACACTCCACACCAGCTTTTAGAAATCCTAAAACAATTATTTTGCCGCTTGGCGCAGATTCTTTTTTTTGTTTTACCGGAAAGTGGCAAGTGGGCAGTTAGGGTTAGGGTTACATGACTGACATTGTAACACAGAAAAGGAAATTGGTTGATAGTGTGTGGTTACCATTGGCCTTTATAAAATACTATAAAATACAAAAAATACTATCAAATTGACCTTTTAATATCTTGTGGCAATTTATAATTTCCAAATCTAAACCATCATCCTGCCTCTCCACATATTGCAGAGTGAGCATAACCATTTCCATGTATTAACCTTTTAGTAATTGTTTGGAAACTTACATAAAAGTTATGTACGTTTTACAGGGTGATTATTTATTTCACAGTACCCTTTTCACAGACCTGGATGAGATAATCATGTTGTGGTATGAAGGACTTATTAGTAAGGTGCTATGAATATCTCTCGGTTGGAATGAATATAAAATGAAGGCTAAAAGTTTGCATTTAGGACTTGGCATGCTCGCTAACTGAGACCGACAAGAGGCTACTCAGTGGATTATTACCTCCGGGCGTGTTCCATAAAAGCACATGCACTAAATCATTGCAACATATTCAGGTCCTCTCTCCTGCTTGGATATTGGTTACTGCCATATTTCAAACAAAAGCCGGGGGACAGGTCTGGCATTTCACGAGCCACCAGCTGCATAATGCTTTCAGTCCATGGAAACATAATTCTAACAACGCTAAAATACACCCATTATGTTTATTGCGTTCCGTTTTGTATTTGGCTGATGACCCCTCTCACTTACACCTTGTCAACAGGATTTGTTTGTCCTGTTTGAGTGGTCTGTGTCGAGTTAAACAATGCTTTTCATTTTTGGCAACTGCTCTGCATTCTGATAGACTTTAACGCTGCTCACACCTGCTCACATCAGACTATGTTCTGTTTTGTTAAAGCTTTCAGAAACGTTTATTGCCTGTGGAATGTTCAGCTGAAAACAAGAGACATTTCGGGCCAAATAACACTTCATCATATATATATAGTCCATCAGGGCTAGTCCTCAAAGCTAACAAGTGGACTTTACAATGGACTATAGTTTTCTTTTAAATATTTACTTATTCTTCTATCAACTGTTTGAGGCTCATTTCAAGTTCTGTTGCTTTGTTGGAATTAAAGAGGCCAAATTATGCTACTTTTCAGGTTCATATTAGTATTTTGTGCTTTACCCTTTCGTGGAGTGTGTTATATAGGTGTCTGTGCATGTAAATGGTCTGCAAAGGCTAGAATCCCGGGTTCCCTCCAGAGGGAGTTTCTCTCACCCCCCTGCCTGAAAAGCCTCCATTGAACTCCTTTGTTTACTTCTGCGACAGTCAGGGGCGGATCTAGACAAATATTCATGGGGTGGCAAGAGAGTGGCAGGAGATTTTGAGGGGTGGCATCCCCTGGCAGAAGTATATGCTGATTTAATCGCAGTCATATCAATCAATGTTAACTTGGAAAGCCACAATATGAATATTTTAACTCAATAACATTAGGTGACATTATTGTGGCACATCATTAAAGCCTTAAATAGAAATATATAAGGTGGCAGACATAATTTAATGAGTTTTAACTGAACAATAACTGAATGAGTTTGTTTCACTCTTAGACCAGCAGGGGTACCACATCTATGAAGACTGCTGCAATAAGTACATTAATTAACTGTCTCATCAATGTTTGTCTGTATGAATATGATACTATTAACAATCATATTATTCCTATCAGCTGTCAATCACTGTTATGATTCACATATTCATTTATTATTGAATAAACTATATTTTTTGGAGGAGTTAATGATGAATGTTCCCCCTCCTTCAAATTTGAAAGACAAGTAATTAATTATATCACGTATCAAAATTCAAAAGATTCAAACAAACAGTTCAGCACCCCACAACTTTACTGCAAACAGTTACAACCTTGACTTTACATCAGAAAGAACAAACATTAAAGAAGTGACTAACTGCATCAGTTAGGGTTATAAAAAAAACGTGTATTCAGCTAAAACATATACATCGCTGCAGTAAGTTATTATCCAGTGGAAAGTCCTTACCTACTGGCCCAGTGGGCAAATCAAAGTGGTTACTTTTTTTTGGCTGGGCAGTGTAGTTTTACACACCGTCTTATTTGACTTTCTCAGGACTTAAAACTGTTTTTTGGGGGCAGACTCCCACTAAGAAAACAAATATATACACACATACAAGGTCATCATCTCTTAACAGTTTTTTATGCTCACGAGTCATCCGTGAGCAGAGCATCAAGTTGGCATGTCTATCAGTACAGCCAAACTTGACAGTCTCTTCTCTGTCATTGTAGACCGCAAATACCTCATTCCTTCCGTCTACTTGAGTCCGAATGCTTCTCGTTTTGCGCCGTCCCCCGTTCAAATGAAATCGCCGCCAATCATATTTCCACGCTCACACCAGGGCCGGGGGAGGGGTTTCAAGACTCGCGTCTTGTGCTGCATTCACTTGCACTCGGACATTAGATATTTTCTCTCATAAATGTCCGATGAGCCACAACTTTTCTTTCAAAACAAAGATGCCAACTGGGGTGGCAGCTGGGGTTGCAAGGCTATTTTTTAGGGTGGCAGTTGCCACCGCATGCCACCCCGGTAGATCCGCCCCTGGCGACAGTGACATCACTATGTCACACGCTCAAACACATTGTCAAGGCTATGGGGCGGGACATCTCTAAGCAGGTTGACCAATCACAGCAGAGACGGCCAGCTATCCAATCAGAGCAGACTGGGCTCTGGTTTCAGACAGAGGGTGAAAAGAGGTGCTGCAGCACAGGCAGTATGAGAAAAATAAAGAGCTTTTTGAACATTAAAGCATGTCACAGTAGAGGAAAAAATACAAATATGAATGTACGAGCATGACATGTCCTCTTTAATTCCAACAAAAGTTGGAAGCTTTTTGTAGAGAACCGAGAAAAGTCTCTTGCTATCAATGTCCACCATTGATAGCTTTTTCTTTGCTGTGTCATGACCCTAGCAGAGCAAAAGGCAGCCCACCTCCACAACTGGAGAATACATCATTTAAGATGCAATGCATTCGGTCCACAGCGGGCACATGATCCATGTTCACCTACGTTATTCCGATGAAAATAAATATAATATAATATATATATATATATTACGGTGGCCCTGAAGTGCAAGTCAAAACAGCATTTCAGAAAACACAACAGCATTTCAGGAAACACCACAGCATTTCACAAAACACTACAGCATTTTAGAAAACGCTACAGCATTTCAGAAAACACCACAGCATTTCAGAAAACAATACAGCATTTCAGAAAACAATACAGCATTTCAGAAAACAATACAGCATTTCAGAAAACGCTACAGCATTTCAGAAAACGCTACAGCATTTCAGAAAACACCACAGCATTTCAGAAAACAATACAGCATTTCAGAAAACAATACAGCATTTCAGAAAACGCTACAGCATTTCAGAAAACGCTACAGCATTTCAGAAAACACCACAGCATTTCAGAAAACACCACAGCATTTCACAAAACACCACAGCATTTCAGAAAACACCACAGCATTTCAGAAAACACCACAGCATTTCAGAAAACACCACAGCATTTCACAAAACACCACAGCATTTCAGAAAACAATACAGCATTTCAGAAAACGCTACAGCATTTCACAAAACACCACAGGATTTCAGAAAACACCACAGCATTTCAACTTATACGGAAAGGGTATTCCTTTAGGGAGAACACTTCTTGTTTGTGATTGGACAGAGCCAGCCAGAGAAGCACTGCTGTGATTGGTTGTTTTTGCTGCCAGTCAAGAAATTACGCTTCGTGATTGGTCAGCACCAAAATAAACATATTTTACCGTGATTTAATTGTAATACACGTTTCAAAATGATGCCGAAGTAACAACATACTGATACCTGTTAGTAAAAACCATGAAACCCTAATGCTGTGACAAGTCTGCAGACAAGACGGCAGGCGAAAAACATTTTAAAATGCGTGTTTTCTGAATGGAGATCGGATCGATCAGGATAAACTAAGCTGTAGCTGCTCCGTCCAAACTCACAACAATGGCATACAGACATAAATAAAGCAGCGACTGTATTCACCATGACATAGACAGTCTGTGGTTTGTACTTGTTTAACCTTTGTCCAGTTTCTGAACAGATATGAGGAGCTGTGAGCTCTGTGTGCTAACAGCTAACGGCTGATGTTTCGGGACATGTTGCGCTGTCGGGTGCTGACCAATCACGAAGCGTCATTTCTTGACTGGCAGCAAAAACAACCAATCACAGCCGTGCTTCTCTGGCTGGCTCTGTCCAATCACAAACAAGAAGTGTTCTCCCTAAAGGAATACCCTTTCCGTATAAGTTGCTTTGGTGTTTTGTGAAATGCTGTGGCGTTTTGTGAAATGCTGTGGCGTTTTGTGAAATGCTGTGGCGTTTTGTGAAATGCTGTAGTGTTTTGTGAAATGCTATAGTGTTTTGTGAAATGCTATAGTGTTTTCTGAAATGCTGTGGCGTTTTCTGAAATGCTGTGGCGTTTCCTGAAATGCTGTGGCGTTTTCTGAAATGCTGTGGCGTTTCCTGAAATGCTGTAGTGTTTTCTGAATATATATATATATAATAGAATAAATAGTTGTATCATGCCTAAAAGCTGCTGTGTCGTGTATTGCGCTCATGTATGGATGAAAATGTCATACTGTGAACAAACAGCACAGCAGGATTGATTCCCTTTGTTCACTCACCCTGGCAGTCGTGGGAAATATTTTTGAGATAATACTGGACCTTTAATGAATATATATGGGCAAGAAGTACTCCGTTACAAGAACAAATTACTGCATTAAAACTTACTGAAGTAAAAGTACAATAGTAGAAGAAGCAAAATATACCTAAAGTACTGAAAGAAAAGTACTTATGAGTAATGGCCCATTTCAGAATGGATTATGATAAAGCACTGAAAGATGATTATTGATGCATTCATTTACAGCTAATTTGTATTACTTTATGATTTATATTTTATATCAGCTATTTGCTGAATGTATAAAGTAACTAATAAATACAATTAAATAATACAACATTGGTTTCTTAAATGTACTGCAAGAATAAAGTAGCATAAAATAAAAATACTCAAAATACTTCAAGTACAGTACTTGAGTTAATGTACTTTGTTACATTCAACTGCTGAAATATATATAAGAAAACTTAAGATATAAGATATTAAACATTTTTTAAATGCTACACTGAAGTTTAGGTGCCACTGCCAGCGGATCTGCATTACAGCGTTACATTTTAAATTAATTCAGGTAACATACTATGTCTTTCAACCCAAAAAGGATTTAATTAAAGTTTGTGTCAGTGAAAAATACTAAGTATCTCATTGTTAAAAACCTGCATGCTTAAAGGCTTTTCCACCTCTGGCAAGAGCACCAATTGTGAGGTCGTCTCTGAAAACATTTTGAATCCAAACTAGTCAAATCTAAAAGGAATGAATACTGAAAATATAATATTGTCCATCATCGGCTAGAGTTAAAGAATATAAGTAGTGCCATCGGCATGTAAACTCATTAATACAAAAAGTCTTTAAATGTTTCATACATGTGTCACATGTGTAACCACATTTAATAATTAAGGCTGTGACATCCTAGAGGGCATTCATTACTGTGACTGTTGCTATTTTGATAATGCGCTGCATCTTACACTGTGCAATACTCTGGCGTGCTCTGGCATTAATAAAAGTTATTCATTTATACTGTTCATTTCAACCTACATTCTTATTAACACTGTAGTTATTTATTTACTGTGCATTTAAACTTGCGTTTGTATTCATATTATAGTTATTAATTTATATTAAACATGTCAAACTTATATATATTTATTATAACGGTTCTAGTTTTTTCATGCAACTCATTTAATCATGAATCCTATTTTTTCAGCATTTTTTATCACAATATAAATACAAGTATTATTATGTAATATGTATATATATATAATATATATTTATTTAAGATATTTTTTTTCCCTGTTTTAACATATTTGTATCATTGTAGTATAGTTGAGATATTTTTACCGTTTTATATTTTTATTTTTATCTGTTTTTGTTTGTTATTTTTAACATAACCCAATTTCCCCCGGGTATCAATAAATTATTCCTGATCTTGCACCTACTGTACTGCATCAGCATTGTCGCAGTGGGATACACTGTTTTAAATGTCAGCAAGGACAAAATGCATATGCAACAAAAAGTGTGATTGGCTGAAACAGTGAGTAACATCAGGTTGTGATAAAACGATCATTAGCTAATTATACTAGAGCTGTATGGTGTCACAACAACAATCGCAGTACAGACAGTCTAACTAAACAAAGATCCGCTATTATTATGAAGATGTGATTATGATACCTTCAACCTGATAAGAGTGAATAGAGTTTAGCTGGAAGTATAAACCTGCAATCTAGCAGGGGTTTTCCAATAGTATCAAACATCTGAATTCATCACCAGTAACTGCACGCCTGTCTTCCCTTGTGCAATAAACTGAAACATACTGTATATTACAGATGCTGCACACTTGCTTCAAACACATAGACCATGCAGCACAGTGGGGAACCATCACAGATCAGTGAGCAGCAGCATGAAATCTGACTTATTTCAAAAACAATTTCAAAAAGGCATGAACACAATCTCATAGATGAGAGCAGGGGCGCCGTAAGGGGGTGAAAAGTTAGGACGATTCTAAGGGCTGACAGCGGCCCAAACAATTTTAGAACATTAAGAAAAAAATGTTTAAGTAACCTTTCATCATTCATCAATAATTAACATTAATAGAACGTTATATTGATAATGTACTCACTAAACTTACGATTCATTTAACTTATTTTCTTCCAAAAGTGAATTATCCAAAGCCTCTGTACACCCCCTTCTATTTACATGTAATGGTTTGGTCTTGCCTCCAAAGCGGTGCGGCACCAGACATGGTCTCAACGACTAACAAAGTCAGGCTTTCAAAATAGAAAAGAAAGGAGAGAAAGACAAGAGAGAGGGACTAAAGGGCGACAGTATGTCCCCCAGTTTTTCAAAAGAAAAGGTGGGTGTGGTCCATGAGTGGTGGAAATTAGACTGTTAGCTAAGCGTAGTCCATTGTAAATAATAATTGTAATGTTTTTTTTTACTAAACTGACATTAAGTACTGTTAATATCTATTCAGAGGTTTTTCATTTCAATGCTCTTTTAGCTGACATTTAACAAATGCAGGTACATTTTTAGCAGCTATTCATACTAAATCAGTTGTCCCTCCCCCTGGTGCCAGGACCAACAGATCCATCTTTAGGCTCAGCAGCCCTGTCTCCCCATAATGCTGAACCTGAACCAGCTTTTCTCCCAACTGAAGGAGGTGAGCAGCATTGTGTTGAATGACATGCCACTTAACATATCTGAAGGGAGACTGGAATACAACATATATATATATATATCAAAACAAAAAGCTAACATCTAATTTCAATTATACATTTCAAACACAGTATTTTTCCACATATTTAAAGGACACCTATCATGCTATATTTAAATTATATATTGTAGGGCCATACCTATATAAAGTATATTTATACGTTTCTGTTTTCAAAATACCAAACAGATCATGCATTTTAGCCATGCCTCATTTCGCTCTATTTGCTGTTCTCCAGCCCTGTTTTTGCAGCGGGCTGATTCTGTGAGCTGCAGCTGACCACGCCCCCCTGCAGGAGAGGGGAGCCGTGCTCTGATCAAGTCAGAGGGGGAGAAAAATAGATCTCCGTCCTCCGTGTTTTATTATATAGAGTCGTTATTCATTTGTTTTAAAGCTCAATAAATAACAAAGAAGACCTTTGACCGGCGCTTTTCTAATTTTGTCCGGAAGATTTAAACTTTAACGGACATCTTGACCGGCGAAAGAAAACCTAACTGAAACTATGCCGCACAGTCCCCTCGTTCCTTGGAAGAGGCGGAGAGGTGGGTGTTTGTCATCTGCTGGTGGACTAACCGGAGAGAATTGCAGTGCTTGCCTCGACGGGGAGGGATTGCATACAGCAGCGGGAGCAAACGCTTGCCTCGGGGAGGGAGAAAAAAAAGCCACAGCGGAGAATAAACAGAAGGGTAACCATAGCAACCATGCGCGAGAAGTCTTCTTCGCTGCTTTTGTGGCAGACTACAGCGCCACTTACAGGCCTGGCATATGTACTACAGCGTCTCCAGCGCTTTCGAGCGGCAATGGCCGGCCGTGGCCCAACCCCACATTCCCCTGATAGGTGGAGAGTTGGCCCAATAGCCGTAGCGCCACTTTCCTGACGTCAGGACAGTGTTCAAATCTGGATCAGTTTGTATCAGATCCGTTGCAGCCCCCTTTTTTTTTAAATTTGGGTATGGAGGAAAATAGAGAGGGTTGTGTTTTCTGACACTTGGTGAGTTCCCTGGAACACCGGGGACACATATTCATGTATAAAAGACGTACAAAAGTGCATTTTGCATGATAGGTTCCCTTTAAGTTATATTTATTTGGATTTAAGCATTCATGTTGAGAATGTTCCATTCAAAAACGTTATTATTAAAAAGGCGTTTACACCATAAAAGATGACTATTGAGATCTATTGTCAGGAATGTTAGTCTTATATCAAATAGTGAATTCTACTGCAGCAGAATGTTGCAAGTCTGCACAGTGTTGTATTTTCACAGCTCAGTGTCAGTAAATATTGTGCAGTTAGTATTGGACTACAAGATAGATGCAAGCCTGTACAGGTAGAGTTATTTAAAGCATAAATGAGTCGGTTGGGTTCTGGAGGTGTGGTTACAGCAATTGTGCTTGGTTGGCGTGGCCTGTGCCTGGTGGTGGGGCCCAATGTGATATATTTTCATGGGGCCCAAAATCCCTGGCGGCGCCCCTGGATGAGAGTATACTACATACTGTATGTCCCTTCCCTGTGGTCAGAACATGTCAAAGAATATATTGAAAAATCCATGAATACCACAATCGAATGTTAGCAAGAGGGTTACAGTAAACTAGCTAATATCTGTAACCAGACGGATAAACAATGGCTTCTAAAATTGGCCAAAAGCTAGCTAGAAAGCACTAGCTGCAGCAAGCTGGCTTTTGTTGATGAGCAACATAACTATGTTCCTGATTGGCCACACGATTTGAGCCGCTAATGGCTAATTAGCTATTTGTTATTAATATTTTATGCTAGTAAATTGGAAAAGACATTGGAATTCTGCATTTACCACCAGTCAAATAAGTGGGGCTGCTTTTACCCAAAAAAGGGCAGGTCATGATGAAATGGCAGAGTACATTACATTACTTATCCAAAGTGACTTACAATAAGTACCTAAAAAGTGCTCAGATGTGTTTTTCTCATCCATGCTAAGCTAAGTAAACAGTTTTGATCATGTGCACCTGTTTGAGTGTTTTTGTGTGTGATAGGCTTCATGTTTGGAGAAAACATTTCAAATTAGCTTATTATCAGATCTGAATGAGAAATTAAAAGTGTAAAATACTGGAAAATGACAGTAGAGTAATTACCGGGGGGCTTCTGAAGATGTAAAAATATGGTCCTCTCAGTGCCAGGAACTTGAAAGCTGAGGTTCTACCAGCGGCGCTACCCTCAGGGCTTTCACACGCCCAGCCCATGTGAACAACCTGCAAAGGATGACATTTGCATGTTTAGAATTGTATTTAAAGAAAAATACATACACAACAGGTATTTTCTTGCTCAATCAACAAACCAGGTTAAGAGTGTGTGTACATTCAGAGATGTTGAGTTAAAGAACTATAGTGCAGTGGTGCTGCAGTCCCAGCTGTTTGCAATAGTTTACCCTTTTTTCTACCTCAGATTGACTTGGGGAGGTTTGTATCTGTATCTTTACTGAATGCACTGTACTGCTTCATTAGCTACACCTTCTAGATCTTGTGATGCATAATGCACATTCTCTTCCTGTCTCCTTCCCTCCCATCTGAATGGTAAATAGGAGTTTCAAAATGTTTCCAAAGTGCTTCTCGGCTTGTTGATGAAACCGGAGCTGGAGCGCTTCGATTGTACACAGATTAAGTGATTCTTTACACCTGTTTAACATTTCCTCTATAAAATGTCCTGGCTGTGAGGGATGTCCATTAAACTTTTAAGTAAAGGTTTGATTCTGGGCTCTCACAGCCTTTTCTGTCTGTATCTGTAAAGGCACTATCAAATAATAGTATACTTAGTTTTAACTGCTATCAGTGATATAATGTGACTTTTGTAATGAAATACAGTATGGTTTCCAAAATATGCGTCAGCATACCTGATCATCTGAAGAGCAGTATTTGTTGATAATCTTTATCTGTGAGATAAAAAAAATATACAGTTAGAAGAAGCTGTTATATATATTATTACAAAAGTTATCCTCACCCCAAAAAACACCTCAAAATAGTATTGTTGAGAAAGCCTTGAAATAGTCATATCACATATTGTCCACCCCTATTATATATTTTTGCTGCTGCTTGACAAAACCTGATATTTTAGGAAACTGTTTTGAATTGTTCTGCCAAAAAAAGTGCATATTCATGTTTTTTCAGTATTTTCAAATGTACAACTTGAGGTCTAAGAAGACAAATAACTGAATTTGTATATAGATGTGTTATTACCAAATTCAAGTATTTCTGGACTTATTGGATCATATTGCACATTTCTGCACTAAACTTTTTATCATAAAAAAAACTATTACATTTTAATACAAATATATATTAGATCAGTATTTTCTAAAGTAGTTTCTTCACATTTGTATCATCATATAATAATTATTGTTTCTATTTAACACATTTCTTATTTTTCTTATTCTTTCTATTCAATAATACTAGTGATTTGAGTTAATATTATGCACCAATTCACAAAAACAAATTCCTTCTATGTGAAGTCTTACTTGGCATTGAACTGGATTCAGGTTACTTGAGAAGGCAGAAAAAAACTTAAACACATCTACTATTAATTGAATTAAATTAAATGTGATAATTCCATTACAAAATAAGACAATTATTATTTGACGACATTACCTTGGTCTGTGTAGACTTCTTGCTAATAATCTAAACCTCACAGTAATTATTGCTGGCAAAAGAAATAATGTAGTTTATTGTTTTGTCTAACCTTTTTTTGATTTGAAGGTTCAAATGTACTAACAAGAGGATGTCACACATGTTTAATGCAATCTGAAAACCACGTTTAGGCTCCAAGAAGGTATAAAGTTAGGAGCCTCTGAAACGTTGACTTCTTACTATGTATTTTGATGCTGATCAAAAATGTTGCAAAGCATTTTAATACTGAGGGACCCCTGCTGTCAGCATATCCTGCTCAGCATGACGCCTGCTGCTGTCTCGCCTCAGTTACAAAGTGAAGGTAAATTCTCACCTGAAGAACTGTTACATAATTAGCCACTAACAAGCAGCCGATTAGTCTCGTCTCTCTAAAAGAACATCAAACAGCATCGAGCGGTCTTCCAGATGACAGTCCTTCACATTAAAAACACACGTGGGACCCCGAGGGTGTCGCCGAGTCTATTTAAAGGTTTAAGGTCATTAAAACAAAAGTTCTGCTCCATCCGAAAGCAGGCGCACAATTACATCCTGATTGGCCATTTAGCAATCACACTCCACGTCCGTAATTAGGTGATGCAGGCAGGAATTAATCACACTTTTTTTTCTGTTAACGGCAGCTGCGCAATCGACATACAGTACGTCTGTGTCCTTGGCGAAAATGCATCACATCATCAGCGCGATAATCAAAGTGAAATAGGAGGAAATGAGAGTGCACATAGCGAATGACTACTACAGTCATTAATTAGGTATGAGAGAGGCTCTTTTTGTCAGCAGAAGGGGGGGGGGAGCCTGTGACTCAATGAGTGCTTGACGGGAAGGGTCTATTAACACCATGCAACACTGGTGACACACACTATGTGATGGTTGGAAAACTGTGGGCAAAACATATTTATTACTTTTCTGTGTTTTCTTTATCAACACTGCTTTATTGACTTCACAAGTGGGTAAATACCCAAGATACTAGATGTTCACACAATTGTGAAAATAACAGTTTTCAACTTCGATCAAGACTCACGGAGAGATCCTACAAAGCCTTTAATGGTAAGAGGTGGACTTACATTCTCCTGTGTCAACTCGTTGATATTTGTAGATATTGCTTGGAGCCAGTCGGTGCTTTCTGCTGCAGTGCAAAATTGAAGAATATTTGTACTGGCTCCATCCAAGGCAAACACTTCAAAACAGTTGGACCTGGAGGAGAATGGAGGTCAGAATTAGATTGTGCAGAAGATTCAAAGACACAAGGTGAATCTCAAACTGCTAGTTACTTCTGTAAAATCACTTGAAGCCAGGGGGAACTTTCTTTTTCCAAGGGTCATTTCAATTTAATAACATCCTTCAAGGGCCTTGCTAAATTATTGAGCATTTATTTTGGTTTCACCTGAGACACAAAGTCCGTAGTCCTTAGTTTTTTACCGTTGAGGACAGCATGTTCTAAAAAGTTTTCACAACAAATAAAAGGGTCATTGTTTTAAAGTGCTCCTATCATGCTATTTTTAGGCATATATTATGGGTCTCAGATATATACAAATATATAAAAACATGTCTATGATGTGTTTTGCTCAAAATACCAAACAGATCATACATTTTACAAATCCCTCATATCCCTCTATTCCAGCCCTGTTCGAGAAACGCGGATTATGGGTCCTTAGCTTGAAAAAAAAAAAAAAGGAGGCGGAGCTAATGCCTAATCAGAATTCTACCGGAGATAAAGTTAAATTCTGCTGTGATAAAACACCATCCTGTTCTAAACCACATCAAGGATTATTTCTGAAACAGTATGGAGCTCAAATGCTTTTTCTCTTGCGGTTTATCACAAGGTGAGTTCTTTTTTTATTTCCTGCTTTTTAACACATGTGCTCTACAGCAGGGGTTCCCAACCCCCGGTCCGCGGACCGGTACCGGGCCGCGGAGGTGTTACTGCCGGGCCGTGAAATAGCTGTGAGTTTATCGTAATATTTGCAGAATTATAAATATATACAAATATTTTATCATAATATTTTTTTCAAAAAGTGTTTAATTTTCGCACCTATGTCACCAGTCATATTATTTGATCCAGTAGCTAGTTAATCTTTCACCAGAAAACGGTTGAAAATGGCTTTTATGATGTTCCGAGGGATTCGGCGGCTCAGCCTAAGGTCTCAGCCTCTTGTGCGCACGAGCATGTTACCGGTGCGCCAAGTAGGAAGAGGAGCGCACAGGAGACAACCGTTTGATTGCAGACTGTTATGTTTATGTGGGGAAATGGTGGTGCATACATTATTTGAGATATATTTCAAACTCGGACTTCATTTTAAGGACATGTCGGCCAGGGGTGTAGAGCTATTTGTTTAAGCACCGGATTGGCAAAACAGGAGAGTAAACCAGTCTGCCTTGATCTATGAATTAATGTCCGGGACTCTCACGGTATCTGCTGCCTGCAGCTGTTTTATAGAAGGAAACCCTCCTTCACTTCATGAAATGGCTGCAAGCATCAGGAGGCAGCGGGACGTACTCGGTAAAGAGCTGTGCCTTTTTACGCACCGCCTTCGCTGTGTTTAACTTAATCAGAACAGTTTAAGAGTGACTGCAGGCTGCTACGTGTTAACCACACACACATCTACACACATCGAACTGCCCGATTACTCCCCCTTTTATTAGTTTTATGAAGGAGATGTCCAGTCAGTCACCAAGGCGCATGATGTGTGTGTGTGTGTGTGTGTGTATGTGCTCTGCTCAGCTCAGCTCTGTGTGTTCGGTGTGTTTGTCCGACACCGGCATATATGCGGCTGTTCCCAAAATAAATTAGTTTAATCTTAATCTCGATGTAGTGCTATGCTGTCGGGAGTGCACCGGAACGAACGACACTATCATAATATCTTCTGAAAACAAATGCCAGTGACACACACACACACACACACACACACACACACACACACACACACACACACACACACACACACACACACACACACACACACACACACACACACACACACACACACACACACACACACACACACACACCACACACACACACACACACACACACACACACACACACACACACACACACACACACACACACACACACACACACACACACACACACACACACACACACACACACACACACACACTTTTTAAACTTTGTTAATATGTTTTGGATGCATATTGTTCTAGTATTTGTTCAGGCTGTTACATACAATTAGCCTCTGTTGCTACCTGCTGGTGGTGAGTAAATAATTAAAATCAGTTAAAATTGACAACCGGTCCGCGATTTTTTTTTAATGTATCTACCGGTCCTTGGCACAATAAAGGTTGGGAACCCCTGCTCTACAGTACAGGTTAGCTCTGAGTGTTAGCGAGGCTTGCTAATGTAAACAAAGACCATATTATGTCCAAAACACGTCAGGCATTGTTTCTGATAGCAACTTTCTGTGGGTCCACCATCCGAAATTACGTAATATCGGCAGCAAATCTGGATCAGCTCGTTGTACCCCCGTTTTTAAAAGATTTGGGTACGGAGGAAAAGAGAGAGGCTTTTATTTTCTGACGCTGCGCGAGTTCCCCGACGCACCGGGGACACATATTTATGTATAAAAGACATCAAAAAGTGCATTTTGTATGATAGGTCCCCTTTAAAATTAGATTTGAAGTCCACAACCCTTAGTTTCAAAATGACAACAACAAAACTGTTAACTGTGTGGGGGAAACTTCTGTAGCAATTGGAAACAGGACTCAGAGAGACACGAGGAGAGCTGGAGCTTTGATGGCAAATACTGGTGGTTTATTTGGAGTTACGGCCGGAGAATTCACAAGACAGGTGGTGTGTCACGAGTTGACACAGCGGTTTCCAAACCAATTCTGAAGAACTCTTCTGCAGCTCGAGGTTTTAACTAGTTCGGAGTGTAATAACCAACATTCTTTATCAGTGAGACGAAACAATTATGGACCCTGAATCTAACTAGAGCTCTCGTTCATAGAAAAGAATGTGCGCCAGGGAACCTACGTCCCTGAACAGTAAACTACCTCATGGCGGCTTGTGCTCTGTCATAGACTGGCAACAACAATGCGCCAAGCTGCCCCTCCTTAAGAGAGATAGCAGCAATACCCAAGGCCGCAGACCTATGCCGTGAGAAAAGAGACAGTGAGACGAGAAAATGATGAACTGTGTCGAAGGTTGAATACCTAAGCAAATTATTCCCTAACAAACTGTAACACAAAAGAAAAGTGATGATATATCCATTTGTTTCTCTCTGCTTAACATCCCAAAGCAATCTAATAGATGTCAAATAAATACACCCTGCAGTTCATGTTGAAAGAGCAACCCTTCACAAACCAAAAGTAAGAGGATTTTTGTGTTTTGCAGCACAAATGAGAATTTTTTGGTATTTTTGGGGATTATGTCATGTCCTCGGATAGCTCTTAGGATAAGCGCAGTGTTTTTCTGACACAATTGAATTTCTCAGTAGACAGGGTGTTGATGAGGTCACCCAAAGGGAGATCACACTAATCAGCAAAACGTGATACTTTTTGACATTTCCTTTTTAGTGCATTTGCACGCTGCTGACACTTTTAGCCTCAGAGATGCATTACATTACATTACATTACATGTCACTTGTTCGACGCTTTTATCCAAAGCGACTTACATACTCAATACAGTGGACAATCCCCACAGGAGCAATTTGGGGTGAAGTGTCTTGCCCAGGGACACAACGACATGCTGACTGCAGTGGGGTTTGAACCTGTGACCCCCTGATCCCAACACCAAGGCTCTATCCACTGCGCCACACACCTCCCAGATGCCATTTAAAAAGGAAGCAATTTTATGTTATGGTTATCTAATGGATGTTATATAATAGGATAATTTGCAACATTAGGGGAAATGTTAAGAAATGCTAGGTAGGTAGTGCATGTGAGAAGAGGGGAGTTGTTGTGGATAAACGTGAGGTGAAGGTTATTAAAAAAACACAGAGGCAATGGAAGGCATGGGATGTGCAGTATGAAGAAGGCAATCCTCCAAGACAGCACACACACACACACACACACACACACACACACACACATACACACACACACACACACACACACACCACCCACACACACCCACCGGTGAGCAGACGTTCTTACTGAATCTGAAATAGGCTTGTTAAAATGGTATGTTCCGCTGCCTGTGTACTGACCCAGCGGCTCCTCAGGGATGATTTTTTACTGGAGTTAAATGTTGTTTTTTTTACTTGAAAAGGGTGAACATTCTTTGTGTAAGTGTGCTTGACCCAATTTTGCTTAATGCTGTGATTTGTACAACTATAAAGCATCACTTATACTTGATCAGAGTTCAAGTATATACATATGATATATATCATTTGTATTGTGTGCTTCTACTGTGACATGTCTCCATGCTTTAATGTTCAAAAAGCTCTTTATTTTTCTCATCCTGCCTGTGCTGCAGCACCTCTTTCACCCTCTGTCTGAAACCATGCCCAGTCTGCTCTGTTATCTGGCCGCCTCCGTTGTAATTGGTCAACCGTTAGAGATGTGTCAGATGTCACGCCCCTTAGCCAATCAAGTACAATGTGTTGTGTTGTTTCATATGAAGGTTACATTCCACAGAAAGATGTTAAATGTAGTGTGAGAGTGGTGCAGTTTCTCTAAAAGCATACCCGGACGTTAGCATCCCAAGGGCTCCCTCAACTAAAAGCAATGGGATTTGTCCATTGGATTTTGGAGTATAGCAGAAAATAAGATCTGTGTCGAACAAACGTTTATGATACTTACATGTTTTGTTAAGCAGGTAATCTTTGCATATATACCACCTTATGTTTTTGAGGCGTAAATGCAATTGACAGAAGTAAAAATCTAACGTTAGGCTATAAACAAACTACATCATGGTCACATGACTTCACGTCACCACCGCTAAGCTAAAAGGTGGCTGATGTTTTTATGACAAATTGAAGTTTCAGACATTTACCAGTGGAGTGTTTATTGACAGATTTTATGTTGTAGAACAAAACATGAACATTTCTAACCACAGAAATCATTTCAGGCATCATTCAAAACGTTTGTGACTTCTAGAATGGAACGGGAAGTTGTAAAATAGTGAATCATTTCCAGATTTTAGGACTCGTTCCTGCACCCCTCTATAAAGAGTTCTTTTTAAAATACTTTGTCTGGCAAAACATCTATGTTTCTCTTACTGCAGAAATAGAGTGTGCAACTGATGAAATGATATTAGACACAGAATCTACAGTACATCAGTAAGATCCCTTTCAATTGAAGCAAAAACCTTTGAGGGCATGCAGTAATGGGGGAATGTGCACTGAATGAAGAGCTCCAAAGGCAGAGATTAATCAAAGTGACAGACAGCTGGCGGATCACTGTCAGGAGAACACAACCCTGTCAGAAGTAGCTGCTAAAGCCTTTCCACCTTCAGTGAGCAGGACTGAAATCTTCATTGAGAGAAGGGTACAGGGAGCGGGGGATTCTGTCATACATCTGTGCCGCTCCCCAAGGCACTAACTACTGTGCCTCGCCTGCTGACTAGGCAGGAATACATCCATTCAGACGGACCAGGGACGTATCACCTGGTCAAAATACAGGAGTATACTGTTTTTAAATGGATGGTCGTACTACATTTTGTTATAAAATAATAAAATAAGAGTTTTTGTTTGTTTTATTTGAATGTATCAAAAGTAGAGATAGTCACAACAGCTAATCATTTTAAAGGTCCCATGTCATGCTTTTCTGGTTATTACCCGTCCCCTTGTGTGTTATGTAGCTTTTTATTCATGTAAACGGTCTGCAGAGTCGCAAACCCTCAAAGTACACCATGTAGCGAGTAAAACTCTAACACAGAAAATACCTGTCTATGCTGCCCCAGAACGCCTCGTTGGAGATTTCTTTTTCCATTGTTTTCTTCTTGGGTATAGTGACGTATTTGGGTATAGTGACGTGACATAACGGCCCGTTATGTTACGTCCACGGAGCCGTTACCTTACGTCCGCGGAGCCGTTACGTTAAGTCCGCGGAGCCGTTACGTTAGCCCCTCACACGCACACACTAAATCTTTTCTCAGCTGCAGCTCTGCCGATTTCACCGCCTGAGACAGCGGGACGCGGCGAGGCTGTGAGCCTGTGTGTGAGCACACACACAAACTCCCAGCCAGGCTGCGGGTGTGTGTGTGTGCTCGGGCTGGTTTCGGGCTGGGTTTCGCATTCTCGCAGACGGCCACTGGGCTCACAGGAAGGGGGGGGCAGGAGCTCCAACAAGCCGTTTAGGACAGAGAGTGAATACACATACAGAGATGCTGTATGAGAAACCAATGTGAGTTTGGAACATTGCACAATGTAAATCTATTCTAGTAGACCTCAACAATGGAATTATGATCAGTAGAAATGGCCATGACATGGGACCTTTAACTAAATGATACTTAAAGGGGCGCTATTCTGCTTTTTGGGGTTCTCCCTTTCCTGTAGTGTGTTTAATTTTAAAAATTAGAGTAAACTCTATTCAAAATGATTGAGCTAAAATTATGAATATAATAAAGATGAAATTAATTTAAAAAAAAAATCTATTCAAATAAATTGGTTTGGCACAACTACCTACATAAATAGAATTTGGTAAATTCAACATAAATAAATGTTCAGTGTTTCTGGGGAAGACGTTTCTTTGGTTCAGCTGTTATTTATGATATGAATGGCAATGAGAGGGAACATGTGGCATGTCTTCAAATTAGTGAGGCAAGGAAACAGGCAAGCTTTAGGCTATTTTGTTTTCACCACAATTTATGATAAAAAATATGTTTGCTTTTGATTCCCAATGCATTTGAACTTTAAATCAATGAGACTGATTATAGTAACACCCAGCTGAAAAAAAAACAGACTGCATTATCAAAGCCTGATATTTCCATATCACGACTAGGACGGTATGCAAATTACTGAACACTTTTAGATAATAAACCATTTTATTTCACTTTTAAATGTATCCGTTTGGACATCTTAAACAAAAGGCTGAGAACGTCTCACTGTCAGACCGAGGAGTCTGGTCTGACATATCGGCCTTGCCAGAAGAATCTGTGCACGGAAAGGAAAGGAGGTCTGCTCTCTGATTTTTCTCTGTCAGCCTTCCACGTGGCCTTGTTTCAAGAACATGAACAAATGAACAAGTTCCACCTCATGGAATGCATTTAAATTGGGTAAAAGAGAGAAAAACTTTGGGAAAACTATTTGTCATGCCATCTGGGAGCATCTGTACAAGCAAGGATCACTTAAAGGGTGTATAATCTATCAGACACTAACAACACAGTCTGAGGTCATTAGATGAGTCAACAATTCTTCCCAACAACACTAATGGTAGCTGCTCATGATTATATATTACGAAGCACAAATTCAACAAGGAATGATTTGTGGCTTTCCGTTACTTTATGTAAACTTTAACAAGCAGCTGCTTGCAAATGTGTTTGTAAACCAAAATTAGAAATGTTGGGTAAATGAACTGCCCTGCAATAATACCATCAACGTTTTGTTAACTCATATGGAAAAAAACAATGTACAATAGGACTAAAAATAAAACATATGGAAGATTCTAATATGGTATATAAAGACAACCCAAGTTCAAAGTCAGTAGAAAGAAAATGTAGTTGCGAGATATTGCGGTGAACAGAAGGAAAAACCAAAGTAGAATTTTAGGTGGCAGCGTGAAAATATTTACAAGAGAACAGGCAATTATTTTTGATATTACTCTAAATAAGAACCCACTTATACCATTAATAGGGAAAATACCAGAGGAAATCGAAAAAGAAAGACTCCCTCTTATTCATTATCTTTGACAATACATGGAAAAATGGTGAGATATAGACATAACATAATGACCATGTGGAAAGATGTGATAATTAATGTATGGACGAGTATTAATGCTGTATCCGTAATGTGTTAGATATATCCTTTTATGTATTGTTGATTCTTTTTTTTCCTTCTTTTTTTTTTGTTTTGATTTGTGCATTATTATTTAGTTTGTAATGTATTTTAGTTTTAACTGTATGTACTTTTGTTAAATATGCCCTGTAACCAAATTATTTCTTAAAATGCAAAATGTTTTACTTTGCCAGACACAATTCTTTCAAATACATTTGTATGATGAGTTGTGTGCTCAGTGTAATTTAAGGTGTAAGGGTGTTTGGAGATACTTGCAAATAAGTTATGTTAGCATCTTGTATGGTCTTGTGATGAACAAAGGAACACATGTGATTAGGGAGCACATCAAGCATACAGTTGTATAACGTTATGCTTATCATATAAGTGAGTGTTTGTGACAGTTTGAGAATTGAATGGCTAATTGACTTGATATGCGGAATAGGTGATTGTCACATTTTGTATCAGAAGCTAGAAGAGCTGTGCTATTTAAAGTTGTGAACAGATATTAGAATTAAAAAAAATAACTGTAAGGAGAGCTCACTTTGAAAATTCCCTGCATATTTCATATTCACAAACTTTTGGCAAGGTCACTTTTCATGACCATAGTCATTGGGCCTTGACCCGTCACCTCAAGACATCAGAATACAAATGGCTGAAGTTGGCATGCAGTATATACTGTATAAATATTTAGTGTGTCATTGCTGCTCCATATTAAACATCATATACTAATCATTAGGTTCCAAGTTTTTCACTTTTGAAATGTATTTTAATTAATGATTTAAAGGTGGGGTAGGTAATTCACTTCAGAAACACTTTTTGTTATATTCCAGCATTTAATTTATTCATTGCTATCGGGATGTTAAGAGCATTCCGCTCTTAACATCCCGATAGCAATGAATAAATTAAATGCTTTGACAATAAATACATAACACAAATTTCATCTCTGGAAGCCGTAGTACTGTAAAAAGCACGACCAATCATTTTAGTCGGCCCGGCTAAAGTAACTGGATGGCCTACCTGCCTGTCAGCCTTCCATCTCGTGCACAAACTTATCTCGTGCCCTCATTGGTCATGTGCGTGTTCATGTGTGTTGGAGGAGGGGCTCTGTAAGGGGCTGCGTACTTTCACATTCTAGCGCACTCGAGCTGGTTTCTCCATTCTTACCTACCCTACCTTTAATACATACTGCTTAATGATGCTAACAAATGGTACTGCATTTTCAGATAATGTACACCATTCGGGAGAATTGTCAAGTTTAAGGTATAGAAACTCCACAAGTCTTAGTTGTAGTTTATAGCTGCGTTGTCAGATATTTCACATTGCTATTTATTTCACATTATTATGTGTATGTCATAAAATCATAAAGGATGGTTATTAATGAGCTAACATAGTGACGCTTTGGTTGCGGTCGAATAGTCCAACAATCAGCTCCTAACGTCTATTCCTTGACCTCTGTGTGAAACGTCATGGGGTTAAGGGATAGTAGATAGGAGAATTCAAAAGGATTTAGGAGAAGAGACTGCGGTACTTTAGAGAATCCGACTGCACTTTCACTATCCGACGTGTTTATGATGCGCCAGCGGACGTCATAAATGTGCGTCTGCTGCTGTGGGGAAACTATGTATAATAAGAACGAGGAACTACTGTAAACTCATCTAGAGACTCTGCACCGTGCTCTGATGCTGTTGTTTTATGCTTTATGAACGTGGAAAGCAGAGAAACATATTCTTCATGACCAAAGTTGGAATTGAAATAAAAAAGGAAAGTGAAACTTATGCTCCTCACTCTCTCCCTCCGGTCCACAATACAAATGATCCCAATACGTATGATTGTATGAATAGATCTTAAAATCAATACAAATGTATTTATTATAAACGTTAGTCCTTAACATCTATCACTGTGTATATCACCATTCAAACATCTTTTAAAAGTTGAACAAACCCCACACAGCTCAGTAAAGACTGTGGAATGTTGACTTTATTTGATCATTTCAGTAAAAACTAACGTTCATATTTCTCTTTTCGATTATAATACTGATGAACGTTCAAAACAAAGCACTTTGGCAACTTACCACATACGTTTTAAAATGCTTAATAAGCACCGTAACTTTCATGATATCATTTCTCGGTCATAATCGGTTGTTTCCGTGAACGGCCGAATGTTGTGTGACGGCAAATGCTGCGGCTGCAAGGCATTGTGGGGCAGCATTTTCTCCTCTCCTTTCGTCAAGGGAGGTCCAGTGGTTCCTAAGCTAAAGGAGGTTATAAAGGAAGTTTGAAACCTCCTTTCCTTTCATTTAGAGAATTCGAACGGCACTTATCATGGCTTCCACTGAGGGACTTCCGGGTCATTTCACTCCGTTAGGAAGGTTCCTAAGCTAAATGGACTATTCGACTGCAACCCTGGTCTCAAATACTATAATACGTATACGTACATTTGCTATTTCTTTGTGCATAAAGTGTACCAATAGGAAGGAAAGCAAAATGCACTTTGAGTACCAGATGGTGCACTCATAATGGTTAAAAAGTTAAGTGTGGAACGCTGGACACTTCTCACAATGAATGATCGCCATATTGGCTACGAATCTAGCAGCGTGTGTGGTTGCTCTGAAACACAGCAATATACAAATGTAAGTTCTACTTAAGGTTTTTTATTTTAAAGGTGGGCAGGGTTTCCCCCACATAGACTTTACTTGGGCGGGCCGCCCAGGTATATTAACGGCCGCCCAAGTATATTTCGCGACCCATTTAGTTTTGTTTTTTTTATTGTTTTTTTTTTTTCGTCCGCGACCACGGCGCCATCTGCGATCGATTACCTTGTGGACAATGATTCCTCGCTCTACGCCTCCTGTACCCAGTCCCGTTTTTTTTTTATGTATTGTGAACGCCATGCTGCGCAAATGTGGGTCTGCCTCACACAGGGTGAATGGCTGTCTACATGATTTGGCCTGCCGACATGGCCACTGTCATACAGATCATAAATCAAAGCCCTTGATTGGTCTCTGTGTGTCATTCAAGCTCGGGATAACCTCAGCTCAGGTGAGGTAAAGGACTCTGAGTGTTTAGATAGTTAACTTAGTCTAAGTTCTCAGTGGGTCTCAAACGGTTTGGTCACCATTTATTTAAACACATATTTCCATTTGAGGGGGTAGTGATTAGTAAAATATGCATGAATAAAAAAAAAAAAGTTAACTAGGTGAAAAAAGGTAAGATACACTTTAAAAACTTGAGAGCTAAAACTAGTCTTTGCTGCTGCCTCAAAGAGGAGCAAGGGGGAGAGGAGGGAGACAGGAGAGGCTGATTCAGGAGCACAGACACACTCACAACTATAAATGAACCAAAAATAAATAAATAAACAAGTTTCAGTGTTTTTTCATATTGGAAATGGCCATGATTTTATGATTATTAAAATGTATACAGTTCTGTTTCATATAGGTGTTCCCATAGATCTAGTCTCTTTATTTTCCCCTCAAAGTGCACCAGATTGATGCATTTAACTCCAAAAGTAAAAAAAAGTCTTACCGGGGGAGCATGCCCCCGGACCCCCCTAGAGGATTTGAGGTCCACCCCCACTTCAAATCACATGGATAGGTTCCTAAATACATTTACCATTTTTTTTTTTTAAATAGTAACTCATGCGTCCATATGTTTATTTGTCGGTAGTAGATTTAAACTATAGGGCTATCACTATGGGCCCTGCCTGTACCTGTTTGCTCTGCCATCGCGTGAAGGGTCTGCTAACAAGCGACCAACAGAAAGGTTAATGTTGTTGCACGTCACAAAGGCACGTCACCTTAACCCCCGCTACCACCACCCCCCAAGTATATTTCAGATCTGTGGGAAACACTGGGTGGGGTAGGTAAGTTTGAGAAACCGGCTCGAGATACACTTTTTGTTATATTCCATGGAATGCTCTTAACATCCCGATAGCAATGAATATCTTAAGTGCTTTGACAAAAAATCCATAAAAAATGTCATCTGTGGAAGCCGTAGTACTGTAAAAAGCACGACCAATCATTTTAGCCGGCCCGGCTAAAATAACTGGATGGCCTACCTGCCTGTCAGCCTTCCATCTGTGCACAAACTTATCTCGTGCCCTCATTGGTCATGTGCGTGTGTTGGAGGAGGGGCTCTGTAAGGAAGTGGCAGATTTTTTCCGGTTGTGTATTTTCAAATTCTAGCGCACTCGAGCTGGTTTCTCCAAAATGACCTACCCCACCTTTAAGTGACATACTTCTAATCTGCTGTTAAAAAGAAGCCACCAGTATTTTTTTAGGGTAAATTGAGCAGTGTAAGGATTTGGTACCACAAACGATTGTTGCTAGCTAGTTAGCTAATTAGCTACTGGTTGGTGCTAGCTAGCTAACAGCAGCGATAGTCAATTCCAGTGAGGGCACAGCAGTTTGTGCAATTTGAGACAGAATTACATGGTTGAAATTCATACACTAAATTATGAACTTAGAAAATGAACTAAGGGAAGTATCCTGATTGAGACACAATATTAGGCCCAATTCCAAACCACACCCGACCCACTCCCCCTCAGTGATGGAGTGAACTCCGTCTGTAGTCTCACTCGCAGCAGAACGAGGCTCCCTTCTTCCAGTAAAAACAGCAGCAAGCTTTGGGACGAACTCCCCTCTCTCCGGCAGAAACAGGAAATGCCGTACATTTTCGTAACAACAGTTTCAAATCAGCATCTCTTGGATTAAAACAAAATAATAATAAAACTCAAAATCTTTAATGGTGTTTATTTTTTGTAAACCACTTTTTGTTTTAAAATCTCATGTTTATAAGCTGCTTGGTTTTTGCAACAGTCCCTGAAAATATAAACAACCTTATAATACAATTCACACAATTAACGTTTTCTAGACTAAACACGGGTATATGATCCTGAGTTAAAAACTATACGAGGTAACATGAAGTTGTTAACATCTGTATGACAATATTAAATGTCTATCTTGTTGTGCAGCTTATCAGTGAATGTTTGCAGGAACGGTT
Source organism: Trematomus bernacchii (assembly GCF_902827165.1). Lineage (NCBI taxonomy): Eukaryota > Metazoa > Chordata > Actinopteri > Perciformes > Nototheniidae > Trematomus > Trematomus bernacchii. Next base: position 2,750,470 of record NW_022987656.1, read on the forward strand.
TGTAAACAGCGTGTTTCCTGACGGACACACACAGCATTGAGTCCGGTCAGGTAGAGCAGCAGGTGAAGTCAGGACCGATGCAGACTCGCTGTTTGAGGGCTTGATAACACAACACCCCTCCACACTCGTTGGTTTGGAACAGCACTTAATGTGGCGGACCCTCCGCGGGAACGGTCAAACGGAGGGGTAGTGTGTAGCGGGCGGTTTGGAATTGGGCATTAGTCTTACAGTTTTGCTCTAAGATCATCAGGTCAAAGTTTACTTGTTGACCCCTGTTAACATCTACACTGATCTGATCTGTGTTTGTGCATTCTGATACTGCCGAGTCGGCCCCACTCTGCCAAGAAAACTCAGATATTGACATGCCCTCTGCCTGCAGGGCTATTTATTGATTGCTATTCCTGATGTTTGTTTGGGTTTAGTCAGACTATAAGCTTCACATTTCAATTAAAACATTTCTTCAATATTTCACTCTGCACCTAAACTGTTTATTGGATTTAGTATTGCAGAAGTGCTGATTTATCCAAATGAAGCCCAGAGGTAAACAGGAAGTCCTTACTGAGGTTATGGACTGTGCTACAGACGGACAACAGCTGCTATACTGTAAGCTAATGTAGAAATACAGGAGTAGAAATGTATAGTACATTGTGTGGTAGCTTTTTATATATTCTTTTGTGCACTATTGAGTTTATACTGAGCAAAAGAAAATGTCCTCATAAAATAACCCCAGTAAATTTGGTCTAAAACTGCCACAGAGGATAGTAATGTCTTGAGTACAGGTGAAACTGAGGTTTACATTTCAGCAGCCTTGAGCAACAATAAATAGTTTGTTATTGTAATTGTGTTGTTCTTCTGTAATTCTCAACAACATTTCACCTCTTTGGAAACATCCTTCTACAGTACAGCATGTTGCCATATCATGGGCAGCTGTCAAAAGTGGGTGATACCTAATGAGGCCTCCAATAAACAAGTTTAATGAACATTTCTAATTAACTCAGCAAAGCAGAGTTCCATTATTTATTTATCGTCATGTACCTGCAATTCTTGAACTGTACAACTAGACACACCCTGAAGAGACTTCTGCTCAGTCAGAATGTGTGAAGTGATAAGGAATATAGGAAGGTGAATCCTTTCCAATTTGAACAATAAAAAAAACAATTAGAAAATATTTAATTATATATTTCTGAGTAAGGTGAATTATTTCCAATTTGTATGAAAAACAATTAGATAAGATTTAATGATATATTTCATTAGCATCCCTGTTTGCACTAAACCATCCATTGTTACCCAGACCATAAACAAACGGTCTCAATAAGGTCGGTTTATCAAAAATGATAAAAACTATATAAAAAGGTGTTCAACTCTTATCGTCAGACTTTCATAATTACAATTCTGTAATAAGTGTCAGTCATTGGTCTAGCCCGGACAAATAGCGTGGGCTGGAATACTAATACTAAATGTGATTCAGCCTTGAGAATAAGATGCTCTATAGGAAGCTGACTGCGATGCCGTCTGTATTTCTGTAAAATGATTCACCTCTTAGGTTGATTTTTGTCTCAGTTGAGAGGATAAAAATGCTTAAACAACTGAAAATCACTACAAAAAAGGGACATGTATAAAACGCTAATGCATTAACAAGTTTGACCGGTGTTCAGTCACACTTTCAATCACGGCTGAAGTGACCTTTTAAGCCGTTTATGCCTGTGCATAGATATTGGCTTTAACGTCCCTTCGCTTAAATGAAGAGTGCTCGCTAAGCCAACAACTGTGCTCTGTGAACTGTGTTCCCTCGGAGGTGAATTATATCACGCAGGATTACCCTTACCTTAATTTATCGGTGCCCGCTTTGTATCTGGAGACTCTGGCCATCAGCAGGGGCAGGGAGACGGCATCCAGCCAGCGCTTCTCGTACTTTGGTTCATTAGCTGAGGGCGAAGGGGGCGATGGAGCCTGCGTGGAATACATAAACAATGCGATGAGCTTCCTGCTTCTTTTGATCATCGAAGACCTGGTCTCGATGAAACACTTGCACCATTTACATGATCAAAGAAATCCTTTCTTAACCAGCTGTACAGACGAAGAAAAGAAACATTGCTCTTTGACAGTGAGAATTGCTTTAAGGATAACACCTGCACCTTTAATCATTATAGCCTAATTAAAGTCCTGACCTGCTCCTGCGTACACTCAGAGGCCCAATTCCAAATCGACCCCTAGACACTCCTACTCCGTGACAGAGTGAACCCCGTCTGGTGTCTGAATGAGGCTCTTTCTTTAAAGTGGAGGGTGTAAATACAGCGGTAAGCCTTGGGACAAACTCATCCCCCCTGTCGAGGAGAAACAGGCACTGTCCTTACTTCTCTTAACCATGGTTGGAAATCAGCAGCTTTCAGTTGATAGCAATTACAATAGAACTCTATTTTACAATCTGTATGTTTCATCATTATCTATCTATCTATTATTAATAAAAATGTCTTAGAATTGAGGTGAGAGTTTGTGATCATTCTATACTTTCAGTAATATATTGTTTCATCCGTTCAGTTTTTCTGTCATGTATTATGCAAAAGAGGCTCCTTATTTAAGCTAGAGGCTGTAAACACATTTTAGGGCGAACTACACTCTCTGGCAGAAACAGGAACTGTCGTACATTTTCTTGACCACAGTTAAGAATTTGCATTTCTCTGCCAAAAAAAAACGATATTTAATCAAAAGGTACAACAATCTTAAGAGGAGTTTGGCTGTTCTCGTTTAAATCTGAATTAATGAGCTGCTGGTTGTTTTCTGTTAATATACACAGAGTGACAATCAAATGCACATGTCTACAATTTTCTATGAGTATATGATCCTCAGTAAAATAAAAAAAATGTCAACGTTATACATGTGTAAACTTTTAAATGTTAAAAAAATGCAAATCATGCAAACGGCGCAGGGCAGAAAGTTAAGTGAGGTGCAGACTTCCTGTTGCAGGGTTAAATAACTTCCACTCTTTATTAGTTGTTTTGAAACTTAATTTGGTGGACCCTCCACATGAACACGCAGGATAAAAGTGGGTGGGGGGAGGTGTAGGGATCAGTTTGTAAATGGGCCATAATCTTCCATCTTCCTTTTTATTGCAGGTTTGTCTCACCTCAGGTTAAAGAATGACTTTCAAAGTCACATTACAAACGGTGGCGTTTGGAAGTTTCCACCATGTGTAGTCATCAATTGGACTGTAAAGTAGTAGTTTTATTTTATTTGGGTATTATAAAGCATGCTAGTGACAATTACAGTGCAAATGTATGCATTACATTCTTTCTGGCAGCAGTTTTTCCATTGTGAGATATTTTTAATGGATATTTTTTAGACAGTGAGCCTGCAGTCGGGGATCTGACTGACAGTTACGCCTTTTAAAAGGCAGTAATGAGCATTACAAGAAACTAGAATTGTAGCCTGGCTTTAGCAGAAATAAATGTGTTAATGCGGCATGGTTATGGGTACATCCTGATGGTGGCAATAAACATTGTGAAAAGCAGGACTTCAAATTACTTTAGAATGCACTTTACAGCAAAACAATATCATTCTAATGGCTAATACTTCTTTTCCTATATGAGCAGTCGTCTGATAAGCCACTCTGTGCGTGTGAATGCATTTCACATTCTCTCACAAGTTTTCTTTTTGACAATGGCTTCAAGGCTTTATATAACTGAAATACAATCATGTGCATTGCTGTATTACAGGACATCCTTTGCGATTAATAAAGGCGAGGAAAATATATGTGTATAGTACCTTTCAAAAACAAGACATCCAAAGTGATTTACACAAGACTTAAAGGCTTTAAGAAACAACAATATATATCAAAGAAGTTTAAACGCATGGAAAAACAGTGCAGCAACAGTGCTCTGAAAGTTATAAATAACTAGTCTCAACATTTATTTAATTAAAGTCTGAAGTAAACAGAACATTTCTAAGCCCCAATTTAAAATGAGGTAGTGCTGACGTTTCCTGGGAGTTTGTTCCAGATCTGTGGCACATGAAAACTGAAAGCAGTCTTTCCGTGTTTAGATTTGTCTCTGGGGACAGTACGCAGACCATCTGAGGGTCTGTACATCAGCAGATCAGACATGTATATCGGTCCTTCAGTTCTTTATAAAATAAAAGTCTATTTGGAAAACACGAAGCCAGTGCAAGAATCTGAAAATAAGGAAACAAGGATAGGTTTCCTAAATCATGTTTGGACCTAAAACCTATCCGTTATTCTTAGGGTCCAAAGACAATTGTTTCAGATTTATTTTAGAAAAAGTTTGCAAAATCAATCTTTAATGTGTTTGATGCACTAACTCAGCGTTTGTATGGAATCACAGTGATTACATAAATCTTTGTATGTGCGTCATTTTCAACAAAGCATGACAAAACGTCAATACTAGAATGAGAACAGAGGACTTTCAGTGAATAATGCTCAAATTGTAGGAGCTGACAGGATTATTCAAATGACAAATCAAATTGATAGATTTCTTTAGTGCAATATGTAATGTCTTTTCTACAGAAGATTGATTTATTTAGCAAAATGTTTTCTGCAAAATTAAATTCTATAACAATGTATGCTTCAGAGGGTCTGCAGTCTGATAAAAATGAACACATACTGTACGGGCAGAACTCCAAACAGGACTTCCATAGTTTATGGAACACATTGTATTACACAACTTAATTGAGTACTTAAATCTGATTGGTCAATTTGGACATTCCAGAGGTCTGTAAATATCGCTAATGAACTGTTGCTAAGGAGAACAAACTGTTGCTTAGGAGGATCAAGGGGACTACAGTATGTGCAGTCATATCAATTAACAGAAAGAAGTCCAGTCAATTTAACATCAGCTGTAGACAACAAACATTAGCTTTCCTCCATGAACAAAACAGCATGGAATACTAAGAATTTTCATTTTCATATTTGTGTGGCGCGCTGGACGCCAGAGAGATCAACAGAAGAAGACAGACAGCAAATGAACTCTGACGGGGGATTCTCGCAGTGTTTAAAGACTGGTTACTGGAAAAGACAATGCGGTGTACAGTATGTCGCGTCAAGGTCCTCATCACTATGTCGATGTTCTTTATTCATTAATGACCGCCCTTACTTAGCGGACCAATAGCCCTCTCAAGACGTTCTAGAAGAGTGTCAGGGTCTACAGTATCAAAGCGGCACTGAATGATCATAATCCATACAGTGTAGGACAAATGGTCTGCTTTCTTGGCCAGTGCAGCTTCGAGTCTTTGTATCTAAACTAGCACTAAAACTCATCAAGAAGATTGACACTAGATGTATAGGCAACCAACTTTGTGTAAACATGACAAGATTTCAAAAAGGTCTGTGATTGCTTAGACATTGAAGATAGAAGTTAGGTATTTAAGTTAAGGAGTAATCATGGCTGTTCTAAAACCAATGGGTACAATACCAGATCATAAAGATGTATTAATGATGCTAAGAATAAAGTTTTCTAGCAAACTGAAAAGATATTCTTTTGAGTCTTGAGAACACTTTGAGGGAAGAGCACTTTAATTTTACAATTACAATTAATCCATCGCTCATTTAATTTGTATTACTACTGGTACCTAAATGAGCGTTGGCTTTGCTGTACCAAGAACCAAATTGTTATATAAAATGATACAAAATAGAACGATATAATGAAGCCCCCTCTGAGACTGATGGCAGTGTATCAAAAATCATTCTTTGTAACGGTCCTGAAGCAAAATATGTTGACAAAAACTTTGATATTTAGAAGAGCACCACATTTAAATGCAAATCACACCGCACTTAATGATGAACAGATGCATTTCACTTTATCTAATGAGTTACAAGCTTAGGGATCAAGAGAGTGAAGTTTAAGCATTATCAAACTGTGAATAATTCCTGGAGCTAAAGATGATATGTCAGCTCAAAATCCCCAAACTCCTCCAAAGAACAGCAAACACTCTGATGAAGCCCTCTAGCATTTCATACACAATACAGGTAGGTGTGTGTAGCACAGAGGACAATAATGTTACTTTACTCGCATGAGTGAAATTCAAGCCGGAGATAAATTGGCAAGTGTGTGCACATTTACAAGCTGTAATGCAATTTTATCATCTGAACTTGGTCATCTGAAAGCCAAGACTTTGTTTTTGTTGGAAATGATCCATTTGAGAGCTGACGGTGTACTCTTAACCCTTTATCGGGCGAGGAACCATATTTGGGTTAGGGTTAGGGTTACTCAAACATGGCGTCCCCCCCCGCGACTCAGTGAGGTCGAGAAGCATGTGGTTTTCTCCCAGCCAATCAGCGAAGATCACAGAACGCGCCATTGGGGCATTTGACCAATTAGCAGAGGCCTGAAACGGGTTAGGGTTAACCTAATAGTGCCCTATAAAGGGTTAAGTTGTCTCCCTGTATTTACAAGCTTTAAAAATATATTTACCGTCTAAATATGGTAATGAAGTTTCATATTCCGAAAGCCAAGACTTGTTCAAAATCAAATCAACCAAAACCCCAAAATCCATATTTATCTTGAAATCCCCCGTAGAGACATCCGACCCATTGTTAGAGCATGTTACCAGAGCATTACAAAAAGACTCTCGGTGACAAAGTGAAGAACAGAAACCTGCCCACCTTTGCAAAGTGAGCCCAGAGAGACGCTGTCAGCCCCTCACCAGTAATTACTACATTTCTGAAGACATTTTTATCCTTTGCTCTCTTCATGTCAACCCAGAAACAACCTGTTTTAGTTAACTCTCAAGAGAAGCTCTACAGGGAGTAGGTCAGGTGGCAGGAAATGGAAAACGATCAGGCTGTCAGAGTGGATTACACTGACAAAGCACATGCTTTTACTGGAAAACTGGATGTTGTTCTTCGTAACAGTCAAACACTCCTTCATGAATACTGATACGCAAGAGGTGAACCAAGCTTAATTATTTGAAAGCATGTAAATGAATCAGGGAGGTAAATGGTTTCAGAGTGCACTCAACAAGTCTGATTCTGCATCCATGCTATCAACTACGTAAGGCTACACTTATTAATTAAGAGTTAGATTTGTTTCGCAGGTATTTGGTCCTAAACCAAAATGGTGAACTAATAAAAAAGACTTGGTCATTGAGAAGGATAAAAAGTAAAGGAAAGTCAATTATCAAAGTCCATTCAACAACAAAAACAATGTAAGGTGATTGGTAAAGAACACTTTGACAAAGCTTTCCAAATTAGCATGGAGAGTTCTTAAGAAGGGGAGCTCAGTGAGTAGCTGTACACCCAAAATGATAATTTATTTATTCATTCCCTTTAGAGCATTGTAAGTAGGAAGAAGGATGTTGAAATCAGCAATGGCGTCAATGTAAGTGCTTCATGTCGGGATCCTGATCACCATGCCAGTGTTATATTTTCATTAATGACCACCTCCCTGCATCCTATCCTGTTTAAAACATGGCTACCTACTAAATAAACCAACTACCCGATTCACAATTTTAAAATGATTGTATTGCTTCCGAAGCAAAAAAAGAGTCTGTTCCACTGCGTACCAACAGCCCGAACTGCGGCGACAGCAAACTAACTTAAAACGCCAGCGCTGTTGAGGTTTTCTATAAAGTTTAAGTCTGTCCACATATTATTTCCTATGAACCCGTCTTTAAACACTGCCAGAGCCCACACCGTGTTCCTGTGAGTGTTGACTTCCTGTCTGTCTTCTTTTGTTGATTTATCTGACATGCAGAGCTTTCTTTTTTTAACTCTTTCCTTCTTTTGCGCTCTTTTTTGTATGTTTTGTGTTCTCCACAAACATAAAAATGAATATTCAAAAAGTTAAGTTGAACAGTGGCGAGCCGTCAGGGCCCTCTAGGCCCTCTGTGAGGGCCTAAGATATTCCAAAAAATAATATTTAAAAACATAAAAAAAAAAAAGAAATTTAAAAATATATATTTTTTTAATATTATTTTTGTTATATTTTTCATTAGTTTTACCGAAAAAAAACTTGATTCAATAAAATAACATTTCCAAAGAAATAAATCCTTCGAATCTGCCTGTTCAGTCTCTGTTTGAATGTGAAGGGTTTACATGAAAGAAGCTCGTCTGGCCCTCTCTGCGATTCACAGAGGGTCGCTATAGTAACTGAACGAGAGAGTAATGTCAAATGACAGTACAATTGACCAATCATATCTTCCCTCTAAATGGGTGGGTTTTATAATCGCGGACTTTATGACAAGTTCCGCCCGCTGTGAAACTTTTCTTGTTTCCATAGCAACAACAACTTCCTGTCAACAGTGTGAACTCGCCTTCAAAATAAAAGCATGCCAAATTACACTTAAGACATACAACTGCAACGAAAGTAACAAACACAATGCAATATCATTTTCAATGTCAAAGAACACAAATTGGGTTCACAGGTGTTGTTTTGTGTGGTAGAGGGTCGCTGTCATTGATGCGTTTTGCACCCTGGGCCGTTGTTTTGATATTCCGCTGTGACGTAATAACTCTTTTTTTCTTCTTTTTTTCGAGGGAAGGGGTGGGGGTCAGAGGGCCTAGGTATAAAGCTCACGGCTCGCCACTGAAGTTGAACAGTATTCTTTCTGCAGATTGATATGACTGTACATAGTCCATTGTTCCTCCTTAGCAACGACCTGTTCTCCTTCGCAGTGGTCTGTTGGTGAACAATGGCAGACCTCTGGAATGTGAACATTTATCAGAATTTAGTATTTAACTAAGCCAAGTAATATCACTGGGATATGAGCGGACCATTACGGCGCTCAAGACTTTCTTTGAGAATGTCATGGTGTACACAGTATCAAGGTGAAACTTAGTTTTAGTAATAGCAGAAAAGATGGAAGATCAGAATCCTTGGCACTTAATGATTTGGCTAGATAAGAAGTTACCAAAGTAAATTATAAAAGTCCTTCATGCTGCCGGGGCAGGAATGTGTGTAATGTCATTTCAATCCATCCAAAGGAAATATTCCACTGAAGAAGAAGAACGTAACCCTTGTCATGAAGTTCATCCTCTGGAAACCATCAATATATGGATTTCATAGTGTTCACCAGAGTAGCAAAAGTTTCAAAATCAACATTGAGTTAATGTCTGAAATGTTAATTGATAAATGGGTGAGGTTAGGAAATCTTGTCTCAGTGTGCTTACCTTCACATTTTCTGCCAAAATATTGTTAATTAAATGAAGACTGAGGGACCACTTTTTCAGAATGGTTCTGTACAGATCATTTAGTTCAAATGTAACTTATATGGATAAAATGCTAAATTTGGTAGCATCAGTTGTGATTATAGCAGTCAGCTCCTCTCGGTTAGGATTCCTTTGTTGTTTGTCATTCATTTAAAAAGAAAATATTATTAATAATATTTTTAATATTAAATAAAATGTCAGATTTCTCTAGGTTTTAAAATCGTTGGAGACATTTGTACACAACTCAAGAAAATATAAAACAGCCATGCAGACATGTTACACATCATCCTTTTAAATGACAAAGACAACTTAATCACTTATCTGTAATAAGGAAAATATAGTTTCCTAAAAGGGACGTTTGAAAATGTAGCTCTATATGATGACACCTAAACATCTCAATGGTCCTGTGTGTTTACAATAAAAACATTGAATGGTGCTTTCTGATTTGTCATTTTGAAAATGTCCTGGCCTTCAAGGTTTTAAAAAAAGGTAATAATGAAGAATTTGACTGTAGTTCCAAAGTTAGAGTGGAATTTCTTAAAAATTGCCAAGGATCGCAACACACACAAAATATTGCTGCTGACCTTCAGCCGTTCAGAGAAGAAATCAACTGGAGAGAGGGCAGGAAGTAGAAAAGGAGCTACTTCAAATGCAAACACTTCTACAACTGGGAAATGACATGAGGTAATCCCATTCATCTAGTTTGCTCAAGTATTTCACTCAGTACATTTTGCAAGCCATGATGTGGTATTATATTTAACTTTAGATATTGTATTTAACATGCATGTATCATTTTAAAGCAATACAAATGCTTTTTGGAAACAGTATGTACATTTGAATTGATGCTGTTGAGCTACTTTGGACCGACGAACAGCAATAATGCAAGCATGGGGCATGAGTAATAGTATTAATAAATCATTGTATTACGATGATTGATACAAACACCTAACAGTCTGTCAGAAACGTAAGGAAGGAAGAAACGTATTACAATTATTTCAAACCAAAGCCATTAGGTAATACCGATTTTGATGACAGGTGAGTTTTTGTTCATTAGATAATTATTAGGGAATAGTTGTAAATGCCTGTGTCCACATGGCACCTTTTTCTGAGCGCTAGCGTCTTTTTAAAATTGTTTTCAGTGAGGAGGGAGTGCATACCGTTGAATGCAGCTGCAGGATTATTTATGAGCACTCTGACGTTTAGTGCGGCCGCTCAGGGATTTTCAAGTTTCAACTTCTCAGAAAACTCTCTATACAATTTCTCCCTTTATGAGCTTTAATGAAAATTGGTGAGTCTAGAAGTCTAGATGAAGCCTACCCTCACTTCTAAAAACTCAAAGGGAAAGCATTTACTGCTAATGTTTTCGATTCTTTAACAGAGTATCCCATTTGACTTTCTTTGTTAAAAATATCTATTTTGTGTTGACTGCTCCTAGCGCTTTAGTTTTTTTAGCGCTCAGGCATTTTTCTGCGGCCCCACAGGGTTTTCAAATTGAAAAGAAAACAACTTTAAAAGTGATTACTTGAGAAATTGGAGAGGAAGCTTGTTTTGACCATGTCTTTGGGACATAAGAAAGACCTTAAATCCGATTCGTTTGATCAGATCAGTGAGTGTTAATGTCAGTTAGCTTATGTGTTTTGTCGTCTTCGCTCCACTGCTGTCAGACTGAGCTGTGACAAGTTGATAGTGTGAGAGCAAGTGCCTTTCAGTTGGTTGTAAAAAAAACATGTCAAACAAATAAGATAGTAGCACAAACACATGATGAAATTCAAGGGGGGGGGTGGTAGTTTTGTCATACAACGGCGGTGATACGTGGTCGAAATATTGTTGTCATAGAAACAATAACTAAATGGCACAACTTTTTATGAAACGCTGGGAGGAGGCTGTCTCCAGCGCCATGCCATTTAGGCTACACATTAAAAAGTGTTCTGTTTTCCATCATTATGACTTAAGGTCAAAGAAACAGTGGTGTTCATTGCCATGCAGTGTTGGAAGAATTCTCTTTTGAGGAGGTATGGCAATTTATTGTTTGTAGTATCAGCTGCCCCTGAAGCTGCCTCCCCTATTTAGACTTATTTTCATATATTTCCAGAAGGAGTTTCCGACCATTGAAACGCTGCTAGACTAACAGCATCCAGCACTTTCATTTACAGGACCAGAGAGCGATATGAACCTCAAAAAAGAACAATGTCTTTTCTGTCAAGAAAATGGGAGCATCATGACCCTCACCCATCCCCCCCCACCCCCAAGCCCCTTGTGGCTGCTCTACTTTCGGGTTTATTGGGTCTGCTGTCAGTGGAGAAATTGCTGTCTTTTACTCTCTCTACAATTCCTCCTGTATGATTGCTGGGCTTTAATGAAAAATGGGGAGCTTGAAGTGTTTACTGCACATTTTTTTGCCTCTTTAAAGAAACTATCCTATTTGACTTTCTGTGCTAAAAGAATATTGATATTGTGGCATTTTGAAACAACAAAAATAGAGACAGGGATGCAAGAGTTGCTCATACCTTTTATGACTGCAAAAATGTCTTAGGGATGTTTTGTGAACATCATCAAGGTTATGTTGGAGAGAAAAAAACATCACAGCCTTGGGCCTGGTAGTTTGCCTGCAATATTACTTACGAATGTAAGAGGAAAAGAGTTGGCATACACAGGAGGTATTACTCTAAATCTGAATCAAAAGAACATTTCAGCTGCCGGAGATGCCATTCAACTTTTGCCTTTGTTATCTAAAGCAGGGGTTCCCAACCCCCGGTCCGCGGACCGGGTGTTACTGCCGGGCCGCGAAATAGCTGTGAGTTTATCGTAATATTTGCAGAATTATAAATATATAAAAATATTTTATCATAATATTTTTTTTTAAAAGTGTTTAATTTCCGCACCTATGTCACCAGTCATATTATTTCATCCAGTAGTTAATCTTTCACCAGAAAACCGTTGAAAATGGCTTTTATGATGTTCCGAGGGATTCGGCGGCTCAGCCTCTTGTGCGCACGAGAATGTTACCGGTGCGCCAAGTAGGAAGAGGAGCGCACAGGAGACAACCGTTTGATTGCAGACTGTTATGTTTATGTGGGGAAATTGTCGTGCATACATTATTTGAGATATATTTCAAACTCGGACTTCATTTTAAGGACATGTCGGCCAGGGGTTAGAGCTATTTGTTTAAGCACCGGATTGGCAAAACAGGAGAGTAAACCAGTCTGCCTTGATCTATGAATTAATGTCCGGGACTCTCACGGTATCTGCTGCCCGCAGCTGTTTTATAGAAGGAAAACCTCCTTCACTTCATGAAATGGCTGCAGCATCAGGAGGCAGCGGGACACACACACACCTCTCTACACACATCGAACTGCCCGATTACTCCCCCATATATGCGGCTGTTCCCAAAATAAATTAGTTTAATCTTAAACTGATGATAAGTGTTATCTTTCTTACAGTGCAGACGCTTTTCTGCTTGATCTTGCCTCTGCTTACTCTTTATGCTGATTTTCCTATTCTTATTCTCTGAAAACTTCGAGCAGCGGCTCCTGGACATTAACTTATCACTGGGACAGTTATTCTTCGTAAATAGACGGAGGGTTTCAGCCATATTTCAACATTTTTACGACGACCTCAGTCTTACAGTAGCGTGGCCTAGCAACAGCTAAAGCCTGGTAGGCTACTGCATGCTATTTAGCTTAAGCTAGTTGGTAGCAAAATGCCTCCGTTCTCTCCAGATGACTTCCACAAACTTCTACAGAAGATGGCTGTGTTGGAAATGAAAATGCAACGGTTGGAAGTTAACGTGGAAGTGAATGGACTATGTTGTGGGAATAACACCACTTTACCAGTGTTGCAAAATAATGGAAAAGGGTATGCTAACTCACAGCTAGTTAGCAGCTACAAGGTTTCCAAGGAACAGGAGGGCTGTGTACCGGGTAATAAATCTACAAGTGGTAGTCCTCCCTGGAACTCTCTGGGTGCAGAGCCTAAGAGTAAATCATTTCCATGGGATCTGGGAGGACGAATAACAGGCAGAGCCCAGCGCTCTGAAATCTGTGATGCGACCGGCTGGCCTGCATTGTTATCACCCAGGAAGAGCGCCTCTTCAACCCCTATTCATACTAGGAAACAGCCGTGGACAGCTGCTAAAGGGAGAACTACAAACAATCCTCCTAAACCACCAAGTGTGCCAATCCAGAACAGATACGCTCCGCTGACCGAGAACCGGAGATCTCTTTCTGATGACCTGGATAACCTGTCCTCTTCACACAGCAGGGTAAGGACCAATAGCTACTCCAAAAGTAAAAGGCTAGAGGGACAGCTAACGACTGGGCCTGAAACTCTGATTGTCGGTGACTCTACTGTAAGAGATGTAAAAGGTCTGTGTAGTAAGAACAACACCAAAGTACTCTGTTTTCCCAAGGATATGGTCTCCGACTTGGCTGAGAAGATCCTGCATATTGGGGCTGAACATCCGACTGTGAAGAATGTGGTACTACATATTGGAACAAATGATGTTGTGAAACAACAGTCAGAAGCGCTGAAAGAAGACTTTAAATGTCTGTTGGAAACTGTCAGCTCTCTAAATGCGGAGGTGTTCATCAGTGGCCCTCTACCGCCAGTCAGAAGAGGAGTGGAGAGATTCAGAAGACTGTTTGCATTGAACACGTGGCTTTCAACTGCCTGCACTGACCATTCTGTCCATTTTATTGACAATTTTAACTTTTTCTGGGATCGCAGACATCTTTTTAAGGCAGATGGAGTTTGCCTGAACAAGTCAGGAGTGAAATTGTTTATCTCTAACATATTCAACTGCTTGCGTCATCAATCTGTTCCCTCTGCCAAGGACAAGCGGCAAGAGGAATCAAAACAGGAGAAAGACACAACACATCGCGCAGAAAACCCTGAAGAAGTATCACTGCACCCGCCTGAGGAATGTTCTGATTATGGGAGACCTATGACACAAATGGAGGAGTCTCCACTGCCCGTCACCCCCCCTGTCAACGCCTTTGAGGATACTCTTCATTCATCCCCCAGCTCTCTCTACTCTCCGCTCACCCTTTCACCCTCGCCCTCCCCCCTGGAGTTCGATGACCGCATGAAGGCGATACGCAGGGTTGGCAGCATGTCCTTTACCCCCGCCCCTCAACGACGCCCACCAAAATCACCGAAGACAAGCCTACGTCAACCACCTCCCCCCCCTGGCAGCATGTCCTTTACCCCCGCACTTCCACAACGCCCACCAAAATCACCGAAGCAGAGACGTGCACCATCTCCCCCGTCTTCATCACCGTGCCTACGTCAACCACCTCCCCTCCCTTCAAGAAAGCATCTGCAGTCTCCGAAGCCTGATAAGGATGTGTGTGTACAAAACGCAACAAACTCTTACTGATATGTGCTGGGTCCAGGCTCAAGGGCGTATGGCACTCTCAACTCTTTCCAGGACATGCCGGGGCCCTGCCTGCCAGTAACTTTGTCGATATCTGTGTTGATAGGTAATAGATTAAGAGCGGTGAATCAGCTTAGAAACAGGAAGTGCTCAAACGTTTGTGTGAGGTTATCAAATTTAGCAGTGATTCCATGTCAGCCACAGCTTGTCACAAAAAATCTTACTGATAGTGTATTTAACAAACTTAAACTAGCTTTATTAAATGTCAGGTCTTTGGCAGGAAAAACATTTTTAATCAATGATTTTATCACTGAGCACAATCTCGATTTTATGTTTTTAACGGAAACTTGGATTGAACAAAATAACAGTGCAGCTGTTCTTATCGAATCAACCCCTCCCAACTTTAGTTTTATGAGTCAGGAAAGAATGCATAAGAAAGGGGGTGGAGTTGCTATTTTGTTCAATGATTCCATTCAATGCAGGAAGACATCTTATGGGGACTTTGCTTCTTTTGAATATGTGGCCCTTCAGCTGAAATGCTCCTCTCGAGCTCTGTTCCTAAATATTTATAGACCACCCAAATACCGTGCAAGCTTTTTTGATGATTTTACTGAACTGCTGTCTATAGTGTGTATTGACTTTGACCGTCTAGTCATTGTTGGTGATTTCAACATCCATGTTGACAACCCCCAGGACAGAGGGGCTAAAGAACTGTTTTGTGTTCTTGATAACTATGGACTGACTCAGCATGTGGCGGAGCCCACGCACAATAAGGGGCACACTCTGGACTTAATTATCTCAAAGGGTCTGAATATCTCAAAGGTTGTGGTGACTGATGTTGCACTCTCTGATCATTCCTGTGTTTTCTTTGAGAGCTCTATTTCTGTTCACAAAAATGTTCAGAAAGAGGTAACCACAAAGCGATATTTAACTGAAAATACTAGGGAAATGTTTACTCATAATTTTTCATCCACACTTGCCCCTGCTAACATCTCAGTAAATGAGCTAGTAGATCATTTTAATTCAAAAATTAAAAATGTTATAGATACCATTGCTCCAACTAAGGTAAAGGAAGTGATTGGCAAGAAAATATCTCCATGGAGAAAGGCCATGACCGTGAGAACAGAAAAAAGAGAGTGTCGAAAAGCTGAACGTAGGTGGCGAAAAACAAATCTCCAGGTTCACTTTGAAATCTATAAAGAGAGACTTGGCCTTTATAATTTGGAATTGAAAAACGCACGACAGTCTTTCTTCTCTGACATCATTACCAAAAACAACGCACGTGCCTTGTTTGCTACTGTTGACAGACTAACTAACCCCCCAGTGTCAGTAGCCTCTGAATTTCTATCCACCAGGGCATGCAATGATTTTGCCTCCTTCTTCACTGACAAAATTCAGAAAATTAGACAAGCAGTCAGTGCCTCTGCATCAGGTACAGCAAATGTGTTGTCCCTATGTCCACCTAATATCAATTCAAACACTATGACACAATTCCATCAGATTAATGATAAAAACTTAGAGGACATTATTCAACTTCTGAAATCCTCCTCCTGCTGCCTTGATATTATTCCAACAGGATTTTTCAAAGATGTTTTTCATTGCATGGCCTCAGATCTACTTCATATAGTAAACACATCTCTTCACTCAGGTATTTTTCCAGAGGCCCTGAAAACTGCAGTCATTAAACCGCTCTTAAAAAAGAATAATCTAGATGTTTCAGTAATGAACAATTACAGGCCCATATCAAACCTGCCATTTCTAGGTAAAATCATTGAAAAAGTAGTTTTTCAACAGTTGAGTAACTTCTTGCATTTAAATAACTCTTTGGATGTGTTCCAGTCAGGATTTCGTCCAAACCACAGCACTGAGACTGCTCTTGTAAAGGTCTTCAATGACATCCACTTAAACACAGACAGTGGCAGAACTTCAGTGTTAGTATTATTAGATCTCAGTGCTGCGTTTGACACTGTTGACCACAACATATTACTAGACCGACTAGAAAACTGGGTGGGACTTTCGGCAACAGTTCTAAATTGGTTTGAGTCCTACTTAAAGGACAGAAAAAACTTTGCTTCTATAGGTAAATACACATCTTAGTTGACAAATATGACATGTGGGGTACCTCAAGGCTCCATCTTGGGGCCTCTTCTCTTTAACATCTACATGCTACCACTGACACACAAATTTACGTAACAATTTCACCAGGAGATTATGCTCCAATTCAAACACTGAGTAAGTGCATTGAACAAATCAATGACTGGATGTGTCAGAAAAGATAAAACTGAGGTAATGGTTTTTGGAGCCAAGGCAGAACGTATAAAAGTTAGCGCTGAGCTTCAGTCTGCAATGTTCAAAACAACAGATAAAGCCAGAAATCTAGGTGTAGTCATGGACTCTGACCTGAGTTTCAACAGTCACATTAAAACAGTTACTAAATCAGCCTACTATCACCTAAAGAACATATCTAGGATTAAAAGACTAATGTCACAGCAGGATTTGGAAAAACTTGTCCATGCTTTTATCTTCAGTAGACTGGACTACTGTAATGGTGTCTTCATAGGTCTCACTAAGAAATCTATTAGAAAGCTGCAGCTAATTCAGAACGCCGCTGCTCGAGTCCTCACTAACACTAAGAAAGTGGATCACATCACTCCTGTTCTGAAGTCCTTACACTGGCTTCCTGTGTGTCAAAGAATAGATTTCAAAATATTGTTGCTGGTTTATAAAGCTTTGAATGGTTTAGGCCCAAAATACATGTCTGACCTACTGCTAAATTATGAACCATCCAGAACTCTCAGGTCTTCAGGGACTGGTCAGCTTTCTGACTAAACATGGTAAAGCAGCATTCAGTTATTATGCTCCAAATATCTGGAACAAACTCCGAGAAACCTGCAGGTCCGCTGCAACTCTTACTACTTTTAAATCCAGGCTGAAGACTTTTCTTTTTGCCGCTGCTTTTAATTGAACTATTCACATCTTAAACTGCACTGTAACTTTTATCCATGTATTTTTTCTTTTAATGTTTCTTTTATTATCTTTTCTTTTTAATGACTGATTTTAAAAGCCATTTTCTTAATGTCTTCCATTTTTGTAAAGCACTTTGAATTGCCTTGTGTTGAAAGGTGCTATATAAATAAACTTGCCTTAATCTCGATGTAGTGCTAAATGCTGTCGGAGTGCACCGGAACGAACGACACTATCATAATATCTTCTGAAAACAGAAAACAATCACACACACACACACACACACACACACACACACACACACACACACACACACACACACACACACACACACACACACACACACACACACACCACACACACACACACACACACACACACACACACACACACACACACACACACACACACACACACACACACACACACACACACACACACACACACACACACACACACACACACACACACACACACACACACACACACACACACACACACACACACACACCACACACACACACACACACACACACACACACACACACACACACACACACACACACACACACACACACACACACACACACACACACACACACACACACACACACACACACACACACACACACACACACACACACACACACACACACAGATTATCCGTAAATCATACAAACAAAACCAAAACGTTGATTTATCTGTTTTCCCGTTTTGGTTTAAAAACGGAATAACGTTGGTTTTTTGGTTTTCCGAAAAACCAAAAAACAACACCGGTTCTTTTTTAAACTTTGTTAATATGTTTTGGATGCATATTGTTCTAGTATTTGTTCAGGCTGTTACATACAATTAGCCTCTGTTGCTACCTGCTGGTGGTGAGTAAATATTAAAATCAGGTAAAATTGACAACCGGTCCGCAATTTTTTTTTTTTTTTATGTATCTGCCGGTCCTTGGCACAATAAAGGTTGGGAACCCCTGATCTAAAGAGTTAGCAAGCAGAATAGGGCTTAGACTTGCTGAGCTTGCAGATAAGTATTCCAAGTTTTTCAAATATCTTTTCTTCTATTTTCTATAAATGTAAAAAAAAAGTAATTCTCATAACAAATAGTTTAAAAGTAGGGCTGCACGATTTGGAAAAATAACTAATTGATTGAAGTGATTATGTTGACTGATATTGCCACGGCAATATGATTCACGATGCGGGAGGGAATGTAACTTTACTTACATTATAATTAAAACATTTATTAAATTATTATGGTGGGGGTTTTTGAAAGATGATTTTTACCAAACAAGGATTTATTTTAAGTCTGTATTTTACCATTTGTAGACGGGGACTCCTTATCATTCTCAGGATAATATTTTCACATCGTTTTTCCATATTTTAGCAAATATTGTGCATTCTGTGATTTGGTACCAAGCGGCAAACTCTGGGGCAGAGCCGGGAGGCCAATAAGGAAGTGCCACAAACTTCAGTTAATCTATTGGCCGATAGCCGATGACTGCAGAAAGGAGCAATTTCCGGTAACACTTTATATTAAGGTACACAAATTAACCATCATCTAGTTGTTAATTAACATGCATATTAGCAGTATATTGGCTCTTTATTAGTCATTATAAAACACTTATTAATGCCTTATTCTGCATGACCATATTCTACAAGTATAAGCCATTAGTTGAGAGTTTTTCCTCAATAACCCTCTAATTAGTGCTTATTTATTGCAAGTAAGGAAGTTGTTGTACATGAGTGTTGGTCTTAATATGCTCTGCTCAATATGGGCCTAATAAGGCAGTAGTACCACAAGAATAGTTATTCTCCCATAATAACACTTAACAAATATGATCTCTTCTTATGTAACAAGACATGAAACTATAAGTGTTAATTGTGTCTAAATAACTCAAAATTAGGTATTTCCATCTAAGAATATGTTCCATATTTTAAAGTGAAGTCTTGTTCATAACCAATAAGCAAGAATAGTTATTCTACTATAATAACACTTAACAAATATGATCTATTCTTACAAGACATGAAACTATAAGTGTTAATTGTGTCTAAATAATTCAAAATTAGGTATTTATATCTAAGAATATGTTTTGGGGTATTGACAGTTCAGCTACCAATAGCAAGGTGATATTGACCTGTATGTTTCATATTTGCACATTTGCACACATATATTGGTAAAATGTGTACTGAAGGTTAGACAGGAAACCGGGAAGGCCTACAGGAAGTAGGAGAAAGTGAACTGAATAGCATGGCAGTAGACATCCATGAGTAGACTGCTACTAATTTTCCCGGTCAAGTCCGTGAAAAAAGCAATGACTGTAAGTGTAAGTGTAAGCCTTACGGTACGTCCACACAGCAGCGTTAAAAAAATCTTTGAGGTGGGCGTATCTGAAGCTTGGGGATTTTTTGCGAGCAACGTGACCAACAACCAATCACATGAATCTTCCGCCCCCGACATACAAAGCAAAAAAGCCCGAAGTAAACTGGATATAAACTCCCCAAACAGGCGAAAACCTACCACTGTCTCTGGCACCTCCCTCCATGCCTGGCTCCTCCGGTTTGTATCCCGGTAGGTAAATAGGGACTGGTCATAAAGCACCGGGTGATTCCCTACCGCTATAATTAATTTCTCCATTTTTTGGAATATGAGGAAATGACCTGCGGTATGTCTCTCCCAGCATACACGCGGTTTGATTGGCTAGCGCTTGTACTGTCAGATTTGCATAAACGGGATTTGATTGGCTGATGCTTCCACCTCAGCTTCAAAAGTTGAACATTGCTCAACTTTTGAATCCTGAGATGCCTGGAAATCTCCGCTTTGCTTCCCACAATGCAGTTCGGCAAAAAGTGAGGCAAAGTGACGTCACCCCATTCAAAGTGAATGGGCAGAAGCGTTGGAAGATTTTTTTAACGCTGCTGTGTGGACGGGCCGTTACACTTACACTGTAACGGTACGTCCACACAGCAGCGGTAAAAAAATCTTGGAGGTGGACGTATCTGAAGCTTGGGGATTTTTTGCGAGCAACGCGACCAACAACCAATCACATGAATCTCCCGCCCCCGACATACAAAGCAAAAAAGCCCGAAGTAAACTGGATATAAACTCCCCAAACAGGCGAAAACCTACCACTGTCTCTGCCACCTCCCTCCATGCCTGGCTCCTCCGGTTTGTATCCCGGTAGGTAAATAGGGACTGGTCATAAAGCACCGGGTGATTCCCTACCGCTATAATTAATTTCTCCTCCATTTTTTGGAATATGAGGAAATGACCTGCGGTATGTCTCTCCCAGCATACACGCGGTTTGATTGGCTGATGCTTCCACCTCAGCTTCAAAAGTTGAACATTGCTCAACTTTTGAAGCCTGAGATGCCTGGAAATCTCCGCTTTGCTTCCCACAATGCAGTTCGGCGAAAAGTGAGGCAAAGTGACGTCACCCCATTCAAAGTGAATGGGCAGAAGCATTGGAAGATTTTTTTAACGCTGCTGTGTGGACGGGCCGTAAGGATTAGTAACATGTATTGTGTTTATGTGATGACATTTGGAGATGTTTAAACGGTTTGAACACAATGAGAAAATGCATTAGTATTCGCGCTAGCATTTGCGTTAGCATTCGCGCTAGCGTTAGCATACACGGTAGCTTTAGCATACATGCTAGCGTTAGCCATACTAGCCTGTATACATGCTTATTGCACAGCTAGCATTAGCTATATTTACCTTGTTTACACTTAGCGGTCCTATGTGTTAATCTGTGTATGTTACACTTGCATGTATGAGATCATTAAGTGCCTGTGCCTTGTAACTTCTTTTTGTATAGTTTCACTCCGTTTGAATGTCAGTGGACTGCAAATAAGTCAATAAAGGAGCATGGCTGCTCATTCCCTGGCTCTCAAAAGAGTTTGGCTGGCTGTTTAATCTATGTTCACACTGAGACAGTACAACACATAGAGAGAACAGTACACCTATCAGGTAATTACCGGACTATGACCGGTAAAATATGCTGAAGACCGGCAAATCTAAATCCCTCCGGTCAAAATCATTTCCCCTTAGCGCAATATCGCATCAGTTGTGCCACTTATGTGACAGACAAGAATAGTATGTGACAGATAAGAATAGTCAATTCTAATGTCTAACACTTAATGTGGAGAAAGAGATGTCCTGTATGGGTTGATTGTGCGTTGATCTGTTGGTAATGCCTCTGGGTTCCGGTGGGCATGTAAACAAATGCATAATGCTGCGCTATACTTTGTGGCCTCACCCGGTTGCATAGCGACGCTTATTGTTTAGGTGTCTTTTAATAAGCAGGTAGTCATATCATTAGCTAGAACTAGCTAGATCTGATCGATATGGACATAAACACGAGTAAAGTCTAATCTGATGGGAGAGAGAGATCAGCTGCTGCTGACGAGTCGACACGCAGCTGTGCATGATCACCTGCAGCGGTGAGCTGAGCAAAACACACTTCAGGTTAGAATATCACACGTAGCTATTTTAATTACCTCTCAAACTACCTAAACTTGTTATAGATATGTTTAGTTTTACTGTCGGGTCACTCATTACTGGATCCGCGAGCTGCATGATACTGGCGGGCTGTCAGGAGAAGGAGAGAGCGCTCCGTTATTCCCGTGTTATTGTAAATTACTGTACACTTTTGAATAATGTAGTTAATCTACTATAATTAGTTTGTTTAATATCGAATCATATCAATTTGTTTTAAATCTCAATAAATAACAAAGACCTTTGACCGGCACTTTTCTAATTTTGTCCGGAAGATTTCAACTTTAACGGACATTTTGACCGGCAAAAAAATATTCTAACAGGAACTCTGACACCTATATTGTGTAAGTACATAAAAGCAGGTCACACAGTATGATCACAAATACATAAAATCTGTTAAAAAAAATCTGTTTTTATTAAAAAGTACAGGCTGCATATGTGTTCTCAGCCTTGGAGAAACTTGACATGTTTTGGTATGCGTCAGAACCTCTCTTTAGTGGTTCATTAATAAAACAGATATTTCAACGTGTGCCTACTTTGTTCATGTACTGTTGAGGTTCATTTCAGTAGTTGTGTGCTATAATGTATTTACAAAGTGTGAAGAGGAGGCAACTTTAGAATAGGGAACCTGTTCAGGTCAATTAAAGTCAAATTACTAGCTTATTGGTTATGAACAAGACTTCACTTTAAAATATGGAACATATTCTTAGATGGAAATACCTAATTTTGAGTTATTTAGACACAATTAACACTTATAGTTTCATGTCTTTGTCACGGTTTTGGATTGTTTTCATTTTCCACCTTTTTATTTTGAAATGTTTTCCTCCTTGTGTCTTCTCTGTTCCTTCTTCCTGTGTTTGCCTTCCTGTCGTTAGTTTCCCTGGTGTGTCTGATTGTCTGATTGTGTTCACCTGTTGCCCTTGTGTTTCTGCCTCCCTTACCCCAGCTGTGTCTTGTCTTGTGATTACCCCTCTCTGTATTTAGTCTCGTCTTCCCCTGTGTGCCTTGTCGGTTCATTGTTTTTTCTGTCTCCCTCCATGTTGGTCACGGTCAGTTTTTGTGCTACAGTACCTATGTGTTTCATGCCATGTTTTTGTTCAGCTTTTAAAATAAAGCTCGCTTTTTGTTTCTAGACCTTTTTACCTTTTTTTGTAGTCTGCATTTGGGTCCTACCCTTTCCACGCAACCTAACAGTCTTGTTACATAAGAAGAGATCATATTTGTTAAGTGTTATTATGGGAGAATAACTATTCTTGTTGTACTACTGCCTTATTAGGCCCATATTGGATATACATTCCATTAAACATGACTAAATACTGACATCAGGGAAGTTGACTGTTCCTTCCTTGCAAAAAGTTACATTTTGATTTGACCAAGCAACAAGCAACATGATATTTTTGTCATCTTTCACATGTCAATGTATTCAAGGCAATTATTATTTTACTTTGTGAAAATTACTACCATTTGTCTCTACATATTGTCTGTAAAAACGTGGTAAAAGTGGTTCTTGCAGTGAGACAACCAAACAGCATGATTCTACATTTACACTAAGTTCTGATAACAGTTGAATATTATTTTAATAATAACATATATTTTAATGTTGATTAACTGCAGACTGTTCATTCATAATCTGATTATCTTTGTAGTACAAAGTGATGAATTTCAAAAACACATTCAAATAATTTTGTATTTATTTCTACAGCCCTCAAACGCACGTCTTTCATAAATAACACACTTACTCTGCAATAATGTCATATGTTTCTTGTAATTTCTGTTAGGAAAGAACATACCTGAAGGACACAACTGCCTCACTGTTTTCTCCGAGGGGCAAGAAGAAAATGAAAAGCTGATATGAGATTAAAGACCAATACAAGACATTCACTAAGAAAATACACTTTTATTGTGAACACAAAGATCTGCACACTGAATAGTGTGTAGTCAAACAGGACCATCATTTGTTTGTGACTGCTGTGCCCGGTATGGGCTCACAGATGCAGTTTGGTGGTTTCTTCATCAGGCCTGGTCCTCCTCCCAGAGAAAGACCGCTCCACCTCAGTCCTCTCCAGCCAAACCAACAGACAGGACATCAGTCACGCTGAGGTTTCTCCCAAAGTCTCTGCAGCTCTCTGGACATCCACGCTGTCTCAATTGATCCACACTGTAAATATGAGAGGGGAAAATGTGTGTAATAAATGCTTTAGACCAGGGGTTTTCAAAGTGTGGGAAGGTGAGCCTCCCCTCAGAAAACATAAGAACAGCCGCGCCCCCCCTCCCAATTATTATTGCTATTATTATTATTATTGTTGCTATAATGCAGGGGTATTCAATTGTATTTCAAAGAGGTCCAGTAAGATAAAATGAAGACTGTTTCTCTCCTCTTGTCTCGTCTCAGTGTGTGTGTTTGAATCTATCGTGCTGACTCACTGACTGCACCGATTTGATTGGCTGAGTAGCGTCACCTCCTTAAAACATTAAACAATAACTTTTTTAAACCTTTTTATCTTTATGTTTTAAACATATTGTATAAAACTCCCTCACTAATTGGACTATTCCTTGCACCCCTCTAGAATAAGCCCGAATGGTCTCAAACATATTGCATCAGTAACGTGCACTTTGTTGTTATAACAAGATCGCAAGGACACTGGTAGCGATCGGACAATTGAGTGTTGTTCAGTTTGTGTGTTGTGGAACATGTGTGTGCGTGCACGAAAATATACCACACACCCAATTACAATTGCATGTTCAATTCACTACTGGAAGTTAATAAAGTTGTTAAAGTTGGAACAGCCTGTGGACAGCCGTTCTTCCTTGCATGTCAGTCGCCGACACCTTCTAACGGAGCGTCCACACAGCAGCGTTAAAAAAATCTTGGAGGTGGGCGTATCTGAAGATTGGGGATTTTTTGCGAGCAACGCGACCAACAACCAATCACATGAATCTCCCGCCCCCGACATACGAAGCAAAAAAGCCCGAAGTAAACTGGATATAAACTCCCCAAACAGGCGAAAACCTACCACTGTCTCTGCCACCTCCCTCCATGCCTGGCTCCTCCGGTTTGTATCCCGGTAGGTAAATAGGGACTGGTCATAAAGCACCGGGATTCAAAGTTGAGCAATGTTCAACTTTTGAAGCTGAGGTGGAAGCATCAGCCAATCAAATCCCGTTTATGCAAATCTGACAGTTCAAGCGCTAGCCAATCAAACCGCGTGTATGCTGGGAGTGACATACCGCAGGTCATTTCCTCATATTCCAAAAAATGGAGGAGAAATTAATTATAGCGGTAGGGAATCACCCGGTGCTTTATGACCAGTCCCTATTTACCTACCGGGATACAAACCGGAGGAGCCAGGCATGGAGGAAGGTGGCAGAGACAGTGGTAGGTTTTCGCCTGTTTGGGGAGTTTATATCCAGTTTACTTCGGGCTTTTTTGCTTTGTATGTCGGGGGCGGGAGATTCATGTGATTGGTTGTTGGTCGCGTTGCTCGCAAAAAATCCCCAAGCTTCAGATACGCCCACCTCCAAGATTTTTTTAATGCTGCTGTGTGGACGCTCCGTTACAGAGGACAGGCAAATCTAGCTGCAGCACGACCCGTATATTTTCGCACGCCGTGTTCTCAACACATTTTTTAAACATTTTTTACATTTTCAACATCGTGGATAAATGCTTATATGCTCCCGGCAACACACTGAACGTCAACTTTGCCTCCTTATTACACTCACCCCTACTTTAGTGGGAACAATGAGTCTGCGTCTTTGATGCACACAGGAATAAACGCAGATCATCCTCTGGCTGCAGCCTTGACCGGCACTTGCTTTTGATCAAAGTCAATGCGGAAAACCCGCACTCACACAGGTAGGTGGAGGTGAAGGGAATGAGCACTTTTACAGCCTTTTTGGCGAGGTGGGGGAACTCGGTCTCCACAGACAGCCAAAAGTGTGCAAGTGTCACTTTACTCGTCTTTTTCTCGTTGTTTTTTTTCTCACGCTGCGCCTCCCCTGAAGCTCTCTGGCGCCCCCCAGGGGAGGCGCGCCTCACACTTTGAAAACCGCTGCTTTAGACAATAAGAAATAGGAAGTTACTGTAACTGTAAGGAGTAGCTCAGTTTTTTTTAAATAAACAATACTATTACTGTATTTCAATATCTCACGTCTGAAAGTTTGATTTAAAAGAAGAAGAGGCACCTAAAATGAAGATTGTTATTTCAATAAATGTAGTTGATTTTGTCTTTTTAATTGTTTAAAGTAAAGTAGATAAAACTGGTACTTAAGAGTTTTAATACAGTCTGGTTGTGGAGGAGGCACACAGGTAAGAGCACTAACTAGCTACCATCACATGTAACTAAGCTTGACTTGAATTGATTAAAAGTATAATTAAGTAACAGCAAAAAATCAATAACTAAAATAATGCAAATATTTAAATTTTGCTGGGTCCACTGTTGAATTTACCACAAAATATATATTTTATAAACCTGAAGGCATTTTATGATTTGTATGCAAGTATTATCCCAAAAACTCAATACCTTAGATTATTATTGAAAGTTTTGCTGAATAGTTTCATGTTAACTTACCTTAAGCAACGTCAAATGTGCAGACCGGGAGCAACAGACGTAGGTTAGCCGGCTAGCATCACAGAGCAGCACTGCTGAGCATGTTAGCTTAGCTTGGTAGCCTCAGCTAGCTCTGGAACTTCCAGCTCGGTGGCAGCAGGTCCCGCCTCGGCTCCGCCTCTTGAGCAGGCAGGAGTTAGACTCTGACGTCAATGTCGAGACGTTAGTGGCCGACATCCGCCTACTTTAGGGTTCTCGGCAACTCTGCAGAATCCTATGGGTGACGTCACGGACACTACGTCCATTTATATATATATAGTCTATGTTTGGTACTAGTCAGTATTATGATTTGATTACATTTTGAATAATTGCGCAGCCCTAGTTGGACGGGCGATGCTATTTTAATATAAATAAATAAACTATAAGTTGAAGATTCTAAAATAGTAATTAGAGCTGCATTTAACGATTTCTTGTGGCCACTTGAGGGCAGCAGATGAACTAAAAACAACAACTATTCATTAATAAAAGGTGTGCTCGCCTCTTTAATATCTTAGTCTACTCGTGTCTATTTTTGCTTTTTTTTATACAATGTCATTTTCCGTGCTTTTGGATGAATAAAGCATTTCTAACTCTGAAATAAATAGATATACACAGTTCATCTTTTTACTATACAGAATGTGCAGAAGTTGTATCTCTGAGGTCATTGTTCAACCTCAGGCTTAAAGACCCGTTCCATTACTACAGACTATTTTATACAATGAAGAATTGCTTAATGGCATGCAATGTCATGTTTTCTTTCTTTCAGAGAAAAAATTATTATGAGTTGACCTACTTTCCTGCAAAATCTCTGCCTGGAGGCTTTCTTGTCATTATAGTGTGAATAATAAAGTGAATTCCGGACTTATACTGCACTGAGGGAAAAAAACAACACTACAAGCAATATTCTAAGAGCAAAAACAACCACTCATAAAATAGTTCCTTTTTTCTGAGGCAAGAGCAGTCACACACCACTTTAACTGGAGGCCAGGCCATGTCTGTGTTTTCCACTGCTTAAAACGTACTTCTGGTATTAGAAAACTGCTTGGTTAATTGTGTTTGTCAGCCAGTAAGTCTTCAACTTTTGAATTAATTGTAAAGATCCCTGCGAGCTGCCTGCTGAACGGTTATGTCCCACAGAGTAATGCCTTACTTGCTTAGTTATTGCATAGGGATTTGTCAGGTTCTATTTTTCCTCAGATAAACCACATACTTGGAATTGAAAGAACTGGAGACAGTGCAAAGGCCCAGTGCAGTCTTCCCTCCTCCAGCTCCTGCAAGGGATTTAAATTGAAACACTACTAATCTAGAAAATCTATGAAAGGTTAAAGTGGCCACCTGCTGTCCTCCATGCCTTTCTGAATCATTTATGTGAAATGCAGAGTAGGAGATGCTGTCTTTAAGACTGCTCTATTCCCCTTACCGTATTAATATGCAACATTGCAAGTCTTACCATAAGAAACTAGGAAGCCCAAGGAGCTAATAACAGGTTGAAAGGATAACAAATCCAGTGCCCTGATTTTTGACCTTTTTCCTTCTTTTGCACTCTTTTTCTATTTTTTCTGGGGACAGTTAAACCACCATTGTGCTCTCCATAAATAGAAAAACGGAAAATAGAAAATGATTACATGGTGTCTTCTGTTGGATGAAAACTAATGTTTGTTGTACACAGCTGCTGTTAAATTCTTTCTGCGGATTAATAACACTGTACATAGTACATAGTACATAGTGTATATTCCCTTGATCAGAGCGTCCTCCTTAGCAACAGTCTGCTATCCTTAGCAGCGGTCTGCTCGCGAAGAAAAGCAGACCTCTGGAATGTCCATATTGACAAATCAGAATCAAGTATTCAACTAATCATGGTAAAAGCCATCTGATATTTACTGCTACAAATTCACAATTTGGTGAAGGGCCAGTTGTGTAAACGCATACATTAAATGATTACCTTGCCATTTATAATAGTACGTAAAAAAGGGAGTTTCTCTCCCACACACAGTGAAAGTTTGGCAGAGATAAGTGTCCTTTTCCTCCTTTTGCCAAGAGACCAGCTTCAGAGCAATCACCTATCAGTGTTGGCCCCCATCGCTTAGACTGACAAACAACGACGCAGCATATAGAGGACGTTATGGATTACATTTTACATTCACAATCACATTTTAACATTTCAAAGTCAAAGTGGATTTGTACGAGCCACAGTCCACAAAGAGAGGCAGATGCTCTGGCTTTAGTTGATAGCGCTGATGCCGCCCGCTAGGGGTTAGCCATGCTGAGCTAACATTAGCTAATAGAAATAAAAACAGAGAGTCTGTAGCCAATGAATAACGTGATTGGTAGTATTTTTCTCAGCCCTTGAATGCTAATGAAGTTTTGTTTATTGAGTTATTATTCATACACCCTTCAATTACCATTGGTTAGCAAGCAAGTTAACCTGTTAAGCCCGAGAGCCCCCGGTAGAGGGGGCTGCAGGTTTTTTTTTCACGAAACTGTGTCTCAGGGCTTCTTAATATTAAAAAACCTATTAATGTGTCATACCAGATTAACGGGAAGAAACTCAGCTAACTGACAATACGAACCATTTTTACCAAAACAAAATAAAAGTCTCATAAGAAGCGTCTAAATGACCCGAGCGAAAAAATGCTAACGCACTTAGCACAGAACTCAAGGTTAAAATTCCCTTATTACTTATCGCACATACAATATATCAGATTAAAGCTGAGATTTCACAGATTATATAGGTATTAGTATCATCACTGAGCGATCAGAACTCGCGACAGGGGAAGCAAACACAGATATCACAACACGTAGCATTACGGAGCAAACACGGGAGATTGTCACACCTTAGCTGTTATTCTGATCAAAAGTCGTGTTCAATGGCATTAAAACGATAAAAACGCGGCTGAAGGTTAATCCATAGGTTAATCCAATGTGTCTGTCACTTTGAAAAAATTATTGATAATCCATAATTCAATTTTTATGTAAAACTCTGAGATTTTATATTAGCTGCTAATGGTAGCCACCAGAGTGTATCGCAGCTTCCGGTTCCGGGGCATTCTGGCTGCGCAGCACTCATTCACCAATGGGTACACAGATGTAACCTTGCTTTGAGAAAAAAGATTATTCATTTACCCCTTTTAGAAGTGAAGATATGGTCATTTGTTCTGGGAATGTCATTTTCAAGTCTGAGACCTGA
The DNA here is from genome assembly GCF_902827165.1 of Trematomus bernacchii. NCBI lineage: Eukaryota > Metazoa > Chordata > Actinopteri > Perciformes > Nototheniidae > Trematomus > Trematomus bernacchii. The sequence goes on from NW_022987656.1 coordinate 2,780,235, forward strand.
AAAACAGGCTCAGGGCTAAACAGGCTAAGTAGATTGAGGGTTTAATATTTGAAGCCTCATACACAAGGCATTCTGGTACATGTAGGCACTGCAAGACTGAGTATGAAGGTAATTTGGCGATATGAACTTCAATGACAATCTCAATGGACTCCAGCATTGACTGGAAATACATTTTTGTGAATATAGCATACTGAAAGTCATGTCTATAGTTCCTGCTACAGTGTGATTTTCAAAATGTAAATGCAATTGTTGTTATGTTTGATTAGCATACAGAATATAAAGATTCAAGGATTGTCTGTTAAAAAGAACTAGGCACTGATTGTGAAATAAATCGGAGCAAAAACCCATCCACATAATACATGCAATATCAAATAGATCTTTCTCACTGTGTTGTTTCCGTTTCCATTTAAATGTAAGCCGCTGTCAAAGAGTGGAGAGGATACTCGGCTGTGATCTGTGGACGGCCCAGGGGAACCTGAAAAAGAAAGGAAGATCGTTCATGTTCTTTACAAAAAGGCTTCTGAAAAATATATTTCATGCATTTAACCCAATTTCATGTTGTGTCTTTTCTTCAGAAACTAAAAAACAAAAAAAATGGAAAAGACCATTGCCAAAGTTAAGATATTGACTTTATTCCAGGCCCTGCCTTTGAGTCATACAGTGCGTCTCAGACAGCATCCAAAAGAGACAAATTCTGCTCTTTGATATGATATTAGCTTGGCGTGAGAGGACCTTCTTTCTGATTCAGGCCCACTCAGTGAAGCTTGGCAGACTGCTCCTGGCCTTTTCCTGCTTGTCATTTGTGCCATGGTGAAACAAAGGGGCGCTTAGAGAATAAGGATTTGGAACTTTTTTTCCTCAGGCGAAAAAATGTGCCTCAGTGGCCCAACACCGCACAGCTAAACCTGAGCTTAGCTGCACTGAGACCGTCCTCTGAATGTTACCTTTTTCGAAACATGTAAAGGCTGAATTTCTCACGGCTCTGTTTGAATTTATGAGAATGCGGTGGCTAGGTTTTAAATATTCATGCAGGCCTATTAGTATTAATCATTTTTCTAAATCTGTTTGCTTTTCCTAATTAGGTAAATTGCCAGAAAATACCATTTTGTTTTCTGGGAGACACAAAACAAAATGTATAAAATGTTATTCAATCACCTTTTTGCTTACAGCTAATTCATAAAACAACAATTATTAGTGGTTATGTAAGTTTGTATCTAACAGCGTGTGTGAATGAATAAAGATCCAGATTTAAAGATCCGTTGAGCTACATGATGCTCCAACACTTTTTGCTTGGCTAGGTTAACTTTAGACGTTTAAAAGATTGTTATATATTTTGTGTAATACAGTTATAATATTTTTATTTTTGGTGAAACTGAGATGAGAAGATTGACAACTGTATCTGTTTAGTAAGAAGCTGAAGAAATAGCTAGGCTAGTTGATTACTTGAAGGACACAGCAAGCAAGCTCTGCCAAAGATACAAAAAATATACCTATCCCACCGCTAAATCTCACAAAGTAACATGTTCTATTATATTAATCTGTCCAAAACCAAAGTGTAAAAATGACAAATGTAACTTTGGGCAGCCATGGTAACTGTTTCCCCCACTTCAGTCCTTGTAGTAAGTCAAGATAACAGCCTAGCGATAGCTTTGTATTTAGCATACAGTTAGCTTTCAGTAAGAGAACAACCACACAAACTCTTCTTGTAAAATTTAGTATATACATTCTGAGGAAGTAATGTCTCCAAATTTACAAAAAAACAACAATGTTAGGCTACTTTCTAGTATTTTTACAAGGTTTCAAATAAATCATCGAGTATTCTTCACTCAGAGTTGCGTACCTGATTTATCACTTTTTACAGGTTCCACATGGAGGATTTTAGTGCCTGTTTTCATCTGTATAAGCTGCTGAAGGTAAATACAGGAGCAGAAGATTGCAGCTCTGGGTGTTTCTGACTTTACTGCATGCCTCTGGCCATGGAGCATGACGATTTATAACTTTGAAATAAATGCTCATCTATTGAACAGCGTCAAGGTGCGCAAAAAAAGACAATCTCCCAGGAATGTGTTTTATTCCTTTATGGCTAAACATTCTCAATGAAATGAAGTTTATTGGGAGATTGCATGACATCAAACACTGCAGGACTCTTACCTAGAGGCAGTTTAAGAAATGATGGAACTTCTCGCAGGTAGCGAACAGTAATGGTGACCTCATCTCCTGCAGTGCGCAAGAGGTGAACCTGACAGGAGCGGGAGGCGGAGAGAGAGATTGAGATTAAGATAGATAGAACGTTAGAAAGAACGATTGTGAGTGATGCAGCGAGATAACAATTGAATCTCATACACTCATGTCAAGATGTACACAGCCTGTACACAGCCTGAACAAACAAAATATAACAGGGAATGAGGAGGTAAAGTGTGCGAAAGTGGCTTCACTCCAGCAAAGATAGAATTTGAAGGCTGACGTTTCTCTAGTGACAGGCGGCAGCAACCAGATGACATCGAAAAGTAATTACTGAATATCTGATGTCTGAGGGATATCAACTACGTCTTCAATAGGTGTCTAGTCAATTCAAGGAAGGTGAAGTTTAAAGGACAATCTATTAAATATGTCTATCTTCTGTGCATCTTGGAAAAAAAGAGAAAATAAAACAGTAAATAAGACACTTGACTGTCACATGAAAAACGCAAGGTCACGTCTACACTCCACTAAATGCATGTCTGCTATCAAATCCCTCACTTTAGCTTGGCTTTTGCCTGAACATTTGTCAGTGCTGCAAAGTGTGACAGCCTGCCATTAAAAGCTCTGGATTTTGTTCTGAAGAGAGACTGCTCATTATGCATTTTGACGCTCGGGAGGTAAGTAGAGTGAACAGCTGTTTGGGGCTGCACAAGGAGACAGGGACGACAGACATGGGATGAGTGTGTGCTTGTGTGTGGGGATAGTTGCAGAGAATAAAGGAATTATTTAACAAAGGGAGAAGATTTATTGAGAGCCACTGGGATTTGGTGTTAAACCTGGAAGAAAGATGGAAAAGCAATGGAAGGATGGATGGAAATATTATACAACAGTTAATCGCAAATATACTCACAACTTCTTCATGGGTACAAGGCTCGACATTTATACCGTTGACCTAAAGAAACCGACAGAAACAGTGGAAAAGCACATAAGTAATTATACAGGGTAGAAAGTGTGTAATTTATCAAACCTACTTGCCTATTTGCTGCAGGGAAACTGCCAGGGGGATGGCTAAGGGTGGAATATAATTGACAACCCTTGGTACCCAGCTTACAAGAGTCAGCAGGTGATACATAGGTGGACAGTAGGGCTGTAACTGTTTGTGTATTCGTACTGAATTGTTATTGTACAGACCTGTAGCACTTTTGGGAAAGTGTATGTTCAGTGTTCCTACCGAGTAATACAGAAATGTTCCTTATTAAAAATGAAAATGGTAAAAGTTGGCAGTGGGCGAAATGCTACCTCATTCGCCAGCAGAAGGATTGTTTGTCGGTCTTTCACAATTGCACTACTGTATGCTTAAAATAAATTAAAATCAGTTCCCAACACCAAGAGGTACATAACAAAAACAAACAAAAAGGAAACACAAAATGATCACAAAGAACTGCAAAGTCACAAAAAGATGCAAAACTACCACAAAATGATGCCAAACAACTACAATGAGATGAAAAAAGGACGACAAAGAAAATACGAAACAAAAGATACAAAAAATAACAAGTGTCTTAGAATGACGACAACAAGATACAAAACGACAACAAGGAGATGCTAAACGACCATCAAAAGATTACAAAAAATACGAGATGCTTAAATGCACACAGAGAAACACACAACCACAAGGCAACAAACAACAACGACAAAGAAAATACAAAAAAATCGCAAAGAGATACAATATACCCAGAAAGTTTGAAAAAAAAGGGCTTTATGGAGATGAAAGATGACCAAAAAGAGAACCAAAAGATGAAAAACGATCACAACAGAGAAACAAAACATTCACAGAGATACAAAGTAACCACAAACTAAAATGACTACCAAAGGTGGAAAACGACCAACAAAAGATTAAAAAAACACAACTATGATATGCCAAATCTCCACGAAAAATTACTTACCACAAAGCAACACAAAATAACCAGAATACAATTCAAACCATCCCAGAGAGATACAATATAACCAAAGCATTTTTTAGAACAACCGCTTTTAGTAAACAAAAGGACCAAATAGAGAAAAAAAATAGATTAAATATGACAAAGACAAAAAAAACAAAGGCAAAACAACCACAAGGGATGAAAAACTACAAATAGAAGGAAAACAATCACAGAAGTTCAAAATAACCAGAACATTTTCTAAATCAAACCACAAAAAGATGCAAAACCACAACAGGGAGAGGAAAACTACCAAAAGAAATACCAAACCATCACAAAGAGATACAAAATAACCCCAAAGCGTCTCAAAGAGCAACCATACAATCACAGAGATAAACAATAATCATGAAGTGTTTTAAAACGACGACATTGAGATCATAACTACCACAAGGAGAAATATAAATCCTCAAAGGGATGCAAAGGGACCATCAATATACGCAAAACAACTACGATAGCCAAAATGACCCCAAAGAGAATTGTTTTTACCACAAAAGGTCTTAAAATGACCATCAAGTAAACAAGAACAAACTCGCAAGATGACCACACCTGAGAGAATTATTATGTAAAGACCTATTGTCTCATAATCTTCCATGGCTGAGGGCTATAGCAGCTACATATGAATAATATTTCATATTAGATTAGAGGGCTTTTTAAACCCATCCTATGGCTTTTAGTATGCAAATAGATGCAATATTCTGCTGTGTGAAAATTCAATGTCATTGCAAATAAATATGAAACAGTGTTGATCCAAAAGGAAGGAGCACTAGCAATCCAACTCATAATTTAATGCATAATAACTCCCAGTTTGAGTGGTAATTTTGCCTAGCTGTCCAATGAATCATCTTGATATTCAGGATAAACAGCACACTCAATAAACCTGCCAGACAGATTCAAATGAACTTTCAAAAGATTCAATTAATATCTCGACTTCTGGGTTTCCATGATTATTCTGATGAACAGAAGCTATCATGCATTCGTGACCTTATGATTATTCTGTGACGGAAACTGACAACGGGGTGTTCGTTTGGGAAATTGATTTGATTAAAAAATATATATATTTGACCACGATATTATCTGCTCAAAGAGACAATTAAATAGTCATTTGATTAAAATCAGGCAGTTCAAAGTTCAAAATATTCTCTTTTAATTTTCTAAATGAAATAACTGTCAAAACATAAGCGGGTTGAATCTAAAATGTGACACTCTTGGCAGTGACCCGAATCGACCTTGAAGGGAATAAGCCTGTACCAACCTGCAACACAGCGTCCCCGACGAACAGCTTCCCCGTCTGATCGGCTGCGTAGAGTTGTCAAGTGTCAGAGGTTAATGAAAACATTAGACAATAACTGCTCATTTCATACACGTGGAGGAAATAGCAATCAGCAAGTCTGTTTGACAAATCTCTGGCTACAGCTTAGAAAAGAACACAGGGCAGCATGAAATCTGAAACTAATCATGATATACACTCATTTGCTGCTGGGCGGGAGGAATACAATGATAACTCTGTTGCGAAAAGATTTAGAAGGTTCTGTTAAAAGGGTCCCGGGGGATAGGAAGACACGATTCCCTCGTATCCAATCAGTATTAAGAGGGATGTGGGCCAATGCGCAAATTACAGGGAAATGATTCACTCATGACGCTCTGATATTGCATCCTAACAGGATAGTGAAAGGTCATCAATTCTTACAATTTAACTGACAAACATGATTTAAGTGTTTTCTCCTTTAGCCAGCTAATAGCATGGACACATTGCCAACTTCCTCTCAGTCTTTCTTTTCTATGACTTTTCTTATTAGGCAAGCTAAATTACCTCTGTGTAAAGAGAGTATCCTTTATTATTATTTGTCTCCAGTAAAAGTAGATGTACATAGACAGTCCAATTAATACAACTGGTTTCAAACCAATAGGTAAACAATTTTGGCTTTTTTTCGGAAAATGTAAAAAGAAGGTAAAATCTCATGTCATGGATTCCGAACGTGTTTAGCCTAGCTTAGCATAAAGACAGGAAACAGGAAACACCCTTGAAGATTACTCAGTTACACAAGAAATCTCTTTAACTAACAAATCGAGGTTGTGGGGTCAATCGTATCCAAAGATGACAAAAAGCACATTTTTTACAATTCCATTTCATGAAATGATGGAGCCATCCAAAATATCTCTTCATTATTGAATATTTCAATATATTCATATACATGAGACACTGTCAGACAATGTGAAGTATGTTCATATTTACACTAGGGCTGTCCCGAATACCATTTTTCAGGCTCCGGATATTCAGTAGTAATCAGCAGCGAACCACTTCAACACGTGTATTTCGGTTTATTCACGGCATTCATTTTGTTATTCTACAGTATTGTTGTTTTATAGTTATTTGTTAATGTTTATAACCCAATTTGTGTTCTTTGAAATTGAAAAGGATGTTGCATTGGGTTTGTTACTTTCAAAAACGAATATCCGAATAACGAAATTGAAACCCGAATAGTACTCCAACGAACGAATATTCGGGTACAGCCCTAATTTACACACACTCAAATCCACTTAAAAGCCGAATAAAAGGGGAATAGTTTTGAACACATATTTTAACCATAACAATGCCTCAAGACGAGTTACGTGCTGGAGCTATTTATTGACGAACAACTGCTGCGGGCAGTGACTGTTTGCAGCTTCCTGATGTCAATAAGCTTTACATTTCTTATATGTATGGTTTGTGGGTTAAACAGAGTTTTATAAGGCATATTTTAAAAGCCATGCAAACCATATCCCAAGTTTCCAGTCTTTATGCTAAGCTAGGCTAATCACCCCCAGACTCCAGCTCCATATGAAGGTAGTATAATGTGGCACAGATTTTACAAATGGAGAATAAATCTACTTGTGATGAGCTGTTGTATAATTTCTTCTGTAGCTCTGGAGGGAGCATTCCAACGTCTTAGAAAATAACTTTACAATAATTCTGAATTTAAATCACACCTGTAAAATATCCAGTGGCTATTTCATTCATTTCGATAAATTTACCCCAGCATTAAAAAAACATTTTCTAATCCACATTGCAAGAGGAAGTGAAATGATTCTTACCTACTTGATCTTTAAAAATCTTTGAAATAACCACAGGGACGTTGTGCTCTGCACCCCCCTGAAAAGCACGAAAGAAAGAAGAGTTGTTGCGTTTCAGAGGTGAGATTTGCTGCAAAAAATGCTTTCTACAACCAAAAGCCCTTTTTCATTTCCACTTTAATCTCTCCATAATGGAACTTTTGCTTACTTTGATGCTTAAGCCCAGACCGCCAGCCGCCTGTCTTCGCAGTAAAACAGTTCTGTGCTTTAGAAAGTGGGAGTTTCTTATTGGCAATAGGATATTGTGAACATTTATTGAAACAGTATTCTGGAGTTATGCGGCATGAATTACAATGCATTTCTTGAGCCCTGGGGCGCACTTACATTTACTTGGGATTCACTTCCATTTGTGCAAACCACGTCCAGCTTCTGTATGGTTAACGCCTCTTTGGTCAATTTCAGGCAGACATCATAGGTATTGTTGGTCTCCTCATTGTACAGCAAAGCAATTCCAGATTTTGTCTGTTGGAATTGAGAAGAGCATTGACATTCTGCCAAGCGGAGCAATTATGTACACAATGAACATTTTAATCCTCTTTTCCGAACGTGTCATTTGTGTACCCTCATTCTAATGGTCGAGATTTGGGTTAATTGGTTTTACTTGACATTGTGAAAGCTTGAACCTTGGTGTAATAGAAAATATGAATTGCATGCTTTGACTTTTATATCTGTAACTAATCAAAAAGGATCTGCAAAAGTTCAGGATACTACATTTGACACTTTAAGGAAGGATATGACAAAAGCAAATAAAAGATCCTTTGCACTAGGAATATTTCTGTGTACCTGTGACCATAACACAATGTAGTTTAAATGTCACCCTCAAATTTCATGCATTATTCTCATTGCTTTATCACCATCTGCAAACCTCTAAAAATACAGCAACCACACCCTTTAACTGCTCTAATAAATTAGAACAAATAAACTGATCTTTTTTTGTCTTGAGAACACGTGATTGTTGGGTTTGTTCAAGTCTTCTGTTCTTTTGTCCCTAACGTTCCGTTTGTCTGACCTATCCAACACCCTATTTAAGTCATTGTCCAAATGTGTTTTTCTGAAAAACCTTTAGAACTGGATTTCTTTTTAATACCATGGTTTTGGAGAAAATGATGGCATTGAAGATTCAAATCAGGGTGTTTCGAAAAGGCCTGCTAATGTTTTGAGTCCAACACTTTAATGAATACGGTGTAGCACTTCAAAGGATTATTTTCGATTTTCAGGTTGTATGAAGTTCTTATGTAACCGTGTATCAGTGTATTGAAGCCAAGCGATGTACTGCTGATGGGGGCATCAGCAAAACGTATTTTAGCCACTCAAAATCAATGTGTTTAAGAGCGCTATATTTAGAATATTTTTAGAACTGTTTTGACTTGTCAATAGACAGCCCTTATCTAGGCTTTGCCAAAGCCACTAGACTTCCTTGACAGGAACATTTTTTATTTATTTTTTCTCAAAACACAAAGGACTGTACTGCTCTTCTTAGTTCTGATGTTTTGAAGGACTAACTGATCAAAAACAGCAGTAATCCAGAAACGTATGTGTTCTGTGGGGTAAAATTAAAGAATCTGGTGGCTTTCAAGAAAGAATAGACTGATGTACAACTTTCAGAAAAGGCTTTCACACAACAGCATACTGTAAATTAGGGAAAATGTTGTAAAAAAATGTTTGGGTGGCTATACATTTGGTTGCTTCCTCCATCAGCTGGTACTCCTGTCTGTTTCTACAAATTGAGGTGGTGTCTATCGCAATCTGCAGTAGAAAACCTTTAAGGTTAACTTGACAAAGTTTGTTTTTGTACTTCCACTGGGAGGAGCAAAAGCCTGAAGATGGACCACCAATTGGTGGTTCCTTCTAGCAATACATTTTCACTTCTATGTACACTTCTTTACTACCTTACACTCTTAGGTGGCAGCGTGTGGTCTTAAGCATACACAGGGTGCAGTCAGTCTTTGGCAGTTTATATTTTAGGAAACCTTGCGGTAACATGTAACCCTGGTCTGTCCATATCGCAATTTACCATATCTCTCGAGGCAAGGCCATGTCTGAAGTTCAGTTGGTTCACCACGTCCATATGGAGCTATTGGATTTAAAACTATGATATTTGTCAAAACTAATGACATTCTATCAGCCTAATCTTTGTGGTGGTTTTGTTGCCATTATGCATTGTGAAGTATGCTAGCACGCTTACTTAAATGGTGAACATTATTAACATCGTATTTTCTGAAAATTAACACCATTAGACTATCTCCAGCAGTACAGTAACGCACTCAAAGCAGCCCGGTCTAATTACTACTCGCAACTAATTCAGTCTGGCTCCAGCAACCCCAAGTGTCTGTTCTCCACCATCAGCAAACTTCTCAAACCCTGTGACAACGCCACCTCATCCTTCACCACCGAACAGTGCAACTCCTTCCTCTCGTTTTTCCAAACCAAAATCAGCAACATTTACAGCAATCTGACACCCTCATCAGCACCCCCCACCTCCCCTCCTGGCTCCCCCCCTTCACCTCACAGCCCCTGTCCCACTTCTCCCTTGTGACCCCCATGCAGCTGTCCGACTTCATGACTGGAATTAACTCCACCTGCACACTTGACCCAATGCCCTCCAAATTTGTTAAAGAGAGCCTCCCTGCCATCTCCCAACTCATCGCCACCATCATTAACTCCTCCCTCAGATCTGGATCAGTTCCCCCCTCTCTCAAACTGGCTGCTGTCACACCCATTCTCAAAAGACCTGGACTCACACCTGACATCATGTCCAACTTCCGGCCCATCTCAAATCTCCCCTTTCTGTCAAAAATACTTGAACGTGTCATTGCCTCACAACTGAAATCCCACCTCAGCTCCAATGACCTCTTTGAGCCATTTCAATCCGGTTTCCGATCAAAACACAGCACCGAAACAGCTCTTCTGAAAATCACAAACGACCTCCTCCTCTCCTCTGACTCCGGCAACCTGAACATCCTCATCCTCACCGCAGCATTCGACACCATCAACCACACCATCCTGCTGTCCCTCCTCGAATCATCACTCAACATCACCGACACTGCACTCTACTGGCTGAAATCCTACCTCACCGACAGACATCAGTTTATCAACATCAACAACTGCACCTCGTCCACTGCTCCTCTGTCCCAAGGCATCCCCCAGGGTTCGGTGCTTGGCCCCCTCTTCATCCTCTACATACTCCCCCTTGGCAAAATAATTTGTCACCACAACCTTCAATTTCACTGCTACGCCGATGACATCCAACTTTATATCTCAACAAAAACCATCACCCCCACAACACACTCCACTCTCACCAACTGTCTCTTAGAAATAAAAGCATGGATGCAAACAAACTATCTCCAACTGAACAGTGCCAAATCAGACATCATCATCGGCCCCCCATCCCGTACCAAAGCCATCCAGAATTTCAACTTCACCATTGACAGCCACACTATCTCCCCCCCTCATATCCGCAACCTCGGAGTCATCTTCGACAGTCAGCTCAAATTCAATCACCACATCAATCACATCACCAGGACCGCCTTTTTCCACCTCAAAAAAATTGCCCGTCTCCGCCCATCACTCTCCTCCTCTGCTGCTGAAACCCTGATTCATGCATTCATCACATCACGACTACTGCAATAGCATCCTCTACGGCAGCGGTTTTCAAAGTGTGAGGCGCGCCTCCCCTGGGGGGCGCCAGAGAGCTTCAGGGGAGGCGCAGCGTGAGAAAAAAAAGAACGAGAAAAAGATGAATAAAGTGACACTTGCCCACTTTTGGCTGTCTGTGGAGACAGAGTTCCCCCACCTCGCCAAAAAGGCTGTAAAAGTGCTCATTCCCTTCACCTCCACCTACCTGTGTGAGTGGGGGTTTTCCGCATTGACTTTGATCAAAAGCAAGTACCGGTCAAGGCTGCAGCCAGAGGATGATCTGCGTTTATTCCTGCGAGCATCAAAGACGCAGACTTATTGTTCCCACTAAAGTAGGGGTGAGTGTAATAAGGAGGCAAAGTTGACGTTCAGTGTGTTGCCGGGAGCATATAAGCATTTATCCACGATGTTGAAAATGTTAAAAGAAAATATGTGTTGAGAACACGGCGTGCGAAAATATAGGGGTCGTGCTGCAGCTAGATTTGCCTGTCCTCTGTAAGAAGGTGTCGGCGACTGACATGCAAGGAAGAACGGCTGTCCACAGGCTGTTCCAACTTTAACAACTTTATTAACTTCCAGTAGTGAATTGAACATGCAATTGTAATTGGGTGTGTGGTATATTTTCATGCACGCACATGCATGTTCCACAACACACAAACTGAACAACACTCAATTGTCCGATCGCTACCAGTGTCCTTGCGATCTTGTTATAACAACAAAGTGCACGTTACTGATGCAATATGTTTGAGACCATTCGGGCTTATTCTAGAGGGGTGCAAGGAATAGTCCAAGTAGTGGGGGAGTTTTATAAAATATGTTTAAAACATAAAGATACAAAGGTTTAAAAAAGTTATTGTTTAATGTTTTAAGGAGGTGACGCTACTCAGCCAATCAAATCGGTGCAGTCAGTGAGTCAGCACGATAGATTCAAACACACACACTGAGACGAGACAAGAGGAGAGAAACAGTCGGAGTAATTTCAAATGGCGTAAGTTAGACAGCGAAAACAGAGCATTTAATGACATTTTCTCTTACTGGACTTCTTTGAAATGCAATTGAATACTCCTGCATTATAGCAACAACAACAACAATAATAATAATAATAATAATAATAATAATAATAATAATAGCAATAATAATTGGGAGGGGGGGCGCGGCTGTTCTTATGTTCTCTGAGGGGAGGCTCACCTTCCCACACTTTGAAAACCCCTGCTCTACGGCATACCATCCAACCTCCTCAATAAACTCCAACATATCCAGAACTCTGCTGCCCGCCTCCTCCGACATAAAGGACAACAGCTCATGTTTAATGGAAAACAATTGCCAATTGGACTGACGTGACTTTTAATAACAGAATTGGTTTAATATAGTGGAGTGGACATATTAAAAAGGAGCACAAACATAATGCAGTCCAATAGTCCACCACAAGCAAAAGTCTCTCTGCATGGCTTTGCTGTGTAAACTAAAACACAAGAAGGAGAGTCGAGCTATTTGGTGCCTTAAAGCTACAGTACCGACTTTTGCCACTAGGGGGTGCCGATACACTATGGTGTCAGAACACTCCCCGCTTGGTAAACGTTTTTACCACTATTTACATCTCTTTACCTTTGGTATCAGTAACACCACATCGCTGATAGGCTTAAGGTACTCTTTAGCTGTCCCTTGACCAGCGTTTCCGCCAGGGGGGCGTCTTTCCGTCATTTGACAAAAAAATGAATAATTCGAGAGAAGATCGAGAGTTTTTATCGCTTGAAATAACGAAAAGGAAAAAGGACAAGGACATCCCTCTGTTGGAGGGGCAAAGGAGTCTGGTGGGATTCTTTTCGGAGTATTGCTGATCGTTTCCCCGACATCCGGTGCCAACACGGAACGTGCACGATTTGGACGCGATAAGCGGGGGGGTGCTAGTGGAGCAAGCGTGTGAACTGCGCGCGCCGGAGCCTCGCAGTGGCAAAACTGAGGCTCCGTGGTAAACTGTGGTAACATGAAGAGCCGTTTGGGAGCCGAAAAAGGGCGGAAACACTGCCCTTGATCTAAGGTCCTCACCATGACCTTTCGCACCTTGCAGTCCGAACTTGGAATGGCCTTTACTATCAGACCAAAAGGCCAGTCATTACGTTGTGCTTGAACGTCCTTTAACAAAACAACGTCACCGTCCTTGAGGTTAGGCTGCTCCTCGGTCCACTTCCTCCGAGGCTGAAGAGTTCTCAGATACTCCAGCTTCCACTGTTTCCAGAACGAGTTCACCAAGCTCTGGACCTGGCGCCACCGTACCTTACATAGGTGATCCAGTTCAAAGTCTCCCGGGGGTGTGGGTGTCACACTCGCCTTTTGGGTTAGAAGAGTAGCAGGTGAGAGTATCTCAGGAAGGTCTGTATCATAAGAGATGGGAACCAGAGGCCTGGCGTTCATGATGGCCATAACTTCAGCCATCAAAGTTGCTAGGACTTCATGGGTCAGTTTATCCTTATTCTTCAACAGCAGTGCATCAAGGACCCGTCGAGCCACACCAATCATCCTCTCCCAAGCTCCACCCATATGCGAGGAATGAGGTGAATTAAATATCCATGTACAACATGCAGATAGTCCTTGATCTCAGGATCGTCCGTGTTTATCTGAAGCTCTCTGCATGCTCCAATAAAGTTTGTGCCTCTGTCTGACCTGAGGTATTTGACAGGTCCACGAATCGACAGGAGGCGCCTCAAGGCATTAATGAAACTTGAGGTGGACATGGTTTCAATAACCTCCAAGTGAACAGCTCTCGTACTGAGACATGTGAAAATGACTGCCCATCTTTTACTCTCAGCAGCACCACCTCTTGTGCGACGAGTTATCACACTCCATGGACCAAAGACATCAAGCCCTACATGTGTAAAAGGTGGATCCATGGACAGTCTGTCAGCAGGCAGATCGGACATCTTCTGAACATCAAACTTCCCTCTCAACTTCCTGCAGATGAAACATTTGAATATTATACTAAAAATGAGCCTCTTCCCTCCTACTATCCAGACACCTGCAGTGTGCAGTGCGCCCTCTGTTAAATGGCGATCTTGGTGAGCTGCTTGATCATGATAGTGTCGGACTAAGAGTGGCAACATGATGACTGGCTGGCAGGATGAGTGGATGTTTCTCTTGGTCTTCCAATTGGGCTTTATGGATGCGACCCCAAACTCTCAGCAATCCATCCTTGGCAAGAAATGGGTCAAGTTTCACAAGAGAGCTGTGGCTATGAACATTAATGCCCTGAGTTGCGCAGTCCATCTCGTTCTTGTAAACCTCCTGCTGTACTGCCTTCAAGATGATTGTTTTGGCCTGAGAGAGCTCTGAGGTGTGTGACTGTTTGCAGTGATGCCATCCATTGCACTCTACAGTGTGAGACTCGCTGGAATAGGACTTGGCTACATGAATGAGCTTTGCCATACCTCTTACTAGAGCCTTCCAAGTAGAGAAATGTTTGAATCCGAGACTCTGCTCTGTGACCTTGGTTGCAAGAGAGGTAACTTGAGGATACATTTCTTTATCAGTCTCTGGTTGCACAAGTTCAAATGATTCAGTCTCATTTTCTTGCTCTGTGTCTGTCTGACGGAACAATTGTGGGCCAAAGAACCAACTGGATGACATCAGACAAGCTGCTGGTATTGGCCTTGTTCCGTGGTCAACAGGGTTCACTTCAGTTTTCAGGGGGAATTTACTGGCATTGATCCGGACCAGTGACCTTGTATAAAATTCACAAGTGGACCTTTAACAAAAAAGTTTGAGTACCCCTGCAATAGAACATCTGTTCTACGTCAGCTGTGACGGCTGTTTGCTCCCTTCTGAATCTCAGTAGGACCCCAATTAGAGTGTTGTTGAGGTTGGGTCCACTGAGGAGAACGTCGTTCAATGACACTCCTTTGTACTGAGAGCTGGAATCAAAAACCACTCTTATTTTCCCTGTTTTTTGCGGGTGGTAAACACCGAATGTAGGCAAATACCAGCACTCTTTATGTTTATGTTTATGTTTATTAAGGATCCCCATTAGCTTTTGCTCTTGACAAAAGCTACTCTTCATGGGGTCCGACACTTAAAACAATACAACAATAATACAACAATAATACAACAATAATACAAAAACATTCAAGACATAACTCCTGACATCATTAACAATATTAACAACATCACCAATATCATCAACAATTTCCCACATCATCAACAATCTCATCCACTTACAACTTCAATCTCAGCCAAGGATGAGTGCACAAGACACCCACCAGTACAAAGCATGAGATCAGATTAAATTATTCTCTTGTCCATGCTGCAGTTGTGGAGCTGGCTCGGCTTGGTGGTTGTCAATGACCTTCTGCATGAAGTCAAAGAAATGCTCTTTGATGTCTCCTTCTGAATGAGCGCTGGAGAGAGGAGAGACGCTGCAAGGCATGTTCCCTGTTATTAGGAAGGGGCTTGCGGGGGAAGCGAAAGGGCAGTGGTGCCACCCCAGTGTGCGAAAAAGCACACGTCCCACCGTCCGGGACGTGTTATTTACAATATCGGACAAGTAGATCTTTCAATTGACTTGTCCGGCGGACAAGTGACGTTTTTAGCCCTCATTTATTGACAAATTCAGTTTACAAAAGGCAGAACTCATTCGCAAATTGTCCGTGTCCGCCAATGTTCGTTTAGAAATGTTAGTTTCGGTTCTGCTTGTCGATTCCTAAGGAAATGCATCTCGCCGCTTTCTGTACTGTAAGACGGGGGCGGGGCGGGGCGGGACGTGTAGCATAGTGGCAAAACTCGGTTCCGAGTAGGAACAAATAACAATTGTCCGGTACCGGGATTAATAAGAGTTGTGAGGACAGGAGGCGAGGCCGAGCCCCACGGACCGCAGCTCTCTCTCTCTCTGCTCCGGATCATCTGATCGCTGCACGGTGCAGCTCAGCGTCTCTCTCTCTCCCTCTCTCTTTCTACACACAGCGGACCCGCTGCCAGTTTAACAGCCTAATCTTTGTCAAACTTTCTTATGTTCTTTCTTTAACACGTAATGAAGGTTATTAAGCGTTTTAGCTCCTACGTTGTTAATATTGACCGCCATTTCCTTTATGAAGTAAAGCAGCCTCCCTGTCTGTGTCCTCGCGCTGTCCTCACATCCCCCGACCCCCAGACTCGGAGGAGCACAGGGATGTCAGTATTGTTTATGAAGCAGGGTATAGAAAATACATTATTGAAATGAAAATACTATTTATTTACTTTTACAAACAGTGGGCAGCTGGGCAGCTGCAGCATGTGTATTGCAGGACATGTGTAAGCATGCAAGCGTCTTTGAGTTGTAGAAAAGCGCTAGGCCTATAGGCTATAAATATAATGTAGTATTATTATTATTATTATTAGGCCTATGTGTTGGACATGTGTGGTTGGACTAGGGCTGTGCAATTAATCGTATTATAATCGCAATTACGATTTTGGCCTGCCACAATTACGAAAACAACATAATCGAAAAAAACAATTATTTTGCTTTGCTAGGTTGTGACTGCACTGCAACATATTTGATCTAATTAATTTTGGTCTCATTTATTTGTATTTATCATATTTATATATGTTTAGTAGCTTGGGGAAGTGCGCTCCAAAATATTTGTTGATCTTGTTTATTGGTATTTATTATTTTGATATTATTTATTTAAATGTATCATTTATTTTATTTATTTTTGTATTGGTTTTTCAGTTTAATTATACGTTCAGGGTAATCAACAGTTAAAAAGATACTGTTCAAATTATTATTTGTATTTGTTTTAAAGTTCAATAAATGGATTTTTTCAAAGTCAATGAATAATCGTATTTAATAATCGTGATATCAATTATTGACCCAAATAATCGTGATTATGATTTTTGCCATAATCGCACAGCCCTAGGTTGGACTCTGTCTCACAGGCAGGTTGCAGTGTAACATCAGAGGAGACTTGGCCAATTGTACATTCTCAAACTGCACCACTTAGAACTAACTAAACAATGCAGAGATTATTTTTATATAATTTTATTCAATAACCGTAAGAAATTAAACAGTATGAAGTGATTTGTAAATAGGAATACAGATTTGACTTAATGTTTTCATAAATATAAAAATATTTCTCCCAGTTTGTCATGGGACTTATTTTGACCCTCTCAAAGAACCGGAATCGAGAACCGAAAATAACCGGAATCGAAAAGCAGAACCGGAATCGTTAAAATCCAAACTATACCCAACCCTATGTGTGGTGCAGTAAAATCTTACCGCTCACTTACGTTAGCGGTGTCGTAAAAAACGTGGGAAAATGTAAAATACGTTGGCGAAGAAGAAGATTCCAGTGGCCCCAATTTTTGTCCATTCTGGACAAGTGAAAAATGTATTCGGACAAGTAAATTGCCAAACTCACTTGTCCATGGACAAGTACTCTCTAAAAACTTTTTCTCACACTGCACCCAGTGGTTTTCATCATCCACATACACCTCATTTTCCAAGGTTCGGAGAAAGACCTTGTCATCCACAGACAGGGCTGGTTTGTCGTCATCAGGTGTTTTTCGAAACACACTTTCTCCTATACAATCTAAACTTCCATTAAGGACGTTTTCCAGGCTGTGAGATGGGGCTGGAAGATGATGCTTGGCTGGACCATTTAACCTCTCCTTCACCCGAATGCTGTTCGTGCACGGCTTAAGAAAGGATGGGCGTCCATTCTGAAGGACATGGGTCTTGTAGACGTTGACATTGTTTGAATTGTGAGTCCCACCCAGGCATATTTCTCCAACTATGACCCAGCCAAGGTCAAGGCGCTGGGCGTAGGGTGAGTCGTGAGGCCCATTACACTGTTCACGCACCTTATGTAGACGCAGAATGTCTCTTCCGAGCAGTAGGAGAATAGGAGCATTAGTGTCGAGGGGAGGAATCTTGTCAGTCACTTGCCTGAGGTGTGGAAAATACTTTGTGATCTCCGGAGTGGGAATCTCTGACCTGTCGTCAGGCAAGTTGTTACATTCCAACAGAGGAGGTAGTGCTGCTTTAGTTTTACCATCAAGTGACTCCACTATAATGTTGCATGCTTTTCTTCCTGCTGTCTCTACTTTGCCTGAACATGTTGTTAGAGTAAAGGGAGATGCATTGCCATTCAAGCCAAACAGATTGAAGAATTGTGATTTTGCCGTGTAAACTAAAACACAAGAAGGAGAGTCGAGCTATTTGGTGCCTTTAAGCTACAGTACCGACTTTTGCCACTAGGGGGTGCTAATCAGAGTTGGGTGTAACGCGTTACTGTAATAATATGACTTTTGTCGGTAACGGAGTAATGTCACACGTTACTTTTATAATTCAGTAATCACACTAGTTACTAACATTGCCCGACACGCATTACTTCGTTACTTTTATAAAATCAGTAAGCCTACTAACATACAGAATTACTAGATTCTCCCTTTGACAGACAAGAGGGATTTCCGCCGCAGGTTTATATTTACGTAACATTTGCGCGACTTGCGCGTCCACATACAGTGCATAAACATGGCTGAGTCAACAGCGATAACTTTCGAGGGGTGGAGGAGGTATGCCCATTATTTTGAGTTTGTCCGAAGAAAGAACAGGAATGTGACGGTGAGGTGCAAACTGTGTCCAGGCCAGAAGCTTTTATCCAGTGCTGCAAACACAACGTCAAACCTCAACAAGCACCTACAAAGACAACATGCTAACGTGAAGCTAATAGCTAAGGAGGACCTCCGAATCCAGAGTGAGGATGTCGAGTAAAGTAACGCACTGTAGGTGCGCCGCATTTGCGCTTCAGATGAGGCTCCCTCCGCAAAATGAAGCACCCTCCGCAGTCTGCGTGATCTGCCTGTAGGGAGGGGGGGCCCTGCGAGTAAAGGAACGAGTAAAGTAACGAGTAAAGTAATATATTACTTTTTTTTTTCAAGTAATATGTAATATTACTTTTTTTGAGTAACGACCCCATCTCTGGTGCAAATACACTATGGTGTCAGAACAAATAGACTTGAATCAGCATGTTTTTGACAGCCTCACCTAAGATTTACAGTTTTGGCAGAACTGAAATTAAGAAGCAGTTTCGGCGCGCTATGCATGGGGCCCCCTTGAGGAGGTTTCCCGACATGTCGTTACAGTAAATTAAAGGGTGTTTCATGTTGTCGTTGCTGTGGACCTTCTTAATCTATCTTCTTTGGGGGCTCCCTTCTGGTCCAAGCACTTGCCTGTCGGCAAACGGCGCCCCTGTATACACACACACACACATTCAATACATACATACATACATACATACATACAGTATGATGGCTTGAACTAGTGGGAGAAATGGCACTGTTTGTCCGTAGCCAATGGCAAAAATGGCATTAGAAGCATTAGAAAGTCAAGGTAAACTTGCGGTTAACTTGCGGTCCGCAATGCGTGTCACGCTCGCGCACACAGGTAAATATATATATGCACGTTCATTCTCACAACGCGTCAGACACAAGAAAATATACATTAATTTACATCAGAACGTTTTTATTTTTTTATCTTTTATAATGGGACACAGGGTTCGGTCCGGATTGATTTGCAGTTCGGTCGGGATCCGGACCTTGGTCCGGAGTTTGAGAAGCCCTGCTGTATAGTATGTGTCAGAGATGGAGTACTCGAGTCCTGGACTCGGACTCGAGTCGGACTCGAGTGCCGATTTTCGGGACTCGTGACTCGACTCGGACTCGCGCACTGATTAACGCGACTCGGACTTGGACTCGTGAATTCTCGCACACGATGACTTGGACTCGGACTCGGACTCGTGAATTATTGCGTACACTGACTTGGACTCGTGAATTTTTCCCCCCACGATGACTCGGACTCTACTTGTACATTGACGCTCCGACTTGGACTCGGACTCGAGCAAGTTTTCTATGGAGTCTGATATCCTCTATCCTGGCGTGTGCACCGGCTGCGAGGCGAGTTCACGTACTGGGCCCCGCTATTCCAGTCTAAAGATGTCTAGAGACACACCCCGCATCGTGCTGTATGCTTTCACACATTCTGCTTCCACATTGGAAAAGAGCAGCGCAAAATGCTCTATGTGGAAACAATATTGAAGAGAAGGCTCCGTAACACATTACTCTAAACATCGAGTTCAGACATATAGGCTGTCTTGAACACTATCATCAGAGTAACGTGATCTAATCAATAAATAAAGATTCAGCCGATAACACGAAAGCATATGGCTACTTAACATGCAGAATGACGTCATTTTGCATGCTAAGTAGCCATGTGCTTTCTGGGGCTAAATCTTTATCAGTAAACCGATTTAACCGGTAAAAGTTCCTTCAAAATAAGAGTCCCGATCTTATTACTATCAAAATAAAAGTGCAAAACGAAAACTTTACCATAGGAAAATATTGGCATACAAATATAATCACTTCTCTAAAAGGTAACTCATTTTAAACATAGTTTATTTATATATAATAATAATAATATTAGTAATAAGCTTTATATTTGTATAGCACCTATTACAAGAATTGTAGCCAAACTGGCTTCACAGCAGTTCAATAGACAGATTAGTATAACATGACAGGATAAAAGCAATGTAGAGGAGCAGCTACATTTCAACACATATATCCACGAAGATTAATACATGAAGACTTGTGACTCGGACTCTTCTTAGGTGACTCGGACTTGGACTCGAACACAGGTAATGATGACTCGGACTCGACTCGGACACTCCTTGGGTGACTCGGACTTGGACTCAGACTCGACTACGACTCTCCCTTGGTGACTCAGACTTGGACTCGGACTCGAAGAGTGGTGACTCGAGAGTGACTTGGACTCGTGAATTGGTGACTTGACTACAACACTGGTATGTGTATTCACTCTCTGTCCTAAACAGCTTGTTGGAGCTCCTACCCGCCCCCCCCCTCCCTATGAGCCCACTGTGCTCTGATTGGTCAGCTCGCCCACTCTGTTCTGATGAGTCCACCACCGTTGCAGCGGAACATCAGTGATTATGTGTTACAATGGCGTTAGCAACCAGAAAATGACACCAGTAAGGACAAACAGATGAGAATGCTGCGTGGGGTCTGGGTGCCGTGTTGGCGGGACGTTGCTCGGCTCGCTGCTGTGAGGAGCGGACAGTGGGTTCATTTCCTACTTGCTACGTGGGATCTGCGAGACAGCGAGACATCGCGAATGGACGCGGGAATGGGGGGGTGCAGCTCCCCCATCTGCGAGGCTCCACTAGCACCAGCACCCCCCCCGCACCCCCAAACGCGGCACACCTACAGTGTAAGCGCGCCACAGTTTCGCCGCTGAGAGGCTCCACTAGCACTTGGTTCTACATTGTGGTGGGGTAGTGGTAATTACAGTACATATGTTGCACCTAACTTCTAACCAATGTGATGGTACAAATTAGTTTTCGAACTTTACTTTTGGAAGAATTGTCAGTCCTAATCAACATTCATCGGCTATACAATACGATATGCTCTGGTCAGAATTGCAAAGCAGGTTGACAGTGTATCTCCTAGCAACGCCAGCTCTCAGATGTTATTCACAGCTGCCATAAACAACACCCACCTACAGGCTCAAATAAGACACTGCTTCCATTTTTCAAGAGAAAAACATGCAAAGTAGTTTACGAATATAAGAAATTCAAATTCCATATCTTGAATTATAATACGGATATCAGTAATCTAGATATTCATCATATTTGCAAGGCAACTAGTTAAATTAGTGTTGCTTTGGTGCCTAAATAATTGTGTAAATGATAACATTTAAAGGCTTCATTAATGAGACACATTACTTTATTGATATTTTAAATTGGATTCCACATTTATAGACCTTAAAATACCTATTACCAGTGGGTTACATTTTGGTTTGATGGTAAAGGCGTTAGGGATTCCTAAGGTGATTATGGACTAGTTGCATATTTCAAATAGTTAGAGACAAGGCCCACAAGAACCAAATCCAAAGTGTGGGAAAAGATGTGTGGGAAGTGGTAACTAACGTCCTTGAAAAAAAAGATAGTACCAGCACTGGGGCTTATCATTTATCAGCCTTGTGCTTCTGCAGGCTTGTTGTGAAGTCATGTGGGACCATAAAGCATATTTTTGTGACTAAGGTGCTGTCTAGGAACCTCATCTCATTTGTGTAGATTGAAAACAATAGAGGAGATGAAAGCCGCCTCATGGGACACCTGTACAGAAAACATCTCGTTAAGACGCAACACACGCTGGTTGCTTATTCTCCTAAGGCAGACCGCCAGAAATTCTTCAATCCAATGGAAAAAAAACAGCTACAACATTCAAACAGCCGCTGCAGAAGCACATGGTTTTGCAATATATTCAAAGCTGAATTGAGTTGAAATCTTGTGACAGCATATCATATTCATCGTGCTGACTGGGGACAAATTGTGTCCTCTTTTCCCTTTAAACATCACAGGCAAACTGTGGGGGGTGAAGCTGACAAGCTAATGCAATCCAGTACTACAGCGCTGCAATGTATCCTTAGCTTAACATGTCCAGTTTTTTGTTTTAGTGAAACTGTCAGGGAAGATTAGCATGAAGCTGTTACTTATGAAGCCCAGTGATGAAGTGACCTTTGACTGACGAAAATTCTTAGTGGCAGCCTAGCTGTTAAAAAGGTGTAAGTAATGATGGTATCCGAGGAATTTTATTTCCTCAGTTGAAAAGAAAAATGTCCAAATAGCGTTTCATTAGAAATCTACCCATGTGCACTTGTTTCCTAGTATCTATGACCTGACCCGGGAACCAGCCTTTGTGTAATCCAGTATTATGTATCCAGTTTTCTTACAAATGTCAGAAAATTCCACGTTGTCACTTTCACACATGTACCATACAAAAGGCGGAAAACATTTTTTTTTCTAAATGGTCATCAACAACATTGAATTTGTTTAAAGATTACCATATTTGGTTGGAGTATTTGAGTCAATGGCCCCTGTTTTTCACCGTTACTTGTTTGTTTGTTTGTTTGCTCCTGGTATCACGCAAGCCGCAATAGAAACGTTATCACCACGTCTACTCGCTTGCTATGATTTCTCCCGAAAAAGAGCAATTCTGATTTAAATAAAACATTTGTTTTCTCACATACAGCAGCTCTGGGTAATGTCTAGATAATTGTAGGGTTGCAGTACATGTCTGAAAGAGGCTTTTGTCTAAACACATGTGACTGAAAACAAGAAATACTGCTTCTCTTTTTTATCGTGGCTGCTGATTAATGGACTACTCCGAATTTTGCTTGTTTCTCTATATTTGACTGTTTGGGCTGACTATTTTAGTTCTAACGTCTGGATGTCCTTTGGTCCTTTACGGATCAGCAAAGGTGGAACAAAGATGAGTAAGTCTTCCTACACAAATACATCCATCCATGAGTTGTGGGAGGTGATGCTTCGGCACGCCCTTGAATTAATTATAACTTGATGCCATATATAGTGTTCCACTGCAAATGTTTTAGATGGCAAGTAATTTGTAACAAATGAATGAACAATATATATGCCTACAGCTCCATCAATCAATGTTTATTTATATAGCCCAATATCACAAATGTTACATTTGTCTCAGTGGACTTCACAGTTTGTACAGAATATCAGTATGACAATATGACACCCTCTGTCCTTAGACCCTCACATCGTACAAGGAAAAACTTCAAGAGAAAACCCAACAGTTTAAAGGGAAAATGGGAGAAACCTCAGGGAGAGCAACAGAGGAGGGATCCCTCTCCCAGGACGGACAGACGTGCAATAGATGCCGTGTGTAAATCGAAGAGATAATACATTTTACAGCATAGGTAGACCAAATGTTTGGAAATGTATGTGTCTATAATAAGAAGATGAATCGACGAGGATGTCAACAATCCTGTGGGAGCCATCAGGGAAGTAGTATGATGAGAGTCAGGCAGGACCACAGTGACAGGTTCAGCCACGACTCGAAGTCCAGGACTCAAATCCAGAACTCAGGATAGAGGATCCAGGACACAGGATCCAGGACTCAGGACTCAGGATCCAGGACTCCGGATCCAAAGACTCAGGACGCAGGATCCAGCAGGGCTCTACATTATAAATGGCCCGCTGGCCCGGAAGCACTATTTAGACACCCCGGGCCAGCATAACGTACTTTCCACTTGCCCGCTCGGGCCACTAAAAATATTGCTTTAAAAAAAAAAAATTGTGCTGTGGTATAGGTTTTTTGACTAGCAATTTTGTTAAATTGTTTCGTTTATTAACGCTACAACATAGCGTTTCGTGAGGCGGTTGTCGTTGTTGGGTGAAAAGCAAACGGCTGTTTGCTGCGGATCGCAGCGCGAGCAGGCTCGTTCACTACAGACTTTCGCGCCACCTAACCATTCGCCAAAATGTTTTTAATACCAGCGGTAACCGGCCAAGCGCCAGGCAAAAAACAATCTTCAAATAAAAGAAAGTCACCGGAGGAGTTAAAGGAGAGTGACAGGGAGTATGAGAAGAAGAGGGAGAGAAAGTTTCAGCCACACTGGCTTGATCGATGGAGTTGGCTTCTATAGAGCGGTGCAGTGACGCGTCCTGAAACCCTTTTATAATTTTAAAATGATAAAAGTAGGGTAGACATGTGGAGATTATCCGGCTGAACAAAACGTGCATTTATCTAACAGGTTTGTTTTCCACAGACCTTATTTCCAGCTATTTTCCAAAATCCTATGGAGAAATCCCATTGCTTTTTTGTAGAGGGAACCAGCAGCTTACTTCCTGGTTTTAGGACGCGTCACTGCACCACTCTATATGATGCCAATATAAACAAGGTATTTTGTCGGCTCTGTACATCAATGCCGACCTATGCTGACAAGTAAGTGAAGAGTAGAAAATATAAAAGGTATTCGCTATAGGGAAATGTCCCAGCAGTTTAGGATAATGAAGGTTCTAATCTATTACATAGCCATTACATTTCTAACTCCTGATAATGACAGGAAAGCAGAAAGCGCATTATACTAATAATAATAATACTCATAATAGCAGACATTTTTTAACAATGACCACAATATAATTATTTTAATAAACCAAATATGAACAATTGAGGAAAATTAGGAAGAACTGATGATTCAAATGTTGTAGTACAGTACAAGTAGTAATGTAGTTTGTGCATACATTACTATTGCAACAAATGTGTTCATTTTCTTCATTATTAGTCGATTTCTTTTGGACGAATGCTCTTGGGCCAGTGGTTACAATGGTGGGGCCAGTGACATTTTACCCTTAATGTCTACCCCTGTCCAGGACACATGATTCAGGATTGAGGACACAGGACCGCAGCAACAGGATCAGCCACGACTCAGGATCCCGGCGTAGATAGACACCAAAAAGAAATTTGGGGGAAGCTGGGTTATTCGGAACATGAGAGTACACAGGTACAGACAGACAGAAGGAAGAGGTAAGGTGTCCCCCGACAGTCGAAGCCCATAGCAGCAAAACTAACGTGTCTACGTACATGGACTCCCTTAGGATAGGTTGAGGGAAAGGGGTAGCAAGTAAGAAGTAAGGAACAGAGGTGGAGAGGCACAACGTGTCTACGTACATGCACTCCCTTAGGATAGGTTGAGGGAAAAGAGTAGGAACTAAGATATATGTATATATGTATATGCCTCTCCCTGCTTCCACCGTCTACACACACAACCAAATTACATCTATACCATGAGCGCATTGTTCCTAAAAAGTGTTTCTGGCACTGACACCAATCAACAGTTGTGCGTCGACTTGGCAGGGATCAAGGCACGTATATGCCTCTCCCTGCTTCCACCGTCTCCATTGCTCTCCTCCATCGCTCCCTTCATTAGCTACAGTACAACCATCTCTTTTTGACCCTCTCTTGCTGCTTCAGCTGCCATTGTAGCATCAGCTAACACCAGATATCAGACAGTTCAGCCGTGTCAAGTTTCTGGTACTTGTATGTGTGGTCCAGACTGTCTGCAGTGTCAGGTCAAGTTCTTTTGAGTTTAAAATATTCATCTTGATTGAGGGAACAACTCAAACATACAGGGTCAAATTAATCCACTTTCACAAGCAGTATTGCATATTAACTAGCAGCCATGTACAGCGTGTTTACTTCGATAACATAGCCAACATTACTCTATACTGTGGCTCAGCGTTTCCATTGGATGGAGCTGACTAATCGATTCAAGTTGTGCTTAACGTGAAATTGTTTTCACAGCACATTATGACTGGATGAATAAAAACGTGTTGAACTTTAATAGATATTTACCGGTAAATACCGGCTAACAGAAACATAGCTATAGCTATCCGTACT
Organism: Trematomus bernacchii; assembly: GCF_902827165.1. NCBI lineage: Eukaryota > Metazoa > Chordata > Actinopteri > Perciformes > Nototheniidae > Trematomus > Trematomus bernacchii. The sequence continues at coordinate 2,806,385 of NW_022987656.1, forward strand.
AGCTAGGCTAGCAAGTAGCAGTTATTAGCGAGCATGTAAGCATGGGTTAAGTTTGGGCTCAGAAAAAAAGACTGTGTTTTTTTAAAGGAGACAGACTAAATGATGAGTTAACTTCAATGCATCACTTTTCAGTATTGTGTCTCGACTAGGCCTGTCGCGATAAGCAATTAATTGACTTATCGTACGATAAATAAAAATGAACTCGATAACTTTTCTGACCTCGATAAATTACCGTTTACATGCGCCGTTTGTTTACATAAAGATGTGACCGGCCACTCTACCGGCCCGGCGCGCTGTGTCTGCCGGCCAGGCGCGCTGTGAGGGGCATAGCAACACTCCAATCTTTTAGTGTCTACACAGGATGCGTTCAGGAACAATATTGAGTACAGGTCACATGTACACAGGGAACAATACGTGTCACCAAATCCTCAGTAGCTGGAAGGGGAACGATGTACAATATTGAAATCTAACGGATACCTTATATAAAGTTCTCTAGTGGGAATTTTGCTGGAGGGTGAACATGTAAAGGTAATTTGTTTAGTCGGAGGGCATCTTCTCACAGTAGGTGAGCATACTCAAAACAGAGATGCTTTGAACATAATCTCATCTGCAATTCACTACAAAAAAAAAAGCATTATACATTTTAAACAACTCCAAGGTCAAGACTTTTTCAAAGAAGAAAAATAAAACTTGTCAAATGCACTCACATGAATCTAATAACAACATTGAAATGTGTTTGTAGTTCTGTTTTTCTGAAGTATAATAAGACTAACAAATCTCAGCAGGTGTTGCTGTACGACTTAAAAGAAGGGATAGACTAATGGAACACCTGCTGTGAAGTTTTCTGAACTCACGAAGACAGGAGAAGGTCGAGGCTGAGTTTTTGTTGACGTGTCTAGGCACTCTCAGTCCTCTGTGAATTAGACTGCAATTTGGCCTGACAGTTGCTGATTATCCAGATTTGTCACACTGGCTGGAGGAGTGCTTATAACCATGTCGGCAGTGAAGATTGCATCGGTGGTGGGCCTAAGGAGAGGCTTAGTTTGTGTTTTGGTTGATTTCATTATTTTATTTGCATTACTAATCGATGGAGACCAAGCAGCTTGCACAGACAGATTATAAAGGATATAAAGATGGACACCCAAAACCTCCTATTTATCATCTCTTAAACACCTTGCAAATCGGTTTTAAATTGTAAGTATTTCTCTCTCTAACTGAAGTGACTATAGCAACAATCAAAGTTTGAGTTATCTTAGGTCCATCAGGACTGTGTGGGTAGTTTAGATTTGATTGACAGTGCCCTAAAAACATTAGCAAACAACTGTTTAAAGTTGCTAAATCCAGTTTTGAGGGAGCGTGTTACATCTCTGCTTCCCAGAAGAGCACCACTGGCTTCAAATCAGTGAGAAGTGCACAGACAAAACATCTCTAATGTGAAATCACCCCATTTATTCATCAAACATTTTCATGTTGGAGCCCATTGCTCAAAGCAACCATTGGATCTTTGGAGATGTTAAGGTCTTGAGAAGGGCTTTTGTTGTAAGATAACAGTCCAATAATTTCATTTCCTGTTATTGACTCCATAGACAGTGCATCTTATTTCTCAGAAATTAAACAATGGTTATTTAACTGATCTGTTTTGCTATATGCAGCTGGTGTTTTTATCATGTTCTTGAATTTTCCTGAAACTTAAGCAATTGTTCCAATTTAAATTTGGTGTATATGCTGAACTGAAGTTTTTCATTTTTTATTTTCCTGTCCGAAACACTTTGTCACTTTATGTTTATTCAGAAATCTAAATATATCCTCAGAATAAGTACAAAAGTTATCCATTCCTTGGCAAATTTTTTACTTTCACAGATACATATTGCATTAACCTGGGCAAAGCATTTGCATTTATCCAATAACTTTATACTTAAATACCTAAAGTCTCACATCCCCCTCACTCCGTTTTAACAAAAAAAAGGCTTCAATTATGAGTTCCATTTATGTTAGTTATTGATTTTAGTAACTGTGAATACCCATCTCATGTTATTAGGACATATTCTCTTGTGAAAAAAATGTGTTTAACAAGAAACTTTTCTTGTTATTTAACACATCACTATCTCGTTATTTTTAAAAAACAAAGAATGACCCCTTGATCAGATATAATTGTTCACAACAGGCTGCGCAAATGTCAAAACTCCAACGCAAGACAATTATCACCACAGGACCCTTTTCACTGCTTTTTCTCTTGAAATAATAGTGGCATCACATTCCCTTGAAATAGGCTCTTGTGGTCACCAAAGATTCAGCTAGCAGCCAAATGCATTTATTCGGAAGCAATATAAATAAACTAGAAACACTCAATTAGTTTTAAAATTGTAACAATTAAAAACGACAGTGTACCTGGACAGAAAAAGCCCTGTAGTATGAACAACTATTAGAGGGTTTACGGTCATTTACATTGTGCCCCGTTCAATTTTTCATGCATCTGCTTTAAGCACAAAAACAACCCACAGAATGTTTTTCTGCGAGTCTTCATCATTCAGGTAGCAAAAAACAAGGTTGGAGAGATGTGTCATGTTTTTGGAGACACTAGCACCTCCAAATTGTGTGAGACAGCAGACGCAAACCGTCTCAACTGTTTATAGTGTTTTTACCAAGGGATCACAGTTGTGGTTTCATAGGGAGAGGGTAAAGTACACTTTTCAGAAGTGAAAGAAGTAAATCAGAGTGAGATGTTTCTTGGCTTAATCTAAGTGGAAAATAATCAGTGTGTATGCTCAGTGAATCATAAGTGCAAGGGTGCTTTTTTTCCTTGCAAAAAATGTGCTGTTTGGAGCCATTCTTATCGAAAGTTAGCTGTAGTATCATTGTCCAGAGTACATTTGTCTTAAAGGTCACCTATTATGCACAATCCAATTTTCTGTATGTCTTTTATACATAAATATGTGTCCCCTCTCTGAGAGATTCTGAACGTTTCGGGTAAAAGATTCTCTCTCTTTTGGTCCTAATCCATCTAAAGCTTTGAAAAAAAATTAAGAGACCATTGCAGTTTCTCTGGTTTGACTATTTATAAGTTTGTGTTTGAATAAAATGAAAAAATATATATTGTATTCTATAAACTACTGACAACATTTATCTGTGTTGGAATTCAACATACACTGGAATTTAATGGCTGCCATGGAGAGATTGAGATTTAAGGAACATTTGGAGTGGTCACTTAATTTTTTCAGAGCTGTATATAAAAACCTGTCTGAAAATGTGATAATCAGACTTGGCCACTTTGTGATGTCACTGTTTTTTTTGGTTGAGCCATCATTAGCCAATAACCAACCAAGGTAACATCTGCAAACCTTATCACCTGAATCTCCTCCTAGAGCACCATTGTATTTTTTAAACCAATCATCTCTCAGAGGGGAGTGGCTAGTAGCAGCTCATTAGCATTTAAAGCTACAGACACAGAATCAGCACTTTTGGAACAGGGCTGAAACAGAGTGGTTTATTGCATGCTACAATGATCTGTTTGGTATTTAGATCCAAACACTTCAGAGACATGATTTGTATATATCTGAGACCTATAATATGTTGTGGAAAAAGAGTGAAAAAGGGGACCTTTAAACATTTCTATAACCATAACAGAAAGATACTTGAATCTAGTCTTGAGGAAATGTGTTAGGCTCCTGTAGTGTTCAATCAAATCAGAATAATTTCAAATCCCTTATCAAATCTTAATAGAACGTTATTCATTTGCAGTTACATAAAGTTGGAAACGACTAAACCTAGTACATTCCATTTAAATCTGTAATGAACTTTTATTGTCGAAGGCACAACATGTTCTGTGGAAGCCTAATTCACGTCTTGTAGCTGCAATCTGTAAGTGAAAGGAGCAGCATGCAGAATGAAAGGAATTCAATGTTGATTAAATGTTTCTGACACACTGTCTAAGCACATTTCCAAATACTGGAGATCCCACTGGATGTGTTTAAATATTGATACGTTATAGAAGCTAATTTGTTCTTCATCTGAAATATTTGGTGGACAATTTTTCTTTGGTTTTTCTTTTGAACATTGACTAACTAAAGGAACACATCCAAGATTATTTTGGTTTACCGTTTTTTGTAGTAATTATCTAACAATCAAATGATCTTTCATTGCTGGAAATAGTATATAGAATAGATTATTAATTTTCCCTTGTGAGTTTCCTGCTTTGAAAGGCCAGAAAGTGTTGAAAAAGGTCTATTTATTTGAAGATGTGTTTTTATATCACTAAACATTGATTATTTTAAACAACTATTAGTTACATCATATTATTAGATAAGTATTCTAATTTCTAAAAAACTACAAAAGGTTTTCCCTCACAAAAAAGAAGGCCGTCCAGTGTTCTTATCAGTTCAACTGTTATTTGTGGTAGGACCAGCCCAGCCTTTCATCACCACCTGTGCTCCAACTGCAGGTCAACTTGGCAGCAAAGGCAGATCTGGGTTTGCCGGAGTTATTTACTACAGGTCATAGAGGCATATTACTCTGAGACTTTTTCAAAACACGTTAAATATTCTGCCCTTACTGGAACGTAGGATTGATTTCCAGCTTGGCAGATGTCAGACAGTATCTTCAATAAACACCCAGGGGACAGCAAGTACGATTAGGATGTTAATCTGAAGTTCTTTTAAAAAAAACTGAAATAGAGAAACAAAACACCATGGATTTTATACAGCGGACTGACAATTAGCATTTATGCTAATTTAACAGTGAAATCGACATAGACAAGCTGGCGCTAAGTTTTCACATATTTTATTGTTAAATACAGGTGAGTATTTAGCAGAGGTGGGGACTCGAGTCACATGACTTGACTCGAGTCAGACTCGAGTCGCATATTTTTTGACTTGAGACTTGCTTGACTAACATTGATAAAAGACTTGACTTGGACTTGGTATTCATGACTTGAGACTTGACTTAAGCTTGAGACAGATGACTTGAAAGGACTTGACTGTTTAAAATTAAATATTTGCGTTTGTTTTTGTAGTGAGATATTACGTTTAGTTTTTTCGAAAAACGTGATTGGGTGATTATAGCACCATGCGCGCAAACCTGGCAACCCACTAGACGGCAGGAGTGTCAGTTAACATGGCAGCGGCTAGCGTTACTCCAACAATAGTGAAGTTTGGATTCAAGGATTATGTTGTCGATGACGCTAATAAGAAGAGAACAGGGGTATGCAGGGTCTGCAGCATAAATATTAGTGACACGACCACCACAACATCCAACTTCATTCGTCACTACAAAAAAACCCACAGAGAAAGGTGCGTGAATGTGTTGTGTTAGCTAGAAAGCTAACGTTAAGTTTAAGCTACGTTAGACTTGGTTTCAAATCGATTAAGCATTACAAAGAGAAGACAAAACGGTAAATGAACACTAGAACCGCCAAGGGATTCATTTGTACTAACCCCGATACTGACGGGCTGTCAGGAGAGAGAGAGAGAGAGAGAGAGAGAGGAAAAGAGATGCCTCGTTTATTTCCCCTGTGTTATCAGAAGTTACTGTAAACTGTTGAATAATGTAGTTCATCTACTTTTAGTAGTTTGTTTAAATGTTTTAATTATGTTGTTTTTGTTTGTAGAAGTGCATCATTCCTTGATTTATTGTAAAATGAATCTGAACTTTTTGATCTGTTATGATGATAAACTGAAGCAATTTCTAAATTAACCCAATTAACTGAGTTTTAAATCGTCCTACTTAGTTTATAAGGAAATTATGAAGAGGAACAAATTAAATGATTTGAAAATGATATCTATGTAGGTGCTGACGCTGTTGGCGGTTCTAGTGTTAACAGACATTTAAATTAAATATGTGTAGGCCTAATGGCAAATGCCATATATGATTTTCTTACCTGGAATTCTGCCTTTTTGAACAGACTTTTTGATTGAGTCCTAGCTATATTGTCTGCAGTTCTAGGGTTAATATGAATCTAATATGATTGTCATCGGTCTAAATTAGATTTCAAATGATTAACTGTGTATGTAATGAAGATCATAGTGTGGGTTAAATCCATTTTCATAACCACTGTCTTTTAAGTGATTTAAATGCGGAAACTGGGCTTATTCATCAGAATTTCGTATGACTTGACTTGACTTGACTTGCTTGACTCTCACCACAGTGACTTGGGAGTTGCTTGATACTTGTAGGTCAAGACTTGAGACTTGCTCATGACTTGCACATGTAGGACTTACTCCCACCTCTGGTATTTAGAGACATATGTGGTTTAGGGTTCAGCAGAGAAAAGTGACTGAAAAGAGGAAAAACAACTGTTGTGCTCCATTGACTTTCTAATGCAGTGTTTCTCAAACCTTTTCATACCAAGGACCACTTAAACAATAAAAAAACACTCGCGGACCACCTAACTCCACAAATATCCAAAAACAATAGGCCTGCTTACCACTCCAACAGTATATAACAAATTACAGCCTAACAACAGCTTAACGTGACCTCTCTATATCGCCTCGTTCACACAATAAATCAACAATACAAATACAACTACAGATCATAAGCATTTTGTTCAAATGCGATTTAAAATGCTCAGGTTTTACACCTCTTATGAAATGTAGACTACATTTATTACGGAGTTTATGTCCGAGCCAACAGACTCACAGATCGTTGGCTACTGAGAGATATGCAAAAAATGTAGTACGATACAAACCTCCGTTGTGGATTTTCTAAACAAAATACAGTAAAACTATGGTCGCAGGCCCAAGTTTAACTCTGAGGTCTAAGCCATTTTTTCACATGTTAGGCTCGCCTGGGCTTTTTTTGCAAAAATGCTATTAAAACATGAACCTTGGTGACCATTGGGCTGGCCTGCATGGTCTGCCTACAAAACAAAAATACCTTTTTGCAGCCCCAACAACAGCCTCTGATCATCAACAGACTTCATGCAATGCTTCATCGGATGCATATATTTTATATGTAATCTCTATCTAACTCCTAAAACATCTAAATATACTTCCAGCATGGATAAATGTTCATAAAAGACATCCATTGTTTGTTTTATACGCTTCTTGAAATAAAATAAAAAACACATCGTTTTTCTAGAACAGATTACAAATCGCCTGAAAATGGTACAAACAAGTGGCAACATGTGTGACAAAGGTGTTGCGCCGGGCTATATCATGCAATCGATGAAACTTAAGCTCGCTCCATTGCGGAGATATTCCCGCGAGAGTGCGGAAAACTTATTTTACTTAATTTATTTATTTATTTAAAATGTGAAATTTTACCAATATACTCACAGACCACTAGGGGGCGCTCACGGGCCACCACTGGTCCACGGACAACACTTTGAGAAACACTGGCCATTTCTCAATGTCGAGTATACCTGCTGCAGAGCCACTATTTCAAGTATACTACGTCATCGAGTGGCGCCGAATGCTGGGCATTTAACATGCATTTAAACAGTCCTTCGGCGCCACTCGATGACGTAGTATACTTGAAATAGTGGCTCTGCAGCAGGTTTACTCGACATTGAGAAACGGCCAGAGTTCTACTGCAAAATAAACTATGGCAAGTCTGCATGGACAAATAGTGCCAAATGTCATCCCTCTGCAAACTCTCTTAAAAGATCAGCACTTTAAAAGTTCCTCATAGTAGGTTAACTTTGAGAAAAGTTATGTGACCATAATTATGTTATGGTCAGATTTGAAGATGAATTCAGTTGGTTAATGAAAGGAATTACATCACTAAACCAACCTTTGTACAGCAACCTCGGCTACGGCCTGATCAGGTCTGGCAAGAAAAGCAGTGGGATTTTTAATAATGCAGCACGCATAATGTTCTTTGAGTGACAGGTGGGTACCATCTCATGTTGCTTCGTAACTGCACCAATGATACCTATTTTTTGATTGGCTAGGTAGCGTTACTGCCAAAATACCGGAAGTTAAATATTACCTAAACTGCACCCAAAATGGAAACCAATGTCATAGCTCAACTCGAAGTGCAAGGGTCTTGCGTATAACTATATTTAATTAACATGTTTAATATTTTAGCTTGCAAACATATATGCTACAATTGGTTACTGGTTTGGTTACTTGAAGTTGATAGAATCCATACAGGAAGCTAAAAGTGACAGGGGTGGTGGTGCAAGGCACAAGAGCCCTCAAAACCTGGGAATTTTGACAATCAAGTCAAGGTTAAGTATCAGATTCCATGATGAATCTTTTCTTAGGATTTGATAGTCTGTGTTTGCTTTTCTCCTATATGCAAAACTACTAATAACAGGTTGGTTCACAAACCATGGTTTCCTGCAGATCGATCACATAACGTCTCATAAAACTTGTACAATCCACTATAGCAGAAAAAGCATCTTGCCTTAATCCACTTACGGCCTTTTCTAGATAATCACACTTAATTCCTTCAGTTCAGTTTCCACATTAACGAAACCCATCATTATGGATTTTGTACAGTTACAGCCATGATTCATACGTTTTGACGGCTGGAAAAGCCTCTGGTCAATACCAAGACATCACTGCCAATTTACTGACTCTCGCTAATGACTAGATGTTGTTAATGAGTGTAAAAATATGAAATCTTCATGCAAAAGAACCCCAAATCAATGAACTATTAAGGATTAGGTTGCCAGTTGTACGATAATTATCATGTGCACAATCATTTTGCCCTCTGTACAAGATAAAAAAAAAGGTTCTGTATGTTTACTATTGGAAGTTGGTTTAAGTTTGCCCTGTCTCACTGTCTCAAATTCAGATTTCCATATTTATGTATTATTTCCATAGTAATGACTCGCGTCCAATAATTTTCCTCAAAATACAATTCCCTTAAGCCTCTGGACAGCCCTTTAACACTTTACAACTGACAATGCTAATAAACACCATCAGGTTACATTTAACAACTATGCAAATGGGAGATTCATAGTTTTCTCATTTTGGGCACCTAATGAGCAGCCTTATTTTTAATGAGCTGTATGTGTAACAAGAACTGGATGTGGATGATGTTGACAGGTATCCAAATTTGAACCTTTGTCAAGCTGAACATCACCATCTGGATCATTCAGGTATTCTTTTTTTTTAAATACAGAAGAGGAAGAAAATAAAAACCTAGTTCTTCAAAGTAAATTAAATCTAGGGTTATGTAAGCAGTATAATAGCTATATTGTTTCACAGTATGTCAATTTGTCATATTAATTAGCATGGGATTTATTTTAGTACGGTTTGGGTTGTTCTTTTTACTACTCATCGGAGAATTCCAACCACAATGCTACAACGTGGAGCTAGAAATGAGAAAGTAGTTGCATTATTTAAACCTATCAGAAATATATGGATATTCTCCTTTATTCGCAATAATTGATATTCTGACAAGTCAGGCTCCTACAGGAAAACTGCAAGCAAGCATATATTTTGCCAGCAATGAGGTTGTATTTTTGCCAACATGCACATTTCACAAGTTGCAAACATGCACATTTTGGCAATCGTGCCAAAGTTACCTACTTAGTTCAAATACCAATATGCAATGTGACTGGCAACGAAAAACTATTTAAACAGCCGAATGATAAAGCCTCACTGATGACCATAAACTTTGGTAATTTGGCCAAACATGAATTTACCAAGCTGCTAATAAGTCTCATACAAATGGTGGAGCTATTTTCAATTCCTCCAATCGATACACAACACTACATTAGAGTTATAGCAGCAAAGAAGCACAAGTAAATAGGAACAACTATCGATCTTCACATTCAGTTAATCGTCAAATATCAATACAACCTGTTTTATAAAGTTTTGTTTTCATTGAGTTGTATAATGAAGAGTCATCTAATTTACAGTGATGGATTATTTTCATGAATGCCGCAGCATGTCTGCACAAGCTGTTGTTAATGTACTTTTTGAAAACAGCAAGACCTAATGACTCAGACATGCTGGGTAAACCTGCAGCACACTGTGGCACAGTGAATATATTTAGTGTGGGACCCTACAAAGAGTTACTGTTAACACAATGACAAAACTATAATGCAAATGATGAAGTCAATGTACTTGATTTTATTTATATAATTCTACATCTAAAACTTGGTAAAAATATTTTCTCAAGCCATTTGCGTGTCAATGGGTGCGCAAAATAAGCTAACACTCTTCAGCACAACTATTTGAAACTGGATGTTTTATATACAGTATCTGACTGAATCCAGGGATCAGAAATGTTAAGAAAGGATTTGCTGAAAAGCAGATAAGTGTAATAACGTGGGAGTGCAGTTCTTCTTGGCAAACATGGTTGTTTGATGTTTCTATATAAAAAAATCCTGTTTAAAATTGCTCTGTAAATTACCTTTTAAGTAGGTAATTTCCCTATGCGACAGTCAATCCACTGTATGCTGTACCGCTCCGTGTGTCAATATTCTGGAAGGTCTATAAACAGGAGCCAGAATGGAGCTGTCCTCTTATGCACAGAGCTCACAGAAATGTGGTATTATATGTCCCGCAATCATCCCAGTTCAATCTTCCACTCAGAGCGACTCCGTGGGGAATCAAAGCCACTTGATGCATTTCCTCTCTATTGTGCATTCATTGTTTGAATAGGCTCGTCTCGCAGAGCTGTGCTGCTCAAATAGCAGCACGGCCGCACAAGTATCGCCAAATCCGTCCTACGTGTGAGATTATTGCATATGGTTTTGTAAGCGGGAAGACATGAATGACAAAATGAAGGAAGCTCCAACTAGTATGGGCTGTACATTTTCTAGAAATTGTTCCTTTTATTATTCAAGGGTATAAAGCATAGGCCTATTTTTTCCTCTATTTTACACAATCAACAGTGCAGTAACAGAGTTATGTATGAGTGGGGATTGGGTGTCTTATTTTGGCACAATGGGAGGGGTAATTTGGGGTGAATGTAGTTTTTGAAGAACTAATCTGGGACCGTGAATATTTCCATTCTTTGATTTTCATTCTAAGGACAAAACCCACTTAGACAACCAAAAAAAAACTAAAGTATTGCTTTTCAAGTGCAGTTGCCTTAAGTGGTAAATAAATGTCCACAACAATCTACTAAGCTGGTTTAGGGACATGGCAGAGTTCTTTATATCTCACTTGGAAATGAATAGGGACATTAAAATGCATAAGTTTCCTGCCTGGAATCTAAATAAGAATGCTAATGAAACGCTGTGGGTATTAATAATGCAGAAGACGAGTTTCCTTTTATTTGCCAAGGAAACATATTGCAGAAAGGTTCCAAACAGTGACAGGCTGACAGCGCAACATGTTTTGATGTATCGGGATTTATGACACAACATATCCTCTTGACATTTAAAAAAATTAAAAACACCACCTAATTAAAACTTTAATTACAGCCTGATTTTGTAGTTAGTTGAATTATGGAATATGACTGTGCATAATACTGTATTATATATGTATCTTTGCACTTCCTACAGGGACTAATTATATGCTTTAAAAAAAGACTAATTTATGATATAACACTGGAGTGTGCCCTTTGGCCATCTTCACGTCTCTCATGGGTTCCTCTAGTTCCAGTCATTAGTTCATTTTCCTTAAAATAATTAAAGTGCAACTGCGGGGAAATTATATATGCATAATGATTGGCACAGTGTTACTAAACAGTTGATTCAGCGTAAGTAGCTAATGCTTGGAGTCGAAAAACACATTCATTTTGAAGGAATGACTCCAATGACAGGAGGGTAATTGAAAAATATAACTTTATTTTTGTTAAACTTGGCTTTCAGTTTGACAATGTCAACAATTACTTTGGTAGCTCTGGGAAAATGTTAAGAGATTACGTGTTCATGGTCTAACAGGAATTATTTGGTTAAATAATGATTGACTTCCTGAAGGAAAAAAACACTGTCTTTCACACTTCATTCAGTAGGGTATAATTATGCTTCCTCGGATCCTGCCAAGAGACATTCGCCGGGATCTGTCCGCAGGGGGCCAGAATTATATACGACATTATATGTCACTTATTTTCTTGCCTTTTGAAAGGGACAAGGATTTGATTGTCTGGTAATTATTCATCACTGCATTTTACTATATTTAGTACCATTTGTGATCATAGTTTTTGGTTGGCCTTGTTTCGTCTGTAAAGGTATTGACCAACAAGTCCAGACCACTAACATGTAGTGCATTCATCTAAGGCTGTGTGTAAAGAATCATTTTCCATCTTTGTTATATAAATATTTTTGTGTCAGTATAGAATGGTGCAGGGATGAGTCCTAAAACCCGGATATGAGTTCGCACTTTACCATTTTCTGTTCCCTCATCTGGAATTGAAACATTTCTGGTTATATGACTGAAATAAGGTCCGTGGTTAATACAAGCTCAAAAGCTTTTAACGTTTTTACCCACAATATCAAATATGACCGTAAATACCCCACTGGTGATGAATATTGTTTCTATATGTCATAACATATGTGGTTGCTAACAAGTGACTAAAAGAGACGACTAAAAGTCCTCCAAACGAACATTAGCTGCCTTTAGCTTAGCGGTGCAGATGCAACGTCAACGTTACATTTTTACTTCTGGCGATTGCATTAACGCTTCGAAGTCATAAAAGTCATATCATTTTTGGAGATTATCCTGCTGAACAAAAAAAGTGTAAGTATCCTATATGTGTGTTTGCCTTAGGACTCATTTTCTTTAATATTCCAAAAATCTATTAAAATATACCACTGCTTTTAGTCAAATGTCGGCCAACAAAAATACATCATCACTACCTTACTCTTTTGTCTGGTATATTTGCTCAGAGAAAGTTGTCATGCTTACTTCGCAGGAAGACTGCACATGGAACATTGTTAAAGAGGCCCTTTTATATCTTTTTTGGGGTTTCCCTCACCGGTAGTGTGTTGTATAGGTTTTTGTGCATGTAAATGGTCTGCAAAGGCTACAATCCCAAAGTTCCCTTTTGAGACGCCGCCATTGGACTCCTGAACACATCATGATTGGGAAAGTTATATTTCACCTTGGCAGAATACACATTTTTACTGTATTTCACTTGAATGCACTTGATTATAGGCAAACAGCCAACGTAAACTTGGCTGTGTCTCCTGGAAGCGTCAATAGCGATTTTACTGAATGAATTATCACAAAAAGTGACGTTTGTGAGAACCAGGTTTAGTAGAGTGAAAGAGAAAGGTGTGAAATTGTCCACAGCAAACAGCTGTTAGGGTGTTGGTTAGGGAGGTAGCAGAGGAGGAAACATGTGATCCAGGGCGCACTGCCAGATTTCTGTGCTTTAGGGACCAATAAGCAATAAGCAGTATCTGCAGGTCTGTAGAAAAATGAGCATGTCACATTAATACGTGTTGGTATTGACAAGGTATTTAAGCAGGGGTAGACATTAAGGGTAACATTTCACTGGCCCTCTGGGCCGGTGGAATTGTATTATCGCTGGCCCCACCATTGTAACCACTGGCCCGGAGCATTCGTCCAAAGAAATCGACTAATAATGAAGAAAATGAACACATTTGTTGCAATAGTAATGTATGCACAAACTACATTACTACTTGTACTGTACTACAACATTTGAATCATCAGTTCTTCCTCATTTTCCTCAATTGTTCATATTTGTATTATTATTATTATTATTATTATTATTATTATAATTAGTATAATGTGCTTTCTGCCTTCCTGTCATCAGGAGTTAGAAATGTAATGGCTATGTAATAGATTAGAACCTTCATTATCCTAAACTGCTGGGACATTTCCCTATAGCGAATACCTTTTATATTTTCTACTCTTCACTTACTTGTCAGCATAGGTCGGCATTGATGTACAGAGCCGACAAAAGACCTAGTTTATATTGGCATCATATAGAGTGGCGAAGTCCCTCCCCTTCCGGTGGACCTCCATGGGACCTTATTTTCGGAAAAAATATGTATTGAAGTCAATGGAGAGAGAAAGATTATCTTTCGATCCCGTTTGAATTGTGCCACGAATTACACATATGATGTTTGTCAATTTAAAAGATAATTTTGCAAGTCAAAAAAAAAAGAATGTGTCGTAAAACTGTGAAGGAACACATTTTTTTGTGTGAAACGCTCAATGAACTACATCTCTTGCACAACAACACACGTCACCAAGACGGCCGTCACTACTGTCTTGTCAAAAAAGTGATTGACTACCCTCACTGACACCACAATGAAACACGTCCAGAAGAATGTCATGCAAAGCTGCCTGCCTTCCTTTGATTCTCTCTGAACTGCCTGATCTTTTTAATGTTTAATGTCAACCATTTGTGCAGATAGCATGAAGTAGAAAAGATCGCCGAAGCTAATGTAGCGTTAGCGTTAGCATTTCTCCCCTGGGCTTAAATGGTGTATTATAGAATGATCACACCGGTGTGACAGTACTCTTCAAAGGGTTCACGAAATATGACTACTACTCTTACTTTTTAACATTTTGGGTTACTTAATGTTACTTCATGTTAAGGCTAATAAAAATGACAAGGCTAAGCAGGCTGTAATGCTAACTAACGTGCCTGCTACTAGCTAGGTAGCTAACTTGATCCAGCCACTCCTGGTCCTTTCATCAGATGGGAAGCGAAAGAACGAGCAAGACCCATTGCTGGTATGATAACAACCTGGTACTAAGCACACAGGCATCTTGTTAAAGTTATCTTATCTTAGCTATCTCTTATTTAGTGGAGGAAAACAATTGTGACATCAGTTATGAGTGACATCACTTACGGCCCGTCCACACAGCAGAGTTAAAAAAAAAACTTCCAACGCTTCTGCCCATTCACTTTGAATGGGGTGATGTTACTTTGCCTCACTTTTCGCCAAACTGCATTGTGGGAAGCAGATGGGAGATTTCCAGGCATCTCAGGATTCAAAAGTTAAGCAATGTTCAACTTTTGAAGCTGAGGTGGAAGCATCAGCCAATCAAATCCCATTTATGCAAATTTGACAGTTCAAGCGCTAGCCAATCAAACCGCGTGTAAGCTGGGAGTGACATACCGCAGTTCATTTCCTCATATTCCAAAAAATGGAGGAGAAATTCATTATAGCGGTAGGGAATCACCCGGTGCTTTATGACCAGTCCCTATTTACCTACCGGGATACAAACCGGAGGAGCCAGGCATGGAGGGAGGTGGCAGAGACAGTGGTAGGTTTTCGCCTGTTTGGGGAGTTTATATCCAGTTTACTTCGGGCTTTTTTGCTTTGTATATCGGGGGCGGGAGATTCATGGGATTGGTTGTTGGTCGCAAAAAATCCCCAAGCTTCAGATACGCCCACCTCCAAGATTTTTTTAACGCTGCTGTGTGGACGCTCCGTTACGCGACTCTGGGATTTGTAGTCTTTCTAGTTGCGTATTTTTCAGTCTTATATTTCAACAGTTTTACGACAAACTGACTTTTTTGACATGGAAATGATTTTTTAAGATTGACAAACATCATATGTGTAATTCATGGCACAATTCGAAAGATACATTTTCTTTCTCCATTGACTTCAATACATAATTTTTCCGAAATAAGGTCCCATGGACCGGAAGTAGATGGGCGTGACTTCGCCACTCTATAGAGTGGTGCAGTGACGCGTCCTAAAACCAGGAAGTAAGCTGCTGGTTCCCTCTACAAAAAAGCAATGGGATTTCTCCAGAGGGTTTTGGAAAATAGCTGGAAATAAGGTCTGTGGAAAACGAACCGGTTTGATAAATGCACGTTTTGTTCAGCCGGATAATCTCCACATGTCTACCCTACTTTTCTAATTTTCTAATGATAAATCTAGATTTATGATTCGAAAATTATAAAAGGGTTTTAGGACGCGTCACTGCACCACTCTATAGAAGCCAACTCCATCGATCAAGCCAGTGTGGCTGAAACTTTCTCTCCCTCTTCTTCTCATACTCACCGTCACTCTCCTTTAACTCCTCCAGGGACTTTCTTTTATTTGAAGATAGTTTTTTGCGCCGGTTCAAAGTCAAAGTAAGTCAAAGTCAGCTTTATTGTCAATAATCCTACATGTTGTACATCCAGAAATATCGAAATATCGTTTCCCGCAGTCCTACAGTGTGACATATATACATAAAACAAAAAACAAAGGGCCTAGATAACCGGGGTATACAGTTTAAAATGTCAATAATATAATTTAAGTGTTTAAAGTACAGTTTCAGTGCAGTAGCATGGGAGATGGGCAGAAAAGTGAGTTAGGGGGTTAGAGTCCAGGACCATTTGGGGCAGGGGAGAAAGGTCGGAGGCAGGGTGGAGAGTTCAGGGGAGAGATGTCAGAGGGCGGAAGAGATGGAGGGAGGGGAGAGAGTTCAGCAGCCTGACCGCCTGGTGGAGGAAGCTGTTGCCCAGCCTGGAGGTGCGTGAGCTGAGGCTGAGGAACCTTCTTCCTGAAGGCAGGAGGCTGAAGAGGCTGTTGGAGGGGTGGGTGGAGTCACCCACAATGCTGAGTGCTTTGCGGGTGAGGCGGGTGTTGTATATGTCCTAATACCGCTGGTATTAAAAACATTTTGGCGAATGGTTAGGTGGCGCGAAAGTCTGTAGTGAACGAGCCTGCTCGCGCTGCGATCCGCAGCAAACAGCTGTTTGCTTTTCACCCAACAACGACAACCGCCTCACGAAACGCTATGTTGTAGCGTTAATAAACGAAACAATTTAACAAAATTGCTAGTCAAAATACCTATACCACAGCACCATTTTTCTTTTAAAGCAATATTTTTAGTGGCCCGCGCGGGCAAGTGGAAAGTACGTTATGCTGGCCCGGGGTGTCTAAATAGTGCTTCCGGGCCAGCGGGCCATTTATAATGTTGAGCCCTGATTTAAGTATTAGTTCTAGTGACATCCCTACAGGAATCCAACTTATAAGGAACCAATTGCACCAGATCTTGGTCAATGTAGCCTGTTTTCAAAGCAAGGCTCAGTTCTGAATCAAAACGGGTTGCATCAGTGTTGCCAAATTGGACTGACCAATAGGAGCAAAGAACCCTACCAAAAGTACTTAATAGCCAAATATTGACCCCAGCGCTTTGTCGATCTCAAATCATAAAAATAATAGAAACTGCCCAAATGGGTTTGTGTCTTTTTACACAATTGTGCAAGTACAGTGACAACTTTACTCTATACCATTGACTGCATTCCTACAGGAGCCATTTGGGGTTAGTTATCTTGCTCAAGGACACTTCAATATGTTGACTGCAAGGGCTGGAGATTGAACCACTGACCCTCTGACAGGTAGACGCCCATTTATCCCCCTGACTGAGCCACAGTCGCTCCACTAAATCAGTAAGTAAGTAAACAACATTTTTGCCATGACATTTATTAAGGCGTAGGCTCCACGAGGACGAAAACGGGTTGAATCCGCATATTTCTCATGCGTATAGCCCTCTAAGCTCGACGACGCCGTAAGGGAAACGTAGAAACAGACCCCGCAAACGACAACGGGTCCATAGGTGGATAGATCTGGGAACGGAGCGCTCTGGGGGGTCCAACGGGGCCGTGGGGTCGCCTATACGGTCATCCGTTTCATAGCCCCGCCTCTCCCCACCGCTCCGCGTACCCCGCATCATTGCTGATGTGTTTCGTTAACAATAGCTATTTTAATTACCTCTCAAACTACCTAAACTAGTTATAAATATGTTTATTTTTACTGTCGAGTCATCATTACTGGATCAGCTGCTGCATGAGACAGACACTGACGCTGTGAGAAGAGAGGAAAAAGAGATAGGCTCTGTGTATTTTATTTTCATATATCATTATATCGTCGTTATTCATTTGTTTTAAAGCTCAATAAATAACAAAGAAGACCTTTGACCGGCACTTTTATAATTTTGTCCGGAAGATTTAAACTTTAACACACGTTGACTGGCGAAAAACTCTGCCCGGATCCCTTGGCCCCCACCGCGGAGAATAAACAGAAGTGCAGCCATGACAACCATTCTTCTTCGCTGCTTTTGTGGAGGAAGTTGCTGCTTTTGTGGAGGAAGTTACAGCGCCACGTACAGGTTCGGCATATGTACTGCAGCTTTTCCAGCGTTTGGATGTAAACGGAGCCGTCTCGTGGAGCTTGACACAATCCGGTGTATATTGCGTGGGGACGGAAGGTTTTTTGCGGTTGCATTTGCGTTACTCCGATGCGTTTTGCCGTATTTGTTCTCGTGGAGCCGGGGCCTAAGTTTCAGTGCCGGAAACAAATTAAGTAAATCACACGTTTAAAACCATCTAGTTGTTACTAAGAACTTAAGAAGGACACACACAAGTACACAGACACACACACACACACACACACTTTGTCATGGATTTACAATCCAGGAGAGAATTATGTCTACAGAAATGTACATAGTGCAGTTTAAAGTTGTCACATGTAAAAAATACAGCTTGAATCAAGACGAGGATGCAGTTTCTCATAACGCAGGGAGGCAGGTAAACACCCTGCAAACACCGCCTGTCCATCACAGCACTAATATACCCTGACATTCAATTCAAACACAGACTCATCCACATACTGTAGAGACCGACCTTTCTCCTTGTGTTTCGACCAGTCAACTGTACCTTGACAACTATTACAATTACATGAAAACAACAGAATTTCCACACAAACCTTGATTATTTACCTCCAAATAACTGAAAATCGTCAAACTGATCACTATAAAACACTTAATCAACAGAGACATTTATGTATATATATATATATATATATATATATATGTATATATATATATATATATATATATATATATATATATATATATATATATATATATATATATATATATATATAAATATAATATCTTGTCAAATTCAACATACATAACATATATTTTCTATTTCAACATGTATATTTTCTATTTTATTTATTTTCTTTCTATTCTTGTTTATTTCTAGTTTTGTTTTATTGTAAAATGCCTTGTCTTTTATGCTGCTGCAACAAAAACAATTTCCCAAATTGGGATCAATAAAGTACCATCTTATCTTATCTCATCTTATCTTACATCTAATATTCGTTGATGTGCACCCAGTTTATTATGGTCAAATAAGAGAAAGTAGGCCTCTACAGCCCTTTAATCTCATGTATCAGTGGTCGCCAATTACTGAACTATTCTTAGTGTATCTGCGTGTTTCAAAAAGCCAGATTTTGAAAGAGCGGCTTTGTTTGAAGGCCACTAGCAAGTCTTTTCTGATTACAGCTGTTCAGGGACCTGCTAAATACTGACTTTACTTACTGTGGAAGCACAATCAAGTTAGTGCTTTACACCCTTAAATTGCACGCGAGGCACATTTACTCAAGTACTGTACAATTTTGATATACTTGTACTTTATTTGAGTATTTCCATTTTATGCTACTTTGTTGTTCTACCCCACTACAATTCAGAGGTAAATTGTGTACCTTTACGCCACTTCATTTATGTTGTACCTTTAGTAACTTACTTAACTAATGTGAAATATAATCAAAGGGTAAATGGTAAACGGACTACTTATACAGCGCTTTATCAGGTCTTTTCGACCCCTCAAAGTGAATTACATACGAGTCATTCACCCATTCACACCTCATTCATGCAGAGCAGTACGACTTGCTCTAAGGTAGCTAACATTCACACACACACAACACTTAAAATCAGACTTTAGTTAGACCTGGAGTAAATTCACAAGCTACCCTGCAGCATACAAAGTCAAAAAAACTAAAAACACTTTAATGCACTAATTTGCATAATAAGTACTTTTATTTTTGGTACATTGAGTATATTTTTATGCGTATACTTTTGTACTTTTACATTTACATTATTTGAATGCAGAACTTTCATTTGTAACGGAGTATTCTAACACTATGGTACTTCTACTTTTACTTAAGTAAAGTTCTTCTCCCACCTCTGCAAATATGCATTATGATGTGAAAGCCTTGTAAATGTTACGGTTTTTGTGTGAGAGATGGCATATTTTACAAGGAATACTCTGCTCCCAGTTTAAATGTAGCCATCAGTTAGTGGTAGGGGAGAGTGGGAAAATGTGTGAAAACTGCACACACTCTTAGCAGAATTAAGCTTGGGTCCCTGGAGGCTCAGGTATCCGGTTTTAAAGCAAATGTTTGGTGAACAGAAAGTGCCCACAAAAGCAGGACTCCAGGGACGGATGACATTAAAGTTGCTATGTGTCCACCCCAGTGGAGGAAATAACAGGCTGACAGCTGAAAAACACATTGCAAATGATGGCTTGTATCAAGCCAATAAGGATTCGAAAAAAAAGTTGACAAAATATGACTGACAGGTACAGAAAAGCAATGCAAGATGTCCACAGAAAGATGTACACTGGCAGATAAGAGAAAAAAACAAGTGTATTTGTAAGCTGAAATATGTCATTTTCCCCTTTCAGGATGCAGGTATGTGACGGTATAGGCAGCTGACAGAATATGAATAACTGTTAAAAAGGTCAAAATCATGTATTTTCTTGTTCAAGTAGCCTAACCACAATGCCCAATTTAACATGAAACCCTCAAGAAAGTGCCACTCGCACACATGACAAATGGAAATAATGGTAATAGCATTCATAATATAGCCTTATTATTCACAAGTAGTGCCAGTCTACAATTACACAACCAGCCTTCAATACACTTTCTGCAAATTATTAGAACTGACATTTCGGTTATACAGTATAAAAAACGATGGATTAGTATTCAGAAATCTATAAAAATGTGTCGTCTAACATCTTCGACACTATGTATTTATAAATCAAGTTACAATAGTTAAGCTAATCTAGTGTTCGAGTTTATGTATAGCACGAATATGGTAACCTTTTAAACAGAAACTGATATAAAATCCACCAAAACGCGCCGTTTCAGCATGAGGGAGGAACGTCACACCAGCTTGCATTCATATATCCAGAAGTTTAATGTGTATTTGCTTACCGGTCAAATTAAATGTCATGTACAGCAGGAAAAATGGGCTTTGAGAAATAAGCATAGTTTTGTGGTGGATTCGGCATGTACATTATATCAAATATTTAACGAAGCACTGCCGTATTTTACCGGAGGTTTTTCCAAACGTGTAGCAAGGCACACACCAATCGCTCCCGCCCTGGACCACCACTCAATTTGCATGGAGGAGAACTGCGAAATGTTATTGGTAAAAGTTATACGCTTGTTTAAGTACACGCACCATAGTGTGCTAAATACATGCCGAAATGATTGATTACTGCTGTTTAATTGGAAAATAGTTTTGTTTCAAATCCTTCTTACTATCCAGAAGCACTTAGAAGCAATGAAGCACTAAATAATCGTTTTTTTAGATGTAGTCTGGAGTCAATCAAAGGTAAAACGGCGCGTGCACTCTTTTTAATGGTGCCCCTATACTTAGCATATCTCACGGGAGTAGGGCGACCTGCAGAGTGATTTAAGTTGATTAACTGAATAGGTTTACTTGCCGAAGTTGGAACCAAAAGGCTGGCGGGTCGCTCGTTCAGCTCAGGTTGCTGTTTCCCGGTCACATTCATTTCCCATAAAACCGCTTCTCCGTCCGCTGACTTCGACGAGAGTGCCTCAAGTCATTTACCCAGCAATTGACTGTTACTCGCCGGCGTCCCGTTCAACCACGGAGGCAGACGAAGAAACCATGCCTGTTATTAGCCCTAGGCTTTTCTAAGGTGCCTATATTCTGAAATTACAATAATTGAGCCTGCTGCAGGGACAAATAAGTGACGGCAATTGTTGCTTATCTGTCCACGGCTCAGCCCTAAGTGTCGGCACACAGCGGCTCCTGTGCTGCTGCTCATCAGTCTGCATGGCTCTCCACCTGCTGCCTGTCCTATTAACCATTCCTGCGTCAAAGCACAGGACATTAACCCATTCACTGCGGTCTAAATCCTCAATGCATATATTATAAATGATATTATATAATTTGTGAATATCCAATTAGTGTGGTGGGCTGTGTCAACAATGAGTACAATTCGTTTTGGAGCCACCACTGCCTCTGGTATCACTATCACCAAAATACAAAACAACAACATGAAGATGAATACACAGATAGAACTCTGTGCCAGCTTCCCTGAGCATCTTCATCCTGCCTCAAATTAATCTCTGTAAAAAGGAGCAATGCTCATTTTTCTGGAGATGATTTTGAGAGCCAAGTAACTCCTCACAGCCGGTGATGTCAAATTCAGAACCAGACTTACTCTGGATTTTAGTGCTACAGGCAACTTTATACCTCGTCCAATAACCATCAGTCTGTCAGGAGCAATAGAGGTTAAAAATAGAGCCTCTCAAACACCCTGAGTGCACACAGTACCTGAGAGATGGCTTTTACTTTGTATGATTGCAAGCCTATAATCTGTGACACACTTCTGCCTGCTATTTTTTAATGATCAGGATTAGAGCTTTATGTGCAACTGTGCGAGTACAATGATGGACGGCTACAGTGCGCTCTATTACAGCACAGCTCTATCATCACAATACAAAAAGGTATCATCAGAGAGCTTGATTGTTAGGAAGGCTCCTGTGGCTTCAAACTTCAATGACAGGCATCCGCTCAATATGTCTCTGTGAAATCTGATGAGATGATGTGTTAACGCTGTTATGGATTTCTGCAAAATTGATCGTCCTACCGTATTGTTGGCAAATATAGCAAGCCCCGTGGAATTCAGAATAAGGCCTTGAGTTTTAGTCTAATAAATATTTCTAGAGGCAGAGCAGAGTCGCAAAGTACAAACAGAATCGGAGTTTGAGAGAAAGTTCAAAAGTCAAAGCAAGAAAAACATAAGCTCTACACGCCAAACTTTATAGAATCCTTAAATAAGCAGCTCATTTAAAACACATCTTTATAATGCTTAAGGAAAAAACAATGCGTCTTTGCTCACTACAGAAAATAACCTTTTCAACTTACTGTTTGTAGTACGGGTCATTAATAGTACTCCTGCAGTGCTCAAAGCAGCTATCTTCAGATAGAAAATAGGGCTTCTATGGTAACACATTGTTACAACCCGGCTCGTGGGCTGTACAAAAAGCTGGGAGTCGAGACAGTGCAAGTACTTATTTCAAAGCATTCCTTTCATGCTTAGTAACCAGCACTTGGCTGTATAGCTTTATATTTAGCATAGCCACCTTGAGGATGGTATCAATCTGTTATTCTAATTTGTGGCAAGAAAGCCAAGAGAGTAATGCATTAATCCTGAGTCCAAAAGCCGGAAAAGACATAGCATTTTACCATTTCCGGTTCCCTTGTCTCGGAGTCAATCGTTGTTTTAACATGTTTTTGGTTAGAAGCCTGAAATAAGGTCTGTGGGTAAAACAAGCTGAAGAGACTTTCACTTTTTGTTCTGTGACATAAAATATGTCACTAAATTACCCACTCGAGAATGTCCGAAGTTTCATAAAAACATGCAACCTTGATGTAATTTGTTGATAGCATTACTTTAGCTTTTTATGTCTGAAGATCACATCAACGCTTCAAAAATCACAAAGTGGTCTTAATAAGTGGAGATTGTCCTGCTGAACAAAAAGTGTTGAGTATCATAAGCTTTTTCCTGATATATTCTAAAATCCAAAGGAAAAATCCCAGTCCTTTTGTCGAGGGAGCCCTTGCGACGCTAACTTCCTACAAAAATATGTCATCACACCACTCTTTTATGTATTTAAAAAATTGTCAAACTACCCATTTAAAACATACTTAAATGTGCTTGAATACGTTTAAAAGCATTATGCTGCGTTCACACCGGACGCGATGCGATGTTTGGGAGCGGCACGATTACATGTAAAGTCAATGCAGAGACGCGGACAGACGCGAATTCGCTCCGACGGTGTGCATGAAGCGGTGGACGCGGCGCGAATCACGCGATTGAGGCGATTGAACGGTGCCGCATTAAACGCGAGAGTTCAATTTTTTCAACTCGAGCATCAAATTCACGTGACGTGTTCTCGCGGAAGCCAATCAGCGGTGAGGATCTCAGCCTGCCGTCACTGACGTTCAACCACACAACATCAGCCGTTAGCTGTTAGCAGTTAGCACACAGAGCTCACAGCTCCTCATATCTGTTCAGAAACTGGACAAAAGTTAAACATGTACAAACCACAGACTGTCTGTGCCATGGCGAATACAGTCGCTGGTTTATTTATGTCTGTAGGCCGTTGTTATGAGTGTGGAATGAGCATATACAACGTTAGCTTAGCCTGGTCGACCCGATCTTCATTCAGAAAACAAGCATTTTAAAAGATTTTTCACCTGCCGTCTTGTCTGCAGACTTGTCAAGCATTAATTCATGGTTTTTACTAACCGGTATCAGTATGTTGTTACTTCGGCATCATTTTGAAACGTGTATTACAATTTAATCACGGTAAAATATGTTCATTGTGTTGTAGTTGTAGCTCCCGAGCCAGCGCGTCTTGTTTGAATGATGCGAGTAAACACAGCTGGCAGCCGCGGTGAAACTCGAGCGTTTAGAGCGATGCGATAGGAGCGATTAGAGCGAAGCGAATATTCGCATCGCGTCCGGTGTGAACGCAGCATTACAATGTGTTCTGTAGTGTCCTTGGTGTTACTGTACAAAATCCCAAATTAACAGGAATTTAACTGATAAGTTACCAGAACAATTAAGAGTGCATTCTTAAAGGGCCCATGTCATGGCCATTTCCACTGATCATAATTACATTGTTGAGGTATACTAAAATAGATTTATACTGTGCAATTTTCCAAACTCACATTGGTTTCGCATACAGCATCTCTGTCAAGCATGTGTATTCAGCAGTATTCACTTTCTCCACTAAACGACTCGTTGGAGCTCTTGCCCCCCCCTCCCTGTGAGCCTAGTGTGCTCCGATTGGTCAGCTCGGCCACTCGTTCTGATTAGTCAACCACCAGAGAGGCTGCGCCCATGTCAGTGCTTTTCCCGGCTGCTCTCAGCGTAACATCAGTCTTATCATGGCGTCGGTACAGCGGTATATTTTATATACATATATATTTTTAACTGTTGTTATAGAAGAGTGTGACGGCCCCAGGGCCTTTGTCTTACGATGGGGTGGAGCTGAAGAGGCTAATCAGCACGATCACGGACACCTCCGGACACTACGGCCCCAGTCTCTCTCCAAAGCGGCTGCAGGAAGACTAACTCTGCGATCCTCTCAACCACCTATCTCTGCATTTATCACAATAAATGTGCCGTGGTTTTGTAAACTCGTGTATGTCTCCTTGTCTTTGTGGCCTACGAGCCGCTCATAACAAAGAGTAAGTTATTTTTACCCGTTATAAACTACTACTGTTTGATGAGAAATCAAATCATGGTTTGCTATATATGAATTCAGGGAAGAAAGGATAGGCCTACTAAGTATTTCCATTAAACTTTATTTTTAGAAATGTACAAAATGAACATAAATATACATATATACACGGTATATCATCCATTCCTCCTCCTCTTGCCTGCGCACAGCCGGTGCGGTGCGGTGCCTTTTAGCACCCTCAGTAGAATCCCTTCCCCGTCATGGATTGTCCGCCAGGATCTGGCTGGACGAAATCAAATGCAAATCACAAAATATTAGAGAAACTTAGTTGTTTTAGATTCGTTAGTAGTAGTTGTGTAATGAACAGCTTGCCTGCTAATATGCTAACCTAGCTTTGTTTACCTTGGTAGCTAACACGATATGAACGTTAGCTTGGAGGAAAGGCAACTATAATGCAGTGTAATAAAACTACTATGAACAAAAGCTAGTGGTTCATATTAGGCTAGCAATAACGTGTTTATAATTGCAATCGTATACGGGTATTCTGCTACCATACAATGTAACTTGCATGAATACATTGTTTTGCGCTAGCATACAGCTAGCCTCGTTAGCTACATGCAGTATATGTACGGTCACAATGTACGGTAAACCGGAGTATACTGTATGAGTATTCCGTGTGTGTGACTGCAGACATTCTCCTGCCATGACAAACATGTAAGGCCATCTGCTGACATTGTAGTTGATATATTTAAACGCTAGCAACGTAGCATCACAAAAATGTTTTTCTGACCAAAACTAGCTCAAGCTCCGTGTGTTAGATCGCTACGCCAGCTATAATGTAATTACGTTTCGCGACTGACCGGCAAATCACCCGCAGTATACTGTCAATAGGTATTTTGTGTGTGAATGCAGACATTCTCCTGCTATGAGATACATGTATGCAAGGCCATCTGCTGATATTAGAGTTGATATATGGAAACTCTAGCAACTTAGTTAGCACAGTTAGCACTGTGTCAATGGCTTAGCAGTCCAACACAGTTTACACATTTAAACAGTCTTGTTTGATAAATACACAAATAACAATGCAAACTTACAGGTTGTATACCCAGATCTTCCCCTGCTCCAAACGGTCCAAACAAGCTGTGCATATCCGGCCTCAAAACTGGGCAATGTTTTGGAAGCTTTCGTCTGTGAAATGCCGGTTCTTCGAACCTCTGGAGGAGGAACACGCCGCTGCTGGTGTGGCCATAGCTCTTCGGGATTGGTCCATTTCGTTCCGGGTACCGCATGACATCAGGCGGTACCCGGAACTAAATGGAAGACTCAAATGGGCAGTGACGTATCTCCAACGAGGCGTTTTGGGGAGGTATTTTCTGTGTTAGAGTTTTACTCGCTACAGGGTGTACTTTGAGGGTTTTGACTCTGCACACCGTTTACATGCATAAAAACCTTCATAACACACAAGGGGACGGGTAATAACCGGAAAAGCATGACATGGGAGCTTTAAATAGTCACTCCAAGTAAAGTAGCCCAAAAACTATATCAAATACGTACCATTCGGATATTCAGAGCCACTCATTCACTTAACAGCAAGATAACTTTTTTTGGTCATAATGTTTAATAAAACGTTTAGCTGGTTAACTATGGTTTTCTGTAACTCCTGATGTTCGCTTTAGGAGTTGTTTTCAAATGTATCTTAACAAGAATATTTTTAGAGACTCATTATAGTCATCTCTTATATGTTAAAAATACTGTCAAAAAAGAGGCAGTACGTTTTGTGCTCTACATAATAAAGTTTTCCTTTTCTGATTTAAATCTACTTGTACGTTAACTCATAGAAACAGAACCCTCTGTTTCTTCTAACTACTATGCTCTCATTTCGGTGCGGTATGATAGACGCAGATAGTTGGATTGTTTGTTTAAAGTGGGGTTATATAAAGTACTCTTCATGGTTATATGTTCTGTCTACTGTAGCCAATTTACAGTAGATGGTCAGCACACGCTCAGTTTGGAGAAACAGATAAGAGTACCAGCAGGAACCTAAGCAACGTACTGCTGTGGAGGAAATCTATATCAGTGTAAGTGTTCTATATTCTTATTTTCTAAATTTAGAAAATGTTAACACTTTATCATGCTGTCAGATAGTCTCCTCTGACGGGGAACTAAAGCTACACTGTCTTCACATTCACCGGACTCCTTTGACGAAAACGGTAATTCCTTGGAGTCCGGGGTTATTTCTAGTTACATTAGCTTACATTTTCACAAGGTAAGATGTTTGTTTTTCACCCAAATATCGCAGTAGCGGAAACTTTTTAATATGAAAATAATCTTTCAGAATTCTGTCATTATGAAGGGGGGAAATTATATTGTGATGCAGTTCTAGCATCTGGTCTCAGCTCTGCTGTGTGGAAAGGAATATCCTTCCATATGTCCGACCATCAATCAGTTATTTTTAAAGCTCTGTCGGCCCTTCTCTGGGTTGAGAAAGTATCACTCTGGATCTCTCTCTTGCATCTTTAACTTCTGTGAGTCTTTGAAAACCTTGTGTAATAGCTTCAAAGTGACTTTTCTGCCTCTGATATTATATCTAAAAATGCTCACTTTTCTGTGGTCGTGTTTTCCATACAAGATTCCCTTTCTAGGTCTATTTCTGGTGTTGAAAATAATAGTTGTTGTCAAGCAGTTCTCTCAGGAGTATTCTCATTCACAAATCATTGTTGGTGGGTTACGTTTCTTTTATCCTTCTTCTTTTTTGAGAGGTGTTTGAGAGGGTGAACTGGGAACATCTTGCAGAGGCCACTTTTAAACTTTTCCTTAAAGCTCCCATGTCATGCTTTTCCGGTTATTACCCGTCCCCTTGTGTGTTATGAAGGTTTTTATGCATGTAAACAGTGTGCAGAGTCAAAACCCTCAAAGTACACCCTGTAGCGAGTAAAACTCTAACACAGAAAATACCTCCCCAAAACGCCTCGTTGGAGATACGTCACTGCCCATTTGATTCTTCCGGGTACCGCCTGATGTCATGCGGTACCCGGAACGAAATGGACCAATCCCGAAGAGCTATGGCCACACCAGCAGCGGCGTGTTCCTCCTCCAGAGGTTCGAAGAACCGGCATTTCACAGACGAAAGCTTCCAAAACATTGCCCAGTTTGAGGCCGGATATGCACAGCTTGTTTGGACCGTTTGGAGCAGGGGAAGATCTGGGTATACAACCTGTAAGTTTGCATTGTTATTTGTGTATTTATCAAACAAGACTGTTTAAATGTGTAAACTGTGTTGGACTGCTAAGCCATTGACACAGTGCTAACTGTGCTAACTAAGTTGCTAGAGTTTCCATATATCAACTCTAATATCAGCAGATGGCCTTGCATACATGTATCTCATAGCAGGAGAATGTCTGCATTCACACACACGGAATACTCATACAGTATACTGTACTGTGATTTACCGTACATTGTGACCGTACATATACTGCATGTAGCTAACGAGGCTAGCTGTATGCTAGCGCAAAACAATGCATTCATGCAAGTTACATTGTATGGTAGCAGAATACCCGTATACGATTGCAATTATAAACACGTTATTGCTAGCCTAATATGAACCACTAGCTTTTGTTCATAGTAGTTTTATTACACTGCATTATAGTTGCCTTTCCTCCAAGCTAACGT
Organism: Trematomus bernacchii; assembly: GCF_902827165.1. NCBI lineage: Eukaryota > Metazoa > Chordata > Actinopteri > Perciformes > Nototheniidae > Trematomus > Trematomus bernacchii. The sequence goes on from NW_022987656.1 coordinate 2,835,177, forward strand.
TCATATCGTGTTAGCTACCAAGGTAAACAAAGCTAGGTTAGCATATTAGCAGGCAAGCTGTTCATTACACAACTACTACTAACGAATCTAAAACAACTAAGTTTCTCTAATATTTTGTGATTTGCATTTGATTTCGTCCAGCCAGATCCTGGCGGACAATCCATGACGTGCTAAAAGGCACTTCTACTACTACTGAGGCGTCGTGCTAAAAGGCACCGCACCGACTGTGCGCAGGCAAGATGCGAGGAGGAGGAATGGATGATATACCGTGTATATATGTATATTTATGTTCATTTTGTACATTTCTAAAAATAAAGTTGAATGGAAATACTTAGTAGGCCTATCCTTTCTTCCCTGAATTCATATATAGCAAACCATGATTTGATTTCTCATCAAACAGTAGTAGTTTATAACGGGTAAAAATAACTTACTCTTTGTTATGAGCGGCTCGTAGGCCACAAAGACAAGGAGACATACACGAGTTTACAAAACCACGGCACATTTATTGTGGTAAATGCAGAGATAGGTGGTTGAGAGGATCGCAGAGTTAGTCTTCCTGCAGCCGCTTTGGAGAGACTGGGGCCGTAGTGTCCGGAGGTGTCCGTGATCGTGCTGATTAGCCTCTTCAGCTCCATCCCATCGTAAGACAAAGGCCCTGGGGCCGTCACACTCTTCTATAACAACAGTTAAAAATATATATGTATATAAAATATACGGCTGTGCCGACGCCATGATAAGACTGATGTTACGCTGAGAGCAGCCGGGAAAAGCACTGTTAGACATGGGCGCAGCCTCTCTGGTGGTTGACTAATCAGAACAGAGTGGCCGAGCTGACCAATCGGAGCACACTAGGCTCACAGGGAGGGGGGGGGCAAGAGCTCCAACGAGTCGTTTAGTGGAGAAAGTGAATACTGCTGAATACACATGCTTGACAGAGATGCTGTATGCGAAACCAATGTGAGTTTGGAAAATTGCACAGTATAAATCTATTTTAGTATACCTCAACAATGTAATTATGATCAGTGGAAATGGCCATGACATGGGCCCTTTAAGACAAAGGAGTTGAAGAGAACTTGACAGGTCATGCATTTCTACTAGGCCTTTTAAGTCTGGTTATGAACATTTCCCAGAATTGTGGGACTGATTGAACTTTCCCGTATTGAATATAGGTGAAACTTCTGTTTTAATCCTCTCATATCTTAGCACAGCCTCCGTGTGGCAGAATTCTTCGCTTGGTATTAAGTGTGCGGCTGTAAATTGGTTCAGCTTCTCTTTCTTATACTGTACAACCTTTTCCTTTCAAATTGAAAACTCATCAGACAGTAATCCTCAGCTGACAATAACAGGGCCAGGGTTCCTCTAAAGTTCAACCTTTACTCTTTTACTGTTTTGTGTCTCTTTGCTATAGTTTCAATACAACATTGATTAAGTTACCACACAGTCTAATCTTATAATGAGTTCACTTTTAATTTAACCATTGACCTAGCCATTAAATAATTTCTAAAGTCAAATTCTTTCACTGATTTGTTTTCCGCATTCATCCTTGACATGTGGTCCTTAGAGCTCCAAGAGCCTTTTTGTGATGGCTAAAAAGTACAATATTTTTGGATGACTCATCACTTTTTAATGGCAGACATTCATTAAATACTTTGGTAAAGCAAGAAATTCGATAAACTTTTTTTTATTTCCACAGTGAAATATCTCAAAAAGATTAAACCTGTTTTTGGGTGGGATTGACATACTCAGAAATCATTCCAGAAATGTTGGAACCCAGAGCATTTGTAATCAAGGCAAAGAAAACTTTTAAAAACAGGAAACACTTAAACCAAGATCATGACCATTTCCTTGTTTGCCAGAATGATGGATGTATAAAGAGAACTGGATACAGCGTTGGAGGCTGGGCTCTGTTCATTCCTTTGAAAGTTGCTCTGTGGCGCATGAAGCCTAATTATCCTGCCTCTCAAGAACAAATAAAAACAGGATCATCAGGGATCTCGGTACATAGAGAATGCGCACAAGTTGTAGTACCTTCATTTAGCCACTGCAAAAATTAGCATCCAGGGAGTTTAGCCAGTTTTAAGCCACACTGTTTAGATACCCATTTTAAATCTTGGTCTTTTTTAACTACATACTTTCCCCAGATGATTTTAGTCATGGGCCGTCTGGATCTTAAGTTATCAGAGAAACTTAGCAAACATTAGCGCCACCCAAGCAGGTTTAAAACATGAATCTGTTTTGTTGCGTGTTTTTACGAGTTTGTTTATCATAAAAGTTTAGTGTGGTAGAATGATACCGTTTGTTACCAAGCACTAAACACATGTAGGCTACAGCTGAAGACTTATGGGTATACCGTATGTTTCACAGTTGCACAGTATTGCACATAGAGCCATGCTGCTGAGGCTACACAACTAGTTATTACACTATCTGATATTGCAACAGCATCTTTCCAAACTCACCCTTTGTTGATGCTGAGCTAACTCTTTTGTGAAGAGTAGTTGGACATTGCTGTATACTTCAGAAAAAGTCAAACTTTTTCATTGTTCATAGTCTGGAATTATTGATTTGACACAACTGTAAAACACGTCTCCAACATCTGGCAGCCGTTAGTATCATAACTGACGCTGACGGTAGAAATCATCTCCCCATTTCCCATTAGTTCCATTATTGATGTGTGTTTGTGAGCACAGATGGATCGACCGGCTTCCTGCTGAGTCTGTCTGCCAAAACGCAACCGTGAACTCATGATGCTCTAATCTTCCCCGGGACCTTTGTTGCGTGTCATCGTCAATATCTGTTGTGTGTCTCTTTTCAGCATAAACTGTTCAATTACAGCATGTATATCATAACAATAACCTCCCCATCCATTAGAAGCTGCAGCAACCCTTACAAGTACATCCCAAAAAGAGGTTGTCCTATTGATTTCAACAATCACTTTGGTGTTCTCATTTGATCTTGTTTTGTTATATCTTGTCAAAATGTTTCTTTTATACCTTTTTCTTCTAAAGGATGAAGTTATAACTTAGAAATCATTTTAATTATTTGGACATGTTTGGCCCTAAGGAAGATTACTGTTACATTAAATTATGTAAATATATAAATTATAAAAAATCAAATGGAAAGCTGCCTGAAGAATCAAAAGCTTGAATAAAATAAGAAAAATAAAAACACAGATCGTTTAAGTTTCCACCATCTATCCTCAAAAGACACTTCTGAATGTCTGTTAGAGCCTTAGATAAAATATTAACATTTGACGGATAACCTATAAATCTCCTGTTCTAAAGTAAACAAAAACATCTCAAAACTAAAGGTCAAAAATGAAAACGTAATCTGTTCATCTGTACAGAAGAGGCTTGGGGCCACTTGTGAAAAATGCATTTCAGTTCCTAGTTTAAAGTCAAAATTCTGAGAATGAAGCAGCACGTTGATTACGAAGTCTTAACTTATGAATAATTTAAAAAATAGATTCTAACCTTACATTACTAATGTGGTCCTAATCATCTTCAGTTTTTTGTTTATTAATAACTTAAGTGAATGACACTTCCATAAGAGACTGGATTCCAAACAATGATAAGACTTAGTTTAGAAAAGAAATCATCTATCTTCCAGAATGCTCAGAGAACAACTTTCAGATCAATGTCAGGAAAGGACGATGATATTGGAAAGGGAGGAGTAGACAGACTCCTGTCAACATTGATGAATCTGAGGTGAAGCGAGAGAGCAGTTTAAACTTCCTGGGAATCAAAAAGAACTTGCGAGAACAAAGAAGGAAAAATCTTGTTACCTTACAGAGGAACAATGGAAAGCTTCCTGACTGGAAACAATACAAACTGGCAGGTGTTGTGTGTGTACATCATTGGTGACCATCTACCAGGCATGATTCGTTCTGGTGAGAACAGGTACCTTCAAATAATCCACCAGGACATCAGGACAATGCAGTCTTTTTGTAGGCCGACCCAGAAGTTAGCATCGCAAGAGCTTCCTCGACAAAAAGTAATAGGATTTTTCCATTGGCTATCTGTGGCAAACAGGTTTATATTACAGTTACATGTTTTGTTCAGCAGGATAATCTCCAAACATCAACACAACTTTTATAATGGTTGGTAAATGTATTTGACAAAAAGAAAAATGCTAACTACGTGACTGGCTAACGTTTGGCGAGATAACATTTAGTAATGTCATTTAGCCACTAGTTAGCAACCACCGTTTTAAGACACGTAAAAGCTTCGGACGTTCAACACTGGGGTATTTATGACATATTTGATTTCGTAGAACGACAAGAAAGTCTTGTACGTTTTTGGGGGGAATCTAACGAACACAGGAAACCAGGAAGAAATGCTAACTCATTTCTGGGTCTATGTCTCAGCAGAAATTCCTCAGCAACTCATCCTCCACAATCCACCACAAAACATAGTTCCTTTTTTGTTATGTTTTGTTATGGTGCAGTATGTTTTATTAATTATGTTTTATTAAATAATTTCCTCGCACAAGCATGTGTTGTACAATGACAGTAAATTATCAGTGCATTTTCTACACACCAATTGAATGTCATACAGTTTTACTTAAAGACTTAATTCCGAGGGGGGAGCTTGTTCTATGACGTGATGTGGAATTGAGCTCTGTGGGACTTTAAGCTGTGTGCCTCCAAGAGATGGAATCAGACAAAGGTCTTTCAGGAAGATGGAATCTGAGACATGCTCATACACACCTCAGTGCTTAAGTGAGTCCATTAAAATTTCATGACCAATTCTCAAATGCTGCACTAAGGTCTAAAAGCAGCTGGGCGATCTTCTGCCTGCATCCAATGAGTTTCTCGGAGGAATTTTCTCAAAATGATGGAGGTTGCATTGTGTTCCTACAGGAGTTAGACTGACTAACCCAATAGACACAATAACTCAAATCATTTATATTAGCAAAAAAGGCGACCAATAGTATATTCTATGTCTCTGTAAATTACATTCATGTCAGTAGTATTTCATCGCCCCTTTAAAAGAGATGATTAGCCTGCAAGGTATTAAATGCAAATAGTGAAACACTTTACAGCCTGGTTTCCATAAATCTGAATAAGAGTGGGTCATTGAACAAGCTGCAAGACAGCAGACATATCTTAAGTTCATGTTGTGCCTTTGGATATGTTAAACTCACACAGCAGTCTGGATGAATTAATCAAAAACAAAGGGGTATAGGGAGGTCAACATTGCTACAGCTAATGTGCTCAAATGTAAAGTTAGTTTTGCATTTTTTAAATGTAATTTATTGATGATGCTTATAAAAGAATAGAAACCACTTTTACAGTATATGCTAATGAAGGTTCATGCACCAACATTATAAAGCAACCTGAGGGTACTTTGGCTGGAATTGGTAACAATGTAACTATAACGGACCGTCTCCACAGCAGCGTTAAAAAAATCTTGGAGGTGGGCGTATCTGAGGCTTGGGGATTTTTTGGCGATCAACCAATCACATGAATCTCCCGCCCGCGACATACGAAGCCAAAAAGCCCGAAGTAAACTGGATATAAACTCCCCAAAACAGGCGAAAACATACCACTGTCTCTGCCACCTCCCTCCATGCCTGGCTCCTCCGGTTTATATCCCGGTAGGTCTGGTCATAAAGCACCGGGTGATTGATTCGCTACCGCTAATTTCTCCTCCATTTTTTGGAATATGAGGAAATGACCTGCGGTCTGGCTCTCCCAGCATACACGCCGTTTGATTGGCTAGAGCTTGAACTGTCAGATTTGCGTACACGGGATTTGATTGGCTGACGCTTCCTCCTCAGCTTCAAAAGTTGAACATTGTTCAACTTTGGATCTTGAAAATCCTGAGAATCTCCGCTCGCCTGCCCACAATGCATTTCGGCGAAAGCGAAAAAAAGTGACGTCACCCCATTCAAAGTGAATGGGCAGAAGCGTTTCAAGATTTTTTAACGCTGCCGTGGAGACGGCCCGTAAGGGTTTACCAATGTCAATGGAGCATTTTGATTGTTGATATGGTCAAAGAACAATTGCTGAATTCTTCAAAGCAGTTTAATATACATACATGTAAACCTGCAGTCTTCTTTGGGGTCGCTTTGATGCATCGCAGCAAGCTGTTTATTTGGAGTCAAAATATGTATTACTTTTTAGCTCTGTTTTTGGTCGTGTTGACGGGTAAATGTTCCACCCCTCGTAAACTAGTTGCTAATTTTTTGTATGCCAGCTAATGTATGTAGTGTACAGTTTGTATAATTTAGTTATAAACAAAGGAAAACAGCTCCCTGCTACATCTGAAAACAAGCGGGAAACTAGGGGGACTGAATCACAATGTAGCCATGGCGTTAGGCATACCCTGAATTATTGTCTATTTAATTTTTACTGTAATCTTAATTTACAAAATGTACATCCTGCTGAATAAGATTTAGTGGGGATTGAAAGGAAGGAAATAGTTACTGAGCTAATAAATTAATCGAAACGTCTATATCTTTTTTGATAGACTTCTATACAACAGGACTTCCTTTGCAACTACTGGAGTCCCTGGGCTGGACATCAGAAATAATGCAGGTTTAAATTGAATTGGTGGACTTTTCTGACCTGGCGGTTGCTCTTTGGTTTTCAAAGTTTGTTTCCATGTGCACTTTGCCCAAGTGGGCAGAAATGTGTTTCTGGGGTTTTATTTATTGCGTATGGAGTGCCTATGTTGTTATTTTATAATGATGTTTATTCTGTACACCATATCTAGTGCAGGTCTGTCCGTCCTGAGAGAGTGGTCCTTTCACAGTTTCTCTACCTGAGTTTAATTCCAATGTTTTCCCTTGTTTATTGGGATTTTGGTGGAGTTATTGATTGTTAGTTTCAAGGGTCAAATGAAGCAAACTTATAACTGATGGTATTAGGTTATATGCATTTATTTTATTTTATTTGCAGTCCGTAAAAGCCAAAAAAAGAGCTAAAAAACGTTAACTGCAAGGGTGATAATTCTTAGTTTAAATAAATGTTTCTGCACTTCCCTGAGTACAGACTGGCAGGCATTATCTCCACAGGAACGGACAGCCTTCAAACTGCTGGCTGGTGGACACACATGAGATCGATCCTGCTACCTTGGCATTGGTAAAGAAGCTCCACATTGAAGCTAACATGAGAGAGCTGCAGCAGATATGGCAGCTGTTCATGGTGGGGGGGTTCAGACAGGGAGGTCACCACCAAGCGAGAGAAGACTAAGTTATTCTGTGTGGCAGCGTTTCCCAACCATAGACTCAGGGAACAGAACATTCTGATTCTATTATTCTAACTACCAGCTTCTCCCTTTCAACCCTTCAGCCATATCGTTACACCAAATTATGAAATCAAGATGAAGCTGATGAAGTGGAACAAGCTATTAGAAAGTCAATCAAAGTGTGGCTCAAATCTCAATCTGCTCATTTGTATGAAGGCAGTTTAATAGCTGTACATCATAACAGCGCTCTGTGGTATTCAAGGCCTTTATTGTCCCGTATGGGCACATTTGTTCTGTAGGGCAAGGCTGAGAAGACAGACTTGAAGAGGTTTGAATATTCTTAAGGGAAGCATGTATTTGCTCTTTCTATCCATCATTAGACTAATTAGGGTTTCCATTGCGGGGTGATGATTAGAAAAAGATTTGAAACTGAGACTCCTTTCTAAAAAGCCATTCCATTATCAAGCAATTCCAGTGATAAAAAAATTAGAAATGGTAATAATTTCAGAGCAAAAAATTGACAACAATAAAAAAGGAAATCACTGGTGGTTCAATGATTTAAATTACAAGTTTCTTGATGGTAGTTCTAAATCTTTACTATGTGCTGAAGATAAGCATGGGTTATTTCAGAGCCTCAAAGTTATTGGCTTTCAACACATGTTCCGAAAATGAGGAAACACTACAACATATGATCACTTTCTAGAAGTGATCATATGTTGTAGTCTAACTAAAATATTTTAGGCAGAATACAAATGCAGTTATACATTTTGGTAAAAATAAATAAACATTGGGTTTTTCAAATAAGCCATTTAGTTTCAAGTTTGAAATGTAAAAGAATGGGAACTACAATTATGTTGCTTTCTTGCCTATAGTTGAAATGTAAAAAAACAGCACTTTCCTATCCATCAGATGAGGCGGCCGGCCAGGAGCCAGTTAGCTAGCTAAAAGCTATAGCCTTTTTCTGTTTGAAGAAGGTAAAGACCCAACTACCAGCATCAATATGTGGATTTACTCGAATGAGTTTACACTTTTTGTATGAATCAATCCAACACGACGCATCGTGTTAATTAGCAAGCTTTGGTCAGGCAAACTGTTTCCCTTTTTCTCAAGTCTTTATGCTAAGCTATTCTAAGCTAAAATAAGCTGACCGTCGCCTGACTGTAATTTAGCACTTTTTCAAATTATAAAAATGATTCATTAACCATTATTTATTAACCATTAGTAAAGCAATAAGTTACACACATTAAGGACACTTTATAGAAGGTGGCACTGAAAACATTTTTATGGGGCTATTTTTGTGCGATTTCTTTGTTGTCCAATTATGTAAGCCTAAATAGCAGTTAATATACTGTATAAATGTAGCCTGACGTTTCCATACCTCTTTGACCAACATTTCTAATGATGTTATCTCTGTTCGGTTTCTACTGTCAGCTAATGAGGACTTATTCTGGAATGAGACGATGCATTTTCCTAAAACTGCATATAATAACCTGTCAAAAGCTCAACTGTTATCTGTATCTGGTTCACTTCAAAGCTTAAAACCCTTAATATAAAAAAAAGTTCTGTATTCTGGAGATAAAATATACATTTTCCAGATTATGCATATTTAAACTTTTCTATCTTCAACATTCTCGCATTAAAGGAATTTCTATTATATGCTGGTCACTATTGATTTATGCCACTTTTCTTTTACTTGCCGGCCTAAGGCAACAGATTTGTTTGACATCTCTGGCCATTTCATCACTTCTTCATGATTTCTATTCTGTTTCTCTTTTGAAATTCAGGCTGTGGACAGTAAAGCAAAGAGAGAGACATTAAGGAGGAGTTCACACTGGGACGACTGGCTTTTGACTCCATCTGCTGGTCACTCACTCGGCCTCCATGTTAATATGTATACAGTGTAGCTCTGTGAAGTGAAATACATAAAAGAAAAGCGGTGTAGGGAATATGTAAAATGCAAGTGACTTCAAAGGAAATCGTGTGCAGCAAGCGGAATAAAAATCTCAAATAAGGTCCGGCCCTAGCATCAGGAAACAGACTTGAGTGCGCTCACACTGAGCTGTCTGGCTTTCCTCAAGTGACACTGCTGTAATCTCACAGCAGACATTACAGAGGAAGCCCGCTGTTCTCTTCCCTCCACAGTGCCCCCGCTCCCCTTCACCCACCAACGCACCATCAAAAATGCAAAACCATGGCATGGAACCAAAAGATGAAAATGCTCACGGTGAGGGGGGATATCACAGTGGAAGAGATTAGCGCTGGGAGGGGGAGTTTTACACTCAAAGAGAGTTCTGTAATAACAAAACCCCGCGGTGAGCACAGCAGGCATTTATGGATTTGGAGCAGGGGGGCAAAGTATTCCGGCAAACATGGAAAGAAACGGATACAAGTTGTTAGAAATGGTATCTTTTCACATGTGCTCATTAATTGACCTAAAAAATAAAGAACAGAAAGAAATTACTGCCTGAAGAAAATAAATGTGACGAGCTTTGATTCTAACAATATGGGACACTTTGAAGGAACATAACCCATTCCCAGTTGATTAAAGTTACATTTAAGTTTTTTCAGGGGAAAAATCCTTCCCACCTAAAGTAATGGATTTTAACGATAGGAAAACAAGCGGTAAAAGGCAAACTGCTTTAAGATAACAGAAAGAGCACCACCTATGGAAATTACATTTCATGAAAAGCTGATTTAATGTTGTTCCTCCATAATAGAGTTTAGCATGTTTTGAAGTCAAAGATTTAATAAAATATTTTTGGGTTAGATTCCCAAAATAAGATCTGTGAATACCAACAACGCTCAAGTTTTGTTCTACGTCAGTACATTGGTAAATACCCCACTGTTGCATTTCTTAAGCATCTAGGTTGCTAGCGGTTGCTAACAACATCATTACGCCAAACATTAGCCGCCATTAGCTTAGCGGTGCGACCATGATGTTTTTAGTTTATAGCCTAACGTTAGCTTTTTACTTGGGATGTATGAAGCTTCTATGTGTCGTAAAAATGGCAGTTGCTAACAAGCAACTAAATGAGATTCATAAACAACATCACGCCGAAAATGTAGCTATTTTAGCGACTATGATGTAAGTTGTTTATAGCCTAGCGCTAGCTTTTTACTTCTAGCAGTTGCATTTGCGCCTCAACAATCATAAAAGTGTTGTTAATATGGGGAGATTATCCTGCTTAACAAAACCTTTAAGAATTATAAACATGAGTTTGCCACAGATGGACTTTTTTTCTGCAATATTAAAAAATGGAAAAAATCCCATTGCTTTTTATTGAGGGAGCCGTTGCAATGTTAAAGGTCAATTCCATTGTTGAGGTCTACTAGAATAGATTTATTTTGTGCAATTTTCCAAACTCACATTGGTTTCTCATACAGCATCTCTGTATAGTATGTGTATTCACTCTCTGTCCTACACGGCCTGTTGGAGCTCCTGCCCCCCCCCCCTCCCTGTGAGCCCACTGTGCTCTGATTGGTCAGCTCGCCCACTCTGTTCTGATGAGTCTACCACCGTTACAGCGGAACATCAGTGATTATGTGTTACAATGGCGTTTGTTAGCAACCAAAAAATGACACCAGGGTTGCGGTCTAATAGTCCAACAATCAGCTCCTAACGTCTATCCCTATCGTCTATCCCTTGACCTCTGAGTGAAACGTCACGGGGTTAAGGGATAGTGGATAGGAGAATTCAAAAGGACTTAGGAGAAGAGACTGCGGTACTTTAGAGAATACGACTGCACTTTCACTATCCGACGTGTTTATGATGCGCCAGCGGAGGTCATAAATGTGCATCTGCTGCTGTGGGGAAACTATGGAAACTACAGTTTTCTATACAGCGGACTACAACATGGATGTTTAATAAGAACGAGGAACTACTGTAAACTCATCTAAAGACTCTGCACCGTGCTCTGACGCTGTTGTTTTATGCTTTATGAACGGGGACAACAGAGAAACATATTCTTCATGACCAAAGTTGGAATTGAAATAAAAAAGGAAAGTGAAACTTATGCTCGTCACCCTCTCCCTCCGGTCCACATTAATACAAATGATCCCAATACGTATGATTGTATGAAAAGATCTTAAAATCAATACAAATGTATTTATTATAACGGTTAGTCCTTAACATCTATCACTGTGTATATCACCATTCAAACATCTTTTAAAAGTTGAACAAACCCCACACAGCTCAGTAAACACTGGAATGTTGACTTTATTTGATAATTTCAGTAAAAACTAACGTTCATATTTCTCTTTTTGATTATAATACTGATGAACGTTCAAAACAAAGCACTTTGGCAACCTACCACATACGTTTTAAAATGCTTAATAAGCACCGTAACTTTCATGATATCATTTCTCGGTCATAATCGGTTGTTTCCGTGAACGGCCGACTGTTGTGTGACGGCAAATTCTGCGGCTGCAAGGCATTGTGGGGCAGCATTTTCTCCTCTCCTTTCGGTTAGGGAGGTCCAGTGGTTCCTAAGCTAAAGGAGGTTATAAAGGAAGTTTGAAACCTCCTTTCCTTTCATTTAGAGAATTCGAACAGCACTTATCATGGCTGCCACTGAGGGACTTCCGGGTCATTTCACTCCGTTAGGAAGGTTCCTACGCTAAATGGACTATTCGACCGCAACCCAGTAATGACAAACAGATGAGACAGTGTGAGCTGGGTTCATTTCCTGCTTGCTGCGAGACATCGCGAATGGACACATTTGGGGGGGGGGGGGGGGGTAATAACCGGAAAAGCATGACATGGGCCCTTTAACTTTTTGGTCGTCCTAGAAAAAACATCATCACTACCCAACTTTATGTCAATGTATATTAAAAAAATTAAATAAAGCAGAATTAAACAATATCAATGATTTTCTGCCTTGTCTAACAAACTATATCCCAGTAAAATGCTGGCCCAAGGCATTTTTCAATGATTCAGACCAGAGCCTCGTTTAAAATTGAATGGCAATATTTTATTAAGTTAGGAAATCAACATATTTAAGAAATGTAATTATGTACACTGGTTCTACTGTATGGATTTAAAAAAAGGACAAAAAAAAGCTTGACACACCAAGCTCATACATGTTAAAGACATTTCACATACCCATAAATAGTGATGACTGAGCTAATCATGTGCCGTAACCTCTCAGTATTTATTTGTTCACATAAAAAAAAAAAAATCAAGAACACGGTCACTGAACTGTTCTTAAATATCTTAAAACTACACTATAAAATACATAAAGCATATCTACCATGTGTTCCATGGGAAACAAAGAAAAGGCAATGGTATAAGAAATCATTTCTCATGAAATAGTGGTAAGCTTTAAAATAAACTTTCAAGCGATTTCATCAGTAAGGTCATTTACAACAGGTAAAAGAGGCAGGGGTTTTACCATTAAAGCAGGCGAATAACTCGATCTACTTTGTTCAAAATATACAGAAAACGACATTGGTGCAAAACGCTTCAGTCTGAGCCGCTTAGTGGCACAGACCACGTAAACAACTGAGCTGAAATTCACAGGCTGTTAAAATGGGTTGTACAGTAGTGGCCTTTGTGATCCAGTGTGTAGTGACTTCAGTGAGTGACAGTTCCTCAGTGCTCCTCCTTGTCCCGCCCCTTCTTGTCCTTTTCGTCCTGCAGCGCAGTGCCCAGCTTCTTGATGAGCACCGACAGCACCTTGTCCAGCGGGTCCATCACCCCCCTCTGCAGCCACTTGGGAATTGTAGTCCGGGCGTGGTGGAAGCCCAGTTTCTGCAGGATGTAGTCCACACCCACCGGGTCGATCTTACGCCCTGTCCAGGAGATGAGCCTGAGGAAAGAAGAAGGAAGGGTTTCAGTTTAGGCCCTTTATCCACTTCTGGCATAAATATATATAAAAACATGTGTTTAATGTTCCCAAGACAACCATATCTTGACAACGTATCGCTGCTGTTTTAAGGCGGATTAGCCGCGCCTCATGCCTTGAATCTATCAATTTGGGCTACCCTCTACTCGTATTTTGACCATGAACACCAACCAGAGGATGCTTGCTCTCACTCTTTGTATGACTGCACTGCTACAGAGATAAAAGTAGAGCAGTCACCATGGGCAACATCCAGGTCCTATCTGCTCAAACAAACAGGCCTTTCAGCCTTTGGTAGTTTCTGTGTGAACGTCACAGACAAAAGCTAGCTTCTCCTTGAATTTGTACAGTGTTGTCACAAGTGCATTCTGAACGTAAAGTGCTTAGAGTGGCCGGACAAAAATGTCTCAGAGGCGCTCAGCGGAAAGACGCTGGGTAATTTCTCAATGGCCCCATTTTATGGCTCTGTTATTATTAGAAACCATTGTAAAAGAAACGCTGTGTGGTCCTTAGTCAACTGTAAATGCAACTAAGAGTATACTGTGTGGTAAAGTGTTTAAGAGTACAGAAACTCATTTGGTCTTTACAACTTTAAAAAAGCAGGTATGTAGCATTATGATACTTCACCTAGTATGTTATTATAAAATGTTTATAATGTGTAAATTATTGTTTTAACGCATTATAAATAGTTATTAGTGATTAACATTGTGCAGTACTTTAAGCAGATTATAACGCAGTATAAGTCTGTTTAGGAGGCGTGTGGCGCAGTGGGTTGTGCGTAGGTGTTGGGATCAGGGGGTCACAGGTTCAAACCCCTCTGCAGTCAGCATGTCGTTGTGTCCCTGGGCAAGACACTTCACCCCAAATTGCTCCTGTGGGGATTGTCCACAGTATTGAGTATGTAAGTCGCTTTGGATAAAAGTGTCTAACAAGTAACATGTGATGTAATGTAATGTTTATAATGTATTGTGAACATGTAGACTCTATTAAGTATTATAGACATTAGTTTCATAAAACAAAATTGGTAGTTAGTATAAAAGAAAAGTAATTATAATTTAATTGTGTGATCTGTGTTTTTTTTTTTATTCCAAAGCCCTTTAAAAATCCTTGTTCTGTATATTATGATATGCATGGCGAGTCTGTGCGTCAGTGTAGCAACACGGTCATAGAGACTGACCCTAACCTCCTTCCTGTTGTTCCTCTGCAGCTCTGAATGAGCTTAATTCACGTCATCAGTCCTTTAACCAAACAAAGCCCTCCACTCCACTGACCTGAGGGTGGGCTCCAGGTGCCAGGTGTTGCACATGAACTCCCTCCAGTCCACCGTGGTGTAGTTGATGCCGTCGTCTTTGTCCGAGGAGCCGTCGTCGTGCAGGGCGGTCGGGCTCTTCTGACCGGGGCGGGTCGCAAACATCCGCGGGGCGAACAGGGCTGGGGGGGGGGGGGTAAGAGAGGGGGGGTAAGAGAGGGGGGGTGAGGTTACCGCTGCTTCAACAGGCACACCACAATACAGTAGAGGAGTGAGTTCTTCAACCTGGGAATGAGTCAGCATTTTACCCCTTCAGGTTCCCTGGTATGGAAGTCTGTGGTTAGCACAAGCTAAGGAGATTTGAATGATTTGTCCTACGACATTAAATGTATCAGTAAATACTCCACTCTTGAATGTCTGAAGCTTCTATATGTCATAAACACACATAGAAGCTTGGTTAGAGCTAGCAACCCATAGCAGGCCGGTACGAATCCCGTAGCCGGCCGAACAATTCATGCAATGTCCTCCCCCGTCTCCCCCTTTCTACACTAAGATCTCCAATAAAGGCCCTCTGGCCCAAAAATACCTTTAAAAAACCCTGCAATAGCTAACAAGCCACTACATTGGATAACTAAACATTACATTACATTACATGTCACTTGTTAGACACTTTTACCCAAAGCGACTTAGTACTGTGGGCAATCCTGACAGGAGACATTTGGGGTGCGACATGCTGACTGCAGTGGGATTTGAACCAGTGCACCACTGATCCAACATCAGCGCACTACTTCACTGAGCCACAACTTCCAGCACCAACATCATCACACCAAAAATTAGCCGCTTTTAGCTTAGCGACTGTTATGTAGTAATAGCCTAACGTTAGCTTTTTACTTCTGGCAATGGCATTTACGCTTCAAAAATCATAAAGTGGCGTTATAGAGTGGTGCAGTGATGAAGTATTTTTGTAGGCCAACCCGTAATGTAGGCCAACCCATTGCAAGGGCTCCCTTCACAAAAAACTAAGTACATCATCATCAGCTAAAGGCGGACTCTTCCGGGCATCATGCCGTTTAGCAGTTATTTTAGTCACCTGTTAGCAAGCACACATTTTATGAAACATAAAAGCGTCAGACATTCACGAGTGGAGTATTTACTGACATATTTTATATTGTAGAAACAAACATGAAAGGGTTAGGGTTAAAATCTCTTAAAGGTGGGGTATGTAATTTATTTCAGAAACACTTTTTGTTATATTCCATGGAATGCTCTTAACATCCCGATAGCAATGAATACATTAAATGCTTTGACAATAAATACATAAACAAAATATCATATGTGGAAGCCGTGGCGCTGTAAAAAGCACGACCAATCATTTTAGCCGGCCCGGCTAAAATAACTGGATGGCCTACCTGCCTGTCAGCCTTCCATCTGTGCACAAACTTATCTCGTGCCCTCATTGGTCATGTGCGCGTTCGTGTGTGTTGGAAGTGGCAGATTTTTTCCGGTTGTGTATTTTCAAATTCTAGCGCACTCGAGCTGGTTTCTCCAAAATGACCTACCCCACCTTTAAGCTTGTGCTAACCAAAGATCTTTTTTCAAGCGTCTAACCATAAACACGTTAAAAAATGCTGACTAATTTCCGGGTTTACCACTTGTGTTTTATACTACTCTGAGTGGAGACATCCTGCAGAACAAAACGTGTAAGTGTGATAAACGTGTGTTTGCAACTGATTTTATTTTCTGCAATATTCAAAAAATATCTTTTGTCGATGGACGCCTTGTGATGCTAACTTCTGGGTCGGCCTACATTATTTCCTCATCCCTACTCCACTCTACACACATTCATGAATGTCCCTGAAGGCAGTCGGCACCTTGATGGTATAGATCTCGACTCTATTCAAATGTCCTGCTCGAATGAATCCAGACGGATCAAACTGATGGAATATCTCGCCTCCTCTCCCTCTCTATTCAGCAGCAGAATCAACAGAACAAAGTCACGGCACCACTCTAATTGTCACGAAGAATGTGAGCTCGTCTGCATAAAGGCTGCTAATTTGTTCCTCCGTGACAAAGTAGAGCCCATTAAAAGTAGCCCCCCCCCCCACTGTTCGTAAAGACACCTCTCAGCTGCTTCAATTTCCTGCCGCTCTACAAAATGGCTTCACAGGGACAGAGGCAGACAGATGTGCTTTATATTGTTATCTCTCCTTGGACTGACGACTCATTTCTATCCTCACCTTCTAATTGAACTAGTCCTTGCTCATGGAGATGTCCCAGAGACTGTGGATGTCCCAGAGACTGTGGATGTCCCAGAGACTGTGGATGTCCCAGAGACTGTGGATGTCTTTTAAACTGACTGGAAAGGTTAAAGGGATTGTTCGGATTGTTTGAAGTTGGGTTTTATGAGGTAATTATCCATAGTCAGTGTATACAATAGAAACAGACAGGAGTAGCAGGAAGCAGTGTACTACTGTGGGCTATAATGAAGCAGTTATATACGCTTTTTAAATAACTCCATTCCTATTCTACTGCCATCTTGATCGGTTCATTTGTTAGTTATTGTGTGACTTAGTTTGAATTCATCGCAGTCACACAATTTGTTAGTTTGGACAGTTCCACCGATCGAGGCAGCAACCCGTTTGTTCTTCCAGGTCAAATGTGTGTTTTTGTCAATGGAGTCTGGTGGTTTGTAAAGAGCAACATAACAGCTTCAGTTGGCGGTCAGAAAGCACTCTATGATGGCAAGGTAAAACAATGTTATATTCTTAATATAGCGTACAGCGAAAATAGATTATTATTATATCCATTTTTGATTGGCCCTCAGCTAATTCTAAAAGTATAATGGAATATGACCGACATCTGAAACTCGTGCTCCACTTATAATGTTCGTCTTAAATATATATTACACAGTATTCATGTGTTAATAAGGCCAATGTTTGTTGATCAAAAAAGCCCAAGCTTGAAATACCAAAACATTTTGTAACAAAATAATTAGACCCTATGGTGAGCTGTGATGTAGTCTGTTTTCTTTCTTTAAGCATATACAGTTATTAAGAATAATTGACCTACGTTTAATTGATTTAGCTAAATTATAACTTATAAACGTCACATGTGGCCCAGCCCTCTGTATGTTTCTCTGTATGTGGCACTCAGTGAAAAAACGTTGCACATCCCTGCACTATATGATATTGATATTTGTAGGTGTCTTAAATATGTTCTGCTGCTGCGCCCGCCCTCCACAGGACATTGTTTGGCTTCCGTCTGTCTGTTATTACCACATTAGGGGCATGCGGACCCTCTACTGCAGGCTACACTCACTAATGGAAAGGATCTGATAAAACCCCACTTCCAACAATCCCTCTAAGTAATGAATGAATGATGTGAAACCTTTCTCCTTCTCCTTCAAGTATGCAGAAACCAGGTCGTGAAGGAACATGATGAGCTCGGCGTCCATGGTGACACAGATGTGGTCTGTGAATTCTGTCACCACGCTGCACTCCACTTTGGGTTTGCTGTCGGTGTCTGGAAAAAAAAGGAAAAAAAAGATCTGAAGCAAACCATTGCTTCTCAGACGGTCATGGGGACTGTGGTTTTTGTTAAAGAGGAAAAAAGGAAAACGCATTTTTTTACAGATAAAATATTTTTGTTTATGTGATTCTGCCGAGGTCATGTTAGTCAAGGGCAACATTTTCCACAATATTTGCTGACTCGTGTTATTTAAAGATACAGTGTGACCTTAAAAAGACAAAATATTTCATCATGCTCCATTTCATCACCTGTTAGCGAAGGCTCTTCAGGATCCTGTACGTGGATTGACTTGAAGTCCAGTTGCATTCTGGGAAGAGCAAAGATGGTCTCCGTCTCGTGGTTGTAGCTGGAGGAGCTGCGGAAGCTGCTCAGCAGGCTGGAGCTCTTGGCAGCCGCTCCGCTCTCCTGGTTGTTGGCTTCAGCGTTCCTGAGCAGGTTCAGCTCTGAAACGGGAGATAAGACGTGTGGAAACTCTTTAAGGTCGTGTTCACACCGCTCTGCTCCCATGCTTCGTTAAATACTATCTGCACCTGCTTTACATGTAAGATAAGCAGCTGCTCGCAAAGCCAGACAGAAAGGGAAAGAGAAAACGCTGTGTCTGTCTTCTTTAAGTCAAAGCTGTCTGAAGTTGAGAAATGCTTAAAGTTTGAGAAGCTACTACAATGAAGCAACCGTTTACCTCTTTATGAGGTTACTCGAGATGAAGCGAATGCAGTTTAAAGCACTAACCGTGCATTCATTCTGATTTCATAAAGGTTAGAATGTTTTATATCTTAGATAGGTGCTGATTTAAATGTGCTGTTACAGAACTCTACTGTATTATACTTGTATATCAACAAAGGTAGTGAGTATGCACTAAACACATGCAGTTTGTTTGATAAGGGATGCGCAGATCTCCAGAGGATTGATATTGCCTCCAATAGTGGTGCTGGAATGAGTCCAAAAACCCAGGAATGAGTTAGCATTTTAGCACTGCGGCCTTCCTCGTCTCAAAGTTTATGGTTTTGAATGTGTTTTTAGTTAGAAGCCTGAAATAAGGTCTTTGCTTAACACAAGTTTAAGAGACTTTTTGACCTAAGACCTCGATGTAACTCGTATGTCGAGGGAGCGCTTGTGATGCTTACTTCCTGGTCGGCCTACAAAAATACTTCATCCCTGCAACACTCTATACCAGTGGTCACCAACCAGTCGATCGCGAGTGGGGTGCGGGTAGATCGCGCGCCGTTAAAAAAAAATAATGTTTTTTTTTTTTTAATAACGTTTTTAGATGTAAGCCTATCATCCACCACCCCGTTAGCAGGTGCCACTTGATTGACGTATCTTTGAGACATTCCTTGTCGCTCCCGAAAATAATAGACTAACTTCAAGTGATGGTGCATATTTTTGAACTCACTGCACTTATGGTAGATACCAACTACAACAAGATGAACATATTTTACCGTGATTTAATTGTAATACACGTTTCAAAATGATGCCGAAGTAACAACATACTGATACCAGTTAGTAAAAACCATGAATTAATGCTTTGACAAGTCTGCAGACAAGACGGCAGGGGAAAAACCTTTTAAAATGCGTGTTTTCTGAATGGAGATTGGATCGATCAGGCTAAGCTAACGTTGTGGCTGCTCCGTCCAAACTCACAACGACCTACAGACAGAAATAAACCAGCGACTGTATTCACCATGACACAGACAGTCTGTGGTGTGTACTTGTTTAACTTTTCTCCAGTTTCTGAACAGATATGAGGAGCTGTGAGCTCTGTGTGCTAACTGCTAACAGCTGATGTTTTGGTTTTCTGATTCAACGTCAGTGACGGCAGGCTGAGATCCTCACCACTGATTGGCTACCGCGCGAACGCATCATTCGCATCAACCGCATCAACCGCGTCTGTCCGCGTCTTTGCATTGACTGTAATCGCGCCGCCCCCAAAATCGCATCACGTCCGGTGTGAACGCACCAATGGTTTATGCACGGATAAAGAATGTTGTTAGAATTTTGAATTTGTAAGAATTGTGTTAAAATAACTAGTTTTAATGTTGATGTTAAATGTTGCACTTGCATGAAGCTTCAGTGGATAAGCCTCACAGTTAAAATGGTACTTTATGTTATCTGCTCACTGCAACATGTTATTTTTTTCTTTGTTGTTGTTGCTGTCAACAAAATAATGTACTCATTCACTCAAACAAATGGAAAATAAGCTACATACCTTTATATTTAGGATTGTAATGAAGGAATGAATGAAACTTAAAATGATAGGTATGATGTAAATATATATATTTATCCTTTTTGACATGCTAGTTATGTTGTGTTCTTGGTTTAATCAAATTGGAAGTTGCACAAAATGATTTGATGTAATTCAGATGCAATGAGCCTACATACATAAAAGGCCTCAAATTGGAAGAACGGTCTGGGCCGTCTTTTTCACTCAATTCTGCAAGAGGTAGATCTCGCCTTTCACCAAGGGGATCTTGGGCTTAAAAAGGTTGGTGACCACTGCTCTATACTGATCATTTTAGACAGATCACCCAGGGTTACTGATGGTTTATGTTAAAACATGCCCAGTTATACCACTGCAATGTAACATTGGCTCTTCCTGGTTCTTTGTACATGTCGACTATTTCCCTGTTGTTTCAATAAAGACTTCATTCTGTGAATCGTTAATAAAAATAATTCAAAAAAGTCAGTGTCATTATTCCATATAGTGTTTTCACTATTAGATATGGCAAGCTGATGCCAACAAGGTATTCAGATTTAACATTTGGAAAAAGAGAGCGTTGGAAGTTTGAATCGGAAAAGTTGGAACATGCATCCCTGTGACCTCAGGATGCAAAATAAACTATTCACGTCGATAAATGAAACCAGTTACCTTCGTTCCTCATGGCAGTGACGTAGTTGAACCATTCTTTGACCGTGGCCACTCCATGTGGGGGGTTTTCATGCCGCCTCCGGGTTATTTTGGTTATGGTGGCCATGGGGCTCTCCAGGGCCCCGCAGGGCTTGGTCACCATCGTGTTATGACCAAGATGGAAGTCCAGTGTCTGCACTATGTAGGTGGAATCATCTTGGGAGCCTGGGGCAGGAGCAGAGTCAGTGATCAAAGGGTGATTAAAGGCAACAACTCTCATCATTGTCTGGCATAGAGACAATTATTGGATGTGATTTAGCTTCTTGTTTACCACCTTTTGACAATTTCACATGTTCATTTACATATTTTAGATTTTAATACATTTACAGTACTTCAGTTCCATTCTTAACCTGTTAAGCCCTGAGCCTGTTTTTCAGGTCTCAGGCTCGAAAATGACATTCCCAGAACAAATGACCATATCTTCCCTTCTAAAAGGGTTAAATTAATAATCTTTTTCCTCAAAGTAATGATAAACCTGTGAGTTGGATGTAGAAAAGTCAGAATCAATATAGATGTTTTTTATTTTAAAGAAAATTCAGATTTTACATAGTAAAAAACTGTAAATTATAGTGTCCGTCCAAAAAATCTTTTTTACTTACAGTATAGTGAAAACTACCCTTGGATGATGGTAAGGTAGACTAAAAGCTTTAGGAATCCAAAGTACAACATATAATAAGTACCCTGTATCAAGATTGATGCAAAACAAGTGACATTTGACCTTTCTAGAGAGGTTTAGCCAAAAACACTCCACCTCTGAGGTGATTTGGGTGGAAATGTTTTTTTTCTTCATATCTCTGGAACCCATTGGTCGATTTTGATGGTTGACACCTCTTTCTGACCGTTAGAGCCAATAGAATTGAAGGGGGAGTCCCCCACACACACACACACACACACACATTGTGAAACAAAAAGGTGGGGGCTTTGCGCATGTAATTTTGCATTAGAGTGAAGCTACAGTCTAGCTCTGACATCTAGAAACGTAAAAGCATGGATTATCCGTTTTATTTCTCATGGATTATCAGAAATCATTTCAAAGGGACACAGACACATTGGATTAACGTATGGATTAACTTCAGCAGCGTTTTTATCATTTTAATGCCATTGAAGACCACTTTGGAGAGACTACAGAGCCAAGGTAAGAATGTTAGCATTTTTAGCTACCTAGCGTCACCTGTTTTGATGTCTGTTTTTGCTTATAACGTCGCAAATTCGTATAATTCAGTGATAATGAGGGTACCCATCGATTCTGTGTCACCTCACGATGTGAATCGATGTCATGGATGTGGAGAAAAGATAAATAATAAGGTTTTGCGAGTGATTTTCGGTGCAGTAAGGTGTTAGCATTTTTCGCTCGTTGCTAATTCAGAGGCTCAGTGTTAGCATTGTGGGTTTTCTTTTGAAAAAAAAAAAAAGATTATCAGTTAGATGAGTTTCTTCCCGTTACATGGATATAAAACATTTATAGTTTATTAAATGAACATGCCCTCAGACACCGTTTCCTGCAAGATGTTGCGGCAGTGCCCCGGTACCGGGGTCTCTCTCTTTTACATTAAATAGAGTTATTTTACAGTATAGTATAAGTATTTTTTACTTAAGTAGAGGATCTGAAAACTTTTCCACCACTGCTTGAACAGAAGCTGAGAGCTTTAAGAGGCATGACCTCTAACTCTAAATTATTATCGAGTTACGTTTGGGGATATTAGACATTATTGGGAAATTCTCCAAATTAGCATATGAGTCATGGCCAAAAATGTGTTTTGTGAGCCGTCCAGGCTTCCTCAGATATTTATATCCAGCTGCGACTACAGCCATTTGTCCTGTCTACTTCTTTTTAAATGTTGATTATGTAGTGATTTTTTAGTTCCATCTGCACATGGAACATTCTGCCTCACCGTCCTCCCAGATCTTCTGAGCCTCCGTCCAGAAGGCGATGTTGGGCTCCTCCAGGTGGAACAGGGCCCAGGACTTGGAGCGGAAGTTGGGCCCGTGGAAGCAGGCCAGGGTCATGTGGTTGCCATGGAGACTCATGGAACCGCCCAGCTGCACGGCGTCCTCGGGCAGAGGCATCTGGAAGAGTGAGATGTGGCAGCCGGCGATCACCTTCAGCACCCCGGGCCAGTGGCGGTGATGGGCTGCGTCCATGTCTGTGAGACGGAGACAGCAGGGGACAGAGTGAGACAGAGTGAGACAGGGTGAGACAGAGTGAGACAGAGGGAGACAGAGGGAGACAGAGTGAGACAGAGTGAGACAGAGTGAGACAGAGAGAGACGGAGGGAGACAGAGTGAGACGGAGGGAGACGGAGGGAGACAGAGAGAGACGGAGTGAGACAGAGAGAGACGGAGTGAGACAGAGAGAGACGGAGTGAGACAGAGAGAGACGGAGAGAGACGGAGTGAGACAGAGGGAGACAGAGAGAGACGGAGGGAGACAGAGAGAGACGGAGTGAGACAGAGAGAGACGGAGTGAGACAGAGGGAGACAGAGTGAGACAGAGGGAGACAGAGAGAGACGGAGTGAGACAGAGAGAGACGGAGAGAGACGGAGTGAGACAGAGGGAGACAGAGAGAGACGGAGGGAGACGGAGTGAGACAGAGGGAGACAGAGAGAGACGGAGGGAGACAGAGAGAGACGGAGTGAGACAGAGATAGACGGAGTGAGACAGAGATAGACGGAGTGAGACAGAGAGAGACGGAGTGAGACAGAGAGAGACGGAGTGAGACAGAGATAGACGGAGTGAGACAGAGATAGACGGAGGGAGACAGAGAGAGACGGAGGGAGACGGAGTGAGACAGAGGGAGACAGAGAGAGACGGAGGGAGACAGAGAGAGACGGAGTGAGACAGAGATAGACGGAGTGAGACAGAGAGAGACGGAGTGAGACAGAGAGAGACGGAGTGAGACAGAGGGAGACAGAGAGAGACGGAGTGAGACAGAGAGAGACGGAGAGAGACGGAGTGAGACAGAGGGAGACAGAGAGAGACGGAGGGAGACGGAGTGAGACAGAGGGAGACAGAGAGAGACGGAGGGAGACAGAGAGAGACGGAGTGAGACAGAGATAGACGGAGTGAGACAGAGAGAGACGGAGTGAGACAGAGATAGACGGAGTGAGACAGAGATAGACGGAGTGAGACAGAGAGAGACGGAGTGAGACAGAGATAGACGGAGTGAGACAGAGAGAGACGGAGTGAGACAGAGAGAGACGGAGTGAGACAGAGATAGACGGAGTGAGACAGAGATAGACGGAGGGAGACAGAGAGAGACGGAGGGAGACGGAGTGAGACAGAGGGAGACGGAGGGAGACAGAGAGAGACGGAGTGAGACAGAGATAGACGGAGTGAGACAGAGAGAGACGGAGTGAGACAGAGAGAGACGGAGTGAGACAGAGGGAGACAGAGAGAGACGGAGTGAGACAGAGAGAGACGGAGAGAGACGGAGTGAGACAGAGGGAGACAGAGAGAGACGGAGGGAGACGGAGTGAGACAGAGGGAGACAGAGAGAGACGGAGGGAGACAGAGAGAGACGGAGTGAGACAGAGATAGACGGAGTGAGACAGAGAGAGACGGAGTGAGACAGAGAGAGACGGAGTGAGACAGAGAGAGACAGAGTGAGACGCCTGGACATGGTGCTAAAAGGAATTGTTTCTGCTATTTTCTATATTTCTTTTGTTATCTTAAATTGTCTATACATGTACTTTCAAACTCATGTTTAAATTTAAAATAATACAAAAATAAAACAAAAACTGTAAATCTTTTTCTACTGTGTAAATAAACAATACTGCACATTGTGTAGTCAATATACGTTTTATGTCTATTTTCACACAACTTCTACATATTAAATAGAATTAATTCAATTTAAATATAGATTTTTTTAAATAAATAAGAACATAAATACAATTCACAAAAATAAATCTAATGAAGGAGGATGATCATAAAAAAGTGATCATATTTGGAGTTTTAGGCCGATTACAAGCAGTGCTATGTATAGGGGACTGGGACATATCCTCATAAAGTCATCAGTAGTATTTCCACTTTATTTCAAAGTCAAACTTTATCAAGGATCTGTCTCTGTGTTGTGTTTTCTATATCCTCATATAGCCTTCACTAAATGTACGCTTCCTGGGTTTTTTGTTTGTTGCTAATTGTCTCATTGAAACACATTGCCTTCTGTGCGATACAAATGAAGCGCATTAGAATTACAAATCAGTTCCCTTCCTGTCAAACACGGCTGCCTGGGCCTCTCGCTGTGCATTCCTTATGAGACAGAGACATGTCTTCCAGCAGTATAGAGAGAGGCATGCTTACAGAGCTCTGCAGACCCTTTCTCCGTGTTGATGACGGGGGTTTTGGGGGGCAGGTAGGGACCGGGGCCCCAGGTGGAGAGGGCCCGCTTGCTGGTGTCGAACTGCTGGGTGAAAAACTCCTGCAGCTTCATGCCGATCTTGATGAGGTCGGGTGTGGTGGAGCGTGAAATTATCACCTGGAAAATGTCCCACTGCAGGTCTCCGTGGACGAAGATTTCACTGGAAGGGAGAAGAGATGATGGGGGGGAAAACATGAAAAACAGGAAGGGAAATAATATCAAGGCAGCTCAGATTTTTAGAAAACATTAAAGAAAGGCAAAATGCAGATGGTCCTAATTTAGATTAAACACCACTGCATCTGCTGCGACAGATCTGTAGAATCATTCTGTTACACTGGCTTGCCAAGTAATTAAGAAAACTCTAAAGAATGGCTCAAGGAAGAGGAACTTGTTCTAAAGTTCTCCTCATGCAGGTATCTGTGTGAATATAATGTCAGGTTGTATTAGATTTACTAAGAAACAGGACAAAAGCGAGACTGGTGCAGAAACACTAAAGGGAAAATGAACAAAAGAGTTACGCTTCTGCGGCTACTTAACCTGTACAAATGAGACAGAAAGAGCCTGTCGGGCCCCTGCAAATGCACCCCTAGAAGGGCTGCCAAGCAAAACGGCCTGCTCCTGTGCCGTTTGCACTGATTTAAATGAGGTAATATACATATATATTTTGAAAAATTGCCCCCTTTTTATGCAAAAGTGCTTTTTCTGCAAATACAATCCAATTAAAAAAGATAATAATAATAATAAATTCAATTTATTTAGCGCTTCTCATCTGCCAAGACAAATCCCGAAGCGCTTCACAACAGACGACACTGATAACATTTAAGAGATAACAAGTAAAAAATCAATAAAATCAAAAACAATAAAAAAATCAATAAAATAAAGTCAGAGATAGCCATAAAAATGGCTCCAGGGGCCTATACTACGAAGCAGGATTTTCGTTTAGCAAGCTAACTTCCTGGATTTCCGGTCCTACGACGCTGGTTCACTTCTTAGCGGGCTAGATAATTTATTCTGAACGGCTAGCCTCCGGAGCAGGATAGGTTCCAGGATAAAAGCACTGCCTGCTGACCAATCAGAGCTCAGTGTGCGGATCAATTCATATGACAGGAGAAAGGAAATACAGTTTAAACTGCCGTTGCAGGAAAGACGGCCGGCCAAAATCACCGACTGTGTGAACGTGAAAATGAATAGAATATCACCTCCCATCTTCAGAGCAATCTGACTATTATAACATTAGCGTTAAGAAAGCTTACTTAAATATCTGCCACAACATAAAGGGGACCAATCATGCAAAATGCACTTTTGTACATCTTTTATACATGAATATGTGTCCCCGGTGTTCCAGGGAACTCACCAAGTGTCAGAAAACACAACCCTCTCTATTTTCATCCATACCCAAATCTCTAAAAAAGGGGCTGCAATGGATCTGATAAAAACTGATCCAGATTTGAACACTGTCCTGACGTCAGGACGGTGGCTCTACGGCTATTGGGCCAACTCCACCAATCAGGAGGAGACAGCCACGGCCATTGCCGTTCGAAAGCGCTGGAGACGCTGTAGTACATATGCCAGGCCTGTAAGTGGCGCTGTAGTCTGCCACAAAAGCAGCGAAGAAGACTTCCCGCCCATAGTTACTATGGTTACCCTTCTGTTTATTCTCCGCTGTGGCTTTTTTTCTCCCTCCCCGAGGCAAGCGTTTGCTCCCCGCTGCTTTAATTCAATGCAATCCCTCCCCGTCGAGGCAAGCACTGTAATTCTCTCCGGTTAGTCCACCAGCAGATGACAAACACCCACCTCTCCGCCTCTTCCAAGGAACGAGGGGACCGTGCGGCAGAGTTTCAGTTTCAGTTTGTTTCGCCGGTCAAGATGTCCGTTAAAGTTTAAATCTTCCGGACAAAATTAGAAAAGTGCCAGTCAAAGGTCTTCTTTGTTATTTATTGAGCTTTAAAACAAATGAATAACGACTCTATATAATAAAACACGGAGGACGGAGATCTCTTTTTCTCCCCCTCTTCTGACAGCCCAGCAGCTGATCAGAGCACGTCTCCCCTCTCCTGCAGGGGGGCGTGGTCAGCAGAATCAGACCCGTAGACAGCAAACAGCACATAGAGCGAAATGAGGCATGGCTAAAATGCATGATCTGTTTGGTATTTTGAAAACAGAAACGTATAAATATACCTTATATAGGTATGGCCCTACAATATATCATTTAAATATAGCATGATAGGTCCACTTTAAGTAACCGGATCAGAGTAACATTAAGGCCTCCTTCACACGGGAACGTTTGCGTTTATGCACAGTACGCGTATTCAAAAAAGTCTTCCATTTAACGTGTCTGTTCAAACGAGACCGCTGGAAACGCTGTAGTACATATGCCGGGACTGTAAGTGGCGCTGTAACTTCCGCCAAAATACACCAAAAGCAGCGAAGAAGAGCAGCCCGGAGCAGCCCCGCAGCAATGTTGCCATGGCTACCCTTCTGTTTATGCCCCGCGGTGTATTTAGCAACATGTAGTTCATGTAATTCTCCATGTCCACTTGTTGCTGATGGTTGTGGTAGAGGAGCTGTAGATTTTGCACTAATATCTGTAGCATGGTCAGTAGCAGTAGCAGTAGCAGTAGCTACTGACAGGAGGAAGTGTGTGTGGCGATTGCTGGTATTCAGCGGGATATAGTAATTTCCTCAGCATATGGATAAATGCAACGGGGAAGTTAACTGAAAGAAACCGAATCTGTGGATATTGCATCGACCGACCAAGAAGCACGTCTCTGTGGAGAGGACGCGCTCAGAAAGAGAGATATTCTCTACAAACACCGGGTGAGATCGCTCCTCTGGGACACGCCGGTCCTCGTGTTTCCTTTTTTTGTGTGGATTATAGCCTGAATAGGCCTACAAACATTTCTCTTTTTGCCGCCGACGGGCGGAGGAGCAATGAACAATAATGGCCTGGATTAGGCAGTAAAGACAATTGTGGTGTATCGCAGAGCGGACTGTTTAATTTTGTTTGTGTTGTTTGGCTGGAAAATTGTCAATATAATGGATCAATGCATGAAATCTGACTCTGTTTATTTTGTTTAAGGAGTATATTGGGCGTTAACAATTCTGGTTTGCCTTTTATAATATTATTTCATTCAAGAACCCCTTGTGCGTTTAATTAACACAGCTATTTTTGATAGTTGCTACAGTAGTGAGCAGGAGAGGCGGGGCTATCGTTATTTTTTCAGGAAATATTCGTATAGAGGTGATTACACGGACTCTGTTGACCCCCCAGAGCGTTTCGTTTGCAAATCTATCCACCTTGGGACCCGTTATCGTTTGTGGGGTCAGTTTCTATCGGCCTCGTGTAAATAATAGGGCTATACGCACGCGAAACTATGCAGATACAAGCAGTTTTCTCCTCGTGTAAACGGCGCCTAAGTACAGTCCGCGGCACTGTGAGTGCAGACGTCGATGTGTCCCATTATCATTCATATCATATCACATCATAATGTATCATATATTTCCTTATCTGAGTCAGCTTCTTGAGCCGTATCTGGCCGTGCAACACTCACAGTGTCACATACTGTATGCAGAAGTATTATTTTAAGCAACACATTAAGTTGACGAAACACTCGAGTCAAATGTAATTAAAGTCAGATCCACTCGTGTCTTAACGGGGCAGTGATATCATAAACCTGTTGATGTACGCATTCAAACGCTTTTTCTTTTACCAGCTGTATTCACCTTGCAGGTGCAGCTATGTGGCTTTTATCCTGGATAAAGTGTTTAAGTCATGAATGTTTAAAGTTTAACTTCTTCATATTTGTCTAATATTACAGTTGACTTTTCATTCAGGAAGTATGACGCGCTGCGCTGTCAGTACGCGGCTTGTCCATGTTTGTGATTGGTCGATTGCTCCAGATACCACCCATTTTATGTGAATGCGCACCTAACTAGATAGGACACGGCTGGCTTGAGCGATCGAGTTGATAACCAGCGTCGTAGGACCGTTTAGCGAGAGCGTTTTCTTTTTGGATTTAGTCAACCGGATAACTCAAAACATATCCAGGATATGTTGAACTAGATTCGTAGTATAGGCCCCTGGTGTACCATGATACAAGTTTATTGGAAGGCCTGCCGAAAGAAGAGGGTCTTAAGGCCGGTTTTGAAGACCTCGGTGGAAGGGGCAGATCTCAGCTGATCTGGGAGGGAGTTCCAGAGGCGCGGGGCGAATGAGCAGAAGGCTCGGTCTCCCATTGTTCGGAGACGTGTGCGGGGGATGTAAAGAACAGGAGCGTGGCTGGAGCGGGTAGATGTCTGGGTACGGATGAGGTCACTTTGGGCTTTGGCCATTCAGGGCTTTGTAAGTCAGGAGCAGAACCTTAAACTGGATCCTGTAGTGGACTGGGAGCCAGTGTAGTTGGGCAAGTATGAGGGTTATGTGTGCGGACCTCTTTGTACCGGTGAGAACTCTGGCTGTGCTGTTCTGGACAAGTTGCAGGCGGTTGATGGATTTGGCTGGGAGACCGGAGAGGAGTGCATTGCAGTAATCTAGTCTTGAGAAGACGAGTGCATGAACCAGTTTTTTGGTGTCATCGGTTGAGAGTGAGGGCTTCAGTCGGGAAAAGTTTTTCAGGTGAAAGAAGGAGGTCTTGGTGATGTGTTTGATGTGGGCTTGGAAAGACAGAGTGGAGTCAAACCTTACACCGAGGTTGGTGACAACGGAGGAGAGAGGAATGAGCTGACCATCGAGGGAGGGGCTGATGTTGGCGGCCTTGGCAAGCTGGTCGGTGGTGCCTATCAGGATTGCCTCCGTCTTGCTGCTGTTGAGCTGGAGGTAGTTGGTGGTCATTCAGGAGCGGATGTCTTCCAGGTAGGTGTTTAGGGTTTGGATAGTATTGGTGCGGTTGGGTTGTGTTTTGATATAGACCTGGGTGTCTAGATCTAATAGCCTAATGCAGTCACAGTGAAGTGTTAGCTTCAAATGCATTTTTCACAAGTGGCCCTAATCTCTCATTTAAAAAGCAAACGCAAAGGTTAAATGGTCAAATAGTGTCTCTGTGCTTTTGTAATTAGTACGTTTGGAAAAATGGGCCCCTTTTTTGTGCAAAAGAGCCTTTCTGCAACACCGTCTGTGTTCAAAAAGATCGTTCAAGTGAAATATAAGCTTTAGTAAGTTATCTAACAACATGTCTAAGTCATCAAACTTAACATTTTAAGACTTTCTCAGAATTCTGAGATTAAAGTCAGAATTAAAGTCTGTTGAGACTTTGAAGTCAAAATTCTGCCTTCATTCCCAGAATGTTGGTTATTTGGTAACCTTTTTGCAGAGTTTCCCTTTGGTGTGTATGTTTTGTTGTTTAATAGTGAGTTAATGGTCCAGGGGCTGTTTAAGGAAATGTATTTGTTTTAGGGTTGCTATCTCGTAACTTTAAAAAAAGCTGTTTGTTAATTAGGCAGAGCCATGGTTGCGGGCATTAAAGATCATTAAGAGGATCATTATATGAATATTGTGTTTTCACTTATTAGTCTATAGAGAGCTACTGATTTTTAGTTGGTAAGACAGAAATCATATGCATTTCTCACAAATAGCCCTAATTAGTAACTCTCAAAGCACCTGCAAAGAGTGAATGCAGCCCTATATGCACTGCCATGCAAATAAATCGGCCCCGGTGCGCCTGTGTTATTTGCATGTATTTAAATTGGGTAATGTGCTTATATCAGGCGCAAATTGTTCCCCTTTCTATTCAAATGAGCCTTTGTGCAAATACAGTCCAATTCACACAGACAGCGCTAATAGGCACTCGCAGTGACAGTGAAATATTAGAGGGTTACAGGTAAATAAAGCACATTTATATGGGGGGTCACTGCCAGACTTTCCACTGTTCATGGCAGCCGTGACTGTTGGAAGCGTCGTCATGCTCCACTGAAACTCATTTATTTTGGGATGTAATGACAGTTGTTTCTTGAAAAATAAATGAGCGTAGCTCCCCCACATGTCGTTTTTTGAAGATACATGACAGAAATGAGGGAAGAAAGATTGATACATTAAAACATCCTACCCTAAACAAGTGTCTGTCGCCTCACACCTTAGACTCAGAGAAACAGATCTCAATCAGAGACATGGCTCCTATACATTATTTTCCTCTTTTCTGGCACGTTTTGTCAGCTTTGAAAATGCCTGGTGCACCGCGGGGTAGCTCAGTGGTTAGGGCAGGCAGCCAATAAGCAGTCAGCGCTGCCTAGCCATCAGACATGAGTGGGATATTTACTGACAAAATGTGAAAATATTGTACACATGTCCTAACCACAGATTGTATTTCAGGCATCTAACCACAATCATGTTCAAAACACCCTTACTTCAAGATGTAAGGACAGGAAGTGGTAAAATGCCATAAGTCTTTTCCGTGTTTCAGGAATCATTTCTGCACCACTCTATATCTTTACCTGTAAAAGCATCACATTACCCCCTCTGTCCCATTTCATTCAGTAGTAGTCATTATCCTCCCTGTGGATTTTATTTTCCCGTGTCCCACCGGCCCTGCTATGTAGTCTCGCACTGCACTGCATTCAAACACCTCAAACACCTTTATACTTTGCTACATGGATAATTATGATCAGATGCAAACATTCTGATTCATACAAATTGTTTTTTGTCAGACCTTGCTGCTAGAAAAGCAAATGCAAGGAAATGGCCTTAACCGGAGAGCCCATCACTATAAGACTGGTATGATAATATACACAAGTCTTTGTTTTGTTTCTGGAGAATACATTTCAACTGGTCTTAAAAGTATATATTTTGAGGAGCAGAGGCGTTGTGTAGCATTAAGAGCTTCTGCAGACGTCCCCACACCTTTTCTCCGACAGGCTGGTGTCCACGGTGCACAGGTTGACCTTCCACTCGTCCTGCAGCTGCAGGTCAGCGTTACTGAAGACCCCCATCAGGATGCTGGAGCCCATGTAGTCCACCCGCGCCTCTGTAGAGCCCATGGTGATCTGGATCTTATGGCTAGGCTGCTGGTTGGGGTGTTCCGAGATGTGGGCTGGAAAACAGAGGGTGATTGGTTAACACTGTAAGGTAGATTGACTGATCTAACATGAGAGCTACCTATCGGGGTTCTTTCTACGTCATGGCCACGCCCCTTTTTGGGAGAAAACATTCGCTGTCATTTGACTAGCGGTAAATACAGATTCTGAGGTTTTCACAAATCACATAAAAAAATTAAAAGTACCAAGCATATTTTTGTTATCTACAAGGAACCCAATTAAGGTGGTCGATTAGGCAAACAATTATATAACGTCATTTGAGACTGATGATCGGCGCCAATATATGGTTAAATTCAAATCAATCGTGGATTTATGTCCTGTCAGTTTACCAATGTCCAGACCACTTTGAGAAACACTGTCCTACATAATACACTTAACTAAAAAACATCTTATGTATTTTCTCTTGTATTTGCATTTGATATTGAGGTAGTCCAATAGTAACGGAAAGTAATCAGGTTAAAATACTCTTACATTGTGCTACTCACAATAATCACTAGATTAGATTACATGTTGTTACAAGTAACTAGTAATTGTAACAGAATACATTTTTAAAGTAACCCTCCCAAGCCTGTTTGGAGCTCAGGTTTATATCTAGTATACGGTCTTCTAGAACAAGAGTAGCAGGAAAAGTGCAGGGTTGTTGCTTTGTTTACTCACAGACCATCTCCAGGGTGTTCACGTCTATGTTGCCGCCCACCACCCCGCCCTTGGAGTCGAGCTTGGAGCGGCCGAGGCCCACGGACATGCTGATCTCTCGGTCCCGGTTGCTTCCCACCGACAGCCGGCCCTGACTCTTTAGCCCGCTCGTGGTCCAGCTGCAGGGCAAACAGACGGTGAGCGCTCGCTAATAATGTACGAGAGCTCAACATGAAACATGAAGGACTCTGGTTGCGAGAACTTGCACGGGAATAAACACAAGAAACTGGAAAAGGAAAGATCAGCAAGCCTTGACAGTCAATATGTAAGCGTTTTAGAAAAACATGCCGATATGAATGAATTCAGTTAACTTAAACAGAACCTTCGATGTACAGAGTGCTGTAAAAGAACTTCAGCAGAAAAAACTAAAACTACAGACAATAAGGAAGGAAATGAGTGTTACCATTATCAAAACATTAAGACCCCTTTAAGCATTGAAGACCATTTACATGCACAAAAACGTATAAAAAACCTTACAGGAAAGGGAAAACCCAAAAAGCAGAATAGGGACCCCTTCTTTATGTAATGTAGCATTATTAAATACAGCCTACTTTTGAATCTGTAAGTCAGTAGTGGACCAGTGTAGGAAAATAACCTGCTGTGACGCTGTAATGACTTTTTTACTATAATACCCTGAAGACTAAATGGCATTGGGATTTGAAGCTTGAAACCAGTTAATACCAAGCTATATTAAAACAATATGTTTTGAGCCCTCTTTTAAACCGTCAGCAAGTCTTATATTTAAAAGGCATCATTTTAGGGCATGCTTGCAAACAGTAATATCCCTTTTTGTGTGGAGCTGTAGAGGAGTTTGTAAAGGATAATTAAACAGTAGGGAGTCTGTTATATAACGTAGGCAAGGCTGTGTAGTGTCCACTAACTAAGATACAGACTTTAAAATCAATGGTAAGAGAGGCAGGGTGTTTTTGTTTAATATAACAAAAAAACAATACAAATGAATGAAATAGGAATGAATACTTTGTATTTGCAATAGTTGGTTTTGGTAGAAATGATTTACTTTTATTAATAAAGGTCTCCTATTATGCTATTTTTAGGCATATATTATGGGTCTCAGCTATATACAAATATATAAAAAACATGTCTTTGATGTGTTTTGCTCAAAATACCAAACAGATCATGCATTTTAGAAATCCCTCATATCCCTCTCTTTCAGCCCCTTTAGAGAAACGCTGATTCTGGGTCCTTAGCTTGAAAAAAGAGGAGGGGGAGCTTGTGCCTGATCAGAATTCTATGAGATTCTCAGCTAAACGCTGCCGTGATTAAACGCCATCATGTTCCAAACCACATCAAGGATTATTTCTGAAACAGTATGGAGCTCAAATGCTTTTTCTCTTGCGCGTTTACCACAAGGTGAGTTCCTTTTTTTATTTCCTGCTTTTTTTAAACATACTCTCTCAAGTACAGGTTAGCTCTGAGTGTTAGCGATGCTAATGTAAACAAAGACCATATTACGTCCAAAACAGTCGGGCATTGTTTCTGATAGCAACGTTTCTGATAGGGCCGTGGGTCCACATTTCCGATATTACGTCATATCTACATATTTATGTATAAAGGACACTAAAAAGTGCCTTTTGCATGATAGGAGACCTTTAAAGCTAATTACTTGCCTTCGTTAAATCTTTCATTCTCATTGGTCATTTTGGACATTCAAGGGGTCTGTTATTTTCGCTAACAGACTGCTGCTAAGGAGAACAGACTATTGATAAGGAGGATCAAGGGACAATGTGCAGTCATATCAATCCACAGAAAGAAGTCCGGTCAATTTAACGTCAGTTGTGGACAACAAACAACTGCACCCAGTGAAAGAAAAGACAAACAGTGCAAGATAAGGGAAGAGATTACAAGACAGAGCGCTGGGTGTCAGATAAATAAACAGAAGAACACGGACAGGAAGTAAACACTAATGGGAACACGGTATGGGCTCCGGCAGTGTTTAAATACTGGTTAATGGAAAATAAAATGTGAACAGACTTGGACAGTTAGAGAACACCTCGATCAGTGCTGCCGTCATTTAAAGTTAAGTTGCTGTCGCCGCAGTTCCGACCCATTTTTTAAATCAGTCAAAACAATCTGAATCAATGTTGTGAGTCAAGATGTTGGTTCATTTAGATAGTACCCGTGTAATAGGCTTCACGTCGGGATCCTGCTCACCCTGACGGTGTTCTTCAAGACATCTTGATGATTATTGATGGAATGGTTTATTTCAAAGTTTAGTCAGGATGTCTGTTTACAACCATGTCGAATTGTTTTAATGGCAGCAAATAATGTCAACTGTTGACAACAGATGCCATACATTTAGATAAAACATGATCATTCAATGAAAGTTGTGATTGTTATAATTTCTTGCAAAGAACTTAGAATGGAACCATCCATGTTTTTTTGTTGTTGAGACAATTAGACCAAATTCCAACATTTAAAAATAATCAACAATGACAATATTGTTTCTCTAAGTGCACTGTTATTTCAACGTGTCACATACATATGTCTTTATCAGGACATTCGCTTGTTTTAAACAAAGACTACACCTATTCCGGAGTATTCTCATGGCGAAAGAATGTTGTGAAGTGCTAAATAATTTAAACTACAGAGCGTGAGAGTACCTCCACTTTGTGAGGAAGAGGCAGGAGACTTATGTGAGCCCAGACCTTTCCAGAGAGGAAGATATCTTTTACCTTTACAATGACAGAGAGCTTATAAAACAGAACAGCTCTGGTTATGAATGTGTTGTTTTCCCTCAATGAATCAGCAGGATTTTTCTGCAATTCGGCCATAACTGTAGCAATGAAAGCTGTAACGGCTGCATATCCTAGTGACCGTGAAATACCTCGGTGTATAAGAGATGAATAGAGCCCATAAGTGTGGGCGCTAAAGGACCTTAAGGGCTGGAATATCAGTGCAGCAGGAGATAAAAGTGTAATATGCAGCAAGGAGACTCCCCATAGAAGTATTTTGCTACCCCAGTGTTCATGTAGCAGCTGATTACGCTTACAAATGATGCTGAGAGTGTCCAGCTTAGCCAACACCTTTCTGAGTTTACAGTTTTATATTGACCATTCATTCTCTTACACTAAAGGTGTAATTTTGACACCGTTTGATATAATGTGATCTGTGTTCCACAGGATACAAACAGCAGGATTCACATTCAGTCACTCACTAAGTAACACCTTACATCATTTCTGTTTGTTTTCAAGCGTTCATGCTGAGCTAAGCAAGCCATCTCCTGGCTGTGGCATCATATTATTTTACATCACATTACATGTGCCCAAAGCTTTTACATATCCTCAATACTGTTGAGCAATCCCATGCCCAGGGACACAACGACAGATCATTCCATCTATCTATAACTCTAAACTAATAACGAAGATATTTCCACACAATGTCGTGACTATACAGTAAAAGGAAGAGAAATGATGACCACTCACGTGTTGTTTCCCATGACGTTGCTCATGTTCATTTGGACGGTGAGCTGTTTCAAGTTGATGGCGAACACCACCAGTGTCTCCCACGGCGCACCCTGCTGACCTGCTGTCTTGCCATTTTTACTGAAGGAAGGGGTGGAGGTTTTTGTCACCGAGTCTAGAAGAGAATGAACAAAGATTAGGAGAAAGGAGATTTGATGTGTTATAAATTTGGTTGCTAACAAGTGAGTAAATAAGACTTAAAAACCTCATCCCGCTGGAAATAAGCCACCTTTAGCTATATGTGAAGTCATTCAACTGTGATGTAGTTCATTTATAACCTAATTTGAGCTTTTTTGCAGCAATGAACCTTGTGGAAAACAGGCACACACGAGTAAAGAAATCCTGTCCTAAAGCCCAATAATCAGTTAGCATTTTACCATTTGTGGTATGCTCCTCTCAAAGCTCCTGTTTTAGGTTAGATGCGTTTGGATGGTTAGATCACGTTTTGTTTCAAGGAAATATGTCATTAAATGTCCCACACATGCTTCATTTTGTCTTAAAAACAGTGGTTGCTAACAAGTGAAAGGAAAGGGGAGTGCCAAACGCCTTTAGCTTAGCGGTGGTGATGCACAGCCATGCCACCGTGATGTAGTTCCTTTATAAGGTAACTTAAAGGGGACCTATCATGCAAAATGCACTTTTGTACGTCTTTTATACATGAATATGTGTCCCTGGTGTTCCCGGGAACTCACCAAGTGTCAGAAAACACAACCCTCTATATTTTCCTCCATACCCAAATCTCTAAAAAAGGGTCTGCAACTGATCTGATAAAAACTGATCCAGATTTGAACACTGTTCTGACGTCAGGACGGTGGCGCTACGGCTATTGGGCCAACTCCACCAATCAGGAGGAGACAGCCACGGCCATTGCCGTTCGAAAGCGCTGGAGACGCTGTAGTACATATGCCAGGCCTGTAGATGGTGCTGTTGCTCACAGAATCAGCCCTTGCAAAAACAGAGCTAACATTTTTCAAATTGAGCAAAATGAGGCATGGCTAAAATGCATGATCTGTTTGGCATTTTGAAAAAAAAAAAGTATAAATATGCTTTATATAGGTATAGTCCTACACTATATTATTCAAATATAGCATGATAGGTCCACTTTAAGCTTTTCACTTCTGACAATTGCATTAAAACTTCAAAAATCATAAAGTGGTGTTAAAAGTCCTGCTGAACAAAACGAGTTAACAATCATAAATATGCGTTTACAAAAGATCATATTTTTCTGCAATTAAAATCAATCCAAAGGAGAAATACCGTTGGCTTTTTGTCGAGGGAACCAGGGAGATGCTAACTCCCGGGTTGGCCTACAAAGATTTGTCACCTATGAACCCCTCTATCTAAGTTTCACCTGAAAGAGTTTTTGATTCACCTCTCCTGGGAGCGGAGGAATCCGACACGCTCCTGGTGCGTCCGGGCGCCGGGGACTTGAGGTGTCCCACGCCTCCCGGAGACATGTTGCTTCCTGCGGAGTGCTCTGAAAACACGTTTGGGGATTGAGGCATGTGCTGTGTCCCCATGCTGCCGTCCCACGTCCTCCAGGCTTTCCGGCTCGACTCCGGGGACAGGTGTTGGGTTACATTTTCCGCCGAGTCAGGGGTGGCAGGGCCAGAGGCTGAAGCAAGGTAAAGGTTGAGAGATGTATGTTAAAAGGACAGCCTTGGAAATGTCATCATGGAGCAGTGGGAGGAAATGTTGGTTGAAAGAAGGTCAGCAAGATGGGATATTAAAAAACACACAAGCCAAACCTGTGGAGATTAGGAGGCTGACATCTGTGAAATGAGGAGTTTCCTTTCCATATTTCTTTGTATAAAAAAAACTTTTCCTTTTAATTCTGTTGCCTGGAGCAGTTTTTTTTACTTGAAGGCCATGGCAAGCTATTGGAGCAATACTTTAATAAAACGTCAACAATGAACTAGGGCTGGGCAATATGACAATATTATTTCCATATTGTGACATCAGATTACTTGTAATCGTAATAGACCTTGGATATCTGCATTATGGTACATGTATGTAATTTCCATTTTTACTATCTATCAGCAAATGACTTTGTGACAACATACAGGCAGTGGATGTACCAGTGGCCACTGTGGCACAGTTGTTGGTGCTAAATGTAGTGAGAAGCAATACAAAAACATATTATCTGACAACAGCCTTCTTTTCTGTCTCCACTTTTGTTACAAAAACAAATCCATCAGTTTCCGGAACCTTTCAGAACTGCTATTTTCCCAAACACATCCTTCCTAAAATAACACTTGATCATAACTCCATTCTCAGAAACTCCCTGAAGATTTTTAATCCAATAAAATACTTTCTTTGGATTGTCTCAGTATCACCCCTGAAGAATACAATCACTAGTTCAAACTGATGGACAGTGTTTGTAGTGCGAAGGGGAAGCACACTGTGCTGTATTGGAGATCGTTACATGGATAATACAAGGGCCCCATTCCTTCAGCTACAAACTCAATATCAGCTTCCTCTACTACATTTTTACCGCTACCTTCAAGTCACGCATTTCAAATGGAAGTGTTTCCCAGAAAAGCCACATTTTTATTATGTACTTCTCTCACAACCAATCGAAGGTCGGTGGTTAGATGTCCAGCGCCTGTAGGCAACATGTCAATATGTCCTTGGGAAGATACAGTCGGATAAGGTTACAAAGACTGGAAATTAGCTATATCTATGCAGTCCATTTACCACATGTTGCTAAGAAAATATTTGTTTAGCATATGGAAC
Organism: Trematomus bernacchii; assembly: GCF_902827165.1. Lineage (NCBI taxonomy): Eukaryota > Metazoa > Chordata > Actinopteri > Perciformes > Nototheniidae > Trematomus > Trematomus bernacchii. Next base: position 2,874,186 of record NW_022987656.1, read on the forward strand.
TCACAAAACTCTGTCCTGAAGGTGAGGAATTTTTTTTTACATTGCTCAATGACACCTGACTGTATAACTCGAAACATCTTTGGCTATGTTTTATCTATATTTTGAGCAAACTCTGCCTTATCGAGGAGTTATTATTTCTTTATCCATTTACCTGGAAGACCCAGTCTCCTATTGAGTTGTCTGACAGCTTTGCTAGATCTTTGGAGTACTTCATATAAAATACCCTGTCTTTCCTTTTTTCTTTCTTTTATGTTATTGCGATAGGAATCTAGATATCATGTTAGATTTTGGATATTGTGATGTCACATGTGTTCTCTCTGGTTTTAAAGGGGCTGTTTATTTTTCTCATACTGCCTGTGCTGCAGCACCTCTTTTCACCCTCTGTCTGAAACCAGAGCCCAGTCTGCTCTGATTGGTTAGTTGGCCAGCTCTGTTGTGATTGGTCAAACGCTTAGAGATGTATTGGAGATGTCCTGCCTCCACCAAATGCAAAATAGGGCCCGTATGAAGTCTGCATTACAGTGAAGTTAATTTGGGAATTTATCAGAATTAGCTAGCTCTTCTATTATTAACACTTACCAGCTAATTAATTAAAGGGGACCTATCATGCAAAATGCACTTTTTGATGTCTTTTATACATAAATATGTGTCCCCGGTGTGTCAGGGAACTCACGCAGCGTCAGAAAATAAAACCCTCTCTCTTTTCCTCCGTACCCAAATCTCTAAAAAGATATCAGATTTGCGTCCGATATGACGTCATATCGGAAATGTGGACCCACGGCACTATCAGAAAGTTGCTATCAGGAATAATGCCGACTGTTTTGGACGTAATATGGTCGGTGTTAACATTAGCATCGCTAACACTCAGAGCTAACCTGTACTGGAGAGAGCATGTGTGTGAAGAAGCAGGAAATAAAAAGGAACTCACCTTGTGGTATAACCGGCAAGAGAGAAAGCCTTTGAGCTACATACTGTTTCAGAAATAATCCTTGATAATCCATGATATGGCGTTTCATCACGGCAGTATTTGGTATTTTAAAGCTTTATACCCAAAATCAGCACTTTTGAAACAGGAAGTGAAATAGAGGGATATGAGGCATGGCTAGAATGGGTGATCTGTTTGGTATTTTGAGCAAAACACTTCATAGACATGTTTTTTATATATTTTTATATATCTGAAACCTATGCTATTGCCTAAAAATAGCATGATAGGTGCACTTTAAATTATTTTTACTGAAGATGTAAATATTTGATTAAACCACAAATGGTCATGCCTATAATTATGTTGTTAGTATAACAATAATGATATTGAGGTACTTGATCAAATTTATTTTGTGTATTTGATATCATCCCTTATGCCCAACCCTACGAAAAACATTTAATGCTAAATAAAGCTGTAATTACTTTGTGAAAGCATCAATGGTAAACCCAACTATATAGTATGGGGATATTGGATTTTTTCTTCATATTGACCAGCCCTAAATTGTACCAGGTGCTTTTTTTCTTGAAACAAAAGACTAAATTAATGTACTCGAACCATCCGAAAAAGACAAGTCCAAGCCTCTGATTGGTCAGAGAATCACCTGGCAGGTTAATGGTCTGGTCTCCCAGGAAGAGGCGGCGGGCGATGCTGCGGCGGTACCAGGCTCTGGGGAAGGCCAGGATCTCACTCAGGCGCCTCATGTCGTATTTGAAGGAAGCCGAGCCAATGTCGCACACCGCTGAGGGGAGGATATTACATTTGTTCAAATATACGAGACACACATTTAACGGTTACTTCTTTAAACAACCCTACTGGGAAAAAAGGTGTGCATCCTGGCATTCAGATTGCAAAGGTGCTGTTTTCATCAAAGGTGCTCCCCAGTCTCGTTTCCAATGTTGTAAAAATGTCCCATTCATTACTTCATGGACTCATTGTGATAGATATGCTTCATATTCTGCCTGTCTAGTGGTAGCCCCATCAAGTTTATTAAAATTGTCGACTTTGCTAAAAGCCCTATTAGTATAGAAAGGCGAAGTCCCGCCCATCCACTTCCGACCCATGGGACCTTATTTCGGAAAAATTATGTATTGAAGTCAATGGGGAGAGAAAACGTATCTTTCGATCCCGTTTGAATTGTGCCACGAATTACACATATGATGTTTGTCAATCTTAAAAAAGAATTTCCATGTAAAAAAAGTCAGAGTTTGTCGTAAAACTGTTGAAATATAAGACTATGAAAAATATGCAACTAGAAAGACTACAAATCCCAGAATCCCGGTCCTGCATGCTGGCTCTTAAGGAACCCTTTTGTGTATGTACAGCTCTCAACATGCTCAGACTTGTAGTGATTTTCACCTCTTTTAATACTTTTCGCCTCATTCTGAAAGAAAGAAGTGAAAACGGAATCGAAAGATAATCTTTCTCTCCCCATTGACTTCAATACATAGTTTTTCCGAAATAAGGTACCACGGAGCTCCCCCGGAAAGGGAGGGACTTCGCCTCTCTATGGTTGGATTGAGAAACCCCTCCCCCAACGTCTGATCTTCATTGACGCATAAACCGGGGTAAAAAGACTCAGTATTTTACTCATATATACTGATACTATCCACTGGATACAACAAGAAACAACTAAGCACATATTTATATTTAAGAACTATTATAATTTTGGAATGGCAAAAGACATTATCTGTTGAACATCATTGAATAAATACCACCATGTTGTGTATAGTGTTGTATAAATTGATATTGGACTATGCTAATCCTATGTTTCCATGCAATTTCTACAGTGACATCACAGGGGCCTTTTTAAAAGTTTAAATATCTTCCACTCGAAGTGCTCTGAGCGGCCGCACAAAAACGGCGGAGCACTCGGTGGGAAAAAAAGACGCTGGCGCTGCGCTTTACCATGAGGATGCCGATGATAGCAAGCACTCTCATTGGATTCAAATTAAAAAAGGCTCTCAGAAAAAGGCGAGGGAACACGGGAGCTAATCTATTCTTCTGTTATAAGTGCTATAGGTATAGGTAATAGGGCATGTAAAGGCCAACAATAGTTTTTAACGGAATGCTTGTAAGATGCTGGAAGTCTTCAAGTTTGGAACATAACAAGTCTTTGACAACTTATAGTTGAGTCATTTTGTAACTGCGTTTTAGTATTTAAAAAGCAGTGTTACAGCATCAAACCTACTTTTGAATCAGCAAGTCGGTGGGAGATCAGTTGAGATGTAATTTGGATGGAAATAGCCTGTGGTGATGCTGTAATTTACTTTTAATAAACTCTCTTTCAAGCTCTACCTGTGATTACATTGGGTCCTACAGACAAAATATTATACTTTAACATGAACACCTTCACCATCTATGCCTGTGCGAATGTGTCTTTATGCAGTGTAGAGACAAGCCCCTTGAACAAATGCTGTCAAGACCTTCATTTTGTGCAACATAGCCTCCATAATACCACACTAGGAAAAAGGCACGGAAAAATGATGATAGGAGATTTCAGTGGAATTTGTACTTGTCAAATTGCAGACGTGGCAGATTTGAAAGGATTACGATCCCAGACAACCTCAGGAAGTACTCCAGACTTGTAATATATTTCATATCCCTTAAATCCATGCCAAGTATCTTTGTCTGTTATATATCACTTCAAAAAAGGTTTATGCATTTCCTTCACTTGTCCTGGTAATTTATCTTCCCCTCCAGGAAATGTAAGTTTTCCAATTACATTCCAAATATTTCAAGACTGAATCTTGAACAGACAACACAGAAACAATCAGTATGATCGCTCTCTCGTAGAGAAATCTTGATGGTGTACCTGAGATGTTGATAAGGGTGGTGTCCATTTTGCCGCCTTTAGTAGGAATGAAGCTTTCGATGAAGGTGGGGCCTCCGGTACGCCTGATCCTTGATAAGCTGACCTTCACAAACTCCAGGTTGATACTCAGAGAGTCTTTTCTTCCCGTTACTGAAGACGGCTCCTCATCTACTGTACCTTCAGGGAAAGGGAAATAATCATGAAGATAACTCGTCTAATTACCAACTCTAAACTTATTTTTTCTACAATTATTTGGCTTTTTTGCCTTTATTAATGATATAGCTGTATAGCCAGGTTACTGCGTTAAGGACACACGATAGCACCAGATTGAGCACAACCTTAGTTGCCATATGGCGACACTATGAATGTTTCTTACTAAGTGAAATGAACCAGAAGTAGCTAAACGGCAGCTATAATAAGAGCTGTTGGAATTCTCAAGATAATAGGAAAGGAGCTTTAATGCTTCAAACCCACATCTTCTTGCGTCTGCAACATTTATCGGACACACCATTCGGCCATCCGTCTTATCCCGTAACTTGCTCATAAGTTTAGAACTTTCAACAATATATTAAACCAACAGGTGACCTATACATGTTACGCTAATTACTGTAAGATGATCAAATGGAGTCAACATTTCACAGTGTTTTCGTGTTTGATAAGCAATTTTGTTAACATATTTTAGGATATTACCAAGATATTTTCGCTGTTGTCAACTTTTATTAACCCCGCCTTAAACAGCACAATAAGAACGCATGGTGTGAAGTATTTAGAACCCCCGTTGCATCTTTCCCTAACCCTATGACATTTTTCACAGAGGTTATAAGACATAGGAGCTGATTTCTTTGTTGACAGCCTTGATCTTGCAGGTTTGTACATCATATCCACATTGAAAGAGGAAACTGCAGCACTGTGTTATTAGCACATTAGAATGTTACAACATGTTTCCCCCCTCTCTCCTTCCATACCTAATGGCCCTGGGCCCGGAGGCAGCCCTGTGACTGCAGATTTCTGCTTTCCGGCGCCGTAGGGGTGGAACACGTAGAGGGAGAAGTCAGACATGCAGGCAGTGAAGCTGAGGCCTGAGGAGTTACTGGGGGGGGGCGGTGAGGTCTGACTGGCTGCTGCTGTGGCGGCTCCTGCCCAGAGGGCTCCCCAGCAACGGGGAAGCTGGATGGAAGAAGACAACGTTAGACATGCAGTCACACTCACAAGGCATTCATTGAATTAATAATAACAACGATTTTCACATTTCATGTCATTAATTGCTTTTATCTACATCATCTTACATGAACATTCATAGCATTTTCTTCGATGTTTCACTATGGGGTGCACCTTCCTGCATATCTTTCTGAGGAATCATCTCACTCATGCTACTCTTAGAACCGGGATTATGAAAGTAACCTAAGGTTACTAGTGTTGGAACAATTAATCAAATGTTATACTTGTAAAAGTAGCAAAACTAAAAGTGTAAAATACTTTGTTACAAGTAAAAGTTCTTCATTCAAATCTTATAGTACATCATTATTGGCATCACATACTTACAATATACTTAAGTACTTCAAATTCTGAAGAAAATAAATCATAACAATGAATAACTAATTAAATCACAGTATGATCCTAATATATTTTCCAATGATAATCAAAATAAAATAATGTTTCAGTAATAATAATTCCCTCCAATTTTGATCATGTTATTGCAATTGCAATATCAGTAAAAAAGAATAGTAATGAGTTATTTTAGTCCAAATAATGCAACCCTAGTGTCTTTGCAGACATTAACAGGAAAGGGCGACCTGTGTGATGGGAAGAGACATCTAGCAAATTGAATTACCGCTCATTACCATTGGCACCACAAGAGAGCCAACTGAGATCTCTGAGAGTGTGACGTTAACCTATATATGACAGTCATGTGCCATCTGTATTTCACATTAATGATACATTTTGATACATTTTGATACATTTTGATAAAGGATATGAGGAAGATAAACAGAGTAGAAATCCAAAAGTGCTAAAAGTGAATATTTCACATGAAATTAATGTCATTTTATTTTGGCTTTAGAACTAAACTTGCAACAAGACAGACTGGAGAGCAAAGTAATGAAAGGATGTGAACAAGCTGTGAGCAACATTAAGTCACACAGGGCCCAGACATGGCATGGGGGGGGGGCTAATAGACACGCTCACAATGTGAGAGAGGCTTTCAGAAACTGCTAAAGTGTTTCCCTTACATATTATCTCTGCATACTCTAGAGCAGGGGTGTCAAACTCAAATACACAGTGGGCCAAAATAAAAAAATGGGTACTAGTCGAGGACTGGTTCAATGTTTATTGCAAAAGTTATTGAAATGAACTTATTGCACATATTAAACCTGGAACTAACAAAGCTTAAATTATTGCCTATAAAAACAACATTAAACATTAAATAATCAGTTGCATTCATTTCTCATGGCTCTATCTGCAGCTTTTCCAGAGTCATTTCTTATGATTACATTTCTCCACAGGCCAACAACAGCTTCAAAAAAACGATTTCCCTCAAAGGGAGAGAAAAAGTGCAGAAGGAAACATCCATGTGAACTCAGTGTGCTGCTCTGTGATGCTAGTTCAAGCCAGATACTTGGCATCTCATCTCGGGTGCAAGTTCATCAATGTTTGGGGTCAGGCTCTAAGCTGAGGAAACCCTCAGGATTGAGTGAAGGTGTGCGTGCAATATACAGGCGGGCCAGATCTAATAGTAATTAGAAATTATCCTGCGGGCCGAAATTAAATCCACCAAGGGCCTGATTTGGCCCCCGGGCCTTGAGTTTGACACATGTGTCACTTTTCCCCAAATACATGCCCTACATACCTTTGCTGGGCGGTGGTTTGGGGATATACTGCCCAGGTGGGGTGGAGGAGGGGGGGTGGGGTGCGTCAGTGGGGTGGGCTCCCGGTGGGGTCTCCAGCTCCCCGCGGTTAGAAGAGAAGACCAGGTCTAAAGAGGGCAGTTTGAGCATACACTCCACCCTGGACATGGGCAGGCAGCTGAAGCGGATCTGAGAGGGCTGCAAACACAAGTGACACATGATGTCAAGTGTGTAACTGCAAGTCTAAATGTATGGCTTTGGAAATCAAAAACAGGACTTGAAGATATTAAATACATCAGAAAAATAAACCATTAGAATTATTCCCATAGCTTACACTCAACTATCTTTAAATAGCTTCCATTTTTAATGAGCTGCAATTGTGCTGGTAGATGTGGTCTGGAGGACAACCAAGGTGAAAAGTTCGCAGTTTTCATTCGTAGCATTTGTTTGGATGACTCACACATGCCACGCAGAGGACCGGGGTTTTAAAGCAGACTAAAGTTCCTTTTCCTTGAGTTTGTTTCGATATCTCACTATGGGAGGCGTCTACCTTCGCATTCCTCTGAGGAGTCATCTCACTCATGCTACTCTGAGAACCGTGGTTACGCAAGTAACCTAAAGTTACTGATTCAATGTCTCTTTTCATATATATTACTTTGGGAGGCTTTATTTGACCTGACTGGTGTGGGGGTGTCATGGCTGAGGGCAAGTTCCCCTCGAACGACATACAGAAAGACAAGAAATAACATTCAAATAAGCACAACATAATAACTGACTCATAATTGACTGGCTCCCTCCCACAGGGTCTGAGAGCAGCCCAATATGAGAAGAGAGGACCCCTCCCACAGGGTCTGAGAGCAGCCCAATATGAGAAGAGAGGACCCCTCCTAAAGGTCTGGGGGCGGCCCAAGGCAGAGAATAAAACCAAATAAAGGAAGACGATGAAGGAGAAAATCTGGTATCTATTAATCTTCCTTGATCAACTGCTCCCCAGGCTTCACAAAACCATAAAGTATAAATGTATTTATTACATTATTTTATTTAGTTTTTATGATATATATTTATAAATGTTTTTATTAACTTTTTTATATATATATATATATATAGGGATAACAAGGAAGGTCAAATATTATACACGCCAATATATATATTAGATGATAT